>NC_090305.1:10000-1300000 GCF_039906515.1 Pseudorca crassidens | reverse complement strand
GGATGCAAGGAGCTGAGCAGGAGCCAGGGCTTGTTCCCCAAGTCACTGTCACTCATGAAGGCTCTACCTGTGGCGTCTTTCTGTTTTTACTTTGAATCCATTGGATATTCAGTATTCTTATTTTACATTCCATTTAAACAGACATCCAGAAGTTTCTGTGCTTCTAGAGTATGTCTTAAGATACGTTTGAAATCACTTCTTATATTTAGAATCGTTATTGGGTTTTTTTTTTTCAGAAAATCATATTTGTTTGCATTGGCTTGTTTCCTTTTCGTGGTTGTCATTGAGACTATTAGCAACATGCCAGCTCTCCTGCTGCAGATATTAGGTTTTAAGTAAGAAAATGTGTACTCCTTTCATTACTTCTGACTTACTGAAGCATGAGAAATCTTTACTAAACATGTGCACTCTACAAAGTAAAAGTTACCTGTATAATCTAATTCTAAGAAGTTTTATTAAATTTCACTATCATTTAGCCTTTTAGCTTGAGAATGAATGAGAAATCCAACGTCATAAGTTGTTTCATGCCCAACAATTAGTAATGCTTATAACTTCGTCAGTGAAATTTTATGTGACTGTGTAGCCACGTAATTAAACCAGCAAGTCATGAGGAAAGATTAAAGTGACATTTATACAGGTGTGTTTAGTGGCAATACATTATTTCATAATTGCATAGGTTAAAAATTCCCACGATGGGCTGTGGAAGCTGTTGTTGGAAAGGAAAGTGAGTGACCGGGCAGCCACGAATGTTTCTTTCACTCAGCTCCATGGTTCTGGATGTCCTGACTAGAGGGGAGGAGAAGGAAGGCCTCAGCTCTCCTTGCCTCCAGACTGGGCGGCAGTGTTGGGGATCGACCGTCAGGCCTCCTCAGTCGCAGACGTGTTGGTGCATTTTGTCTGGGTTTCTGTGCTTCCCCCCTCAGCTTTTCCACTGGCAAAAAAGAAATACAGCTCAATTGTTTCGGGTGAGGTTAGGATAGGGAAAAACATTTAGTTGTAGAAGAAGGAGACAAATTTAAATGTAACCCCCCATCTTCTATTTGCATATCTCCTAATGAGAACTTCTTTCGCTTTGTTGATACTAATCGCTTTTTAAAAAAATTTATTTTAAAAGTAATATTTCTTTTTAAAAATTAATTTTTTTATTGAAGTATGGTTGATTCAGGTGTTAGTTTCAGGTGTACAGCAAAGTGATTCAGATATAGATATATATAAAATTTTCAGACTCCTTTCCCATATAGGTTATTACAAAATATTGAGTACAATTCCCTGTGCTGTACAGTAGGTCCTTGTTGTTTATCCGTTTTATGTATAGTAGTGTGTACGTCAATCCCAAACTCCTCATTTATTCCCCCCCTCCCCCTTTCCCCTTTGGTAACCATAAGTTTGTTTTCTACGTCTGTAAGTCTGTTTCTGTTCTGTAAGTACGTTCATATGTATCCTTTTTTTTAGATTCCACATATAACTGGTATCATATGATATTTGTCTTTGCCTGACTTACTGCACTTAGTATGATAATCTCTAGGTCCGTCCATGTTGCTGCAAATGGCATTCTTTCTTTCTTTTTTATGGCCCAGTAATATTCCATTGTATATATAGGTACCACATCTTCTTTATCCATTCATCTGTCAGTGGACATTTAGGTTGCTTCCATGTCTTGGCTGTTGTAAATAGTGCTGCAATGAACATTGGGACGCATGTATCTTTTTGAATCATAGTTTTGTCTGGATATATGCCCAGGAGTGGGATTCTAGGATCATATGGTAGTTCTACTTTTACTTTTTTAAGGAACCTCCATACTGTTCTCCATAGTGGCTGCACCAATTTACATTCCCACCAACAGTGCAGGCGGGTTCCCTTTTTTTTCTCCACACCCTCTCCAGCATTTATTACTTGTAGGCTTTTTGATGGTAGCCATTCTGACTGGTGTGAGGTGATATCAAATGGGACCTAATTAAACTTAAAAGCTTTTGTACAGCAAAGGAAACCATAAACAAAATGAAAAGACAAGGGACAGGATGGGAGAAAATATTTGCAAATGATGCAGCTGACAAGGGATTAATCTCCAAAATATACAAACAGCTCATACGGCTCAATAGCAAAAAGCAAACAACCCAATCAAAAAATGGGCAGAAAATCTAAGTAGACATTTCTCCAAAGAAGACATACAGATGGCCAACAGGCACATGAAAAGATGCTCAACATTGTTAATTATTAGAGGAATGCAAATCAAAACTGAAAGTAATGCTTCTTTTTTTTATTTTAAAGAAAAGTGAACAGTACAGGAGGGTATAAGGAGAAAAGAGTTCCCTCCCTCACACCGACTCCCAGCCCCATCCTCAGGCCCACTGTTGACTTCCCTTCAGAAGTGGCGCAAGCGTCTCCACGTCAAACATAATAGGTGTCCACCTCCGTGACAGTAGGTAGTTCCGTACATAATGTTCTGCGTCTAGGGCTGAATGTCTCTTAAAAACATGACCTGTAGCACACACCACTTGTTTTGTTTTATTATATCTAAACCAATGATATCTCGTTGTTTATTTCATTTATATACTCGAATAGTGGAAAATAATTAAAATAGAGTATATATGGAACTGATGTGATACTTATCTGATATCTAATAGTTAATACTTAGAGCATTTCTTGAAACTTGAAAATTAATTTTCATATTAAATTAATCTGATAGTAGTATTGTTGTTTTGTCACAGTTAATTGTTATTTTTTAAGGAGGTTCTTTGCCAGACTGAGAATTTCTTCATGGTAGGGACTACATTACGTTCTTAAGTCAGCAGCGTCTAAAACAGTGCCTACCTGCTAATAAGCATTCAGTAAATATTATATAGGTTTCAGGTGTACACCACAGTGATTCACAGTTTTTAAAGGTAATACTCCATTGTAGTTATTATAAAATATTGGCTATATTCCCTGTGCTGTGCAATATATTCTTCTAGCTTATTTGTTTTATACATAGTAGTTGGTAGCAAACTGTTCTGAAGTAAAGATTCTGTCTGATATACTTTAGTACATACCCAGAATTCACTTTTAATTGCCGCTAGCTTGTGCGCCTGTGATTGCTCTAGTACTTTGAGTGAGTGTATTGTCTTAAGTAGGTTGAGCATTTGTCTGCACCTCAGTCCTTCCACCCTGTTATCTCGGGGAGCACTTTCTTCTAGTTGCTGCAGTGGTAAACCTCGGTCTCGTCTAAGGTACATCATCACAAACGCCCGATTAAGTAGAACCCAAACGGATGCTGCTTTTTTGGGACATGTACTTTTTCTCTAACAAAAAACAATTGGCAAGGCCCATTTTGACTGCATGAATAACATTTCATGAGAATTCCTGACTTTAAAAGGTATGGAAGAAGTATTTTTTAATACAAAGATATTCTAGACCAGAGCTTGGCAAACTGGCTGGTGGGCCCAGTCCAGCCCACCTGGTTATTTTTGTAGGTGAAGTGTCCTTGGAGCCCGGTAACGTCCAGGTGTTACACAGTATCCGTGGCTGCTTCCACAGTGGAGGCCTGGGTCCTGCAAAGCCCCAAATGTTGACTGTCTGCCCTCTAAGAAAACGTCTGCTGCCCCCCTCCCCCCAGGGGAATAGTTAGATCCTCAACAGCAAGAAACGGTTCACGTGGGTTTAGTATGGGTTTCTCCCGAGGCCGCAAGATAGTCTGATAGAAAGATTTCCAATAAACATTAAAGTCACATTGAGTCAGAAGTTAACCCACCCGTAGCAGAACTCCTGAAGTGTGTTGTCAGTTGGGGGTTCCCCTGTGCTTTGCCGAAGTACCAAGGGGGCACCCAGGTGACCTGGCAGCTGAGCGGGACCCAGCAGTCCTCCCTTCAGGACGCGCTGTCACCAGGCTTCGCCCGCAGTGTGTGTCTTTTCTCCTTTGCAGTCCTTGGTGGTTCTCTTTAAGGTTGCTTACTTCGTTATGTGATGAGAAGTTCATGGTAGCTCTGAAGGTAGTCAGGGTCACCTGTGGTTGGCACAGAACTGACAGTGGGGAATCACTGATCTAGTGAAGAAAGCCATGATCCGGGGACGGGGCCCATTTCCCTCTGCCATCTCTGCCCATTCTTTCAGTGACGGCTGGTTGGTTCATGTGCTCATGCTTTAGGTTTGCTTTTTAGAAAGTGTAGTCACTTGAGTAACATTTACTGCAAATTAACAGTGAATGATAGTTTAAATTCTAGAATTATATGTCCATAAAGGCAGGAAAATGTCTGTATCATCATGTGTTCTGTGAATAACTACCACTATGTATTATATGATGATATTCACAGACATGAACATGGTGCTTTTATTCATAAGCACTCAACTTGTCAAAATAAAAACATGTTCTGTTTAAATTAGGAGAATAGTTGCTTTATTTCACGGATAAATTGTGCAGAACTGGACACGTATCTGAAAAACTTTTTCTTCTCCTTTTGTTTCTCCAAACTTGAACTTCTTTATCTGTTTAACTTACGTATTTCTACATCTACATGTACATAAATACGTGTAGCATTCTGTTAGCCACAGATGTGGCAGTGGTGCCACCTTTCTGCTGAAAATACAGATTTATATATTCTCTATTTAGGAGATAAAGGCTGTATGTATTGTCTAGAACTGTTACATTTTTTTCTGTGAGGAAAACGTCATATGCAAAAATCTTTTTGCTTTTATTGCTGTTTCTTTGAAAAGCTAATCAGTTAATAAGACTGATGTCACAAAGTTGTTAACTATATAAATTAAACTATGTAAAAAATACTGAGAAATTTTAAAATTACTTGAAAATAGCTCACGTAAAGAAAGTAGCTTATTTTCAAATACATTGCTTATCATAATAAAATCTGAGATGATTCTACAAATTGGAACATAAAAGCAAGCCTACTAGGAAAGCCATTGTACCCATGAGCTGTTTTGTTGCATTTTTAATACTCTAAAGGTACTTCTAGAAATATTTTGACAAACTTGTATAACTTACACATTTCTTTATGTGCATATGGAAATTCACACATACTTCTAGTTTTTTAAATTTTTTAATTTAAAAATATATATTAGCCCATGAGATGATATCCTTTCTTTGAAAGAGCTTTTAGGGAAAAAACAGTGGACATCCACCTGTATGTGTTCTCCCCAAATACCCTCAGAATTTATGAGCTAGAAAGGAATTTAGAGATCTTTCCATCCCATTTGTCTCATCAGTGAAGCAGCATGAGAATGAGTTGTCCAAGGTACAGCACTAACGGCTGTCAGCACTGAGGCTACACATAATCATGGGGGTGGGAGGAATGGCATAAACATTGCTCGCGTCTGGAAAAAGCACGTGGACACGTTTTGGAGTTGGCGCTGGAGCAGAGCTGGGGCTTCGCTATGGAATGAAGCGACGGCTCGTGTCTTTGGTAAAAGCCATGAATTCATCTGGCTGAATGCAATGTGCCTTTCAGATGTTTAGAAGAAGTTATTACAGTACAGCATTAGTTTTATGAGATTAAAATACAAATGTGATATGAAGCAAAAAACTCATCTTGAGTATCACCAAGAGTTGGCCAGGAGAAAAAACAGAGCTAATACAAAATACATTAAAATCGTGGCAGTGAAAAGTGATAAAGTACTTTAAATATATCCGTAATTAACAGTTTAAGACTCCCACAAACGGATGGTGTACTGCTCCTGTTTAGGTATCAAGCCATTTTTAGACGCTATAGCACATTCCTGTAAATATGGGCTTCATAAGAAATCATATATAGCAGTCTAAACACAGTATTCACCTGACTGGGAGAATCTGGCATTTGAAGGTTCATGAACTTGTGGTTTTAAGTTTTAGACTTGAGCTTTTTTTTTTTTTTAAACCGCCAAGTATTTTGCTTCTTAAAATGTCTAACTATATTTATTATCATAAGTTAATCTTTAGATTTTTTAAAACTATAATTCCTGTGAAAATTAACTACCTAAGTCATAATAAAATTTTGTGTAATTTTCCCCTTTATTTTTCTAAAGATTGTCCTTTATTCATTGCTGTAAAGATAAGATTAATACTCCAGGTTAGAGGTTCTCAACTGGGGGTGGGGTGAGGTGGGGAGAACATGACCTGCCCCCGGAGGACATGTGATAATATGTGAAGACTTTTTTGGTTGTCACCAGCATCTTGCGGGGGCAGGGATGCTCCTAAACATCCCACAGCCCGAGTGTCAGTCGTGCTGAAGGTGACAAGCCCTGCTCGCCCCATCAAATCTAGACGAATGTCATCTCTAAGACCAGGATCTTCTTTTTCTTTATGTATCACTTTTACTTTGCAGTAAATCCTTCCTAGACCTTGAGCAAACACTACCTAAACACAGGGGGAAAGAAATCTGATTTAAATAGCTCCATGTGAAACCATTTAGGCCTTAGGTCTTCTGGTAACTGCAGATCAGACCCAAGTCAGGGAAGCCCAGAGAACAGAGTTGTTTTTTCAGGGCTCTTCTAACCATCTGGGGCTGAATTCTCACTTTATAGTGACCCACTGGTCCACAGACCCACGTCAGGTTGGGTCCATGACCCTCCCTCCACCTCCAAAATAAGCGTTTTTATCTTTTGTTATAAATTATGACAGGGACAAAGCTTTCCTTTGGGAATAAACCCTAGATTCCATGTCCTGGCTATGGTATAAGACAACCATTACAATGTATTCGAGATCATCTCTCAGTGCATACATGGGATTATAGTAGTGTTACTGTGAGAGATTCACTGTATATGAGAATATTCCTTTAAAATTATTCAAATTCACAGTATTTTAGGGCTTTAGGGGATAATAGAATGCATGATATAAACTAAGTGGCTGGAACTTGCTTTTATTTAACCCTGTGGGCAGAAAGCACTCCTCTTTCTGTATGTATGTCTGTTTGTAAATAAAATAATCTTTTAAAACATGACTTAAGGGGCTTCCCTGGTGGCGCAGTGGTTGAGAGTCTGCCTGCCGATGCAGGGGACACGGGTTCGTGCCCCGGTCCGGGAGGATCCCACGTGCCGCGGAGCGGCTGGGCCCGTGAGCCATGGCCGCTGAGCCTGCGCGTCCGGAGCCTGTGCTCCGCAACGGGAGAGGCCACAGCAGTGAGAGGCCCATGTACTGCAAAAAACCAAAAACATGACTATTTGTCAGTCTGGCTAGCAAATTTAAATCGTGGTGCTATAGAAATATCAAGAAACACGCAAACCAGTATCAAACAGCCCGATGTTTTATTTGTATTTCTGTCTGTTAAAGGTGCTTTGTGGTTTTTAGGTGAGCATTATAGCCTTCATTTATTGGAAACAATTTAGCCACCCATTGTGAAATTAGGGCATGAGTAATCTCACGTGAGAGCTCAGCAGAGCACTGCAGGCTTGACGCAGAACCATTTTGTCTTGAGTTTCATGGTTAGATCACTGGCCACTCACCTTGGACCCACCAAGGTCGAGGTGGCCTCTGGTTGGGCACGAAGTGACATCATCTGGTTCACTGTCACTTTTGTGGACGGTGACACTTGGAGATCACAGAGCTGTCTGCCTCTTGTTACTCTCTGCAGAGAGAGGAGGTGTAATTGCTTAAACGTGAAAGACTCTTGAAGCAATATTGGGTTTAACTGAGGCGGTTTTTACCACTAAATAAAGTGAAGTCCTTTCCCACCGGCTGAGACGAGGCTTCTGGGATTGTTATATTGATTTTTTTAATGTTTTGCAGTTTCTTTGGCATTTACATTTGAAACCAAGCTGACAACTGTCTGGTCTCACGTAGCAGGACTCTCACGTATAGGCAGGCAGTGTCCACGGGGGCTAAGAGTGCCTCAGGCTTTGCAGAGCCAGGCCTGGGCCGAGGCAGCTTGGCCACAGGACTTTGGCAGCCCTCAGTCCTCTTCTGTGTTGATGACGATGTCTACCTCACGGGAGTGTCGTGAGGATCAGTGAGACAACAGTATACGCTACTTACCTGTGGGGTCCTTGTGAAGCAGAAGCAGGGAGCAGGTGTGAAAAGGATGAGCACAGTTCCTGGTGGGTTGAGAACATTCGTGTTTCTTCGTCCCCCCCCCTCTTCTTCCTTCTTCCTGTAGTGGCAGGGCTGAGTCCTAGAGGCCGAGGTGCCGGGCTCTGCTGGAGCAGCCCTCCGAGTGGGATTCTGGCGGCTGTGGCCTGAGACGTGCACCCAGCGGGGCCTGTCCGCGAGAGGTGCGCTTGAACCGAACCCTGAGAATGTCACGATGTTTGCTTAGAGCAGTCGCTGAGACACCCCTGAATTGCAGGCAGAAGAGCTGTACGTGCTGCTGGAGAACTGCTGGAACCACGGGAAGAGCATTTGCAAGTGAGGTTCTGGCAGTTGAGCCAGCGAACGTTTGAATTAGCGAAGCCGGAAAAAGATGATGATGAACATGGAAGGTTATGGAGAATCACCAAAGGCCTGGGAGAGACCCTTGAGAAAATTAATGAAACCTCCAAGTATTTTTAAAACTGATTCATATATTTTTATTAATGGTCCTGTGAAGTGCAAAATGTTTTGTCAAAGAAATTACAAACCGGAAAAGAAACCTGCTTTACTTTTTGGTGATACTAAGAAAAAACCCACAAGTACAATTTTCATTTAAATTTTATTAATTATAAGATAAATTACAGGTTTTATCAAAAGGGCGTTTTCCCCCAAATTTAGTTTGAGCCAAAGCTTTCTTTTCCCTGTTTATTACGGGGTTTTGTTCCCACTTTTAGGGGACACGGGAGTCTTGACGTGGAGCCAGCCCCCTCCACTGACTAAGTGAGGGACTTTGGTAAGTTTCTTCATCTCTCTGAGCCTCGGGTTGCTTTTCTCATTTGTGAAATGGGGTGATAACGGTCTTCACTTAGGGGGCTGTGAGCATTAAAGGAAATAATGTACGCAGGGTAATTAGTACATCCTACTGTCACCACCACTGCTGAGGTTGCATCTGGAGAAAGGGGGTCCACCTGTGGCCACCTCACAACTTAAAATGTGATAATAGGGACTTCCCTGGCGGTGCAGTGGTTAAGACTCCTCGCTCCCGGGTTCGATCCCTGGTCAGGGAACTAGATCCCACACGCAAGCCACAACTGGGGAGCCCGCCTGTGGCAACTAAGACCCAGTGCAACCAAATGAATAAATAAATAAATATTTAAAAGCTAATAAAATGTGATAATCATGACAGGAATGATAAAGGGGAAAAGTCATAGAGGGATCGGTGACTTGTCTTTCCTGAACAAGTTGAAGAAGCTAAGCTTCCAGAGCTTGGTAACTGGGGACTCAGGTAGACAAGATGGGGTGAAGGAGCCCCCCGAGCACTAGGCACCAGGTGTTGGTAAGAACAGTGTTCTGCACTTGTTGTCTGTGTTTAATTCCCAGAGCTCAGTTAGAGACTAAACTCTGAGCAGAAAAGATTCTCCTAGAGAAAGGATTTAAACCCATATTACTCTTCTGTGGTCATCCTTTGTAGAAGAAAACTTTTTCTGTAGAAAATACTGCTTGTAAAGAAAGAAGAGGAGGATGGGAGAAGAGCCACGATAAACTCAGTGGAGCTCTACAATCCAGCTGACGACGACTCCATGCTTGAAGGCTGCTTCCGGCCAGGGCACAAGCAGGTCCTAAAGCATCGTGACAAGCTGGGGACAGACACGCCTGTCAGGGGCGCGGTAGAGAGAGTCCGCGGGAACAGCTCAGCCCCTCAGGTTGCGGTCGTGGTGTGCTGGGGTGAGGGACACTGGAGGTTTTGCCAGGACCGCTGAGCATCCTTTCTAGTTGGTTAGACACTTGCACACACACGGATGTGCGTGTAAGCTTAGCCTGAGCCCAGATCCAGAGTGGGATTGGCAGCTCCTGTAGCTGAGACACAACTGGTCTGATAGAGGAGGGGTGAGGCCAGCACTGGCTTCGTTTTCTTAAAAAATTAAGAAATTTGTGAGACTCAGGACGCAAGGACGCAAAGAGCAGTCCTTTGGGTATCCAATTACATACTGAGACCTTGAATTGGGAAGGGGGCGTCTCTCCCACGTGCGTGGGGAGCACAGCCCAGGGGGAGGACGCGTTGCTCCTGGAGCCTCAGGGCCGTGGACTCTTGGGTCAGGGGCCCCGTGGCCAGCCAAGCTCTTGTGCAGGGGGCCGTGACTGTGGTTCCTCCTTCGAGTGGTTTAATGCCAGGAGGGTGAGAACTTCAGACAGGTGGGTTTGAGAATATTCAGCATTTCCCACTGGGTCAGCAGAATTTGGCCTTGAATGCTTCTCTGACCTTGGTAGTACCGGCTGATGGACCCCTGGGGCATTCAGTCCTCTGCGTACCTTCAGTAATTTAGAGTTTGGGCTCAACCTCTCAACAGACCCTTTGCCATCTTCCTACATCCCTGGTTGAATGTACACTTCCAGCTGTTGTTACACAGACATTCCTGGTCTCGGTGGACCCTAGCGATGGGTCACTTAAACATCCCCGGAGTGAGCAGAGTTGCTGATGTTAAAGAAGGCTTATTTCTGCTAGAATTGGTATATCGTTACAATACAACTTTCTAAATGTCTGGTAAGTTTCAGGTTTCTTAAAAGGCACCAAAGCAGGATGTATGTGAGGATAAGTAGCCCATAATGGGATGCAATTAAGGAAGTGAAAATACGGCCTGATCGCAAAGAAACACTTCCTGGCTGTGAGGAAGGTAGGTGTTCAGCATAATTTTATCGGTGGAATAGGGGAAACCCCAGTGCCCACAAGAAGCTGAAGAGGCCACAGTGAAGTTCACAGGAAACGTCTCTGCCTGGCCCCAGGTGCCTCTTAAAATCCCAACAATGAATTTGTACAGAAGCAGCAAACCTCTTTGTAAGGAAGAGGAAGGAGTTTCTCAGAGGCGCACTGAGGAATCCTGTTGGAGGAAGACCAAGTGAATAGGGCTGGAGCCTCAGTGCTGATCTGTGGCCCTGGGGACGGCCTCAGGCCAGTGCTCGCAGAAGATTGTGATGGACGTTTCATCTGAAGTGCTGAACACTGAGGAGTGTTTCCTAACCTGCAAACAAAGAGTTTCCTTATCGGAAATAAATACAAGACAGGAACTGAAAATTCTTTTAAAAATGAACATCGTCTACTGTGCCCAGCACTGTAATGAGCTAATACACTGTATGAGAAAAAGTGACACGTATACGCGTCTCTAACAGGTAGACAGGAGACCTTGGTAGGCACAGCTGAATGCTGCTGAGTAATTAAGACTGATGGTTATGAACGTGAAATTGCTTTTAGGAGTGGAGGGACCCACGTCCTCAGGTGTGGAGGGAGGTCAGGGCTCCCTGACCTCAGGGCTGGTCACCCTCCGCTTGGCAGCCTCGCCTGCAGTGGAGAGGTACCGTTGCGCTCCTCTGTTTTCGGGTAGCGCGTTTGCTTCCTTTTCTGTGACAGGAGAGGAACAGGAGAGCAAGTGAGCGGACTGTGGAAGGAGACACAGCTGCCGCCTTTCGTAGACCTTTGTCTCGTCCCCGTTTTCTATCAGATGAAGAATTTGAAGCAAGGCCTTTGGAAGATTTTCTTACTTTGCAGTCTTTCCACTGGAATGGCTATAAGCCGATACTGTTTCTTTAAAGTTACTTTGAACATGGAATTTCTGTGAAGTGGCCCTGCTCTGCTTCTCAGGCATCAGGACTGTTCTGAATCGAGATGGAGGCTGAAGAAGGAACTGAATCCACGCGGTGTCCATCCGAGCATCGTCAGGGAGAAGCGCTGTCATTTCCGATGCAGCGCCGTGTCTCAGTTCTGAGGTGCGGCCCAAACATGACCCAGACAATGTGGGATAAGTCGTTTTTTAATGTTAATAAATCATTTCTATAAAAAAGAGTTGATTTCAAAGGATGATATACATGTGTCTGTGTTATTCCCAGGCGTGCTCTGCCCTGTGTGAGTGGAATGTGTTCGCTGGGGACAGAAAGTCTGACCCTCCTGCACCATGTCCCTCATCTCTCCGTCTCTGCTCTGTAAATTTCAGAGCAGATTAGAGGGAAGAGAGACTCAGAGCGCACAGAGCATCCGGCGGCCACGGCAGTCACCCCCCCCCCCCAACCAGAGAAATCCGTCCCTGAACTGGGACCTGTGCATCTGTGGGAATCTGGGTTTAGAAACGGCAAAACTCCCAGTAACCTTCAGCAAAACTAAAACAGACGGTGCGTGGTACCCACGCGTGGGCACAGCCAGGGCGTGTGTGGCCAGGGCCGCTGAAGCTGAGACTCTGACCCTGCAGGTGCCTCCCTCTGTCTTACTGTCTTGAATTTACCTTTTCAAACTCCTTTCTTCTCTGCAGCCAGAACTGAGGACACAGCAGCCTCGGTCTCACTGCCCCCCACCTTGTGAGGGTCTGGGGAAGGCACTCCCTGTCACTTCGCTGGGGCCCTGCGGCTAGGGCACTGGAGCCTTGGGGGTGCCCGCTGGGGTTGCCAGCATGTTAGGTTGCCCCCAGGCATGGGCTGCCAGAGGCTCGACTGTGTCGGGGTGGGGACTGGTCATTTAGGAAAGTCAGGGAAGCAGAATCATGGGACCTGAGCCATCGGCTGGAGGGTGAATGAGGAAGGGCTGCCAGTGGGTGGAGAGCTGGTCGCCAGGCAGTGACACCCAGAAGTCAGGTCAGCAGAGGTCAGGGTGTGTCCCCTGGGGTGACCGGAGGCCCGATGTGGACCTGCAGGTCCAGGGCTGGGGCCAGCGTGCACCAGTGGGGCTGTGGGCAGTGAGGGCATCCGGGGCCTGAATGACCAGCCCCGGGCCTGGAGGGCAGGGGATGTGGGGCCTTGGGGGGACTTGGGGCGTGGGGGGGCCGTCCCTTGTCCCTTCTGCTGCGGAGCTGCTTCCAGTTCTCCGGCTCGCCTCCTTCTCTCCCTCAGCCACATCCCTGCTGGTCTCTGGGCCTCCCAGCCTCCCGGCCTCCCCGCCTCCTGGCCTTCCTACTGCTTCAGCCCCGCCGCTCTCTCCTTTTCCGTCACCACCACTTCCTCCTCCTCCCTGGCCCCTTTACGTGCCATCAGTAGGTTTGGTTCTTGGACATGTTTGTCCTCTTGCCCACCTCCCTCCCTGGGTCTCATCCAGCCTTGGCCTTGGGACTTGAAATGTCATAACTGGGTCCCAAATGTGTGCTCTCCCCTCGGCCCTCCCAAGGCCGGACCTGGCGTCCCCTTGGCCCAGTCTCATCTGGAGCTCAGTGTTTTGTTCCTTCCTTCCCTGATGGTTTGCTCAGCACATCACGTGAATAGAGAGACAGGATCACAGTGTTTCTGTGGCAAGGTCAGTGCTACACAGAAACCTGTTGTAATTTGGTGGGAGGTTGTCTCTGTCAGGGTTGGTTTGAGTGAGGCGGAGGCTCTCAGTGGGGACACTTTGTGTTCTCCTGGGGAAGTTGTGGAGCCTGCAGACACGTCTGGGTGTCGCAGTGGGTCGGGGGAGCTCCTGGCCCCGGGCCGTCGAAGCTGCACCCAGGACAGGAGGGCATCCTGCAGCCCAGTGCCGAGTGCCGAGCCAGGACCAGCCCTGGAGTGAGGATGTAGGGCCTGGAATGGTCCAGCTCCCCCGGGAAAGGCAACGAGCATTTGATGCAAACAGCAAAGGAGCTTGAACCTCTCTCTTTAAACCCGTATTTATGACTAGTTGCCGGGAAGTGGTAGCTCGCGTCATGAATGGGCCTCTTGTCAGCCCGGGTTCTCCGCAGGCGCTCCTGGTGGGGCCTGAGTACCTGCAGTTAAACGCTGTTGCTTTTGGCAGGGCATAGCAGCAGGCGAGGTGCAGGTCCTCTGATCTCCACGGTCTGCGCCGTCAGCCGTGACCTTCCCCGTGTCTCTTCTTTCCCCACCCCATCTGCACCAAGCCCCGGCCCAGGCACTGCCCAGCGGGGCGGCCGAGGTCGCTGCGGGGTGGGACCCGGGGCCCCAGGCGGAGGTCGTGCGGGGTTCAGGGTACATTGGAATGATTTCTGTTTGCCAGTGAAGATCGTCCAAACTATCTTTGTACTTTATCTAATTCCAAAAAATCTTTTAAATCGAAAGCTTTTGGATGAAGTGCTGGGCAGTGGAATAGAAGTTTTATTAGAGGAATTGCGGTCACTTCACATGCTGTCTGGTGCTGAAGGGATAGTGTTACACACGTTTGCGTGTGTGCTCACACACAGCCGCGTGCACGCATGGGCACACGTCCCGACTAAAGTCACCCCACACTCAGCGCTTCTTTTCCTCTTAGGAGTTGGACAGTGTGACTGCAGGGCCAGCGTGAAACACACGTCTGAAAAGAAGTCACTTTGTCTAATGGGACGAGCAGAAGAGTTTTCCCCGGGGGGCTCACTGGGTCTCCCTCGGCATTTCTGCCCTTTGTGCCACTGTCCAGTGTTGAATTTTGTATTATTAAAAAAAAAAAAAGTCTGTTAAAGTGATAACATTGTGGCAGAGATTGTGTTTTAACAGATGACCTAATTCTTCAATTTTAGTAAGTGTGCTACTATTCACATCTTAAAGTTTAATGCTGGTAATTTAAGGTATATGTTTTGTAAAATTTGTCAGTTCTCCTTTTCCTTCAATTTTTGTTTTAGAAGGTATTTGACTTAGGGAAATTATGTGGGTGTTTTGTGATATTAGAGTAGAAAGTTTAACAGAAAAGGAACATGTGTATATATACACATGCACACGAAGAGGATTAGACTTGGGAACAAAGCCAGGGTATTAGGACCTGGCTCTGGCTCCTCTGAGCCTGTGTGTCCCGCTGCCTGGCTTCGCAGTGGGTCCTAGTCATCGGGCCTCAGGGGAGGTGAGGCCCAGGGGGGAGGGTCCACAAAAACGGTGATCTTGTGGGTCAGAATTTCATAAGTATAGTTTGCCTGGTGTGTGAAAAAAATCATGACAAATAGTTGTATTTGAGTCAGAGAAATAGTGTGAGCAAAACAGTGAGACAAATTTCAGGTTTTTACGTATATTTTTATATACATGCATTCATTGTACAGATGTACACCGTAGAAAAGAAAACGTAAAAATCAAATTTTTCTGAATGTCTAACATGAAAATAAAAATAGATATGTCCAGGGTGGCACAGTTGTTCACATTGTATCCAGATGTGCAGAGGAAACAAGTTTCTTTATTTCTTTAGGTCTGTCTTTGTCTTCCTGGCAGCCCTGCCCACTGGTAGGCGGGGACCACTACGGACGCCAAAGCGCTGCACAGTTCTGTTGGCTTAGTGGGAAGCGGTGACTTGAATAGGCCTCTTGGCCGCCCAGCCTCTCTGGTTGGAAGGTTCAGCTTGGGGCCTTGGTGTGGAAGTGGAGAGCAGAACGGGTTACCTTGGGGCTGTAGTAAGTGGCAGTGTCTCTGTGTCCCCACCAGAATCAAGCCAGACCCTCTCAGGAGGAGACTGTCCTTCTCAGACGTGTCCCCTGGTTTCCAGCAGACTGAGATTACTAACCTCGAACTCGCAGTGTCACCATCACTCAAAGTCAGCAGATAAAACAAGAAATCAGTCCCCTAAAAACTTTAAGTATTAGAATTATCAAATTAGAAGATAAAATTACTAGGATATGTTTAAATAAATAAAATGAAAAATCATAAAAAAGAAATAAGCAACAACAGAATATAAAAAATAGGCAAAGAGAAGCAGAGAGAACTTCACATATGAAAAGTTATTGAAATAAAGAATTTTATGCATGATTTAAATATTAGGCTGCTAAAAGAAAATTAGATGGATCTAAGGAAGTTACCCAGTGTATTGCAGAGAAGACGGAGGGAAATTATTAAAAAAAGAAATTAACAGACTGGCAGGTAAAGTGGGAAGGTCTAACGTTCTTTCCCAGGAGGAAATAGAAAGAAGAAACTAGAGCAAAGAAGAGGCGGTATGTGAAGAGGTACGTGTACTGCACAGATACAGGAACACGTGTACACCAAGCAGAAAACCACATCTAGATACATGGACCTGAAACTCCAGGATGCAAAAGACAAAGAAGCGTCTTTAATCTCACGAGAGGAAAAAAGGTGAATGACAGTTACACTGGCCACACTCTTATCCGGAGCAAAAAAATGGAACCCAGAAGGTAGTGTATTAGTACCTTCAAATGCTAAGAGAAAATAATTTTCAACCTGGCATTGTCTAATTATCAAAACTATCTTTCAAAATCAAGCCAATTTCTCTGCTTTAAAGGAACTTCTAAAGAATGAGTTTTAAGAAGAAAGGAAATTATGTCAGAAGAAAGATTCAAAAAGGTAGGTTGAGAAAGGAAATTGGTAAATATGGGAATATGCACAGCATTTCCAGTCCAAAATTATAAATAAATGTGTATTCTCTGAAGAAAAAAGAGATCGGGGAGCTATTCAAAGTAACCGAAGTGAACGAGCAGAGTTAAAACTGAGAGGAAGCTTATTTTATCACCTTTAATCTATTACAGCTAGAGACTCTGTTTGACAGTTTTGCTCATGAAAGATATATAATTACCCTTAAGATGACATTAAAATAATCTGGGACTTCCCTGGTGGCACAGTGGTTAAGAATCCGCCTGCCAATGCAGGGGACACGGGTTCGAATCCTGGTCCAGGAAGATCCCACGTGCCGCGGAGCACCTAAGCCCGTGAGCCACAACTACTGAGCCTACGCGCTAGAGCCTGCGAGCCACACTACTGAGCCCACGCGCCACAACTACCGACGCCCGTGTGCCTAGAGCCCATGTTCCGCAACAAGAGAAGCCACCGCAATGAGAAGCCCATGCACCGCAACGAAGAGTAGCCCCCGCTCGCCGCAACTAGAGAAAGCCCATGCACAGCAGCAAAGACCCAACGCAGCCAAAAATAAATAAATAAAATTATATTTAAAAAAATAATCTAACAATGCCTGATTCACGTTTCATCATATTTTTTCAAATGTTCTAATCCTTGATTCTTACAACAGGTGGAGTGGTGGCCCCCAAAAGATATGCCCACATCCTAATTCACAGAACTTGGGAATGTGGCCTTATATAGAAAAAGGTCTTTGCAGATGTGATCACGTGAGGGATCTGGAGACAAAGATCATCCTGGACTGCACGGGTGGATCCTAAATCCAGTGACTGTCACCGAATGAAGTTCCTGTGCCCGACACACAGTGAGGCCAAACATACCGAAACGTCGGAGTCTGGAGCAGGGAAAGGTTTATTGCAGGGCCAAGCGAGGAGAGCAAGTGGCTTGGGCCCAGAGAACTCCGAGCTCCCCGAGGACTCCAGCATGCTTAAACGACAGGTGAGGGAGGGGCGTCCAGCATGTGTGATCAGCTTGGGCACGATTCTCTGACTGGTTGATGGTGATCCACCCTTAGGAGCCGCCTGGTCTGGGCTCTGTGCTCAGGATCAGCAAGTAGTTAATTTCTTCCACTTAGTGGTGGTTTTAGCATCTGAAAACCTCAGGAAATATGCCTGAGATACTATGATCTGGGTACTTCAGAGAGGAGCTGCAGCAGAGCATGTGCGGGGGGCGTGTGTCCCGGGAGGGCCCCATGGGGTCCCGCTCGGTTACATGACAGGTGTCCTTATAAGAAACAGAAGAGGCGACGACACAGACCCTGGAAGAGGAGGTGGTGTGCAGACGCAGGGATGCAGCCACAGCCCAGGGGGACCAGGAGCCCCAACACAGAAGGCAGAGAAAGGCTTCCTCCCTGGATGGCCCAGAGGGAACGTGGCCCCGCGGAATCTCAGGCTTACGGCCCGCAGACTGAGAAATTACGGAAGCCACCTGGTTTTTGTAATTTGTTATGGCAGCCAGAGGAGGTTAATGCGGTCACCGTTAAATTTACACTTTCTCTAATTCTCTGTTTACCCTAGTGTGACTCCGAAGCCAGGTTTTCTGGCCTGCCGTCCTCCCCTGGGGCTCTGGGAGGTGGCGTCCGGGTGTGTGGGACGCGGATGTGGCCGGTTGGACCTCGTGTTGACGGGGGGCCCCTGGTGTCCTCAGGCCCGGGTGCAGCTCTCTGCCCTCAGGCCTGCTGGTCTCAGCTGCTTCCTCGCCTGGTGGCCAAGCAGGTGGCGTGGCCTCTGCCGGGCCCTTCCTGTGTCTGCCGCCCATCGGTCCAGGGCCTTCTCTTTCCTGGGCTCCTTGCTCTGCCCGTGTCTGGCTCTGGACTGTAGACCCACTGCGTCGTCCGACTCGTGGTCCCCTCCGGGTGGTCTGACGTCCACCTCGCCTGGGCTCAGCGGTGAGGGCGGAGGGCCTTCACCTCTGCTCATCTCGTTAGTGTCCCTGGTGCAGCCCCCCAGGCTGGTCAGGCCCAGGTGGCCTCCTCGGAGGGCTCCCCAGACTCCACAGGACGCATGGCACAGACTTCTCCTCGGCCATGTCCTCAATCTGCTCTGCTTGGTATCGCAGCCCAGAGGCTACATTCACCTGGAGACTCTCCTGCCTCTGCTGTCCTTCCCCACAAGCCCTGGAGCCGCCCCTCCCGTCCTTCCCGCCTGGACGCGGGCCTGGTCCTGCCCCTCAGAGCCTGAGGGCATCACCCATGGGAGGGACTTTGGGCTATGACCACACTGGTGTCTGCTACACTAAAGTTATCTAGAAAATTACTTTCCCATGAAGCCTTGCTTTCACACTTGCTGTCTTGTTCCAGAATCCTATTTTGAATGATAGGGATGAGTATTACCTGGGTCCTTTTGACTGTCTGGTGTAGCTCTTCTCACCTTTCCCCAGCCTTGGGTTAACCGTGGAGAATGTCACATAAAGAGGGATGCATGAGAAAAAAGCTTTGCTATTTTAAAAGATTTATCACAGTAAAAATATCCAAGACAATAAGCATTTATGACTGATAGCTACAGTGTTCTACAGCCTTTTAATTTAGTGTCTCATTTGATCCTTAGTATCGATTATTATCCCATTTTATAGATAAGACAACTGAGACGTTAGGACATTTAAGGTCACAGCACTGATACAAGTAGCAGAATTAAAAATAACTCACAGGGCATGTAACCCTACTTCCAGAATCTGCCTGAAAGCACTCACCCTTTGCCTCAGATTGGAAATGAAAGATGAAGCTGTTTCCAGGTCCTCAGATGGCGTTCCCACCCTGCTACCAGCCCTGACCGCTCTGGGCCCACCATGACTTGGGCAGTCTTGGAGACTCAGCTTTGAATTTAAGTAAATAATGATAGTATTTTATCCAGCGTAGTTTGGTGTTTTTTAATGTGGCAGTTTTTCTTGTTTGCTGTATTGCCAAAACAGAAGTTCTGTATTTTTCATTCTGTCAACACTAGCAAAACTCATGATCTCAATCTTAGAGCCAATATTTGGGCTAAAACCAGTTTTAATTGGTCTCTTTTTTTATATATATTTATTTTATTTTATTTATTTTTGGCTGTGTTGGGTCTTCATTGCTGTGCGCGGGCTTCCTCTAGTTGCGGCGAGCGGGGGCTACTCTTCGTTGCGGTGCGCGGGCTTCTCATTGCGGTAGCTTCTGTTGCTGCAGAGCACGGGCTCTAGGTGCACAGGATTCAGTGGTTGTGGCTCGCGGGCTCTAGAGTGCAGGCTCAGTAGTTGTGGCGCACGGGCTTAGTTGCTCCGTGGCATGTGGGATCTTCCCAGACCAGGGCTCGAACCCGTGTCCCCTGCATTGGCAGGCAGATTCTTAACCACTGTGCCACCAGGGAAGCCCAGGTCTCTTTCTTACTAGTATGCATTTATATGGATATTCTATTTTCCTTGGTTAATGAGTTTACCTTGAAAAAGTAACCTACTATGAGGTTAGAAATGTTTATTAGTGCTTTGGGTGTGTAAGTCAGTCCACACGCCTGCCTCTGGCTGTTTATTTAGATCTGTTTTCAATCTCAGATGTTCAAAATCAGAGAATTAAGAGACTTAGTCATAAAAGAACTAAGAAATCTGAACTTTTCATTGAGGCTTAATTACAGGTACCATTCACATTGTAATGTAATAATTGTAATAATAGGTAACATTTATTGGGAACTTGCTAATCACATTACCTAGATTTTCTCAGTTAAACATCAAACCTACATGGTAAGTACTGTTATTATCCTTGTTTTACAAACAAGGATGTGATGATACTAATTCCGTCTGTGTCTGTAGTGATTCGTGGTCCGCAGCACCCTGACCTCTGCTTGGGTGTCCCTGTGACTTGGCCTGGCAGGTGTTCCTGTCCTGTGGTGTGCAGAGACTGTTACATGGTTTGTGTAGCAGAGCCAGTGACCAGCAGCCGTCGGTCGGTTCACTAGGCTGACTTTCCATTTCTCGGTCTTCTTCGTAGCCACGGTCTTGTAGTGCAAGGCTCTTAGAGATCAAGTATCTATGTACATCATTTTGGGAGTTCCATAATTGGAGTGTGCTGTAACAGCAAAACCACTCAGGTGACCTAGTCTGCGGAGGGACGCCTCCTGCACTGCTGGTGGGTTGGTGACGGCAGCACAGGCGGGAAAGTGAGGGAGACAGCTCGGGTCAGGCTGCTGGCTGCACAGAGTGACTGCTAAGGCCTCAGCCCTCCTGTGTCATCATTGCTTATAGTTCTCTACAAAAATAGCAGTCTTGTGTGGTAAGGAGTGAAAACGAAGAGAACAAATTGAGAAAAAAAATCACTTGAAGCCTCTCCCAGGAATGAATGAAGCATATGGTGGCAGTAATAATGTTAAAAATGAATCTGAAAATGAAATTAAGGAAGGTTCCAGTTATAATAACATCAGAGGGAATAAAGTACTTAAGGAATAAATTTAACAGAAGCAGTGCAAAACGTATTCCCTAGAAACTACTGAGCATTTTTGCTGAAAGCAGTTTGAGAAGACGCAGGTCACTGGAAAGACCCCGTGTGCTGATGAGCTGGAAGACGAAGTGTTGCTGAGACGGGCAGTGCTCCCGCACTGAACTACAGACCCAGCATCATCCCTACAAAATCCCGGGTTGCTTTTTTGCAGAAATTAACAAGCTGATGCTAAAATTCGTATGGAAATTCAAGAGACTGAGGATAGCTAAAACAGTCTGAAGAAAGAACACAGTTGGAAGACTCACACTTCTTGATTTGAACCCTTACCAGAGACCTATAGTAATCAAGGTGTGGTACTGTCCTAAACATAGGTGTTTCGGTCATTGCAATAGGACTGAAGGTCAGAAATAAACCCATGTGTCTATGGTTAATTGCTTTTCGACAAAAGGTATAAGGCAACTCAAATAGGAGAAAGAATAACCTTTTCAGCAAACACATAGTGCCAGGACAGCCCTATATCCACATGCAAGTGAATGAAGTTGGGCCCTTTCATCTTAACCACACACACAAATTAACTAAACTTGGGTCAAATACCTACAGGTAAGAACAAAATCGATACAATTCATTAAAAAATATAGGAGAAACTCTTCAAGACCTTCCTCGGGCTAGGCAAAGCCCTTTTGGATATGACACCAAAAGCTCATACAACCAAAAAAAAAAAAAAATAGGCAACTTGAACTTCATAATAACTAAAAAAAACTTCTGTGTGTCAAAGGACACCATCAAGAAAATGAAAATATAACCTATACAATGAGAGAAAACGTTTGTAAATCATATATCTGGTAAAGGACTTGGATCCAGAACGTATGAAGAACTCTTACAATTCAGTATTAAGAAGACAAGTAACACACTTTAAAAATTGGACAAAGAATCCAAGTAGACATCTCTCCAAAGAAGATATACCAGTGACCCATAAGTACATGAGAACGTAGAGGGTTAAAGTCATTAGTCATCAGAGAAATGCAAATCAAAACCACAATGAGATACCACTTAGTACCCATAAGGGTGACTGTCATCAAAAAGATGGAAGTATAACGACTGTTGGGAAGGGTGTGGGCAAATGAGAGCCAGTCCACGGCTGGCGGGGCTCTAACCTGCTGCATCTGCCGTGAAGAGCAGTCTGGCAGTTCCTTAATAGGTTAATTGTAGAGCTGCCCTGTTGACCCAGTGATTGCATCTGTAGGTGTCTACCCAAGAGAAATTAAAACATAATCCCCACACAGAAACTTGTGCATCCGTGTTCACTGCAGCAGTATTCACAATAGCCAGAAATGGAAACAACCCAAATGTCCATTTACTGATGAATGGATAAATGAAATGTGCTATATCCACATAATGGGATAGTATTCAACCATGGAGAAGGAAGGAGGGATTGATTCACGTAACACAGATGAACCTGGAAAATGTTAGGCTGAGTGAAAGAAGCCAGTCACAAAAGACCACATACTATACGATTCCATGTATGTGAAGTGTTCAGAATAGGCAAATCTTTAGTGACGAAAAAATAAATGACTGCTTGCCCAGGGCCAGGGGGCTGGGGAAGATGGGGCAGGATGATCGCTAAAGGGTACGGGTTTCTCTTGGGGGTGATGAGAATGTTCTAAAATTGATTGTTGGGCTGGCTGCACAGTCTGTGGATGTACTAAAAGCCATGGAATTGTACACTTTAAATGGATGAATTGTATGGTATGTGAATTATATCTCAATCAAGCTGCTATAAATAAAAACATTAAAATTAAGTTCTAAGAACTAGAAATTTCAAGTAACTGACTAGGTATCCAAGATCATTTTGAATCCAGAGAAGGAAGTCTCCATACCCCCTAGCGTGCCATTCCAAGTGCTGGGAGGTGAGAGCCTGGGCTTTGCAGCCACACAGACCGAATTGGACAACTGGGTTAGAAGGGCCAGTCTGCACAGCTTCTCTGAATCTCAGCTTCATCATCTACGAAATGCGGGTAATAATTCTTAGCTCGTGGGTTGCTCATCCGAGGGGTGGGGTTGTGGTCACTGTGGCATCGTGTACGGGGCCCTGACTCTTTTCGTCCCTGCAGACGTGCCATCTCACTTCTGGCAGCAGGGATTGCCCTGTCCATCTCCCCCTCTCTGGGCTCCTTTAGCAGGGGGGCCTCCTCTTCACCCCCTGCTGCCTCTGCTCCGGGCTTGCTGCTTGGTGCTCACTTAGTGCTGGTTGGGGGAGTAAACAGCAGGCGGGAGTGGAGTGTTGGAACGACGTCAGTGCTTCCACCACGCCCCTAAGCATTACTGTACTGGCAGATAGAATACTCTGAGCTGGTTGGCATTGGGAGCTTCATCTGATGACTCGGCATCACACGTGTATCTAGGAAATTCTGGCATGATGGTATAGTCCTGACGTTAAAGTACAAAGATAGGCATCAAGTCTAAATTTAATTATAAATTTAAATTAATAGAAAATAAAAAGTTGCTAGTTGGTAATAGATTGAGAAGGATTGTGCCTGGTAAATACTTCATTTTCAAAGGCTCTGTTTTGAAGGAGCACTTGTGTTTTATAAGCTGCCCTGCAAATTTGAAACTGGACTTCCTCAAGTACCCTATCAACTGCTAAGAGAAACTGAAAATTTGGATTTCCATGGAAGTCTTATCGTCATTTTTAACGATAGGGCATTGTAATGTGTCTACTGAGTTTGTGTAGTAAGTGAGTCTAGTACGTGTTTGAACTTGTACGGGGCTATCTTCTTGCCAAAACTGAGAAAACTTATTTAGAAAATTCACCTTATCTCTGTGCCAGTTTCTCTAGAAGCCCAAGCTTTCTCATAACATTCACCTCTCTGTTTCTTATGCAAAAGAACAAAGCTAAAGTTATTGCTATGTGATAAATTATGATGGTAATGTGTCTAAACTGTTTGAAGCCATTATTGACTAGCTCATGTGCTTGTTAATTATCTTGAGATTTTGACATTACCTGGTGCTTTGTGATAACCTTACCTAGATACAGGGGTAGAGATAAACTTATCTCAGAAGTGCCTTTTAATTTTGTCCTTCTTTGTGATCTTTTAAAAGTGGACAGAAGCTTTCATTAAAGACCAGAGAACTTTAAAACAATTTCACTCCTTTAGTTTATGACACCTTTCATCCAATCATATCAAAATATTTATACAGAATTCAGGAATCCTATCCTGCAGATGACACTTGGATGAAATTAGAAGGTGGCACTGTAGTAAGTACAGATGGTCTAGAAACTTACGACTTAGCACTGGATGGCTGTGCAGGTTTCTAAATAAGGGTGATCACCACTTATGCATTTCTTCTTCGTTTTCTTTACTTACACCCTGGGAGCTAAGTTGCTCTCCTCTCTCTCTCCCCGTGAACCCCAAAATAGTTTTATTAATAGGAATATATGATGTTTATGTTCTTGAAAAAATCAGGGTGGTCTGATTCTGGCATTTCCCTTCGTCCAACCCTGTTGAATTTTCTGTTTAAAAACTGGCATTCCGAGAGCTTTTCTCTGGCTGGGTGCCTGGATCGCATGTTACAGCAGCAAACGAGGAATGCCAAGACGTCCCCCAAAGACAAATGTTTGTTATGGCAGTGGAGCTGATGTGACACTCAGAGTGAGAGCTCCTTAACTTGTCTGAATGACAGTTAATGGTCTTTTTCATTTTCTTTTCTTTTGTTATTATTTTAAAGGGGGGAAAAGAATGAAAGAAATGCCCAGAGGCTGAGATTGTGTTTGGTTCACCAAACTGTTAAATGTCAAATGCACTCGACTGATAATGCATCTTTTGTCTCTTTTAGGAGCTAATTTTGTTACTCGAAAAATTAGCCGGTCAGTAGCTAAGATTTACCTTGGACAACTGGAATGCTTCAGCTTGGGGAATCTGGACGCCAAACGAGATTGGGGCCACGCCAAGGACTACGTGGAGGTAGGGACCCTCGCGTTTTGGTCTTTAAGTGCCTGTATCTGCTGGCATCCGGACGCCAGGCCTCGGGGAGAGCTCTCCTGGAGGTGGCGGCAGGTACGCTGGTGCTAATGCAGATGTGTTGAAGCTCACGCTGTGCCCCCTCCCGGCTGGATGGTCAGCGGTGTGTGCAGGCCGTCCCACACCCCCCTGGAAGGGGGAGACCTCTCACGACCCTTCTTTTAATCATTCAAAATGAAGGTGCCGGTCAGTGGTCTGGATGATGGGTAAAAAGTAAATGGTGTTCCTTCCTTTCTAAAGCGTCTTCCTTGTGCCACTCCCTCATCCCTGCCCAAGACGCACGTAACTAACTGTGAGAGCATCTTGTTATAACAGAACTAGTCCTCAGACCTGCAAGAAATACTGCCTGATTTCAATTTGTATAATCTAAGACCTTCAGATTTACATTATTCTACTAATCACTCCCAGAGTGCTGTTCTTACAGAGCGATTGGTTCAGACTCTGGTTATTACCCCGTGCGCTTGGTAGCCTGTGACTCACACCCGTGATTGTGTCCATTAAACAAAGAGCAAAGAGAGAGATGCTAGTAATAACGCTATTGCAGAACAACGGGTGTAGTTAAAGGGAAATTCAGACTTTCAGTCTTGGGATTTATGTGCTATTAAGTTTTGGTTTGGGTTACATATGTTACATATATAAGTAGTATGATTTTTCTTTAAAAAAATTATTACCTCTTACCTTGCCGGCATTAGTATGCTTTTAGATATCCGTGGTGATTCTGTGGCCAGACGTGAAGGAGCACGTTGGTGACATTGTGCTTGTCCCGGAGTCTGCTGGTCCTTGTTTAGGTGCTTACAGATTTCCTGTACTCGGGAGACTATTTCTGTCCTCAATGATGCCTCTCTGGGAAACCGGATCTGGTTTCCTAAGCAAACAAGCAGTTCACTTGCTAACCCAGAGGTCAGCTTCAGAGTGTTATTATTTTTGTGTGTAACAATTAAAAGTGTTGCATACTTAAACACCTAATTCTGATTTATATTACAGACAAAAACTTCTGATTTAAAATTTTGAACAACGTAACATTTAGATCATTTAAATGTGTTCTTCTAAACTGTAAATACAAGGAAGCATTTTATGATAGTCGCCCTTGGATATATTTTAAGAACATTCGTTAAAAATATGTAAGACCATACTTTCAGAAGTAATAAGAAAGTGGGAGAAAGGAGGTGTTAACAAGAGAAGTTGAAACTTCCTTTTGTCTGACCTATATGGTCTTACCTTCTTAAAAATATGAGGCAAGTTTTGTAAAAATAAGTGCATTATTTTCTCAAGAATAGCATTTTGGCATGTAACCTTTGAGCTTCTGCATTTACTTAGAGCCGCACAGAAGGCTCTGTGCGTATCCTTCGTCATCCAAAGTCTTGTTCTTCAGTTTCGGGAACCAAATAGATGAAATTTCATTCTATTTTATTTTATATTTTTGCACTGGGGTACAAAAGAAGTTTGTTATTGGAACTCAGAAATAGATTTTGATAGTGTGAGAAACAGTATATCAAAATGTTAGTAATACTTATTTTTGGTTATGTTTATTTTCTTCTGTATACTTTGGTATTTTCCATATATTGAAATGAGTATGTATAAACTTTTTCAATCAGGGAAAAAGATACATGACATTTTGAAAACAGGCCAGAAAAATTCAACAAAAAGGCATGAGACTGTTACATAAACACATAAGTAACAAGAACACTTTTCGTGAGCTCAGTGGGTCTGCGGGAAGGACCGCGCTGTCATCTCATCCCCAAATGCCGAGGGTGGCACTGCTCCTGGGTGTCGCGCAACCCTGGCACAAAGGGCCCACATTCGTATTTGTTTAACAGGAAAATATTTCAGAAACACTGTGGCTCAAAGACTTCAGAAAGGTCTTCTCAAATGATGTCATTTTGAAGATTCCTTGCCGAGATGTGTCAGTACAGCAGCCGCAGGAGCCAAGATCTCCGGGAGAGTAAGACGTGAGGGTTAAGAGGTTCTGGCTTTTCAGCAAGTGTCACATTTTCAGATTTCACAAACACACATACAAAGTTAAGTCATTCTCGCTGGCGTTCAACACCTGATTTGTTCCATAATACAGGTGGGTTTTGCGTATTAAGGATTCCCTTGGCTCCGACAGTAACACATGTTGATGCTCTAAAAAGCATTTGCTCACTTACGGGTTCTGAAAGAAGTCGACATTTCATGATTTCTAAAAATGTGTCATCATTAAATAAGAATCCATAGTTCGCTATCTCCATTTCAAGAAATATTATCATCCTTTGCATTTCTAAATATATTAAAATGAGGTTACTTTACAGACTTATGACTAAAAGTAGGTGTGGCCAAAATTAAAATCAACAAGGCTAAGAATGAAAAATGAGAAGCATTGTTTGTTTAAAACACATCTGCATCCTGGCGCTATAATCAGCTTTAGAGTAAAGAAGCCTTGGCCAGCACAGATCAAACAAGTCATAATAGCATCTCATTTACATACGCTTTAATTATATAATCCCTCTCATTTATACGTAAACATGTTGTATTCGTATATCTTTAGGTTAAGTGACTAATACGTTCTTATTTATGGATGAATTTTAATGATGAAGAGTAGAGAGCGTTTGCCAGACTGGGTGTAGGTGATCCCAGCTGGGTCAGTGAGCCTAAGTCTTAACAAGGTTTTTTTTTTTTTTGCGGTACGCGGGCCTCTCACTGTTGTGGCCTCTCCCGTTGTGGAGCACAGGCTCCGGACGCGCAGGCTCAGCAGCCATGGCTCACGGGCCCAGCCGCTCCGCGGCATGTGGGATCTTCCCGGACTGGGGCACGAACCCGTGTCCCCTGCATCGGCAGGCGGACTCCCAACCACTGTGCCACCAGGGAAGCCCTTAACAAGGTTTTATACATCAATTTATCCATCTGTGAAAAGGGCATAATAGCCATCCTGTTAAAAATCAGCATTAATGTGCTATACATCCCTGATGAGAATCTATCTCTTCCTTGTAAACATTTTTCCAACAATTCATACAAACCCATTTCCTGTTGCTGATTCAGATTCACTAACTTCTGTTCTTAGTCTTGTTTCCTAGATCAAAATGATTTAAAAATTATTTGAGTGGGTAAGAGGTATTTCAACTTGAAATGAAGAATATAAAAACTATATTAAATTACATGGCGCTTTAGAATAAACAAGTCATGTGCAGTTACATCTTTTATATTATTTTATTAGAAACATTGTTAAAGATGCAGAATTGTTGCATTAATTTTACAGTGAACAGACATATACCCACCACCCAGGTGCTGTAATTAACATCTGCAGTTATTGTTGTGTTTTGAGAAAAAAATGACTATTTAAAAATTGCTGTAGTGCTAATGGCTCGGGGCTATAAATACACAATTTACACAAACACAGGTTTTCAAAAATATGCATTTCTTATGGGATAAGGTCAGTTGACAATCCAAACTTTTAAAATATCTTCATCTTCTTAAATATTTCTGTGCCCTGACCGCAACCTGTTCTCACGCCTGACTCCCATCATGAACTCGGAGCATCAGCTCGTATTCATGAGAGCACGCGGCGCTGTGTGCCACGTCGGGTGAGCTCAGGCAGCCAGCATTGCAGGAGCATTGCACCAGCAGTGCAGCATTGCACCAGCAGTGCAGCAGCATTGTAGCAGCATTGCACCAGCATTGCAGCAGTAGTGCACCAGCAGTACACCAGCAGTGCAGCAGCATTGTAGCAGCAGTGCACTAGCATTGCACCAGCATTGCAGCAGCAGTGCACTGGCAGTGCACCGGCAGTGCACCAGCAGTGCCTGGAACATTGTTCCTTCAGCACCTCTGTGGACTATCTCCCATGGCCGTGGTTCTAGCTGCTACAAATGACCCTGCCCAAAGCCAAACCCTCCTGACAAGACAGTGCTATACTGCATAAAGGTCAGCAGATTTCTTTACTATAAGACCACCTTCTCAGAACTTAGCATATGTGAGCCTGCACTAGGCCTGCTGGGAGTAGTAGAGGGTTTTCCAAACACATCTTACCTTGCCCCCCTTCTAGTGAAAAGTGGGCATTAACGTCTAGCAGTGCGGAGTTGGGAAATGGTGCCCTGAGCTTAAATAAAATGAACAGTAGCCGTTTGGCTAAAGAGGTCCCAGAAAAGATTGAGAGATAAGTTATTGTTAAGGGCTAGGCCACAAGAGTCCTTAAGCTTTTCCACCTACGGGATGGTCCTTTGCTCTTGGGATGCACAGGTAATCAAGAGACCCGAGTCTGAGCTCTTTCCAGGACTCTGCAAAAAGCCATTTAAACATATCATGAGGTTCTGCTGCCCACGGCTGACAGGACAGATGCTCCCGAAGAGAAACCTGGCCTAGAGGCAATCCGGGGACTTTCACATTATCAGGGGAGAAGTTTTGAGGTTCATCTGAATTTTAATATATTCCTTTAATTGTTTTCTTTTTGGTCAGGGAGCCCAGATTAGTAATAAAAAGCTACTTTCAGAAATAAAAATAAGAATAATTGCCGGGCTTCCCTGGTGGCGCAGTGGTTGAGAGTCTGCCTGCCATGCAGGGGACGCGGGTTCGTGCCCCGGTCCGGGAAGATCCCACGTGCCGCGGAGCGGCTGGGCCCGTGAGCCATGGCCGCTGGGCCTGCGCGTCCGGAGCCTGTGCTCCGCAACGGGAGAGGCCGCAACGGTGAGAGACCCGCGTATCGCAAAAAAAAAAAAAAAAAAAGAATAATTGCCAAATGTTAGGCATGTATTACATGCCAGAAACTTCATATCCATCGTCTTCTATAATGTGCACAAGCCCCCAGACAGGGTGAGTCCGTCCTCCTCTTACAGACGAGGGAGCTGAGGGGACGTGATTGCTCAAAGCCAAGGTGACCACGGAGGTGAAGGCCGCCTGGTCCCCGGCCCGGGCCTGATGCCCGAGCCATACCCCTGACTTAGGCTGAAGTGAGGGCAACAGTGGGATCCGGGTGACTTTCTGTTTCCCGGAGAGACAGAAAATTACCTTCTGTCCTTTTCTCTTTCTGCCGCTTGTGGTCCCAGGGCAGGAGGAGTATCTGGCAGTTCAGAGCCACTGAGCTGGCTGTCGGCTCTCCCTGAACCCCTCCCACTGGCTGGATGCATGAGGCCCAGATGCACAGGGTGTGTTTGGGGAAATGAGCTGGGAACCGCCCACCCTCCCTGTTCCTTGGCCGCCAAGTGAGTTGACCTTCAGGACAGCTTTGGTCTCAGCAGGTGACAGAGATCGGGGGGGCAGGGGGCCTCTGGCGGGGACGGGAGCCTGGCGACAGAGCTGGGGAGGGGACTGCTGAGTCTCAGGCCCCCCCCTCCTCCTCGTGCGGGCTGCTGCTGGCATTTTGCACCTGGTGTTAATTCACTCAGATCTGGAGGGAGAGGGTGCATTTAAACTTCCTGAGGTTCTGTGTAAGGGGGAGCTTGCTTGTTGGGACACCTCTTCTTCACACTCAGGAGAGGAGTTTGATTTCCTCTTGGGTTTGCATCTCTAAGAGTCAGCGGTACCTGATCCCGTCCTCCAGTCAGACCCCACCCAGCAGACGTGCAGGAAGTCGTAGTTGCCATATTTCCATGGCCAGGTCTTCACGGGTTGGGGATGACACCATGGGAGCAGCCATGCCCCACACCCTATAAACTGCAGGCCCTCTTTACTTCGTTGTGTTAACAAATGAAGCTTCTAGGATGGATATGCCTCAAGTTTTCATCCACAGATAAGTTAGAAACATGGAGGTGGGTGCATTGTGAGAGCAGATTTTCCGTGTGTTTTAAAAAGGTAGAATTGAGCATCTGACTTTAAATTAGAAAAGTGGTTCTTGGCAAAGGTGTGTGTGTGTGTCTGTGTGGAGAGAGGAAGAAGCGAGTGTAGGGTGGTGGGCTGCCCTCTCAGAAGACACAGCGCCTGATGTGTAGACGCCACTCACCTTTTCAGGGGCAGCAGTTAGCTGCAATGAGCAGCATCCTGGCCCCCCCTCCAGGTCACCCCCCTCCCCGATGCTGTGTCAGCATACCCTGCAGGCCACCAAGCAACCACTCGTACCCAAGAAAGTCACGGGTCAGTTCCTGAACATAACCGTGTAAATGGTGGGACTCATTCACTCTTGTCTCAAGTGCCTGGCAAGGGTCCCTCGGCTGCCGTCCCCTCCTCACTGCCTGGCCCTGTCCTTTCTCTGCCCCTCCGCCCTCCCTCCTGTCCCTGCTGGCGCCCGCTTCCTGTCTGCTTCCTCCCACAATGAAAACTGGCTCTTTAATTGTAGTGACAAGACTCCTCATGTGATATGGATGTAATTGCCTCTCAAAGTATGACGTCACCTACGCTTAGTGATGATTTGCAGGAGAAGGCAATGCTCTGGGCTCTTGTTTGGAATAGATACTGTGCAGGAATGAGGTGTTTGACACCTTGACTAAATAGCTTCAAAACAGGATATTGACTTTGTTCCATGTTCTTGATGCCTTATTGTAAAGAATCTTCAAAAGCCACCATCTCTTGGGACCAAATTTCCAAAGGGTTTTCCCACGTAGCCTTTCGAGTCGTTCTAGAGGCCATGGTTGTGTTCTGCCTGCAATCTCAATATGCCCGAGTGGATGAACCTGGGGGCTGTTGAGTGAAGATCCCCTCTCATTTTAGCAAAGAAGATCATGGATGGGGCTTCCACGAAACCCAAATAATTCACAGGTGAAGTTTTACAGAAGCAGAATTATCTGAAGGCAAAACTGAGAAACCATCTGTGAAACAGTCTGCGCTGTTGACGGAAGCCTCATTTGGAAATTATTAGTAAAGATCCTAAAGAAAGAGACGAAATTACTCTGCAGTCCCCCGCTATCTGTGAGCTATGTAAAATATTTGAGATCACTTTTGCTGTATATTCTCATATTCTAAAGAAAATGGTCGAGCTTAAATCATTGTTCATTACTTCCTGCAGAATCTAAGATCTGAAATCTCGGAGAATAAAATCACTCCTCCACAAACATAGGAAAGGATGTGGTTGGTTATCTTGTGTCTGTCCCTCTCAGCTGCTTGAAGGCACGACTGGATTTTGTTCCTCTTCTAATTGTGCCTCGCAACCTGCCTGGTACAGAACAGATGCCCCATAAATACTTGAAATGAGTGGAATCTCCCTATGTGATCAGCTCTTTATAAAATTTATGAAAATGAATTTATAGAAAATATGAGATGTGTCTTTTTCCCCTTACTATTAACATATTGTTTCCTATACTTAGCATAAGACATTTTCCACTCTTGAGCAAATGTGAATATGCTATTACCACATTTAGGTTTTAGTTGTTGGATTTACTTGATTCCAGCGAGATGTGTTCAAGCAGTTTTCTCTCTTGCATGCTGCCGTGAAGGAACGCTGAGCAGTGCTTAGACGTTCTCATTCTGTGGTAAGTTTCCCGATGATCTCTAGATTCTACTATTATTAGACTTTATTCCTATTTTTATTTATTTATTTATTTTTATTCCTGTTTTTCAAAGAAGGATATCTGAGCAGATGGAAAACATAGAAAGAAAGAATGATACATTGGCTCTGACTGACAAGACGAAATTTAGAAATCGCAGAAGTACATTAGTTGACAAGGTCAGGCGCCCTTTGTGTGACTGATAGTGTTGACATCTGCTCCTCCAGAAGCCTCTTCATCTTTGAGCCTCTCGCTGTGTTTTCTCTCAGTTTTCAAGAGTGTCATCTGATGCAGGATTCTTCTTGATAGAGCAAGATTTCCATCACAGATTCTGTTGTTTTGGAAACTTTCTCTCTCCATTCCTTCCCCTCCCCCGACCCCCAGACACACACACACACACACACACACACACACACACACTCTCACACACTCATCAGTAGCAGCTCACTTTCTAATGATCCATCTTTGTTTTTAAATACATGTAAAAGTTGACTTAAAGATTCGTAGGCAGAGTTTTTTAACAGTAGCTGTGGAAGATCTCTGTGAAGGAAGGAGGATGGTCCTGCAGGATCTTTATGTTCTCCGAGTGCCACGTCCTTTCCTCCCCATGTTCAGAGCACGGATGCAGGTGTCCAGGTCTGCCCTCAGCTGCTGGCTCACCTGTGCGTGGAGTGCGGCAGCCCCGCTGCCGGGTGAGGGTTGCCTGGGCGGAGCCTGGGAGGCAGGTTGCATTCCTGGCAGGTCCACACAGTCCCCACACTCCCCCCGGGCGTGGCAGTGGCACCTCCGTCCTGCTCACCTGCGCAGGCGCAGAGATCAGAATCCTGGGCTTCATGGTTTCATATGCTTTTTCTTATAGTGCCTCCTTTGGGTCAAGAATTACTTGCTGATTTTCACTGGATCTTAAATTTCAAGTTTGCAAACAAAATACAAAGCGCTTTCACTGGACCTTTTTTTTTTTAAAGCTCTGAAGGTTATCCTCTTGTGTTTGTGTAGTGCTTTATCACTTACATCTTTGGATTTGATTCTCCTGACAGATGTCAGCCCACGGTTAGGAGAGCAGGAATTACTATTTGCATTTTTTACAGGAAAAAGGCTGGCTTTGAAGGGAGGTGCCCTGGCCTTCCAACGGCAGGTTCCAGCCAGGCCCCTGACTGTGACCCGCACTGCGTTTCAGGGCGGGTTCTTGGTACATTTAGTCCTTCTTGTGAGATGTGACAGCTATTGTTTTCACTGGCCTCCAGCGTTGACCCTCACCAGGAATTAGGGATAAACCAGCATTTGTGCCGCTGGCTTTAGGGCCTCCCCTGCCCTGTGAGATGGAGCCCAGTTCCGAGGAACTGGGTTAGGAAGAAGCTGCAATATCTGAGGACCCCGAGTTAAAAGGCTATAGCTCCACGTTCTGAGCGGAGACTTCCGCTGCAGTGAGTATTAGTTTAGTAGTTGTACAATCATGTAATTTGGAGAAGGTATCAACTCTGTACAGGAAATACAGGTTTAACAGAAATCATTTCATTTGATCCTTATCTTCAAAAAACCTGAAGTGAGAAGTTGGAAGAAAGGACCTAGGTGGCTTGAATTCCACCGCCTGCTGTCAGCGGCGGCTGAAAGCCTCATTGTCGTGAACTGTCTGCCTGAGGCTCTGGGAAACCAAAGCATCAGCGAACGGCTGAGCCAAGTGAGTCACCTGCTGAAATGAGCCCTAACGAGGTCCCGGTGTGGGACCTCAGGAGGCTCGTGGGCTCGAAGAGGCTGCGGAGGCTTAGGTGACATTCCTGTCGGGTCCTTCCTGGCTTGCAGGGCTCTGGCCCTCCCCTCCTTCCCTCCCTCCTCCTCTGGGCCCCGCCCTTCCCCTTCTCTCAGGTGGCGGGGATCTAAACCCCCGCCGAGAGCGTCTCTGATGGGTCACCAGCATCTGGAGTGGGAAGCCCTGGCTCTGCGCCCCAAGGCCTCTTGCAGCAGCGGGAGCCTCCAGGGTCCCGGCTGGCACTTGACCGCGCTGGGCACGCATGAACCGCCTTCTCCCGCCAAGAGGTGGCTGCCGGCCTCCCCTCCTTCCTGCAGTAGCTAAAGCCTCCTGATCTGATCTGATCGGGAAGGGCTGCCATTCAAGGAAACCATGATAATCACGTGAGCTCGCGTTCAGCAGGTGAAAGGACGGTGTCTGCAGCTCATTTCCCATCTCCGTAGTGGGTTGGAGGAGCGGCCAGCCTGTGTGGGAATAACTGGGAAACCAGAATCTCCTGGACGGCCCTTTATTTTTAACCTGCTCTATGTGTCAGTTGTTGTTTTAAAGAAAAGACCTTTCTCTGAATCTGAAATGCTGTTCATTCAAATATATGTTTAGCCTTTATTTCCAAGTTTAAGACCTTACTGAGTACTGAATGTATAAACTACTTGACACTTTTTACAAGCTGACTTTCACAGCAGTCTCGTGAGATAGACGCTATTATCCTTCTTCCTCCAAAATAAGCCTTGGAGAGAGAATAGCTCAGTTTGTCTCTGACCAGCACCCGAGGGCTGAGAGCCTGCCTTGTGCCGGCTTGGACGGGCTCCCATGTCGGCTCTGCTGCCGGCCGGCCGCCTCTGAAGCACAGAGACCATCGTCCTTCTCCTTACGGCCAGCAGCAGCGTCTCCACTGCGGAGCCAAGGCTGGTGACTGGAGTGCGGCACTCGAGGTCCTGTCCCACCTGAGGCTGCCGCGCCTGCGCCCGTCGGGTCGGGGGCTGAACCTCACCTGGCCCCTGCAGGGGCCTTCACCGGGCTGGCTGGGCCGCCTTCACACGCACGCACACGCACGCATCCTCCACGTCTGGCCTCCACGCTCACCCTTGCTTGCAACGCACGGAGCCTTCAGAGCACCTGAAGCAGGGGCACCGAAACGGGATGGACTCAGACCAGAGCAGCCTCGTTGGTCCATCTAGTTTAGAAGCAACTGATGCAGCCCCTTCCTCTGGCAGGTGAAGCCCTTCATTCCTCAGAGACGTTCACTGACTTGAAACAGTTCAGTCTCAACACGGCTGCAGGCCCCCGTGGTCTTTCCGCTGTGGCTTCCAGCGGATCACGTAGCCAGCGAGAGTGCTGCGTGACGCCTTAGCCATTCACGCGGAGACGGTCCCCCGGGTGCTTCCCTGTCACTTAGGAGCCACACTCAGCCGCAAGTGACGGGGGCCTGCGGGGGCTCCTCTCTCCTCACGGCCTGGAGTCCACGCTGCGACCCTTGCGTCTCCCGTGACCCACGGCGGCAGCAGCAGTCGCCACCCCCGTGGCCTGTGCCCTGGCTGGGAAGAAGAGAAGGCCGCGGACTTATGGTGAGCCCTGGCCTGTGGCCGTTCTGCTCTGCAAGGGAAGGGGCTCGTAGGGCCAGGTTTTCACTCGCAAAGACACTCTCTCTGGTCGAAGGTGGGAGGGGACGCTGCAGGGGGTACCTGCCCGCCCCACGTGGTGTCGCAGGGGGCCTGGCTCTGCACTGGCCCCGGGCACGAGGCTCTTGGCCCGCCCGGCCCCTGACCCGCGTCCGGCGCGGTCTCACCCTCTCCCAGGACCTGTGTCCGGTGCCGCCCCACGTGGGCTTCGTGTGGTCGTGACAGTGGTGTAAAGTAGACAGCGAGCAGTCGGGATGCAGAGCGTGTGTGGCCTCTTCAGCCTTGGCTTAACAGGCTCCCGGTTTTGTTTGATGGCAGCTCGTGGGTGCTCAGTCCAACACAGATCGCGTGCGATTGGCTTCTCACCCTGTAGCACTGCCTGTGAAGAGCTGCTGGCAGCTCGCGGCCGTCAGGCGACCGTGCGGATCTCGGCCTGCACCTCCTGTGTCGTTTGCCCTCTCTCGTGCTCCCTGCCACCCCGTGTTGGTGTCGATGGGACACCATGCGGAGCCGTGCTTGTACTCACGTGAATCTCCTGTGAGCTCTCCGTCTTGCCGTACCTGCACTTCTGTGTTCGCCCGTCCCTGCTTTTCCGGATTTTATAAAGAAATGAGGCGTCCCTCAGCGGAACCAGCTGGCTGGGGCTCCTGTCCCTGAGCAGCCGCGTGCGCGCTGTAGCCAGCCGGCCCTGCAGTCTCTGAGCGCTGCTGCTACACTGGTGGCCTCGGAACTCAGCTGGGGTGATGGGAAAGTTGCACTAGAGGCTGCTTTCAAGTCTAAAGTTTGCAAGGTGACAAAAGGCATGTTATTGTCATTTTTGACATAGTAGTAGTAGTTTTCTCTGTAACTGAAATATAGTCTTTTAAAAAGAATTACACCATTGTGTTCTTTGAGGAGGAAAACTTGCTTCTACAATTTCTTGTAGATAGTGGGCTACCAAGTTTGCCTGCCAGCCACCTGAGGTGACTGTGGATGGAATCGACATGTTTGCAGCAATACAAGTTTTCTTAAATTAGGGTCAGCTAACAATAGTTTTTTTTTCCATTGAGATCTGGTTGGCGTGTAACATTGCATTAGTTTCAGATGTACAGCATAAAGATTTGATACTTGTATATCTTGCAAAATGATCACCACGATAAGTCTAGGTAACACCTGTCACCTTGTATAGTTACAATTTTTTTTCTTACGATGAGAACTTTTAAGCTCTACTCTTAGCAGCTTTCAAGTATGCAACACAGTGCTGTTAACTGTAGTCACCCTGCGGTGCGTCACATCCCCGGAACTGGACAGTTGTGCCTTTTGACCCCCTTCTCCCCCTTCGCTCGCCTTTTACTACGACTCCTCCCCCACACCGGCAGCCACCAACCTGTGCTCTGTTTTGATGAGCTCCGTTTTCTGCTTGCTGTATTTCTTAGGTTTCTCTCATAGGAGTGAGGTCAGACAGTATTTGTCTTTCTTTGTCTGATTTATTCACTTAGGATAATGCCCTTCAAGTCCATCCACGTCGCTGCAAATGGAAAGATTTCCTTCCTTTTGTGGCTGAAAAATATTCCGTTTTTTGTTCATATCTACATATGAGCTATAGGATATATATTAACCAGTTTTCAAAAAGGATCATGTAGCAACAATAATCAAATTAACAATAAATAATAACAGTAAGTTTTATAACTGAAGGAGTCTCTCTACTCAGTTCCTATTTTGTGTGACAGGAGAGAAGGTAAATCTGCTTATTAAAGGTGATTTCTTTCAGTGCAGGCAGAGATCACCTGGCATCGAATATATTTCCACAGGTGAATGTGCACATGGAGGTGAAATTCTGTATTTTTTTTGTAACATTCCTATATTTCGAAAATGTTCTGACCAAATGCACTTACTTTTCATTTTCTGAAATGCTACTTTTTAACATAACATCATTGTTTCTAGAAACAAATCAAAAGGTGTTGTTCATCCCTCGCTCTGCCCCCCTCCCACCCCCGCCAGTATCACAGTGTGCAGCTCAGATACACAAGCTGTGGAGAGAGGAACACCCTCAGGGCATCTTTTTCTCTTTCTTTGTGGGTATCATGTTTATTAAGGGGTGGGCACTACTTTTCACAAATTTTACTACATAAGATAAATTTAAAGTGCTTAACATAATGCCTAGCACGTAGAAAGGACTCAATTTTCGTTGCTTCTTTTTAGTGATTAGGAGTGATAAACCCTGGAAGAATAGGACTGTGAAATCTCTGATCCTTCCCCTCAGTTTAAACCATGTAGCCTCAGACTTAGCACTTTTTAGGAAGGGTTTGGAGACGTTCAAGGAAGCTCCGCCCAGGGAGTTCGTTGTTTGTGGTGTTTGCCCCAGGCCTCGCTGAGCCTGAATGCGCTGCCTGAAGGGGCACACAGGTGCTCATTTTTAATTTCAAGAGGAGGAGAAAAGTTAAAAATTGAGGCCGATAAAAGTTAATGAGGAACATTTAAATCTTTTAATGGGTCACTTTATGTCGCGAGTCAGAGTGGTTACTGCTGTTACTGTACATGTGCGGCATCGTCCTTTGTCTGCGGTAACTCTGTTCCCTGGAAAATGAGCCAGTGCGACGGGGAAGGCGCGTCCCTCTCCTGACGATGGCTTGTTCTTTTGACGAGCTCCACGGTTTTTTTTTAAATGGTGGAAAGAACAGGCACAAGGAAATGAAAATATAAAGGTTTGGGGTTTTTTTTTTTTGCCATTTTCCCTTATTTGACAGATGACTAAATAAAACAGTTAGCAGCAGGAGAGAGCATTTCTGTCTCTTTGTGCTTAAAATTTTATTTGGGGATGGGAAACATGCCCCGAACCCAGAGGGTACACTTAACATGCCAGTTTTCATTTGAGAAGAATTACTTTTCCACGGTCGGTGTTCAGGGATGCAGCCTCACTCCACATACAGTGTTAATGGTCCAAAGACAGGGCAGCTGAACTTTCTGATGGGCTTTCCTTGGGAGACATTAGCATGTCCCTGGAGACGGCTTCCCAGCTCTGGTTAGTCAAATCTGTATGTAGGGAAAGCTTATGACTTTTAGAAACGTTACTCTTGGACGGCCCGTCTATTACCCAGATCAAATATGTGATGTGCACTGCTGTTTTCTCTGTGTTAGACATGAACTAGACCTTCACTGTACCCACCTGCAGAGCCCAGGCTCAGGGAACACGTCGTGCACTGGACCACCTTGAAGGAGGTGCTTCTGTCACTGGGATGAATAAATAAGGCAGAGCATCTTCACACAGGGATCAGTCACCACGACAGTCATAAATGTGGAACAATTCTAGGTACTGGTTCATGTAGTGAGCTTTTTTTTTTTTTTTTGCGGTACGCGGGCCTCTCACTGCTGTGGCCTGTCCCATTGCGGAGCACAGGCTCCGGGCACGCAGGCTCAGCGGCCATGGCTCACGGGCCCAGCCGCTCCGCAGCATGTGGGATCCTCCCGGACCGGGGCACGAACCCGCATCCCCTGCATAGGCAGGCGGACTCTCAACCACTGCGCCACCAGGGAAGCCCCTGTAGTGAGCTTTTTTGTGCTAAAATTAATCAGTTGCCCTTTCTTCAGAGTTATCAGTGATTTTTCTTAAAAACACAGTACCAATTTTTCCATAGCAATTTTTTTAAAGCTAAAACTCAATTATTCTGAGAAATATTCTATCATATTTCGTAGAGGGCAGTAACCTCATGAGCTGTTTTAGTAAAATAAAATAGGTGCGTGTGGAACTTATCTCTAAATGGAGCGTGAAATGTTGTGGGTCTCTCCCTGGCGTTTTCTCGGCCTGTGTGGCCTGACTCAGAAGGGTCGTGTGCTGTCAAGAGCAGCCCCGCCGCCCGGTCTTGCGTCCTCAGCCTTGTGCTGCTACCTCGAACTGTGGAGCCTGAAACACTCACTCTATCACTCCAAGTCTTGCCTTTCTCATCCTCACAGTGAGGGGCTAGAGCCGTATGCACTGTAAGGTTCAGAATCTGAGAATAAGCACTTTTTCCATAAAAGTCTAATTACCATCTAGTATAAAATTCATATTGTTTTTAATGGTGCAGAGTATGCTTTGGTGTTTTGACATTGTGAAATCCCTAAATGAAACAAATAATTTATACAGCCCAATGTCATCTTTTTTTTTTTTTTTCAATTTTCCTGAGTTAGTCTAGACTAATTTAGGCTAACATTTATTTCTGTTTCCATACCAGGGTAAGAGATGATATAGAGTGTGACTCTCCAATAGAAATAATTGGATAATAATAATAATTCAAGCCACACGTGCAAGCCATTTAATCTTATATAATTTAAAATTTTCTAGCAGCCACATTTGAGAAAGTAAAAAGAAACAGGTGAAATTAATTTTAATAGTTTATCTAACCCATTATATCCAATATACCATTTAAGTGTGTTAAAACTACACAATGTTATCAAGACATTTTACACTCTTTATCTTCTTCTGTACTCAGTCTTCACAACCCGGTATATACCTCACACTTTACAGATTGGCCACATTCAGGTCACACCTCGAGCTAACCTGCCGTGGCGAGCGCTGCACCGGGACTCTAGATTTGTGGGTTTCGAGTCTGCCTTCTCACGCAGAGCTGCATAGTTTAAAACCAGCTCTTACGTGTGTGGAATCCTGAAGAAGGGCATCCATGAGAAAAGAAAACCTGGATGCTCGTAGAAGGCCGTCGTTTGGGATGAGCAGTTTGTACTTTTTCTCTGTAGTAATCGTGTGACTTGACAGTCGGTGGCCTGTCCTTGTCCCACTGAGGAGCAGATGGGGCCACGGCCAGGCTGTCCCTGCTGCAAGAGGGGGCAGGCACAGGATTCTCTTTCCAGTCTTTTCCCAGCACCGGCAAGGCCACAAGTGCATGACTTCAACCTTCTTGGGGGCAGCAGCCACGCAAGAATGGCCGTGACACCAAGGGCGCCGGTAACAAGGAAGGCAGCTCAAGCCTTAGAGCAGATCCTTTCGCAATCCAGAGAATCCCGGAGTTTTTTACCTGAAGGACCTTAGAAAGGATGTAGTTGTTGACACAGGATTAACTGTAAGAAAGGAGCATATATCTTTGGGTCTTTGATTTAGGCCAGACAGATTCACTGTGACTCTGTTCTTTCAGACAGGTAATTCAGAGGGAGGAGGAATCCCAGTTGTCAGGTGGAATTCTGGGCTAACTTACTTTACTTTACAAGTGCTTTAACTTCACAGTAAGGATCCATTTAACGTTGGAGAACGTTTTAGCTGCACCTTTCTGTATGGTTTTGAGGACTGCCAAACTTTGCTAGTTACAAGCTCCAAACGTCTGTTTAAAAGGAACGTCGTAAGCTCATGGTGTGCTCTCTTTGTTCTTAGGGGCAGCAGTACACGTAAATCAAACACTTGTAGCTTTACTGGTGTGACTAACAGCCTAGGTTTTCAGTGAGTCCATGTCATTCTTTCCATTTACACAGCATCTTTTTCGGTAAGGATCTCAAACCTTTTTTTGGAAGAAGTTGGTATAGTTTTCCTAATTACAGAGATGTGGATGTTTTAACTCCCCTGGGGCGAAAATGGCTTGCCTTTAGGGTCAGCCAGGAGTCTGGGGGCAAATCTGGGATTTTACCCCAAGACTCCTGATTCTGGGATTTCCGCTCTCAATTTTAGTTATTTAAAAATATGAAGAGGCAGGATACTGCAGCTCATTCCAGTGCACGCCCAACCACGTGTGAGCAAATAGCCACCGCAAAGCCCACCTTCTCCGTGGCCCCTCCTGCAGCCTCAGAACCGAGGGGCAGACACCTCATGCTTTGCCAGGTGCTTATGGGAGCGTCAGAGTGGTGACCCGAAGCAGCGGGTCAGGAGGCAGGAGACGCGGCTGAACAGAAGGGTCCCCTTCCAGGACCCTTGCTGCTTTCTGGGTAGTCGTGTCAGCTGGGTGGTGATATCAGAATGACACAGTCTTTATTGAAGTTGATGTCATAACTCAAATTACATGTATCTCACAGAAAAGTTTTCATTCCAATAAATATTTTTTACCAAAAGAAAATCAGAACAAAACTGGTCAACTCATCAACTACTTGGCGAAGAGAGACCTTAGATGGAACTTGTAAGTGAAAAATATAAGAAAAGGAATGTGTAAAAAACGGTATTGTCCTCTTATTGATGGGTGGTGTCTCTAATATACAGGCATACAACATATTATTTATAACTCCATGTTGATTTAAAATTTTGTTTGTGTTTTTGTAAGTGTACACCCCCCCCCAAGGCCACGCTGGCTCACGGGGGAGGGTGGCTTTCACGTTCGTCCTGTGACTGCCCTGCTTTGTACACGGGAGCAAGTCGTGGACATTTGCTCTGTGAGATGACTGGCCTGTTCATCTGGGAAAATAAAGACTCCACGTCCTGTAAGAAAAGTGTTCTTCTGGTTTAGTTAAAAGCCCCCTTTAAGGTAGACCATTCCTAGGAGAGTTTGTTTTACTTCCCTTATTTCACCACTATATGGCCCAAAGTATGTATTCAGTCTTTGATTTCTTTCTTTTTAAGTTTAGTTTATTGAAGTATAGTTGATTTACAATGTTGTGTTAATTTCTGCTGTACAGCAAAGTGACTCAGTTATACATATATATATTCCTTTTCATATTCTTTTCTGTTATGGTTTATCACAGGATATCGAATATAGTTCCCTGTGCTATACAGTAGGACCTTGTTGTTTATCCACAGTTTTTGGTTTCTTAAAACTTTTAAAAGTTTTTAGAAAGTTCTGTCTATTCATAGGTCACAATATATCGCTTTTGCCAGATTTGTTTCTTTGTTAAATTCTCCTAAAATTCAGCTTTGGAAAACTGGTATGTGGGACCGTGTGGCCCTTGGCTTGCCATCTCCCCACACCCCCCAGTCATATGGAGCTTTAGGTCGTCTGGGTGCTTGGGGTGGGCAGTTAAAGTTAATGCAGTTGCGTGCAGCATCTTCCCCAGAAGCCCATGGTCAAACCCGAGAGAAACCACGTGCACACCAGGAGATGCTGCTGGGTGGGCTCGTGGCCCAGACCCGCGGATGGAGCAACCCAGCCTCATCTTCCTGCTCATAAGTGACGGGGGCAGGGAGGGCTCCTGACAGCTTTTCTGTGCGTCCAAGCCCCCATGTCTGGTTCAGGCCGAGGGTCGCTGCGCCCCGCCCTGCCTGCTCCCCCAGGTGTGGCCGCAGTGAGTATGCGTGAGCCCCACCTCAGGTGCTTGCTGGTCCCCGCCCGCGTGGGGCTGGGCACACGGGTGACGAGTGACAGGGGCCTTGTGGCCACACTTCAGGGAGCCTTGGACCCCCGGAGGTCACGGGCCTGCTGAGATTAGGAGGCGGCTGCCGGAGGGCCGAGTCCCCTGCTCCCCAGCACTGGTGGGGGGGGGGGTAGGGGGCAGGAACCCTGGGACGTGCACACCCAGGATGTGTATACCCGGGTCATGTACACCCAGGACGTCTACACCCGGGTCGTGTACACCTGGGATGTGTATACCCAGGACGTCTACACCCGGGACGTGTATACCCAGGTCGTGTACACCCAGGTTGTGCACAGCTGGGACGTGTATACCTGGGACATGTACACCCAGGATGTGTATACCCATGTCGTGTACAGCCAGGACATGTACACTGGCTCATGCCCACCTGGGACATGTGCACCTGGGACGTGTGTACCCAGGCCATGTACACCCAGGACATGTACACCTGGGATGCGCTCACGCGGGTGGTGTACACCCGGGACGTGTATACCTGGCTGTACACACCCGGACGTGTGTACAGCCAGGACGTGTGCACCCGGGTTGTGTACACCCGGGACGCGCATCCCCGGCGGCTGCAGCTTGTGGGCCTGGAGGATGTGCAGCATTGCTCAGCTGGACTCCACAATCCCCAGCTTCCCCAGAATCTCCGAGAAACTAGAATATCATAGAGATGTGAAGGCTTAGATTCCAAGAGCAGTGAACAGGTGTATTCAGATAACTTTGACTTTAGATTTCTTTTTTAAAGTCGTAAAAATTAGAACAGGCTTCAATGACAAAACAAAGGCATCTCTGGCTGTTTAACTGACAGCAGTTTGGGTTCTGGTTTGGCCTAAATCGTACCTAGGACTCTGAGGGATTCGCGGACTTCCCAGCGCCCGGGCACCCAGAGGACCCTCCTCCCACGCGTGCTGCTCGCCGCACAGCGCTGTCCATCAGCTTCACCCCGAGTCCAGCCCCAGCACTGTGGCTGTGCGCACCCATTGTTGCAGTGTCAGTCACCAGGGGTTCCGAGTGAAGAGCGCTGTGTCTCCGGGAGCAGCATCTCCAGGCGTGCAGGGGGGACAAGGCGATGCGTGCTTTCCATGCCCGGTGAGGGTGGCGGAGGCGCATGCGCAGACGCAGGGTTCCCGCTCCTGCCCTCGGGCGCCCAGACACCCCGGCGGGCCCTTCCCACCACTCACACCCAGAGCCGTGTGCCGGTGCTGTGGGCAGGTGCGCAGGTGAGCTCCTGTCCTCCTGCGTCCCGTGTCCGGCAGCGCCGCACCTGCGTCTTCAGCACCGGGGGGCCCAGGTAAGACATGGGGAGAGCTGGACTGCAGCCCTGCAGAATAAGCGTCTCATCCCCGTTTGGCCGATGAAGCAACGGTGCGCAGTTTGGCCAAGCAACTTGCCCGGGGAGCGTGGAGACGCCGCCCCGGACGCTGAGGGCGGGGCACGTGCGGGCCTGCTAACCTCTCGTGCCCTTGTCCCCTTTCCTCTGCTTCCAACCCGGTTTCCTACCGTCGTCCCCCTCGGGGAGCGTAGATTTGCCTCTGATGGGTTTCTGACACTTTCCTTTGTTAGCTGCCCATTCCGTGTGACATGGGCCAGGACGAGCTCCGGGGCTGTCACCCTCCAGGGAGGGAGCAGAGCCCCCAGCAGTCAGAGGCTCCACCCGGGGCCGTGGCTGGCATCTGCACACCCTTATTTGGCAGTTGGGTCACCGTCCTGGTGTGTGGGCCATGCCCACAGCAGAGTGTCGAGGCCTTAGCCAGGAGAGGCCTTCCCAGGACAGATACAAATTTATTCGTTAAAATTGCTGACTCCTTTGTCTTTGTTTCATCAGATGACTACGGCTTCTTTGACTTACTCTGTCTGCCTGAAAAAAATCAGCGTGGGAAATCTGCCCTTCCTCCATCAGCCAAAAGCTGACCAGGGGTGTCATCCCGGGGCTTCTCCTGCAGGTGGGAGCGAGGGAGGGCCAGGCCGGCTGGCTCCCCAGCCAAGGCAGCCTGCGGGGAGTCCCCCTCTTCCCAGAGATAAGGCCTGGGCTCCCTGCGCTGCCGCCAGCAGCCAGCTGTTTCAGGAGCCCTTTTCTCTCATCCAAGATTGTTTCGTTTTGTACAACTTCATGTTATTTGAATCTTAGATTTTTTGAAAATGGCTTTCTCAGAGGCTGTTCTCTTCTGCACCGTTTGTCCTGCGGCCCTCGGAAGTCTGGAGGTCCTGTCCTCATGTCACGTGTTCTACACTCAACAGCGCTTTTCTGTTCTGAGCTTGCCCTCCTCCCCAAAGCTGAAATAAATCAAAGTTGGTGGAGACTCAGTCGCAATAAATCAAGGCCTGTCCAGAACTGGAGCCTGCCCAGTCAAAATGTCATAGCTTGGCTTTCACTGAGGATTAATTAAAGGCCTGATATAAAGCCCAGATGTGCTTCAGGAGAGCAGTGAGCTGCCTGGTGGCTGCGTCTCCCCAGGTTTCTGCCCACCCAAGAACACGCTGGAGGAGGACGGGAAAGGCATCCGAGGTTGGGAGGGCACGGAAGGGGGAGGTGCCCATCAGCACATCTGAGTGGACTTTATCTGGTTTGGAGGAAACAGAACAAGCTTTCCAACAAGGAGCACATTCTCTCCGTGTCAGGCTCTGTGTGTACAGGCTTTAAATGGAAGGGAAATGCAATAGCTCAGAAGCTGTATTTTAATTGAGGAAGACAAAAGAAAATGGAACGAGTAAAGGTGCTTTCAATGTTAAAAAAAAAAATTGTACTGACATCAGTGCCTGGTTCGCACTGCCCTTGTAAATGTTTTAGACCAAAGAAACTGTGGGATAAGCACGTCCGAGATGTTTGTGCTCACAGAGAGCTGGACTCGCCGGAAGGGGCTTTTGGGTTAGAAGTTGCTCCCAGCCCTCCCTTCGTTCCTGCACAACTCCATGGAACCGTACAGAAAAGGGTGCTAGATTAAATCCCCACTGAGCAAATCTGCATGAGAGGGAACGTGTGGCATGAACCAGTTCTCCATGTGTACAAACAAAATAGTGCATTGGAAACAGAAAACAAGGAGTAGCTCGTAAGGTAAAACCATGCATCGTGGCCATGTTTTTGTATGACTTTAAACTTAATATTAACCACTGTAGAAATTTGATTCTGAAGTTGGAAAAAAAGACACCATCAAAGACTAATAATAATTAACGTCCTTTCCTGTGGTAATGTGTTCGCTTTCCTTGCTGAATATCTGAAAATTAGCTATTTAGAACTTCATAAACAAAACAGTGACCCTCCCGATGGGCGTACAGTCTCTAATAAATACTTTCACAGGAAGAAATGAGGCCCTTTGTGATGAGGAGACCTTGCTGGTTTTATAGCATATCTTTATGTTAACATTAAGTTTTTATCAATGGAAAGTTCAGCTTTTCCCAGAATGCTGGATTTTCTCACATTACCCTATTGATGTTTACTTTCTGGACTGAACATCTTGTTTCCTATGAACTTAAATAATGAAATGGCATATATGTTAAACAAATTCCAGAGAAACGTTGTGATTTCAACTGAAATGATCTGCATGTTTTTATATCTGTTATTTGACCCAGGTCTTTAAATATACAACCATATCCAATTGTAAAGATATTTTTAAATCTAATGCATTTTTAATAGACACATTATAAGTGGTCATATATGGCTTCTTAGTATTTTTATTCTATAATCTGATTATTGTGGCTGAAGTAGCCATTTAAATAGACTTTTTTTAAACATACCTGTGCAATTTCTCAGAAATAACAATTTCAACTGTTTTCCCGATGATCAAGCCCTGAATTTCTGTTGAGGTTATTGGGGGCTGGTAGGTCATTTGGGGTTATTATGTCTCTAGCTGCATGATACTTGGTTTTCTAAGGCTTTCCTCAAGGACCCTTGGCTTATTTTAGTCAGTTATCTGGGAAAAAATAGTTTACTGCAAACTGACATTTCCATTGGTCCAGATAATTGACATTTTCGGAAGGACTGCCATTTCGTGCTTTCTTGCTTATTAGTCCGTGAGGAACTTTCATGTTTACCATTGCTTCTGGTCCTGCATGTAAATTTCACTAGCTCTGCGCAAGGTTGAAAGGCCCCAGTCAGTGCCTGTAGAGTGAAAACTGGGTTTTAAGAGTCAGGAAATTTGGAGAAATAAACCTTCCCTTTTGGCCATCTTAAATACTCTCACATCCTCAACACTCAGCATGCAGACTAATCGTAGCTTCTGGAACTCTGAGTCACTTGGCAATTGTATACGACACAGCGCGGGACATCGTAAAGGAGCCTCCCTCCAGATCTTCCAGTCCATAGGCTGTTCTTTTATGTTTCAATTTGGAGTATTTTCACCTTTGTATAAAGCTGTATGTACCCTTTTACCTTTGGGCGGTAGTCTTCCTGCCCACAGTAGGCCTTCTCCTGTCTAAGCCTCTGTGGCAGTGATTTGTTACTTATTTGTTTGTGTGTCTGTCCATCTAGGCAGATTCGAATTCCTTGAGGGTGAGAATGGTGTGCTTCCTTTGGTTTCTGCAGTGTCTAAGTGACAAGCACGTGGTATGTGGTGATGATGGAATAGAAGGGGGCGGGCATATGTCTTTTCAGGGACACTTAATATGTGGTTGCCACACATACCAGAGGCCACAGCACGTTTCTTGACAGCCCTTCAAAAACTACTATCTGAAAATGCCCCCCCCGAGGGAAGAGCACAGATTCTCCCGGTACACAAAGTGTTTGGGGAAGATGCCCCCCCCGAGGGAAGAGCACAGGTTCTCCCGGTACACAAAGTGTTTGGGGACGATGCCCCCCCCTGAGGGAAGAGCACAGACTCTCCCGGTACACAGAGTGTTTGTTGAAGATGCCCCCCCCTGAGGGAAGAACACAGGTTCTCCCGGTACACAGAGTGTTTGGGGAAGATGCAGCAACGCTTTCTGTTTGGATGACGTAGTTTTTGGAAACAGTAATCTATGATCTTCAACTGATCTGAAAGAGTTACTGCAATTCCCCAAATTAGGTAGCCTGGCTCCTAGAATAATCTCATTCATTATGTATTTTTCCTTCTGTATTTCTAATTGTATTGAGGCAAACAGCTAATGTAACAAACCCTGTGTAGTTTTGCGAGGTGGGAGCATATGCACCGTTACAGTCACACCACCAGTGCCAGCAAGGACATCTCATTACCGAGCCCAGGTATTAACACTATTAAAATTCAGAATAGATGCACTAAGAACTTGCCGTGGTCAAAAATCAGAATTCTGTTCCACAGTGTACCTTATTTAACACAGGCTGTCTGCAGCCCAGGTGGTGCAGCCCAGGTGCTGGGCAGTGGGTGGGCTCCAGGCCTGCCCGCCCCCTGGGCCTGGGGCCGGAGCTGGGAGCTGAGGCCCAGGGGCCTCCAGCTCACCTGGAAACTGTGTCAGCTCCCAGGGCCTGCTTGCCCTCGGCCGCGCTCTGATTTTGATTCCTTGCTAGTTAACCGTGTTGGGGAAATGGCCAAGGAAGGAAGAAAAAGCCACAGCATGGCCCGTCTCCCCCGGATAGGAGGAGCACATTATTAGTTCAGCAGCTTGGCGTGAGCGAGTTGTCTGAAACGCTCTGGGAGTGATGGCAACCAGAAGCACTGTTTGCAAGTTAGGCAGCCTCTGTTTTCAATGTATAACATTTTAGACTCGAAGGTTCACTTAGAAATTGTCTGCTTTGATTAGACGTGGAAATGAAAACCAGAAGTCAGCGATGTATCCTGTGTCCTCCGGCCAGAGCTGTTAGCCCCCTTGGCTACGGTTTTGTCTTTCCACTGTTGTCCCATATTGTCACGTTATTTTAAAGCTTGGTAAAAGGTGATCATAGAACTTCATGATTAGTTTCTGAAAGCACATTTATCCATGGGCTTATAACGTGTGTCCTTTCTATCTGTGTAGGATACTTCAGCATAAACTATATTTAAGTCTCTGAACCCACTTACCAGCGTGGGTTCCTTCTGAACGTATTTTTAACGACAGTAATGCTTAGCTCTTAAATTCAAGGGCCTAGTTATAAAAAGATGGGCAGGGGGGTCTCTGCTGTGTCGCGTCTAAGGCGGCCGGCAGTGTTGCTTGTAAAGCCACGTGTGGTGCAGGCATCGCCTGGCTCGGGTGAGCGGGTACCCACCGCATCTGCTTGGGAACCGCCTGCCCGGGGGTGGGGGTCCCCCCTCCCGAAGCCCCCCGTCCCGTGTGGAAAGCAAGTGGCTCACACCTTAAACGTTAGCCCAGACGGTGTGGGAGCCTGTGGCATCCCGTCACAGGTGACGGTGTTCTCTTCGGCCAGCGTCTTTGCTGCCAGAGCCCCGCCAATGTGTCTTCTATTAAGATGACGTCATGTTTACAAAACAGTCTGAGCTGACGTTCTTCTGCAGCTTTAGGAGGTTGTTCTTTGGCTTTGAAACTTAATATTTTTTTACAGTAAACTTAGTAAAACTTCTGCTTTTTTCCATCATTTCCTGGAATGGCCCAAGGGGTTTTCCTCTTGCTTCCTTGCAGCCTTCGTACTGGGCTTTCTTAGTGAAGGTCTTCTCTCTCCGGCGGAGCCAGTTCTATACAGACCTCTCAGGTCACCTTTACCCCTCTTTGCCGCATGGAGAATTGCAGCCACTGCTCCCTTTCTCTCTCTCCACGTAACCCTGATTCACGGGAACCATGGTTTTAAATTTCCTCTTAGTGACGAAGTTAGATATTGTTAAGTATACTAGTTCATAAATATTAGATCAAAGCATTCAGAAAAGCAGTAGCACCGGTAACATTTGAATCCGACACTGTACGTGTTCTTTCCGGTAGATGTCTCACCGGCTCCACAGGCTGGATGGATGGGGCAGGGGGCAAAGGAAGCCTCCTGGTTTATTCCCCGACCTCCGCTTCAGTCTTCTCAGCAGAGACCGGCATGGATGAAGGTTGCGATAGCTGACAAGGCACCTTGACGGCCGTCATCTCCGTCTGTCCCTTCCTTCGTGGCGTCTGTCTCGGTTGCGGTCCGCCTGCTGCGTGATCTGTGCTCATCTTCCTCCTGCTCTGTGCTCTGAGGCCCCGCTCACTCCTAAACCCCCGGCCCCGACCCACCTCCTGGCCCATCACGGGCAGCGTGAGTTATTCAGAGGGCGGCTGGCGCGATGCGACGCTTCCAACATCCTCACCTTCCACGCAGCTCCACGAGGCTGCCCCCATCCCCGGTCTGAGAATCCGTTTGCAGGCTGCCTTGTGTCCTATACTTCATCTACCTTGAGTAGGGGCCGCCGTCTTTCTTCCAGGCTCGTGAGTGATTGTCACTGGCCCCTCGGACCTGGCGTGGCACCAGCGCGTGTTTACGCCTGGTCCACGTTTACTGAAGGAACAGACAAGCCAGCACCCTCCGGATGAGGAGGGAGGACACTGTTGTCCTGCCCCATGCACAGGGCAGGGAGCTGGGCCTCAGAGTGGATGGGCAGGTGGGGGGCAGGTGGGGGCAGGGTGGCTGGCCCGGGCCCCAGCTTCGCACCCCATCCCTCCAGCCCAGCTCCTGGGGTGCGGCCCGCCTCCTGGCTGCTCTCTGGATCAGGCCCTTCCCAGATGTGTAGTGAAAAAGAGAGAATGGGGCCCACAGAGGACAAGGGCCTGCTGATGTGCGAACTGCCTGTCCATATCAACGGGGCGTACCCCGTGTACTTAACTGACCTAACGTGGTCAGATTCTAAACGAACTTCAACTGAGGGACGAAGGGTACATTCACGCCCTTGACCTGCGTGTGTGTTGTCACTGAGAGGAAAATGCAGCTTCTGGTTATGGTATCGTTCCGGATCCCCAGAGCTCCCAGGCTGGCACGCTGCTCCAGGCTGTCCTCGAGGAGCACCTGACCTTGGGACCCACAGGGCCTGGGGCCCGGCAGGGGGTCCCACGTGCAGCGGCCCCAGGAGGTGGAGGGCAGCCGCTCTGCTCTGCTTGGGTGAGGCCGTTGTGCCCACTTCCCCGTCCGCCCGTCTCAAGGATGCCTTCTCCCTCAGGGCTCCTGGGGGCCCTGCTCCCCGGCTGCTGTGAACCCGCGTGACCAGTAAGCATCACAGACAGGGGAGAGCCAGGAGAGGGGCTCCCAGGGAGGAAAGAGCCCCTGCTCACGTCCCGCACCCGCTCAGCCGCCGCTGCTGCTCGAGCCCCGGGCAGCGGCCATCCGCTGCCTCCTTCCCTCCCTGACGCTGACCGTGGCTGAGCTCCTTGGGGAGGGAGGTGATGGCGTCCACACAGAGACTGAACTGGGTCGTTTCTAAACCATCTCACGCCTTGAATTTTTTTGAAACATGAGCAGTTTAATTCAGAAGGTTTCTTTCCTCTCGAAGTCTTCTTGTGCCTGGAAGCAAGAGGGCAGGCTGCGAGGCTCTCCTCGTGGGGCAGGGCTGGCTGTGGGCCCCAAGCAGGAAGGGAGGCAGAGGGCCCCCGCCTGGCTAGGGTCCGCCCCGCACACAGTGTCAGATATGCTCAGGTATGAAGGGGTTGCTTTCCGGAGAAAGGCTGTCTGGGACTCACTGAGGATTAGATGGAGAACAGCTGTCCTGCCCGTGGTCCCCGTCCAGCTCTGGTAGCGGTGAGCTTGGGCCCCACTAGTTCGCCAGCCCTTTTTCATCAAGAAGCTGGAGGTTGGCACTTGACAGCACTGTCTATTCACATTTGAATGAAAACTTCAAAAAAAATCTTTCCTTTTAGGCTATGTGAATTATTTGTATAGACTTAAAACTGTGTCTTGGGTGAGAGTGAAGAAAAATCACAGCAACATAATTTATAAAAATTAGGACATCGAAAGCATCGGGAGTTGAAGTTCATTTCACAGAAGGACACCCCACAGGGTGCTTTGAAATCGTGAGCTCTCCCAGTGCAGTAAAAGCATAAAGCAATACCTTTTTGATTTATACATGTTTTGCAAGCACACATCCTTTGCCTTGTATGATGTGTCAGAAGTTCACGAAATTGAGAGCACCCCATTCTGATGTAAAAACATCTAATTGCCTAAGAAAAGAAAGCATCATGGCATAGGAATTGCTCGGCAGTGGGGTAGTTGGCAGAAGCCATCCCTCTTTGGAAAGGAGGGGCTCATGGCCCTGAGAGGAGACTCCAGCAGACCTGCCACAGACACTCATTTGTGCGCAGCACACCAGGCCCCGTGCTGCAGGCTTCGCGCCCTGTGGATGGCGGTGGCTGCAGCCCTGCTCCTGGAGCAGTGCAGACGCTCTCTGCTTCTTCGCTGGCGCTGGGGCGTTAAAGCTGGAGCTGGAACTCAGGTGACCTCCTGAACCTTTGTCTCCTGCAGTCATGCCATCTACTAGCAATCTGCCTTTTGTTTAGTTTTTCGTAACATGTGCCGTTTTTGTCCCGCAGAAAAAAATGCAGCTAAATTCTCACTTTACAATCACATGATGGGAGAGGCAGCCTCATTCTAGCAACCTTAAGGCACCTCCCAATGAATTCCTGAAAATTTACATTTCTTTAATGCTCATCAGAAGATAAGCATTAAAGATGCAAAATTGGGACCATAAAGGAGGTTTGGTTATATATAATTTTTTTTAGATGAGTGATTTTGATAAGTCGCACTAGTTAAAAGTCCCCCACATACATAGTCACTTCTTTTATAAAAAGTCATTTAATCAGTAATACAGGTACATGGTACATGATTCAAGCAGCTTTCCATCTATGTTGGAGTGTTTAGAAATTGCTTTTTTCTAAGATTTCCACTTTTAATGCTGATACTGGTTTTATTTTATTTTATTTTTTAACAAGTAGAGCACGTTCCCTCATCGTATTCTGAGTACAGTTCCCCTTTGAGCCTGGATAGGCTGCGATTTTCGACGTGGATCAGGAAGGCTGAAGTCAAGTGCATTCAAGTCAGATGCTGTTTTCAAGTGAATGTATTACATGTAATGCCTACAGTTTTTTGTGAACATTCTAAGCATAAAGCAGGCAGGTCAAAGAGAAAGATTTCTTCGCTAAATCACCTTTCTTCTATACGTGCTTTTTTCAAAAAGTCAACTACTGTCAACACTTTGCATGTTAATGTTAATTCCTTCCTTTAAGGTATACTAGATACGGCATAAATATTTTGTCTAGAGCCAAAAACCCCATCCATGCTAAGTAACAGACTTCTCAAAAAGGCAAAACAACGCAGTGACTGGAGAGACAGCTCCTCTTTCCAGAGGCCGGAGTTCTGTGCGCAGATAGAAGGCAGGCTTGGCCAGGCACTGCCCTCCGACGACACTCCTGCACTCGCAGCCCCTGGGCTGAAACCCCCAGAAACCGCTGTACGGGCCCTGGGGCCTCCCTGGCCTTAGAGCACCTTCGCAGCGTGCCGCCTTCAAATGACTTCTGGAAGACGCCGAATCTGTTTCTCAACTACGGAGGCTGATGGAGAGAAAGCAATGTCTTTCGTTTGGAAGATACCGAGGGGATGTGATTTTTTAAATGTTTTGTGATTGTTAATAAGTAAACTCCCATAGCCCTCCCAGCAAATATATTTCAAATACCGATTGCCACAACCCCAGTATCAGTGGGCACTGGGAGCGTATTTGGGAAGAGTGTAAGACGTCATCCCCAAACTCCGTGGAGCTCAAAATCTTTCACATAAAAATGTGATTTTTATTTATTTTTTTTATTTTAAAATTTATTTCATTTATTTATTTTTGGCTGTGTTGGGTCTTTGTTGCTGTGTGTGGGCTTTTCTCTATTTGCAGCGAGCAGGGGCTACTCTTCATTGCGGTGCGCCGGCTTCTCATTGTGGTGGCTTCTCTTGCTGCGGAGCACGGGCTCTAGGCGTGCGGGCTTCAGTAGTTGTGGCTCACGGGCTCTAGAGCGCAGGCTCAGTAGTTGTGGCGCACGGGCTTAGCTGCTCCGCGGCATGTGGGATTTTCCCGGACCAGGGCTCGAACCCGTGTCCCCTGCATTGGCAGGTGGAGTCTTAATCACTGCGCCACCAGGGAAGCCCCTAAAAACGTGATTTTTAAAAACGTGGTTTTTTTCATTCCCATACTGTTTCTCTCTAAAGCTTTCAGCAAAGTAGCCTGTAGTATCTGGTATATGTTTATTCCCTTACTAGATAGGAACAATTTTACTAGATTGTTTTGTGGAAACAAAACAGTAGATTGTAACATCTTACTTTGTATACAATAAGAAAGATGCAGGTGAAAATGAGATAAATATGTGTTTGCACTTTGAAACTGTAAAGAAAGCACTAAGCAGTATTTAAGAAATGTCATATATTCCCTTCTATTAATGTTTTAATATTATTAAATGTTTTGATATTAAAATTAGATGATTGTTTAAGGAAGGGCCAGTTTTCCACAGCAGGCGATTTTCACAGGACAGGAGTAAACGTCTGTAAAACCCTTGACTTGTGACTGGGGTCGTTCTTCCCGGGGAGTCCCCATGGCTTTTCTTGGCGGGGCAGGAAGATCAGATGAGAAGTGTGAGCAAAATATTATTGCAGTCAATTAAAGCATTAGGCTCAAAAATCGATCAATAAGTTTTCAAGAACACGATAGGTCCTAATTTCATTTCACTGAAGAAAACCGTGATAGCTAAGATGAAAAGCCATGTTTCTTTTTGTGTCAGGTGTTCCATGATGGGTTAATGAATGGTTTTCTTCGCTAGGCTGACCCCTCATCTCCTGCTGCAGGTTGGCTTTCATGAACCCCCCCACCCTGACTCTCCGCAGCCTCCCAGGCTGGGGAGCCCCTTCCTTGCCCAGGGCTCCCCACCCAGCTTCCCCGCTCGAGACCCAGAGGTCTCAGGTTTGTACGAGGTTCACGGCAGGTCACATATTCTCCAGTATGTTTTCTAAAGGGCTGCTTGAGCTAATTGAATTTCTTATATTCATCGATTCCTCTCCGTCCACCTCCACCCCCTCCGCGTAAACGGCCCTTCACGTGAATCCAATTTCGCCTCAATGCACCTCATTCACAGGCCAGCTGTCCGGCTGCCCGGCTGCCTCAGGTTTCCCGATATAGCTCTGGAAATGATTTCAGCATGGCAAAAACGTTTCTCCAGCCAATTTGGAAAACAGGGTTCAATTTGTGAGGGGGGCCCAAAATGGCAACTGAACTGGGAAGCGGGGCTGGGACCGGCGGGAGGGGTGACGAGGGGCCTCTGCCACACTCGCCCCGACGCTCTGGCCTCTCCAGGAGCACCTCCCAGGCCGGATCCCCCTTCTTGCACTGGGGTAGGATGGGGGGTGGTGAAAGTCAGGGTCTGGCATTGCACTCGTGTCTCTCTCCCCAGCCTCCTCTCTTTGGCTTGGGTCTAAGTGCAGCTCTGGTGTAAACAAGGCGAGGGGCCTGGCAGCCGTGCCAGCAGGAGGCTCAGCGCGGGGCACAGTCACGTGTGTTGCCCGGGCGTGGCCTGCGGTGGGGACGCCCGTGCGGCTGCGAGCGAGCCCCAGGTCTCAGCAGAGCGGGCCGAGGCGTGCGGTGGATGCCCACGTTTACACGCGCGGTGCAAGACTAACACTGCCCTGTCCCAAACGCCGTTGAACTTAAGCCACCTGCTCACTGTGGCTCTGTCTGTTAGATCCAAAAGTTATTTGTAAGTAATTCATACGGGGTGTTAAAAGGTTAATTAAGAGTGGATTTACTGTGGGCTTTGGTAAAAGATATGTGATCGAAACGCACACAGGCAGACTCTGGGTTCGGAAGGCAGGCTGCTGTCAGAGGCCGGGGAGGGACCACTTCTGTGAAACAGTGTGTGTGTCGTTGCTTTTCTCTGTGGGTGTAAACTTCAGTCTCTCCCAAAGAAAAGAAATATCGCATTTAAATATGAGTGTAGCTTAATAGTAGGTGCTGCTTAAGCTCTGCCGTGTTGCTTCTGCTATGTGGCATTGGTGAGGTCAGAATAAGCGCGTTTATTATTCATAGTTTTTCCTGCAGAGAACACTGGACTTTGAATAATTTCAAAAGCCTAATACCTTCAGAAGTTAAACATTGCCCATAACAATCTATATATTTAGCTGTATCACTTAGATGTAACTATTGCACGTTGATAGTCAGTTGCCTCTGGAGCTCTTTGGTTTCACGGGTGGTTTCAGCATCTAGACGAGATACTGGCGCCATCACGTAACCTCTGACAACCGCACCGTTTCCCAGGTTCAGGCTCCTCCTCTCTGCTGTCCTCGCTCAAAGGTTCTCAGCCTTCTGGCTGCAGGAGGATGGCTTGGAAGCTGCAAGCTGTCGTTAAAGCACAGACTTGGGGGCCCTGCCCCCCCGAGTCTCTCACACAGCAAGTCTGAGTGGGTCCCAAGAATGCATTTTTAAACAACTTCCCAGGTGATCCTGCCGCCGTGCGTGGTACCACTGCTGTACCAGCCACTCACCCCTGTCGTGACCCAGCAGTGAGGGAGTGGTAGCCCAGTTTTAAGAATCAGCAGTTCTGGAGACCTAATGAAAAGTGTGGGGACCATCGTTAATACTGTACCACGTACGTGAAGCTTGCAAAGAAGGTAGATCTTCAGTGGTGTCACAGTGAAAGGAGAAAGAGGAAGGTTACCTGTGAGGTGACGGGATGTTAATCCGCTTTGGTTCTGGGGTGATTTCACAGTGTTTACATACATCAAAACATCAAGTGTGTGCCTTAAATATATATAACTTTTGTCAGTTATACCCTCAACAAAATGGAAAAAAATTAGCCTGTCTGCCTAAATTAGGAGCTCAAATATTTCTGCAAAGTTGACCATTTCTTTAAAATAATCAGAAGTTTTCTAATCATCCAGGACTACTGCTAACATTTTTCCAAATTAGCATAATCTTTTCTGGACGTTGAGAGACAGGCCAAGGATATGAGTGGACGACACAGCCATTCACAGGCCCCGTTTGTTCCCCGCCCCATACGTTGGATGCCTCGCTTTGACCTTCAGAGGGATGGTCGCTTGGACTTGGAAAGGTCAGGCTGCTGGGTTGGAGGTGACACCGCTCAGCTGTCCTGAGGCCCACGGTAGTGAGCACTTGCCTTGGGACAGTGTCACTGAGGTGTGGAGGGAGGACAAGTGAAAAGGATTTGTAGAAGTGGCACAACTTGGTAAACCTCCCCAAGTATGTGGTCCCTGCTCCAAAATGGTAATAATGTCTACTTGCAAGGTTTCTGTTAGGATTATTTTTAAAGTATTATTGAAAATATAGCTGCTAAATAATTGGTAAAGAATAAAGCCCTAGAACAGACTGTCATGGGTTCCAATTTAGGGCAAGTTCCTTGCCCTCTCTGTGCCTCTGTTTTCTCATCTGTGGGATGGGTATAACAGAGTTACTAATCTCACGTGCTTGTTATGATGAATAAATGCGAAAATGGGTGTGTGTGCAGAGCCTGGCATGGCGGAAGTGGTCAGTAATTTAAAGTGGCAGCAGCGGCCACTGCTAACACCACCACTCAGAGTAAAATTCTAAGAACAAACAGAAGAAAATAAGAAACATTTTCTCCAGTCGTTAATGAGAGCTAACCAATAAGAAGGACCTCTGCTGGTTTAATCGTTTATGCAACTTACAGCCTGAAGCTGCTGGGGTAAGTTTACCATCTCCTAAGAGTCAGATCTAATCTCTTACTACAATAACCAAACAGTGCCACCTCGGACGTGCAAACGTCAGTCGTTTTCACCCTCAGTCCTTGGTGTAGATGAATGTAATAAAATAAATATTGTTTTTGTTCCTGATTTTTAAAAAGTATAATTAATTGAAGTGAAGTAGATAAAACACGATGTCAGGTAGCCATTGTTCACTGCAGAACCCCCGGGTCAGAGGAAGGTGCCCTCGCAGGTCCCCCTAACGGGCGTTCTCTCATCTAGGAGGCTGTTAACCAAGTCGCTGTCGGGTCTGCAGGCTGCCGTGAATGCAGTGTCCTAATAGTGTGAAGCCCGCTTGCAATTATGTTCCCCTTTCGTTCTCTGAGATGTGGTGAAGTTATCTGATTTATCACAGAATAAAATCTGCGCCATTTCTGGTCATTATCCTTTTCCCATTGATATTTTAGTGCTTGTTACAGTAAAATTCCAACAGAATTACACAACTGAGAAAGAAGGATTTGATAGGTCCTAAAAGTATAGACCCTAATGGATTTCTGATGGAGATTGAACTTGATGGCAGTATGCTAAGTTCTTGAAGTTGGAAATTAATGTTATATTTTTAGAGGACATTCTTGGCATTGCTTTTACCTTTTAGGAGGAGGGGAGGAGAAATATCGTAACTTTTCTTCTTTTCTCAGACAAATGACCAAGCAGGAAGTTTTTTGTAAGTTACAGAAACATTCACTTTGCAGAGCGTGCTGTGATTCCCAGCTCAGTCCCTTTGGTCCCCCGTCCTTGGCATTTCTGCAGACAGCAGTCCTCAAAGCGGCCTGAGGACCACGCACACCCTGATTCATCAGGGCAGCCAGTGAGTTCAGAAGTCTTCTCTGTTTTGGGGTGTAGAACATGAGGAAAGGGCAAAGCTGGCCTCTGCCTGAGGCTGGATGGCTGTGCTGCGCCCCAGGCTGGCCTGCCAGCCAACTGGTGTAAAAAAAAAGTCTGCAGCCTTCATCCTCCAGACCGAAGGGCTGTGTCCTGTGGGGATGGCAGGTGGGCAGTCACACAGGAGGTAGAAAGGACGGAGACGCTGGAGGGAGGTGGGCGGCCCGCAGACTGGGCAGTCCGCGGAGGTGGACCCTCCTTTGACACCTAGGGCACCTCAGCGGCCAAGGAACAACCATGATGTCACTTGGTGCTTTTCCACAGCAGTTTTTATAAACCAAAAATATGGGGCGTTCTCAGCACCCTGAAATCACTGCTGTGTCCCTGTGCCTTTGTAGTCTCCAGCCAGTGTCAGGTTAGACATCTTCTCCCACCTCTCCTGCTTTTCCCTGGTCTGAGAAAGTGACATGAAGTTCAGATTAAACACTTGACTTCTTTACTTGGATCGCAGACACATTAATTTGATATATGCTGAAGATAAACACGCAGAAAGAGGATGAGTGGGGGAATCCACTTATTCTCAGATAGCTTTTCTTTTTTAACTTCAAAATGAGAAATAATTATATTTATCTCTGTAGCATGGAGATAACGAGGCTGTAAATTAATTTCCGTGCAGGCTTTTCTAATAAATTACAGAGTTCTGCTCTTTTCCAGAATCAGAAGTCCAATAGGACGTTTCTGGGTCAAGTGCCCCTGAGACGTCCGGGCCTTCTGCCCCTGTTCCTTTATAACAAGGGCGTTATCCCCTTAAATCCATAAATTATTTGAAGCATCCTTTTAACTTCTCAGGAGAGAGGTGCCAGATTGCTTAAATATTTCCTGTTTTATCAGAGTTCTATATTTCTTTTCACTTGTTTCAGCGTAGTTTCCTCCTATAATTAAAACAGCGTTTCAAAATTTAACATCGAGCAGGGAGCTTACAGATAAATGATAGAACTCTGTGGCTTAAATAGATAAATCTTGGGCCCCTGCCAGGAGGTGAATAACTCACTTCTATTCAAGCCATTTAGGAGCGATCAGCTGCAAGGTCGAGGGGCTCAGGGCGCGAGCTTAATGCACTTTTTAATGAGTAAATCATTGCTAACTGGCGCTCTCATAATTTAACTCCCTTTTTAATACAGTGCCTGTGAGTTATGCCCCTAAAAAGCAAGTGAGGTACCCTTAGGGCCAGAGGGGACTGGCAGCATTTACCAGTGAGCGTGACACTGGTGTGAACCAACGGATTATCTGAATTCCACTGCCTCACTTATCGCTTAGTGGCTGCAGGCTCCGATGGCAAGCCTGTGGACTGCATTATGTTAGCCTCAAAAATAAATGCTAATATCGGCGGTGTTTTCACATTCCCCACCATATTTGGTCAGTCGTGCTAGCTGAGCCCCTGAGGGCTGCCAAGAGTCTCGTTGGCAAAAAGTGCCACTTTGGTGAAGACATAACTGACCATCAGTCTTGTCTGTAGGCTTTCTGTAGTTGAACCTGCATCCTTTCCTCCCCAGAACTCTGGGATTTGTGCTTTTTATTCACTGGGATGATTCGAGTTATATGTGAATCGCCCTTCTAGCTTGTGCTTTCCTTCAGCGGCAGTGTTTTTGGTCTTTGGATAATTCTCATAAAGCCCTTAAATGTATAAGTTGAACGAATGGTTGAATTGATCTGTTTGTCACATGGATGTTTGACTGGGTGCTTAGGACCGTGGGTGAGAAAGGTGAGATACAAGGGGTCGAAGGACAGCGACCCCTTGTCGGGTCGTTGCCCCCACATGTGGGTTGATTGTGCCCCTTCTCCTTAAGTTCTGGCTCTGGCTCTAATTATAATTCCATTAGAGCAAAGTCTTGGCCAGTGGAAAATTACATGCTAAATATTACTTAGGTGGCTGTGTTCCACCCCTCAATTCTAAATGAACTAGAACTAGGTAATAAATTTTGTAATAATGAAAGAATACTTAGATTTGATTAAATAAACATGTAACAGTGTATTTGTATGTATTCTTATAATAAGGAAACATTAAACATGAGTTCCTTTTTGGTATATTTTATATTTAAATTAACATTAAAATTTAAATGTTAATGTTTTAATAATGAAACTTTTAAATCACTCAGCTTAACATACAGAATAATCAGTAGATATTCAGGTAGAAGGAAGGTATCCAGGTGCCAGGGGTGCCGACTTGAGTCCCATATCTGCTCTTTAATCTGTGTGTATCTCTGCAAGTCATAGATTCACATAAATTTTTTTCAGCAATACAGGGTTTTAGAATAGAGATATGCTATATCTGAGGGCCCTTCTAAATATCAAAATCTGTTTTGTAGTATACATGGAAAGATCTTTTTTAAAATAGTCTTTAACGTATTTAATTTGTGTTTAATTTTCATTTTTATTAGTAACTTTTAATATCCATTGATCAGTACATAAAAAAATAGATCAGTGGACAGTTGTGATTAATGCTATAAAATGAATTTTTAAGAAATAAAGTCTAAAGTTTGTATTTATTTTTCATGCCATACATCAGGTGAGTGGTCCTTTTCTCTAGGCAGCCCCACTTCCGGAGCTGCTCTGACCAGAGGCTAAACGACACACCCTCTTGCTCTCATCCTCACGAAGTAAACGCACGATAGGCCTCAGTAGCTCTGTTTTACAGGTGGAAAAACTGGAGCTGAGCCCAAGGGTTTGTAACTAGAGAGCCAGGAATTCTCTTCTATTACGTCATGTGGCCGCACCCTTGTAAGTCCATGCTTGGACATCATCACGTAATGAGTTCAAGAGCCAGAGAACTGAAAGGTCCCACCTGTAGCCATGCTGGTGCTTGTAAGAATCAGCAACAGAAAGTGTCAGGAGTCTCTTGGTCGCGGACTTTCTGTGACTATAGGTCACGTGCTGGCTGTTGCTAATGGTGTTAAGGTTAATTTTAGAGGGGTTTTTTTTACCCTCCTAAGTCTACATGTAGAGTTTCTTCATTATTTCTCCCTCTTCTTTTTAAGTGACCCTAAGTTAATTGCAAAATAGGGAATTTTGGGGCCAACTGGTCCTCCTATCCTAAGAGCACTTCAGATCACAGGCTGGTTTATTTCATTCCAACCTGTCGTGTGTCTTGGCATGTGTGTGTGCTCGCGTGCACACATATGCACACGTACATCCTCACGCGTGCTTAACTAAATGGTGATGTTAACTATAACCAATATTTCTATTTCTAAGTAATATTTTATCTTCATTTGAAAAGCCAATTAAATAGCCCTTTGGTCAGCCCCACTGAGAGCCCTGGGCATGAATTTTCTCTGTCTCCAGTTCTGCGGGACCAAGGGCTGCAAAGAATTCTCAGAGCCCTGCTGCCTGGTAAAGATGCTTAATTTAGACAGCAGTAAACTGGATGTTCCAGTTCGGAAATGCCACACCATGTTTTTAAGCCAGTGCCTTCCTTGGTTGATTTAGAAAAGAAGTTCTAAAGATGAAATACTTACCACAAAGAAACCTACTTCTATGTGCGTTCAGAAGTAGTCAGTTTGACTACCTTTTGTGGATGAAGATTCCTTGACATAGGACCTTATCTGGGAAAAGAGTCTATTAACTTTCTCTGTAGCTGCACGATTTGGCATCCCTGCTCGCTCTGTGCTCCTCTGAAGCTGCGCTGACTCCTTCCTCTTGTGACTCTGCCTGAGCTGCTCTGACGGCTGCTCCTCGCACCGCGTCTTGAGTGATGTCTCCTGCTTCCTCCCGTTGTGCATCTTCCAGGAAAGCAGGTGCTCTTCGTCATTTGAGTGATCTGAATCCTGTTATTTCCAGTAAACTCAGTAGGATTTCTGGGATGAGAGTTGGAGCAGTCCTGCTGAAACACTGAGATGAGAGACGGGTGGTTTAGTGAAAAACAGAGCAGGCGTTGTGGGGTAGATAAATTCGTCTCATTTACGCGGCTCCTTTTTAATCACATCTTTGCGGTTCTAAGAGCATGTTGTTTCTTCAGATCCGCTTCTGCCAACTTCGTCAGTATTGCCTGGGAAGGCCACCTGGGAAAGACTGATGATGGTGTGCTACAAAGTCACTTTCCTTAAACCTGTATTCAGCCTTCTCTTTTCCTAGAAAGGAAGCCAACTTCATTTCTAATCTCAGTTGTTTGTTTTTTTTAAAATTGCTTAATGATTTTTTTAAAAAGTTTGGTCTTACAAGTTTGATTGTCAAGCCCAAGGGCTTGGCTGCAAATTGGTTACAGTGTCGTGGGGGGCATTTTATATATATATATACAATATATATAATATGTAAAAATAAATATATAATATAAATATATAATGTACATAATGTAGCTTTCCTTCATTGTTTCATCTCCTTATTCATATCCTCCATGTTTTGGATGTACGTCCAGGTAGATCACTTGTGTCGCAGGTTCCATTTCTGCAGGAAAAGCCTTCTGTTTTCCACCCTCTTTGGTCGCTTTGATTCCTTTATGCCTTCTTTTTCTCCTGCCTGTTTTTTAATAGATGGATGTCTTCTTTACGGAGAACAGAAGAATATTCTTTTCTAAAATGTCTTCTTTTTCCATCTAAAGGATATACCTCAGGAATTACTTTACCTTTGGTTCATCTAAAAGTTTCAAGGTAACAGGATGTTCTTTTTTTTGTTTCTTTATCCTTGATTTCTACTATCATATCCTTATTTCTAGTTTAATTTTTCTACTGAATACCTAATGCTGTCTAATCAGGGTGTAGATTTAACTGCTGATTTCAGTGTTCACCAGAAGACATGCAGAGGCCTAGCCCTGGGCGGGCAGTGGTTGAGATTTACAGCTGGACGTGGGGCTTCGTTTCTGCCGCCGGAAGTTATCTTTGCTTCTCGTGATCCTCTGAATATGTTACTGGAATTGGGTTGGAATTGGGAGAATGCTGAACCAATCGTATTGCTTCTGCCTTTGCGTTGACAGATGCTGCGGAAGTGCACACTTTCTGACTCTCCTGGCAGAGACAGCAACTCTAGCAGCCGCTTGCACGTTCACTGAATGGCTAGGATCCAAACAGCGCATTTACAGGGCTGGGTAGAACGGGGGTAGTAAGTCGCACTTTAGCCCGGTACCGTTCTGAAGGCCTTCTTATAACAGTAAAATACTTGTGCAAGTATTCCTTCCCTCCCCTCTCGCTGTCTCGCTCTGCCTTCCTGCCTGTGACCACCTCCGCTTAGAACACACGGCATCACTCACCACTCTTCACATACGAGCAAATAACACACCGGTTGCTTGCTGAAGAGTAAAAGCAATCCACGGTCTCTCGCCTCCTGTTCGCCAGGGTGCTCTGTACACCACAGATGGGGAGAACAAGGTCATCTGTTCTTGAAGCAAAATGAGCAGTGCCCCCGAGCCCCTCCAGTCCAGAGCTACGGTCGGCAGGGTTGTCACCTGGAAAGGCTGAGCTGCCCAGGCCGGGAGGGACCCGCCACCCCTCGGGGCCCTCTCGGTCTCCTGCACTGTGTCCAGATCAGAACTCACCGCCTGAAGGTGGTGAGATGTCTTCTAAGAGATGTCTTAGAACCACAGTGCTTTTCCAGACCAACCCACAGAGGCGTCTGTCCTGCCCGTGACCTGGTAGGTAGTGGGTCATCTGTCAGGATGCTTACCTTCCAGTACTAGATTTTCTGCTGCTTAAACACAGAGAAGTAAAAAGGACAGAAAATCTATAGTGAAAAGAACTTGCCTGTTATTATCTCAATATAAAAACTGGGGTAATGTGCTAAGAAATAAGAATACATTTCTCTCTTCAAGGAATAGTCTTTTACTTAACATAAGAATGCCTGTATCAGCTCATAATTTTGAGGTCACCTTGTGTTTACTCACGCAGCCAGCTGGCTTCCTTAGCCGGTCAACACCCACACCATCCAGAGTTGCATCTCAAAGATTTCTGAGGGCTCTGAGCGGCTCTGCCGCTGCCTGGGTGCACTTTCGAGACTGTTCCTCTTGCAGCCAGGTTGTCCTTCTCACCTAAGTCTAAATATTTTTCTGTGTTTCGCACCCACTATCTGTTTAAATAGAAAATCACCAGTAAATTATTTTCTTTTCCATGTTCATAACTGAATTTTAGAAATAATCCGTGAATTCTTTGGGCTCGCTCTTTACTTATTCACAGTTTTTAATAATAGTTTATACAGGGAATATTTTTTGAATACTGGCATTTATTGCGACTTACCAGTTTTGCACTGGGGACCGATGACGCAGTGAATGCGACACAGCCTCTGACTTCAGCAGGTCCACTCTGTACCAGAGCAGCAGGCTCACTGAAGTCAGTCCCCATACCTGACGGGGGGCATGACGGTCGCTCTGGCCCAGGAAAATGCAGAAAAGCGAGGGCTGCCTCAAACCCTGCTTTCCACCATTTGCTCTCTTGAGTGCATTTCTCTTGGGAAAGTACCCTTTTATTGGAGTCTTTTAAGTTTTATTTTTAAGTGCTGTTTTCCAAATATCTAATCATCGACCTGCTTCTCCACTGGATTCCGCAGAAAGTACACTGGGTTCATTTATACTTCAGTTCCTATTTCTAGGGATTAAATAATACCTGTCCAGAGCATTAACATGTACATTGATGGGCATTGTTCATTCCACGCTTGTCACCCTTCTGTAAACGTGACCAGTGGAAATGTTAGAGCCTAGACCCATGGGACTGCGAGTCAGCCGTCTATGTGGACACGCTCCAGAGCACACCTGTAGAGCCAGGGGCTCCCCAGGGGTCGCGGGTTACAATTTTGAGGGTAAACACATCGCATCATCCCTTAGAACACCCGTGGTTGTAACAATGGAAGGAGGTCCCTGAGTTATTAACTAACGCAAGTTGGTTTGCATAGGTGACTGGAGGGCTTTCTCAAGAGATGATATTTCTCTGTGCAGTTACGCATCACCGCTGGACCAGGACATAGCCAGTCACATGCTCAGGTGAGCTGGAGAATGCAGACAGGTGTGGCTGACCTCTGAATCCTGGGTGCTTGCCTTAAAGAGCATTTTGCTTCTAGATCTCATAAGTTGTATAAATTTACTCCCCAAAGGAAGCATCCCTCAAACAATGTGACATTCCTCTACCCCTACCTCCTGAGATGCACATGGTAAAAGGCTGCCGGGCCAGGTGGCCAAGGAAACAGTGCACCTTGCAGGATGGTCTTTAAATCTCTCCCGGTGTTTTTCAGTGGCCACGTTGGCCGTGTCTGGATTGCTCTTATGTAGAGTGTCCCAGGTGTGAAGAGGGTGCAGCCGCTTGGTGAGAGCGTGTGCCTGCCATCCCTTCCCCACTGAGGCCCCTTAACCTTTTCCGTCAGTGGTTCTGCTGGCCACCTGGTCATCTGCAGCAAACTGAGACCACTCTCCTGTGGGTCTGACCCTGAGACTTCAGGAACGTTCTGTGACCTTGGGGGTTGGAAGTGACAGTTCCAGCAGCGCAGCATCTCTGAGGTGACCCTGCGGGGACTGCTGTCCATCAACCTGTGAGAAACTCTCTTCTCTTGTCCCCAGAAGGACGGGGACTCTGATACCGAGTCATAGAGGCAAGTGGTTTTACTTGGGCAGTTTAGCCATAACTGTTACCCGAGGAAGTTTTTCCTGCAAGGTCACTCTTCCTGGCTTGCCCGCCAAGGGAAAAGGTAAAGGTGATCAGAGAACGCTGTACGTAGGAGAATTAATTATCTTATTTTTCACTATAAATCAGGACGGAAGGGGAGAGTTTTATTTCATGGTATATTCTAGGTAAAAGTTCATTGCAGAAACAAACAAATGTCCGTATTAATACCTAACATTTGTGTCGTGTGTCAGAGTTTTCAGAAAACGTCACCTCATTTAATCAGTGCTCACGATGGCACTGGGTAGTATGGTTGTCCCCTGTTAGGTGAGGGAGTGTCACATCACAGAAGTTCAGGAATTGCCTGAAAGCCCCCCATGAACCTGGGTCTTCTGCTCCCAGCCCTTCCACCTTCTCCAGCCTCACCCCACAGCCTCCCAGGAACCTGGGCAGAGCTTTGTTTCCTTAACGAATCTTCACATTTATTTTCGGAGTCTGTTTATTGCATCATGAGGATTACATCCTTTGCTTAAAGATTAAGGATTATATAAATCAATAAATGATCTCTTTTACGTTTCACTTCAAAGCCTTTTCTTTTCTCATCACCTTCAGCTCCTCAGCATAACCCCAAACGCAGGTCATATTTCTAGTGTTACCAACACTGAATTATCTTTTTTTTTTTTTTTTGTGGTACGCGGGCGCCTCACTGCTGTGGCCTCTCCCATTGCGGAGCACAGGCTCTGGACGCGCAGGCTCAGCGGCCATGGCTCACGGGCCCAGCCGCTCTGCGGCATGTGGGATCCTCCCGGACCGGGGCACGAACCCGTGTCCCCCGCATCGGCAGGCGGACTCTCAACCACTGCGCCACCAGGGAAGCCCTGAATTATCTTTTTGTTTAATGAAGATGCAATCCAGGATACATTATAAAAATATTTTAGTCATTTAATTAACACACACGTGCACACAAAGTCATTTTTCCTGCATATTTTAAAACATGAGATGAACAATCTTAATTCTTATTCTGAGCACATTTTACTTTGTCAAGTTTACTTTGGCAAATAGAAATTGTGAAAATATTTGGCAATACTCCAAGATAAAAAAACCCATTGAGAACGTCTTGATATACAGTACTTCAGTGACTTTAGTTGTCAAGATTCCATAGTCTTAAAATCTCTTCTGATTTCTAATCTACCTGTGTAATTCTGGTGTTTAACAGTTTTGAGATGATAATAGAGTGCCATGGGTTTTATTTTGTGTGCATGTGTGTGTTAATTAAATGACTAAAATATTTTTATAATGTATCTTTTAGCATTTATATACTTAAAAAAATCTTTTTAATCCTAACAGAGATTGTGTTGGCACATACTTTTCCAGTTTTTGTGTGTGTGTTACGTATTTATGTAGTATGTAAATGGAAAAAAGATTGAAAATAAAATATATTTGGTTAAATAAAAGTTATTCGAATATTGTCTATAAAATCGGAATCACAAACATCAAGATTGATGTTCTTTTACATTAGTTCAAATTCATTCATTTGAAAGAGTTTTTTTGGAATAGAACTTTTTTGCATATTCTTACGGTATTTTACAGTTTTGTATTCTTTTTATTTTGAATTACACATGCCCAGGAATAGGTAACCTCAAATATGAGGCCGTCCCATATTTTCCAAAGGGAAGAAACAAAAAATACTCTGAGCCAACCGAATATTTAAACCTTAAGGAATGTGGACAAAATGGTTAAGTGACTAAATAAATATTTAATTTGCTAAATTAAGTACATATTCATATTTTAAATAACATAAGGATACTTCGAAATATTGGAATTTTTCTTTTTGCATTTTATAAAACAATTTTATCTAATACCCTCAAACGCGTCTTTGGCATCTTTTCGAGTTGTCGTTTTCCCAGAGTCCCTCACTCCGCCCAGGGCTCTGAATCCACTGCTGGTCCCACTAGGGGACATCCATCCCAAGGGACCTTGGCCCCTGGTGGGAGAACGTGCTGCTGCTTCCTTCATGGCGTGGACAGGCCGTGGGTGCTCCCCACCCAAAAGTCTGGCTTTCTAAAGGGATAGAATTCTACGTCTGCATTGACATCGAACACTTAGAATTGTGAGGTCATGCACACAATAATTACAGCTCATTTTTTTACCTCTTTTTTAAACAGATTCTTTCACGTGGCCCCTTGAATCGTGGAAACTGGGACTGATTGATGTTATTTCAAACGAGTGTGTCTTCCCTCTCGCCCTGCCACCCTGCCATGGTACTTAGTTGTTCAAAACAGTATAATTGAGAGGCTGCCCGTGGTCCCCAGTTCTGTCAGCACTTGGATAGAAGGTGCACTGGGAGGGAGGGTCAGCATTTAAACCACACTGTGGAAGAAACGTCCGCGTCTTTCTGTGTCACCTCTCAAATTTCACGTTTCTTCCATCAGCTTTTGCATATAAGCAAGGTAATAAATTTGAAATTCCATCAGGCCAGAGTGAAACACTCGAGTCAGGGACAGAGTGACTGCTGGCACTGGCGGCCCGGAGGCTGGGCGGCAGTGCTGTCCCCGGGGGACATCGCGGGACGAGCCCTGTGAAAGATGGCGGTCCCCTCTTGGGCTGCCACCTCTCACAAGCTGTGCTGCTGTGGCCCTGGGGGACCTGGAAGCGCAGCCGCTGGGGGTTTCATGCAGGAGGTGAGGGGTGGGCAGGGGTGGGCCCCCCGGTGTGGCTGGACACTCGCCTCTCCCTCCCCGCGAGGGGCCTGGGTGGGGGTTGGTTGGCTGCTGTCACCAGCTCCTCCCACCCACCCAGCTGGCCTTGCCGAGGCACCCGACACCCCTGATAAAGAGCCGGGTCGTCATCACTTACAAACACGCAAGCGCTCGGGTTCGGGCCTCTCACCCGCCAGGCAGGCGTCTCAGGCCGGGTCTCTCTCTCTCTCCTTCTGCCCCGGTGCCGCCGGATGCCGAGGCTCGAAACCCGTGTGCCCGTCTCCAGAGACACCGTGGCCCTGCGCTCAGAGCCGTTGCCCCAGATTCCCTTCTCCCCAAAGCGGGGAGGCCATGCCCGCGGCCTGAGTGACAGCCGCCTGAAGGGCAAGTGCTGGGAGGAGGTGCAAGTGCACGACGCCGGTGGCACGTGCGCTCGCCCGGCATCCCTGGGGCTCACCGCGAGACCCTCCTCGTCCCCATAGCACCCCCTTGCCCTCCCGACAGCCTGGAAGGGGGGTTCTCACTGTCACGTTGCCTCTATAAAGTACAGGGACAGAGCGGGAAGGGCTGCTTGTCGGACGTCCCCGGGCTGCCCCTGGCTGTCTGAGTTTTCTGTCTTTCCTCGTCTGTGGAATAACTCGCCCAGACCCAGAAAAGTGTGGGGTTCCAGCGGTTCCCAGAGCCCGGGTCTGCGGCACCAGCACCGAGATGCTGATGCAGCCCAGCCCTCGCTGAAGACACGTAAACAGCTGGGGAGGGGAGGCCGCGGAGGCCAGTGTAACAGAATCGGCCGCCAGCTTCTCGGCTGCCATATGTGCTGTGTAATGCTTGTCATCTCCAGTGAGTCATTAAAAGGTTCCCCTTAATGGGGCTTTGAAGTGCCGGGCCGCTTGAGCGCTTCCATAAATTCCACAAACAGCCCTCTGACTGCGCTGGCTAATTGCTTGCTCTTTGACATATTAGGATCAACTGAGCTAAATAATTTGTCACATGTGTGGCTCGTAATAAATAATGTGACCAGCCGGTTTGTGAGCTGTTTGGGTGATATATTGTACCCCTTTTGGATGTTGTCACACGTAGCTAGCAAATGGGGGCTGTTTCATCCAAAGGGCTATCTTTTCCCTGCAAAGAGAGTAAGTTCTGACAGAGCAGCTGGGGAAAAGAATTTAGAAGAGTCTAGTTACAAACAAATGTGTTCATTTCTACTTCAGCTTTTCCGTGAAGCATTAATCATCATTTTTCTTGCTTATTAGGCATATATATCACACATCATGCAAGTCATAGGCAAGAGAATAGAAATAGTAAGTGTTGAATTGTTACCTTTAATATGGATCGAGTTATTACAGTTAAAGTATCGTCTGAGCCCCTTGTGGGAAGGAAGCTGTCCCTGCTGGTAGCCTGGTGGGCGTCCTCTGTCCCCTCAGCACTGCATTCGAGCCACGTTGCTGCTGTGGGCGTGGAGGTCTGTCCGCGGGTAAAGACAGAGGACGGTAAGGGCAGGAGATAGTACATGGGCCAGGGAGAGATTCATTTGTAAAAAGGGATCTGGGAACCTAACTGTCCAGTCGTAGGAGGGAGCATGCTTTGCTCGCACTCGGAGTTCATACTTCATTTGCCCGGGAAACAGTCTGGAGCCCAGAGATGCTCCCACGTCACCAGAAGCACAATGTCCCAGCACCTCTGGGCTCCTTGGCTTTAAGATCAATATCGTGTATTTGTTCACATTCAGAAAAAAGAAAAGAAAAAGAAAAAAGGGCAAGTTTCTTGCCATGTTAATCTTTTTTTTTTCCTTAAAATTTATCTATTTGTTTATATTTTATTTTTGTCTGTGTTGGATCTTTCTTGCTGCACACGGGCTTTCTCTAGTTGCGGCGAGCGGGGGCTTCTCTTGTTGCAGAGCACAGGCTCTAGGTGCACGGACTTCAGTAGTTGTGGCTCGCGGGCTCTAGAGCACAGGCTCAGTAGTTGTGGCGCACGGGCTTAGTTGCTCCGCGGCATGTGGGATCTTCCTGGACCAGGGCTCGAACCCGTGTCCCCTGCATTGGCAGGCAAGTTCTTAACCACTGCGCCACCAGGGAAGTCCCATGAGGTTAATCTTAGTCTGGACTATGTTCATGCAGAAAGTATTATGAGACTTATAAGGAAAGAATTGAGCTGTTTGTAACTTTTTAAAAAATCCTTACAAGAATACATCATAATTGTCTCTCCTTATTAGCAATGGCAGCTTCATACAGCAATTTTATTGTATTAGCATGGAACAGATAAATCTGAAGTGAAGGTAGTTACGCTTTTCTTTTGTAGATTAGTGCTTTCACAATTTCACGAAGTATTTCCGGAACAAAAAGGGACAGGAGAAGTCCAGCTCACCAGGGCTTGCCTTCAGCTTTTCATTTCATGGAATGTCATTTATAATTTATTTATTTATCTGTGCTCCCCGAAGCACTCAACTGAAATAATAATGGCCTCAACTAACACTTTTATGGCAATTTGAAAAATTAAAACACTGCGTTCTCTGTACGTGCTGCTTCGGAATTAATGTTCTCATGCTGTTTTCTCGAATGGCTTATTCTTTCTCTCTCTTTGAATGTATTTACTTAGGGTTTTAATATATCTCTATGCTTGCACATTATCACTGAGACAACAGGCAATAAAAATGCCAGAAAGTCTCAAACAGTGAGGCCAAGAGTCACGAGCAGGCCCCAGCTGGAGGGCTTCCCGCCTGCGCCCGGCCGGCCCTTTCTCAGCCCACGGCACTGGGGCCTCTCGTCTGGATGCTCACAGCGTCGTTAGATAACGATAACGTCTGAGCGTGCAGGGGGTGGGCGGCGGTGGGCGGTAGGGCTGGGGCGCGGATGGCTGTGTTCAGTTTGGAGGACACGAGGGGAAGCCACCCAAGCCTGGATGTGTTTTGTCTGTGGCCGGGGGATGCCGTGCACCCAGCGCCTGGGGCAGGTGGCACTCAGCCCCAGGGCCCGTGCACATTTCTTTGCTTACAGAAATTAGTTACTCAGTCAACTTTATCATGTCTGCCGCCTATGAGAAGTGATATCAAGAAAAATAAAACTAATCACATGGCTTCATTTAACTAATAGTGTGTTTTGTGTACTGCTCCTAAATGACTTTTTAAGCTTCATAGGTGTGTCTTGGGTGTAGCGACAGTAAGCGTTCTATTAAGAGGAGTATGTGGACAGAAGAGTGTTTATTTGTCTCCCGGGTGGCCAACGCTGCAGCGCGCTTCCTTCTCTGAAAAGACCAAATGTGCTGGGGTGGGGCGCACCCGGCCCATCTGAGGCTTCCACCTCACAGGCAGGAGCCTCGGTGATGGTTTGGCCTGGAGTGGTACAGCCATGCTCTGAACACGCGTGGGGGGCTGTTTGGGGGAGGGGAGAGAGAGTGGAGCTGCGGATTGATGGGCACGTGTTCTCCTTCTGCGAGTCAAGGGCACGATGGGCCTGAAAGTCCGAGCTGAACGATGCGCCCTTCTTTGAGCTTCCCGCTCGGAGGCAGTGGGAGGCGTGTCCTGGCTTCCTCACGGTCCAGCGACACAGCAGGGACCACAAAGCACACTTCTTCCTAAAGCCGGTTACAGCAGTCCCACGGTTGTCACCCGGCACCAGAGCAGGAGCGACTGGGAGGAAACCAGCACCGATTCCTCCACTTACGCCCTTGAGCTGGAGATGTCAGCGCAGGTGCCCGAGTGGCCCGTGGGCAGAAGCCGCCTGTCACACAGCCTTGTCCCCGCTCTGCCCAGGGCACAGGCACCGTGTGACCTGCTCCTCCTACAGTGAGAGGGTGGCCCCTCCCTCTGGGGCGGCAGGCATGGTCAGAGACCCCCTCCGCCTGCAGCCCCCCGCCCTGTTAGGGTCACCTTTCTGGGGTCGGGGGGAACGTCCCAAGGAGCCAGCCTACCGGGCTTATGACAGTCGCCCCCAGGAGGAGGGCCGGTCCGTGTTTGGGGGCGACCGCTCCTGTCCTTACCAAGCGTCCTCCAGAGTGACGGGGAGAGAGCCCACCCAATGCCCCGGGACAGAATTGCCTCTTTCCTGAACGGCGCTCCTGGTTGTGGGTTCTGTGGGCTCTTCTTGCGGACCCTCAGTGCTTTCTTTTCTGCCTGTAAACATTTCCATCCACTTTCTTCCCCTGCTAGTAAGATGGTCCTGGGATTTTCAGTTCCTAACAATGTCAGAGACATTCCTGGGTAAACACCTAATGGCCGTGGCCGGGGCCTGGATGGCCAGTTCAGGACACCCACGTACCCCACCTGCGAGGTCTGCGCAGCCCTCCAGCCTCTGCCAAGAGCAGAGAGAGTCTGAAATCATTGCTGCAAAAAGAAAGACCCCTGCCCGGCTCTTCTTTGCAGCCTCGGGTTAGCTGGCCAGGGAGTGCGCGCCTGAATCACATGTGCCTGCGCTGGGCTGATCTCTGGGGGCCTTTGCCTTCTCTAAGGGTGCCCTTAAAACACAAAGGACAGAAACCGAGGGAACACGTGAGCATCTACAGAGGCACCCTTGAAAGCATTCCTGGTTGTGCCCATGCCAGAGCAGAGCATCCTGGGAACCGCGCCGCCCGGGGCCCCTCCTGGCGGCAGCTGCCCATCTGCTGGGGACCGAGAGGGGCCCGACGTCCGTACTGCTGTCACGACGTGGTGTCAGCTCCCTTTCTCAATAGCTCCTTCTCATGTTATTGTTTCAGTTGTGGGTATTCACGTTACAAGGTGTCCTTAAATCACTTTTAGAAGGACAGCGCGTGTGAATTATGAGTAATTAATTTTAAATGAACATTTTAAATTTTAAATATTCATACGGAATCTACTCTCGATTCCTCTTTTTCCCCAGTTTTATTGAGATGTCCTTGACACACAGCCGTGTATGAGTTTAAAGTGTGCAGTGCAATGACTTGATCACAACATCCGTGTGAGATGATCACCACAGAAAGCATCCGTCATTTCACGCAGATCCCGAGAAAAGGTTTTCTTTCCCTGTGGTGAAGACTTCTGGGATCTACTCTCTTAGCAGCTTTCCGATGTGCCACCCAGCCCTGGTGCCTGCGGTCACTGTGCTGTGCATCACATCCCAGTGCTTACTTATATAACTCGGGGTTTGTACCTTTGTACTCCTGATTTCCAGTAATACACAATTACTGCTTTCTACGATTCTGGTTACAGAGCTACTTTCCTGGATATTAAGTATCTGGATACACAGTCTATGCCATATATTCCTGTACATTCTACAGCTACTCAACATCTGCTTACAACCTTGGTAGCAGAGGGTCCGGAAAGAGCCCTCAACTGAAGTCAGAGGTTCAGGAATGACCCCCAGCTCTGTCCCGTGTGACACCTCCGAGATGAATTTCATCATCTGTAAAGTTCTTTAACTCAAAGAGCCTTTCAAACTATTAAATGAAGGAAGGGATGTACAAATGCCCACCTCGGTGCTCTGCAAAGCCGTGTTCTCAATTTCCTTCCATCGTTCTTGTCCCCTGGGGTTGAGGCGGTCTCGTGATGGGAATGCACTCAGTTTATGACACTAAGTGCTTTCAGTCCAGATCCCCACTTGCCCCCCTGCTCATCTGTATACTCACCCCATCAACACAGGAAAGTGTTTCCCAGGTGACCTGGTTACCCACCTAGCATAGACTGGTGAGTACATTTATGGGTGAACAGCTCCTGATTGCAGAACAGCTATTGGGAGATAAGGTGAACCCTTGGGACCCGGCACTCCTAGAGTGGCCTCCCTGGGGAGAAAACACCTATGAAATAACAGGATGTTTCTTCCACCTGCAGACATTCTGCCTTCCCTCGTCAGGGCTCCTGAACGTGGGTTTTCTTTTAGTTTCACCTCTCACCAACTTTAACTTTTATTCTGGTTTGTTTTCTCAGAATTTTCTTCTGATTTACTGACTTATTTTTATTAAACATCTTGGACTCATACTTATGAATAATTCAAAGTTACTCAAGCAGTAAAGGGAAATTTCCTCTTATACCTTGATCTGTATCTAAGATGCATGTCCACTTGTTTCTAAGGATCTTTGTGGTGGAGACCTTCTCGTGTAATAATTAGGGAAGGCTTTGAGTTTTCCGTTTTTAGGCTGAGTGGACCTTAGGATGTAAAGTGTTCTGGTGGTCTGAGTGCAGAGTTGTGTTGTAAAATCCAGATGGATGGATTCTAGATTTGTCAAAATTATTTCTGTCTGTATTTGCCCACAAACACTATCAAATCTGTCAGACGTAACCTTACTGTTACCTCTTAAGACTCGTGCCTAATTGCTTGTATTACCCTATAATAGTATAAATAAGATATGTCTTCATTAACATTTCAGAGAGGAAAAAAACTTTGTAGAAAACTTGTAAGGCTTATTTTATGATGCTGATTTAACCACTGTTTTAAAGTGTCCCTTATTTTGACTATATTAGCATGCCCTTTAAAAATGCAGTGTGTGGATATTTCAACTTAAAAATTGTTACAATTTATGCTTTTGAGTTCAAAGTCATTTTTCCATGTATTAGAGAATTCACCCGAATTAAAATCATAGAAGGAAACACACAGATTCTGTAAAATTATTGTAAGTAAATTGAGAAACGTGGCTGAATGTATCCATGCGACTCGTCTGAAGCAGAGTTTTGCAGAAACTGAAGGACAACACGGATGCTTTGTTAAAAACTGCTTTTTTGGGGGGTGGTGCTAATTCGAAAGTTACCAAAACTATTAATGTAGTATAAACCAAAAAATGCATTTCTGCTATCATCCTGTGAGTTTGCTGTGCTGGGTGGTTTTTCTTTCTGGAAAGGACCCGAGCAGGCTGTCCTGCCAGGGCAGCAGAGCGGCCGCCTGAGTCCCCAGCCTGCGGCCCCAGCTCCCAACCAGACACCTCCCAGCTCTGCCTTTTCCAAAGTTAGGAATAAAACCCGTATATTATAGAGAACGATTTTAAAAAGCTCTCAGGTGTGTTCCTCGCTGTGATCTCGGCAGGTTTTGTCGTTGAACTTCAAGAGGCCAGTCCAAGTGGCCGTGGACTTGCTGGTCTGGTGGCTGAGGCCTGCCCTTCACTGAAAACTGGGTCCTGCTCGCGCCCGACGACCCGCCTTCTGCACGGCCCGCAGTAGCTCCAAGCACTTAACATTTTTAGGCCTCTTTTCCCGTCTGTAATGTAAACTCTGTGAAGCTCCAGCTTTTTTAAAGCGTGTCCCCTGCACTGATTCAGCTCACACAGTAAACCCTTTGTTCCCGGCCACATTGCCCATTCATATATGCATATCCACACATGCACTGTCTACTGTTTGTCTGGTCTGGAGTAAGCGTTCATCGTTAACTACTGCACAGACATTCTGAACAGGTGTGGAAGCACCGCACCCCCCCAGGTGCGGGCTCTTCTCCGGGCTGCCAGGCCGCACCGGCCGAGGCGTGAGCTGAGGTGCAGGCGGAGGGGCGGTGGGTAGAGGGCAGAGAAATGCCCAATGCCACATGAATCAGAAATGTCCAGGTATACATCACGCGCCACCGTAACATCCTTTGCCGCAGCCTGCGTGCCAGGAGTGGAGCTCAGCTAGTTTCTAGCAGAAAGGTGTGTTTTTCTGTGTGAGTGGGGATGGCGGGGAGGGGGGCGGGGCTGTGTGTAACCCCGCATTTTTCTCCTTCCCGGGGATTGCGCACCCTCGGCCGCCTTTCTTGGGGCTGTGGTGTGAGCAGATATAAAGCAGCATTTTTCTCACTGCCTCTGGAAACAATGGGGGCTCTGTTAGCAGGAGCCGGGCCTCTGCAGACGGCCTCGCCGGCTACAGGGCTGGTGGAGCCCAGGTTCAAAGCCGTCGGCCTCCGAGTGCTTTAATTCAGCATTATTTTTGCTGCTCTAACCTTGTTTTTTTTTCTTTTTACATAAACCTTCTGAGGCCTCCTTGTTTGGTTGGGAACCGAGCAGTGACTTTTTCTAATTAGATTAAAGTTAATCAAATGAAGACTTGGATATTTTTTAATGTCATTTAATCTCCTTCTCCTCCTCTTTCCCCATGGATTTTATCACCTTAGCTCAATTTGTTGCGAAATTTCACCTCATTTTTGCCTAGTTTCAGGTTTTTGAGTTTGGAAAAATAGAGGACAACAGGCATTTTCGGGCATCTCTGTTTCTCTTGGAAATAAACACAGATCAGTTGTGCATGTGCTGCATTTTACAGAATTGTTGTCCCCTCTGCTACTGCTCTTTCGGCTGTTGCAAATCTACCAGGTTTAAGAAGTGAGAGAGGAGATGTAAAATAAAAGTTTCTATAATCAAGGGCAAAACAGGGAAGAAAGGTTATAAAGAAACGTAGTTGAGAAACATTTCTTACAGAAAGCAATTGACGTCTGAAGGGGGGGCGATGAAGTTAGGGTACTTCGGTGGGTTTAGATGATAACGCATGAAGAGGGACCCAGTGAACACAGATGGTGGAGTTTCTATGCTCCAGCAATAAAAATGTAAACGTTCTTTCTTGTTGAGTCCAGATTTATATCCTCTGTGATATGTTTTGCAAATGAACTTTGAAAACAAGGCAAAAATAGTTCTTACGTCAGAGAGTGTTGTAAACTCTAGAATCCATATGAAATTGGGCTTTCTTTAGAAGAATCTCTCTGTCTTCTGGTGGCGGGGGCGAGGCAGCAGAGTGGGGGACGCCGCGGGGTTGCCGCTTAGCTGGAGTTTGACAAGCATCCTTTCTGCCCGGACGAGGGGTCAGGTTTCCAGTGTGTCGAGCTGAAGGCCGTGGGGTGGTGTATGGAGGGGCCTGGTTCTGATTTTTAAGTGGTGTTAAGAAGGTCAAGGTTCACATTTTTTCCATTTTATCCCGAGTTCATCACCAGCAAATCTACCTTTGCCACATGTAGTAAACACTCCTAAATGGATGAAGACCGGGAATGGGGATTGTAGGGTTGTTCCCACCCCCTGCTACACGCTCACGTCCACTGTGTAAAAAGAAAAATCCATGTCGCCATAGACTGACCCACTACTTCATAGCTTTGCCCAGTTGTCTGATCATTAAAATGTTCTTAATTGTAGTAGAAATAAATAATTTACTATTTCTAATCTTAGAAAATAAGAGTGGAATGCTATTTTATTAATTCATCGTTTTTCCTTTGTCACGGTTCTTTAAATTTATACTTCTATTTTTAAAAATGCGTTAGGAACTACATTATTTAGATACATTGCCTTGAAATTCCTGTCTTTTTTTTCTAATACAGAGGTTAACTGTAGCTTCCGGAATCCCTGCTTTGAAAGATTAATCGAGGTGCCATTCCTATGCAGTAAAAGACCAACGAATAAGAAACGTTGTATAAGTAACGCAAATCTACATGTTTCATCTTCTTCCGATTGTTTTTGAACTGATAATAAACTAGGGAACATATTCCTTATTTTTGTAAAAAGTGACTTAAAATTTTTTTCATAAATAAAATGTTATGACCTGCCTCTCATAGATGATTTAATCTTATCAGTTGAAAATGACCACTTTTTTCGTGTTGGTTTATTGGCTAATTTGTTTGAAATTGGTTAATGTCTTTTTAAGGCTACACACTAGAAAATATGTTACCCAGCTTGTTTTTTATTTTTTCCTAACTTTACAGGTTGGTGATTTGTGAAGTTCTTACAAACACAGATATGAAGGGAGTCACATGCATGTGACATGTTTGCATTTTATTGATAAGTGTGTGCTTTACAATAATGCCAAAGGTAGAGGGATTTATACACTGTCCACCTTCTGTGCTGTTTAGACGTACACATGCAGGTGTCCTCACTGCATGAGCTGAAGCAAAGGAGAGCACGTCTAAATCTTTACTTAGGAGGGATTTTAATGTATATGATGTTTTAAAAGCTTCTAGGAGGTGTCAGAATCTTTAAATCACTAGTATAAAATAGCCCATTCTCATGCTACACAAAAGTTCTTATAAAAAAAAGCTACCCAGATACTTCATGTAAATTTAGAGTTGTTGAATAAAATCACCAGGAGACTTCCCCTCCCGCCCCTATTATATTGGAAGACGCACACATACACACACACACACACGTTTTCCTGTGTTTGGAAGTGTGATATGAGGAATTACTATGTGGACACATTACATAACACTTCAGGGTTTACAGCCAAGCGTTTGTGGGTGCTGTTTCCAGTCCACTCATCCTACACACAAAAATGTACTAAAACAAATAGGAAAAATATACCCTCTAAGCTGAAATCCTAAAACATTTTCTTTTTGACTTGCTAGAGTTTTTCCTGTGGCGAGTTTTCCCGTGTGTTCCGAGAAACTAGCGGTTGTGAGTGTGACCCCCGGCTGCAGCTCGTTGATAAAGCCCCCTCCCTCTCGGTGGCTTTGCCAACTCCCCCAGTCACAGGTGACAAAGGCCACTGAGGCAACAAAGGCAGACGCTTTTGAATTTAATGTCTAAAGTCACATTCCCTGAGAAAGTTTTCTTCCTGTTCTGTGGAGTGAAAATATAAGCATCCTTCCTTACGTGTTAAAAAGTAGAATAATTACTTAGTTTAGCTTCTAAGCAGTTGCTACTTCTAATAAATTATGTATAACTTCAGTATTTAACTCCTCTAATTTAGTGATGCTTGCTCAGCGTTTGGTGTAAGCTGATGCGGATTTTATGTTTGGAGGAGAGAGTGCTGCTTGGAAAGACTTCTTAACAGTGTTATGATCATCACGTGCATAGAAATCGTTTCTCTTCTCCACCAGCTTTTCAGTTATGCCCATTATTTTAACCTGAAGAATATCTTCCAACAGTACCAAATAATAAATCCACAACTTCTTACCGAGGAAAATACTACATGAATAAGAAGTTAGATGTTTTCAAGTTAATCTGAGGCTTGCTGGGTGCAGCTGGGGAAGATTCTTTGGCAAAGACAGATCAGCATGAGCTATAGCAAGATGTGGGGAGGTATAATCGTAGGCTCTTTTATGCAAGCTTTTAGTACTTGCTCGCCTTCTTCTAGCCAATGCAAGGGGCTTTGCTGAGCGACACATTTGAAATATGCAGCCAAGTCTTTCCAGTAGCTCGCTGTGCTGCCCCAGCGCCTGATGCGCTGGTGAGTGTTGTTGACAGGCTCTGGCGATGCTGTTCCCTGGCCGCCCGATGCTGTGCCAGCAGGAGCCCTTGTCTTTTCCCGTCTCTCCTGTCCAAGGTATGTTCATGTAAAGGGAGAACCACTCTTTCAGTTTGAAATATTAAACAAAATAGTTTTTATTTCTCTTTCAATACCGAGGGATCACCCACAGCCTCTAAAATAAATAAATGAGCTTAACTCATCAAACAAAACATTATTTTTATTGGTCTGGTTTGTGAAGAATGAGGAGTTCTAGTGCAGAAATATCTGTTCTTTCATCATCATCTCCCTTCCTGTTCGAGTTATTTTCTGTAAATCCTAGTCAAATACTCCAAGGTTTAAAGTAACTAAAACTTCAATGGTTGGGAAAGGGGTTGAAGCAAATGTCCTCTCTGAGGCTCTTTTATTATTTTAAGGTTTGTGGAATGTCTCTGTTCTTAAACATAGTCAATAATATCTGCTCTTCAGTTTGAATTTTAACTAAATTTAGGTCTGAAAGAGATAAATTATATTTTGTTTTTGTAATCTACACGAACTTTCTCAGAAGAAAAGTTGAACGGGACCAGGCGTGTTCGTAAGCCCCGCTGTGGGACTCCTAAGTCCCTCGTAAGGACTCGCTGTGGTCGGGGAAGGAAGTGCATCTGCCGCAGGACAGGGCTGTGACAGCAGGCCAGCCAGTTGGCCACCTTCTCTGTGACCTGTGGGTGCCTCTTGGTCTTTCACTTTTGGAGGGGAGAGATTGCAGAGATGACCTTTAGCCGCTGACATTGCTGCTTCATGCCCTGAAATCAGGGGAATTGGATCAGGCTGTGTAGCGCTGGCATCCAGCCCTGGAGGCCGCTCTTGTCACAGGAGCCAGGCTCCCCTGATTTCCCTCTGGAAGGCAGGACCGAGCTGCTTACCCCACTGGCTCTGGGGTAGAACTAACCCCTGGCTGTGCCCCCAGTGTCCGAAGCTGGAGTGCCCCTGCCCGCCGTCCCCCCACCCCCCCCAGCCATTGCTGGTGTAACATTCAGAGCCTCTGGCATCTGCCTTTTGAGATTATGCGACCTTTCAACTCCTAGGGCTTCTGGATGACCCAAGGCTGACTTGCTGGTCACCAGAGAATGGTGGATAGAGAATGACGCTTCTGGTGACTGCGGTCAAGGAATTAGCGCGTTTAGTCGGCAATTGTAGATACTTCTTAGAAACTACTTCAGTATATGCTTTGGCCTAAAGTGGAAACTTGAAAGCTTCGTTTTCACACTTGAGAGGCTGTTGTTTAGTAGAGGGAATAGAAATCATCTATATTGTTCCAAAGGTCAAAATAACATTTTACAAGAAAGAGTTTGACTGCACGTAAGGCAGACCATTAATGACCAGAGCTGTTAACGCTGGCGATGGCTAACTCAGGTGCAGGGCAGACAGCAGCCTCGCGCTAACCTCCTGGTTCTAGAACCCTTGGGTTCCCCGTGCTGTCGGTTCATGGTGCAGACTGTGGTCTTTAACCGCATCCCATCGTCTTCCCCACTTAGACTGCGCACCTGTCCATCTGGAATGAACGTTGTCAGCCCAGAACTTGGGAGCTGTTGGTCTAGCTTTCTGTCCTTCGCATCCTGAGAGCCCTCCATCCTGTGAGCATCGTGCCTGCGGCTGACCCGTCAGGCTTTACTCCGGGCACCTGGCTCAGAAGCAGGCCACTAACTAACTGGAAGACAGAGGAAAGACAGAGCTGGTTTCTGTAAATTATGCTCTTGAATGGAGAGGCCTGGTGTTTCCTGCCCCGACGGGATGGTGAGCCCTGGCCCAGATGCTGCCCGCTGGCCAGAACTGGTGGAGCAGATGTGGGCGGCACCAGGGGAAACGGCTGGTTGACCCCGGGGGGAGCGGGAATGCTGGGATTCTTACCTCCCTCGCATCAGCATTTGGTCGTATGCGACTCAGTGAGTTGGAGAACTTGACTTATTGAAGCTTCTAAACGCATGCCTTTACCTTCTGAACCAAGTTCCTAAAAACCCAAACCTGTGGACCCGGCTCCCTTTCATGGCTGGCAACATACGCTCTTAAGACTCTTTTCGTCTGATTTGGGGCAACTCTCCGTATTTTAGTGAAAAATATCAGCTGTTTGGTGTTGAGTCAGGTTTACTGAGGTGTAACTTACACACAGTGAAGTTCATCCTTTTTGGTCTGTAGTTCTGCGGGTTTTGTAACTGCGTGTAGTCCTGTAACCTCCACCATAGTCAAGATTTAGGACAGCCCATCCCTCAGCAAATTGCCCCTACCCCACAGCTTCCTCCTCTCCTCCCATGTCTCACCCCTCGGAATCACGGAGTGTTCTACCCCGTAGTTCCCCCTTTTACAGAGTAACATATAAATGTAATTCGACAGCAGTAGCATTTGAAAGTCTGGCTTCTTTCACTTAGCATATGCGTCTGAGATTCACCCCAGTTGTTGTGTATTTTTTATTGTTGAGCAGTAGCCCATTATACGAAGCAACTTCTTTAAACTGAAAAAAATTACAGAATTTATCATAATGTTTTAACTGAATATCTAATTTGTGTACTCCCAGTATTTAAAAATATGTATTGTTAAAGTCAGGTCATTGATTTATTTTGAATTTCTCTCTTCCTTTTTTTCCTCATTGATTATCTTTTTTTAAAAAATTGAAGTATGGTTAATTTAGTGTTGTGTTTCAGGTGTACAGGAAAGCGATTCAGTTATATATACTTTTTTCGATTCTTTTCCACTATAGGTCATTACAGGATATCATCTCTTCCTTTTTTTAAAAAAACAAATTATGATGTAGATGTTTTGTGAGGTTGTAACTGGTTATTTGCTTAGTCTGTCTTCCTCACTAGAATCTGAGGTCTGGAAGACCAGTGAGGAGAAGGGCAGTGTGTGTTGTCGGCTTCTGTTCTAGTCCGATCATTAAGCAAGATTCTCTAGTTCCGTCAAGTTTGGACTTAGTACTGTTTTCTTAAAATAAGGATGAATATATTTGAAGGCATTTAATAAGTAAATTATGGTATTGTTCTTTGGATGCAGTCAAGTGTCACGATTTGAATGTGACTGTCACAAGGGCTGTGGCCTCATCTGTGCGGCCCCCGACTGTGCACAGGGAACCTCAGAGGGCGCTGGGCTTACGAGCCGTCCGTGCCATTGAGGGTGGGGCTGCCCGACCCCAGACACTTCAGCCGCCCATCCACGGCCTGGGGCCTCTGGACAGATCGCTCAGAAGCAAGGGCTTTCGTGTCGTTTTTCCTGACTCATAAAGCAAAAGCAGAAGCCAGATGGGAAGTTCAGCCCCATGAGGAGGGGCAGAGGTTGGACTCCAGTCTCAGGAGGAGGGGACTCGTTAAGGCAGTTACACTTGTCTCACTGCGCTCTTGGTGGCCGGTACCGCTAAAAGTTCGCAACTTTACACCAAATGGAGCTGACTTTTTGTGTTGAAGTCTCACCCAGGGCCCTGCAGTTTAGCCTAGTCTCACCTTCTGCCTGAGGAAGTTTTTGTTCTCGTCTCTCTCATGAGAACCATCTCAGTGATTACTTTGTCGACGGCCTTTCTGTGAGCGGCAGCATTTGAGGAAAGCACTTCCGTCAGCAGAGCAGACACGGCACGAGGGTCCTAGTGGGACTTCTGCCGTGTCCACTGTTTGTCTCCTGCGTAGGTGCTGTGGTTGGATGTCAAAAAGAAATCGTGCGACAGTACACTGGGCAGGTAACAGCTGTGAGGGCCTCGGCTGAATCGTCATTTTGTGCAGGTCTGAGTACAAAGTTCATAAAGTGTAAACAGTAGGACAGGGGACAGGGCGTGTCCCCTCAGACCTGAGAAGCCGACCTCAGGGCCTCTGCTTCCATCTGAGTCCTGTGAAAAGAGAAAGGCCCAGAAATGTGGCTGACACTTCTCCTTTAATGGAGCCTGCCAGCGCTTGTAAACGATCGAAAGCCATTAAAATTCCCTTTTAGAAGCTGAAGAGATTTTAGCCTCCCATGTAGACAGTAAGAAAAAGAGACTAAACATCATCATCTTTGTTGAATTCTCATAAGATCGATTGACCATCCTTAATATTACTGAAGCTGAGGAAGGCCCTACAGAAACGTTAAAAACGCCTCTTTAAACTGGTCAGGGAGAAGGATTTTGAGAGTTAAGAAAGTGTTGACTCTGGGCATCAGAAATAAACATCCGAATTTACTCACCTCTGTTCGTGACATTTCTTCGCCTGTTTTTACTCCTGTTCGGTAATGCATAATGCACTCCTCAGCAAAAAGTAATTGCAATAAGGAAAATCCAAACCGAATAGTAGTGTGAAGTAGTAGGAAAAAAGAAATGGAAATCTAGTGACAAGCAAAGCATTGTTATCGAAAGGTTTTGGAAAAAAAGCCTCTTTCACGTTGCTGGCCTGGTTGGGAAGTTTGGTCCCTGGTACAAAGCCATACAGCTGCACACAATATAAAGGAAGGTTAATAGCATATTTGGTGCGTTTATAACTTCCCTGGGGCATTTTAACAGTAAAAATAGTCATTGTTAACCCGGTCCATCTGAACTTAAATATGAGCTTACTTTGCAAGAAATGAGGGGGAACGTCTAAGCAGTTTTCTCCAGGCTTCATTCTTGTTTGAAGATTTAACATTATGGATCCTTTTAGTCTGATTTTATATGTTTTATTCAATGTGCTGAGATGTTTGGAGTCACAGACTAATGAGACGTAAGGCTCCCGGCTCTCAGCTCTGTGACTTTTCTCGTACGTCAAGGGCGTAGATCTTCATGAACGTAATACACACGGGGCTCTGATACAGTGAGACACGTGTTCATACGTGTAATGCAGGCTGGGGGTGGACATGGCAGAATTTATCCTAAAATCAATCTGGTGAATTTTCCAGGACGCCGACCTCGGTGTCCTTTGCTTATAATCACGGAAATGCAATTTCTAACAGTGGCAACTGCTAGACTGTCAGAATATTTCAACTTAATTCGTAAGCAAACCCAAGTCTGCACACGGTCCATGGATCAGTCCTGCTACAAAATGTAAAGAATAATACAGATGCATTTCATTATCTTTCTGATGATGCCAAACAGACAGGGCCGCCCCTCTTCTCAGGCTTTGGGCATCTGCATTCTGCTGGTGGCTCTCAGGCCCACAAACGGGAGGCCAGTGTATGTTCCATTTTAAGAGGCCATTCCTGATAAAAGGAAGTTTAGGAACACTTTCCAAATGAGCCCTACGGTGACCCTGCATCAACCAACCCTTAGCTGGAGCCGAACTGCAGTTTCCAAAGTGTAAGGAGCTGAGATCGTGGACCGGACATCGCTCTCCAGCCCGGGTCAGCGTGAGCTGCCCCAGACCTACGGCCCCCATGTGTCCACAGGCCTTATCTCCTGAGAGGAACTCCAGGAGCCCTGTGCTCCTGACGGCTGGCCGTCTCCTGAGAGGGGCCAGCAGCAAGGCCCCGCCCGGTTCCCCGCAGTGAACGTCCTGGGGCGGTTCCCTCCTTCCGTCTAAGGCCTGGCCCTCCTCTTGCTTCGTAACTTGGTGAAGCCTCGGCTGTGTCTGCAGAGGTAGTTTCGCCGCTGGGTGCTCGTGTTGCCCTGTGGAGGGGCCTGTTCGTTCCCTTAGTGTGTGGTGCAGCTGTCTGCATCCTGGGACCGGCTTCATCTGTTTGATTCCTTAGACTCTGAGCGTGATTAGAAGCTCGCGAGTGGTCTTTAATATTTTTGCGCTCTCTCTCCATCGCATTGACGAACTGCTGTCCTTCAGCTCAAGACAGACTTAGGGAATGAGTGGTCACTTCCCCGAGGCCCTGTTGGCAGTAGAGTGGTTGGTCCCAGGGGCGAGGTGTCAGAAGCACACAGCAGAACGAGGGGCCCCTCTGAGTCTGCCTCTTGAAGCTGCACGTTGCAGCCCGGGCGGAGCGGCCCTGCGTGTTGAACCCCATTGCGGGTAAGGGGCTCACTCTGCTCTGTGGCGTTTTGTCCAGATGGGCAGCTGCTAGTGTCACCTATCCTGAGCAAAGCTGGGTGTCCGCATCCCAGCGAGGGAGTCTGTGCAGCCGCGGACTGTGAAATGCAGAGTGCGAGCACGTTGGCTCCCAGCCGCGGGGAGAGCGCCTGTCTAATCGGCGGGGAAGTCTGGCACCATACGGTAGCCAGGGATGTTTTCAGGGCCAGGACGACTCCTCTGACTTAAGGAAGTAAAGGGAGAGAGTGTAGGTCCCGAGTTGTAACTAGGAGTGGATGCAGCCCGTGCCCGCAGGTGGGTTAGAGCACAGCTTTCTGTGAGGAAGCGCCAGGGCCAGGCTTAGTACAGAGACGGTTCTCATGTTCAGTGACTTTACTCACCAGAATCAGGAGATGAAAACGGTTGAGGCATATTAAACACTCAGACACCATTGTTATCACTGTCACCTCCAACAGCTAACACATTTGCCCTCGCTGGCCACACCCCGAAATGCAGGACCTGCCCCTCGAGGCTGCCTGTGCACCCATAGGGAGGTTTGCCTCTCCTCCGCCTGCACCTTGGTGAGTGTTCATTGCGCGGCCCTTCGGATTCCGGAGGATGTGGGACTCTTGTGGGAGGTTTGGGGGTTGCGAGATGGATACACAGACACACGGTGTATATGAACGTTTATAAATCCAACCTCACAATGCCAGAATCTCCCCAGGAAGTGCACATATGCCTCTTTACACACGTGTGGGGGGTGTGTGTGTGTGTGTGTGTGTTGTAGCAGTAACAGTAGTAGCAGTGGAGAGAAAGGATATGATACGATGCCTATAATTTGTTGGCAGAGTAAATTTAAATTCCATTGGAAATGTTTCAAATTCTGGAAGGTTGAGTTTTATGTATACTTTTACCTGGTGAATATTATTTCCCTGTCACTCTACTAGTTGCTCATATGCTCTATTTTGGTAACAAAAGTAAGACTCATCGCTTCGTCCAGTTGACTACTTTGCTTAATGTGCTATCCTTGCGTTCTTTCTCCTCTGCTGTTAGACGTCATCTGCCTCGCCCCTGTGACAGCTACCAAGACAGCCGATGAGGAAGGGCACACCCTCTCCGGGCAGTGGCATTTTGCGGGGTGCTGTCGGCCGTCCCCGAGCTTGGGGCGACCACACTCTGCAGGGCTGTGTCTCTCCTCTCGATGGGACTCTACCTTCCGCCTCTTGCCCTTGTTCTCTTTCGATGAGAGAAATAAGGAAGAAAAGGACTGGACGTTTGAATGACCAGAATACGTTACTTTGATGGTTTTAGCAAACAGGTGGCACCTGGAGAATACGCTGACGCTCGTGCTGAGGTCGGGCCTGGGACCTTGTTCTTAGAGTCTCGTCTGTACCTTCCTCGCCCGTTTCCCATCGCGGGTCATTAGGGCACACACAGCCCCTCGTGTCTTCCCTGACCCGCGGTGTGGAGATGATTGATGGATAGGAGATAAAATGCGGGCATTGGCGATGCGTTCGTCATGGATGAACAAGGCGAGCGGAAGGTTTTTGGTGCCCGTGAGCCCAGACTACACGCTGTGGCCCCGCAGCGCGGCCGCCTCCCTCTAATGCAAACAGAAAACAGGCATCGGGGCCTCGCACAGGGCCACTTATTTCTCATCTTCCTTTTCTTTCTTTTTTCTGGCTGTCTCTGTGCTTTAGAAAAAGTCACCCTTAGCAGGAAAGTATGACCAGGGGAAGAGGCCGAATAGTGGATGTGGGATGTTGACGTGCCTCCTTTCCAGTAGATGCATAAAGAAAACACACACGAACCTTTCAGGCCCCAGGGAGAGGGTCTGTGCGCAAGGCCTGCCTCCTGTGGGTCTCCCCCGGGGTGGGGGGCGGCCTGCGGGGCTCCGGGTAACTAACCAGCAGTCCCGACCTCGCCACCCCTGCCGTCCGGGACCCTGGGAGCAGCCCCGCGGCTTCGGCCCCGGTAGCGCAACCCCAGCTGGGGTGTCAACCACAGGCATCCCAGACGTGGCCACGGCCCCCTGGGGGAGAACCTCCCCCCAGTGGATGAGAACCACTGTTGTATAAGGATGGATGGTGTCGGAGGAGAGAAGGTGGTCATGAGTCTTACTGTCTCTTGGTTTTGACAAGGACAAAATCTGAGTTTTGAAAACTGAAATCCCAATTCAGCATGTGGTCTCTTTGCCCTTGATTTCGGTAAAATGAAGCCACCGAGGTGCCTGTCGTTGCCCGAGGCCACGCCCCCCACCACAGACGGGGACTCACCTTTCCCCGAGGCCTCTTGCCCCATGTCTGTGTAGGAGAAATTGGTGTGCGTTCAAAGTATGACTTTTTGAACGCGTACATTTTCCCGTTTTACAGAACGAAATAGTTTCTGCTAACAAATTTTACCTGGGTGTGGGTGTGAATTTTTACAACTGAGCTATTAGTCCTTGAAAAGAGATTTTTATAATGGAAATGCTGACACAGCCTCAGCTGCCCTGTCCCCCGGGGCATCATGATGTTATTCCACTCTTGACCATGTCTGTGTTCTGGAAACAGTGGTGGCATTGTCTGCCTCCGAACGGTGCTAGAGGCCGGGGTGGGGCAGGGGAGTGGGGGGATTTGGCACTGGTATTGGAGTGGAGGAAATAAAACACAAAATACACCTTACGTGCATGACTCATTCATTCGACTCAGGGGATTTCTGAAATGAATAACTCGGTCTGATCCATGTAGGATTTGCATGTTTCACCACCCACAGTAAGCGGTTACCTCTCCCAGGCCATCTTAACCGAGCCTTGAACTGCCGGAACGATTGCCCAATTATGAGTGTCTCTTTAGTGAACTCATTACTCCACATGTTGGTGTCCTGGCAGCCTCCTGCTCTGTGCAGATCTGGACAGCTTGTCCAGCCCCACGTCCATGGCTGTCCGCGTGTGCACACACACGCCCTGTTATCTCCCGTGTAACCTTGAGACAACCTTTTACCGAAAGGCCCGATGCTTTGTGCTCCATGTGGCAGTGTTGCGTGTCTCGGGCCGTTTTCAGAAGTTTCCTGTGTGCACTTGGTGAGGAGGAAAGAAAGGAAATGGAAGAAACTCTGTCACGGCCCGCCTGCATTTCCCCTCTTCCCACAAGGACAGAAGTGAGGACACTAAGTGGTGAGCAGACCTGCCTCCTTCTGCCACCCCCAGGAACAGAAAAGTAGTCGATATTTGTTTTTCTCTTTCGCTAACACATACATATGGAATCTAAGAAAAAGAAAAAAAAAAAACAAAAGGTCATGAAGAACCTAGGGGTAAGACGGAAATAAAGACCCAGACCTACTAGAGAATGGACTTGAGGATATGGGGAGCGGGAAGGGTAAGCTGTGACAAAGCGGGAGAGAGGCATGGACATATATACACTACCAAACGTAAAATAGATAGCTAGTGGGAAGCAGCCGCATAGCACAGGGAGATCAGCTCGGTGCTCTGTGACCGCCTGGAGGGGTGGGATAGGGAGGGTGGGAGGGAGGGAGACGCAAGAGGGAAGAGATATGGGAACATATGTATATGTATAACTGATTCACTTTGTTATAAAGCAAAAACTAACACACCATTGTAAAGCAATTATACTCCAATAAAGATGTTTAAAAAAAAAAAAAGAAAAGTAGGCGAGCGTTGTTAGCAATGGAAGTCCAGAGGAAAAAGTGAGAATGGGAAAGATCAAGTGCAAAATCATCAAAGCGTGAATTACGAGGAAAAGCATCCTTTCAGGAAGGGTCAGGCTTGTGGAAGATAAATAGTGAAACACTGCTGTGCAGCACGAAGCAGCAGATGTATCTCTGCGTCTAGAATGGACGTCTTGACTTCATTTCTGAGTCAACTCATTAGGCAAAATCTTTCCTTGTTATAGAAAATGTACTTGGAATATTTGACCCAAAGGAAGCACCAGCAAATCGAACCTGTCATTTGACGTTCAGTTCTGGGCACACCCCCTGCATGCGTGGTCCCTGGCTTGATCCCAGGGCGAGCAGGTGCCCTGAGTCTTCATCAGCTGCTGCCACTGCGACCCAGTGGTTGGAGGGACAATCATGGGAGAGCAGTGGTCCCAGGGGCCCCGTGTGGTACAGGCAGGGGCCCTGCACGGCCTCCTTCCTGTCCGCTGCCCGCGGGGCCAGGACCCAGCGTGGTGGTCAGTTTCAGACACACACGGGCGGGGACCGCGCACGCATGTGGCCACTGCTCGGCGGTGTCTGCCAGTGGCCTGCCACTGTTTTCTTATTTGAAAGAGTGCATCTCTGCAAATAAAAGGTGATTGTTCTGAATAAGAAACAGAAGAGGGGTGTGAGGTTGGGAGATGCTCGCATTACAGACAGTCCAGTCACCTCGGATTTTCATTAGAGCACTTTTTTTTTTTTTTCTTTTTTTGCGGTGCGTGGGCCTCTCACTGTTGTGGCCTCTCCTGTTGTGGAGCACAGGCTCCGGACGCACAGGCTCAGCAGCCATGGCTCACAGGCCCAGCCGCTCCGTGGCATGTGGGTTGTTCCCAGACCGGGGCACGAACTCGTGACCCCTGCATCGGCAGGCGGGCTCTCAGCCGCTATGCCACCAGGGAAGCCCCATTAGAGCATTTATTTCATGTTCTGTGGGTAGTTCTCCAGTCCAGCGTTTCTTGTTTTTCATTCTTATTTTTTTTAACGTGGTGTTTAGTGGTGTAAACACCCGGTGAGGGAAAGCTCCCGGTGGTTTAGTGTTGGTGATCACTTCCTTACTGGTTTGCCTGGATCACCGCCCCAAAAAAGCCTTTCCCATTAGGTGCCTGTGTCCTGCCGCACAGCTGTGTGTTTTCAGACAGTCGAGATAGCACAGGCAAGAAGCGCATTCCTGCCCTGAAGCTCCTATCTTTAACAAAGTCTGTTATTTCCAGTAAACCCCTTGAATGTGAGTGTAGTATATATCATTGCTCACCAAATGCACTTAAATATTTAAGTGACATCAGCAAACACCTAGAACTGATTTCCTTTTGCAGTAAAATATATACATTTTCTCAGTCTTGTAAGTGTCCACATTAATAATAATTAAAAGGTTAGAAGACAGTCTTAATTACAGCTGGTCCCTCAGCTCTCCCCTCTGGTTTGGAGCAAACACATGCATTCTGAACATCTTAACTGAACTGTCTTAGGCTCCATCCTCTTCTCCTTCTTTCTAAATCTGATGTGTAAGAAAGCGCGCTTGATTGATGGGCAGCCCTTAACCGCATACCGCCGGCCTGATAGAGCGTTTGCTGTTGTCTGTAGTCTGTTATCCTTGGGGTTGGCTTTCCGTGTAATAAAGCACTAAAAATCTCATTGAGTAGGATCAACTTGGGTGTCCTGCGGTTTGCATGGCAGCTGTTCTGCCCGATTCCCACAGCAGAGGAGGGAATTAGGGGGAGCAGCACAGAGAACAAAAGTTAGGGGGCTGCCAGCTGAGTAAGCCCCCCTCCTGTGAACAGGTTGGGGTACTAGCAATATTTCTGATGGGCAGGCGGTGACACTTAAGTGAGGTTGGCCTTAGGAAGCAGTCACAGGTCTGGATCCAATAATCTCTCATTGGCCGCGTCTGGAATAGATCTCGGGGTAAATTAAGTGAACTCTTACCCTGCTGTGTGCTCTGTACTTATTAGCCTCCCAGCCCCTAGTTTGACCCTGTTCCCTTTTTAAATTAATGCATCTCCAATTCCCTAATCTAGACATTTTTTTTTAATCTCATGTTTCTTTGTTTCCACCCAATTTGAGGAAATAGCTGAGGAGTTTTCAACTGTTTACCCAGAGGCAAAATTAACAGGTGCATTCAGGGTTATTGCGAGCCTGGCCCACCCCGCGGAGGCCAGCCCGGTAGCAGTTCCGATAAACAGGCCGGCGTTGTCGGTTCACTGAAAACCGACCAGGCAACAGGCGTAGCTCAGGGCCCTGGATGAGGCTTCACTGCGTCCCTGTGGAGGGGCCTCCATGCCCGTGTCCACAGCAAGGACTTTCTCGGGAACAGAACTTGGGTGACAGAAACCGAATCGGAACCAGAAAGGGCCCCATTTTTAACACAGTCTGGGAATGTATTTACATCCGAGAGCAGCCTGGCACGAGGAAGAAACTGTTCAGAGGTTTGCCATCTGTTTGCTGCCAGTTTGTGCCTTTATTTGGAGCGGAAGGCCCAGGAGCCTACGTGTGTGTGAATGGGGAGAATTAGGAAGAAGTAGGATGTGTCTGGTGTCCTCCATGGGAACATAAGGACCGTTTACAGGGAAACAAATGGAATTTTACGTACATGTGTCTTCAGGTACAAAAGCTGTTTAAGGCCTAACTTGCTTATTGTGAAAAGTAAACCTCACATTTTGCAAAGAACACCTACTTTTTCTGAGCCATTCTGGCTCCATGAAAAGGATTTTGAAAAGTTCTTTGTTAGAGAGAAGGGATTGCAAAGCTCTGCCGTCGTAGTTCCGACAGTGTTGCTGTTTTAGGTACCACAGTGAAGAGCGTCCATCTGGAGTGCTGGCTTTGGGCGTAACAGGGTCCTTCTTACCATTTAGTCTTTTTAGAGTGAGGAGGTTATAACAAGGGTTTAAGAAAGTCAAATTCAGGGAAAAGCTGCAGCCACAGCAATTCTAGGATTTGTTTTTTCAGTGACAGAACTGTCTCACTCCATGGCAGCTGAGGACATTTACCGTGTGTTCACAAGTTACGAATCAGAAGGCTTCACGTTGCGCGCTTATTCGCAAGTCAGCGAGCACTTCTGCATCTGGCGAGGACAGGAAACAACAGCGTCATGTGCGTCTTCACCTGCGTTGTCTGCTTCAGGGAAGGTGGGCAGACACGTCGGGCCCCTCGCTGTGCGTGTAGCCTGTGGGCGCCTGAGTGCGGAGCCTCTGATCTGTGTGCTTCCAGTGCTCATGTCCCTTTATGAACAGCTGTTACCGGGTTTCCCCCTGAAATGTAGCCTTTTTCCAGATATTCTGTAAAGAGGTGTTCAGCATGTGGCACAGCCTCCAGTGCTGGCATGAGTGCCTCATACGTCACAGCCGCTCACCAAGTGCTTGCTTTACAGTTAATTTAATCAGCGAGTGACTAAATCACGGGAAGAAAGAAACATACTTGGGACCTGTGCTCACAGGTCTAGGCCAGTGGCTCTCGGGCAGTGGTGGCTGTGCCCCCCGCAGGGGACATGTCACAATGTCTGGGGACAGTCTGGATTGTTGTGGCTGGGCACGGTACTCCCAGCACCTGTGCTCAGGACAGCCCCCCACAAGGGACTCTCCAGCCGGAGGGTTGGTGCTCTGCCCGCCCTGCCCGGTGACTCCTTGGCTCCCGGCCCTGCGGCCATGTGCACTCTCAGTCCGCAGTTGTCTCCAGTGCAGCCCTCTCCCTGCTCCCGGCCCGGGACAGCCTGCCCTGTAGACGTCCCCTCCCTGGTGTCTCAGAGGCTGGCCCAAGCACAGCCTCCCAGAGGGAACTCGCTGTCTTTCCTCCTCTGGTAGGCACACGGCTGGCACTCGGGAAAGAAAGCGCGTTTAGTGACCCAAGGCAGAAAGTAGCAAATGTCAAGCGCTTCTGCTTTGAGGGCAGGGAGGGCCTGGCCTGGGCTGGGTAGCTCAGGGGCCCCCGGACGTTTCATGGGGAGGGTGCCTCTGGCGCTGGACATCGAAAGCTTCGTTGCATCTGGAGGCCCGGGATTCTGGGTGGAGGGGACGCAGGCACAGGACCAGAGGCTGGGAGCTAGACTGTGACCGGGCACACGTGCTGGGGTGCCTGCTTCAGGGAAGATGGCTTGGTGCCGGGCCGTGGAGGATCCAAAGGCAAAGCTGAGGGGTTTGCGCTTCGTCCATAGGCAGTGGGGAGCCGGGCGGATTGGAGGGGCTGGGATTTGAGGTGGATTTCAGGCAGAGTAAGCAACAGCAGTGCCGGGACCTCCTGCCGCCTTCACTTCGCATCCTCCGAGTGTCCGTTTCAATGTCCCTTCCCCAGAACCCTCCCCAGCTCCCAACGCCTGGCTCGATGCCCTGGCCGTGGACTCCCCCAGTACCCTGAACTTCGCTACCGTATATCTTGTGCACTTCCCTCTGCCTACAGGGCTTAGCTCCCCTTCGACTGTAAACTCTCAAGTCAGGGGCCACGTCTGTCTTACTGTCTGTGAAGGCTCAGGCCAGCACAAATCGGAACTTCAGCCCTGGCTGACAGAGATGCTGCCAGGGCAGATATGTACAGTCTACCAACTGATTAACATCGGGGCAGGGGGGAGGAAAGGAATCCAGCCGACTCCAGGGCTGTAGCCCTCCCTCCGGGGGCGTATGATGCTGCAATGGGGCAGAAACGTGGGTTGATGCACATCCAGCAGAGGGAAAGCTGGGATCAGAGCGCTGGTTAGTTTAGGGCGGAGAGATTGCTCAGGCCTGGGAGACGGGGCAGAGAACCAGGGGTGCGTCTGGACCTAGGTGCGAGAGCCATGTGCACGCGTGGGACTTCAACCACAAGACAGCCTGGACAGGCGTCTCTGTTTCAGTCTCCCGCACTGGCCGAGGGGGAGTGTCCTGCTGCCGCTGTCATCCTTCTAGCCATCTTCTAGATTCTTTGGAACATTTTCCCCTCTCCAATGAAAGGCACCCAGTGATGCTTCTTAAACACATCTGAAGAGTCAGGAATGATGTCAGCTGCTTTTCTTCCCCAAGAGTCTTTTCCGCCGTAATCATTTCTTTTGCCAGACTTTCTGCCTTCTTGGATCACAGCAAGGGCTGCTACCTCCTAAAAAATAGAGGTTGTAAATACTGAATTTAGAGACCTGTCCTGACGCCCCCCTGGGCTGTGCTCCACAGCTGGGCCACCTCGGCTCTGGTCACCTCTGCAGCCTTCACGTCTTGCTCTGCCTGGCCCGAGTTTTCCAGAATACAGATTACGAGTTCAGGAGTTCAATGGAGGAAATCGAGGTTTGTAATTCAGGATGTCAGGAGGTGTGAGACAGCCTTCCTGCTCCGTGTCCCGTGCCTTCCAGACTCTGTTTCTCCTTCCAGACTCAGTTTTCCCATCTTTCCTACTCTCTCTGGAGAGAAACTTCATTATTACTGTTTTTTTAAATTATGGTTCACTTTATGTTGGAGTAGTTGTGTTTCCTTTTCTTGGTTTTGAGAATTTGAGAGAGAAAAAGCAATTAGAAGCCGTGGTTTCTAGGTCCCTCCTTCCCCTCCCCTCTTCATATTATCCAGGGGGCCCGGGGAGCGCCTTCCCGGGCTCACCGGCAGGCCTGGGCTTCACGCCTGCCCGCAGTGCGTCCTGCACGAATATCCCGTGAGGACTTCGAAGGGCGCCCTGTGAACAGACCAGCATCGTCAGGAGCCACTGGAGAAGGTCTCACTTAGAATATCCACTCAGTATCTGTGAGCAGTGAAGTGGCTGGCTAATAAATAAGGTTATAGACTGGTGTGTCATTCTGCTGTAATCAGTGTGCCTTTTCTGTGAGAGCTGTGTTTACATGTGTACACGTGCTGCGTGTGTATGTGTGTGCATCTGTGTTCATCATCAGGAAGTGCTGCAGAGGGATTCCTGACACACTTTTTTCCACTAAAAGCATAAATACCATCTTGAATGTGGGGGCTGTTTTGGGTTATCAGGACATGTAAAGTTTACACGACCCTGTAGTCTATCACACGTGCATTGGCATTACATCCAAAACATGTACAGACCTTAATTAAAGCACACTTTATTGCTAAAAAGTGCTAACCATTATCCGACAATGCAGGGTTGCCACGGACCTTCAATTTGTAAAAAACACAGTATCTGTGAACTGCAGTAAAGCCAGGCATGGTGAAACGAGGTCTGTCTGTGAGGTACAGCGAGGTCATCAGAGTCAGATGGTGGCACTGACAGATGACCCCATCTCAGATGTAAGATGCCGCGCGATGTGAAAACTATTTGTCTGCCATCATTTCAAGTGTTCCCACTTTTCATCGATAACCAGAGTCTCATTTCGTGCTCAGTTGGAACGTGAGGAAGGTTCTAGGAAAATGTGATTTAAGCGTTGAGGTTTAGCAGCATTTACTGACTAGGACAATGCAGCCCAAAGTTCTCTTCTGAGGCCCACTTTCCGTTTTGTTTAAAGAGGCCACTTAAGTTAATCATCATCAATTCATATTAAGAAATGTCACCTTAAGATTACAAATAACTTAGTAATTCTGTTATTAAGGTCTTTTACTTGCATGAAATTATCTAAGAGAGAAGTTAGCCTCCTTATAAAAAAAAGTATGTGTTTGGTCTTCGGCCAAAAGTTATTTTGAAATGTACTTTCGTGTAGTAATGCTACTAAAATTTGCTGGATAGACACAGTTGGGACAGCTTGTACATTCATTGTCTTTGCCATAATTGCCAGCCAAGATATTCTAAACAAAACAAACAAACAAACAAAACAATGCTACTGAAATCTGATTTTTTCAGTTCCCTCCAGGAAAAATAAATAAATAAATAAAAGAAGGTGTAGGTTGTTCTATTTCTTGGTGCAAAGTTTTGAGAGATTTCCTCTGATAATGAAGCTTATCTGTCAGCGATCTGGGGAAATTTAAACTAAACATTAAAAAGTATGCCAAGTATTTTTGAGTTTAAAATTCAAGGTAAATGCAGAAAGTGTGGTATGACAAGAATTTCATGTTGAGTCCTGAAGTGGGCAGAAACCATTTGGGGCGGTCTGCTGTAGCGTGAAGCGTCTTAAGGCCCATGGTGGAGCGCGCACCAAATGCAGCATCCGGCCTCAGCACCGCCGCCTCGGCCTCTGGCTAGAGAACAACTCGTTCTGCTGGATTTGTTTTCTTTTGACCTTTTATTTTGGCCACACACCACACGTGGAGACATATAAGGTTTAGAGAGGAACTTGCATGCGGACCCCAGCTCTGGGCCCACCAGCGGTGGCCTCGCTGCCCAGCCGCGGTGGGTGTCCCTGCAGCCACGGTCCCTGCTGAGATGGCCTTGACGGTGAGAGTCAGGACGCTGCTGCGTGAGCGAGTCTGGACAGGAAGCTGGCATCACCGCCAGCCAGCGCCTCAGGCGGTTGTGACCCTGGCGCCCCGTCCCACCCACTGTCTTCAGGGGGCCCGTGGGAGGCCCGTGCTTGCTGGCTCCACAGCCTGGTCCTGTGACAGAGGGTCCTGGTCATTGCGATTTTCACCGTACGTTGATGTGGGCTCTTTGCTTCTAACCCAGGAGTCGGGAGACCCAGGAGGGCCGGTGTTCGTCTCCTCTGCCCCATGGGGCCACGGCCTGCCCAGGGCGTGAAGGGACCTGCCTGCCCGAGGCCACAGCCCCTGCCGCTCAGAGGGCCACCCACCTGGGTGTGGGCAGCGGTGCTGTCACAGTGGCATGTGGCTCATAATCTGCGCCGCCCATGGCTACCACCAGGCAGAGCCCAGCCGTGCAGAGCCTGGGTACTTTCTTACGACAAATACACAATCTGAGCCTCTGTCTCAAGGCAGCCTTGGAAGGCAAGGCCCGTCAGGCAGCTTGTGTCCTCCCTCCCTCCCCCGTCCCCAAATTAGGGTATTTTTATCTTCAGGTAACAGATAGTTTGAATCAAATTGGCCTTAACTATAAAAAAAATATGTTGTCACAGATGACCTGACATCCAGAGGTGGGCGGGCTTCACCCGGCTGCTCCAGTGGCGTCCAGGGCCCAGCTGCCCCTCTCTGCTGTCCCCGTGTCCACACGCGCCCCCAGGCCAGTCCTCGAGAGGCTGTAGACCAGCTGCCAAGAGCAGTCAGGCTGCTTCTCCTCCATCAGGAAAAGAGCAGTGACGCCCACAGCTTTCCTGGAGGTCCCACGGGTAGAGCCACAGGCCGGCGCCTCCTGGACCCCTTGCTGGTCTGGCGAGGGGACAGCTCTGACTGTCCCAGACGAGTGCTGTGGTCGGTCAGCCTCCCTGAGGCTCAAGGGTGCGGTGACCACTCAGTGTGTACTGGGCTTCGCTCAGGAGGAGAGCAGGTAGGAAATCACACCATGGAAGACTTCCTGGAGGAGGGGACCTTTGTGCTGAGTCCTGAAAAAAAAAAGTAGAGTTAGAAGTTACAGAGGAGATTTTAAGTAGAGGGAATGGCTTGTACAGAAAGTTCTGAAGTCCGAAATAGCAGGATCTCGTGGAGGGAACCCGATGTGCGTGAGCGCAGAGGATGAGAGTAATGGGTTGGCCCCAGGAGGAGGGCGTGGTGTCACGGCCACTCGGAACTTCAGGGGTGTCCCGACCAGACCCGAGGAGGGCTCTGGACCAGGACCACGTGGGGAGGACGGGGAGGAAGTGACCTTAGAGGATCCTTCGGAGGTAGGGCTGCAGGGCTTCCTGGACAGTGGGGAATGAGGAGAGAGCAGACGGGGCAAGCCCTGGGCCCTCCAGCCTCTGGACCCTGCGTCAGCGTCGCTCCTCACAATGTGCGTCTCTCTCTCTCTCTCTCTCACACACACACACACACACACACACACACACACACACACTTCTGTGGCACTGACATTGCAACGAAAGCAGTGACGTGTGTGCAAAATACTAAGTTTTCATTTGTTCTCTTCCTCATTCTAATATTAACAGCTTCCCCTTCCCAATTTTCCAAAATATTTTAAATGAACAATTTTACTTGTTTGAGGATGCAAAAAAGTGACTCTTTTAAAAAAGATTTGGTGACTTCTAATAAGCCGTGACGTGGGTCTTTAGAAGGAATCATTCATTTCAAAAGCCTCAGCTGTGTGGGTATCAGCTCCTTGTGAATTGTTGGGTTCCGTGTACATTTCATTTTGCAGCGAGTGTTTGGAAGGAAACCTCCGATTTTCCAGTGTCCTGTTTCTTACCAATGACTGAAATATGCTGCGTCAACCTCCTCCCCGCATGGAGTTCACCTTTGAACTAAGTGCAGACAAGGAGTGCCCGGGGCGGGGGGCGTTCTGAAGGCTGGGCTGGCGGAGAGGGGCCCCGCTCTGCGGTGCTCCCTGAGGATGGATGAGTGCTCGAGACTTACCGGCCTGCTTCTTTTCCTACTTAGGATCTTCTTGCATCGCTGAAACACTAGTTAACAAAACTTGGGAAAAATTCCAGAGAATTGAAAATGTAGAGCTTGTTCAGTGTCTGACGCCGGGAACGCTGTGTGCCGTCATCCGCGTGTGGCCTCGGGGAGATGCGGAGCCGCGTGACGCTTAAATCCCAGGCCCCGTGTTTATGTTAGTTTGGGCGATGAGTCTGGTGGGGCTTGATCCTGCAGCAGTGAGCGCCCCCCCCCCCCGCCCACGGAGGTGGCTGCCCAGCCCGTGAGCACCAGCGTGTCACCGAGGCATCCCCCCGCCCTGATGACCGCACACTAGGGCTGTCACATGCGTGGTCTGCCCCCAGCCCGCCATGGGCTGGACGCTGCAGCACTGGTGGTCTCCACGCAGAGCCCTCTGTGGAGGTGGCCCAGACGTTGGTTTCTTAAAGTGGCGAGAACCCAGCGTCCGGCCCTAACTTAGACTCAGCATGCGGGGCCCCCCGAGCTGTGCCCACTCCTCTGGCTCGGGGGGGCGTGGGGTTGGGGGCTCCCACCTCGTGCCCCTGTTTTTCCGGCTCTGACTCTCACTCCCAGCAGCATTCTTTCTACTGAATACTCGCGCAGACCTCGTTGGCATCTCTGGTTGGCGTGCTCGCCTGCGCGAAGCTGCTGTTGTGTGTTTCCTGCCCAATCAGGAGAGAACTGAGAACCTGCTGTGAGCTGGGCTCGGCCGGGGCAGGGAGAGCCGGCGAGCTCGTCCTTCTTGCGGGGCCTGCCTGGGTGCGCCTTCCGGCAGCGAGGTCTTGAGATGTCACGGTACAAGAGCATGCGTCTGTCTTATGACACTTGCTGTTGCCCGCTGAGGGCCTTTTCTTCCCCGGTCTTTGGGATTAACCTGTGTTTCTAAAATCCTAACCTCTGAAGCACGCTTGTTTCGTGTATGGGATGCTGCGGGCATCTCACAGGAGGGCAGGGAAAGCGCGGGGCCCCTGCCGCACAGGGCCTCCGTCCAGGCAGCTGCTGCCCCGGAAACTTGGGAGGGGTTTAAAACACACACTTCCCACATCATGCCTCCGTAATGTTGATTTCAAACAAACGAACAAACGGAAGCGGTTCCCAGAGTATTCCCTTCCTGACTGTGAGCTAAAGGTGAACGGTTCTCAAACATCCTCACCCAGGCTCGGGGCCCAGGGCGGCCCCCGGCCCCTCAGCCTGCTGCCCGCTGGTCCCAGTTGTGGTGGGACTGGTAGCGGGAGCCCATCCGCTCTTCTGTGGGAAGCTTCTAGCAGGAGAGCTTTCCGCCGCGCCTGGCAGGGCTCGTGGTGGAGCAGCGGGGTTTCGTTTCCAGTTTCAGGGTGAAATCACAGCATCATTTGGAACAGCACATCCGACTTGGAATTGACTGGAGTGGGCAGGATGATGGATCTGAGATATACTTGAAGGGATAATTGTACACAACCAGTTTAAAAGCTGGTAAATATTTAAGGGTCAGGGGTTAAATGTCAAAGCCACAGCACTTGGGCTCAGCTCCATAAAGTATCAGGAATGACTGCTAATTAAATCCAGGGTGTATTTCACCAAAGGGAAATAAATTTGACAGCTAACAACCAATGCTGGATTACCACCTTACAGAGGTTAGGGATCACGCTAGTGATCTCAGATGGTTTACAGTTTTGTACGCAGTAGTCATCAGAGGATGAGTGCTTACAGTTACAGATCACCGCACGGAGCAGAGTCCTGTGAGTCGGAAGTGTTACCAAAAGGCATATCCATCTGGGTCCCCGACTCACTTTCTGTTTAAAAACGAATGCCCTGTGACTGCTGCAGAGCAAATCCCTGAAACAAATGTAGTCAGGGAACACGCTCGCTATTTTTTCCTGAGCTGAAATTTTTCTTCTGCGATTAATAGTTACCAGCGAGTGTCATGGCCAACTATGAAATGAGAGGGCTTTGATTTACAAACTAGGACAGCAAATTGAAAGCAGAAAACTGTCAGCTAGGGTGTAATCGTCCCTCTCCTAGTCACACACTTGTGGTACTTAGATGATACGATATGTTACCTAAGTTCAGCATTCTTCGATGGGCAGGTAATTTGGACACTATTTTAGATGCCTCACCTCAGGAAAAAGCTGTTTACCTTGAGATGAGATAGGCCGTTTGAGCACTAAGCAAACGAGCGGTTGTAATATTTTCATAGCTTTGTTGACATGCAGATCTTGAGATTATTTCTGCCGTGGGTGATTTATAGGCTATATGAAGTAAGTCACACTTGGAATGCTACTCCGAGGGATGAGTCACAGAGTATGGCCATTCCCTTTCTCCTTTCAAAAGGGAGCTCAGAGGGAGAGAAAAGGAAGCCCTCCGCTGCCCGCACCCCCCTAATGCTACTCGAGAAATCGTTCCATCTGGCTGTTTTCGATATTGACTGACATTCATATGTCTGTTTAAAGTAAAATTGTCTAACCCAAAATTTCTCAGAGATAAATTTATGTAGAAAAAAATAGCCAAACCCGTTATAGAAAACCTCATTAGTCTTAATACTCCAGCTTCTGCAGGCTGAACTAATTACTCCCTAATCTTTTTGTGAGGTATTGCTTAAATCAATTAAGTCGTTAGGAGTAATTTCAATAATGCTAGTGTTTGAGAGAACTACATGGCAAACAGGATTCGCCTTAATTAGACTTTTAAATTCAGAGCCCTATCTCAGTCTGGAGCCAAGTTCTCTATTTTGACTCTCCCTGTGTTCACTTAGTTGTAAAGGGAAATTTTTTAATATGTCTGGCTCGAAGTAATTAGTTTGCAAATCTGTAATGTGAGACGGACGTTGTGGGAGCTGAGTTCGGGAAGGAAAGCAGAGCCCCTCCCTTTTCATTTTATTAGCTTTTCCTGTATCTGGAGGCTTCCTGCAAGGATGGAGCATTCCAGTGAGTTCAGCTCCTGGGAGGTTTGCCCCAATAGCATCAAATGCCTCCAGACAGGTACCTGCTGCTGACCTTCGGGTACCTTTGCCCTTTAAAAAACAGCAGTGCTGTTCTTTGTGGGGTCTCTCCTCCTCCCTTCTGCTCCGCCCTGGGGGCTGGTCCCCGGGCGCCCTCCACGCACGGCTTCCTCTCAGCGCTGGACCCGGGCAGGAGATCCTGTCCAGACCTGTGGGAAAGCGCCCAGAGCCCGCTCTTCCCACCGCCCCTCCCACCCGCTGGGGAAGGAACTCCCGGCAGGCAGGAAGGTCTCATTAGCCTAAAAGAACATCCCGCCTTCCTTCACCTCTGCGGCTCCTGCAGCAGTAAATCCAGGAGGGTGGCACTCACACTTAAGATACGAAGCTCTTTCTTTGGAGAGTCGTAATTGCTCTGCTCCCACAGAGAATTTTCCTGCTAACTTCCATTACCAGGCGAGGGTTCATCCTAATGCATTCCTGCTCATAGAAAGTTCAGGCTTCAGGAGCCGGGTGACCAGCACACCGGTCGGCACTCGTAATAACAGATCAGGAAGCCAGGTCGTCACATCGTGTTGGAATTTGAATCCTCAGTATAATGCAGTTGGCTTAGGTTTTAACATTCTTCAGAGTTTGCATTTGTCAAATTTTATGGTAACTTACTCTATGTTACGAAGAAATGGCTGCGTCCCCCCCCCCACCTTGGGAAAGAGCAATCCCTCTTCACCCACCCCCTGCCCTTGTGTAAGTGCAGAAAAATCAGCACAATCGTGACGGACAATTGTAGTAAACATTTAACAATCTGTGCTTTCTCAGGTTTATCTTATCATCTGAACATGTGGTGAGCCCAGATAGGTTAAGTGTCTTTTCCCTAAGGTGCAGTATTCTACACTTTTAGATGCAATTTAAATTTTATTTGTAAAGCCTTGGGTGACACATTTGAACATTCTGAAAATTAAACCTTGTATGAACATAACTGCAAGGGTTAGGGGAAATTGAACAAGCGAAATATAAAGACTTGCACTTCCTGTAGATGAAGTTTTAGCCTTTCCCCAAACTTTCTCTATTGTAAACTTAAAACAAAGTCTTATCAGCAAGCAACATAGAGTAGCAGCTGGATATCATTAAATCCCTCCGTCTGAGCTATTCTTCTTCATTACCTTTCTCCTGACAAGCCTCGCTCTGCAGAGAAATGTAACTTTGTCATGAGATTTATGTAATTCAGGTGTCCTCTCTGCTGAATGAGCCCTTGGCTGCAGAAGAAAGGGATTTGCAAGCATCCACAGAATTTTATAAGAAGAGGCAGAACTTCACAAAATTCTCAAGGAGACACAGGTTAACGTGACCTCTGTACTGACCACTTTTACCGATCTCCCTTTTATAGGTTCTTTTCATGTTAGGAGTATTTTCCTGAAAACTGAAATAGTAAGTTTTATTTTACTAACGCAGGCCATTAGCTACTGCATCATGAAATACCCAGCAGCGCTCTTCAAATGCTTTCAGATTCGGTGAAACAAACTGTCTTTACTCAGTAGCATCATAGAAAATACTGACAGACATCTACCGATAAATGCAAATTGGAAGCAGCAATGCAGATGCCCCTCTGAGTTTAGTGAAACAGTGTAACCGTTGTGAAGTTGGTGGAGTTGTGGTTACTTACACTCACCGATCTGTGAGCCTTCAGTCTGGTCCCTGCTGGATTTCATATGTCAAAATCTGAGCCCAGGGTTAGGCGTTCTTCTTTCAGTGATACGACAGAACCACTTGGAAAAGAGACGTGTATCTGTTAGAGGTGATAAGACACTAGGGAATCAAGAAATATGTACAAAAAAATAAAGCAAATGAAAAAAAAATCCCTAGTGACCCTCTGGAACATTAAATTGACAGTTATTTTTTACTCTTACCAAATGGGTATCTTTAAGAGTTGTTGTGTCTTCCCTGGCAGTCCAGTGGTTAAGACTCGGTGCTTCCAGTACAGGGGGCACGGGTTTGATCCCTGGTCAGAGAACTAAGATCCCACATGCCGTACGGCGTGGCCAAAAAAAAGAAGGGAATTGTAATCAAAAAGCACCTGCTACGTGTAATTTTATTCATGGCTTAATACAATTAATGATTCAGTTAATATTTACCTGTACTTACTATTTGAATTAGAAATACAAAGAGTCTAAGAACTTATCAAATAGTTGATTCATCAAACCTATGATTATTTCATAGGAACATATCTCCTTTGATTTCACCTATGTTTCACGTAATTTTCTGTAAAGCAGGGTAAAGATTCCCAGAGTTTGACATAACAACCCCGCTCCGCCTCCCCCAGAGCACGCAACCGTAATTCCCCTCCACAGTTTCCCTCTGCCGCTGCTCTGGACTCAGACAGGCCTGTCCCCATGTGCTGTCCACCAGGCTGGCTCCATGCGTCCCGTCCCCAAGGAGACCTTCTCTGCCAGAGTCTCCCCGACCCGGCACCAGTTCTGGGCTCTGCCTGCTCACCCCCGGATCACCTCCTTCTCTCTCCTTCTGGGCAGTAGGCCGTCCTTCTGCCAGAGGCCAGGAAGGGCTCTGTCCTCCCCCCACCCCGCCCGGGGCATCATCTCTGGGGCTCTGACGTGCGTGGTCTCGTTCACCCTTCTTAGCCGTCCCATGAAGCAGGAGGAAGACCTCTCCGTGTAGGCAAAGAAACAGGCTCGGAGCAGCTGCCCTGGGCCATGCAGTCTAGTGACAGAGTCTACGTGGGAACGCAGATATTTCTGGCTAAAACACCTGCTATCTTAAATAATTTAAAAGGTTTTTTTACTGACTCACCTATAGAAGCATCTAAGCTCACGCAACTGCTCCTTTGACACCTGGGCATACACTGCTTTGTGCCCTTTCTGAGCTGTCTCTGTGGCTTGTCTCAGTAAGTAATTATAAGCCCCTAAGGCACACTGGTGATGTTGTTGGGTTTTTTTTGTTGTTTTTTTGCAGTACGCAGGCCTCTCACCGTTGTGGCCTCTCCCGTCGCGGAGCACAGGCTCCGGACGCGCAGGCTCAGCGGCCATGGCTCACGGGCCCAGCCACTCCGCGGCATGTGGGATCTTCCCGGACCGGGGCACGAACCCGTGTCCCCTGCATCGGCAGGCGGACTCTCAACCACTGCACCACCAGGGAAGCCCTCTGATGATGTTTTAAAATCACCTCCTCTCACCCTCACCCCCCCCACTTGATACCTAGTGGATACCAAGGGCTAGACGTAGAGTAGTAGATGTTCAGTAAATGCATGCTGAAAATATAAAAATTAAAAATAGAATACAGCATTGTTGACAATAGATAGACGACAGACGTTGATTTTGGATCAAACTCAAGGACCAAAAAATGACTCAAGTGATCCGCTACACCTCGTTAGAGCCGTGGAAAAGCATCAAGGCAAGATTTAAAATCCAAAAACAGTTGTCTTTTAAGGAGCGGGCGTGCGGGGAAGCCTAGGCCCATCCGTAGAGAACTAATTAATACCTAACTTAAAACAGTTTAAACGAATTGCGATAAATCTGCAATGTGGTTGGCTTGCAGCTGTAGCAGAGAATAAGAACGGTCTCCACGAAGTGACAACACCTCTTAAGATGTGTTCAGATGAAAGAGCAAGGTCAGAGCGGCGTGCACAGTGTAGTGTTGGCCAGGCAGGTGAGGGTAGGAGAATGTCCCCATGGCTGCCTGCTTCGGGGAGGTGGGGACAGGTTGGGGAGGGTCAGGGCTGGACGAGGGCAGCTCGGGATACGCCTCGTTAGGCCTGAGATCCTCACCGTAGGAATGCGGTATCTGCCAAAAATAAATGCGTCATTCTGGGATTACTGCGGATGAGACAGCTTAACAGGAAGTTGCCTTTCAGTCATTCTCTGTAGGGGTAGTGGAATCTTGTATTCAAATTACAAGCGTATTAAAAACCGAACGCAGGCCAGTGTCTAAACCAAATCTCCCAAAAGCTCTGTGCATAAAGGGTTTGTTGTGTTTTAGTGTTTAACGAAAGAGGGAGTCACTGACTATCCACACAGATGTCACGCTCCAGGAAGAGATGGGTTCCAACTGGGCCATGGGCAGGGGACAGATGGTGGTGCCCTGGACACCCACTGCTCGGGGCAGTGCGGCACCCTGGGTCCTGGCCCTTCTGCTGATGGAAATTAGTGTCTTGAAATCACCCAATTTTTTCCCACAAACGCAGACATTTTAAATGGACTCTCTTTTAGGTTTTTAAACCTTTTAAACCTTAGGTTTACATGTTTTTGAACCTTCAGTGGACGCCTAATGAAACCTTATTCAGTATCTTTCATTTTCTTGCTATGTGATGAAATTAGGTAGCAGTTGGTTGCATTTCAAAGCATGCCAAACATTTTAACCTGCAAATCAGTAACTTTTCCCTTTTCAACTTTAACTACTAGATTTTAAAATATTAACCCTTAATAATGTCTTTAAATTTGTAATAAATTTTCTCTGAAACCTAAGCCCGGCCTGATGCTCCCATCGTGCGTGTATGCACAGGTCTCTGTTTTCTGACCGGCAGGATTACTGGGGTTCTGCAGGAATGGACACAGAATGATTTGAAGGAGAGCGTATTTCCCACGTGCACGTTGACTAGGAATACAGAAAGCTAAGCAACTACCTCTTAATTCACTCTGTTTATTTAATGAGCAACTTGGGCTGGTGCTAACTTCTGCCTCCATAAATGACCTTACTCTTGAATAATGAAGAGTCTTCAGCCCACTGCCCTTGCATCTGAAAACTGTAAACAACCTTGGTTACAGTTTTCTCCTTTTGCTGCCAGAACGAGGTCATCCAAAATATGTGTGGGGTGTGAAGTTTGCTTTCGGCCCAGATTTGTCATGAGCCTAAACATTTCTCTCTCAAGTAATTTACATTGAATTACATTGCGTTATGTTCCTTCAGGAAGGCGAGGAGAGGGAGAGGAAGAAACTCACAAAGCAAGTGGTTTCAGCGCGGCCTTCGGGATGCAGGTTTCGCCTTATAGCGTCCCTACGAGGGCGTCCCCCTCTCACTGTGCCGTGAGGCGGGGTTCTCTGGCGCTCGTCGTGTTTTATCCTGACACCCCCGAGATGAGCTTTCCTTGCGAAGGCGGAGGAGGCCTAATGCCTGCAGTGGGATCCGGGGTCTCCCCTTCTCTGGGGTCGCTGACACGTGCAGTTCGGGCCAGGAAGCCCGGAGGGAGGCGACCCTGGGCCGACTGCCCCGCTGATTAATGTGCCTAAAGCTCCCTGCCACCTCTGCCCCTCAGGGCGCCAGCTGCAGAGAAGGGGGCCTCCGCGGGCTGCACCGCGGCCGAGCTGGACAGAGGGCCAGTGGGCCGGCAGTTTTCCACCCTTCGTGTGGGTGATCAGAGGCCCAGGGCCGACAGGGCTTCACTCGGGGCTGCTGGTCTTCAGGAGCCCGAGACTTCCTTCCTCGAGTGGCCACGCATCCTGCGGGTGAACGTGGGACTTGGCAGTGGCCGCGGGGGCCCAGCTCAGCAAGGGGCACCGCGGGCTTCAGGCGGCCACGCCTGCTTCGACCCACATTCAAGTAAATGCAGCTTAAAGGGAGAAATGAAAGGTGAACTTGGCCTTAGCGGGGTTGTAAGTGCCCTTTCTCCGCAGAGCCCCTTTGTTAGGCTTCCTACTGGGTGTTCACAGTCAAGCTGACGTCCGCGTGGCCGGCTGGCTTTAAGGGCAGAGGGTCTTGGGCCCCCTCACTGCCTTCCTTTCCCACCCCAAGGTCTCCATCCCCTGTAGCCAGTGAGTCCTGGCAGGTGGTGCTGGTCTTCTGTGCACAGGCTTGGTAGCATTTGCGTGTCCTTCAGGACAAAAAGGTCATCACTTCAACCCTAGGGGCAAAATGCTGCAGATAAAAAGTACCCTCTAAGGAGTTTCTGTGTTACGCAGCCCGTCTTCACTCAGCTCCAGCAAAACCCTGCAACATGTTAGTTTTCACAAATTTATCACATTTCTGAAAGTGGAGTGAACGTGTGGGCTTGTTTCTGCCACCAGCTTAGGCCCCATTGGAAAGATGGTAAAAGGAGGAAAGATTTACTTACTTGTAACAGCAAAAGGAAGAGCGGATGAGGGGTTTGACCTGATTTCGGAATACAGACCAGACCGAGAACCAAGTGGGATAGAAGAGATTGTGGCTTAAACAGCACTTCTGGACTCTGACCTGCGTGTGAGTCCTCTGAGCTCTGTCCTGCGCCTGCTCTCAGGTGGGGCTGAGAGTCTGCATTTCTGACAAGGTGCACAGGTGACACAGACGGTGCTGATCTGAGGACCACAGGTTGAGGATCAAGGGCCTCGAAGACCGCGGGGGTAGCCTGTCTGCCCAGCAAGCCGGGGAGCCTCTGCGGTAGAGTGGACACTGACGGGCCTGGGAATCAACTAAGGGTCCATATGTGCAACGCCTGGGCGTGCCTGCCTGTGCCCTGTAAAATCAGAACACTTTTCTCTACGGGACCTGAACAAGCTCTCTGGGCAGAACCAGCACAGCTGAGGTAGCCTGGGTTCCCTAAGCCTTGTTTCTGGTCTTTGGGGACCCTCAGTAGAATAGCTGACTCCCGTCGAAGGAGAGTTCACCAGTCAGTAGGCCCAGCTTCATTTGCAGACCTAACTTTTGGCTTTCCGCTCTCTTCATTTCTACTTAGTAGCCACAGAGACTCAGGAAGACGCCACCTTCGCAAAATGAGACTTGAATCTACAAAAAAAGCAGCAATCAGAGGACAAGAGAGAGGGCTTGGGTATTAAAAATATAATTGCTAAAAGAATGTTTTCAATAAAAGGTGGGTAGAGAAAACTAAAACTATTCCAGGGTATAATACAAAAAGATGAAGAAACAGAAAATATGGGAAAACAAGCCAAAGGCCTAAGGGATGATTCTGGGAGGTCCAGCTTCCGAGCAAACGTCAATAGAGAAAAGTTCCCAGAACCTCAAGAGAGGCTTTGGGTTGAGAGGCCCGTAGAAGGCTGATCAGGAGGAAGGACTGTCACACACACTCACTGTTGTCAAGTTCCAGAAGACCAAGAATGAAGAGAAGATCTAAGACGCTTCTAGAGAAGTAAATACGGGACACCCACAACCTAACGAGAATCAGAGTCACATTGGATGTCCTGTCAGCAACAGCGGGCACTGAAGCAGAGATGAGCGAGACCTTCAGAACTCTGAGGACGATTCTTCCTAATCGAGGTTTTCTTACCCAGACACGGTGTCAATCATTAGTAAGACTAAGGTCCATTCTGAGACATCCCTCTCCTGCAACTCCTGTGAGATGAGAGAGAACCCCAGAGAGAAACTGTGATTCAGTAAGCGGTGGACCCAACACAGGCATCCAGTGGAGAGCGGCCTGGTCTTAGCCGTGACCGGTACAGACGAGAACAGACTCGGTCGGTTGTAAGAAGAATCCTTCAAACAACAGATACAAGGAGTAAGACGACGCAGGATATGAGGGTTATCACTTTCTAAATAAAACCTGTTGGAAAAACAGAAAGCTGAGATAGCCGTGGTCCAAATATGTACCAGACTAAAAGAGAATTCACTTTTTAAAACTTTTCATCTGAGACAATTTTAAACGTATAACATTAGGCAGTATGACATAAGTACCCCTCAGCCAGCCGCCACCGTTTATCAAGTTGGGCTCTATACTCTGACCCACTGCTCTCAGCCTGTCTTATTCTTAAGCAAACTCCAGGCATGATACTCCCTTTGGCTTTAATGCTAGCACGGTTCGTCTTGAGAGGCTCAGGCCTCATGTGCCGCCCTGGAGACTTAGCGGAGGAAGCGTACTCAGGGCACATCCCTGGCTCTGCACAGAGCACCGCTGTCCGCACGGCTGTTACGATGCAAGCTGGATGTATGGCTGCCAGTGTTTAGGGTGACGCTGTGACAAACCACGGGTGACTCATTTGTGAGGGTGGAACGGGAACAGATGTTCCTGCCTTGATGGTGAGAACTCGCAGGTACGAGTGGACAGAAGGAGAGCATGGCGTCTGTTGTTAGATGTGCTGAAAGCAGTGCTCACCTGCACTGGAGGTTTTGGTCCCCATCTCTCCTACCCGGGACCTTGGTGTTTGGTACTCATCTGGAAAAAAGAAAAAAAGCTTAGTTACTTGTATCATTACGTTGGTTTCGCTAAAATGTCTTTAGTTTTGCTACAGCTCCCTGACTCACTTGCAGCTGTTTTCATTATACTGGAGGCTGTCAGTCATTTGGCCCCTTTATTCACCTGGTCGTTGTGATGTGGGGTCCTGTGTAGATCGCTAAAGGCATCTCAGGAAGGGCACCCCTACAGGCAAGGTTAGGGGGCATCTGCTTCCTCCTGGGCTCAAGAGACTGTATCCGTGTGTGTGGGTGGCCCCGAATATGTTCAGGTTTGGATTTTTAATCATTTGTAAACTTTAGTGGTATTAATGGTAACCAATTTCTTGTGGGTCGTCTAAGAACTAATTGCATCCCACTGGAGGTATGTAACTCCTTGGTCGAAAGTGGTCCTTCTGATGGGGTACCTCATTATTACACTGCTGCGCCAAAGGCTGGACCAAGGAGGTGAATTAATACTTTATCTTCTTTTGAGATACACATTCAAATGGTACGTGGAGATTCCTGAGCTACTACCATGAGGTCCACGTAACTAAAAATTGATGTGTCATTACTAATTAGAACATGAGAATATCCTTCCGCTCATGAAATACTGTTATTTGTAGATGGAGCGGAAAATGGCCAGGGGCCCACATCATCCTCTTTTATATATAAAGACAGTGTGGGGACAGGACCATAGATATTACAGACGTCAGAAATGCAGGTTCAGGCAGGACAGTGTCAGTTCACATAAAGTGTATGTTCTCATCAGTCACCCAGATTCTTTATGGAAAGTTCGTTTACTCAAGTGTTTTACTTATATTAGATCATTTGTTCCTCACTCTGACTCTGAAATAGTCAGGGCACGTGGTATTAGCCCTAATTATAAATAACGAAACTAAGATTCCGAAAGGTTAAGTGGGCAGCCTAGGGCTGCGTGGTTAGTAAATGGCAGAACTGGAACCAGATCCTCACCTTTTCCCTTCTCATTGCCTTTTGTGTACATTCTATAGATACTCTCTTTGTAGTTACCATGTGGATTACACTTAAAATCCTGAAGTTACAATAATCTGATTGAATGTATACCAGCTTAACTTTACTACAGCTCTTGCTGTTATTGATGTCACGGATTACATCTTTATACTCTGTGTGCCCAATACCATAGATTACTAAGTAGTTTTTCATACACTTGCCTTTTAAATAATGTAGAAAATGAAAGGCAGAGTTACCAAGCAAAATTACGGTAACACTAGCTTTGTAACGTCTCCGTGGCCACCTTTACTGGGGCTCATCATATCTTCATATGGCTTTGAGTTACTGTCTAGCTTCCTTTACCTTCTTAGCTTTTATCTGGGGAGTCTTAATTTCTTCCTCATTTTTGAAGGACAGTTTTGCTGGATATAGAATTCTCATTTGACAGTGTTTTCCTTTCAGCACTTTGAATGTATCAACCAGTGGCTCTTCTGGCCTCTAAGATTTCTGTTGGGAAATTGGCTGACATCTTCTTTGAGGACCCCTTGTGTCTGATGAGATTCTTCTCTCTGGCTGCTTTCAAGACTCTCTCTCTCTCTTTTTAATGATTTGAAAGCTGACAGATTTTAATAATTTGCAATTGTATTGCTATTTTCATCTGTTCAATTTTTTAAATTGAAGTATAGTTAATTTACAATGTTGTGTTAGTTTCAAGTGTACAGCAAAGTGATATGTGTGTGTGTGTGTGTGTATATATATATATATATAAATATAAAATCACACACATATATATACACTCTTTTTCAGATTCTTTTCCATTGCAGGTTATTACAAGATACTGAATATGGTTCCCTGTGCTGTACAGCAGGTACTGTTGTTTACCTGTTTTATATATAGTAGTGTGTATATATTAATCCTAAGCTAATTTATCTCTCAAAGATTCTCTCTTTGTCTTAATTTTTTGACAGTTTGATTACATGGTCTTAGTGTAGATCTCTTTGGGTTTTTCCCACTTGTTTGTCTAGCTTCTTTGCTTTGTAGAATCCTGTCTTTTATCACATTTGGACGTTGTCAGCCGTCAGTTCTTCAAGTACTCTCTCTGCCCTTTCCTCGCTCTGCTCCTCCTGGAACTTGCACGGTGTGTATGTCGATCTGCTTAATGTTGTCCCACTTGTCCCTTAGGCCCTGTTCACTTTTCTTCATTTTTTTCCTTTCTGTTCCTTAGACTCAATAATTTCACATTTCTTATCTTCAAGTTTGCTGATTCTTCTGCTTGCCCGAATCTGCTTTTGAACCCTTCTATTGTATTTTTCATTTTATTTACTTCTCAGGTCCCAAATTTCTTTATAGTTCCTTCTTATAATTTCTGTCTCTTTATCGATCCTCTGTCATTTTCCTGACTTTGTTGTGTAGCCCTTTGAACATGGTTTTTGTACAGTTGTTTAGTAAGTCCAAAGTCTAAGCCTCCTCAGGTATGTTTTCTCTGGATTTATTTTATTCCTTTGAGCAGGTCATACTTTCCTATTTCTTTTTTGTGGTCGAAAACTTGACATTCGAATTGGATAAAAGTTAACTCTGGAAATCAGATTCTCCTGCTTCCCAGGGTTTGCTTTTGTTTTGTTTCGTTTTTATTGTTGTTGGGTGCGTCTGTGCCAGGGATCATCCTAAGGTGAAAAAGATGAAGGTCTTCTCAGGTCTTTCCTGAGCCTGTGTCTTAGCCTGAGCAAGCACAGTGGCTTTCTCAGTTCCTGAACATGTGGTTGTTTCTGAATATCAGAAACTACAGAGGCAGTTCCTTTGGATCCCCTGGAAGCCATTTCAGCCAGTGGGGGTTGAAGCAATGGAACAAATCCTTATCTTTTAATAAAACTGATTTACAGATTGCTAAAGTTAGAGATTCTGCCTTAGGACTCTTTTCCAAACATATGATGTAGTGCCTTGAAGTTAATGTGTATTCAGTAGCTATTTGTTAAATTATAAGAAATAATCACTGTACAAATTCTTCATTTTATACATGCAATTGACCCTTGAACAACACGGCCACTTATTATAAGGATTTCTTAGTAAATACTACAGTGCTACCCCATCCAAGGATGATTGAATCCGCAGACGAGGAACCGCCTGTACAAAGTACCTGTGGGTACAGAGGGCCAACTGTAAAGTTATACGTGCATTTCTGACTGCACAGTGCCCCTAACTCCAGCACTGTTCAAGGGTTACTAATGTGAAATAATTTCAGGTAGCAGTTTGAAGCTTATAAGGGGGCTTAGGTCATTCTTGATAAGATTTCAGAATTGAAAAGTAACCAGGTGTGTTGAATTAAAGTCAGGTTATTTTAACTTGCCTCATTAATTTGGATTCATAACTATACCTTTACAATACCTGTAGAAAGGATTTGCTTAGCATGTTAACAGTTTAAGCAAAGTGAAAATGATGCTACCTACACCAAACTTTTAAGCATTTAACATAATTTTAGGAGCCTCCACTTGTACAAAAACAATTTGCTGGTTCAAATGCCAACTTTTAATTTATTTGTCTGCTATTTTGCGAGCCTTAAGTTTTGTAATACATTTGGTCTAGTACATTTTTTAAAGTTATGTTTTGTGACATGTTTAGGTTTGCTGTGTCTGCTACAGTCTCACGGAGTCTGATATTTTGAAGGACACTCTGTACGTTAAACTTCGTCGGGAACGTTCTTAGCTGTGGGTCTTGCATCCTCAGGCACTGTGCCCCAGTGCAGCCTGAATGCAACTGCCTCCTACAGGCGATTGATTTCTTTGCGAGCCCAGTACGTCCCCTACATACGAACCTTCCAGTTGGTTGCGAACTTTCAGAGATGCAAACGTGCGTGCCAGCCCCTGGACGCCAGCTGTTGTACTGTACTAGTGTACTTTTCAAGGTGCTGTACTGTGAGATTTAAAATGCCTTTTAAGTTTTTGTGTTTGTCTGTATGCACATATTATCTGTGTGAAGGGTGTTACAAGCCTATTGCAGTAGGTGCCACAGAGCCAGTTCTGCTAGTCGGGCGCCTAGGCCAACTTTGTTGGACTTACGGACAAATTGGACGTAACGAACGTGCTCTTGGAATGGAACTCGTTCATACGTAGGGGACTTGCTGTAAAGGATTTAGGTGTTTAAAACAAGTTTAAAAAAGCCCTGTGTGGTTCCCCTCCCTCCCTCCTCCACCTCTGTAATTTCTGGCCCAAGAGAAAGTGACTTCAGAAAGACCAAGTATTCAGTAAACACCTAGGATGTGCAAGGCACTGTGCCAGGTGCTGGAAGTGACTTAATGCAATAACGACTGCCCCTCCTTCTGAAATCTCGTTCAGGAGGTGGGAAGGCAGCAGATGCACAGCCCAGAGGCCAAGGCGGAAGGTGGAGGAGAACAGAAGCACTACATCAGTGCGAGGATGTTCACACAATAGCTGCAAAGACTGAGCATTACAATGTACCAGGCGTGTGACATACATTATTCCATTTAATCCTCACATCCTGGCTGTTGAACTCATCCCCACTTGAGAACGAGGCTGTCAGGTGGCGCGTTCAGCTACTGAACACGGGTACCGGGGAGCCCATGCTGGGCTGGGCCTGACAGGGGCAGGAGTGACTCGGAAAGATGCCGTGGGCGCCGCACAGGCGGGTACCTGGGTTCTCTCGGCCGCGGGCGCAGCCCCGGGGCCTCCTGCATGTTGCTGCCTTTGAGTGGAAGAGGATGGGGCCGCAGCCCCCGGGCTCGTGCGACAGGCCGCCTTGGATGGGCAGCTAATTGACACCTTTCGAAGGAGGGGGTCTCAGAGGCGCGGGGTTTGGTAGCATCATCAGCGCGTGAGGCACGTAGGAGAAGCAGCTTTCCAGGAGACGGCAGGTGACCAGGTGGGCTTGGGTTTGAGGCGCTGGTGATGCTGCTGGGCATGGCCGTGCTGGCGTGGAAGCGGCGCTTGGGTTTGCCTCAGCGTGGGGTCGCTGTATCATACATCCTAACCTGATCACGGAGGCTACCGCACCCCCGATGGCCATCCACGCACCTATGCTAAAACAGGGCTGTCTGAAGCCGTATCTGTGATGAGTTTCCTGAAAAGCAGTATATGGAAAAGGAAAGGAAGGAAGATCAGGTCATAGCTTAAGGAGATGCCAAATCTGGGGGCGGGGGGGGGGAGGGGAATCCCCAGGGGGTGGAGCAGACGGGAAGCGAGGCCCCGAGACGACTTAGGGACCCTGAAGACCAGGTGGCGTCAGCTACGCTTAAGATGATACAGTTAGGAAGGCTTATTCAGAAACTTCAAGGTTTGATGGATCGACAGACAGCTATTGTATACAGTTTAATATTACGATTCCCGTTTAAAAAAAAGAACTGTGAAAAGAGGGTTGATTTTAGACTGAAGTGTGGGTAGTGAGAAAATAGGGATGATATAGAATTTTATTAATGTCAAAATGTATAATGGGTGTTTTCCCCAGTAATTTCTGACCCAAGAAAAATAATAAAACATTTAGTGGGTACCTGTCATTCTACGTAGAGTTCTAGAGGGCATTTAAATATAAAAATTAGGTATTTTATATATATTTTACAAATAAGTAAATTTTATATATAAGTGAGTTTTGCCAAATGTTTTACATACTTCTGGTATGCGATCCAAATCCTTTTAATGAGCTCTGAATTGAAAGAGCCACTGAAATGGGAGGATGTTTAGGAAAAACATGTGGTGTAAGTGACCCAAACACACAGTATTTTCATGTTGGTTGAGGTATTTTTTATAACATTTGTGTTTGGGGGAAAAGCTGTTTATGTCTTCTCTCAGACGTCGCTTTAACAGGAAAGTATTTAACTGTAGTAAAACACATACACCCAAAAATACTTGTTACATTATAGCTCTTTTTAAAATCACATTTCATTGTATTATTTTTAATTAATAATATTTAAGTAGTTAAAATATTAAAGAGGTATTTTGCTGAAGCAAAAATAGATCATTGTAATCTGACTTACCCATTATAAGAAAAAGCAGATCTCTGAGGGCGTAAATAAATCTCAGGCGTGCTTCTGCTTTGGGTTTGTTTCTGCCTCGATCACAGAGTCTGAAACGTAACCAAGAATTCTTTCTCCTTTTTTCCTGTCTCCCGTGTATGTGAACATTAACTATTAAGCCTGAAAGCATATTGGTATTTGTCCTGAATTATCTCATGACTGCCTGTTTTGTCTCTATGATTCCCTTCTGCTCTTTGAGTTTGTCCAATTATTACTGGCGTGGAGTTCTGATGTGAATGTTTCCCCCTCTTTTTTGTCTTAAGGAACTCGCTTCCTATGAAAATAATCAGAGCCTGTCAAGACTACCAGTAATCTGTGACCTAGGACTCACCCCAATACTTCTCAGAATGATGAGTTTCTTAATATGTTTGGGCTTTGCCAAACCATCACATATTTTAAAATATAGTTCTGGTTTTGAATTTCCAAATGCATTCACTCTGAATAATTTCACAACACTAATACTTTTAAATGGGAAAATGTGAATTGGGTCGGAAGGCTTACTTTTTGCAAGCGTCCTTCAGCTCAGGTAAACTGTCACGGGGTTTCATAACGCATAAGGCAGCAAACAAGAAGTCACTTGTCAGAGCCGTCTGTTTCCTGGTAGTTTACACACCAGAAACTGAAATCTGAGAACAGCCCTTGAAGGAAAACAAAGAGCTTTACAGTATTTTTTTTTTCTTTTCAGGAAAACACACAGAAGCTAATTTTAGCTTCTTGATCAGATTGACCCAGCCTTTAACCCTGGCAGACGTTACCCCACACACTTCCAATGGACAATAGTTTGCATACCAGCCTCGCGCTGGAAACAGATGTGTGCAGGGAGCAGCCCCTCCCTCCGGACTGAGCCCGGGCTGTCCTGGGCGCTGAAACAGACAAGGTCCTTCCTAATTGGGGTAAAAACTGGGGCTTCCTTCACATTTCAGACTACAAGCTTTCCTGACTTCTTAAAAATGTATTATGTCACAGTTCTGTTTTGACCCGAGTTTCAAAATATCATTCACTAGAGAAACATCTCTTGGCTTCAGCATGAATTCTATCCTGGGGAAAAAAAAAAAAAAAGAAAGAAATTGTTAGCAGCTGCGCTACTCATGAGTGATGGTTACACAGTTTATATATTAAAACGTTTGGAATGCGAACAATTACCTCTTTTACTTTCCCACCAAGTCTCCTATAGTTTATATAAATTGCATTTTTATTACCAAAGAAACGTCAGTCTCCCCCCCCCCCCGCCCCCCGTTCTCCCCCACCCATCCTGCCCTTGCCGGGCACGCTCCGGGAAGGGCCCGCCCCCGGCCACTGTCCCATCCTGTCCCTGGCCCGTCCCCCGGCAGCGGCTCCTGGCAGCCCTGCTAAGAAGGAGCCCTGAGGGCTGCCAGCTCAGCAGGATTTAACGTGGACTTTTTCTCCACACCTCCGCGGAGACCCACTAACTGCTGAAATGCTAGAGAGTTTTCCCATGTTTGCTGGGAGACAAGGAACAATTTCTGTTTCCTTGAGCGATGAAAGAGGATGTTTCCTGTCTCGTTTGCTGTAGTAATTGCCTCTCTCTAGACTCCCCCTCACTCTGGGATGCTGTAATTGGGTGTAATATGTGTGTCCATGTGCAGAGCCCACGTACCAGAAGACACAGGAGGACCATTCTGCCAGTACTTTCCATGACTGTTTTGGTAAATTCCTATTTGGAACCTAAGGCTCTGGGACTTCACTGAAATCACAAAGCAGCTTAATGACCATAGGGTCTGAGGTAGGATCCCAGGGCCAGGTCCCCAGCTGAGGCCCTCATCCACGTGTGCCGAGCAGCTTAGTGACCAGCCAGAGTGTTCTTCAGGCTTACAGGCATGAAATCCTCCTTGATACTTGGAATCTGTAAAAGATGAATTTAGGCGCATGCGTGATAGTTTTTTAAAGCTGAGACTTTATGTTACAGAGCATCGTGTCAATTACAGTGCTTGTCAGAATTTTAGAAACTAAATGAACTTATTCTTCAATGTATACGTGTTTTCCGCTTCTTTAAAACATTCTTCTCTCTTAAAAATAAATAATAACGAGCACCTCTTATCCCTCTAGGTGAATGGTTTACATTAAAATTTAAATATGCAGAATTCTAGGAGATTATAATACATCTGAATAGAATTAGGTACAGTAAATAGCTGTTGGACTGTTATAATAATTGCATATTAAATATATTTAATGAAAAAAAAATCTAAACTTTATAGGGCATAGAAGCAATTATTGGTCAGATATCTGTACCAAAATATTATCTCTTACATTAGCAAGTTAATAACCAATAGCTACATTTGAACTTTGTGAAGGGAGGTTAAACTATTTTCCTGGAATTTTTGTTTGACTGCCAAAGGGGGAAAATTTTTCATTGGATTTTGATATCCAATACTTTTTATGTGTACATTTTTATTACCAAGGGATTCTTTATCCACCTTTTATTTTTTCATAATAAAGTTCATACATCTTTCAGTAATGCATGAATAGCAAATATCACCCTGAGTTCTTTCTCCCCACTTAAAATTTATGCTAAATATGTTTTCAAGCATGTGAGTCTCATTTCACTACTGCTGAGTCAAGATAGATAGCTTATAAACGATAACAACAGATTAGGAAATACACAGTTTCGTTAAATAATGCTTATATTGTCAGAGGGCTTTTATATTAGTACCAGACGGAAGTTTTTGTCTGATGTACGTAGTTATTGTTGTGCAGGTCGCCAAGGGAAACACTCTAAATTGCAGGAGTAGTTTCTGCTTAGCATGAAGGTTGCCTGCATGCACCATATTACTTTATTGTATGTTTTCATGATCAAGGGAGCAGTGAGGTTAGCATGACCCCCGCAGCTTCTGCCTGTCATCTTCTTGTCTTGGTGGAGAAACCTGACCCAACATGCCGATTTTTAAGCGGCTAGAAAGAAGTATCCTTCAAGGAACAGGCCTCTTCCATGAAGCTTTCCTGATGTGACAAGTTACAGCCAGTAGTTTCCACAAGAAATGCTGAAGCCCATTGAGTTTAGCTCTCTCTTGAGTTTACTAGCGTCAGCACCTGCTACGGATGAGGTAGGACACCTGGGCCTTGCCTGTGTTAACTTTTTATGTCTCAGTAGCCCTGTAGGTGAGTGGTGCTCTCCTTAGTCTGAGGCAAAGGAGGGTGAAATGGCTTACCCAGGATCACAAGGGGGGCACATAGTAGATCTGGGATTTAAACCCAGGCTCCCCACCGAAATCTAAAATGCAGAGTGCACTGATTTTTATAATCTAGTGTTTATGTATATGTGTGTGCTACATACATGATGTGAATGTGTGTGTATATATAGGTGTGCGGGCATATGTGTGTATATACACCTGTGTATTACATGTATATATACAATACGTGTGTACGTATATGTGTGTATACATTTGTATATATGCATGTGTATATTGTGCGCATGTGTGTATATGCATGTTTATATATATGTGTGTGTATATGTGTGTCTATGCATGTGTATATGTATGTGTATAGAGTGTGGGTATGCATGTGCGCTTATATGTGGGTATATCTATGTGTGTGTATCTATGTGTGTCTATTGGTATATGTGTGTGTATATGTGTGTGCATGTGTATATGTGCATGTGCATATGTGTGTATAGAGTGTGTGCATGTGTTTATGTGGGCATATCTATGTGTGTATATGTGTGTGTATCTGTGTGTCTATTGGTATATGTGTGTGTATATATGTATGTGTATATGTGTGTTCATGTGTGTATGTGCGTTGTATATGTGTGTATAGAGTGTGTGTATGCATGTGTTTGTATATGTGGGTATATGTGTGTGTGTCTGTTGGTATGTGTGTATGTATATATGTATGTATGTGTGCATGTGCACATGCATATGTGTGTATAGAGTGTGTGTGCATGTGTTTATATGTGTGAGTATATCTGTGTGTGTATATGTGTGTATAGAGTGTATGCATGTGTTTATATATGTGGGTATATATATGTGTGTGTATGGGTGTGTATCTGTGTGTGTCTATGGGTATATGTGTGTATATATGTATGTGTATATGTGTGTGCATGTGTGTGTGTCTGTGGTTATGTGTGTGTGTGTGTATGTATATATGTGTGTGCGTGTATCTGTGTGTCTGGGTATATGTGTGCGTGTATGTATGTATGTGTATATGTGTGTCTATGGGTATATGTGTGTGTATATATGTATGTGTGCGTGTCTGGGTATATGTGTGTGTATATATGTATGTGGATATGTGTGTGCATGTGTGTGTATCTATGTGTGTCTGGGTGTATGTGTGTATGTATGTTTGTGTATATGTGTGTGTATCTATGTGTGTCTGTGGGTATATGTGTGTATATGTGTGTGTGTGTGTCTATGGGTATATGTGTGTGTGTATATGTATGTGGATATGTGTGTATGTGTATCTGTGTGTGTCTATTGGTATATGTGTGTGTGTATGCATGTGTGTACTTGTCCTGTTTCCACCACCACCACCCAGGTAGCATTTCTTCTCTCACTTGGGAGAAAACTCTCACTTAGAGAAACCCTAAGTTGGAGTCATTTCAAAGTTAAGTCATTACGATACTCTGTCTTTCATATTCTAGTTTTTAAAATTCATTAGCTCTACTTTCTCTTGGCTAATGCATTTTCATATGCGCAGTTAAGTTGCCCAGAAATGTAGCAGACCCAGCACATTTTTGGTAATGTTGTCACCCACTGTCATATTTACACCATGGATTTGCAACATGCATTCGGATGGGGATTTTACGTTTTCCCGTCTTCTGTAGTTTTCTGTTGGGCTAGTGACTAGGAGGCATATTTTAAGACCAACTGTATATTTCAGGAAACTTAATAAAGTGATTTCACTTTTTCCCCTTTTTCTTAGCTCTTTACGGCATTATAATTTTTCTTTCTTTTGCATTCTCCTTAAAAAAGGAAGAAGCTCATGACTTCATTTTATTATAACCTCCTTTAGGCTCCAGCAGGCCTTTCCCCGCCCCCTTCTCTTCGCCCAGCGAATGGCCTGCTGTGAGCTCCCCAGAAAGCCGAGCGCTGCTCCCGAGGCGGCCTCACGGGGAGCCGTTTGCCCTCACAGGGACAGAAGCAGTTAATGGGCTTGGTTCTGCTACAGAGTAAATGACCTGCTGAGAATTCGTTTGTATTTGTATATGTTTTTATGGTTGATGTTTTCAGTGGCCCGTGTTACAAAGTAAGCCGTAACTACTTCTGTAAACACGTTACAGTAGTAAAGCAAAACTGTATATTCCTAGATATTTATATCACTTCACTCAAAGCCTTGGAGTGAAACTTGAAAAATAAAAAAAAAGGTTTCTTCGCAAACATTGCAGTTAGAAACTCCATTTCAGACCCTTGGCAGTCTCACGTATAGGCTCTCTTACATGATTGTTGAATAACATGTTATTATACGCAGGGAAGAATAGTTCTTTTGTTGGCTGCATTACATTTTGTGGTGAAATTGGAGAAAACAAATCATTAAGGAAGTCTATTTTGGTTCAAGACATTACACACTTATGACGAGTCTGTTTTTTAACCTTGCCAAGTTGAAAGAAAATGCAGACCCATTGGTGCTGGAACAGGAAGGCATGTTGCAGGTCGCAGGCCGTCAGCAGCATCGTGTGTGTGTGTGTGTGTGTGTGTGTGTGTGTGTGTGTGTGTGTGCAGGGCAGCAGTGGATGACATAGGTGTGTGTGGACACCAGCATGTATATAGCCCTGCTGCTGCTCCTAAGTGCGGTCATGGCTAATTCATTAGTGACTGGCTTTCTAGATCCTGCTCCAGAAGGAAGGAGAAGGATGTTTTCTTAATGACATGGTAACTGATAATCTTACCAGACCTGCTTTCCTCGGGCAGTTTCCCTGGTCTCCCGAGAGCCTGTTGCCACTCCTCCATTGAAACTCCCATGGAAGCAGCGTCCTGTGGTCAAAAGACAAAAAGAAAAGCTTCCGCAACTTAAAAAAAAGAAAAGTGTCTGTGTGTATCTATTTGCTGCAGTTAGCATGAGCAGAGAAAATAGTATGAAAAGAAAAATGCCAAATTCGGACTTGGTCAGTGGGTTGAATTCAACTTTGTTTGAAAGAGGTGGAGAAAGTCTTTATGTACTTCTGTGTTCTTTGATTTGTTACAATGAGAATGTATTCCTTTTAAAGTTATAAAAAAATAGAAAACACGGCCAAATGTTTTGAATTACCAATAGCAGTCTGACATCTTCCCTCTATGGATACCTGTATTTTCGGGAGGGAGGTCTTTTATTTTTTTAATTAATTAATTAATTTTTTTTGACTGCGTTGGGTCTTCGTTGCTGCGCACAGGCTTTCTCTAGTTGCGGCGAGCAGAGGCTACTCTTCATTGCAGTGGCTTCTCTTGTTGTGGAGCACGGGCTCTAGGTGCACGGGCTCAGAGTTGTGGCACGTGGGCTCAGTAGTTGTGGCTCGCAGGCTCTAGAGCGCAGGCTCAGTAGTTGTGGCGCACGGGCTTAGTTGCTCTGTGGCATGTGGGATCTTCCCGGAGCAGGGCTTGAACCCGTGTCCCCTGGATTGGCTGGTGGATTCTTAACCACTGCATCACCAGAGAAGTCCCAGATACCTGTATTTTGGAAGAGGGTTAATGTACCTGAATAAATCTAACAGTGGTACTTCGTGGAATCCCTGTAATATTGCCATCAGGAGTTCCTGAGCTTTGAAATGAGACAGCACTGGGACGCAGCCCTAGCCTGGTCCTTAGTTGATGTGATTTAGGACAGCTAAATAAGCTCTTTGGACCTCACTTTCCTCGTCTAGAAGGACGTCATAAAAATACCATTTCTGTTAAGATGGTAGCGATGAGTGGAGATGATTAAAGCTGCTAGTGTGTGTGGCAGAATTCCCGTAAATGCCGCCGAGAACATAGCTGAGCACACAGTAGGTGCTCGGAACTATGGGATGGGTTAGGGTCAGGGAGTAAGTGATTACTTCTCTGCCAGTGCCGGCCCTGCCCGGCCACCTCACCAGTCAGGTCAGGGTCAGAGTCATATGGAGGCCAGGCCTCCGCTCAGCTCAGCGCCCGTACCCGTGGGACAGCAGGCCCTCTGCTCAGCGACTTCTCCTTTGCAGACAGCGGTGCTACTAGCAGACACCACGTATCAGAGATCAGAAATGTATTGTGTCATACACAGACTGCTTTTACCAATTGAAGTGCTTCCTTTTTCTCTCTGCTTTGCAATATTCCACCAGTCTGGGTTTTCTCGTGAGTGAAATTTGCAAGAATAAAAATGAGAGAGGACATCAGAATACGGGGCCATCCAAAGAGCTGAATAATTAAATAGGAAGTTATCTGCACACTCATCCTGGCCTTTTACTGCTCCTGTTCCTTTTCATTAGAAAGAAAAAAGGAAAGGAAGAAAGAAAGAGAGAAGGAAGGAAGGGAGGAAGGGAGGAAAGAAAGAAGGAAGGAAGGAAAGAAAGAAAGAAAAAGAAAAGGAAAGAAAGAAAGAAGGAAAAGAAAGAAAGGGGGAAGAAAGAAGGAAGGAAAAAGGAAGGAAGGAAGGAGGAAAGAAAGAAAGAAAGGAATCGAAAGGCTTGTTCCTTACCTTGTATGAATGGGAGTGGGTTTATATTTTTAAATCTCACTTGAGCAACTTACTGACTCTTTTTAATAAAGTGGGGTTCAAAGCATGTGAGTCATCACAAAGGAGAAAAACAAACAAAAATTCAGGCTGATTTTCTCCTAGTTTTCCAAGAAATGGATTATTCCATGGTGTTACTCATCAAGTGGAGTGAATGTCTCCTTTTGAGCCCATGGGCAGGGCTGCCACCTCTGTCCAGGTACCTTTTCATGTGTGATCAGTAAGTCCAGGCCACAAGTAGCCTCCTTTGAGAATTTAATAGCAAAAACAAAGGCACTGAGATTTTCCACCATAACTTTTTTTCCCCAAAATAGTTATCTAATGTTTACTTTGTGAAAGTATCACTTTTTCTGTATATATTTGCACATGGTCACTTGGTGGGTTAAACATATTATTTATGGGGTGGACTAACGCTCTGAACTTGCCTCAAACCTGGGGTGAATTGTGGAAATGTTTAACTAGATGAATGGCTTTGTTACTGCAGGCAGTATATGCACTGGGGAAAAATGTCTTAAATGACCCTAAAGCATTTCAAGACAGAGCAAGTCCCAGCTTTTTATGTTGAAAGAGACGTAGTACGCACTTGGGGGGTCTAACCCACAGCAGAATTCGTTTCGTCTTACAGACGGTTATTTCGTAGCATGATCACGTGTTTTGTCTTAGAATTTATGATGTTTTATTGAATGTGTCCTATTGTCCCCAAATGTGACTCGTTTTTTCACATTTGATTTAAAATAAACAAAATAAATAGGATGAACTGTTCCTCCTATCATTTTTCATTGGAAACTGAAATATCCAGAAACTGAAATGTCAAGAAATTTTACAAAATCATAAAATAAATGCCAGTTGTTTAATTGGTTCTGTATAATGAAATTTAGAATTTATAATTATAATTATAAAGCAGAACTGTTTCAATATGTGAGCTTTGAAATACACACACACACACACACACAGATTTTTTGGTAAAAACATTAAATACCTTCAAATTAAATCTGCTCATCTTCCACTTGAGAGTTCTTTAAAACTATAGACATTAAGTAGCTTTTATATTGTTGAGTCTTACACCATTTAAGTCTTCATAATAGCCCTGTGGCACATGGACAGACTTTGAGAGAGCAGCCTGGGTGGTCCCTGAATGTTCCAAAGGCAGCTGCACTTTTTTTTCCCGGGTACCCTTATCTTGGGTCTTAATGTTGAAAACATTACAAGACTTGTCATAAAGTTCTGACAGTCTTTCTGGTCCCAAAAGTTACCCTTCTTTTAGAAGGAAGAAAAAGCCCTTCTAGCCATGGTCCTTTGGAAGTGGGTGCTTCTCCTTTGTGAGAAGATTCCTGTCTCTGTGAGGAAGGGAATGAAACCTCCCGGCCTGGGGAGCTGGAAACTCTTGGCAGCCAAGGTAGATTTAGTCAGACTCTTACCCCGGAACTGATATTCTGATTGGGTTTAAAATTCTGTGGTCAGTATTAGTTCTTATCAACAGGTGAGATCTGCTGACATGAAAATGGAAACACGAGAAGGGGGACAGGCTTCAGGTCGCCCCGGAGCCAGGAGCTGCACCAATGCACCATGTTTGTGATGCCAGATTTTCAAAATGTGCTCTCAAGAAGCAAGTATGATTTATAATCCAGTCCCTACACTTCTTTATACGAAACCAAGTATTACTAATTGTATTAAACAATGAATGGAGTTTATTCTGCGACTTTCCCCCAATATTTCACTTTCCACCTAGAGAACACCAGGATGGGACAATTCTATGTTTAGTTGACTGTGCTAAGAAACATTTTTAAGAAGTTTTTGCTTTAAATCATATTTGAAGAGTGTAAGTTAGTAGAGACTTCTTTTCTAAAGGAAGGCCAGTGAATTGCTTTTTCTCTTACACTTGAAGCTCTTAAGGGTCTCGTGGGGATGTCGTAATCCTTGGAAAGATGCTCTTATTAAGAGCTCTGGCGCTTTCTCTGTTTTCTCAGCCATCCGTCATTAGCTATCTAGAACCAATTACTCCCAAGGCACCTCTTCAGGGATTTTATGATTCTCTCTGTCTCCTGGGACATCATGTAGAGTTTTCAGATGAAAAAGGAAGCCCAGAAGAATTCCTTCTTTTTCGTAAATCAGATGAAAATGGGAATGACTTAGGAATAGTTGTTCCTAAAATAATTTCATTCCCCTCCCCGCCCCTCCCCTCCCCGCCCCTCCCCGCCCGCCCCTCCCCCTCCCTCTCTTCCCCTCCCCTCCCTCTCCCCTCCCCCTCCCTCCCTCTCCCCTCCCTCCCTCTCCCCTCCCCTCCCTCTCCCCTCCCCCTCCCTCTCCCCTCCCCTCCCTCTCCCCTCCTCCTCCCTCTCCCCTCCTCCTCCCTCTCCCCTCCTCCTCCCTCTCCCCTCCTCCTCCCTCTCCCCTCCCCCTCCCTCTCCCCCTTCCCTTCCCTTTCTTCTTTGCCTCCCTCACATCCTCCTCCTGAATTTCTTGGAAGATTCTACAGCTGCTCCACTGGGGACCTCTGGTTCTCTCTGCGTCTCTCAACGCAACCTGAGCTACCGAAAGTCTAAAGTCCTCAGTAAGATTCACCTGGTCCCCGTTTGCTGCCTTCAGCCTCCCTTTCATGAGCTCTTCACATGAGTGGCCGGGAGAGCCAGGCATCCCGCAGCCCACCCTGCGCGGCCAGGCCTGTGACCCTGCTCTTCCCGTCACCTGGCCCAGGCTACACAGCCTCTCTTGGGCTGTGAGCTCCCTGCATCTTACTAGGTCCTCATCTGAGATCTGACCTCTGTAAGCGTTGCTCCAGCCCAGCTTTCGTCCCATTCAGAACAGCTCCTCCCTCCACTGTGCTTCTGTGGCATTGTGTATAGAGCTGTATTTTAGCATTTCCCATATCTTAACCCTAATTCTCTTCTCCTCCTCGACTGTGATTTCCGTGACAGTAAGAAGGTGTCGTTATTTTTATATATCCAGCGCTGTACCAGGAGCATAGTAGGTGCTCAGTAAACATTAGTTAGATGAATAAGATGAATGAACACCAGAGCTTCTAATTCTAAAATTATGGATGCAAAGCATTTTAAAATTAGGGACTTAATCTCAGTGGATGTGTGTTAGGTGTTGAAAGAGGATTATGTGAACATAGTCCTTGCTTTAAAGGACCATCAAGCTTCTTTCCGCGCCAGTCAGGCAGGGGTCCATACGGCGTTGTTCTGGATTCCCATCGTAACTTAAAGGGAAGCTCTGACAATGTCCGGAGCCCTTGATGTCCTGCAAATGAAGGAGGAGGATGTCCTCAAATTCCTTGCAGCAGGAACCCACTTAGTTGGCACCAGCCTTGACTTGCAAATGGAGCAGCACATCTACAGAAGTGATGGCATCTACATCATAAATCTGAAGAGAACCTGGGAGAAGCTTCTGTTGGCAGCTCGTGCCATGGTTGCCATTGAAAACCCAGCTGATGTCAGCGTCGTATCCTCCAGGAACGCTGGCCAGCGAGCTGGGCTGAAGTTTGCTGCTGCCACTGGAGCCGCTTCTGTCTCTGGCCGCTTCATTCCTGGGACCTTCACTAACCAGATCCAGGCCGCCTTCCGGGAGCCAAGTCTTCCAGTGGCTACTGAGCCCAGGGCTGCCCACCTGCCTCTCACAGAGGCCTCTTATGCTAACCTGCCTGCCGTTGCTCTGTGTGACACTCTCTCCTCTGTGATGGGTGGACATTGCCATCCCATGCAACAACAGGGGAGCTCACTCAGGGGGTCTGATGTGGTGGATGCTTTGCCCGGGAAGTTCTGCGCATGCGTGGCACCATCTCCCGTGAACACCCCTGGGAGGCCATGCCTGACCTCTACTTCTGCAGAGACCCTGAAGAGATTGAAAAGGACGAGCAGGCAGCAGCTGAGAAGGCTGTGGCCAAGGAGGAATTTCAGGGTGAATGGACCACGCCACCTCCTGAGTTCCCTGCTGCTCAGCCGGAGGTGACGGACTGGTCCGAAGGTGTGCAGGTGCCCCCGTGCCTGTTCAGCGGTTCCCCGCTGAAGACTGCAGTGCTCGGCCTGCCACTGAAGACTGGTCTGCAGCTGCCACTGCTCAGGCCGCTGAGCGGTAGGAACAGCCACTGAGTGGTCTTAAACTTCTTCTGCAAACTCTTAAAATGGAAATAGGTGGACGGAAATAAACAGTTTCCAAAAAAAGAAAGAAAACGGACCATCCAACTTATTCGGAGAACGGTGGAGAGCAAAGTGGGACTACAAACCAGCAGTCACTGTTATCGCAGGTGGAGTTCCTGCTGTCCACGGGCGATGGGGGAGGGGCAGTATCGCACCCTTCAGCAAGGCACAGAGGTCATGCCTGTGGCTGTTCCCATGCAAGAGGCAAGATACCTCCTTTGCCATTAAGTCCCCCAAAGCATTATGGAGGTCTCTAGTTTAAAAAAAAACTGTGTACAATCAAAATCCTGGTAGTGATCATACATATAAAATTTTATATGTTGAAGATATAGTAAAATGTAATAGTCTACTAATAATTAAAAGCAGCACGCATTCTTTCATTTATGCAAGATGTATTTAATCACCTACCAAGTGCAGAATACCAGTGGGAGTTGTCGGGGACATAAAGATGAATGAAACTTAGCTGCTAGTAAACGTGCATCACTTGTTGGTCCAAATGTCTGTTCAGAGCAGTTCCAACTTCGTAGCTGCATAGTGAATCCCAGAAAAGCCTCAGGACTCTGTTCTTGGTTGACTCCTATGGAACAGGACGTATTTCCACGGACAAGGTGAAAGTTTTTAAAGGATTATTTCATCCTTTCAGCCTCGGTGGGCCTGAGAATTTACCCAGCACAGCAGTCCCTCTAAGTCATAAGAGACTAAAAGAAGCTTTTAGACTCTGTCCTCGTTGCGTGGGACAAACTAATCAACAAGATTCTACTTCCCGTTGTCAGAACCGTCCTAAGCCATTGCCAGTTGTCCTGAGAACAACGAGGAGAAAGAGCCCCGCGAAGAAAGGAGGGGCCGGTGAGCCCGGTACCGGGCAGCCCATCTCAGCGCCGCCCGAGGCACCCTGCTGCGGCCGCCACCGCCGACTCCCAGGCAAAGCACTGGGCCCTCACGTGTTCAGTGCGTGTGAAAAGAAGGCAGCCAGGTCTGTTCTAGTTTTCATAATTAACTGCCACCACCAAGATAAATTTTTAGTTTCCAAGATGGTTCCGTTGAAACACGCTTGACTTTGGTCCTCAGCATGAGATGCCCTGAGCCACGGCGCTGAAGGCGAGTAACCTTCCTAAAGCCAGCGTGACCTTGTCCTCACCCCCTTGGGCCGAGGAGACCCCTGCGATGGCCCCCCTTCCCTCCCCCTCATCTCCCTGTCTGTTCCCGGGACAGACCAGGCTCTCCAGGCCGCCTTTATTTACTCTGGTCCATCTGCCCGAAAACTGTCTCCATCCTGCCTCCCCGCTGTCCTCTCACCGGTCCTCCGAGCACAGCCGCCCCTGAGCTGGCCTTCCCACCCCGGCTGGGTTAGCTTAGGAGCCTTCAGACTGTGCCATCCCAGGCCGGGGCCGCCCCGCATCCCAGCCTCCAGGACGGCAGGGCTGTGCCTGATTGCTGTCCGCGCCCCAGCCCCTGGCCTCAGGGTGGGCACACAGCACCTGCTCAGTATCTGTTCTTTGAATAAATGGAAGAACTATTAATCAACTGAATCAGTTTGAAAATTGATATTAGTTAAAAAAAAAAAACCATCCCAGGTTTATCTCTGTGGCACCTGTTACATGTCAGTGTCCACCCTAAGGCTGTGAACATGAACTGTATTTCAAGGGTAACTGAGCTTCGTTCTTTGAGGCCACGGTCCGACCACTTTCATACGTCGCCCCTAGCGGTCGCGTAACTGCTCCGGGAGGGGTTTGTGCACCCCTTTCCTTCCACCCCCTCCTCTCTTTTCGTAGTTAATCCTCGTCTATTCCTAGATTGCAGAATGCTTTCACTAGCCCTCTTCTTTGTCACTGGCTCTTTAATTTACACACTTGGTTGGCTGGTTCCTGTTACTTGGCCAACAAATCTGTCCTGTGTCGTCTCCTCTGAGTAATTTATAACCTCCATAAAATGCCACGTAGAGGCACTTTTTTACATTTTTGAGTAATGGTGAGAAAGAATTGCCCTGGGAATCAAAAATCCAATGAGTCATAGATTATTTTGTTATTTATGACCAGAGAGTGGTCATTGACAATATTTGGCAATTTTACAGCTATGAACCTAGGCTATTGTGCTTTAGAATGTAATTTATTAAGCAAATAAAACTCTTACTGGTAATGGGTCCTGTTAAATCTGGGGGACCACATGGGCTCCAGGCCGGTACAGCTGTGGAAGTTTCATAGTAGCCGCATACATCTTGGATGTCTGGACACTAATATTTTACACTTACTTCATGGTTTTATTTATTCAGTTGCCTTTATATTCTTGATTGGATTCTGACCAACCATTTTGGTTTAAGAAGTCATCAGCTTTGAGTAGAGAAGGAAGAGCCTGGAGAAAATAAAATGGATTTATGTTGAAAAAGCACAAATCCTTCTTTCATTAGTAAATTCAGGCTTTAAAGAAACACCAGATGTGTTCATGGAAAATAACTGATGTAAAATCATCTTTGAAAAAGAAAAAGACAAGGACCTTCATCTTAATTACATATATCCGAGGGAGAGATACAGAAGTGGACACAGAGGTAGGTAGGTCTGTATATGCATGCACACCACACACACACAGACCCACACACACACACACACACACACACACACACACACACACACACACACACACAGCATATGCTAGTGCAAGTGGTGTCAGTGAGAGCTTAGGATTTCTTTTTTTTCAAGTCTCCATTTATATCAGTAGTATTTTGTAATGTTGACTTCGGTTTAATTCCAACCGTCCTCACCTTTTAATATGTTTGGAGGAAAAGGTGATCTTGAAATTCTCAACAGAGGAAACGGATCTTTTTCAGAATTGCTACATCAGGCAGGACTTACTTTTTGTTGTTTTCTTTTTAAGCTGGAAATGGGCTTCCTTCGAAGCAATTGTTACATGTGTGTGTCTGACAAATTCCAGGGCTAGAGAAACTCAGTTCCTACTTAACAGCATGAAACACTCTCAAGAACTTGTTTCAAAAGCCAAACTCCAAATACTGATCAACAAGAAAATTCCAAGAACGTTCCTTCCATTTGACAGTAAGTTCTGGGCGTTACACCTACCTGTCCTTTCTACACAGAATTAACTAGAACCTCGCCGTAGTCGTTGCTGTGTATCTCTGCATAGAACAGAGATGGGCAAGTGAGACCCAAGTGTGTATGTGGAAGGGGCACTAATGCAGATAAGACTGGAAGGAGATGAAACCAGGTATGTGACTTGAGGGCTGCCCTTGTGCTCAGCCACACCCCCTCGAGGTTCTCACTGCGCCGTCTCGCGCTCCGTTATAATTTCCCACTCACTTTTCTGCCTCTCTGGTTAACTGGAAGCCTCTTGCCATTTCCTTTACCAACTGTGCACCACTCCCGTGGGGGGCCAGGTAGCAGGGCTGCTTGGATGAGCGCAGGCTTCCTCCCTGCTGGCTGCTCTGACTCTGCTTCCCTGGGCAGATGATGGTGCGCTCAGTCTGAAAACGTTCGGGCTCCTGGCTCTCCTGCGCTAATTTGTCGGAGTTCTTTATATTGTGTAGAATCAAGTCCTCCGTCAGCCGTGTGCAGCGGGAGTATTTTCTCCCGGTCTCTGTTGCCTTTTCACTTTCTTTGTGGTTTCCTCTGATGTGCGGTCTTTGATCGTCGTCAAGTTTGGTTTATCATTTTCCCTTCAAGGTTAGTGTTACTGTGTCTTCCTCCAGAATCTGCTCGGCTCTGTGGTCATGTTTCTTCAGGGAGCTTTGTAGTGTTAGCTTTTATCTCAAGATCTGTGATCCACCTACAGCTGCTTCTGTGCGTGGTGTGAGGCAGGGGTGGAGATGCGTCCTTTTCTGTGCGATATCCAGCTGTTCTAGAGCTTTCTTGAAAACACCTTCCTTTTCGCCCATTGAATTGTTTTGGTATCTTTGTTAAAAATTAGAACAACATTTCAGTTTTTGAAATTCATTCTTTCATCCATAATTATTCCAGTGAATTTTAACTGGGTTCACATTATGGTCATTTGCCCAAACAGCATGAAACACACACATGTTCCTGCTCTGGTGGGGTTTACAGTCCATGGTTCTACCCTTCGGCTTAGATTGAAGCAAGGGAGGGATTTTATAAGAGAGTAAAAATCTGTCATCGTAAGTACAAGATCCCTGTCAATAAATCTCACTTTCTCTAATCTGTTCTTTGAATTATAAAAATAAATATTATAACTAAAAAAAAAAAAAAACCACACACAGCTAAAATGCTGAACGTGCTTTTCCAAAGCACACAGACTACCTCTGCCCCCACCCCCCAGTACTGAGATTCTCGGGTCTAAATGGAGACCATATATGCAGATGACATTTGTCATTAGGACTGGACATGTCAGCACTTGAAGAGGCCTGATGGCAGCACAGTGACAGACACGTCGAGTGAACTGTGGCTTTCAGCTCTGAGGGAAACATGAGCTGATCTGTGAATTTGTATCTGTTATGCTCCTATTTTTGAAAGATAACTATTGCTTAAATAAAACCTTAGGTTTCGATTATAGGTATTAGTGTGTGAAAATATCAACAGAGCCTTTTTCCTGTTTTGAAATGGAAGAATCCTAAATTCTAACCTGGGCAAATTCAAATCCATTATATGTCACTGACACATACTAATGGCTGTAATAACAGAAGGCTTTCGTACCAAAATCCAAAATGGATCAAGTTGAAAAGGTGTTTCCACAGCCCTATTTAAGTTACGAATGGGCCCACAGACCAGGGTCTCTGACGACCGTGGTGCCCGCACAGTTTCCTTTGACAATGGATGGGGCGCCCGTGCCCACATTCAGAGACTTTTAATGACTTGAATTGCTTTGACAGTATGAGTGCTGATCCAAGAGAATCCGCTTCTTGAATCCAAAACTAAGATCTCAGTTTATAAGAACTGTTAGTGTGGTAGTCAGTACTTTAAGTAACCCCAATGAGCAAATGCTAAGGCCTGTTTTACTAGCGGGGATAGCTCTCCTCCAGGCCCTAACGCTGATGTTTGAATGGCTTATGCTTCTTCCAAAGTAAGGGGCTGATTTGGACTTGGAACAAAGTTGGTCATCTAGATACATTTTCACACACAGATCACAATTACAAATACCCACATTTTCATATAAACTGAAACCGTGCAGTAGAGGAGCCCCAAACTGGAAGCCGCCTGAGTGCCCTGGACCAGAGTTCTGCGAACCGTTTTCATCTCAGAGTCCCATCCCCTCCCCTTAACACCCTCTTAAAAATTATTGAGGATCTCAAGCTACTTTTGCTTTTGTGGCTTGTGTCTACCAATATTTACCATATTAGAAAATAAAACAGTGATATTTAAGAGATATTTATTAATTCTTTAAAAAAATAACCTGGTAGAAATATTTTATGAAGAATAACTGTTTTTAAAAACAAAATATTAGTAAGAAGAGTAGCATTATTTCACATTTGAAAAAAATCTCATTAATGTCTGGATGAATAGAAGACAGTTGGATTCTCTAATCTGCTCTGACAGTCTTGCAGTGTCACAACTCAGGTGGCCTCTGGAGGACCCCTGCACACTCACGAGAGAAGGATAATGGCAAAGACACAACATCCTCGTGTTATTAGAAAATAATTTTGCCCTGGAGACCGAATTACAGGGTCTCAGGCAGGGACCTCCAGGGACCCCGGATCACACTCTGAGAACTGCGGCTCTGGAATGCTTATGGGCTACATCAGAGCCCTAGAGCACACCACCATACAGCCCTACAAAATGGCATGGATGTGTACCCCTTCAATACACAGGAACATATGTTTAATAATACATGCTCCCCCTACTTAGAAAACAAACAGTATATCTTAGAATACTTAAGTGCATATTGAACATGACAGAAAAAAGAAAGATAACGCATACATTTCAGACCACTTCCTATATCAGTACTTCATAAAATCAAACAGCATGACATTGAACCATCTTAAAGGGCTAAACCAATAAGCTACCTTATGGAAATCTAAGAATGTAAAGATGGAGCTATAAGTTCTATGTGACAGGAAAGGGACCCATCAGTTCCTAAAATAAGATAAAAAAGGCAGAAAGTTGATACTCTGATACAGACGGTAAGATGCCTGTTTTAATTTCTCTTTGGAATAGAAAGCCACTCAACTTCTTTAGAACGTTGGCTGCAGGATACTTGGCGACCATTTTTTTCTCAAACAAAAGTTTTAATTTTGTTGAAGCACTTGGAAAAATATTCCACTGAGGTCCTGGAGTTCTCTGCCTTTGAATTTGCAGAGATGACCTTAGCCTAGAAACTATCAAGAGCAATGCATTTCAGCTGCCAATGGAAGTGAGCGTATGATAGTAAAGAGCTTGGGGGAAGCACGAAATAGAATAAACACATTACTGTCATGTAAAAATGTGCATTGGTAAGGCTTAGCAGTGAATCTCTAGTAAGTTTCTAGAACTTTCTGTTCATTGGCTTTGTGTGTTACTTCAGCACATTTTGACCCTCTGTAATTTCCAGTGAAAGTGTATACAGTTCGTGATAAATAAGAGACGTATCTGTCCTCTGGTAGTGGGGGAGCCAGTGACTCAGGGTGGTGTGATCAGCTGAGGGGACCAGCTGGCCCTGAAGTTCTGATTCACTGGCAGGGTTAGCACAAAGCAGCGCTTTTTACCCCAAATCCCTGAAGTGACAGAGAGAAAAGCAGAATGGCCCCAGTAATGTAGGTGGCCGAGGCACGGTTGCTGTTTTGGGGACCAGCCTCTGGGATGGTTGAGGGGGTCTGGGTGCAGCCCCAGAGGACTCCGTGGCCCCGCTGGGTGCGATTTAAAAGACTGGAGAGAAGGACGTGAGGTTGGAAAGGCTTCCATTAGAGCCACGTTCATGCGCGAAAGCAAACCCTCCAGGTAGCCAGCTTTGCTCTGTGAGCTGAATAAAAGGCTCTTGTTGTTCCTGCTTCCTCAGAGAAAATGAGCTGATTAGTCCACTGGCCATAAGGCAGTTACAGAACGAAGACAGTAAAGGAAACCAAGTACTGGTGACCGTTCCCTCTCACCCTTGAGTCCTGGCTTTATCTTGTCATCGGCTTTCTTCTCCTGGTGAATGGTCAAGTCAGTATCCTTTTCTTTTCTGGGAGCCCTGGCATTGCAGCAACTCTCTCAAGATATGCACGCAAAATCAGACACCTGTGAGCTTCAAGCAGCAAAAATCAAGTCCGACCGTGTGCGCCCTGGCCTTACAGTGGAGTTCCCACCGCGTTGCCTGCACCTCAGGGTGCAGAGCTGGCTCTCTCCCGAGAACCTCGCCCCCTCTCTCCCCCCTCTCATTTCCCCTCAGTGTAACCCAACACTTCGGCAACTGGAGGCCCAAACAGTCTTGTTAACTTAAAAGTTTTCCTTCAGGTTTATTGACCCAGCAGAGTTGAACAGGGTGAGTGTTGATCTGCGCCTCGCAGGTATTTCTTTAATTATTGGGCTGGCATCTCTAGGGCCTCATAAAAACGTGCAGTGTGAGTCGGTAGTAAAGTCACTGTGTGTTTATTTATGTATTTATTTACGTATGTATATACTATACATACGTATATACGTATATACTATACATGTATGTATGTATGTATGTATGTATTCGGGGGGTGGGGGAATCGGGGGTTTTCTAAGGGGAGCCTCTACCTTCTGCCATAAATGGTAGCTGTGGTCTTGATAATACTGTGGTTGAACAGTAAGGGCCCCAGGACTGCTCCCTGAAAGAGATTAAACTGTAATTAAACTCCACTGTGAGTAAGAAGGGACGGAAAAAAGAAGGGGAAAAAAATGTGGTTTCATAAGGCAGAGAAGAAATACATTGAGTGGTGTTTACAGCCCAGAGATGTTTTTTTGCCATCTCGACTACAAAACAGTCCTATTTTTAGCCAGCCGAGGTTTTGCAAGAAGGCCTATCAGTCCCACAGTGCTGTTCTCTGAAATAACTGCACCGAGCTGGTCCCAAGTCAGCAGCACTAACGGAGAGGCAGGAGGGAGCATTTCTCAAGCCTACAGTGCTGGTGACATTTGCTTTAACACTGAATTATGTCGGCTGCCGGCGTGAAGTTCCACCTAATGGGAGCAAGAATTTAACTGGACCGTAATTGAACATACAGCTACATAGTATCCTTTTGTTTAGGCTCAAAATGGATTTTTTTAAACCTACTTATCAGTGCAGCTATTAAATATTGTGGCTCTCAGGCTATCAGTCTGTGATCAGCACAGTCAGTGCATTTTACCTTCCAAGGAAGTGCACTTGAGCCAGCTGGAGCACGGAAGACAGAGGAGCGGGGAAAGTCGTAATTGAAACAGGCGACTGCTTCAGCACAGACAGGAAATAAAAGGAACACTGGCCCTCCGCGGATTAAATTAGATGTTTCAAATTCAGACAGTATCGGGGAAAAGAAGACTTACGGGAGGGGAAAAGGGTAACAGTGAGTTCATTCAGCCGAGCCCCCGTTCCCCTCCTAACACGTGTTTCTGCCGGACCCTCACTGTGCCTGCCCCTGCAAGGGTCGTCCCCAGCCCACCCCTTGCCCTCCCGCTCATGTCACACCATCCGTCCCTCCTGCCTGTCCTCACCCTCCCAGAGTCCTTTGGTTTTCCATTTCCATAAATTAGGCGTGAAATTACGTTGGGCTGAGGATACAGGATTTCAGCTGTTTTATAGTTGGAAAGGAAAATCTTTCAGACCTAAAGCAAAAACATTTTTTTAAATACGCTTCCTGCCTATTAGTTTGAGATATGCCTATTTTAGAAAATGCTGGCTTTGTAGAAAGCTTCTTTCTTCTTTTTAATCTCACAGAATTCTGTCTCATCCTCCAGTTCAAGTCAAGTCACAGGGATTGAGTGCGGGCTGTACACAAGGCCCGCAGGCTAACTGGAGACTGGCATGTGTGTGTGCGCTGAGGCGCTCTTAGCATATGTATACTGCAGACTCTCAGTGAGGGCTTGTGCGACTTTGTTAAAATATCTTAGGGAGTAGATTTTGTTTTACGTTGTAATAATCAACTGAAACGGTTGCAGCATTTTTGTTTTCACTTTCCTCATGTGCTACTGCGTCTCAGTTTTTCTATTGAAGCGAATATGGGTCTTTGTTTAACAGAGTCTGCTTAAATATCCAAATTCAAAGTTTGTTACTAGCAGTGACTGCGACATTGCTCTTTAAGGTCAGTGCCTCTTTCAGCCCGATAGCATCCAGTGTCGTTTATTTGTGGGGATGGGTAGCGTCCTTGGGTGAGGTATTTTCTCCGAGATATATATAAACACACTGAAAACGTCAACGAGTTAAAAATATGATCGCTCTGCCCTGTCCCTTCTTGAAAGCTGGTGACGGTCAGTGTTAGTGTCGCAGACGGGTAGCATCCCAGCTTTAAAGGTCTCTCTGAGGCTCCCTGGGTCCCTAAACCATCGTTCTGGGGGAGAGTGGGCCGCCCCATCCGCTCGGTGGGTGCACTGGTTCAGCTTCTTGAATTGAGCCTGGGAAAATTCTCGTGCAAACATCTGTTTCGTTCTCCCTGCCTCTGCCACGGGAGCAAGGTGGGGTGGGGAATAAACACATCGTGGGTGTGGGTTTGCATGGAAAATGTTGCGGGTTGCGTCCACTCCAGCTGGACAGCTTTATGTAGCTATAAACCTTTACTGCTGTGTTAAGGTTCTATTCAAAGGGAATGAATCTCTGATGTTCGTGGTCCAACAGAACTGTTACTAATTACTTATCTACTGAATAGCTACCAGGGCTGGCGGCTTGAACAGCAGTAATCCAGGAATGTCGTGTTCTCCAACAAGGGAACATTCTTGTTCGTATAAATAGCATGGCTTGCATTTTTCAAACTCGAAGCAGCAAACTAGAAATGCATACCTGCATCCCCCACCAAGGCCACTGGGCTTAGCGTCCTCCCAGAAAGTGTATTTCTCCCTTCCTGAAAGGTCATCCCAACCTGGTCTCCAAGAATGGGGGCATTATACAGAGAACTCTGGCCTCAGGCAGGCTGTGCTGATTGCTGGGTCCCAGGTTCAGGGTTGAGTGTCCCAAAGAGTGCCTGGAAGTGGACTGGCCTCCAAGCAAGGATGAGGTGGCTGCCCGTGGCCACAATCTGTGGCACCCACAGCCCTGAACTGGACAGCCCCTTTCAGGAATTCCAGAGCTCTGTCCTGCAGAAGTAATACCTGGAGGTTTGCTCTGGTGCTTCCACATCTTCTGGTGACTGTTCCTGGAGGCTCAAGCCGCCCCTGTGCATGCAGGTGCAGAAGTGCATGCCTCGCGGCAGCCGTGTCCCGGGGCCGGTGCTTGCCGGGCGGTCCTGTGATGAGGGGGATGTTAGCAGGCCCGTCAGCGCACCATCGTGGTGTCGCCTGCTCGAAGCCTCGCAGTGGCCCTCCCGAGACGGGCTGTGTTATCATCCGCTTTTACAGATGAGCGCACAGAAGCTTAGCGCCTGTGAGGAATTCACCACCAGCATCCGTACACCTGGTGTGTGGAGCTGCTGGGATTCACACGCAGGGCTCTGGGAATCTGAAGCCTTTTTAGCCCCCTGTACCACATATACGTGAGCTGGACCTTCTTTACTTTGAAAACCTGGTGTGTTCAGCATGAATGGTTTTCAGACGGCGGCCCCATGTGGGCGTCGTCCAGCAGCCCGGTCAGGGTGGGTGGAGGGCAGGCAGGCGGCCACAGGGAGAGGCCAAGGCTGGCCCTGAGCAGGTGATGCATCCCCACCTCCTGCTCTCCTTCCCAAAGACAAGCCCTGAATAGTAGTGATTTTAATTATTAAAGAAAAAGGGACACCAAGGTGTGAATGACCTACTAGCTTTAACCCTTGGAGAGTTCGTTAAATCACTCTTTCTCTGACGTAAGCATGTGGGAGGTGTGTGCAGCAGGGGGTGAGTTGTCTTCTCTGTTCAGGAGGGAGCCCCCAGACGGTTTGTCTAGTTTAGTGGGACGTCACTCTGAAGTCAGCCGTTTCAGATATGTCGTGCATTAATGACACTAACAGCATTAAATGAAGAGCACACACACATATTCGAGACTTGCCTTTTCCAGTCTCCCGCGCCCCCATTTCTCTTGACCCCCTTTGCGTTCTTTTCCTCTCCATGTGAGGCTCCGTGACACCTCTCTGCTCTGGAACGTGACCAAGGAAGGAAGGAGAGCCAGGGTCTTCTTTTCCTGCCTGCCTTTGCCCCCTTGGACAATAATGAAGACCTTCAGACTTAAAATAAGGGTATATGTTGATTATTGTTTTCCTGTTTAAAAATACACCCATCAGAGTTCTCAGATTTGAAAATGAAAACTGGAGGGAAGGAGCTTAGTGTAAGCACCTTGGAGTCACGCGTCAAGGCCCATCCTGGGTGAAGACCCTGCCCGGCTGGAGCTCAGGGTCTGGTCAGCACGTGCAGTCTGACCCGAACAACAGGGCCACACACTGTCATCACTGGGGATTAAATCCTGGGAAACTCAGCACTTGAAAGGGAATCTCTGTTTTATTATCTGAACATTGAGGGCAAGAAGGAAGCGACTCGACTCTCCTGCCAGGAGGCTCTGGGCCTGGACCCGGTGAGGGGTACCCCTCCCTCCCCACTCCCTGTTTCCCACTCCGTCTCCCCCTCCTCCCCCACTCCGTCTCCCCCTCCTCCCCCACTCCGTCTCCCTCTCCTCCCCCACTCCGTCTCCCCCTCCCCTCCCCTCCCCTCTCCCTCCCCCTTCCCCTCCCCTCCCTCCCCTCTCCCTCCCTCCCCTCTCCCTCCCTCCCCTCCCCTCCCTCCCCTCTCCCTCCCCTCCCCTCTCCCTCCCCTCCCCTCCCCTCCCCTCCCCTCTCCCTCTCCCTCGTCCTCTGGCTCCAGGCTCCTTCCCTTGCTCATCTTTGAACTAAACAATGTCCTAGGAATTGTTGGGAGTAAAGGTTTTGAAAGTTCATATTTAAAAATAGGCAGTGGGGGGCTTCCCTGGTGGCGCAGTGGTTGAGAGTCCGCCTGCCGATGCAGGGGACACGGGTTCGTGCCCCGGTCCGGGAGGATCCCACATGCCGCAGAGCGGCTGGGCCCGTGAGCCATGGCCGCTAAGTCTGCACGTCCAGAGCCTGTGCTCCGCAGCGGGAGAGGCCACAACAGTGAGGGGCCCACATACCGCAAAGAAAAAAATAAAAGTAAAAAAATAAAAATAAGCAGTGGTGATTGAAATGCCTCTTTACTGGCTTGGGAAGTGCTCACTAGGTCCAGCACACCATCCATGGGACAGAAGTCAGATCGGGGCTTTCTGAGCTGTTTACGTCCAGCTGCTGCCTCGCTGGATTCCTGAGAGTGCTTCCCACGAGCCAGGAGCCTGTCTTCAAGCCAGCAGGTCTGTGTTGCGGCCTGCAGCTCACACCCCATCGTGGGTGTCAGCAGGGCCAGCTCTTACTCTCTAAGCAGTGCAGGGCCCGACCAGAAAGGGGACCTGATGGCAAGGCGGGCGCTGGGGCTCAGAGTGTTGGCTCTGTTTGGCGTCTCGGGGACCGGCGCTTGGACGGCTCCCAGACACGTACCCGCCAGGAGGGCTGCTTGCTCCTGGGGAATCAGTGGGCTGCTTGGCTGCGGGGAGAGCCTGAGGCCCTTCTGATCAGAAGGAGACTCGCGCTCCCCCAGCCCCGCTCCTCCCGCACAGAGCAGCTTCCAGAAAGCCGGCGCTGTTCCAGAATCTCCCACATGGGCTTGCACAAGGCCCAGTGGTTCTACAGGTTCTGCTCTTTCCTGAGAAGAACTGAGTACAGGAAAGTTGACTTAATACATCCTTAAAAATCTGGTTTCTTTCAGAGTTGCCCGTTACAGTCACTTATTTGAAAATGATAACACAGTGGTGTGGGGTTGCATTTTTCAATAATAGCTTCTAAAACCTTAAAAATTTTTTCTTAAGGCGTGTGTGTGTGTGTGTGTGTGTGTGTGTGCCTGATGGCTGTATAATTAGAAGTAAACTCAAATCAGAATTTGGGCATGATTGGCCCCTTCCGTATACAGCCACAGTTGAAATTTCTAGAATTACAGGATGAGTGTTCTTCTGAAGCTGGTACAAATGGATTGAAACCAAAACTGGGAAAGTGTGAAAACCTCATGTCCTTTGACTTCTTTGTAAAAGAATTGCAAGAGGGCGTTTTCCAGGAGTACTGCTGAATGTGTGTAAAACCAGGAAATAACTCTGTGACATTCATAGCGTTAATACCCCGCAATGAGTCAGAAACAGAGTTGGAACAAAGCTAGAGTGCCCTGCCTGTCATCAAAGAGCAGGGGTCTGACACGTGACCAAGCCTGTCCTCATCACACGGAGGCTTGGGGCACAGCTTTCCTTGTGGTCCACGGGAGCCGTGTCCACGATGCACACGTGGTGTCAGGGCATCAGCACGGGAGCCAGAGCCCTGGGTTCAGATCCTGGCTCTGCCACTTCCTGGGACCGTCTCAGCTCCTTTGTGCTGCAGTATCTCCAGTTGTGAAGTGAACGTCGTGATAGTACTTACCTCATAGGACTCCAGCGGGGGGATTAAACACAGTGTACCTACAGTTCTCCAGACTGTGAATATGTTTAGATGTTGGCAACTCTGATGATGACGGTGGTGGTGATGGTGTTGACAGGTACTTGCCAGCCTGCTTTGCGTCATCACCCAAATCGGAACATCGCAAAATAATCTGATAGAAAGTCGCATAGATAGAAACAAGTCTATTACGACATCCATTACCTAAACTAAAGAGAGATGTGAGAGGATTCTTTTTACCAGGTCCACCTGTACTTTTATCCTGTCAGCTCTAAGATTTAAAATCTTAGACCATTTGGTGTGGGTATAGTGACACCATTCTTCCTGCTTTCTTGAGCCTTTTGAGTAAACATTTCTCATCGAAAGTGAAATAACATTTCCCCGACTTCTTATTAGTGAATGGGAAAAGGACCCCTACAAACATATCAAATGAGTGAAAATCACTGTGGTTTGAGGAATGAGAGTTTTACTCAGTGCCAAGGAAGGGAAAGCCTTATTCTCTGCTTCCTCGAGTTTTTTGCTACTAAAACAAAGTAAGTGTTTGGATGGAAAATGCAGCAAATTAATATTTTGTGTTTGTTATCTTTAATTGAAATGAGGATGCAGATCGGTGGATTTTTATGTTGCTGAAAGAGCAAATACACATAGTTCAATATTCCAGATTTACATGAAATTTGAATGTTATGATTTGAGAAGTTAGTATCCCAAGGAAACCTTCCAAAATAGCATCAAATCTGAAATCCTAAACATGGCTTGATCGTTAAGGGCACTCAGGGAGCTTCATAAAATTAGAAGCTCCCAGGCCCCTCACCAGCTTACCTAATTGCAATCTGTAAAAGTCAGGCTTGAGAATTTGTACTTTTTTAAAGCACCCCAAGTGATTCAAAATACACATGATAAAAAAAAAAGTATAGTTTCTAACCTGGACCATCCTCATTTTTTCGTCCTCTTTTTTGGGGCACTATCTTAATGAAAAATAACAAATGTTATACTTGAGATAAAATGACCAGGGACCCCAGTTCTCTGTAAGCCTCAGGGAGAAGTTTTGAGGCTGGGTGGACTTCCCGCCCCCACGTGGCAGGGGCCCCCCATGCACGGCCGCCGAGCCCTCTCTAGGAGACGTGCACACACACCCTGTGCTTGCACTGGAAGAACACCTCCCACCTGAGGTCACAGCACTGGTTACACTTTCTCTTCGCCTGTAGACTTCCTGCTAACTTCTGGTGGAAAGAAGGGACCTGGCCGGGCCCTGGCTTCCTCCTGTCCTGGCTTCACTGGCCACCGTAAATGCACGTGATGTACTTATGATGAATTATCAACACTCATCTGAGTGTTTCTTTAGGGTCACATTGCAAGTGTGTCCTACATATCTTTAGAGCAAAGAGCTGTTTCAATTGGGTGTAATACACTGTGAGTGACTGTTAACGTGGATGAACATCTGTTTACAGAGTCCTTGTATTGCAAGGCTCATTCTGTTCTTGAAGGAGTCCACGTGGACTTCACGTCTGCATGTAATCATCTTCAACTCTTATTTGAATTCAAGGCTTGGTTCCTAGTAATTTTCCCATTTGTTACTTCATGGTTATTATTTTTAAGGCTGAAAGTTTCCTGCAGTTATTAATTGTTCTCCAGTGAGGAAATATAGATCCTCTTTCTAATAGCTGACTTAAAAGATAAATACAGAAGAAAGAGATTGGGCCATTTGGAAGGGTAGATGCCACACAGTCATGAAAGCAGTGAGACCAGCATTGTGTGCATTTGTGTAACTTGGAGCCCACGGGTTTTCGGTGTAACTGAGAGTTCCCTAAAAAACAAAGAAGTCACTACCTTGGAGTCTTCAGCAGCATATAAAAATGCATTCATTTAGAACATTTAGGATATTATTAACATCTAACTACATTTAGTCTGGAATAGGACATGTCTCTCTCCTTTTCAGAGGTTCCAAATGAATTTTATGTCCTTGGGGTAAGAATAACAAGTATGTCCAGTATCTACACATACGAGGGTCCTTTCACTACATACATGTAGCTTTTGATCAATCTATAAAGTGATTTGGGCACCACTATTAGTATTCAGAGGTGATAGACTTTGGAAGGCGATATCACTCATTCCATCATCTTCAGACAGCGTATCGACCCTGTTCTTCCTGAGGTCAGGCCGAGGCCACACTCTGCCGGGGCTGCCGTGCTCCCAGCAGCTGACTCTGCTTCTGCCCTCCGCACCACAGCTGCCCCCCAGGCTTTCAACCAGCAGACTCCGAGCGCTCACGTCGCACAACGTGCCTCCACAAACACCACGATTCCGTCTCCGTGAGTTTTGCGACAGCTGGGTGTCTGTCTCCCCAGTGTTTGCACGACCTCAGCGGTTTGCACGGTGTCGCGCGACCTCAGCGGTTTGCACGGTGTCGCGCGACCTCAGCGGTTTGCACGGTGCCGCGCGACCTCAGCGGTTTGCACGGTGCCGCGCGACCTCAGCGGTTTGCACGGTGCCGCGCGACCTCAGCGGTTTGCACGGTGTCGCGCGACCTCAGCGGTTTACACGATGTTGCACTTTCCCAAGTTTTGTCTCAGTGAGCTGATATTTTAGGGAATATCTTAGGTGGAGAAGTGTTCGAGGTAGAGTTGAAATAAATATGAAGAAAAAGGATTTGGAATGTAATTATTGAACTGTGGGAATCTCCATGGGTTTATCGTAAAAGAAGAAAGAACTCACTAGGTGTTGGTTATGGTATTGGAAAAGTGGCTTTGTAAATTCATTTCAAAAGGTGTCGATAAATTTCTCATAAAGATCTAAATGCTGTATTTTGTCGGTTTTGTTGTTTTCTTTCATTTTCCTTCCCATTAAAACATGTCCACCTGGGATAACCGTTCACTTGCCCACCCTTTATTTCGAAGGGTCCGTTTCCACCTCCTGTCCATTTAAAACAAGGTCACTCCCACATAGGCAGTCAAGCACTTTCCATCATCTCACTCCTGCTGTCCTTGGGGATCCCTCGTCCTGCCAGACCCGAGCATGTTATACCTCACGCTGGGTACAGACGTTTCTTCATCTGTGGCCCTGAACTGTCACATTTTCTGTTCTTTTAAGTCTGGAGTATCTGGGAGAAGTGCTGAGACTCGAGGCAGAGAGTTTGTGTGCGTTTAGGAGCACTAAGCCGAATGAGAGACCCAGAGTTCCAGGTGACGGTGTAACTGCAGAGCGGGAAGGGAAAGGATAGTAATTATCCCCCAGGGGTCTGTGAACTCCCTTTGGCATTTTAAAGTGAGATGAGCTGCCTTCACGATATTCTCTGTCTATCACCTGTGCATGTGACGCATCTGCAGCCTTCACCTAGGTTAGTTCAGGAGTAGCCAGGTCTCCTGGACTTGCCTCCATTCATTTGTTAACACAAGAGCAGACTCCAAGTTCTGGGACGTCTTAAGGGCATACATCAAGTTTTCATTTCATGAACTTCTGGGAAGAGGTCATTCATAATTTCCCATGCTGATTCAGACCTACTTTAAAGGAGCATAGTAATTTATGTGTATCTGAATTTCTTGTAACTGTTCTGAAGGCAGCTGGAACTCTTAGGCTCTCCTTAACCCATATCTATACACCTGGGACAGCCTCATAAATTCCTAAAACTGTTCTAGAGTAGAGAAGTGCATCCCAAATGCAAAGTCATGTTATCATGGGTTCTGAGACTACCATTGAACCGTGGGACGTCAGGGAATTTAAAATGACCCCGGAAAATGTGCCCCGCCCCCCCGAGGAAACCTTAGGAAGTCATTTGTTGAGTCTGGAAAAGATCACTGTTGGTGGGTAAGTGTAGACAGGGAAAGGGGATCAAGAACTTAGCCCTGGAGCCACGTGAAGATGAAATATACGAGCACTAGAGAAGGCACTGAGAAGTGAAACCCTCTAATAAGAATTTCATTATGGGAGTAGAGGGAAATTATCAGAGGACTATTTGAAGAAAATTTCCCAGAACTGAAGCATATGAATCTTGAAATTGCAAAAGCTTTATGAGTGTCCAGCTCAGTGAATGAACAAAGACCCACACCAAAGACCATTACTGTGAAATTTCAACATTGGGATTAAAGAGAAGATCCTAAAATTTCTAGGAGTACAAACAGGTTTCTTACAAATGATCCAGAGTGAAAGCAGGAGAAAATGTGCCACTGAATTATGTTCCAGCACAGAAATGAGAAGCCAAGGGAGCAATGCCTTCTAAATTGTGGAAATGATTTTTAATCTGGAATTCTAAACCTATACAAAATATTCTAGACATTTTCAAATATGCATCATTTTAAAAGAAATTATCTTCCACGTACTGCCCTGAGAAAGCTACTGGAGAACATTCTCTACCAAAACAAGGGGGTAAACCAAGAAAGAGGAAGGCATAGGATTCAGGAGGTAGGGGATGCAACACAAAGAGAGGAGAAGGACATTCTCAGGGTGACAGCAGAGGAAGGTCGAGAGCAAACAGTCAGTGATTGAAGGTGGAGGTTTCAGGAGGTGCGTCTCCAGGAGGAAAATGAAAAGGGACCAGTAAGTACTCTGACAGGTTTGAGGGTGTGGAGAATTACATTTTTACAGAGAGTTGAAGGGTGTGAGAGAACTCAGATATATAAGGAAAACTAATCAAATGAAAAACCCCAGCAGTTATTAAGTCTGGTAGAGGGAGGGAAGGGATTGTGAAGAAACTGAAATCACGATCCACCAGTTGATTCAGAAGTGAAAAATTCATTTAGAAATTAATAATGGCTACTATGAATATAGACTTAACCAAAAATTGAGAAGTAATTATAGATGGAAATTAGGGTAAACAAGTGTGTAAATGTACTAAACATCCCCTATTACTATACTAGGCAATAGTTCAGGCCTAAAATGGATTCATCAGGCGATAAAAGAATAAAACACATCATTTACCAAATGGTTACAAGTGTTGAAAAGGGCCCTAGAGCCTGACAAGTTGGGAGGAGCAGGGAACAAGGGCACTGTTTTTTATTATAAGTCTTTTAGCACTTTTTAATTTCTTATATTATCTACATGTAATATTTTGGTTAGTTTAAAAACTAATTTTAAAATAAATATAATTTGATTATATGACGTACACAGCATTAAAGTTAAAAAACATACTCAGTTTTCATCTTTACTAACTATACCACTGCACCCTGCGTTCTAGAAACAGGAAGTAAGACTTTCATTGTTCTTGCTTTGAATTGCGATATGATCGACATGTAACATTGTATTCGTTTCAGGTGTACAACATAATGATGTGATATTTGCATATATTGCAGAATGATTACACTAAGTCTAGTTAGCGACCATCATGACACATAGTTGCAGTTTTTTTCTTGCGATGAGAATTTTTAAGATCTCTCTTAACTTTCAAATAGACAATACAGTATTATTAACTGTAGTTAGTACCGTAAGATGTCAGTATCATTCATCAGGGAAAGAAGTATATTAGTTTCTTGCAGCTGTTGATAAAAATTACCAGACTTCAGGGCTCAGAATGGCACTGCTCTGGACGGGACTGTGACCCACTCCCCCAGCCAGCAAAGTGACGTTTAGAGGTGGCGCCTTTGGGAGATAATTGGATTTAGAGAAGGTCATGCGGTGGTCCCCTCATGATGGGGTTAGTATGAGAAGTGAGAAGGTGGCTGTCTGCAGGCCAGGAGCTGAACATGCTCTGACCTCAGACTTCTAGCCTCTAGACCTGTACGAAAATCACTGTCTGTTGTTTAACACTGAGTCTGTGTTATTTTGTCGTGGCAGCCCAAGCAGACTAAGACAAGCACAAACTTACCTGATAGTTCAGGTCAAGCGTCTGGATGGGTCTCACAGGCTAAAATCAAGGAGCCTGCCGAGCAGTGTTCCTCCTGGGGGCTCTGGGAGGCGCTGTGCCCTGCCTTTCCAGCTCCTGGAGGCCCCCGCATTCCTTGTGCCCCTTTGCCACGTCACCTCACATCACTGCATCCTGTGCCTTCTCTGATCCCACTGCTTCCTATGAGGACCTCGCGCTCACACTGGTTGCCCAGGTAACCAGCACAGCCTCCCCTCCTCAGGACCGTTATGCACATCTGCATCACTTGAGCTGTGTCAGGTCACATGCTCACAGGTTAGGGGATCGGGGTGTGGACATCTTTGGGGACGTTATTCAGCAACCACTAGAGGTGAGGGAGCCAGCAGGTGTGAGCAAACAGCCTTCCTCACGCTTAATCCCCAAGCATCAGGACGGTTGTCAGCGAATTGACATTTGTTTAAAACCATGTACGTGTTCCTGGTTATATTCAGATATAGAAGAAAACTCAAATCTAATTTCAGTTCTAACTATAACTACTGAAAACCTTGATATTTTGAAAACTTTGGAAATTTCATGGATAATTTGCCTTGTCTCCATTAAAACAGGTAAATAAGTCAATGGCAGTTAAGAGTTGGATGCTTGTGTCAAACAACTGAGTTTAAAACCCACTTCCACCTCTTTGCTCATGAGTTCGGACCAGTCACGGAATCTCTCTAAATCTCGATTCCCGCATTTGTGCAACAGAGAAGACCGGCGTCTCCACCCCATGGGTTGTTGCCAGGCTGTGCCTGACACACTGAGGACACCGTGAGTGGGGGCTCTTACTGTTATTATTAATCGATGGTTCATCTCCTTGACGAAGGGGCTTGTCTGACATCCCCTAAGCCCTGAGAGATTATTCCTGAGCTGTCGTGCTGTAGTGATGCAGTTTATGTCTGGATTTGTCAGCAAGTAATAGGATTGGTAACGTTGTTCATGGAAAGAGGGGGGGACATTTCATGAAAAACAGTAAGAACTTCAACAGCAGTAAATGCAATGTCATGTATTTAGGGACAAAAAAAGGTATCTTTATGGACACAAGAAGGGGAAAAATAATAAAAGATATCAGAGTGAATCAAAAATCATTTTAATTGTAGGAGCTAGTAAATGTAAAGTGTGTTATTATTTAAACGGCAGTGAGATTATATGCAAGCACGGTTTAGCTGCGTAACCGACAGCAAGTTGTATTAAGGACATTTTGTTATCCGGTTACATTTGACTCTTGTGTAATAGCGAATTTGGCTGCCCTTTGTCCCTCACTGCTGGAACCGAGGCTCTAAACCCTTGGAATTTCCTCAGTGCAGGGGCATCTTGGTTATTCGTGGTGGGCTACTAGCTAGTAGGATGGGGCTGGCCACCCGCCGGGTTAGAGAGCTGGAGCTCTGAGCCACACAAGGGCAGCCCACATCCTGGCCTCCAGGGAGGAGGGGGCTAGGGATCAAGTTCAACCACACTGCCAAGAATTCAGTTAATCAAGTGCGTAACGAACCCCTAGTCATGACTCTGGGTACCAAGGCTCAGTGGAGATGCCTGGTTGGTGACTGTACACGTGTGCGGGAGGCTTTTGTGTCCTGAGGGCATGGAAGCTTCCTGTTTGAACTCTCCCGGGGCCCCTGATGTGTCCCCCCACCTGCCTGGTCCGGGTTTGTGTCCTTCACGTACTGTGGTGCTGTCCTGAGTTTTGTGAGTCATCCTAATGAAGTATCAAACCTGAGAGGGTCATGGGAACCCCTGAATTTGCAGCTGGTTGGCCAGGATTACAGTGGCCGAGGGATCCCACACTGTGGCTGGTGTCGAGGGGAGGGCAGTCGGGTGGGTGGTGTCAGGATGACGTCATAACGTTGCACTGACAGACTGGGGAGGGAGGCAAAGAGAATCCAGGGATGTGGCAGGAATTAAACCAGGCAGACGGTTTTTGAACGTGATTTGACCTAAAATACAGATGCTGAGTTGCATCAGGAGGCTTGGAGCCAAGTGGGGCTTCCAGACCCCTGACGTGTGGCCTGAGAGGAGGGGTCTGTGGAATCCCCCTCCCTGAAGAAGTGGTACCATCCCCTGCAGCCCTGCTGTCCGGCCTCGCCATTGCTGATGAGTGTCAGAAACGGCCTTTCTTCTCCTACCGTGTCCATCAGATTTTCTAGATGTTTCTGCTGACCCCGTGTCTGTGAATGAACTGACCCACACCTCTCAGGAACCCACAAAAAAGCCCCAGGAAGGAACCCATTTCTGTGCTCCCGCCCCCGCCCTGCTTTTTGGTTGTGAAGACCTTGAAGGGCCGGGGGTGTCCACAGTGACACGCGCTGCACCTGTGTGCCTCCCCTCCCCCGGACCATGGCCCTGGTGGCCACCTGGCCCCCGCCTCGTGACTCATGGTTCCTCTGTGCCTGTGTTGGGCCGGCTGGCCCAGCCTTCTCTTGTTGCCCGTTCTAACCTCTGGGCATTAATATTCCAGTTTGACATCTGGGCAGCTGAGCCTGGGAGAGTGTAAGGACCCGCCAAGGTCACAGGCGAGCGCGGCCAGGCTGGACTCCCCAGGGGCCCTGGGCACACCCCGCTTTTACAGCAGTGCATGAGCACCGAAACCTCAGTCACCAGGTCTACAGAAGTGCGTGTCCTACAGAAAATATTCCAAACTTGTGAAGTGGACTTATGCTTTATTGCTACCTTAGAGTCGAAGTTCTCTCTTTGGTAACTCAGGAAAATCTTTCTACCTTCTCCACATTAAAAGTGTTTCAGGCATCTGGGGCCTCCTCTCCTGCCTTTTTTATATATTCGGGCCTAGAGATTTTACATGTTAATTTTGTTGTACAAGACAGAGTTAAGCCAATTAATGTTTAGATTAAAAAAACAAAACCAAACCATAAATCCAAAAGAACATGTCGAGTTCTGTTTTTCCCCTTATTGGAAGTGAAATTCCCATTAGCGGCAGCCAGGCCTGAGCGCGGAGGGAGAATGGGGCCCGTTGTGTGCAGAGATGGGCTTATCACATGGTTAGCAGCTGGGGTTTATGTGGCGGCTCATTAAATAAAGCAGCAGTGGCAGCCACCTCCTGCTGGAGTACGCTTGAGGTACGGTACCTGAGTTTTCGAATTCTAGCTGTAGTCTTTTGTACTTTGTTTTATGTCTCTCTCAGTTTTCTGACTGTTCTTGACATTTGCTGACCTCACAGTACTTTTATTATTATTTTTATTGCTACTATAACAATGATAACTTAAGGGCCTGATTTATATGATGGCAACTTAGCCAAGGGGGAGATTAAGGCGTACCCAAAGAAACATGCCGTAAATGCTTGAGGCTGTCAGCCTTGCGTTTTATTAAGTGGGAAACTTTTGTTTTGACACAAATGAGTTTGGAGAGTCCTAAGCGACTGCAGGATTGTGTTTGCTGGGGCCCACGGCTGTGGGTCCCTGAGCTGGAGACATCTCAGGGCATCTGTAGTTGGTCACCCTACATGACACTCAATTTACTCAATTTCTTTCTTTCTTCTTTTTTCTTCTTTTTTTTTGAGTAATTGGTAGTCATTCTTTTGTTCTTTCTTTCTGAAGGAATTCTGATTTTCGGAATGACGAAAATGCCACAAATTACAGGCAGATTCCCTTAATTGTAGTCATGTCATTTCCAGCTGGCTTGTTTGGGAGGCGCCAGACCTGCTGCACTCACAGCAAAAGCCAGTCCCCTGGGAGGGTGGGTGGCACTGCCCTGAGGGCTCTCGGCCCCCGGGCTCAGGCTGTGGGCAGCACCTGGGCCCTCGTGCACCCACCTGCCAGCGAGGGCTGGGCTCGCTGTGTAGCCTGAAGCCTGGTGCGTGGACCCCGAGCCTGGGGTGCCGAGCTCACCTCCTGCCCCGAAGCCTCAGCCTCTGGACTCTGCTGTCTTGAGAGTCCGGCCTGGAGCCCAGCCCTGCCCCCCCTCCCCCAGCCGACCCCCCTTCCCACACGCTTGCTCCTCACCCCGCTTCTTGGCCAACTTCCCTCTTTCTGCATCGTACTTACCAACCTCGTTGAGGGCTCTGATTTAACGAACTTTGGTGAACTGAGCTGAACTGTACTGATGCTTCGCTATTTTGCCATTTCTGTGGAGTTATTAAAATACCCTCCTGTGTGGGGTACAGAGTGCGACCTTGAACATCCTTAGACCGACCTCTGGGACACACTGTAACGTCACACCGAAATTGTGGCTCGTTTGGGTGCATTTACCCCTTGACCACTGTCGTGTTAACATCTCCCTCTTTATCGGATATTTCAGCGTCCTGGCTGAGAACCGTCTCTGCTGGGCCCCTTCACCGCCTTCATCGGCACCCTTCCGGGCTTTATTTCTAGGAACGTGTTTTACAAAAGGGAGTTGTTACCTCTTGGTGGGAGTGACTGGGTCTTGAGCAGACAGCAGCCCTTCTGGAGCTCAGAGTGCTGAGCAGGTCACCCGGGTGGCAGGTCATGGCCGTGCTTGCTGCCCCAGACCCTCCTCGCCAGCCAGGTGGGCTTCGTGAGAGCTCGGTGAGCAGAGTGGCTGAGATGGAACACAGGTCCCAGCTGACCTGCTTGTCCCTGGGGTCCAGCTGTCCGCCGAGGAGGAAGCCTGAGTTGGCCTGAGTGCTCGCAGGGATGAATCAGCACCTGCCCTGGACACAGAGTCCAGCCCCAGCCTGGGCGTCGTCTAGCGCAGGCCCCAGACAGCAGCTCTGTCTGCATGGCTGACCCAGAGAACTCATGAGCATAAGAGGTGGCGGGTTTAGGCCACTAAGATTTGGGGGCCCGTGTTACTCAGCCAGAGTGACCATACATCCACCGGAGGCCTAGGTCAGACACAGCGGCCGCGTGGAGCTCAGCTGGGGTTCATACCTCGCTCGGGACGCGTCCAGGGCCATCAGGCTGGGAGCCTGTGGCCGCCTGCCAGCAGGGAAGGTGCTGGCTTTGCAGCCACTCACGCCCGGCCGCTGACCCCAAACCAAGGAGTGCTTTGTCTCCTCTCTGGTGACCCCAGTCAGTCCTGGAATGTTGGGAACACGGGGTTTGCTTTGTCCGTGAGAAAACAATGCGGGTGGAGACCCTGCCAGCTTTCTGCAGATCTGAGGTCCTTCCTTGAGTTGTTGCCCGGAGGTGGCTGCTTGGGCCGAAACGACATCTCTGGGTGCCCTGTGCGTCCAGGAGGCTGGAGCCTGTTTCAGAGCAGAATGACCCATCACTTCCGGGCTTTCCTGTCTGCCAACTGGAAGCAAAGGTCTCTGAGCCCCTTGGGATGGAAGGATCCGCGGGGTGGAAGGGTCTTGGTCCCTGAATCAATGCAGGGATGAGAGGGGATTCTTCTGTGCTGGACTTTGTCCTCCAGGGCTGCGGCCGCCCGCCACCCGAGGCTGCTGAGCCCCCAGAGCAGGGCTGGTCTGACCCGAGGTGGTTGTAGATGTGAACTGGACGCGAGATTTCCAAGAGCACAAAACAGAACGTAAAATATCTCAACAATTGTTTATATACATTACAAGTCAAGATAATAATACTTTGGATGTATTAGATTAAGTAATATATTATTAAAGTTCATTTCACCTGCTTCTGTTTTTACTGCGGCTACTAGAAGCTTTGGGGGACCTTTGAGGTGACAGTGTGCTGCTTTGGCGCACAGGGCTGTCCTGAGACACTGCAACCACACGTGTGTCTACAGTACATCCCCTGAGCCCGGGCCCTGGAGCCATCACTGGGCACTGTGGCCTGGTCTTCCGGACCCATCGCAGGCCCTGTCCCTACAGTAGTACTCTGCCATTCTCTGAGAAATTGATGTCTCCAGAATGAGGTGTTATCCACATTGTTAAAACTTCAAATGAAGCGTTTCTGAGTATAGTATAGTTTTTCTGTGCTGTCCTTCAGAAATAAGAAAGGTCTACCAAATACCACCATGGCATTCAGTTGCCATGGTCATGGTTAAATTACTCCGTTCCAGGAAATGAGGCCTAATGATGCAGCCTGTTACAATTGTATACTGTATAGCATCATGACTTTCATCGGATAAAACAATTTTTCTTGCTACTTGTTAGAATTTTTCTTAACCCACCATCTATATATAGCATCCATCTATATATAGCTTTTTTATTCTTTTATACTTCATGCTGAAGATTTATTGAGTACAAATAAAAACATGTTTCTAATCCTGTTTTTCAACTATAAACCATCTGGATTTGTTATGGCCAAAGGACTTCGTGAATTACATTCCTAATCGTGCTTGGCTAACGTAAGTCTCTGCTAGAAGGTAATGGGTCAGCTTCTTAGGACTTTGGGGTACTCTTGGGGCACATTTTTATCCTTGCCTTGTTACACTAAAAAGTCATTGTTTATGCTTTATTAGAAAAACAATTTATGCTGTAACACAGATTACGTCTATAGAAAAACTACTCTGGAAAACTGTCTTTTTCTTTCTGCGTGTTTTCTGAGCAGTGATGTTTAAAATAGAGTTGCACCATTTTAATCTGCGTGTTGCCGTGATCTGTTTTTCAGATCTGAAAGCCATATCTGTGATGGACCAGAGAATGAAATCAGTTTGTTTTGCGTGTAATGTGGAGGAAACTAGGCTGCCCTATGGTCAGTTACATCCAAAAGAAGGAAAAATCCAACCCCACAGAAGCACTGAAAAGTTGCTTTATTCTTCTCTGCAGCCTCTAGAAGAGGTGGCAGAGGGTACCAGTCACATGACGCGAAGCCGTGCGTCCGGAAGTGCCTCGTACCCCTCTGCCCAAAGGCCTCTGACGTCTCCGTCCTCTTGGCCCCAGACTCTGCTCTAAACTTCCACCACCTCTGGCCCCCCACCTTTCCTTCTGTCCCAGCCTCTCCATCTCCTGTAGCCAGTATTCCTTCCAGGACCAGACAGCCCTGAAGTCAAACAGATGCTGGACATCCTCAGGTCCGGGACGGGGAGGAGGTTTGTGAAAACTTACAAATGAACTTTTCTGGTCTCTGTTTCATATCATTATGCTTAGAATTTTTTTAAATTGGCAATCATAAATAGCCCACCTGTAACATGCAAGATATAACTTTTATCACAGCTGATTGAACCTCTGAATATTTTCCTGGTGTCAGGGCCCTGACTAAGGTTGAGAAGTGTTTTTGGTTTTTGTTTTTTAAAGACTGGCCCATCCAGCCTGAGCAGCTACCTGATTATCACAAATCCAGGGCTGGCCAGAGACCCAGGGGGAAAGGGCAGGACTTTGTAAGTCACGCAAGCTAACCTTAACATGTTAACATCTTTTCTGCCACTAAGTACCAAGAGCCTGGTGTCCTTTTAGTGTGTGTGTTTGAAGCTCAGTAATACGAATGAGTGAGCTGCACTGTCACGTCACTCGTACTGATGTTTTCACGTCTGTGTCTTTTGCGTATCTTCGGTAGTAATACAGCTGCTGCCTCTTAAGGTGCCGAAGCTGTGCATTTTCCAGCAGGGTTGCCGTCACCAGCGTGAAACATCGTGGTGCTTTGTAAGGAAGGAGGACACGTTAGCTTTATGCAACATGCGTCTTGTTCCCATTTCGCACCTGGCTTCGGATTTTGTGTTCATTTTGTGCCCTTCTCCTGGGTCATTTCAGACGCGTGGTTCCTGACCTCAGCGTGTAGTGGAGTCAAGCCCAGGGGTGCGTGGGGAGAGAGGCACCCTTCGCCCTCGGGACACACACGGGCCCCACTTAAAACATCAGGGTCTGGGGAGGCTGCGCCTGTCTGGCCTCGGGCCAGCCTCCCAGCAGGAGGGGCCGTCGGGGAGACTGAGCCGCGTGGCCCAGCCTCGTCACCTCTCTGACCTCGGCTTTCTGAGGGGCAGGCCGCGGGGCTCTGGGAATCAGGCAAGCGGGTGGGCGTCCGTGGCGCCTGGCACGGTGTAAGCATTTAGTGACATTGTCTTGTAAATATTTTATTTCCTTTTGATCGACAGGGCAATTCTGCCCGTATTCCTGACTCCCTAGCAATTCCTAATACTTCTCTTCGCCAAGACTGAGTTAAAATCAGGAGCTTTGAGAGCCAGGCATCTGGCCACGAGGCACTTCCTCCTGTGGGCGGCACCGTGCTGGCGTTTCATGACAGTCCCATTTGCTTTAGATTCAGATTTTTATTGGTCCTGAGACAGACTTTGAAAGAGATCATTAGAAGATTAAGGCTTGGGAGCATTCTGTGACCTCCAGTGAGATGAAGAAGTTATCTCGTCGACCTTACTCAGGTTAATGAAGCTTCGGTTGGAGGTGATTGAGTCTGGTTCTGTGCGTGGAGGAACAGTGACCCTTAGAACAGACTTCGGTTTGGGTGTTTTGTTTTTCCTTCTTGCTGTTTGAATACATGTAACTACGTCTGTTGCTAGAAATTTCTTTGGGGCTAGACTGGAGTAAGGAAATAAATTAGAGAGTTGGACCAAATTCTGTGAGTCTGGACTACACCAGGCCAAACTCCCTTCCCTCCCATGCAGTTTCAATAGAATTCCATTGAATTAATTTTGCTTGTAATAAAATCGGCTGCATTTCAGGCCTCCAGCTCTGGGGACTTCTGATCCAAGTACAACAGCCTGTGCTGTGCAGCCTGTTGACCTTGGCGGCAAGGGGTGGGGACGGGATCGTGTTTGAAGTTGGCCCCTTCTACCCTGCTCATCAGTATTTCAGGACAGCTGGGATTCTCTGAAAATCAACTTTTGCCAAAAAAAAAAAAAAAAATTGCTGGTTTGAGAGGATCATGCTACTCCTAAATTATTATTCCTACAATACTATAAAATTGTAAAAGGCTCCATAAACCATTAAGAGTATTGGAAGCCAGTGACTCATCTTTCAGGGCTAAGTTGAAAGGAAAGGCAGTTAGGGCCAGCAGGGTCCATTCCAGAGGACGTCCACAGCACGCTGTGTTCCCCGAACCGACGGTGCAGCCGGGTCTCACACGGGATGACCTGGGCTGGGATGAGGGGGACAGGGGACAGCAGAGGGCCAGGGCCACTAACAGCAGGGGCGGAGCTGGCTCGGACGCCGGCGGAGGGACCTGGCAGGCGGAGTCCTTTGTGAGGGGCGTCCCCTAAGCACAGCCAAGAGCGTACTCCGACCAGCAAGGTGTCCTGTGCCACCTTCACGAAGCGGGGGCCTCCCGGTCTGGGTCCATGCTTATAGACTCAGAGATCTGACGGCACAGGGCAGGTTTGTCCAAGTGCAGCATTCAGAGAAAAACCCACTTCCCGCAGGTAATTCTTCAGACTCCAGTTGTGTGCGTAATGAGATCTGAAAGAAGAAGAAGAAAAATCTTGGTTGCTTCATATCATGGTATTAAATTTATACATAAAAAAAAAAGATGCTGCATCATCACGTCCGTACCACGTCCGACCTCTGCGTGGACTTGGACTTGTAAATCTCGGGGTGCACTCCAGCCGCCCCAGTTAAAAGGAAAGTCCCCTTGGTGTAGAATAAGGCAGAAAGAAAAGGCACGTTCTTCTCTGGGTCTGACGTCCCTCAGACACTGGAGCTGTTGTAACACACGGGCGACGTGTGTCCGGGAGAGGTGGTGAGCGTGTTGATCCTCGCGGAAGAGGAAGTGGGCAGAGCTTCCTGGGGTGGGAGGCTGCCCACTCCCTGGGTCTGGCATCCAGCAGTGCCCCGTCTTGCCAAGCAGGCGGGTGGAGAGGCCCCCGGCCCACAGGCTGGGGAACAGGAAGGAAAGCAGGACGGTCTGTGTGACGGATCAGGCTCCCGGTGCCTGGTGGAGGTGGGTGGGCTGAGTGTCACAGGAGCTCGGAGGCAGAGGGGCACAGGCCTTCGAGCGCCGCGTGCCCGGCCAGTGCCGACCATCCCCAGGGAGCCGCAGGGCCACCTTTCCCGCCGTGGAAGCTATTCGATGAGCAGCAGGTGTTGGGATCTAGTCTGTGTGTCCCGCCAGGCTGAGTACTGACATTGAATCCTAATGAGACCCCTGTGCTACCCCACGTCTCATCCTCATGTGACAGACGAGGAAACCGGGCCTCAGAGAAGGAAGGGATTCGCCCAGTGTCACACTTTCCCAGAGGGTCGGAAGTGATGGCTTAGAAAACAAAGCCTTCTATCCTCAGGTGCGGTTCCGAGAATGTCTCTTTTCCCCCACGTCAGCGGTCGGCTGCAAGTGGAGGGGTGTGTTCAGCGCGCCCTCCTCAGAGCCCATCGCCAGCTGTCCCGCAGGGGCGGGGGTCTGTGTGTGGCTAGAGGGGCCCTTCGGAGGGAAGGGTCCTCAGGAGACGGATCACAGGACACTCTTCACAAGACGGTGCACGTCATCGCACGGTGCCCCCATGGCGAGCGTCGAGTGCACCGTCTCTCCTGGAAAATTGTGGCCTGGGTCACCAAGTTTCCTTCCAAGTCATAATCTTCTCAAGTCGCTCATGGCTCTTCGGTCGATTTTGGAGGGATTTGGAGGGAGAAGGTCTGGGGAGAGTCCCAGGCCCTAGCCCACCAGACACGTGGATTCACCTAGAGGTAGCTGTCCAGCTCTGGAGCACGGGTCCATCGGTCAGGAGACAGTCCCCGGGGCTGAGGAGTGGGGCCCCGGGTCGGAGGGGAGCCCTGGACAGGAGACACCCATCCTGAAGTTTCCCGTCAGGTGGCATCGTGGGACCAGGGCAGAAAGGCTCCCGGCGGTGGCCACCGGGGAGACCGGCCGGAGAAGGGCTGGCCCGGCCTGTGAGCGGGGTGGCCAGGCCTGGTCCAGGGAGTAGCCTGGGCGGCCTCCGCAACCCCTCGAGAAGGAAGGGGCAGGCGCGGCAATAGCAACCTGAACCAGGAGGGCAGGGGCTGTCGGGCTTGGAAAACATTTCCAGGCATTTTTCTGCCTTAGAGGAAAAAAAAAAAAAATAAAGAAAATCTACGGTGCCAAGTCCTGTCGGAGGAGCTGGTGCAGGCCTGGCCCACAGCGGTCAGGCCGCGGTCCGCGCGCTGAGGTCTGAACTGCGGACGTCAGCAGGCTTTTTCCTGGCTGGCAGGAAGGGAAAGTTCCCTCCAGTGACAGACAAAAATAATGGATCTGGGGCAGGTCTTGGCCTTCAGAGGTTACGGTGAAAATTAATGGAGGGCCACGTTAACTAATGTTACTCTAATCCTGCAGTTTGGGACGTTGGGCTGAGTTTCTGTTTTATGGCATGTTTTACAAACTAACCTATTTGAGATGCTGGAACGGTCAGGCTGGAGTGAGTTCCAGGTCAGGAAACGTGCCCCTCCCCACGGAATCCAGAGTCCAGCCACTGGGCACTGCGCTGCCCGGCCCCTCGCCTCTGCCCCCCTGCACCTCACGCCAGATCATTTATCTTTCAGGTGTTATACTCTGGGCTTCAGTCACTGCTCCATCACCCTAAACAGGCAATTATCTGCGTTGTCACTTCTGCCTCTGCTCTTCTGACCCGGGGGTCACAGAGGCCCGGGTGTGACTGAATCCAGCAAAATTATTCCCTTACCTGTCATATAAATAGTCATCCCAGCAAAATGAGACCCGAGGGGGCTTTTCGAGAGGTGTTGAGAAGGCCAGTCTAACTCAAGCCTTTATTCGCTCTTTAAGGAATGCAGTACTGTGTTGGCACTCTATCAAAATAAAACAAAGTTCCATTTCTCAGCTGCTTTTTTTAAAGCGCGCACCCCCGAGCTTACAAATGCTTCTTTGTGGCCTTCTTTATTGAAATTCCCATTCAGCTCTTCCATCTGTTAGCTGTGTTCACCTCTATTTCCAGGGAAAGAATTCAGCATTTCACCTTTATTTGGGGTGTAAGGTCATAAAACTGTCTGGATTATTTCAGCTATATTTATACCAAACTTAATATTGCTTCTTTAACAGGTTTAAAGCTTTTAACTCCCTGGTTCGTTATTCACGGTGAGCTGCCTGAAGAGACCAGTTTGTGTTTTAAGTGAGGAAGGCATTTTATACCTTCTTGCTGTCCGTGCCACCGGCCCCTGCCCCCCCAAAAGAGAGAATGTGCTACACCGTGACCTTCACCCAGGGAACACCTCATTCAGCCCCAGTCCTGCCCCCCCACAGGGCTGCTGGGGCTCCCACTGCATTCAGCCCCAGTCCTGCCCCCCCACAGGGCTGCTGGGGCTCCCACTGCATTCAGCCCCAGTCCTGCCCCCCCACAGGGCTGCTGGGGCTCCCACTGCATTCAGCTCCAGTCCTGCCCCCCCACAGGGCTGCTGGGGCTCCCACTGCATTCAGCCCCAGTCCTGCCCCCCCACAGGGCTGCTGGGGCTCCCACTGCATTCAGCTCCAGTCCTGCCCCCCCACAGGGCTGCTGGGGCTCCCACTGCATTCAGCCCCAGTCCTGCCCCCCCACAGGGCTGCTGGGGCTCCCACTGCATTTAGGGAGCACATACTTGCTGTACGTGCCCCTTTCCTAGAAATATTCATGTTATTGCGATCTTAGAAAATCCCTAAGACTGATGGTGTAACACCCGCTGCTGAAGGAAGGTCTCCCACGTGGAGTTGCTACTGTGTGTATTTGTGCGTGTGCATATGTATGTGTGCGCACGTGTGCATGTGTGTGTGTGTAGGTGTGCGTGTGCGTGTGTGTATGTAGGTGTGTGTGCATGTGTGTGTGTGTGTGTGTAGGGGTGTGTGTGTGTGTGTGTGTATGTAGGGGTGTGTGTGTGTGTGTGTGTGTGTGTGTGTGTGTGTGTGTGTAAATTTCCCCAAACAAGGCGACTCCGCCTTCAGCAGGAAGTCTGGAACTACATCACAAAGAAATACAGAAATAACAGAAACTAGAAAAGCACGCAGATGATTTTCTTCCTAGAACTGCTGCATCGGGATGCTTCTAAAGCGTTCTGCGCCACAGGAATGCGCCGCGCCATAGGAGGCAGTGTGGAGTGGTGGGCGGAGCGCGGGCGGACGCCCAGGGCCCTCGGGAGTCGTGCGGTGCTGGTACAGGGGCGCGTCCAACCTCGCTCCTGCCGTCAGAGAGGAGCAGAGCACCGTGCGGGCCGGGACGGCTGTGGACCACACGGGGCCCGGCACCTGCTGGGGGCTCACCAGTGCTGGGCTTTGCTGTCGTCAGGCCGTCCTGGGTGAGGGTGACCAGATCCTGTGTCTCAACCGCTGTCTTCACACTGGTGGTTGTCTGGCACCTGCCAGTGGCCACCTGCACGTGCTCGGTGTTGCTGCTTCCTCAGCTGATGAGCTCGAGCCGCGACCCCCGAGCCCGGGAGCCCTGACGGAGCAGAGTGCCTGTCCTCACCCTCTCCTGGACGGTTTCCCGTCATGACGGGCTCCAGGGTGGCGGCTGGGGGGAGGTGGGCGTTGAGTGCCCAGGTAGAAAAGAGCTAGAGAGGCACTCTGGGGATTTGGGTCAATGCAGCCTGTGATCGTGGGTCTGAGCTGGAGCCTGAGAGCCAGGTGACTCCCAGGTGATGCCGTGGCCACAGGTCACACGGGAGCGTCAGGACCTGAGACTGCTCAGCGCCTTGTGGGGTGTTCAGCCCCCGTACCTGCAGGAGCGCCTCAGGTTTCCATGGGAATTTACCTGTTTTAACAAAATTGGCTTAAAGAAGGGCAGCGGCTGCCCCGTGACTTTAAAACTCAGGGGAAATAGAGAAACGGTGCTCTTCACTGCCCTCCGTGACTGTATCTTCTTGAACGTGCTGTGTGGTCAAGTCCAGATTGTGCCTGGTTGTCAGTTCACAGACTGATGGAGCTTCTGGCCTCTGAGTGCAGCTGTTTGCTTTCCTGGCTGCCCCTGTGGTTCCAGGACGGTGGCAGCGCAAAGGCCTGACACGCCTGGCAAGGGAGGTGGTGAAACACACGCTGCATCGTGCAGTAAGACCACTGTAAACCCCGCTCCAGTCTCCCAGGTCCCCTCTTCTATTTTACTGTAAAGACAGAAAAGAGTAAACATCCACTTTAGAAAATTGAGAAAATTTGAAGAAAAAAATACCCGACACTTAGAAACAAGCATCAGAGCATCTCTGTATCCTGGAGAAGAGTGACACACACACAGGAAGGAGACCTGGGCCACAGGGAGACTACTGACCAGGCCCCCCTTCTCCTGTCCCTGGGTTCCCGGCAGGGCGTTGGGCTGGCCCGTGAATGGCTCTGTAGCTTCAGGCCTCAAAGAAGGGTGTGTCTGGGGACTGCGGGCCAGGAGACGGAGGAGGCTTTGGAGCGTGGCGGGTTCGAGTCCCTCCCGTCCAGCGTGGGCACTGCGCTCATAGATGCTTTGATTCGCGTAGGCGTTAGGATGGTATCTAGCGGTGGCAGGAGAGGGCCAGGTCGTGCTGTCACTCTCGTGTTGCGTTGTCAACACTTACACAGTCTCAGCCCTGCCAGGGTCTCCAGAGGTGAACTTGGGTGGGCAGGAGGCCCCTGTGTGACAGGAGAAGATGCAGACGCCAACGTGGCCCTGGGGTCCTCCCAAGGCTGCCCGCACACCCCTCCCCCGCCCACCGCCTGCGAGCAGACTCTCCCCCTCGTCTCTTGAAGGCTTGGGTCCCTGAGTTGTCTTATTATTTTCATAATCACATTAGGTGTTATGGGTTTTAATTAAGTAGCTGTCTCCACAGGACGTGTCCTGGGAAAGAAGCCAAAGGCAAGAGGCCACTGAGTGGACGTCCCCAGGGCCCTGCTCCCGCCTCCAGGGATGGGCAGGCGCCTGCCGGCTTCCGGATAGCCCTCCTTAGTAAGTCCTGACTTTGTCTCTGACTCGCGGCTCTAACTTCAACTCTGAAACTTGGTTCCCTTTCCGTCGTTGAAGGCCGTCGAGGGTCTTGTGCGGCTCTAAAATTCTGTACGTCTGTGATTCAGTCAGAGTGGCTGGTAAAGATATAACTACAATAATTAAATAGGAAAATGGGCTTCCTTTATACAAAGGAAAACTTCGGAAGCTTTTCTTTTCTTAGTTTGGGTCAAGTGGTTTCTACCCTGACGTGAGTTACCAGGCCCTTCTGAACGGTAACTCGCTGCACATATGTTTTCAATGTGAGCCGTGGTTTGAGACATCTCTCCTGGATTTTTGGTGAGACGGGAGGACAGGGTGTGTGTTTATGCCCGTGTTTTCTGTGTCTGCACATTCACACACAGTCATCACGTGGGGATGCCGATGGGCCCTAATCCACTTTAAGAGCCTAGTGAGAGATTGCATCATGTTTTGTTTCACAAAATCTGAAAACTCTCTGCAGCTGTGAAGGAATCGGCCTCATAATTCATCTGCGAGCCTGCCTGTCTGGCTCGTGGGATCTACCCCGTATCTCACATCAACTCATTACTCTGTATCCTCCCCGTACCCAGAAAGCCCTCGTGACAGATGCTGTACAGCAAGGATGCGATTTCCCCGAGACAGGGAGGTGCACGCTGTGACACCGGAGTGTGAGGCACAAGGCGGTTAGGAGGCGGCCTATCTCTGCACACCAGATAATACGCTGTCCTTTATTCCGCAGCCATGTCTGTGTTCACAGTGCAGCTCAGAGAGAGATAGGGAAGTGCAATTCTTACATTTTTGATTCATGCATTTATAAGGCCTTGCCTCCGATATATCCAGTGCCCCTTGGGAATTCTGCAAGAAACAACAATGGCCGTGACTTTCTTCTTTCAAGATTTCCTTTCATTTATTTTTACGTCATTCTGATGTTGATTTTTGAACAGTGGGCATTTCTGTGCTTTAAATCGAAGCTACTATTCGAAAACACAGCCTAGTTCCCGTTTTTCAGACACGCGTCATGTAGTAGAGTGGTTTGAACTTTTGACCTAATCATAAACATTTGAACTGTAAGATACAGATAAGCTATTAATGGATTTGATATTTCATAAGAACAAGCTGCACGCTTACACGTTAAAATCTTCTGAATCCATTCCAAGGAGACTAAAATCTTGACATGTTTGGAACAATCTGTGACTACCTCAATGGAGTTTCTTTCCCACACTCTCTCAAGAGGAATTGGCCACTTAGAATTCACACATCAGACATCAGGAGCTGAGACCTGGGCCAGCCCCCAGCAGCGTCACCTGCTGACCACAAGTTCCCCGTCCACGGCTGGCCACCCCTGAGTGCGGTGCTTGCCTCCTGCCTGCGAAGCCGTGAAGCTGTCACGTCAGGTAACTCAGACTTGCCTCTGCGGTCACACACTCAGCCAGGCGGCGGCCCCGTCTTCACCTGTGTGGTCCTGAGGCACCCAGAACCCTTTTGTGAGATGGTTTAGCGCCAGCTGGTATTTGACGTCCCACGTCTGACTCAGCGGAGCCCTAACCATTCTGAGCCGCGGACAGGCCTGTCTTCCTCATTCGTTAAAAGCACAGCGTTCCATCTGAGGAATTATTAGTTCAGTAGACGCTACTACTTTCCAAGGACCACCGTAAGTGTTGAGAAAGTCCTTGGTTAACCCAAATAACTTAGATTTTCTCTCCAACAGGATACTTATCTTGAAGCTGAAAGAGTGGACCCTCAGTGTTTTCTAACTGCCCTGACTATGTAAACTATCAAGTCCTTGCTCTGTTTTTCCCCTTGAACTTCCCCTGCATTTCTCCATCACCCAGAGAGACAGCCGAAATCCTCTCCGCCATCTGCTTTAACCCTGCCCGTGAGCCTCATGCTTGCAGATAGGTGCTTGCAGTCACTGCCATTCACCAAGAAGCCCCAGGTGGTGATGATCAAAGCGTCCCTGTGTGACCTCTTTACCTTATATTTTGCTCTGAAACATACATCGCAGCTTAAACAGGAGGAATATCCAACAGAACATAGGGGTAATGTTTCCAGGAAAGCCTCCTTCCGGAAACCAGTTGCTAACAAGCTGCCCCCTGCAGAGAAGTTGAGAAGAAATGAAGAATCTTTGCGTCTTTGCATTTTCGGTTTGCTCTCTGGCAGCATAATAATCCCCGGCCGACTCTCCCCCATCAGCCTCTCCCCTCAGTCACCACCCCATTCAAAGTTGCTGTAAACAAGTCCCAGTGATGGACGGTCCTTCGGGAAGTCAGCCTGGGCGACCGTGCACGTGCTGGCAGGTTCTCCTGCACCCAGTGAGGCCTCTGTCCTCTGAGTCTGTGCTCGAGCTGCTTTCATTTAAGAGCTAAATGTAATCTGTAAAGTGTTTGCCTCTGAGGATGCAGTCCCAATACTCGTGCACTGAAATTCTTCGAAGACCTCTTCATATTGGAAAGGCGTCTTCTCTTATTGACACGCAGAGTCAGAAGTTCAACTTGGAGGCCTTGTTTTCTTGCTGGAGGTGGAACGAAAGGACTGGGGCAGTTGTGTCCACCGGAACTGCTCTGCATACACTAAGTGCTTCCCACTTGTGAAGAACGGATTTCACTCTTTCCTTAGCCTAGTCCTTCCTTGCCCCGCCCTCAGGAGTAAAAAAAAAAAGAAGAGCATGGGTTTTGGTTGTGGTCTTTGCTTTGTTGTCATTTTCCACTGCATTTTCTTTGTAGCGGTAACTGAAAATAGCTGGGATGCTGGAGATTACCAAGGACTGTGTGTCCTCGACACACTGTCGTGCTGTTTTCACAGACGTCACTCTTCTGGTCCGTGTGACCCACCCTCAGGAGGACCACAGGCTTTACCCTATCACCCGTTTCTTTCCTACACTCTCCAGTTTCTCTTGAGACTGGTTGCCTCCTGATTATGTGTTCACACCCCCCAGACAACGCTTCTCTTTTTCCTTTCTTGAATATCTACAGTGTTAATAGCTTGTGCTGGACCAGTGGATGCTGGTGACACAGGATGCCCTGCTGGCTGGACACACCAGGTGCTGTAGGATGGACAGTCTCTACTGGGCCACTTCGTGTCTGCCACTGTAAGCCTGGCGAATCAGTCAACATCTTCCATCCTGTGCTCTCGTGGGTGAAAGGGAAACCGTAGTGCGCGCTGGTTAACTCCAGGTTTACCGTGAGGATCAGGTGACAGATTGTGAGGGTGTTTACAAAGAACGTAGTGCTGTAACTGGGGCACATTCGCACCTCATTTACTTAGTGAATGGCATCATTAGTGCGAATTAACGACAGCTACCATTTCAGTGACCTACTCCTTTGTGCCAGCCATTGTTATAGGCACTTTATACTCATTTTCTCATTTATTTGTTTAAAGCCTACAAAAGAGGCCTTGTTACCCTCATTTTACAGTTGAAGTGACTTGCCCATGATCCCAGGCATTGGGTAGCAGAGCTGGGATTCTAGCCCGGGTCTGTCCAATGTCCAGGCTCTCCTTACCGTGTCTCCATCCTAAGTTGGGAGAAAGAGGCGCCGTCCTCCGTGGGATATGGGGTCTGACTGTCTTGCAGCTGTGACGGGCTCTAGAGCAATCGTATTTTCAAGCTTAGATATCTTAGCTCCAAAAGCATAGAGTGTTTGAGTCCCAGGGGAGGGCAGGTGTTTTAGCACGTAAGGTATAAGAAATCAGTGAGTTTCAAAAGTAACTATCTTATAAACCTTTTATTTATTATATTTATTTAATTTCAGTGTATTTTATTTATGTATCTTGTGAACCAATAAGGAATGCATTAAGTAAGTCAAAAAAGCCTATGCTACAGGCTCTAGCCAGCACTTCTTCCTATTATCTTGACAGCTTTATTTTTTATTTTTATTTTTTTTTTTTTTTGCGGTACGCGGGCCTCTCGCTGCTGTGGCCTCTCCCGTTGCGGAGCACAGGCTCCGGACGCGCAGGCTCAGCAGCCATGGCTCACGGGCCCAGCCGCTCAGCGGCATGTGGGATCTTCCCGGACCGGGGCACGAACCCGTGTCCCCTGAATCGGCAGGCGGACTCTCAACCACTGCGCCACCAGCGAAGCCCGGCAGCTTTATTTTTTAAAGGATCATCATTTAAAAAACTTTTCAAAACCGTTGACTGGGTGCTGTTGGCTAAATGACCCTCTCCTCTCATTAAGACCATTACGGACACTTCTTATGGTTAATTGTCTTCTCCTCACTTTCACTTTCCTGGAATAATTTGTGCTTTCCTGCCCAGTGGCTGCCTCTCAAAACAGGAAGGCAAGTTTGACTTCATAAAACGAACAGCTAACATTTGTACAGTGTTTGCCGTTTACAAAGAAAGCGCTGTCCACTCCATTGTCTCTGTCTCAGAACTGGGGTCACGGTCTGAGGGCTCGAGCCCCAGACAAGCAGGCTGCGGTCCTGGGAGAGCTGTGGGTGGCCGTGCTGACAGTGGGACGGTCTCACCTGGGTCTGCTTCGCTTTGCACCAGAGCCTCCGCTGCAGGGGCTGCACCCTGTCTTTCCTGGCGTCCCGCTCAGCTTTTAGCACAGGCCTTAAGTTGGCCTTCCGCAAACGTAGCCTGCACAGAAGCACGAGCGCGTGGGAGACGAGTGAGGATGTCAGTGTTGCCTCCGTGAATCAAACATGTCTAACCCAGTGTCCAAAGACAGCCTTTCCAGGACGTCTGTGAATCCCTTAAAACCTTGGGCAAAGCATGCCATGTGCAGGCTCACGTGTGTGTCCTTTTCAGGGAAGAAGGCGTCCACCTCAGTTTTCATCAGCTCCTCGGTGGGGTTCATGACCCCGATCAAGTTAATAATCACTGCCTTCAAAAATTAAACAGCCCCACATCTTAAGCTTTTATCTGGCCTTCTTAACAGAAGGTAGAAATCGTTTAGAAAGTTAGGCTCAAACTCTGTTACCTGAAGGATATCAACATTTCAGGTCTGAGCTAATCAAATTTGGTTTGTTAGAGCTTAAAACGAATGAGCTTGACACTTGGGTTTCAGTCTTCCGATTCCTAAATCACAGCTCAGTCCTGGGGCTGCGGATTTTGCTGAGCCCCACCAGGCATCTTGAAAAGGCCCATGATGGGCGAAAAACCACAGGGAATTAGCGCGTCCTTTGGTCCATCACTGTGTTCCCTGTGCTGTTTGTTCCTACTTCAGTCTGAATACAGCTCCTCCTTCACAGGTTAAAGTATTTTGTGTCCTCCAGCTTGGAGAGAGTTTCTCAACCCAACTTTTACATCCAGGAGTGTTATTTTCTCACAAGTGACACCCCCACCTGCTGCCACACTGGCTGCTTCCTCTCTGCCTCTGTAACTGTTGTGTGTGTCCTGTTAGCATCTGTCGTGAAGTCATTGGGGGCAGGTTACAAAGAATCACCACGTCAAAACAGAGGACTCTCCTAGGACGTACTCACACCAGTACATAAGCTAACGTAAAGTATAATTTTTATCACTGAGTACTTTGCCGTAACATGTAGTAGAATCGGACAAAGTAAGCCACTGTCCCTCATCCAGGGCTTATTCTTGTACACCTCTCATCTTTTACAACAAAGTCAAGTCATGTCAGAAGGAGTGCGAAGTGAAAAATGGCTAAAAGTGCACAAAAATGTTTAAAAGTGCGCAGCATAACTTTTAGTCTGCAAAATGTCAGCAGAGGAATAATAGTTTATAATAAAGTGCCAGTTTTCACAAATTATGACTATTTGAAAGAAACAGAAGTGTTTTTAAGTCAAAGCAAATACCTTACGTTATGGTATAGTAGCTAATGAGAATCATTTATTCATCAAAGAATTAGCAAACATTGCCCTTCCTTGGCTGACGTAGAAGGGCCCCAAAATAAGCAGCCAGGTTTGAATTTTTTACTACTTTTTGGTCACATACTATTGACAGGATACACTGATGCATGGATACTTTTTTAAGAGCTGTCCTTCCAATTAAATTTTTTAGCAGCAAATGATGAAGTGTGATCCTTGCACTTTTTGCACATATCTCATTAATTATACCATCATTCTAAATATTTACAATGTGTTCTTTCAAATATTTGTAGATATAATAGAAAGCACGTCTCTGACATTATATGCCTTACTAAATTGACACTAGATATTCCCATGTTTACACACTTACATATGGTTAATGGCTCATGTTACCTATTAAAGTTTCCTGTTTCCTGATTTAAAAGATACTGAAAGGTTGAAGTACTGAAATGTTTCTTTTTGACCTCGGGATCTTACCGCTTCATAGAGTCACACGTAAATAGGCTGAATACTCATTTTAACGCCCCCAAACCCACTTTTCAGCATCATTGTGAAACGAAGGTTCCATCGGCCGAGGTCACGTTGGACACTTGGCGTGGCCGGCGTGGTGGCCGGTGACCTCTGCCCCAGGGAGGAGCGTGGAACGTAAACACCGGTTTCTACAGCAGCTTAGAGCCGGGATTAACTTGGATCATGTCGTCTTCTGCTTTTAATGAAATTCCGTCCCTTGTATTTTCATGTTTGGAAGAGAGTCCAAGTTATCTTATGCTAATTTAGTCCGGCCGTGCCCTCGGGGGTGTCACAGGCTTCCCTGACCTCTCCAAGAGGGACGAGGGGCATGAAGCATTCCTGAGAAACTGGAGTGCGGCAGCCCCCAGAGAGTTTGCAGCGAAACTTGCTCCAGACTCGCCGCCAGATGCTCGAGTCCCCTTTCAGCACTTGCCTGACATCTCTGTCAGCCTGTCTGGCTGCACGGGAAGGCCAGTCCGGGGGCCGGGGGAGGCCCAGGACAGGACTGTCCGTCTTTGTCGTTTGCCGTCTGAAGTACGTCCACGAAGGCGGGAAGAGCCCGGGGAAGCAGGGCCCGATTTGGCTTGTCTACTTTTCTTCTTTCCTAGCCGCCAATTTAAATTAGGTGAATTGGTATTCCTAGTCCCCAAATAACGAATTCCCTGATTTTCGGTGACCGAAATTGAAGGGTGGTAGGTGGTGGGTTTTTTGTAGGACCTCTGCGACTAATTACTTTGTAATGATATTAGCTATCGTGCAAAGGATGTTTTCTCTTGTGCATTTAATGAAATTTGGGGCAAGGGGGCGTTGGAAAATATCTTTCTGGTTTTAAAATTATATCCTCTCTGTGGTTTACGTTTCCTATATGAAGGATTTCAGAAGAAGTGGGAAAGGAGAGTATCCTATACTGTAAACAAACCGAGAAGCCACATTTCCTGTCTCGTCCCTTGTTTTCCTGTGAAGTGAGTGAAGTTCGGCGTGCCTGGCAGCGGCCACGTGAGGAGAGTCTGAAGGTCCTGCTCGACCCGACACCCGAGTGGGACCCTCAAGAACAGATCCTCCTACTGGGGTCCTTACCGCCTGCATCAGAGCTGGGCCACGGCTATGCTTTGTTTAGTCCAGGCAATATTTAAAATTTTCTTTTCTTTTTTAGCTAACAGTTAAAATTTGAGAGTTTTTTTTTTTTTTTTTAAACAAAACTCTCAGCTTTCAGCATTTCAGATGTATGACTTCTCTGATATAACCAGAAGACCCGGTGAGGCTCCTTCCACATCCCCGTACGGGGACCGTCTTCTGCCCGCAAGTGCTCACAGACCCTTCTGCAAGGGAATGTCCTCTGCAAGCCACCAGGGGTGAACCCAGCCGGGGCCCCTGAAGGCACTGGAGTTGTGAAGCTGTCTTGGACTCTTTCTCCAGTGCTGTGTTAAAAAAGAGAAATCACTTTTCAAAGTAAAGTACCTTGCTCACCGGAAAGTCCTTCCTGCTTTTTGTGTAAGAGCAGATACTTAAATATTACACTCATTTCTTCATTGACCTACACTGTGACTCTCAGGGCCCTTTGTCTCCTCATGGCAGCCTGGAAAGGCGGCTGGCCTGGGAGGTGGACGCGGGCCCCAGCGCCAGGCCTGCCTCTCGCCGTCTGGAACGTCTCGATGGAGCCCAGTTTCCTTACCTCCAAAACCTGAAACAAATTTCCCAACTCTCGAAAGTTCTGTGATCTTTGCCACTTTTCGGTTTCCAATGATTCAACACATAGTAGCTTAGGTTTCCTAACTTAACCTAGTGTCTCTGTCAAACAGAATTAATCATGGAATCAAACATGTTGCTGCCCTCAGAGGGGCTTTGTGTCACAGACCCTCAGGTTCTGTGTAGAGGTTCCCTTTGTAAAGACAAGGGTCCTTCAGATAATCACCCCGCCTCCATCTCCATCATCTTCATAAAGCGCAGCGAGTCTGTGGGCCGGTCTGACCGCTGTGACGGAGGACGTGTGCGCTGGACATCCGGAGAGAGGAGACCCTGGGGGCATCTCGGAGGACCCCTTGACATTCAGGCTGGAAACTGGGAAAGGAGGAGGGCCCCACGTTGAGCCTGGGACGTGACTGCGCGAGCCCCTTGCGTCCTGGCGGTGTCCTAGGCCGGCGTGTGCCTGGGGGGTGCAGTCACGGGGCTGGAGAGGCTGGTACAGGGGGTGTCTTCAGGCAGCCGCTTATCAAGCCTCAGCTCCTGCCGTTTCATGCAGACGGGGTGGACCGGGTGGAAACCGGCCCCAGGGTCAGGAAATCTGCCTTCTGTTCCTTGTTGTGCAGCCGCGACCTTTGGAAGGTCATTCCCCAGCCCTTCTCAGTTTCTCCATCCGTAAAATAAGATGGTGAAATTAATGTGCTTTATAAGAAACGTTAGGGAAATCCTTCTGATTATTTCCATGAGAACTATGGCCGATGAACATTTCTTGGGCCCCCACCTTGACCCCCTCTCTGGTACACTGTCCAGGGCCCTCGTCTCTGGTTGGAGGGGTTTCTCAGAGCCCTGCCTTCCTGCTGCCTGTCCATGGGTTCTGTTCCCACCCTGGTGACACCTCCGCCCCCCAGGAGGAGAGGTGGTGGAGGCGGGAGCTCCTTATGCCGAAATAAACAGTAAAGTTTGGAGACATGTAGACCAAGATAATTAGGACAATGCTGTTGAATGAAAGATGGCATTAGACTTCTTGTTATACTTACGTTGGAATCCGGTCCCCAACAGCACACTCTCCAGTTAACTGATTTGTTTTAAAAGGTTTGTTTGTTTGTTTCAAGATTTCATTAGTTGAAATCTTCTGCTCACGCCTCAGTTCAGGCTCTATTTATGGGCTTTTCTACTTCCTTGAGAAATGTTGGAAAAACATCTGTTTTTCTATCAACAACTGTTGACTATTTGGGAACAGTATAACACCAAGGAATGCGAACAATAGTGAATGAAGCTAACTATCTAGGAGAAGTGAGTTCAAGCTCCCCTGAAATATCTACCTGTATAGCACGGATTTATTTTCCTGAAATAGCGGAAACGCACTCATAAGACAAATATATAAATTACCAGGATTTAAAAAAATGTTTTATTTATTTATTTTGGGCTGCGTTGGGTCTTCATAGCACATGGGCTTTCTCTAGTTGCAGTGAGAGGGGGCTACTCTTCGTTACGGTGCACGGGCTTCTCGTTGCGGAGCACGGGCTCTAGAGTGCAGGCTCAGTAGTTGTGGCACACAGGCTCAGTAGTTGTGGCGCACGGGCTTAGTTGCTCCGCGGCATGTGGGATCTTCCTGGACCAGGGCTTGAACCCTTGTCCCCTGCATTGGCAGGCGGATTCTTAACTACTGTGCCACCAGGGAAATCCCTACCAGGATTTTTATACTCTTTCAAAACTTGCATATAGCCGACCTGCTTTGGGCAAGGAATCAGAAATTCTTAAGGATGGAAATGTTGAAATTGCAGATTTCCATTCTAAAACACATTTTTTTAAAAGAATTAGTGCTCTGAAAAATGCTGTGTTTTCGTGTTAAGAGTGATAACGGGCTGTGGAATCATCACGTTGTATCTCGGTGATCGTGATGGATCTGTGATCTCCTCAGCATTAGCCAGGCGTTTTCTCTAATAATATTATCCCTTGTAATAGCAGTAACGTTTTGTAGATCACAAAGCGCTTTCAAGAGATGCGCTGATAGGATCCCTAAACCCTGTGACGTGCGAGAAAACCAAGCGTGAAGTAAGTGACTTGCCTGGCGTGATAGGCCCAGAGTCTTAGGGCTTCTGTCCGCGTTCTTTTCACTACGTAACCTTGAGACTGTCCTTGATGGCCCATTTTCCTATAGAACACTTCGCTTGGGAAGACGCATCACTGTGCGAGGCCTTGTGGCCCTGCTGTCTGGGGGCGCTGGGTGTGTGGGCCTCACACCACAGGCTCAGCTTATGGAGTTGCCCCACCTTGTAAAAAGGTGACAGCGGATCACAGAAAGGTTCCTCGCCTGCCAGCGCCCAGTGCTGCTGGGAACAGGGTCGGTGTTTTCACTCTTTTTCCTGTGCTCCTTCGTCCTCAGCCTCCACTTCTAGCAGCAGGACGAGTTGGCATCAGCTGGGTGCTGTCCCTGCTCCCCCTGGACCCTCCGGACGGGCCGCCAAGAGGGGCGTCTCTGCTAAAGCATGTCAGGGGCCCAGCAGGTGACGTGGTTTCCCCAACTGGGGGACACCGCTCGCTCTTAGAGGCAAGCGCCCCAAACCCATCTCTTTTCTCAGAGGTCCTGACCTAACACGGAGTCAGAGACCAAGGTGACTCGTGGGACTGAGATGCTCGTTCTGGTCGCCTGGGAGGTGGCCCTGCGCCATCCCGGCTGGGCTGCCAGGCTGTTCCCAGCCCAGAGCTTCCACGAGAGGCATGAGCTCTCTTGTCTTTCCGCCCTCTGTGTCCTGGAGTCAGGCATGCAGAGGCACAGGCGCCGGGGGTAGGGGCAGTGGGGCAGCCCCGGGCTCATGCCCCGCCCACCAGTCCTGTGGGGCCACCCGTTGGGGGGGCACGGGATTTCTCTCCGTGTCTGGGGAGAGCCGACTTCCTTGGAGACTTTGTTCACTGATGCTTCAGCCCACTCGTGTGATCCTTTCACTGGACCCTGAACTGAATTTGTTCTTCTTCATTCTTCTTACGAGGCTTCGCTCTGGCTGACAGTGGAGGGCCGGGTGGGAAGGGCTCCTTATCCGCTGTCTGGTCTGGGGTCGGCCCGGTGGCTTTGGTCCAGCAGCACCTCCCTGTGTGTCCCCTTTATCTGTCCCTCTGTGATTTTAGAAGGAATTTCGTAGAAATGGGAACTGGAGATTCGGTGTGGATTGAGCAGAAAGTGTGATCGTCACACTGGCTTATTTTCAAGAGCAGTAAAAGGACACTAAATATTCTGCCTGCACACATGTTCCTGCCTGAAAATTACTAGCCTCTTAATTTATGATTTTTGGAGCAAATGTTCAGTAACTGTTCTTAAATCAACAACATTGATTTAAAAACAAAATTATCAGCATTACCTAGTGTCTCACAGAAAAGAAAAAACTCTAGCAGATCACTTCACATTTAGCTTTGAGATGTTATCAGCCGTCAGCTTTCCAAGCACCCTTTACCCTTGGTAAGTGCAGTGCAGTGGAAACGCTAGCACGTACACGGGCGTCCAGCAGACTCAGTTCATCCCGAAGACCCGGCACGTTGCACACCTTCCCGGGAAGGTTCACATCAATCACGGAGAAACATCTGTCTTCCGTAAACACCACCCCAAGCGCCCTGCTTCTCGGAAAGTTGGGCCGAGGGAACCAGTGCAGATCCCCTCCCTGCCAAGCCTTGCGTCACGAGCCTTCGTGATCAATAAGAACATTGTGGTGGTTGTTCAGAGCTGATGTAGTTACTTGTCTGCAAGCCGACACTTGACTCAAAAGGCTGGTCTGGTTTCTGTGGTGCAAGTGTGGCCTTCGCTGGGCCTGTCCTGGCACCGAGCTCTGGGACTGCTCTGCCCGGGCAGCAGCTGGGCCCATCCCTCAGTTTCATAGTGAGTAACCCATCAGCCGGACCAGCGCCTCTGTGAGAGGACACGGTGTCTTTTCCGTCAGAACCACCGTGGCCCGTTAGTTAGTAGGAAGGAGGGAAAGGACAGAATTGAAAACCCATCAGATGCCTGGCTGTGGGCTCTTCAATTCTGGAGAGACAGAAAATGTGGTGGCCCTGCTTTTCTTAATAACTGGGATAAATGCAGATAGTGGTAGGCCACTGCACATCTAAGGATGAGATGAGGCGGAGATGCATGACTTAGAAAAAGTCTCTCCGTTCATAGTTGAGATGCACAGTGTTTCTTGGCTTTCCTGTAATCGGTTGATATGGTTTGTATATTAATTCATGTCAGGCTCTTAGAATTTCCTCTTGGAGTTTCTGTCTTCCTCCTTGAAAACTTTCTGTTTCATTTTCAGGGAAATGGAATCCTTTGGGTCTTACTGTTGAAATATAGTTTTGTTGTGTCCGATATTACTTTTAATTTCACCAATTGCGGGGTAAATAAACCATTGTGCAGTTGGAAAAAAAAAAATGGGCAGAAAGGCAGAATATGTTAAAGCCTCTTGCTTTTCGTTGCAGGGAGATTTCCCAACTGCAGCGGCTCTGTTCTGTTCTGCCTCTGGCTAACATCTCAAGATCAGTCATAAAGCTCCACGCAGATACTTTCATGTATTGGAAGAACAATATTTTGACACTCGTTGACACAGCAGAAAAATACAACCCCGAATTAGTGTTCAGGAGGACAGTGAAGACATTGTCCGTTCATATGAGATGCATGTGAGAATGTTGTGTTGTGTTAACAGAAAAGATGCCCCTCAGCCCTTGACCGTCAGCGTTTGCCGGGAGAACCGCTTCTGGTTCTTCACGGGATTAGACAGCTTTTTATTCTTAATCATGGGACTTGAGCAGTCATTGGTACTGTCAGACTACAGAAAATTCTAGGCACCAAAAAATACAGGTTTATTCTCCCTAGTCTAGCAATTTGAGTTAAGCTTCTCTCAAGTTTTTGTTTGGTTTTTCTTTTCTTTTTTGGGGTGGGGGCCACTTTAGAATATTTAAAGACTTGTTATGTTAACTATTTTGAAAATATTAATTCAATTTATCAAAGGCCTGATTTTCTAAATTTCATCTGAAGTTATAAAGACTCAAAAAAAAGTCTGTCACTATCTATGTGTTTTTAAAATAATCAAACTTTTAGGAGCTCTCTTGATTTTTTTTTAATTTGAAGAACATAAAGGAGCTTTTGCTTTAATCTTCAGCAGTGTGGAGGGGCTGTAGTCTGTAAATTACTGGGTTTTTTATATGTAGTGGAATTTCTCTCCTCCCGTGTCACTAGGCTCAAATATTACTGCTACAAGAAATGTTTTCTTAAATAGAACTAGCTTCCCTTCCCATCTCTCTCAATCAAGGACACTACTGAGTCAGCATCTAGGAAGTAATTATGATAACAGAAACACTAGAGTCATGGGCAAGACCAGGTTAAAAAGAGCAGCTTAACCTCCCAGAAGATCAACGCTTACGTGGTGTTTCTGTTGGGGTGTTCTTGTATTTCGCAACCAGAAAGTAAAGGCAGAATGATTAAATCTGAATCTATTCAAGCGCAGTTTGAAGAGTATGGAGGTGGAGTGACTCTTAAATTGAAATCCTGATCTCTGGGAATCAGGATGCTGTGCTGAAACACATTTGAAATGAGTTTCAATGAATGCGTTGAATGGGCACCAGCTCGCCGGTGACAAGGATGCTGCGTGTGCCGGGCCGAGGTCCTCAGGGATGCTGGACGGGCAGGCGCCGCGCTCGTGGGTCTAGGAGCAGACGGATGAGGGTTCTCAGAGCCCTCCCGCCGCGAGGTGTGCCCGCCGCCTCCCCGCTCCTGCCAGCGGTCAGCGGTCACCCCTTGGTCCCGGTGGCTCGGGGACGTGGCGTTCCTCCCTCCTCCCTGAGGATTCTGGGGCCCGGGTGCTGCCTTACCCCTTGGACCTGCCTTCTCGGCGCTGATGCATGGCTGCCCCCCGCCCCATGCAGGGACTGGTCCCCAGCTGTCTTCCTCCGAGCTCGTGGCACAGGGAGCAGAAACCAGCTCGAAGAAATTCAGGTGGAAAAGGAGTCATCCCAGGGGGCGCTGGGGCACGTCCCAGGCCGGGGCGGTGGAGTCGCTTGCCGTGCTCCGGGCGCCTGCCCCTCGCTCCCCCCAGGCCTGGGGTCCTGCCCTCCCTGCTTCTCGCCCAGCAGGTGTCCTGCCCTGGGCTCTGAGGTGCTCCTTCTGCCTCAGGCCTCCCCCCCCGGCCTCAGCAGGGCGCTGACCCCACTCCGGAGTCAGGCATCTCCGGTGCCCAGTGCCATCCTGCACATTCAGTCTCTGGGCCTCTGATCACAGGCTTTTTTGAGACCCCGATTGGCCCAGAATATGTCTGTGTCCACCCTTGATATGGGACTGGGAGTGGGGGAGGCACTGGGATGGGCCCCTGGCTGAGCGTAGCTCTGGCCTCACGCCTCCAGCTCAAGCCGGGGGTGGGGGGTGGGGGGGGCCTGCTTGGGACGGAGGTTGTCCGGAGCTCCCAGGCCTGATGTCTCCTGGAGGCTCGCTGGAGTTCATGTCTCAGAAGTTCCTCCTTAAGTCAAATGCTGGGCTCTTAGAGCCTTTTTCCTGCGTAAAGCGTGGATGCCCCTAAGCCAGGCTCTGCATCCTCCGTGTCTGCCCCCACCTGGCATCCTCCAGTGCCTGGCACTTTGTGGGCTTCCGTAAATACTTGCTGACCGACAGGTCCGGTCCCCGGGCTGGTCCGCACACGTCCACGCAGCTGTTCCTAACGACCATTTAGAATGGCAGAATTTCCACAGGAAAATGCATGGGAGTGTAATGCAGTGAAAAGAAAACGAAACAGGGGACTGAGGCTCTCGTCCCACCTCCGGCCAAACTAGCTGTGTGACTTCAGCCAGATCACATAACCTCTCTGGTTTCAGCTGCTTCCCCGCCTTTTTATGAGTTGAATTGAAAGACAGCATCTCTGAGGTCCTTTCCAACTATGAAAGTCTGTGGCTGTGAACAGAATGGGGATTAAATTCACTCCACCCTTTCACTCTGCATGCCATGTATGGACGCAGGACTTTGGTCCTGGAGATGAACTAGGTTCTCCCAGGTGCCAGGAACCCTCTCCAGCTGCGTAGCCACCGTCATCATCATCATGATAAATAATAGTCCTTGAGCGCTTACTCTGTTCCAGGCACTGTTCCAGGCACTGTTCATATATTAGCTAATTTCATCCTAAAAGCGACCCTACGAGGTTGGTGCCATTATTCTCATTTTTCTGAGGCCCTGGAAGATTAGGAACTTTCCAGAAGTCATGCAGTGACTCCTGGAGCCGAGGTTTAACCCGGGTGGTCTGACTCCAGGTCTGAGGACCACGGCACGCGCTGGTTCTCGGTGTGGTCCCCAGACCAGCAGCATCAGCTTTGCCCTGGAACCTGCTAGAAGTGCAGATTGTCAGGCCTCCCCCAGGCCTACTGAGTCGGCCTCGCTGGGGCTGGAGGAGGCCGGCGATCTGTGTGTTAACCTCCCAGGAGGCTCTGATGCACACAGACTCCAGCACCCCTGCCTGCTCCCTGAGCACCGGCTGTCATCGTGCCCGTAAGTGTCTCTCTGGGTCTTTGCTCCCCACTGTTCCCACTGGGAGGCAGGGGTGTGGTGTCACTGCCCATTGGTACACGAATGAGACAGGCATTCAAAAGTCAGACGGTCATAAACTGGGAGCTAGTTAGCCCACTTCTCAAGGTCTGTCTTCTAGTTGGCATCACCGATGTAGTCACTGCAGGAAAAGTCAGGTGGTGGAGACGAGGAAGGAGGGAGGGGAGAGGATGATCCGCCAGCTGTGTCCCGGGGTGAGCAGGCCGCCTCCACGAAGCCCTGCAGGTTGAGCGGCGGCGTGAGGGCAGCACACACACGAGAGGGGGCCCCTTCTCCCTCTGCGGGGCGGCTCCGTGGCCCGGCTGCCCCATGAGTGCCTGCCAGCCTCCTGTGTTCGTGGGCATACAAGGGGTGCCCAGGTGAGCTGAGATGTGCTGCGAACACAGAACGTGCACGGGGCTTCCAAGGCTCAGTGCATAGGAAAACAGCGTAAAATACCTTGATAATATTCTCTATTGAAACGACGATGTACTGCATACATTGGCTTATAAAGCATTAAAATTAGCTCTGCCCTTTCCTTTTCCTTTTTTAATGTGGCTAATAGAAAATGTTAAGTTATATATGTGGCTTGCATTGCATTTCTGTGGGGCAGCACCGTTTTAGGGAACCTTAGCTTGTAAAGTCCCGCTGCGTTTCCCTTAATGCACATAATGTGATGTGTTTATCAGGGTTAGTTACCGGTAACGATGGCTGTCAGTACTGGAACCCAGAGGTCCGTGGCGAGGCTCGGGCCTGTCACTCAAGGGAGCCCAGGACCAGCCCAGAAGCTGGGCGCCTCCGGTCAGAGTCAGACGAGAGGCAGAACTGGGTGCTCAGGACGGCTTTGAGGGGAAGGTCACAGCGAAGTCAGAGCTGCTTCCCAAGGGTGAGTTGAGGCAGCCCTGGGCCGGGAGCCACGAGCCGGGAGTGGCGGGCAGGTGGCCGGCCGTGCGCGTGGAGTCACTTCCTGCTGTGCAGCTGAGCCAGGAGCGAAGTCTGGGTGGCTCACCGGGCATGTGAGTGGGAGCAGGTATTGGAAGCACCTGGAAGGGGTAGGCGGCTGGGCTCCAGGAAACAGCACTTCTGGGAAGTGCGTTGTGACAGTCATGGTGTCGGGGCCCGTATGCCAGGTGTGAGTCCCTGAGCTAGTGTCAACCTGACCATCACTGCACGGTGCAAGGTAGGCAGAGCTGTGCAGGGACACTACAGCAGAGGCAACAATGCTTATGTTAAAGGCAAACGTAAGGATTTCATTGCTGTATTGAAACAGCTGAAATTACAGTCATCACAGGACTGCCCGCCCATCCTAAACGCCCTGTCACAGTGTGACTTTACTGCTTTTCTCATGGCGGGGGTGGGGGTGGGGGGCGTTCCCCTTTGTCTGGATTCGGGCTGTGCCTGCCACAGTAGTCCATGGAGGGGCACGGCGGGGCCTCCCGAGGCTTTAGGAGGCCTTGCAGATTCTGTTTTCTAGGTAGCTGGGCCAGGCTGGGTGAGAGGCTGCGGGGACAGGACACAAGGAGGAGGGCTGGGGGGCGGTCCAGCACGGAGGACCCAGGCCTGTGCGGGAGGCCATCTCGGCCAGCAGCCCGGGAAGCAGGGAGGAGCCGTCCTCCCGGATTCTGAACTCAGGGTCCTGAGCAGTAAAAAGGCTTAAGCCAGAGTTTCGGGATGGCTGATTAAGCAGCAGCCTTTGTCTGTATGTGCGTTTTCTCTTATGGTTCTTTCCTACGTTGTTTACGTGGTCACATAACCTTGGGTACATACCATGCTTCATGTGCTCACTCAGGGCACGTTGTGCTGGGCATACATGTCTGGCTGTAGAATTCGCTCCAATTAATTCCCAGTCCTAAAAGTCCCACACAATGACGTTCCGTAGGGCTGGACAATGTCTCTATCGATGCCCAGCCTTTCCTGCAGGACGACGGGAGGGACCCGGGTTCATGTCGGGGCCTGGCCTCCTGGCTGAGGGGCAGTGCGGACTGACCGGGGTTGGGCTGCTTGGGGCCCACACTCAGCCGATCAGCGCCGGGAAGTGAGGGCAGCCGTGTCCCGGGGCAGAGAGTGTCCTGATTTTGGAGAGAGGGTTTTGGGAGGACTTTAAAGTGGGGCTGCAGGCCCGCCCTGCACTTGCCTTCTCCTCACACCGTTCCACAGCAAGTATGCAGCCTTGTTCAAACAGGAAGAGTAATGGGAAAGCTGAGTGGGCCTGGGGAGAGGGCTGCAAGGGGGGACAAGGACCAAAACGAGACAGACCAAAAGCACATACGGGCCATAAGGAGTAGCAGCAAAGGCAAATACCACGGATTCAAAGAAGTTTACAGGCAGCGCAGTTTGGTTCCATTTGCCAGAAGCCGAGGAGGGCAGATTAGAGCCCGTGGGCCAGTCACGGGTTGTGTAAATAGCACGGCCGCACCCACCTCTTCCTGTGTTGTGTGTGGCCGCCTTGTGCTCCAGCGGCAGAGCTGAGCGGCTGTGTTACAGCATGTGGCTCGAAAGCCTAAAGTGTTTACTCTCTGGCCCTTTCAGAAAACGTTTGCAGACCCTGGACTTAAAGGAAATAAATGAAGGAGTTAAGCGAGAAGTAGTCAGTAAAGACACGGACAAGAGAGAGAAAATCATTCCAGAGGTTGAAGTCACATTAGCAAGAAACCTTTAAATAAGTGTTATTAGAAACAGGTGAACAAGCAGGAGGACATCACATAAATAGTAATAATAATATAATAATAATAATAATAATAATATGGAAGAGAACAAGGATAAGTATGATGGGGCAGCAAGTAACAGACCTGAACACAGAAGAAAAGAGATCCAACACATGCATAATTGGTGTGCCTGGAAAAGAAAAGGAGTGCGTGGAAGCATGGAAGAGATAAAATGTACTCAGAGATCAATAAATAACTACGCTACCTGACTCTGCATACAGAGAGAGCAGATGGTGCTCCAGAAAACTGGGTCAGAGTGATTCCCAGAGGACTAGAGCTTTCAGGCTGTATGTTGTGACCCCCAGCCTCGGACTTCGTAGCTTGGTGGACCTGGCTGGAACAGAAGGGCAGGGCAGTGCAAGTGTTGGTCTGGCCTCTTTCAGTGCATTGGTATCAATGTTGAATGATATGTTAATAGCAAGAGCTAGATAGCCTTCTAAATTTGTTTTATTATTTTTGGTGTTTTTAAAAATGTATCACCTAATGATTTTTTTCCTGTCCAGTAACTTTGTACTTTTCAAATGTCTAAAAGACCCTTAATCAAAGGAATCCACAAACAACAGTATTTTCACCCATGAAGAAATCAATAGACCGAGGTTTTGATTTTATGCTAGATGATTTTCTCAATACAGTTGTGTTTGTTAGTCATTTAGTACCTGTTTCCCAGCTATGTCAGAGTAAGGGGTACTCCCCCCGGGCTAACCCGAACTGTGTGCATCCCACAAAGCATAAGACCCAGCCTAGCCCAGGACTCCTTGAAGTCCTGATTCAAACTGAAAACACCAGGCTATCATGATGAAAGCAGCTACTGAACAGAGCTGAAAGAAAATGTATGTGAACGGTTCCACACTTAGAATCCTTTATGGGGAATTTTAATCTCCATTTGTTCAAATGCCTCTGATTTTTATTAGAATGATTTCATAGAATTTCTCCCCTATTTTATACATATATTTACATATATGTATATATATATTTATGTACGTGTATATGTTTAGATTATTTTTATGACAGTAGCCCGTAAAGCACAAAAGCACAGGACTGAGAAGGCAGCAGTCAGATGAACATAGTTAAACATAACCTTGATTAACAAATCTCGTTATTCATGGATGACAGCTCAGTTAATAAGTGTCCGTGGCTTGGATACTGAGCCGGAGGTTAATGGCAAGGTGGAAGCAATTGTCGAATCCAGGTTTTCAAGACAAACACACATCCCAGCCCGAAAGGCACGCGTGGAATCAAGGCTAGCTGGTCGGCTGTGGTGATGCCCTTTGGCTGTTCTCCACCACTGGTCCCGCTGGGAGCCACTGCAAGCTCCTGGGTCCAGGAAGGAGGAGGCCCCTCCACCGTGACTTCCACGTCGTGACCTGTACGGCCGAAGAGCAGGTGTGGGAGAGGAGTATTTTTTTTTTTTGGCGGGGGTGGGGGGATTTTTTAAAGTTTTATTTTGACTTCTCTAAACTAGGTTTGTAAAACAGATAGATTCGCTGTATAGTCACAAGAGAGCACGTATCCAAATGGAGCGGATGCTTATAACCACCTAGACTTGGCCTTCAGGCGTCAGTGACGTGGAGTCGGGTTCCCCCTGGACTTTATACGCCTTAAAAGCAAGATGAATATGGGACATGGTTGGAGAACTGCGCTGTTCATTTGCCATCAGGAGACATTTTGATGTTGAAGAATCCCAAGCCTTGGTGCACTCCTCCCTGTGGGATGGATTAAAACATAAAAAGCAGGCGATGTTTCCGTTTGCACTGGTGATCAGGGCAGGGCAGAGGTAATTAAGTGTGTGAGGAGGTGGGGGAGTCAGTCGTATCCTTATGGGGCCCCTCATTCCGGGAGGGACGGGCCCAGAGTGCAGACGCCTGAAACCTGTCACCTCAGGAGCGTTTCTGCACCGGAAGCCGGAGCTGGGTAGGGACTTGAGCACGGGGTGGCCGGCCGAGTCGTGGGTCACATGGCCCGCATGTGAACAGGAAGGTGAGGAGAGGTGAACCTTCGCCTCGGCCGTGCCATCCATCAGGGAAGAAATGGACCAGATCAGCGTGTGCAGCTGCGTGAGGACGTGCAGGCCGGGGCGCTTCCCACACAGGGGCCTTTGTGCTGGACACGACTGGGCATCGCGACGGGCCGCGCGGCCCCGGCTCGGTGGCAAATTCCTAACCCACGATCACCGCAGAGCACCAACTTGTTCATCTGGTCTGGAGTGTCACCGGCCTTCATTTACCAGTCAGAGACGATTCATTATGCTCAGTGGAAATTCAAACAAAGCCTTTCCCTCTGCGTTTTAAAACCAGTAAACTATTCAGTAATAACAAATAAATCTGGAGCTGTACATCCTTTCCCGCCCATTCCCAGGCTGGAGTCTGGGACAGGATGAACTTTAAAGGAAATGCCTAGAAATTGGTAGGTCAAAGGCCACGGATGGTCGGCTGGAAAAGAAAAGGGCAGATTCTTGGCACTCAGCTGTGGTGAAAGTGAGGGCCTCCTGTGTGCCCGGATTCCCGGTGGGGATGGAACGAGCACCAGGGAGCTGGTGCCGGTGTCTCAAGTAATCCACCCGCAACCAGTCATCGTCTTTTCTCCCTTTATTTTTAGCAGCCCTTGCTTTCTTTCACATGATTAAAAATATGATTTTTTCAAAACCATTCCAGCCCAACATAGTGTTTAAAAGAAATAAAATAAGCTGAGCAGTCCTGAAAGACCTACTTGAAATGTTATTTTTAGAATGGAAAGTCAAGTAAAACACCCTTAAGTACATACACTAATCCCTCAGAAAAACGTTCAGATAGAAATTCTAGCCAGAAGCATAATTTAACTTTTCCTAAAAACTTTGGAAGCATTTTGAAGAAAGCCAAAACGTGCGTGTGTGTGTGTGTGTGTGTGCGTCTGTGTGTGTGTGTGTGTGTGTGTGTGTGTGTGTGTGTGCGCGCGCGCACACAGCACGTGAGAGGGTCAGCTTAGTTGGGGAGGTGCCCAAAGGGCAGCTCGGGCCAGTATAGCCAGTGCGCTATGCCATCGTCCCAGGGAAACCTGGAGAGACACAGGCCATGCCAGGGCCCAGGATGGAGGGTTCCCAGGCCGAGGAGGAGGGCATTCCAGGCTGGGTGGACGCCTGCAAGACGCGGACGCCAAGAGGGACCTCTCACCTCTGCTGGTGCCCGCGGCCAGGGCACCTCCGAGGAGCTGAGCAGCCAAGGGCGCTGGCCCGGGCCGACCCTCGGGGCCGCACGCGCCGCCCCGCCGAAGAGGGCAGCTCGCATCATTTTGTGCCCTCTTAGAACCGGCCAGGCTTTGTTATTAATATAATTCATGTAAAAGTTTTAAAGTGCTATAAATAAATTCATCAGCTATAATCTCTCAGTGCAAAACAAAACTGCAGATCTTTCAGGAATGCGAACAAACCCCTCTCCTGCCAGGACGATTCCGTCCGATGCTTCTCAGCACGTCCCTGACCTGCGTCTGCTTCCAGCGCCCCACCCGGGGGCCGCCTCTCCAAGGCGTGTGAAATTGCCGAAAGCCTTGTCTTCTGCAGGACAAAAATACAATTTAAAACAATCTGGAAATAGACCGAAATAGTCACAAGAAAAAACTTCGAGTACAGGAGAAACGTGCGCGTTTCTGTTTTTTAGAAGGCTGCCATAAATTGCAATGAATAAAGAAGAATTAAACTTTACTTAAACTAAATCAGCAAAAACTTTGCTGACTGTGTTTTCTAAAAGAAAATAAGCGGCTCCATTGATCTCAGAAACCTAGTTTTCAGCTTATCCCACAGCAGCTGGGGAGACACCAACCAATAGTTTTCTATAGATGTTACAACAAGAGTTCAATGCACATAATATTGGGGACTCTGTGTTCTGATGAGGTGACTATTGCTTTCACCTATTTTATTTGGAAAAGTGGGTGTGAGTGATGAAAAAAATTGATTTTTTAAAAATTTTTTATTGAAGTATAGTTGGTTTATAATGTGTTTTAGACGTACAGCAAAGTGATCCAGTTATACATATATATGTGTATATACATATGTATATTCTTTTTCAGATTCCTTTTCATTATAGGTTATCGCATTGAGTTGTTTTTTGTTGTTTTTTTTTGTCTTAGATTTTTTTCCTAAAGAGACTGCTGTCAGATACCAGCTATACTTAATTTTGTAAAATCTTCATCTTCTGTCTGTGTAAACAAACCTTTAAAATCAGTGCGTGGCTGCAAGCTATAGAACCTCTGGGCCCGGCTGCTACGGAGAGAGCCGTCTGAGCTGAGTTGGGAGCCCTGTTCTGGGTCTTTCACCTGCAGCTAGACTTCTGGCTCTCCTTGAAAAAGCCCGTCTGTGAGATGCGCCCACCGAGCCCCTGACCTTCAAACACAGCTACTGAAACCTTAACTCTGCGCAGACGTCTTCACTGCCAGATAACTTGTTAAAAGTGCTGTTCGTTATGTGATTGTTTTTCCGTTAAGGATTGTTGAACATTTTGCTTTACCGTGTCACCGCAGTGGTAAATTTCCAACTTTACTGTTAAGAAATTTGGTCCTACTTTGGAGGATAAACACCTATCCTTAAATGATGTTTTCTTGCCTTCCTTCCATGATTCTTAAATATCCTTTGAAAAGGTTATTCAGTGCAGACGCTCTTCAGCATCTCCTACGTGTGAACTGTAGTCCAAGGTCCTGCTGCAGACAGAGGTGCTGCAACAGCTGCCCGGCCTGTGCACCTGGGATGTACCCAGAGGTCCCCAGATGATTCTGTCTCACGTTAGAGTTTGAGAACCACGACTGCCGCGGTTAGGATGGTGGACTAGACTCATCGTCACCGTCTGTCTACACAGGTTAAAGCATCTAAACAAGGAGGCTGTTAGCCCTTGGTAGCCAGGGTCACCACACCAGAATCCGAGGAAGTGAAACTTCACCAGTAGCTCACCCGGCTTCCCAGATAATCAAATAATTGCTTTGCTCTGTTTCGCTTCACTTCTACTCTGTAAAAGCCTTGTGCCCCTGTCCCTGCGTGGGGAGCCTCCTGAACACCTTTGGAATCAACGTGTGCTCAGATAAACTCCTGAGAGCTTTTGCGTGCCTTGGTTTACCTGTTAGCACTGTCCCTGTCCGTGATGTGCGTTGGTGACGTGATAGTTCCCGAGGGGCAGCTGGGTCCAGCTTTCACGTGGCTCTGCCTCTCTTTCTAGGCCATGTGGCTGATGCTACAGAACGATGAACCCGAGGACTTTGTCATAGCCACGGGGGAGGTCCACAGCGTCCGGGAATTCGTAGAGAAGTCGTTTCTGCACATCGGAAAAACCATCGTGTGAGTATGACTGATGGACGTTTGTCAGACGTGTGCTCGCTGTTCTGCCTGCATTTTGTCTTTTTCCCTCTTTGCTCTTGTAAAGCATGAAGCAGGGACTCGGTCCCAGTTATAGTGAGAGTCAGATGTTTGTCACCATCTAAACTCAGTTTTTTAAAAATTTCTTTTCTCTTCTTAATTTTTAAATATGTTTTTAAGGTGTTTACTTTTTTAACTTTAAATTTTGTATCATGGTTTATACTCAGTTTACTAGGATTTTACTGTTGCTAATTGCTCTTAACAGATCAATGTGATAACATAAAAGTTACACAAACTTTTTTCAGTACTTTCAATTTATATTTTAAATTTTTGAAACCATAGAAACTTACAGAAAAGTTTCAAATACATGACCAGCATAATTCTTTTCTCTGAACCATTGAGAGTAGGCCCCGTCCCCCTGACTTCTGTGTGTATTTCCTATAAACAGAGACATTGTCGAACATGAATGCAGCGCAGCCGTCAGGGTCAGGAAGTGGCGCTGCTGAGCGAGCACCGTCTCACCCGCAGGCCTCACCCGAGTCTTGCAGCTGCTGAGCGAGCACCGTCTCACCCGCAGGCCTCACCCGAGTCTTGCAGCTCCACTTTATACCACGCGATCCACACACCACAGCTACTTGTTGCATTACACAAATTTTGAAGTCAGATTTTCATTGGAATATTTGAAAGATTGGGGGGAAGTCCTTCACTACAGGTGGAAGGTTCTTTTTTGGTGATTGTATTATTGAGATAAAATATACATAACATAAAATTTACCATCTTAATAATTTTCAGGCATACAGTTCAGTGGCATTACGTATACTCACAGTGTTGGGCAACCATCACCGCCATCCGTCCACAGAACTCTTTCTTCTCCCGAAACTGAAACTGCTCCCATTAAACCCTAACTCCCCTCCCCCTCCCCCAGCCCCTGGCAGCCACCATTCTACTCTCTGTCTCTGAGTGTGATGACTCCAGGGACCTCATATCAATGGAATCACACAGTATCTGTCCCTCTGTGACTGGCTTATCTCGCTGAGCCTGATGTCCTCGGGTTCCATCCTGTGTCAGCACTTCACTCCTGTTTAAGGCTGAGTAATATTCCGTTGTGTGGATGGACCACGTGTTGCTTGTCCATCATCTGTTAACCCCTGGGTGGCCCCCACCTTTGGGCTGTTGTGAATGCTGCTGCTGTGAACACGCGTATACAAGTATCTGTTTCAGTCCCTCCCTGCTTTCCGTTCTTTGGCTTATAAACTTAGGAGTGGAATTTCTGGGTCGTACGGTAATTCTGTGTTTAACTCTTTGAAGATCTTTCAAACATTTTTCCAAGATTCACTTTTAAAATATAAGAAAGGACTTCTATTTCTAGCTATGATGGAATAACAGAAATCAGATTAAACCTTCTATCTTGAAAAACTAGGAAACTATATGAAATACATAAAACACCGTTCGGGCGACGGGCAGTGCAGGACCGTGATCCCTGGTAGAAAAGGAGCAGATGAGATGAGCCCTGCATTCACCCGGGTTTCCTGGAGACATGGTCTCCACCAGGGAGCGTGGCAGAGGAACTTCAACAGAGAACAGCCGTTTGCTGAGAGCCGGGGAGGTGGAGGGCAGAATTCAGAGTCTGAGGCACCTGGATGTTGTGGGGCCGTGCGATGAGGAGCCCGTGGCATGGTGATCCGCAAAGAAAAAGAGTTCCCAAAGCGTGCATAAGGATCCCACTGAGTCCTTGCTGAATATTAAGAAGACATTCCACGAGCTTGGATGAGGAACTGCCTGGGAGGTGGAATTGAAGGTTTCTTAGAGCGTTCCCAGGCTTGGGAGGCACATGAGCTTCAGCTGTAATGGAGAGACCTCGTTCTCACTCAGTGACCATCCTCACTCAGGGGATGAAGCAAGATTCCAGAAGAGCTATGCCTCAGTGATGGGACTGATTCCCAGAGTAAAGGCTGCTCTAGACCCAGGCTAACAAAGCTTAAACACAAACTTCCAAGGGATCAAACTGGATACAAATAACTTAGCCTTCGACCATTGCAAAGCCCAGTGTTCTTCAAAGGAATACAGTAAAATCTAGACTCAAAAGCGTAACGTTTCTTTTTCTTTTGATTTTTATTGGCGTATGAGTTGCTTTACAGTGTTGTGTTAGTTTCTGCTGTGCAGCAAAGTGCGTCGGCCATACGTATACATATGTCCCCTTTTCTTTGGGTTTCCTTCTCCTTTAGGTCACCACAGAGCACTGAGTAGAGTACCCTGTGCTATACAGCAGGTTCTCATTAGTTATCTCTTTTATACGGAGTATCAATAGTGTATATCTGTCAATCCCAATCTTCCAGTTCATCCTAACCCCCACCCTTCCCCATTGATATCCATACGTTTGTTCTCTACGTCTGTGTCTCTGTTTCTGCTTTGTAAATAAGATTGTCTATACCAGTTTTTTCAGATTCCACATATATGTGTTAATACAGCAGTCCCTGACCTTTTTGGCACCAGGGACCGGTTTTGTGGAAGACAGTTTTTCCACAGGGGGAGGGGGGGATGGTTGAGGCCATAATGCGGGCGATGGGAAGCGGCTGTAATTACAGATGAAGCTTGGCTCGCTCGCCCACCGCTCACCTCCTGCTGCGCAGCCCAGTTCCTGACAGGCCACAGACTGGTAGCAGTCCACAGCCCAGGGGTTAGGGACCCCTGCATTAACATACAGTATTTCTTTTTCTCTTTCTGACTTACTTCACTCTGTATGACGGTCTCTAGGTCCATCCACATCTCTACAAATGACCCAATTTCATTCCTTTTTATGGCTGAGTAATATTCCACTGTATATATGTGCCACATCTTCTTTATCCATTCCTCTGTCGGTGGACACTTAGGTTGCTTCCATGTCCTGGCTATTGTAAACAGAGCTGCAGTGAACACTGTGGTACATGACTCTTTTTGAATCATGGTTTTCTCAGTGTATATGCCCAGTAGTGGGATTGCTGGGTCATATGGTAGTTCTATCTTTAGTTTTTTAAGGAACCTCCATACTGTTCTCCATAGCAGCTGTATCAATTTACGTTGCCACCAACAATGCGTGAGGGTTCCCTTTTCTCCACACCCTCTCCAGCATTTGTTTGTGGATTTTTTTTAATGAATTTATTTATTTATTTGTTTTTTATTTATTTATTTTTGGCTGCACTGGGTCTTCGCTGCTGCACATGGGCTTTCTCTAGTTGTGGTGAGCAGGGGCTACTCTTCGTTTCAGTGCATGGGCTTCTCATTGCGGTGGCTTCTCTTGTTGCAGAGCACAGGCTCTAGGCCCATGGGCTTCAGTAATTGTGGCATACGGGCTCAGTAGTTATGGCTCACGGGCTCTAGAGCGCAGGCTCAGTAGTTGTGGTGCACGGACTTAGTTGCTCCACAGCATGTGGGATCTTCCCGGACCAGGGCTTGAACCCGTGTCCCCTGCATTGGCAGGCAGGTTCTTAACCACTGCGCCACCATGGAAGTCCTGTTTGTGGATTTTTTTTGATGATGGTCATTCTGACTGGTGTGAGGTGATACCTCATTGTAGTCTTGATTTGCATTTCTCTAATAATTAGTGATGTTGAGTCTTTTCATCTGTTTGTTGGCCATCTGTATGTCTTCTTTGGAGAAATGTCTATTTATGTCTTCTGCCCATGTTTTGATTGCATGGTTTGTTGTTTTGATATTGAGCTGCATGAGCTGTTTGTATATTTTGGAGATTAATCCTTTGTCAGTTGCTTCATTTGCAAATATTTTCTCCTATTCTGAGGGTTGTCTTTTCTTCTTGTTTATGGTTTACTTTGCTGTGCAAAAGCTTTTAAATTTAATTAGCTCCCATCGTTTATTTTTGTTTTTATTCTCATTACTCTAGGCGGTGGGTCAAAAAAGCCTTTGCTGTGACTTATGTCAAAGAGTGTTCTGCCTATGTTTTCCTCTAAAAGTTTGATAGTGACTCGCCTTACATTTAAGTCTTTAATCCATTTTGAGTTTATTTTTGTATATGATGTTAGGGAGTGTTCTAATTTCATTCTTTTACATGTAGCTGTCCAGTTTTCCCAGCACCACTTATTGAAGAGGCTGTCTGTTCTCCATTGTATATTCTTGCCTCCTTTGTCAAAGATAAACCCAGGCACATATGGTCACCTTATCTCTGGGCTTTCTATCCTGTTCCATTGATCTGTATTTCTCTTTTTGTGTCAGTACCACACTGTCTTGATTACTGTAGCTTTGTAGTGTAGTTTGAAGTTGGGGAGCCTGATTCCTCCAGCTCCATTTTTCTTTTCAAGATTGCTTTTACTATTCAAGGTATTTTGTGTTTCCATACAAATTGTAAAATTTTTTGTTCCAGTTCTGTGAAAAATGCCTTTGGTAATTTGATAGATTGCATTGAATCTGTAGATTGCTTTGGGTAGTTTTGTCATTTTCACAATATTGATTCTTACAATCCAAGAACATGGTATATCTCTCCATCTGTTTGTGTCACCTTTGATTTCTTTCATCACTTTCTTATAGTTTTCTGCATACAGGTCTTTTGCCTCCTTAGGCAGGTTTATTCCTAGGTATTTTATTCTTTTTGTTGCAATGGTAAACGGGATCGTTTCCTTAGTTTTTAATGTTCAGCATTCAACCAAAAATTAGTAGGACTGTCATGAAGCAGGAAAATGTGACCAAAAACCAAGGGGAAAATCCATCAATAAAAGCAGACTGAGGAATACAAAAGATGATGGTATGAGTGCATAAAGAAGGTAAAATAGCTGTTATAACTATGTCAAGTATTTTAAAAAAAAACATGAGTATAGTGAGGAGAGATAAGGAAATATATTTGTTTTTTAAAGAGCCAAATGGAACTTTTAGAGATGAAAAATTAAGTATCGCTGTTGGCATTGAGAATAGATTAGATACTACAGAAGAAAAACTAGTAAACTTAGAGACATAATACTAGAAAGGACCCAAGATGAAGCACAGGAAGAAAAAGACTGGAGGAAAAAAAAAAGAGGAACAGAGTTTGATTTGATTAACCTGTGAGAGAAAATCAGGCAATCTAATATATGTGTAATCAGAGTATCAGGGAAAAAGCGGGGAGGGCACAGGAAAAGAATTAAGTAACAGCCAAAAATTTCTCAAATTACTGAAAATAAATGCTAAAGAGAAAAAATTTAAAGCAGCAAGATAAAAAATGGAATTATTTGCAGAGGAACAAATATAGGAAAGTTTTGTTGCCAGAAACTACGCAAGGCAAGAAGACCTTGGAGCAACGTCTTTAAACTGCGGGAAGCAACCTGAACCTTGAGTTCTGTACCTGAGGAAACCATCCCAGAAATGGAGGTGAATTAAAGACTTTCCAGACAAACAAAGGCTGAGATGGTTCATCGCCAGCAGTCATTTAGGCGGAAGGAAAACGATGCTAGTTTGAAGCTTGAATCTCTACGGAAGAATGAATCGCAAGAGAAATAGCCAAAATGTGGGAAAATATAAACGTTTTCCCCTCGTTTTAAAATTTCTTTGAAGGTGAGTGACTGTTGAAAGTAAAAATAATGAAAATACATTATGAGGTTTCTACTACATATGTAAATAAATTGTATAACAACAGTAGCACAAAGAGTGGGGACAGGATGGAAGCAATGCATCATTACTGCAAAGATTCTTACACCAGATGGGAATTGGTGTGATATTATTTGAAGACAGACTGCAATTAGTTAACGTATGTACTGCACACTCTAGAGAAACTACTAAAACGAAACAAAATGAAAAGTAGCCATAAGCCAATAGTGGAGTCAAAATGCAATCCTAAAAAATACTCACCTAAAAGAAAGTGGGAGAAGGGGGAGTGTGAACAAATAACAGGTGGGACAGGTAGGAAACAAGTCACAGCTATATTGATAACTATATCCATTCTAAGTGCTCTAAATACTCTAATTAAAAGGGCGATATAGTTGGACTTGATTTAAAAAAAGCAATATGCTGGCTACAAGAGACACACTTTATATATAAACACAGATAGTTTAAAAGTAAAAAGATGAAAAAGTAAAACGTCCAAACACTAACCATAAGGAAACTGGAGTGGCTATATTTATATGGGACAAAACAGACTTCATTTAATTAGAAGGAATAAAGAGTCATTTCATAATTTTAAAGGGGTTGATTCTTCATGAACACATAGTACTTTTTAACGTATCTACACCCAGTTATAGATACTTCAAAATAGTGACAGAACTGATCGGAAAAAAAGACAAATGAACTTTATGCTTGTGTACTTCAACACTCCTTTCTTTGTAACTGACAGAACGAGCAGAGAGAAAATACCTGTGGATACAGAAGACCTGAACAACATAGTAAACTTACTTGACCTAATTGACATTTCTAGAGCTTACCACCCAACACACTTCTAAATAACTCACAGGTTTAAAGAGAAATCACAGGGGAAATTAGAATATATTTTGAATTAAATGAAAATGAAAACAGCATATCAAAATATGTGGGAGACTGCCAAAGCAATGCTTGAAGAGAAATTTGTGGCTTTGAATACTAACATTAAAAAAGAAGAAAGAGCCCAAACCAGTTATCCAAGTTTCCATCTTAAGAAGCTAGACAAAGAAGAACAAATTAACCCCAATGCAAACACAAAGAAGGAAATAATAAAGATAAAAGCAGAGATCAATGAAATGGAAAACAGAAAAACAGTGGAGAGAATCAGTGCAACCAAAACCTGTATAAAGCTCTATCCAGGAAAAAAAGAGAAGACAGAAATTATATGTAGTAGAAATAAAAGAGTGAACATCACTACTGATCCTCCAGACATGAACAGAATAGTAAGAAAATATTATGAACAGCTTTCTGCCAACGACTTTTTCAAATTAGAGGAAATGGGCAACTTTCATGAAAGACACAAATTGCCAAAAGTGACTTCAAAATATGTATAAATCTTCGTAGCTCTGTGTCTGTGAAAGGAAGAAGGTAATACCCCTTCTGTACTCACTCAGAAGAGAGAACACTTCCCAACTCATTGATGAGGCCAGCATTACCCTGATGCTAAAAATAAAAATGTTACATGAAAAGAAAGATACTGACTAGTATTCCATGAGAGCAAAGAAACATAAAAGGACTAACAAAATATTAGCAAATTGAATCTATCGATATATAAAAAGTTGGTACTCCATGACCAAGTGGGATGTATTCTAGAAATGCAAGCTTGGTTTAACATTTGAAAATCAATATAATTCACCATATTAAGAAAACAAAAGAGAAGCCATATGATTGTTTTCAACAGAGGCAGAAAAAGGCATTTGACAAAATTTAACAACTATTATTAAAAAATAATAAAATAAAATAAAATAAAACTTTCAACACACTAGGAATAGAAGGAAATTTCCTCACGCTGATAAATGGCCTCTGAGAAAAACCAACAGTTAACATTATACTTAATGTTGAGAGACTGAATAATTTTCTCCTAAAAATGAGGCTCAGGGCAAGGATATCTGCTTTTATCCAACTTTTCAACATTGTCCTGGACCCTAGCCAAAAGAAAAAAACAAAAAGAAATGAAAGGAAGATGTATATCTGTCTTATTCACAGATAGCACGATATAGTACATAGAAAACCTAAGTGATCTACCCAAAAAGCTACTAAAACTAACAAGTGCATTTAGCAATGTCACATGATACGAGGTCTATATATAGAAGTCATTGTATTTCTATGTACTGCCATGGAACAGCTGGAAATTGAAATTTGTAAAAAAGCACATTACCACTTAAAATAGAATCAGAAAAATGAAATAGAGATGAACTTAATAAAATACACAAAAGATCTGTACACCACAATCTAAAAGACATAGATGAGAGAAATCAAAAAAGCCCTAAATAAATGGAGAGATACACTACGTTCTTGGATTGGAGGACTTGATGGGGTGCCAGTTCTCTTCAAGTTAATCTGTAGGTTCAGTGCTTTCCTGAACAAAATCACAAGCTTTTTTTTTTTTTTTTGGTAGAAATTGACAGGCTGATTCTAAAATTTATGTGGAAATGCAAAGGATCTAGAATGATTTTGAAAAAGAAGATCAAAGCTGGAGAACACTTACTCTCTGATTTTAAGATTTCTTTTAATGCTTAATCTGCACGATATTGACATAAGGACAGATTTATAGATCCAGGGAACAGAATATAAAGCCCAGAAATAGACACACACTTATACAGACAATTGAATTTTTACAAACTTGTCAAGGTAATTAATTGGAGAAGGATAGTCTTTACAACAAATGGTGCTGGAATCAGGAATAACCATATGGGGTAAAAAAGTGAATCTCAGCCCAAGAGTCAAACCGCACACAAAATTAGTTGAAATGGAGCAGAGGTATAAATGCAAGAGTGGAAATCGAAAACTGTTAGATGAAGACATGGGAGAAAAGCTTTGAAACCTTGGGGCAGGGAAAAACGTCTGAGGTGGTTTTCTGTTCCTGAGTTATGAGAGTTTTGTTTGTTTGTTTGTTTGTTTGTTTTTCGGTACGCGGGCCTCTCACTGTTGTGGCCTCTCCCGTTGCAGAGCACAGGCTCTGGACGCGCAGGCTCAGCGGCCATGGCTTACGGGCCCAGCCGCTCCAAGGCATGTGGGATCTTCCCGGACCGGGGCACGAACCCGCGTCCCCCGCATCGGCAGGCGGACTCTCAACCGCTGTGCCACCAGGGAAGCCCCGAGAGTTTTTATGTTTTGCAGATATACTCTCTCAGCCCATGACTTGCCTTTTCAGTTTCTTAACAGTGCCTTGCAAATACCAAAGTTTTACATTTTCATGTAGTTCAGTTTATCATTCTCTGTGGCTTTTTGTTTTGTGTGTGTTTGCTTTAAATATTGAGATCAATTGGGGGCAAAGGCAAGGATTTCTTAGGACACCAAAAGCAAGAACCATAAAAGAAAAAAGTGACAAAATGAATGTCATGATTAAAAACCTCTATTCTTTGAAAGTGACCACTAAGAAAAGGAAAAGGCAAACACTGGTCTGGGAGAAAATGAATGTAATATTTGCATCTGACAGAGGACTTATATCTAGAACATACAAAGATCTCCCGTAACTCAAAAGAAAGAAGACAAATAATTCAATTTTAAAAATGGGCCAGATGTCTGAACAGATACTTCACACAAGAAATTCCACAAATGGCCACTTAGCACATGAAAAGATGCTCAGTGTGATCATCATCCAGGAAATGCACGTTAAAAGGACAGTGTGATAGTGGGAGGCAGCCGCATAGCACAGGGAGATCAGCTCGGTGCTCTGTGACCACCTAGAGGGGTGGGATAGGGAGGGGGGGAGACGCAAGAGGGAGGGGATATGGGGACATATGTATATGTATAACTGATTCATTTTGTTATAAAGCAGAAACTAACACACCATTGTAAAGCAATTATACTTTAATAAAGATGTAAAAAAAAACAACAGTGTGATCCCACTGCACTCCCTTTGGAATGGCAAGATGGAAAAAGTCAACAGAGCCAAGTATTACTGAGGATGCTGGGACAACTGGAGCACTCATGCATTATTAATGGAAGTATGAATAGTTCAGAAAACACTTTGGCTTTCTTATAAAACCAAGTCTATATTTACTATGTGACCAGTGATTTTCCTAGACATTTACCAAAAAAAAATGAAGATATGTGTCCACATAGAGACTTATCCACGAATATGCATAACAGCTTTAGTCCTAGCAAAGCGTTAGCTCCCCCAGTGTCTAATCAGCTGGCAGACGATGTGTCCGCACGAGGAATACTGCTCACTCATGGAAAGGGTGACACCTGGCACACTTGGAGGAAGAGCACGGACTGTGTAATTCCGCGCATGTGATGCTCTAGGAAAGGGTGAGTGGTGCTGATAGGAATCTGAGCGTGACGGGAGAGCGACCGGGAGAAGGAGAGGGAATCTGTGGCGGGGATGGGGGGATGTCTGATATCTGGATCGCAGGGGTGTCTGCATGAGTGCATGCATCTTTCACTCATCAAATTATGCACTTGTGACACATTTTGTTTGTAAATTATACCTCAATATAGTTGATTTTTCAATAAAAGGAATCAAAAAAGAACGTAGGTGCCCATCATCAAGGATATTCAAGTGAGTTTGATCAACTGTTTTCATTCAGCTATTAAAAATAATGCTGAAGAGGAATTTGAATAACATGAAGTATGATTATGACAATATTAAGTGAAAAAAAACAGAATCTGTTGGCTGATCTAAAGTCCCTAAAAATATGCCTACAAAAAATTAGAAGAAAACACACAAAATTTTTAAAATGGCAATTTCTACATGGCAGAATTACGTGTGACCTTTAGTGTTCTACTGAATACATTTCTCTATATCCGAATGTTCTGTAATGAACTGACATGCTTTTGTAGTAAGAAATCAACTTACACACAGTTTTTTGAAGTTAGGGGTAGTCTTACAAATGAATTCCCAAACAAGACTCTGTTTTGATAAATGCATGAAACTTGGTCATTCTCCCACTTTGGAGACCATGTGTCGTTTTCAGTCACCAGGTCATCCTTCTGTCCTTCTGTCCGTAGGTAGTCCCATGGGCTAATACCCTTTTTTTTTTTTTAATACCTAGCACAGTCTTTCACAAACTGAGAATTCTTTAAAAAGGAAATGTCTTAGAAAGGCATTCCATGTCTAGTTCATTTGGAGAATATTGAATATTTTAACCCCTCTTAGAGAATCACCAGTAAGGAATCTGTTTAACTTTGTTTAACCCAGCACTTTCCAAGCTTACTTTATATTAGAATCCTACACAAACAACAGAGTTGTGTGGAGTACCTGCTGGGAGTGTTGTTCTGTCCTGCAAAACTGAGTAGCGGCTTCCTGGCGGGTCTGAGCCCTGCCCTCTTCCCACGTCTCCCTCCGAAGGGAAGGCGCAGTAGAGCCCTGGAGTCCGTTTCACTAAAATCCACTGCACGTTTCAGGCAGTGGCCTTCATTTTGTCTCAGATGACAGGCTAAACCGCAAGTCAAGCTTTTGGTGGTCTAGTAAACGTGGCCTTCAAGTGCTATATAAAATTTGGGTGAAATTGAACCCTTTTCCTGAATTCTTCCAGAAAGAGACACAGGCGTGAGGTGCTCAGGTCCCAGACAGACTAAAGGTCTTGCTTTGCCCCTCTCGTCTGAGTCTTCCGTTCGTGGCAGCTCCCACCTGCGTGCCCCGTACCTGCGTCGCTGGGCTGTGGGAACAGAATGCTTACATTGCATGTTCCTCACAGTGTGTCTGAAAATGCAGAATTCCTTCTCAGGGCCAGATAATGAAATCATGATGGCTTTATGAATGCTGTCTGCAAGTCATGTTCTGTTGTTTGTTTTTTTTCCAATTTCCTTCCCCTGGATCTTCTCCGGGCCCCATGAGCCGCATACCGATCTCAGCTGGAGGACAAGCAGGGTAGTCGCGGCTGCTCCCGGGTCCCGTCCCCGCCGTCCCCGTTGCAGCTGTGACTTTTGACAGGGCCGGCGAGTCCTTCTTGGGAACGGTTTCTGCACAGTCAGACACCAGGCAGAAACGAGCAAAGAAAACACACTGAGATGGAGCAGAGCCTGGAAGGCCAAGGATAGTATTGAGCCTCTAGGCCTTCGGGGCACGCACCTCTTTCCCCAGGGATGCTGATTTAATTTCTCTCTTTCATGACGCGGTCACGTCCTTCTCTGCACACAGTGTGGCATAATATCGTGTGAAGTATAAAAGCACAGCCGCAGTGCCACATTCCCTGGGTTTGAATCCCAGCTCTGCAGCTTTCCCGGGGAGTTAGTTACCCTCAGCGCCTCCATTTTCTCATCTGTAAAAGGGGCATAATAAGGGTCCCTGCCACACAGGGTTGGGGTGAAGGTTAAATGGGTTAACATTCGTGAAGCGCCTAAAGCAGGGCTGGGTGAATCGTAAGCTCTGTGTGTTTGCTGTTAATGATGAAATGGGTAATTGATGGAAAATGACATTTGTCAACAGTGAATAAGGGACAAATGAAATGTGAAAACAGTATAAGATTGGGCAACTGATCATATATGTTTGGGGACCCAAAAACGTAAAGTCACACCAGCATCTCATGCTTATGTGCCCAGAAGGAATGTAAGGGAGACGCTTAGCAGAGAGGCAGTTGAGGGAGGAACGGCCTAGGTGCCCTGCTCTGGTTGCATAGAGACCTTTCCTCCTCTCCGGGAAGTAATCCGCAGTTTTGTCAGAATTACGACGCCTTTTGGCTGCGTCGTCTCCTGCTGAGCAGAAGTTCTCAAATGCTGAGGTGCTGGGAATCACTTGGGGATCTTGTTAAAATGCAGATTTGGAATCAGTAGGTCTGGGCGGGGCCTGAGGCTCCGAATTTCTAACAGGATACCCAGTGAGGCAGGGGCTGCTGGTGCCTGGACCGCACTCTGAGTAGCAAAGCCTGGGACAGTCACAGGACCTCAAGTTCCAAATGAGCCTGACAGTCACACGCCCAAGCCCTTCCCCCTTTGGACCTTGATCGTAGTCACCTGTGACTTTGCCTTCCGTGGTGGACTGGACAGTTCTCTCCTTAAGGCAGAATCTGCTTTGGGTCCTTTCTGAACCTTGCGTTCTGCCCAGCACAGTGGCAGACATTTGCTAAAGGAATCAACATTTACATGAATCAATAATGGAAAACGAAATTTTAGAAGTTGAGAGTTTGATTTTAGGATTTGTGTGTGTGTGTGTGTGTGTGTGTGTGTGTGTGTCATGCAGGAAGGGAGTAGGGGCAGATTGCTGGAAAATGAAAAAACCTAAAATTTCCAGGTTTTCCCATGAGAACTGTCATCCAGTGAGCACCTGCGGCTGATTTAGTTCCTTCCCTCCTCTTTCCTTCTGCCCTCACGCCTCCAGGAATTGCTTAAATGCTAGTTGAATTTAATAGAAATTGGACCTAATTTATCATCTGATAAACCGAGATAAAAAGAGTTCTCTGGACGCCCCAGTCCTGCCATCAGTGACTCTGGGAATGCTCTCGGGGAGATGTAGAGGTCTGAAAAGCTGGAGGAGTACCTCCCGCTCTTATTCCCTGCGGTCTGAAAGAGATCGACCAGGAGACGATGGGGATCTCCAAGGCGCACAGCTAGGGTGTCTGGAGCCCCGGTCTCTAATATGAGGTGAGAGCCCAGGCTTCAATGACGTCAGTCCCCTCTGAGCCTCAGGAGCATGTGGGTCATCCCAGAATCGATGGCGACTCAGTCTCACCAGTTCCGCAGGAGTCAAGTTCTTCCAACAACTTAATTTATACAGTAGTTCGTTTACTTCAAAAATTATAATAGCAGTCTGTCAAAACTAGCGCTGGAGATTGGAGAAGGTCCAAGAGCTCATCGTTTGGGAAACGTTTCACATGCTTTCCTGTAATACGTGGCTTTTTAAAACATTTGATGCTTAAGTCCCAAGAGAAGGTGGAAGTCCGTAAACCCAAGACCAATGTCCTTGTTTGTAGTAGCCTTTAGGTGATTTTGCTTCCAAATTGCAACGTGAGGAGCAAAATTTCAATTAGAATCACCTTCTATGTCATGTTTCATTTACCTGCATTTTCTTCCTTTACTTAACTACCTGACTTATAAATTTTTTTTGCATAAAAACATTGTGAAGGAGACTAATTATATTCATTAGAGAAGATAAAGAATAGGAAGGCAAACACGGAGGCATTTTCATTTTAAATGCAATGCTGGGAGTTGGCACATTAAGTAAAAACAAAAACCAGGAGGATATAAAATAATCTTTGCAAGGCAATTTAGCCATCTAGAATACCTCTATGCCCTTTATTTCATTTTTAAAGAAGATATTTCATGTTTCAAGAAAATTATTCATATTCTTTTGTGGATTTACAAATGTGGATTTCTTGTGTCGGGATTGAGTTCTTTTTTAATATCTTTTTTATATAGATAAATATCTTTGTATATAGAATTCATGTTGCTTTTAAATAATCCCCCAACATTTTTATTAGAATGAAGACTACAGGGGAAGGGGAATGAGTATCCTTCACTCTATAGTAGAGGCAATTTCACGTCTTATTTTCTGAAAATAAGTACACGTTTTGTTTGTGTTTTCTTAAGGAATAAAGCATGACATTTTGTTATTCTCTTAAGCTCCAAAAGTTGTGAGGGATGGTATATATAAATTCTTATTTTTTTTGATGTGTGAGGTATCCATGCTAATAAAACGAAGCCGTGTAAACATAATCAAAGTGTCTGCATTAGGAAGGGGAGAGAAGTGAACGAGCATTTCTAGTAGTCACAGTTCTTTTGTCTTTAAGGGACGACAACCGACCTTGGCGTAGCCTGGGGGACACGAAGGACCCTGGCCGGTTCGGCTGGGCCCGTGACCACCTGCAGACCAGGCACTGAGGCCACAGTGTGGCCAAGCTTCTCCTGGGTCTGGTCCTGTCATTGGGGGAAGAGACCTCTGTGCTCGGCGACCCCACAGAATTCCGCGATTTGAGCCGGGGTGGGTGGGGGGGTGGGCGGGTCCTCCACCCACTCGGGATGTTACTTCCAGAAGAAAGGTGAGAAGTGGGCTAGGCCGACAAAAGCATGTTCACGTAGCTCGAATGATCGTTTAGTGCGAGCCCAGAAGGGTGCCGTGGCCATGCCCCCTTCAGCTTCACCCCAGCACTGGAGGCACCGTGACGCACGTCCCCGCGTACCCTCGACGGCCACCTGCTGATGGGGGGGGGTCCGGGTCTAAGCTTCATACCGCATTTTCCATCTTGTTCGCGTGTATCCTTTCTTCGTGACATGACGGTTGTGTGTCAGAAGCAAACAACTTACCGAGCTGGGCTGAGGCCTGCGAGCCCGTGGAAGGAAGCCCGACCGGGACACAGAGACAGGAGCAGCCAAGGCCTGGCTTTTGAGTGTCGAGGGCCCAGGTTGTGATGAAAAAGTGAGATGGGAGGATCCTTCCAGGATAATTTTCCCTCCGTGCAGTCGGGCCTCCGCTCTGTCACTGGAAGCAAATCCCCCCCTCCCGTCCTTCGGGGTCTGCAGTCTGGGGTCCTCAGTCCTGATCACTGAGACCCAGTGGGTGTCCACAGCCAGCCTGTGCACTGAGTCCTCCCTGGAAGGGCCCTGGTCGCCCCAAGTCCCCCATGTCGGGGTAGCAGGGCCCATGCTCCCAGCGTGGTGACAGTTGAAGGGGCTCCACCGTCTTCCTACCCCAGGGAGCCAGAGAGGCCTGGGGAGGGCCTGCACGTGCACAGGGCCGGCGACCGCAGCGCTGTTGGGTAGGACGGGAGGCCTCTGCGCTCTGGGAGCTCCTGCCTGCCCTGCTTTGGGAGCTCAGAGGAAGGCTGTAGGTATTTTCTCTGAGCTCCTGGATGGTCTCTGGAGCCTCCTGTCATATGGCTTTCCTGTCACAGGGCTCACCAGCCAGCATCTGGAAGAGTCTCACTTTAGCTGTTTCCAGTCTGCTGTCACCTTCCATCTCTTCTACTGGTCTTGAAAATGTCTTTTGGAATGTTCACTGAAAAGACTTGGGGAATGGGTCGCCATCTTCACGTTTAGAATTGGCACGAATGTCGCTCTTGAAGTTTCTGACGTCACGGAGTGAATTTTTGCTTTCAGTTTGTTGGAAAACAGCACATGCATGTGACTTTGGGTCGGTAGAAGATACTCAGGGGAGCAGGTCAGCACCACATGCGGTCCTGATACAATTTAGGGTCACGTTTGGCAACAAAGTTCCCATTTGGTTGTTTGCATTGAGAAGGCACCCTTGTGACAACACATATTTTCTTCCCAGAACATCCCGGTGTGTGTGTCTGTGTGTGTGTATCTATGTGTGTGTGTATCTATGTGTACGTGTGTGTATGTGTATATGTGTGTATGTGTATCTATATGTGTATGTGTGTATGTATCTATGTGTGTGTGTGTATCTGTGTGTATGTGTGTATGCATGTGAATCTATGTGTACGTGTATCTGTGTGTACATGTGTGTATGTGTGTATGTGTATCTATGTGTACGTGTGTATCTATGTGTATGTGTGTATCTGTGTACGTGTGTGTATGTGTATATGTGTGTATGTGTATCTATATGTGTATTGTGTATGTATCTATGTGTGTGTATGTGTATCTATGTGTATGTGTGTATGTGTGTATGCATGTGTGTATGTGTACGTGTGTGTTTCTGTGTGTACATGTGTGTATGTGTGTGTACGTGTGTGTGTGTATCTGTGTGTGTGTGCATGTGTGTTTTTGGAGGAGTTTGTGTTGTCAGGGTTGTTGTCAGTGTGAGGCTTTGCTTTTCACTTTCCCATCAACTTATCGCTAAGTAATGTGAAAAGGAAGTGCTTTTCTCCTATAGTTGAAGTGGTGCATAAACCAAACAGGCCAATACTTGTCTCGACTAATTTTCTGTCATTAATCTTGTTAAATTTTGAGAAGAGAGTTGTAGAAATAGCCTGCAACCATGTGAGAACCACCGTCTGCTGCTGGGGAGATGTTTAGCCAATGGAAATATTTATCATAGTTTGTGGTATCGTATCTACATTTTCAGTCAAAACAACAAGGGCAAACATTATTATACGTTGAAAAAGAAACTCATTTCTAAACGCCTCCTGGCTGAGATAACAAGCATTTTGTGTTTGTGCACATTCTTCCCCTAATTGGGGATTGTTTCCTGGTGGGTGGGATTTCTGGCCCTTGGGCCTGGAGGATGCCCGGAGGGGACCGTAAGGGGGGGGGGTTGTCTGGGCCTGAGCCCGTGTCCCGTGGCTGGGTGTCTGTTCCCTGGTCATGAGGTCATGAGCCCGTGTCCCGTGGCTGGGTGTCTGTTCCCTGGTCATGAGGTCATGAGCCCGTGTCCCGTGGCTGGGTGTCGAGGCCCCGGGTGTGAGCCCGTGTCCCGTGGCTGGCATGTCTGCTGTGAGGCCATCCTGGAGAACGTGCTGAGCCTTGACTGTGTCCAGTTGCTTTTGGACAAAAGCACATCCTTCTGGTCAGTCGTTTTTGACGAACAGAGTTTCCCCAGGACGTGCTTTGCAGCTCCGCCTGGGCTGGGCGGGAGTTGGGAGAAGGAACGTCCCCGTGGCTCTGCGTGTTTTCCTCCGGGAAGGTTCTGTGCGTTTACGCGTGTTTAGGTGCGCTATCCTTGGCCGCGTCTCTTCAGACTCACCCCCTCTGAGCCCCCGGAGCTGCAGCCCCACCTGACAGCTTGCTTACTGCTTGTCTAATGCCCATACTGTCGAAGCAAGTTGAGTGGAACCTCTGACACGGAGGGGTAGAAATATCATCACTTGCATCTTCCGTGGAGCTGGGAGAATCAGTTCTCTTGAGAAGCTGGGTGTCAGCACCGTGAGAACTTGGTGGAGGTGCTCTGACCAGACCCAGGCCTTCAGAAATGTCTGCGTAGAGACTGGACTCTCCCTACCAGCTTCCACTCACTGCTGAGACAGAATCTCTCCCACCACTGGGAAGTCTAAACCCTACTGTCATTTCTTAAAAATAAGTTTGTTTATTTGTTTGTGTATTTAGTTATTTACTTTCGGCTGTGTTGGGTCTTCGTTGCTGTGCGCAGGCTTTCCCTAGTTGTGGCGAGCGGGGGCTGCTCTTCGTTGCGGTACACGGGCCTCTCATTGCGGTCGCTTCTCTTGTTGTGGAGCACGGGCTCTAGGCGCGCGGGCTTCAGTATTGTGGCTTGTGGGCTCAGTAGTTGTGGCTCGCAGGCTCAGTAGTTGTGGCTCGTGGGCTCTAGAGCGCAGGCTCAGTAGTCATGGCTCATGGGCTTAGTTGCTCCGCGGCATGTGGGATCTTCCCGGAACAAGGCTCGAACCCGTGTCCCCTGCATCGGCAGGTGGGTTCTTAACCACTGCGCCACCAGGGAAGCCCCCCTACTATCATGTTATATTGATGAACTTCTAAGATACTTGGGGTTTTAATCCATTAAAAAAAACCCCAAAGTATAACAGCCTAAAGGGATGTGAACTTTAATTCAAGTGACAGGTTTTTGTGTAGCAGCGTGTGTAGGTCTGATGTGAGCCCTGATGCTATTTGTGTCTTGGAGGCTGGGGCAACCCTTGTTCCATTTCATGTACGGTTGATGCAATTCACTGGGTAGCAGGTCAGTTAAGTTCTTTAACTAAGGATCCATTAGATCCTCAGAACAACTGCTGCCTCTGTAAGTTACCTAATGGAACGGGGGGCGTTGTACTGAAGGCAGAGCAGAGGCTCCATCAGCGTGCTCTCTGCACATTTTCTTTTTCTTTTTTTTCCCAGAGCCAAAATCATCTACGAGAACCAAGGCACTGCCTTGCCCTTGAGAAGTGTAGGTTCCAATTAGGGGATAATAGGAACTCATTACGTACACATGTGTGCAAATAGATGACGGTATTGTGCAAATTTATCACATCAGTTCTGGGAGAACAGCCCTGTGATGGGGGCTTGGGGTGACGTCGGCAGGAAGGTGGAGCTAAGTGGGCCTTTGGCCCAAGCGGGAGCTGTGGCTGGGAGTTCAGGAGAGGGAGAGCCTTCCAAGTGGGTGGAAAGGCATGAGAACAGGCGCAGAGGAGCATTAGTAACCTGGCTGTGGGCAGTGGGCAGGCCGAAAGCTGGGCTGGGACAGCTCGGCCACCTCGGGTGCAGCGAGAGACACGCACACCTACCGCCCGCACACCCGTCGGGTCTCAGAGGCCTCCCTGAGGCCACCACCCTGCCAGGTGCCCACCTGGTCCTCTGCCAGCCCCTGTCTGCCTTCTACTGCCATTCACATGCATCCTGTGTGGCCGCCAGGCCTCGAGCCCTTTAAGGACAGAGGCCCCCGTCCTCAGCACCCGGCTCAGCTCAGCGCCTGGCACTTTTAGGCGCTAGCTGAGGATGTGTGGGAGGTGCAGGGGTCAGACAGCCCTGAACTGTGATGGGGCTCAGACAGAGTGGGGCTCTGGTCCCGAAATCGCCACCTCCCCACCGCGGGCCCCCGGTCAGGCCACCGTACAGTTTGCTTCACGCTGTAAAGCAGGAGAAACTCCATCCACATTCCTTGGGGGCGGATAGGACACCCCAGCTGAGTTAAAATAAATACAAATAGGCAGATAAGAGCCGCGTAAAGGCTGCGCAGGAACGCGGAGGCTGACTTAGAAGCCACTGTCGCTGCACAGCTGAGAACCGTGCTCTCTGGTCTTTCATTTGATCTCTTGAGCCAGTCTCATTAGGCCTCATTAGGTTCGACGCCACAAGACTGTGTCCACTGAGTTAATCACAGCCGTCGGATTTCCTACAGATAAAGCGTGAGAGAGGACAGTTCGAAAGGAGAACTTCTCTATTTAGTAGTTTCCAGTGATACTGGTGAAAAAGAAGGAAGCAGAGGAAATGTTGACCAATTGACAACTCTTACTGAAGCCACGTTTGGGAGGGGCCCCATAGGAAGCAGTGTCCTTGTCAGAGGACGCAGTCTGCTCTCTTCGACCGCGTGCGGTGGAGCCGTTCCCGTGTGGCCTTCTGCCACCCGCTCAGCCCCCAGACGGCTTCCCGATGAAGGCGCAGACTGTGCCGCATTGGTGGACCGCGCGAGGAGGGGTCCTGGTGTGGAAGCCTGCCCTCCAGCGAGTCACGGGAACAGCGTCTTCTGGAACCGCGGGAACAGGGATTTAAGTTTCACCTTTTGCTGTAATTGGTTATTCATTCATTCGGCCTAACAGCTGGAGCCGCTTGTTTAGTAATGATGATCCTTAGTAAAGGAAGCGAAGTGGGACACCGAGCGCCTGGAGACCTGCAGTCTGCGTTTCAGACCCGCACAGGGTCAAACCCGCGGCCCACGGCCCCCTCCCTGCACGCACCCAACCCCCGCCCAGAGCCCGCGCCCCCCCTCGTGCCCACGTGCCCATGCCCCCGCTCCCCGGTGCTGCCCTTCAGGAGCGAGAGCAGGTTGGTGATTAAACCAGCGGCCCTGGAGCCCCCCCTCCTCCTGCCCCTGGACAGGTGCCCCCCGCCCGGGTCTGGGCCTCAGCTGCCAGCCTTCTCCAGAAACCCGTCGTCCCTCCGTCCGCCGCCGTCAGCTCCACCGTCAGCATCTTGCCGGCCCCAGGTCCTCCAGTCTTGAAGAAGGGCCCCCCTCCCTCCAGAAGGTGCCCGGTCGGCTGCCCCCCTTCCATCCCTGCCCTTCGCTCCATCGGAGCCGCTCTTCCGAGGCCCAGCAAGCGCCTGCAGCTCCGCGTCCAGGGGGCCGGGGCCTCGCTGGTCGGCCTGCTGTTCGTGAAGCTCACGCTCACGGTGGTTTTGTCCTTCGTTGCTGTTTGTCCGTTTCCAGTTACTCCGGCACATCGTGTGGCGTCTGAGCATCTGCAGGCGGTGTCCCACCCCCAGCGACCTCCCGCCCTGCACCCCCATTTTCCCAGCTGGTCCCCGCCCACTCCTTGGCCATCCTGCGGCCCTTCAGCGACGCGAGAGACGCGTGCGCTCCTGCGCTGGTACCTCGTCTCGGGTCACCTCCAGGTCTGCTCTGCTCCCGTGGGTTTCTGGCGTCTCTCTGTGGAAGTCCTGTTCGCTGTATCATTCAGCCCATCACTCTGGCATTTGCATCCATGTGACTAAACAACGTGCTTTGATTTCTGGTCCTCGATCTTCCCCCTTGAGGCTTCTCTCCTGGCACCTCATTCCAAAGGAGAGCTGTGTCCCTTGTGACCCCGTGTCTCCCCCCCACCTCAGAGCTGTCCTCCTGTGTTACGTCGTCAGGACTGACCAACGCGTTCACTCCGGGAAACAACACTTCCTTCTTCCTTTCTGAGCAGATGTCCCTTGCTTACCATAGACCTAACAATTGTCTTTCTCCGTTTGCTTCATTCTCCATGTGTTTGTCACTCACTTCCCCTCAGTCTGCCCTGAAGGTGCTCAGGCCGGAGGCTTACCCTCGGGCACGTCCCCTGCAGCCCCCCTCTAGATCCTTCTGACCTGATGCCACCTGGACCGCTGGATGGTAGAGTCATCCCCTATTTTCTGACATCTTTTTAAAATTCTGTGGTTTGGTGAAGCCAAACCTTAATTAGTTTCCTGAGAATGGTGCATGGGAAGCAAATAGTTTTTGACCAAGCTTATCTGAAAATATCTCTATCCTGCCCTCAATTAACAAGGTGGCCAATGTACATTTCTTGGTTGGAAATAACTTTCCTTCAGAACCTTGGAGGCGTTGCTCCATTGCCTTTACTTTGAGTGTTGCCGTGGCAGCCCAGGGGCCACTCTGGGCCGCTCCCAGCCCCTTGAGCTCCCGGGGACCTCCTCCTCGTCCCCGTGTTCTGAAACTCCGTGGGGTGGTATCTGCGTGCTCTGTGGGCCGCTTTCAGTCTGGAAATGTGTGTTCATCTGCTCTGACCGACTCTCTTTATATGTTAAGATAATTATTTTCTTTACTCTCTTCCTGGAAATCCTATTATACTGACCTCTTGAGGCCATCTTCTGATTTCCTTATCTTCCTTTTTCATATCTACATCTGTTTGCCCTTCTTTTCTGTCTTCAAAATCTTCTCTTGAATTCTTGATTTCTGAATTTTTTTCAATCTCTAAATCTTTTTTTTCAAATTGTCCTTTTTTACGTAGTATCTTATTTTTGTTTCTTTGATATCTTTCCTTGTCTCTCTGAAGATAGTAGCAGTGATGTGTGAGTTTGTTGTTGTTGTGTTCTGTTTTTAATGATCTTCCCTGTTTGTTCTGTTTCCTCCAAGTTGCTGGTTTTCAGTTTGTCTGCTGTGATTTCTGTCTTCGTATGTGCGGTTTTCCTCACGTGTGTCTGGTAATCCTCGGTTTTCTGCTCATGTTTACAAGTGGGGGCCTAAAAAGCTGATTGGGGTTTTTGAGGACACAGAGCCTGGGGGCTCTGGGGGCTCTGGAGGCCGTTTAGTTGGAGAATCTGAGCCCAGAGGAGAGTTCCTAGCCTCCTCCCTGGAAGGGGACCAGCCTGACCCCAGCACCCCCTCAGGGCAAAGGATGCTGGGCGTTCTGCGTACAATCCACTTACCTTTCCTCTTCTCCCTGTGGTGGCCGCACGCTCACAGGGCCCAATGGCCTTCAATCCTGCCACCTTCTTCAGGACGGAGGGTGAGGCCATTGCCCAGTGATGCCAACCCTGGGAGGGGATTGGACATTGGGCTGCTTCCGGGGGAGTTTAATCAACCCCCTGTCCGGAGTATCTGGGCTTCCCCGGGGCCAAGTGGGCCCATGCTCAGCTTCCCCGCTGCCAGCTTGCGGGTCTGTTTTTTGGGGCCTCTGCCCAGTCCTTTAACACTCGTCCGTCTCCTCTCCAGCTCCCAGAACTTGGGTCTTCTCGTCTCTCCTGTTGTTCAGCCCTTGTCAGCATGTTCGTTTTTGCAGGGGTTCCGGGGAAGGAACAGAAGTGTGTGCAAACACCGTCCTCGCCCCGGACCTGCTGACACTCCCAGGGCGCCCCATGCCCTTCACCAGTAAATCGTGGCTGCTGGTGACCTCCTGTCTCCACGTGTGCACCCTGGTCAAGTCTTGGCCCTTAAAGTGATCCCTGCGCGCTTCTGTGATGTCCCCGACTTGCCTTCGGCTGCCCGCTTGGCTTTGCTCTGCTCCCTGGAGGGGTTCCTTGCTGGGGAGAGGTTAATAGCGCCTCATCTTGACTTTCTGTGCTGGATTCTTCAGTGCTTTCTATTGCTGTTTAATGCTCATTAGGAGCCAACAGTTTTATTTTCAAATTTGGATTATACAGGATCCCTGCTCAGTGAGCTGCTGATCTAAATTAGTGGCTAGTAACTCCTGTTAATTAGCCGAATCCCCTACCCCCTGTCAGGCCACTGTCATTTCATGAACATTGCAGCTCTGCTTGAGTCATAACATCACCTGTTAGGACAAGTTAGCTCTTAGCGTTTACTGGTTAACACAAGTGTTCTGTGTGTTGTTGTGACAATGCTTTCTGGTCCTTGGCCGAATCTTTTGCTTATTGCCCTCTTGCAGACCTAGTGCAAGTTAGAAAGTGGTTCTGCTCTGCGTCCTTCCCTTGGTGACAGTTGGCTGTTCAGCACAGCCGTATTCATCGTAGGGCAACACCGTGCCCTGAGAGACGGCCGTGGCCGTGGACACGTGGAGGCTGCCTAGCAGCACCAGGCAGAGGCAGAGAGGCCCGCATGTGGGCAGCCGCCCTGCAGGTGCCTGCGTGGTGTCAACTCACTTCTAATGTGCAGGTTCTTCCCCGTCTTTTCCCACTTCAGCTGCTGTTACAAATGCCAGTGTTGGCCCAAGGCTGCAGGGCAGCCCAGGAGAGTCCATAGCGGTCGGGGAAGGTCCCGCTGGGCCGGCCATCAGCCTGCCGGTGTGGACCGGAACCGGATGCCTTCCTGGGGTCAAGGGTGAGGATGTGTCAGTAACTCACCCCCTGATGCAGGGGGGCAACTACGGTCTGCAGGCCAGACCCCAGCCAAGGCTCATTTTTTACTGTCCTCTAAGGATGTTTTTACTGTTTTAGAGGGTAGTTAAAAATTTGAAAGAAAGAAGATAATGAGGAAGAGAAGGAGGAGGAAGGGAATGAGGAAGAACACGTGACAGAGCCTCTTGTGTGATGCTTTTCACAGAAACCGTTCACAGCCCCTGCTCTGGAGACGTGGCCAGCTTTGCCAAGTTCCCTGGGCCACACGTGACCACGGTCAGGGGACGCCTTTCCCGAGGCCTCGTCGACTTAAATATGTATGTGGCTACGTGTGTGGTTTCAGAAGGATTCATTGTAAATACGTGGGTCTGAATCACCATTCCTCCAGCTTGTGGCCTCTGTTCGGATTCACCACCACGACGGGCGGTGTCACGCGTGTCTGTGTCCCCACGTCAGCCTGACCATCGCAGATTACGTGCCGAGCCGCAGCTGGAAGAAACAGCAAAACGTGCTCTGGACCCTCTGGCTCCGTGCAGATGCCATCAGGAAGGCGTGTGCAGAGCTTGTTTCTCTTCCTGAGTGTGAAACGTGAACAGAAATAAAACTGAAACGCACTCCTGAGAAACAAATATCCTTTCATTTACTGTTGATGAAAGCGTCACCCGAGAGAGGTTCCGCTAAAACAACTTTAGAATTAGGTAATTTTTTTAAATCATGACTTTACCAAATATTCTCCCTTACTGTGGATATTGGCCAAGGTTTGGTCTTCATCGATCAGAGACGACAGGGCTCACCAGCCCCTCAGCTTTTCCCATTTTACAGCAGTTTTAGTCGGCATACTCTAAAGCATCCACCTACCATATCCAGGTGAATGTTCCAGAAACTTAGCTCTGGTCCTGCCAAATAAGTCTAGGCAAGGGAAAGAAATTAAACCAAATAAGTGAATTACCAAACACCCTTTTTTGAGTCATTAATATAAGAGTCATGGAAAATGCCAGCCGTACATTTTTTTTATTGTTCAACATATTGAGCTATAATTCTCTCTGTGTTGTGGAATGTTTTTCATATTTGCCTTTAGTACGTTGGCAAATCCAGCATACTCATGAACTGATTATTCCTCCCACGATGAAATATTACCCTTATGCTATCAAAAAGTAAATTGAGGATAGAACATTTGAGGGGGTGATCAGAGAGAAAGCTTGTGAGGCCAGTTGAAGTCTCTGATACCCAATCTATGTCCAAAATACAACCACAGTCAACATTTAATGGCCATCTTCAATGGCACCTGTAATTCACACAGTCAAGTAACCAACTTAATGCTCTATTCTTTCCTTTGATCTCCACTGTGACAGAATTGTCCTGTCACAGGATTCATCACCAGCTGATAAAAAAAACTAGGTCTGAGGATAAGCATTGAAGTCAGACATTACTCGGTAACTTCTTTTCTTTCTTTGCCGAAAAGTTCCATTTGTAGAAACAAGTCAAATAATATAGTATTTTTTGTTCTTTGGATATTAGTTCGTAGAAGAAATCCAGAGGTCAGCTTTAGCCAGTGGCTTCATTTCTGTAAAAGTGAGAACATAAAATGGAACTCCGGCAAGAAGCTGGTCTTGAAACTTGTGAACTTGCCCTCAGCTTATGAGAAGAGGGGGCTGCTATTGGGATCCTGAACAGTTGTCGACTGTGGGTGTTTAAGGAAGAACACTTGTCCAAATAGCATCGTAGCTGAATCAGAGAAAGAAGAGATGCTGAAAGACCGCCGCTTAGCAGGGAATCAACCGATTCATTACGCACTTTTTGGAGGTTTAATCATCTGGGCTTTATCAATGGGGCCAACTGCTGCCTGGGTATAGCAAGGGCACTTATATGGGATACGGGGATGAAATGAATGGCTAATTAGGGTATGAAACTTATTCTACAATGGAATGCATTCAATTTACAATAAATACTCCTAAAACTACAGAAATAAAAAAAAATAAGGAAAGGAGAGACAGGAGAGATTAATTCATAATAATTGACTTTATCAAGAATAGTCTAAAGAGGTACAGAATCCTTGAAATCCTGAAAGTTGCCCAGTTCCTCGTTGTGGCTAATCTGTTCATTTCTGGCGTCTCACTTCTGAACATACCATGATCTTCCTTAAAGAGGAAGGAAAAGGCCTGCCCTTTTGGCATAGATCTGGAAAGGCTTTAGAACCGCTGTTGCCCTCATGACACGGTTAAGCACCTGCCTGTGTTTCCTGAGTGGATGGGCTTCTGGCTCCTACAGGGAGAAGCCACGCTGCCCGGCAGCCTGGTCTGATGCTCCCAAGCAGGTTGGGACTGATCAACTCTTTTTCTCCTTTCCAGGTGGGAAGGAGAGAATGAAAATGAAGTGGGCAGGTGCAAAGAGACCGGCAAAGTTCACGTGACCGTGGATCTCAAGTACTACCGACCAACTGAAGTGGTAAGTGTCTCGGCCCTGGCGGCAGGGCCACACCCAGCCACTGGCTGGGAAAATATTAACTGGTTGCTGCAGCCAGGCTTCCCAGCTCTGCCCTGGGCTCTCTGTCGTCCCTCAGTGCGCGTTCCCCAAACCAGAGCCCAGGGAATTGCATTTGGGGTGTTATTCTCGCCACAAAATGCATTGCTGTGTAAAGGAAAACAGGGTAACACACACCCAGGGAAAGAGCTGGTTTCAGAAATGGAGGCTCAGATCAAAGGTGGATCCCATCAAGGTAGTGGCCTGATGGATGGCTGAGCCCCGGTACCTGCAGGACGTCTGCCTTCCAAGGCCCCCCATGGCCCTCAGGGTCTGGAGATCCCGGCGCACACGCTCATGTACACACACACGCACGCACTCACACACACCCACGTAAACACACTCATGTGCACTCACACATACTCACATACACTCACATGCACACTCTCACATGTACTCATACACACACACTCACATGTACTCACACACACTCGCACGCACTCACACATGCACACACGTGCACTCACCTGCACACGCACAGACCTGAGTGGTGGTAAGCCCTGCACACTTTTTAAGCCTCAGCTCAAGTGCTGTCCTGGCTGTGAATCCTTTTCTGGCCGATATCCTACCACCACTGAACTCACTACTTTCTCCTTTGTATCTGTTGATACATTATATGCTATACGTAACTATATTATAACACCTATTATAATTTACTATACTCATTTGTTTACGTGTTTTTGTCCAAAGAGTTCCTCCAAAGTCTTTGAGGAGAAGGACTTTTTTTTACTATCTTAGATGAAAAACTCAGTGCTTAATGACTATTGGTGGATGGGTGGATAAACGCATAAATTTCTGAATACAGAAGTTCCTGAATAGATTCAAACTTGTATTGAATGACTGAACACACGTTGTCTATTCATTTTATGGGTGAAAGAATCCCCCTCGTTTACATAAGCGTTTCTCTAACCCTCACCCCGTAATCTGCCATCTGTCTTTCAATTCTATTGATGGCTCTTTCTCCACCTGACGTTTACTTTAGTATTTTTTTTTTTTACTTTAGCATTTTTAAAAACATGACTAGCCACTAATTACTAATGTTTCACACCCTCCCAATCTGTAATAATACTTTATCAAATACTAAATTTTAAAGTACAAAAAAATAAAAAGAAGTTCCTGTATTAAGAAATGACCTACAGGTTGTTTGAGCATAACATGCTCCTTTCCTAGATTTATAAGAACTTCTAGCTTGGTGTTGTCACTTAAATGTGGACCACGTTCACTGTGGTGACAAAACTCAATGTTTTAAAGGTACCTAAAGGTGGTAGAAAGCAGCAGCTTCAGAGAGAAATGTTCAGACCTGGTGGTTCCCGAACGAAATGTATATTAACCGTGAAAGTAGAGTCCTGGAGCCTGTTTTACCTGTGTTTGAACCAAATTCCTATCTGTTCTACAACTTTCCGAGATCAGGAAAGCCACGGTGAAGAAAGATCGAAAGTGAACCTGTCACCGGCAATCACCCTTCAAACTGTCTTGTTTCAAACAAAAGAAAACACTTCATTTCATGCACTCTTACACACAGGAGCGAATAAAAAGGAAAGGAAATCAGCAGTGCTTGGCGACTGGGGCTGTGCAGTCGCATTGTCCTGGCCCGGGCGGGGCCGGTCTTTGACACACAGTGAACAATGGTGCCCGTGCTGATGGGGCTGGGTGTGGCCAGCAGAGGATGTGCTGGTCCCAGGGAGGGGACACCAGCGCGCTCCTGCTGACACAGCAAGGAGACCCGGCTGTGGAGCCTCCCACCGGGCCCAGAGATGGGCCACGGGCTCTCGTTTTTCTGGGACATAAACAGACAGCTTTCCTTCCGTGCTCGCGAATGAAAACTGTCATCTCAGAGTGTAAAACGGACGGAGCCAACCCTCAACCCCTGTAACAACTTCACCGTGGCCCTTCTCGTTTCCAAAGCTAGGAAGTCGTTAAGAACAGCTTGTCTGTCAACCTGACTTGGGCACCGTGTGGGGTTGATAAGGACCCTTGGGCTCACAAGACGGTTCTTGAAGTCCCTGTGGACCCTCTTTCCTGCCGAGGCTCCACATCCGTCCTTTTGTTCTGGCCAGTGTCCCTGTCGTACCTGTTCTGCAACTCTGTTTGCACAAAAGGCGTTTGAACGTGAGGGTGCCCTCCTATTTCCTAGGCTCTCCTCTCACCCCTCTAGCTCTCCCCACCACCCGGATCCCCTTTACTGCCTCTGGTCTTGGATTTTGTCCACTGCACTCAGCACAGGCTCTGTCGGGCAAGCCTTCTTGTGCGGTGAGGCTAAACTTTTCACCTCATTCTTCAGACCAGCAGTTTTCCCAGAACTTGGATCGGCTCGACAGCCGTACGTGGAGTTGCCTCGCGGGTGACAGTGTTCCTCCAGGTGAAAGGGGGTGAGAACTGGAGCCCGCCTGCGAGCTTGCGCTTGGGTCTGTGCCGTAAACAACACACCCAGGGCGTCGCTGGCGCGAGGCCTGAGAGGCACTCGATGTGGGGAGACGTGTAATTCTCCCTGTCCCGCTGTGTCCTTCCCTTTTCTGAGGCCAAGTCCATCTTCCAGGTACCACAGCCTCCCTCTCATCCTTCCTCGCTTTCTAGAAAAGCTTGTTCTCCTGATCGGCTTTCATCCTGTGTCTTCAGCACCTAGGACACCCCGGAGACGAACGCATAAACTAGATCTTCTCAGAGTCCAGTGGGGCCAGAATGATCGAAAGAAAAAAATACCGTAAAGAAAATTGGGGGGAAGAAGCAGGTCATAGAACACCGGTATCCTAAAGCAAGACTAAAGGGAGATGAAGATTTACATTGTTTTCTGAGTGAGATTCAGACCAAGCAAGGCAGGCTGTTTATGCAGCACAGGCCAGCACTGACCCCAAAGAGGCCGCCAGTGATTCTGTACAGAGCAGACCTCCCAGCTGAAAACCTCTCCCTCGTTGATTTTGTCACCACAAAATCTTTGGTCCTGCTTCTGCTCCAGAGTGGAAAGTCCTGAAAGGTTTTGTTCTGAGCTTAGGACTCTGGTGTCCAGTTGAGCTGAGCGGAGTCCTGTTCTCTGGTTCCCGCTCTGGACACCTCTGGGCTTCCCTGGCATGTTGAGGAGTTTTACTGCTGTGGGAAGCTTCATCCTGGAAACTGGACTTCACATTTCCCATTGCCCTTGAATCCCAGCATTGGTGATGGCAACACGAATACTTGGGTCCTGTACCTCTGTCCCCTCTGGCGTTTCCTCTGCCTGTACGTGTACGCAGAGCTGTGGCATTGTGCATTTGTGTGCGGGGAAGAAGCGGGGTTGGGCTTAAGGCCAGACGGCCTGAGTTACCAGATGTGTGAACTCAGGCGTGTTACTTCTCAGTGCCTCTGTTTGGCTGTCTTTAAAGATGGGATTCATAGTCAAACTTCTTTCAAAGACTTGCTGGAGAATTCAGAGAGTCACTTACACAAGTGCTCATTAGAGCCGTGTCCGGCACATGGTAAAATACCAGTATTAATGCTGTTATTGTTAGTTATTCATTCGTTCAACAAACGTTCACCAAACCCTGTGTTAGATCCTAAGAATTCAGCATGGACGAGACAGACCCATCGGCCCTCGTGGAGAGTGTAGAGAGGAATAGGTCAGTTACTGGAGTCGAGTGCCTTTTGAAAAGTAGGACGTCACTGGTGAGGTGTACGTATTAACCACTAAAAAGTCAATAACATGGTATAATCAGGGCTTCTAGCAAACGCTAATAGGTACTCTGATTTTTTAAATTCTTGTTTTATCTTGATTTTTATCCTTTCTGACCCTCTTTCTGAAGATTCAATAGCTATTCAGTGGTATGGAATTGTCATGTAAATAGGAGAAAATTAACATTGACCTATTACTTAATTTAAAATAGTAACGAAGATGTCTTCTTTTTGTTTGAGAATTTTTAACTTGGAAAACTCACAAAGGTTGTATTGGGAAGTACTCATCCTAATGTGCCGAATTTTAATGACACCAAATGTTCAGTTCACTTAAAAAAAAAAAAAGCTAAGAGTTTTTTTCTTTTCAGTGAAACAAACAAAAAAATTGCCTTTTTTCTGCAGAGCATTTTAGGAAATGGTATGGGAAACACATTAACAGACCGAAGTTGAAATCACCTATTTTCCACGAAAAATGTCTTGATTTAAACTCTACTGGGTGATGGAGCTGAGTTTTTCCTTGCTGTATTATTTGTCTCTGACGTTCGCTTTTCTTGCCATTGTATTTCTGATGTCCTCAGCTGTGATTGGTTTTTGCTCTCTTTGCTTAGATACTTAATGTTTATTCGCATTCTTTATAGATACTAGAAAAAATTCCTGAGTTAAAATCTAGAGCTGGGAAAGCAGTAACTTCAAAGAAGGCCAACAAGCTAGTTAAAGCAACACCTTCCTTCAGTAAAAACATGTGGCCTGTTTCTAATCAAATTACCATATGCTCATTGAGTTGTCCCCTCTGCAAACTTCTCCTAATATTTTTCTGTAAATGATGTTAAGTTAAATGGCCCGTAATTGCTTGTTCTATCTCATAGCCCTGTTTAGAATAATGCTGGGTAACACTTTCCAGACCTCAGGAATCTGATCTGTCAGCAGAGGACTTGTATAAATACCAGTTAGAGCTTCGCCCAGCGCCATCCCTGGACACTGGGGGTCTTGAAACGGTCCCTTCTTCCCCCTAGCTGTTCTCAGCCCCTCGCACACGTCCCTGCCCGTAGCAGGAAACGGGACCCTCCCTTGCCCGCGACCTGTCTCCTCCGGCTCTGCCAGAAGCACCCATCTCTCCCGTCCACATCCCTCCAGTGCTCTAATCCCACCCCTACGCCCCTGCTTTCCTTTGTTCCTCGTCTGGATGGTGGGGGCCAGGCAGAGAGGGGGCAGACACAGCAGTGAAGGGCGAGCCCCTCTCTCTGCTCCAGGACCTGGAAGAGGAGAGGCCAGCCTCCTTATTCTGTAAGCGTCAACGTGCAGGCCCAGCGTTCTCTGCTTTTATAACTGCCCGAGCGCAACGGCGTGGAGTGCTGTCACAATGCTTCCTCTTTTGTAGTTATTCTCTGAACTTCTTACTGCTTGTATTTTACAAATAGTTTATATCTCTGCGTCACTGTTCATGTGTTGTAAGCCTCCCTCTTCGGTTCCTCATACTAATCTTTCTATCCCTCCTTAATCACTCTGGCCTTTCCTGCCCTTTTCCTTCCTTGAACTTAACCGAGAGAACTGTAGTTTCAGTCTCTCCAGTTGAGTCTCAGCTATTCCACAGTGTAGCCTCCGTGCTTCACAGGACGCCGCGCAGAGCCCCCAGGGTGGGTGACATTCCTCCTAAAGCCTGGGCTCTTCCCTCGGCTCCTGTCCCCTCAAGAGCGTTTAGGTCTAATGAAATAACAATTGTGTCCCGACCATGATGCCCCCGACTTCCTCCTGTTTTTCCTTGAAGGTTTATGATTAGATCCAGGTTAGAATGATGCTATTAAAGACTTAAATACCTCGGTGAACATACGTAACTATATACCTTCCCTTTTATTAAAAAAAATTTTTTTAATTCTTTTTGTTTGCATCCCAAAATCTCCCTGGTAGCCTTAATGCAGATGCTTTCATTCCTTGTACCAATCGGGAATTCCTGTAAAATCTGTACCTTTGTTCCCAAAAAGCTGAGCAGGCCATGGCTACCCTCATTTGTAATCACAGCAATGACCTCTTGACCTCCACAACGTAAGTCCCAGCGTCTTGGAAACGTGCCGTAGCCCCTGCAGCTGCTTTCTTGAGGAAGGGCAGTCTGTCCCCCAGCTCAGCGGCTACCTGCAGGGCTCTGGTCGCTCGCAGGAGCCACTCCCTCTTCACTCTCATCTCCGGCCACTGGCGTCTGTACTCCAGAATTTCAGGAATCCCTGTTTGCTGTTTGTTGGTTTCTTAAATCAGCAGTGCTGTTTCCGTTCTATCCAGCCGTCGTTATCTCCTGAAATAACTGTGATTCAGAAACCTTTTCATGGAGATTCCGCAGATAACACGATCTGTGTGTCCTTCTTCCACTTGTTCTGCTCTGTGCGTCCGACAAGGCTCATAATTCCGTAGCAAGTCTGAGTGTTTTTCCTATAGCACAGCGTTCACGTGTGGACACTAGCTCTTCTGGGTCCCCCAGAGCTCCGTCCTGTCTGTCTGCACCGGCCTTTCTCTTCCCTCGAGGCCTCCTCTGGCTTCGCTTCCACACCCCTGGCTCAGGGCAGACCGGTCTCTTCACTCACCGTCACACCTGCTGGCACAGTTGAGCGCTCGCTTGACTGCCGTGGTCGGAGCCTCCGAGCTGCTCCCCGCAGCTGATGGCCTTGCTCCCTAACTCGGCAGCTCTGCTTGGCCTCCTGCACAATCACACCTGATGTGCTCGGCCTGCTGGCGAACACCCAGCTCCACTTAGCCGCTGTTCAGAGCAGGCGCTGTACTTCATAGCCAGATCTGGTCCGTGCGTCTTGTAATGCAGTCCTAAAGCAAGAAACGGGCCGGTGCCCAGGCACTCGAAGACTCTGCAGCTTTAGGATTCGTTACAGGACTCCTTTAGTGCATTCATCACATACGTCTAAAATACAATTCTTATTTACCTTCAGCTTCTCAGAAGGTAGTCAGCACATATAGAGTATCCCTGTAGGGTTGAGGCCCTAGAGGTTTAATTCAGAAGGAATGTTTATTGAATTCCGACTGTGGAAGTGAGTCCTCGTAGCAGGTGGGGGAGGGAAGGCCCTCAGCCGGCAGCGAGTCTCCCCCAGGTGAGGGGACAGCTCGGCAGCCGCAGGCTGGGCCGAGGCAGGAGCAGTGGGGCGCTCACTGGACCCGGTGGTGGCGGCCAGAAGAACAGTGACGGGCGCCAGGACGCTGCAGAGATGGAGAGCACAGGGTCAGGGGCCAGATCGGATGGTGACGCACAGGTGGCGGGACCCGGGGACAGGACGCCCTTCGCGGGGCAGGGGCCTCAGGGCCTCGGGGCGCTGGTGGCCTGGTGTGGAGGAAGGCGGTTGGGTTTGGGGCTACGTGTACGTGAGGTGAGTTGAGGCCCTGAGAGGGGCGTTTGGGGCGGGGCGTCTGGAGCAGGAACTGGTCCCCGGCCAGGCAGGTTTGGGGGCAGGAAGTCAGTCTCAGAAACTCGGGCTGAGAACACTGGTTAAGAATTCATATATTAAGCATTTGTGTCCAAGAGCCTCGGGGCCGGACTAAAGTGTTCCCCACCTTCCATCGTGAGCCCCTGCCTTCGAGGCTCCTCAGAGGTTTCAAGGGCTGATGCCAGAGAGTTGACATGAACTGGAAGGTGATTCCTACCTCCGTTGAGGCAAACTGCATTTCAGGGATAAGCAGAGCCTAATTCCAAACTGATGTGCCCCGGAAGGCGGGGTGCGAAGCGTTTGGTTCGTAAGAATGGAGGCTCGTCTGCGTATAAGCGGCTTTTATTGCTGTCATCATTGTAATTGTCGCCGTCAGCAGCATCGTACAGGCCTGTGACGTCATTGGTTTTCAGAAGACGTCTGACAGCCTCCTTCGAGCTCTTCAGGTCCTGACGTTTTCGTGGTTTTCAGTATGTCTTTGGTTTTGGCCCCGACAGCTTCGGGCAGAAAAGGTCGTTTGCTCTTAGCGCGGCCGGCTCTGCTTGATCCTACACGGTGGAGCGGACAGTCCTGGTGAAGGCGAGGAGGTGGGCTTCCCCTCAGGTCCTGCGGACGTCTGTTCCCAGAGGCTGTCCCAGGCCCCGGGGTCCAGCACGTTCCGGGGCGACCCCGGAACTTCGGTACCGCCGACGGGCCGGAGACCAGCCGCCCTCGGCACCTCCCTGCCCCCTCGCCGTCCTCCCCCCGCAGGAATCTTCCCGCGAAAACCCGTCTCTGCGCTTGCTTCTCAGAGGCAGCTGGGCATCACTTTTACAGCCGAAAATCTGTGTTGGTTTCCCATTGCTGCTGCAACGAACGATCACAGAGTGGCTGAAAACTGCACAAAGGCGTCATCTTACGGTTGCAGAGGTTGGAAGCTGAACTGCGTTTCACGGCGCTGACAGAGCTGTGCTCCTCGTGCAGAGGGCTCTGCTGGAAGAAAATACTGGATTAACCACTTTGACCCGTTGCTGGACCAGTGTCTCTTGCTGTGTGGAAAACACATTATTATCACCTTGAGGAGGAGCAAGAGTTGGAAGATTCTAGTTAACTGTCAGCTTAAAGCTTCAGACACGCCCTCGAAAGACACCGTGAACGTGCACCTGGGCCGCCGCAGACAAGGTCCAGCCGCACATACGTCTGAGGCAGCACCAGGCGAGGGCACGACAACAGTAGGATCTGAGGGAGATTTGTGGCTTAAAAAGAGACCCAGAGAGCGTTCCGGGTTGGGGGTGAAGCAGTGGCACCGCGGAGACGCGGTGCAGGGACCACATGGTCTCCCGGGGAGACGCCGGCCCCATGGGGATGCTGGCGCCAGGGCCCCTCCCAGGCTCCCCCGCGGTGCGTCCTCCGCTGCCTGGGCAGCGCTCGGCCCTCCTCCCCTCTCTTCTCACCCTCTTCTTCTTCCTGCATTTTGACCTCTTTTCCTTCCTTCCTGCTCTTGCTGTTGTGAGTCTCACAACCAACCAGGAGTCATCCTTAAGCCCTACAGAGTCCCTCTGCCTCTGAGATCACCCACCTGTCCTTTGGCAGGTGCCTTCTGACCACTGACTGGTCACACTCTGAGGCGTCCCCCTAACCAGTTCCGTCAAGTTAGTTAAACAAGGTTCTTGGTGGAGCCTGACTCCTAAACAGCTCGCAGCTGTTGTGATTCACGGGCCATGTCGGGAACGGGGGGGACCCTTGTCTCCTAAGACGGGGACTTGTTCATCTCATAAACATGGGTCCTTAGCAGTCGTTCCAGGAAGACCCATCTAAATCCGCTTTTGTGCATTTTTTTTACATATTCTGCAACTTTATAATGAAGTGTCTCCCTGTTTCTCAGGGATTTTTGTTGAGAATGAAGTTAATCTATGCAGAGTGATATTAGAAAGGCATGGTACCTTTAAATTCAGATTGTTTCTATTATTTTTGGAAGATAGGTCAGCAGAGGAAACGAGGCACCTGTGACCCTCTAAAGCCACAGTTGAACTTGGGGGAATATGTCGAGGTTTCTCTGAGGCATGTCAAGATGCTGAAGAGAAGTATTCGATTTAGTTTTAGCTGTGGACGCTTAGGCTTGCAGTGTCTTCCTCTTTGCACAGCTATTTTGGTGAAAATTTCAGTCAAGTGTATTGAAGTGGGCTTTGGATAAGCTGTCCAACACAGGTATCCCAAATACAGTTTTTATTACTCTTACATTTCCCAGATGAACAGGACTGACCTGACTGAGGGTGGCTCTCTTGCTAAAAATGTTAACTTACAGTGACAGTGTGAAGAAATCAGAATTCTAACGGCTTGTGGATCAGATCAATAGGAAAAACAAAAGAGGGAGAATGTGGGTCAGAACAGTTGTGATTTTCCTATGAGGTCCTCGTGCCGAGTGCCGCCCGCTGAGGTGAGAGAGGAGCCGTTTTCACAGTCTGGCTCATCCGTGGACGTGGCGTGCGGGTCCGTGGACCTGGGGCCCGTGGACGTGGTGTGCATGCCCGTGGATGTGGGGCCTGTTCTGGGGCCCGTAGATGTGGCGTGCATGCCCATGGATGTGGTCCGTCCTCGGGTTGGTGAATATGACATACTCTTTCCGTGCACCAGCCCCTCCCAGCTGCCCTACAGGTCGGGTGGCTGCTGCTCCCTTGGCATCATCTCTTCCCCCGGCTGCTCAGGGCGGCCAAGCAGCCAGGGGTGGGGACAGAAACAAGCAGCCCTGGGGTGGGCAGCGAGAACCTGGCCCGGTCACTGCGTGGTGCTGGGCGACCACACCCCAGCCCCGAGGGAGTGAGGACAGCTCAGCACCCACTGGGGCGAAACCAGGACGGCTTGTCCCATCAGGACAGCGGTGGCCAAGGCCACGGGGCTAGCTCTTGGTTTCTTTAACATATTTACCAAAAGGCCAGCACTTCCCTCCTGACATCGTGTTTGTCTGGTTAAACATGAAACAAAGCCTTTGCCTGTCCAGTGACAGCGTCCGCCGAGGTCACATTTCTTCCCGTCCAGCTGCCTCACATCCGAGTCTGGGTCCTACATAGTCTGTGTTCACAGCTGCATCGCTCTGGGGCAGACGCAGACCCCACGGCCGTGGCTTTCGGCTTTCTTCAGCAGGGACAGCTTTGCACACCTGCTTAGGTTGACGTCAGTCTTCCCGACTCAGGTGCCCCGCTCCTCGCCTGCCCTCCCGGACCCTGGCTAAGTAACGTTTAGGTTGTTCTGTCCCCACCCTCTGCTGAAACCCAAAGCGCACCACCCACGGCCCACAGAAATGCTCTCCTTTCCTTGTCTGCACTTGCCATGACGTTGCTCTGTGTTTCTAAGTAATTCAGCCTCTTTTCTGTCTTCCTTCCTCATCTTTATACTTTTTCCAGGCAGCTGGACTTTATTTCTGACACCCTTATGCTTTATGGCCTGTATCCCAGGCTCAAAAGTGTGTATTTATTTCAAACGTGAGTCAACGATATCATTATTTCTCCTGCATCTTCTGTCTGTGTGACATTTTGTGCCCTGACCATCACGTAGACAGTAGGTCAGGGTGTGGTTTTCGCAGGTATTGTTCATGTAAACCACTGGCAGTGGTTTTAGTTTATTCATCAAAAGGAAACAGCGAGGGGGAACACTGGGGTCAGGTACGTAGGCGTGAAGATAGAAGGTGGCGTTCGAAAGTGGCGCCTTTGGCTTCATCTTCACGTTCCCCTGACTCAGCATCCGTTTCCCCGTCTTCTGAATGAAAGGTGACTGTGCTAAACTACACAAAAGTACTGGGAAGGGAAATTAGCCTGTGTGAAGCAGCTTGAGATCTCACGATCAAAGATACCATATTAGTGTAAAGTGCTGCAATGTTTATCAAAGGAAGCTCCTCAGACCGGACTCTGGATTCACCTGCCTGCATTAGTCAGTCAGCAACCCCTGCGTCCGCCGGGAGCCCCGAGCCTCTCCCCTCTTGGAGGTGCCTGTCTCGGTCCTAGAGTCCGTTTCTGGGTGTCGGTCACGGCCCTGGAAGTTAAAGCAGAGGACACATGTCAGGTGTCCGCCGGCACTCAGGTGGGGGAGGGACAGGCGCAGGTTTGCAGGGCACCTGCTGTGGGTGACGGATGCCTGCCGGCTGCCACATCCCATCACCCTGGACACTCACGATGGCGTTTGTGAAGCCCTGTTAGCAACCCCTCCACCCAGCTGGTCCTGTGCAGCCGGCACATTGCACAGAGTCCCGCTGAAGAACTTTCCAACTTCCCCAAGGCACCTAAGGGGTGGAGACCGGGGTGCGTTGGTGCCAAAGTCTCGGGTGAAGACAGACCCAATGCACAGAGATAAGCGAGGTGGACTGAATTTGTGAAAATTGCGAGGAATGCCCCCAGGCGTGCAGGCTGTGTGTGGGGCGGGTTCAGTGCAAGCAGTGGCCGAGTGGTTTTCTCCACTTACTCCCCAGCGATGCGCTCCTTTCGGGATAAAGGTCAGCGCCGTCGTGGGTGTGCGAGTGTCCTTAGAGAAGTGGCCGGAGACCGCCTAACAGTGAGGTCTGTGCTCAGGCAAGAGTGGCAGGCGTGCGCGCTGGCGGCCGCCTGGCCTGCAGGGCTCAGGCCGGGTGCCCTGTAGTCTCCAGAAGGCTGCTCAGAAGTTAACTGTCTGCGAGGGCTCATCTCAGCAGCTGCGCGTGGTCTGGGGGCTCTGGACCTGCGGGGACGGGGCAGCCGCGTGCCTGGTCTGCACTCGGAGGCTGTGTCCTTCATGCCCACTTTTGGTTTCAGCCTCGTGGAGAAGCACATGGAAGCTGATTCTCCCCAGGGGAAAAATGCTCGAATCCATCATTTTTTTAATGTAATTTTAGGGAAGCATCGATCCTTTCCAGTCTTCATGCTGAGAAGGTCAAACTGAACGGCCCCGTCTGCCCTTCCCTCTCTGCTCCCAAGTTTTCGCCTGGCTCCGGTATTCTTTATAGGGTTTTATTTTCCAGACGCCCATTTTGAGTGATGAGACCTTTGTACAAACTGATGATGTGTAGCCGGCCCCTCACGCATCTGTAGCTAAGCCCCCCACAAATTCAGGGGGCGCTTTGGAAAAGCGAGACGGCTTTCCCTACCCCACAGGCCACGGAGAGCTCTCACCCCCCAGGGAGGAGATTCGTAGGACCCACACGCTGAACTCGGCAACTTCGAAAGATCATTTACCAGTTAAAGTTAAATTGACAGTGGAAGTTTGAAAGTCAAGGTTCTGTGCCCAGATGGCCTTGGCCTTCCGACCCATCTTCAGAAGCTGTGGTCAACGTGGGCCGTGTCTGTGCCGTCGTGCGTTCTGGATGCTTTGTGGTGGATGCTCAGTTCTCTGGTGGCTGAAGGTCTGTGGGACCACGACCCGTGGATTCCGTGCAGGGTGCAGAGCACGTGGCCATGGAGCGTCTGATGGCTGAGCGAGGGAACCCCACAGATAGACGCAGAGGAGGAGCTCAGGCGTCAGCTCACCGCTTCAGGGATTGGAAGGGAACCCCATAGATAGATGCAGAGGAGGAATTCACGCGTCAGCTCGCCGCCTCAGGGATTGGATCCATCAGTTTGATGGACTGCCTCTCCCAGGCTGGTGATGTGTCTGCTGTGGTCTCAGCCGTGATGTGGACCGGCTGGCTTGTCAGGCCTGTGCACGCAGATGTCTCCCTGCCTTGCGGGAGGGGCGGGGTATCCGCAGGGTTTAGAGACAAAGTCGACTTGAAGGCGAGGAGGTGAGAGCCCGGCCGCTGCAGGGGCGCGTTGACAGGCGGTGAGTCCTGGGATACCTGCCGCTGGCACGGGCTCAGACTCTGGAGACTCAGGCAACGTAAAAACGATCTTTTAAGATCGGAAGTCATTTACCTTGTGAGCGTGTATGGGTTTTAGGTTATCGTTTTATGTACGCAGGTAAGTTTCCTGACTATTTCCAGGGATAATTCCACGGTGGAGCCGGAAGCTGTTGTGTGATGTGCCCTGTCACTCTGGAGGGCCTGGCCCCCGTCGAGCTGGGCAGCTTTCAGCGAAAGACCACTTCCGCTGAGAGGAGCTACCTTTTCCTTCCCCCCAGACTCCAAACCCTCTGTCCCCGCTCTAAAGCCTGGTTACAGCACAGATTCCTGATCAGTCCCTCCTTCTCCCTTTTCCTCTGATGGAAGCAGCATCTCAGGCCTCTGCGAGGGCAGCTTATGGGGGCGGGGGGGGGGGGATCAGAGGACACAGACCCAACCATCCGCTGCAGGGCTGAGCCTGTGAGCCGCGTACGGGCCGCCCAGCGGTCGCGGTGGCCCTGCTGGAGCGCGTCGCCCACCCTGTCACCTGTCCTTTCTGGGAGGGGCTGGCCCACGTTGTAGTTTCCTTGTAGACAAGTCTTTCTGAGCAGACCTGCTGGTCCTCCCAGCTGTGAGATGCAGCCCAGGAGGAGGAAAGTGTCGTGGCCTCTTGCTTTCTCAGGCACCCGGGCTCTTCCCTGGGCTCCAGGCATGTTCTCAAGGCCCCACGGGCCCACCTGGCCGTCCGGTCCTTCTTCAGCGTGCCCTCGGGATTCTTAGAGCAGTTACTGGATTTAACTGAAAAGGAGTATTCCAGCGGAGTTTACAGCAGGCATAGTTTGAGGGAAAACCAAGCCTGCTTTTCCCACAGTCGGAGCCACTTTATCGCCCTTATCGGATGCCATGGGGCTTCCTCCCCATGGAGAACGGTCTTTACACCTAAACTGCCTCGCTGTTAATGTCACACTTCACTTCGGCTCTGCCCACCCTGCGCCCTGTCGCTGTTTGGACCACAGGGGTCCCCACTGCAGGCCCCCTGCTCAGACTCCCCCTCTCACCTGCCTTTCCTTCTCTGAGCAGCCTGGACTCTCGCTGGGAACACCCAGCATCTGCAGCTACAGGCTTCCCGGCCCGGAGGCTCACGAGATGCCGCCTCTGTTCCCACGCGTGCAGGCCTGGTGGGCCAGTGGCTCATGGCCGTGGCCTGCAGGCCTGACGGGTGAGCACCGGGCCTCCCCCTCGGTGCTTCTGCACAGTTCCTCACTGTGCCATTAAAAGCGGGTGAGAATGGATTTGTTTATTCTCACTTCAATTGCTTATACATTTCCTGATTCCAGGAAATGTTTAAGAAGTTTATTTACCTGTGTGAGTAGGGAGGGTGCGGCCTGTCTTATGATGTCCTCGGTGCAGTAACGGATTTTCCTCCCAGAAAGCAGGTTTTAAGTGATATGGGGGACCAGCCCTGACCAACCAAAGCCTGTTTTCCCAGTTACACATCTAAAATGCGAATCAAAATACTTTAGCCACACCTCGTGACTGCAGGTAGAGTTGTTTCTCGGTGGAGGTGCACGTTCTGAGTCCCCGATCCGGGCGCTCCGAGTGGGCAGTGGGGAAGGACAGAGGCAGCCTTGCGTGGCCGGCGTGCGGTGCCTCCTGTGAGGCCGGGAAGAGAGGCCCCAGGAAGCTGTCCGCTCCTGACTCCCCTCGGCTACGTGTCCTCGAGCATCTTCTCCCGCTTTTGAGGCCCAGAATCCTTGACGGAGCAGGTGGGCAGGAAGACAGGCGCTTTTTAAGATCACAGTCTGTTCAGCCCTTGTTTTGGCCTCGAAACCTTATGACTGGGCTTTGCTTTCTTCAAGTCACGTAAAAGCATGGCTAGCAGACATGTGGTTCTGGTGGCACATGGGGATGTACTTTTAATTCCTTCTCTTCCCAACCAATAATAATATTGAAATTTTGGGTAAACAACATTTGAGAGGTACTGAAACTTGAGATTCACTTAACTGCTAAAATACTACTCTCTTATCCACAAACCACCAGTTATAAATGTTTCCATGCCCAGTTCAGTTGACAGCAAGAGACTTTGGAAGGTTATGAGCCAGGAACTAGTAAGAGATGCTGAATGCCTTCTCGCCCTCCCTGAGCTGCGGACCTGAGCGTTTGCCTCTAACGTTACGTTCTCAGGGTTCAGAGAATGTGGACCCCAGTGTCCAATCGTGCAGAATAATTGTGCACAAAGCTTCAGGTGGCCACAACGCAATGGAGCCGTTGAAGGCTGCCTTCATCCAGACCGTGGAATAACCAAGGAAAAAGTTTGAGCTGAAATGCCGAGTGGAAAAAGCAGTACTGAAAAATGTACAAGCAGGACGATCACAGCCACACAGGTGCGAGAGCAGCGGGTGGAAGTCCCAGGCTCGTGCAGCCCAGAGGTCGACCTCGGCTGTGCTCTGATGGTCGGCCTGCAGGGGGGCTTCCCCCAGTGTTCGCTGATGGGCATTCTTCACCTGAAACTGGGAAAAAAGGAGCACGATTGCCACAGACCTCAGAGGAGAGAGGCCAATGTTCCCACGGGGCCTCCAGTGGGAACGAGGGGTGGGAAGCCTGGGTGTCAGAGCTGAACTTGTCCCCTTGGCAGATGTGTCCCCTTGTTAGAGTCGAGAGCCGTGTCTGGTCTTGCGGTCGTGTCTGCCGAGTCCTGTCACCGTGGCAGACAAATGACAGGTGATCAGTGCGGTCGACGGGGCCTTAGGAAGTCAGGCGCAGCGACATCCAGAAACCCATCTCTTGTGTGGGATGACCGTGGGCTTAAACGCGCTCGTACAAGAAGCCTGTGTCAAAGGTGAAGAAAAAGAGGAGAGAACTGTGATACTTCGAGTCCTCAACGTGGATCTGAAAACCAAGTTCCGGAGCAGACCCGACCCAACAGCACTGCCCGTGGGGAAGCCCCAGCGCCCGGCTGTCTGAGGGTCAGGCCGGGCTCCTCTAGTGGACAGAATCTGGGCTTGTGCCGGTCACCGCTGAGAAACGGCTGTGACCACGCGGACCGCGGCAGCTTTCTCCAGAATCTCCCCGGTCCGGTTCTCTCCCGTGGGGTCCGGTTCCCGTGACGCCCAGAGAGCAGTGTCCAGGAAGAAGGGCCTGTCACGCCCCATCTCAGCGTCTGGACACCTGAGGTCGCATAACACCACATCCCACGAAAAGGCAAGCTCCTATGTTGGGAATCAGCTTTTAGCCACTTTGGAAGAACTGTTTCTCTTTGAATCGGAACCCATTTTGCCGCAAATACAGTTATTTGTCATGCCCGTCATCAGCAAGCGAAAGTAATTCACTTTAAGGAATTTACCTTAAGCTTACAGAAAAGGAAGAAACATTTATAGCAATATGGAAAGGAAGACATTTATTTATCAATAAACTTATTCGTTACTTATAATTAGTATTTATATATAATTTTAAAATGAGAAGACTTCTGCCCAGCCCCTTAGCTTTGATGGCCTAATGTAAGAAAATAGAATGGAATAAATTATTCTATTTTTAGTTTTTTCATCACAAAGAACGTATGAGAAAATGACATATGATTCATTTCTCCTAAATTTGAATATTTATCCTTAAGTTGCACAAGCCTGTCTTTAGGTTTGGAAGTCACCTCAGTGCCGGAGGACGCTGCAGCCAGCAGTGCTGTTTGGGCCTGAGAGGCTAGAGGACGGGTCTGCCCTCCCGTGTACGTCATCCTCCGTGGGACGAAAACGCCGAGACATTCAAAACGAAAGGAGGGTCACCTGTGCTTTTGAATAACAGACACAGTCTATGTGAAGAACTGGGTGCGTTGGGTAATTCTAACCCGGAGCGTGGCATAGTTCACCCTTTTGGATAGAACGATGGATCCGCTGTCCAGGATGGGGAGAGGGGGGAGTGGGGGGACAAGGAAGGGGACAGTGAGTGTGGGGACGGGTGTCGCAGTTGTTGCCCCATCGGTGCCATGGAGTTTCCCGAGGCAGGCACCCCCGGGCCCCTCCCGCGTGCGCCCTACCTGTGCAGGGCCGCGGCTGGTTTTCCTGGCGTGTACTTGGCTGTTCAGACTTCTGGATGGGAGAAGGTGAGGCCGACCCCTCTCCTTGCCTCCTGTCACTGCGTCTCAGTCATCTTTTAAAGTACAGAAATGCTCTCAGATTTCAGACAGGGCTGGGATGGAGTTTTGTGTCCAGGACACGTAGGTGCCTGGAGTCCAGTGACCACAGGTGGACAGGAGGGGCCGCGGCGAGTTTCCCGCCAGCACCTCTGCCTGCCATGCCAAGTGTTCGTCACACAGAGGAGCCCGGATCTGCAGAGCACCGAGCAGAGCTGCTGCTGTCCTGTGGTGCTGCAGGCTTCCTCCTTGAATCAGTGCCCCTGATACAGAGTGTCTTTAACTCAGCCTTTCCTAGCCACACACGAGAATTAAAAACGTGCCGCAGGGCCCTTCCTGTGCAGCTTCTGACTCTGTTCAGGGTGCGCAGGAGCCAGACGATTGTAGACCTGCACCCGCTCCGAGGCACAAACTAATAATTGGTAGCTTATGACGCTTACTCCAGACTCCCCCCCTCCATGCCCCCTACCCCCTGCCAACCCTGGAGCTGTTAGTGACACTGGGAGCTCCGTTTGCTCTGAACATCCAATTTTTAGTTTCCGATTTTCTTCTGATGACTTTTCGGAATATAGGAAAAAGAAATGAAAGGATTGCTGATTTTTTCCAGCAAACAGAGCAACTAAATTCAGAATAAAAATAAAACCTTTCAAGAGTAGTTGAGAATAAAAGTGAGAAGTTTTCTTACATAATGAAAGAAATGTCATATTCAGATAAATCAGTAGGAGCATGAAGACGTTTCCTTAACGAAAGACTCTCTTTCCTGCACTTCTGTACATGGTGAAACTTCTGCCACATTGTCAAATACAAAGTATTTCAAATTAAACGCTAGCTTCCCAAGGAGAGTCTTGAAGAGATGGACAAAATAGATAAACCAGGAGATCCAGTCTCGGGGGAAGTTTATACATTTGATGGCCTCCCTTGTAGAAAAGCACGCAGAAGGATCTAACTTTGGGTCGGTTTTCCATCAGCAGAGGACCCTGTGCTGAAGCTGCGTTGCCCCCAGTCTGTGTAGCAGACAGAATGGGGTCTCCTGAACACATCCCTTACCAGTCCTGGGACCTGTGGCGGCAAAGGCACTTTGAAGGTGATCGAATTCAGGGTTGTGAGACAGGAGGTGCCCCTGGACCTCCAGGTGGGCCCCAACTGTCATCACGAGGGACCTGAAGAGGGAGGCGGTGGGTCCCCGTGATGTGAGGAAGGGCCAGCAACCCGGGAACGCGGGCGGCTCCAGAAACTGGAAACGGCGGGGACGACGTCTGAGGGCTCCGGGAGCAGCCGGCCCCGCGCCCCGGAGCCCTGAGGGGGCCCGCGGGCTGCGTGGAGCCCAGCCTCTTGGGGGGTTGTTCTGCGGCCTCTCCAGCCCACCTCGCAGCTCCAGCCCTTCCCGGAGACCCTCCCGGCTGCCCCGGGCCCTCCCTGGGTCCTTTCACCCCATGCCTCTGGTGTCCTGTCCTTTCCCCTGCTCCCATTTCCTTTATTTTTCTTTCCATTCTTAAAATATAAACTCCCGAGCTCGTTTTTCCAGCCTGATTACACAGTCTCCTGTTCGTTTCTTCCCCGGCTGATTCCTCGATGGAGGTGTCCATCCTTCTCTCACCAACACAGCCTGGGTGTGTGCTTTCTAGTAACACGTGGAGATGAAGTTAGAGTTGGTGGAGCCTGGGGAGCGCATGGGATTAACGGTTTTAAAGGCCCTGCCGCTGAGCTGCACACGCGGTTTTGTGTGAAAATGGAGGTTGGGAGTCGTCACCCTCCGTGTCCGCAGCTGTGATGGGTGTGTGCCCGCGATCCCCAGTGGCTCTTGGAATTTCCCTTTGGCCAGGTGACAAGACAGCTTTCACCATCCTGAGGAGTAACCTCTCCAGCTCTTCCTGAGGAAATAGGCACCCCTGCGGCGGAGGAAACCGGGGCCCCTCCCCGCATCCCCAGGCCACGCCCACGTGTCCCGGGCCTGGAGTGCAGCCCCTCCCTTCCGCCGCTGCGCGTGCGCGCTGGTGGCACCTCCTCATCCATCTGGAGCTGTCCGCTGGCCTCAGAGCAGCAGTCCTGAGTCTGCTCACCTCCCGACCATCAGGAGGTTGGTGAGTTTGTGCACTTTTCTAATGAGCCAGGTCCCAGAGGTAAAAGAAGCCACCACAAAATACTCAGCTCTTTCTGGAAACCGCAGAGAGCGTCTGCTGAACGTGCTTGCAGGGAGGGGCCCCTCCTGACGCATGCACAGGCGGGGGGCATCTTGGGGAAGCGAGTTTGCACGAGGCGATCTGAGTTCTGACTGCCCAGGGGTTGCCCACCTGCTCCAGTGACTGCACACGCGTGTCCGGTGCAGACCCTGCAGTGCCCGTACGTGTGCGCGCACGCACACAGACGCAGAGCTACAGGACGCGGTTTCCTAGGTCCAGGCGCCGGCCAGGGCTCTGAGGTCCCGGGAGGCTGCCGTGACTGGAGCCATGCCCGGAGCACCAGCCGGGGAGGGGGAGCTGGGCTCTGGTGCACTGGGCCCGGGAGGAGCCTCCCTCCTGCACCCTTTCCTTTTCCGAGCGTAAATAGGCTTCACATGTGGCCATGGAAGGTGTGACACACGTGAACTGCCCCTGAAGACGCCCTTCTTCTCAGTGTGTTACTTTTTGGAGACGGGGGGTCACCTTGCGTCCTCAGAAGTGGACGTAAGTGATAACTTATGAGAGAGGAGCTCTCTCTGGGGAGATTTCCCGTTTCCGTCTTACTTGGCGTCTCGTCTGCCGCCTACGCACCGTCTAGACCGAGGTCCTCAAACTTGCCGGCACATCAGAAGCACACAGAGGGCTTGTTAAACCCAGATTCCTGGGCCTCGTCCCCAAAGTGTGACGCACCAGCTCCGGCCTGGGGTCTCCACCCTTGTTTCTCTAACATGTTCGTAGGTGCGACTGGTGCAGTTCGTCTGGGGACCACACTTTGAGAACCACTGGCTAGAGTGCAGCGCTCAGAGGTCCCGGTTGTTGCACTGTTTTGTGTTTGGGAATAACTTACAAGAAGTTGGTTTTAGGTTTTCTGTTTTATTCCTAGTTGAGTCTGATTGATAGGGTGACTAGCCATCCTAGTTGGTGCAGAACTGAGGGGGTTCTTGTAATGCTGAAACAGGGGACATTCTGGGGAGACTGGAGGGACCTAGCCGCCTCGGACATTGACTCGGCTTCCCAGACGCATCCAGAGTGGCTCCGGTACGTCCTTCCAGAGGAAGGGCTGTGCACGCGCTACCCTATGTTTCTGGGCCGCATGGGAGAAGCAGGGGCTCTTGGGACTTGAGTGATACCTGCCTGCAAAGCTCAGCCTCTTATTCTTCTGAAATAGGAAACATAATTGAGACGTTCGTATTAAAAACATCCCACTGCTGGGCCGGGATTTTAGCAGTTTCTGCATTAACACATCTGTGATTTGGGGGAGAATATTACTGATGTGAGGTCCCAAAGGGAGTTCTGTTCTGTTCTATTTCAAAACCTTCAGCATTTTTGCGCGAGGTGCAGAGATCCGTTGGTGTCGGAGGTAACTCCCTGTGGAAGTCGTAGCCCGTAGCAGAAGCGAGGCTGCCACACAGCAGCCCACCTTCCTGCTCTTCTCCCAGGGACTGGCAGTCTCTGGAGGCTTCGTGGTCGCTACCGCTGTCCTTCACAGTGAGTGACCGACTCCTCACTTTTACCTTCAGGAAAGTTTGGGGGTTTTGGGTTTTTTTAAATAAATTTATTTATTTATGGCTGTGTTGGGTCTTCTTTGCTGCGCACGGGCTTTCTCTAGTTGCAGTGAGCGGGGGCTACTCTTCGTTGCAGTGCGCGGGCTTCTCATTGCGGTGGCTTCTCTTGTTGCGGAGCACGGGCTCTAGGCGCGCGGGCTTCAGTAGTTGTGGCACGTGGGCTCAGCAGTTGTGGCTCGCGGGCTCTAGAGCGCAGGCTCAGTAGTTGTGGCGCGCAGGCTCTAGAGCACAGGCTCAGTAGTTGTGGCACACGGGCTTAGTTGCTCCACGGCATGTGGAATCTTCCCAGACCAGGGCTCGAACCCGTGTCCCCTGCATTGGCAGGTGGATTCTTAACCACTGTGCCACCAAGGAAGTCCAGTTTGGGGTTTTTTAATTTATTCATAGAAAGAAGTGTGAATCTTTCTATGGACAGAAGTAACAAGGGAACCAAAAGAAGTGGTGCCCCGGAGTGGATCCTCCCTGCAAGATGGTTAAAGGGGCGTCCTCTAATCCAGCAGCTTCAACACTTGTGCTCCCCAAGCACAGCTTGTGTGTCTTTAACACACTCAAACTAAGTGGGAATCTACAGAGGCAATAGATGTTTTTCATTTGAACGGATGTATGTTCTAATTTAAAAGCTGGTTTACTGCCACAGTAAATAACCTCCAGGCTTTTTCTGAGTGTACGTAACATCCGTGGCATAGTTGCTCACTCACTGGGTTGTGGGCGGATGAGACATTTCACCTTGCCCTCGCTCACTGACCCTGTCTCCACTGCTGTCCGTCTCTACACCTGGCTCCCTCCCTCGGCCCCCTGGGGACACCTGTGTGCCGACACACCCATGCACACGTACACAGGGCTGACGTGCCGGCAGGAAAACACATAATGTAGTAAGATGGATTTATTTCAGACAAGCATATCAGGTAGAAATAACAAAACCCAGCACCGCCGTTTACCAGCTGTGTGACCTTGGACGTGCCACTGACCTCTCTGAGCCTCAGTTTCCTCACAGTGCAGACTGTAAGGCCGCCCCCTTAGTGTTGGGTCAGTGCAGCAATGGCGGGTGGTAGGTACCCGTAACTGACACTGCACTAACTAAGTGATTTTAACACGCATTTTGTAAAGCTTCAACAACTCTAATATTGAGATCCAGATGACTGTATATGACCCTAAAGAACATTAAATCTTTCAACTTTATTTAAATTTAATTTTTTGTTAAAATTTTAACAATCTTAAAATGATTTTTTTAACATTTAAAATTTAACTTGAACATTTAAAACACTATGTCATAGTTTAATGGGCAGGTTTTTTCTTTCTCGGGGATGTAATGGTGCCTCTTACAGCCAGCGACCCCTTAGAATCAGTGAAACAGGGTAATTGTTGTCATTCTGCATTTTCAGGCCATCACACACACTTACTTATTTTCATGATCCCGTCCTTGTTCCCGGACATTTCTGGTGGCCCGTGGCCTTCTTGTTAGTACATTTGGGAGAGCAATGAGTAGAGCACAGGCTTGGGCTTCAGACGAGCTGGCTTTCAGCTCTCCCCCGTCCGCTAACCAGCTACATTGCGTCGGGCGAGTCTCGGTTTCTTTATACTTAAAAGGGGAACCATAGTATTTACTGTGTAAAGTTGTTACAAAGATTAAATTGAGATCGTGGACGTAAACACAGCCTGCTTGCGGGGCACGTAGTAGCTGCTCAGTTAATGATGAGCGGGAAGCCAGCCGTGGCTCTGCTTGCTGCTGACAGAACCTCATCCACCGCAACTTTATGTGATTTCCTCTGAAGCGGTCTAAAGCCATCCAGAGCCACCCTTGTCCAGCTGGTGGCCATGCCAAGTGGTAAGAAAACTAGGCCTGGGGGGTGCCCACATCCGGACCAGATGGGGCAACAGGGACCAGACTCTCCCTCCTGTCCAGAACAAGCAAAACAAAAACACAAAACATGGGAAAATGGTTCTCGGGGCACCGGACGTCAGGCAGCAAGGACACTGCCCCGAGGAGCGGGAAACAAGTAAAGTGGGCCCCTTAGGTGCCCGGCTCACTGCCCTGCGAGGGCTTCCAAGACACAGCAATGGGACAGGGTCGGTAGAGGCCAGCGGACTCCCTGGGTCTCGAGGACAGAGAGAAGAACTCAGGGAGGCCGGCCGGCAGGAGGACTCAGGACAAAGCTGCGCAGACGGCCCCCGGCGTGTGCAGGGGAGAACTGACCAGCACACGCGTGTGAGGAAACGACCCAAGGCTGGGAAGAACCACCCAAAAGGGTTGGCGCACCAGGCGTTGACATGGGGCCAGGCACAGAGGCTGCTGCCTGCAGCTGGGCTGGAATAGGGCACTATCCACAGTTGTTGGCTGGAGTGTCCGACGGTCTTGCCTCTGTAGTGGGGGTTTGTTGGCCCTGCCTTGGGCGCTGCTCCAGACCTGCCTAACAGATCTTAAAAGGAAGATCTGAAAGGACCGACCACCCTGTTTCCAGGTAAGTTAACTGTGTCCCAGAATAAAGTTCAAGAGTATTTGTAACAATGCAGAAATATTAACTGCCTCAGCAAGGTGAATTTCACAATGGATGGAATCCAACCAAAAATCACCAGGTTTGCAAAGAAGCAGGAAAGTATGTCCCATAATGAAGAGGAAAAGAATCTGTCAGAACCAACCTTGACTGACCCAGATGTTGAAATTAGCAGCAGGGGGCATTAAGCCGATTTTTAGAACACTGTTCCATACGTCAAAAAAGTTAGAGGGAAGATATAAAGAAGACGGACTCGTAGAGATGAAATCTGCCGTGTCCAACGCGAAAATTACATCGGATGGAATAAAGGGTCGACTGCACTGTGAAGGAAGAGCTCAGTGCCCCTGGAGACCATGTGAGATGAGACACACAAAAAAGAATTTTCCAGAAAATGAACAGAGTGTCAGTTCTGTGGGACAATTTCAAGTCCCCAAATGTACACGTAGTCGGGGACCCGGCAAAGAGGGGAGAACAGAAGAGGTGCGTGAAGAGATGATGGATAAAATTTTTCCAAATTTCATGAAAACTATAAACACACAGATCCCAAAAGCTCAGCAAACCCCAAGCGCAAGAAACGGAGAAAACAGCACAGAGGGGCCTCATGATCATATAGCACAAACCAGGGACAAGGAGGGCGTGTTACAGGACACGGGACACACGTGGGACAGAGATAGGGATGCAGGTCTCTGTGCATGTGAATTACCAGCCTCAGAAAGTTGTTAAAGCAAAGCACGTAAATCGGGTCCCCTGACCTGCCCGGTAGACGCCCCAGGAACATTTTGAACCAAGGCCTGCGTGAGCAACAGGAGGCTTCAAGGAGATTCCTGTAGAAGAAACGCTTGTATATGTAAACGTGCAGCTGTTTCACTCTGCTTAACAAAAGCCGTCTTCTCACTGGTCTTGTTCTGTTCATTCCTGCCCATTTTCCCTCTGCTCTCTGTGCAGTTTGCAGCCTTGAGTATTCATTCATTAGGCCAGGTAAGGTCCACCTGACTTAAGGAGATCCTGGCTCTAATTTAACTGTATTAGTTTTTCAGAAGGTATTTAGGAAGCCCCTAGCGGCAGGACACTGGAGCGTACAGATCCCGTGTTCCTGTAGCTTGTAGGCAGTGGAAAGGCACAAGGGACAGAAACCCTGGGGATGGAATAGAAGAGGAGAACGAAGGAGTTTGCATGTCGGCGGTGCTGGGCCGGATGCGGGACTTACAGGTTCACCTGCCCAGGTTGCCAGAAACATGTTTACTCCCAATACCCAGTGTCCGTATCACAAGATGCTAACGTCTCTGATTCAGAGTGGTGGGTGTAGTTTTTCAGTCATACTTCCCTTCCGTTCCACGCCAGCTATGACTCAGGGGGCACGTCCCTGATTGCTCCACTGCTGGGTGATGTTAGTCAAGAGACAGTTCATTCAGACAGTAGAAATCACTTTCTCATCACAGTGAGAGCTTTCCAGAGCTCATCGCAGGGTCGTGTCAGAGGCCTGCACTTGGGTGGTTTTACGGGCTCTCGCTCGTGTGTGCAGTGGCTGGGCGGAGGGCACAGCCCCGTGAGAGCGGGACGTGGGGGCACACCTGTCCGTGTCTGCAGCCAGCCCAGCCCAGGTGACACGTGGGCCACGCCAGCCTTTCCTCCTGGGTGTCCTCAGTGGTTCCAGACGCGTATCTGGCGTGAGCTGCTCAGCCTGTGACGGCCCCTGGCGCTGATGAGGGAGCCTCGTTTCTCCATGCAGCCCTCAGAGCAAGAAAGTCATCTAACCGCAGCAACTGTGAAAATACGGGCTCTCCAGCGTTGGCTGTAGGTGGCCTCCAGGGCAAGTGACAGCTTGTCAAAGTCCTATCATGACGCCCCGTCATGTGTGTATATGGAGAGCTGAGTTTTTTTTAATAAATTCATGTTCCTTGGGTGGATACCCGAAGTTGGAAAAAACACTACCCCCAAAATCTGTGCACACCTCTGAAGTGAGGTGTAGTACGGCTGACACGTGGTGGGTGTCAGCAAACATGGTTGTTTGTGCTGGAGCCTCTCTTTCTCTCGCACCCACTTCTCCTCCATCAGCAAAGGCTTCACTCTCTTTTCCTTGGACGCATGCGCCCAGGATCGGCCCCACATCTCCTCCTGCCGAGCGCGTGCTCTCTGCCAGGACCCCTGCGGCACCCTCAGGCACTCCACTCCAGCTCATCTCAGGACAACAGCCAGGTGACACTTGATACGAAGCGAGCCCTCCCCGGGGCTCCACCTGCTCAGAAGGGAGCCCTGAGTCCGCCCATAGCCCCCAAGGCGCCCCGTGATCTGCCCTCTCCCGCCTCACTGAGCTAGGCCCCAGGGACGCACAGACCGGGCCACCAGGGGGCTGGAGAGTGGGACTGGCTCCCTCCCGCCCTTGGTCCCCGTGTCCATGTCGCTCTGTCCCAGGAACCTCGACTAAGCAGCAGCCCTCACTGCGGCCCCGTCCACTGCCTCTGTCTCCCAAGCGCCTGGCCAGCACCTGACCCAGTTGCCCCTGGACTGCCTGGCGGACAGATGAATTGATTCCAGCCCCTGCTCACCGTGGAAGGACAGGCCTGCAGCGCAACGCAAGGAGGTGTGGGCTGAAACTCAGAACACCTGGGGCCCGAATTCCGGTCGGTCGTGACCTTGATACTCACCGCCTGTCTGACCTTGGGCAAGGTCCAGCCGTGGAGCCCGGGCCCTGTCCCCTTTCCTGCAGGGTGGGTGCCTGGGCCACTCCAGCCCTGACACCCAGTCGTCCTGAGAAGCGAGAGACCATGTCTGCCCGTTCCCGCCGTCCCCAGCCGAGCAGGCCTGGGGGCGAGGCCTGAGCCTGTGATTGTCCCTGGTGGGAGGGACCATGTCCTCAAGCAGGCAGGGAGGGTGCTGGTGAGGTGAGGGCTTTCCATGCAGCCTTTTCCTCTCGTCTCGGAAGTAATCGTAGTTGTGATTTTGCCTGAAACTGGGGACTAAATGGACTAAACCCCATAAACTTCCATTTCCACCCTTGATCCCAAACATTTTTCTCATTCTTTACTTAAAGTAGATATTCACTGGGACAGAGGAAATGGAGTTTTGCAGTGTTTCGACAGATGGCGCTGCTGGTAGCTATTATCTGACTATAAAAAAATAAATTTCAGCTTTACTAACTTAAAAAAAGACTCATTAAAAAATCTGTCTTGCGTCCTGGGATGTGATCCATTCACGTGTTTAGTCCTCATCTGACTGACGCCTCAGATGGTGAGTGGTTTTGACCCTTCTGGATAGTGAAGCCAGCTGAAATGCAGAGGAGCCCAGCCCAGGGCTGGCCCTGATCATAGCTCCCAGCGCTCACCCAGCGCTGCCTTAGAAAACGCCACCAAGTGCTTCACTCAGAGGAAGAGAGAAGACCGTATTCGCAGATAAGTGCCGTCCATTTTGGCTCTTGACATAAATACAAATGAATCAGGACCTATCTACCTAGATGCTTTGAAGAGATGCAAATATCGTCTGCAGTGACCACACTCACAGAGAAGAATACAGTGATTGTTCAGAGAGGCTGGAGGAAGGTGCACGTCTACTAGAGCCTAAGGAGAAGACGTCGCGCAGAGAACCAAGGCCCAGGCTCCCCAGCTCCCTCCCCCGGACCCACGTTTCCATCTGGCCTCCAAGCAGGAACGCTTTCATTCTGCAGCCATGCACTGGCTTCTGGGTGTGGCTTCCCTGACTGCATACAGCAGCATAGATTACAGATATTTGGCAGGATTCCTCCTTCTCTGGGAACCAGGCAAGTCATAACACCCACCGAACGCTCCGCACTGCTGTGCAGGGAGGAACGGCCTCATCTCAGGTTTCAGAGCGTGGGGCCCGAGGTCGCTGGGCTCGGCTGCCCCCCGCGAGCCATGGCCCCAGCCAGGACGGGCTTGGGATGAGAGTGACAGGCCCCCATTCTGCCACCAGGCCCCTCCCGCCGCCACTGACCAGCCCGCATGCCCAGGGTGCAGCCAGTGCTTTGTCTCAGAGCCTGACTCTGCCCTCTGCCTATGGCTCCATCACACAGAGCGGGAAAGAGAAATTACAAAAGAAGGCGTTGGCATGTGACGCTACAAAATGCTATTGAGGGGCTTCCCTGCTGGCGCAGGGGCTGAGAGTCCGCCTGCCGATGCAGGGGACGCGGGTTCGTGCCCCGGTCCGGGAAGATCCCACGTGCCGCGGAGCGGCTGGGCCCGTGAGCCATGGCCGCTGAGCCTGCGCGTCCGGAGCCTGTGCTCCGCAACGGGAGAGGCCACAACAGTGAGAGGCCCGTGTGCCGCAAAAAAAAAAAAAAAAAAAAAAAATTATTAATTAGTAACCCCAAGAAATGTTGAGTGAAACAACCGCAATTTTTCTTCACCCTGAGCCTCAGATCCCCACTTGTGTGCCCTCTGCTGCTCTCCACCTTCTTTGGTTGGTTCCTCCTGTTGGACGCAGGTGTCGGCACCTGCCCCACTCCAGGCACTGGGGAGAGTCCCACTGGCGGAGGACCGAGGCCCTGGGGAGGGAGCCTGTCTCCTGAGCATGGAAACGCGCGCATCTGTGTGCTCTGTGAACATAAGGAGAGGGGAGGGATATAGTGTCACTGGCCTTTTAACTACTTTTTAAGATTAAATAGGTTTCTGGCGTTTTTTTTTGTTTTTTTTTTTTTACTTTATTACTAGTCACTTAGCAAACAAAGAACTGTACTATCTTTATACAGTTGACCCTTGAACAACACCGGGGCTAAGGGCGCCGAGCCCCTGTGCAGTCGGAATCGAGCATAACGAGTCCGTCCCCATCTTCGCGGTCCCCGTACCCACGGTCTGCATCCGCGATTGAACCTCGGCAGGCCATGGGTGCTCCTGCAGCGCCGCGGTACTAGTTGAAAACAAGAGTAATAACACTTGGCACTCCTGCGTGCTATTTAAAATCTCACTGCCTTTTGGCGGGGGGCGGGGAGGTAAGCAGTAAAAGAGGGGCAATCTTGTGTCAGAAGGACTTGAAGGGGAAAAGCAGCACTTTAGCCTGAGGTCAGGGCAGCGTGGCTTGGGTGCCCGGCAGCGTTAGCACAGCTAGGACAGGGTTGTAATTCTAAGTGACAACTAAAGGGGGAGACATAACAGTTTGCTTGGGGCCAGGTACCACACTTGCCCTCCGCCCAGCTTTAATGAGGTGCACTTCATTAGAAGTAAAAATCACTCTCTCTCAGTTCCAATTTGATGAGTTTTGGCGACAGACATAGCTGTGTGACCTTCGCCAAGAGCGTTTCTGTCACCCCGGAGAGCTGGTTCTCTCCTGCCCCTTTGCAGCCTTTTCTTTTCTGAATGTCATAGAAAGGGAGTCTTTCATTTGGAGTCTTGTGTTTGGCTTCTTTCACACGACAGCGGCCGAGATCCACCACGTTCTCCGTGTCTGTGGTCCGTGTGTCACTGGGTCGCACCCCGTCCTGTGGGCACATCAGCAGCTGAAGGTCACCAGGATGTTTCCTTTGGGACAGATGTGAATGTTGCTGCCACAGACGTTCACGTACAAGGTCTGTGTGGACACATGTTTATTTCTGTCGGGTAAATACTCGTGAGTGGGGTTGCTGGCTCACATGGGAAGTGTATTTTTAACTTTTGAAGACACTGCTGAACTGTTTTCCGAGGGTGCTCTGCCCTTTTGCCTTCCCAGCAGGGTGTCCGAGAGTTCCAGTTGCTCCACACCCTGCTGTTCATATGTTGTTTCAGTCACTCCTCAACGACACTATAAATTAGGGGTTATGGTTACTATTCTCATTTTACAAATGAGGAAACTGAGGCGTGATGAGATCGCGTGCCTCGTGTGAGGCATGTAGCTAAGAGATGGTGGACTCCATTTACACGGAACCAGGTCTGTTGAAGCTGTTCTTAACGGTACTGTTCCTAAAGCTAGAAGAACTTGTGTTGCTAATCTAGGCGATTTTAGGACAGAAATATGGCCAAAAGCCAAGAGCCTAGGACTTCATCTAGTGGGTCGTGAATACAAATTGGACTATATGCAAAGGAACTTTTTAGTTAAAACGGATTTAGGGAAAGCACAGGTGAGATGAAAACACCTCTCATGTCTAAAGCTTTTATTCGCCAAAGCCAGCTTATCATGACATTTTCATATGCTTCCCCCGTCCTTGAGGACAGGGGAGGAGACCTTGCTGGGCCCTGAAACAGTGCTGGTGTTTTCCTAAGTGGGTAACGTTGCAAAGTGCGCCAAGAGCTTTCTGGACATCGACTCCTTTTTCTCTTTTCTTTATATTTGTCTTAGAATAAATTAGCAAATAAATAAATGAATCCCATCAAATTTCTCACAACTGCGCGTGCTTGGGAAGGTGAATTGTCTGTGTTTAGAAAGCATCTCAGTTTTAGAAGAGAACGTTTCATAAGCCCAGAACTGTCAGAAGCCCATACCAAATAGTGAAGGCTGGGCCCTTGTGCGTGAGGGTCCAGGATGTGGAGCCGGCTCTTCCAAGTTTAAATCCCACAATCTTTCCATTAAAATCAGAAGAAGACATTTCCACGTGAATATGCTAAATGGGTTCTGGAAAATCAGATGCGTAGCATTCTTCACTCAACTTCAGCCCTTTACTGAGACGTCCAGGAAGACCAAGAAGGTGGGTGGGCCCGGCTGCTCCCCGAGGCTGCAGGAAGCCCTGCCAGCCAGACAGGGCACCTCCCGCCATCCTCAGAGCCATAGCCTTGGTCCTGAGTGGGGACCCGGGAGCCTCGATTCCGCACGCACAGGGCTGCTTTCTCCCAGCCCCATCAGAGCCCTGCGTGCTCCGACACAGCTGCCTGCAGACTGAGGGATTCTTCCAACAACGTGACAGACCCTGCAGTGTGCCGTCATGCGTGTCTGTCAAGCAGAAGCCTTGTCACTTTGCAACAAGTGCTGGCCTGTCCGGGTGGCAGGACACGGCCATGAGGCAAGCGCGCACACATTCCTGCCGGCGTTGACACATGCCCTGGGCCCATCACCTCCCCAGGATGTGTGTGTGCATGTGTGTTTGCGTGTGTGCATGTGTATGTGTCCGTGTGTGTGTGCGTGTGTGTGTCTGTGTGTGTTTTGCTTCTCTCCTTTTCAACCCCCTGCCCCCCTCAGGAGGCAGCAGTGAGTGTGAACTGTCAGACAGAACAGACCAAGCGTTCAGTGGTGTCCAGCGCACTTGCGGGACTTTTCTCCAGGAAACCTCACCCAGGGCGATTGTCATGAGAAGCATCCTTTCAGGTCGCTTGTATCGGTGTCAGAGTGACAAGCGTGCCTGGGCTCCCCGCAGCAGACGTCCTTGCAGCCCGAGTTCCGTAGTCTGGGGACAGGAGCTCCCCGAGACAGGCCGCTTGTGGGCGACTATTCGGTGCTTCCGGCGGCTCTGGCGTTGCCCCTGGAATTCACTGTGCCTTTAATGTGACGACCTCAGCGGACCTTATCAAGGTGACGTTTCGTTCCAGCTCAGCTCCTGGGGGGCGGGGGACATAGGGGCAGAAGACAGGCGCCGTTCCCAGTGGAAGAAACAGAGCCACGGTCACAGTCAGAGCTGGCATCTGCCCAGCCTCGGGCTATACAGCACCTCGGAAGACAGAAGGTTTAAGAAGACAACGCCTATTGCAGACCAAGGGACTCCAGTATCTGGGGTTGGGATCCCCAACGCTTCAGTCCTGATACGGGCCAGGCCCCCGTGTGGTCACTGCAGCTCAGTGCCTTCCTGTCCTGCCCACACAGCCGGCCGCCCAGAGCCACGTCTTGTCACTGTGGAGGCTTCGGGAGGGCCCACAGGTTGGGAATTCGCCAAGAGAAGCGCTTCATGAGCGAAGGTCACCTCCGGTGACCTGGGGACGGTGACAGTGGGCTGATGGACAGCCCGTGTGAGGGACACTAGGGTCTCATAGGCAGGAGGACCTCTGCTCTGCAACCCGCCGAAGGTGTAAACTGCAAGGTGAGTCTGGTCTCAGTGCACGGCCCTGGCCTCATGCGTGCGGTTACAGACTAGCTGAAGTGAATGATCAGTTCAACAGGTATTTGTGCATCACGACTACGGTTTAGCCACGCCACACATCCAAGAACAATATATTCCATTGTCAATCGTTTACTTTGTTTTCTTTCCTTTCTCTCCCCTTGTCTCCAGGAGACCAATTAATTGTTCAAAGATAATATATAGAGGAGATTTCAAGAACATTTACTTTGGCACCATCTCTGCCCCTTTGCGGTCTGGCTAACAATAAAGCTAAAATTTGTTTTGTAGTGATGGTTCCAGTTGGACTGGAATCCCTTTGAAGTTCCTGCAGTTTGCTGTTGTGAGAGCTCAAGATATTATTTGACTGCAATAAAACACTCTGTGCGTTATCATAATATGGGACACAGTGAACTGTAGCAACACGCAACGGCCAGACTCACCCCCGGGTGCCCTGCAGGCCTGGAGAGCACGGCCCGTGCAGACGGGGGTCCATCCATAGGGTCCGTCATTACCCCGAGGGCCATTCATGGGCCTTAAACTCCCTGTAGGGCCCATATCAGCAAGGCCCATTTGCTCTGGGGAGCAAAGAGCAAACCTGAACAGACCAGCAGGCATACCGAGGGCACCCTGGCCTGACCTGGTGACCGTCGGTGTCAGGGTTCAGCCTCCCGGCTCTTGCATCAGCTGACCTAAATTATTTCATGCTGTTGTCACCTCTAAGGTAATATAGGCATTGTCTGGGGCTCTATTTATGCTTTAAAGTTCTTTCCCACCCACCCATGGCTGGGAGTGGTCCGTGAGCGTCAGTGGAGGAGGGTGTCCCAGGGGAGGGTGTCCCAGGGGAGGGTGTCCCAGGCTCTCACCTGCGGGTTTGGACCCAGTGCAAAGGGGTGCTTCACTCCGGCGCTGCTCCTCTGAGATGCACGTGTCCTGGCGTCAGGACAGAGGCCCGGCTGCTCCGGACATGAGAGCCCCCGCCAGCGTGCAGTGAGTGTGTGCGTGTGCGTGCATGCACACCTTGGGGCTGTGTACATCTTTTGGAAAGCAGTTTTGTCTAGGGTGGTAAACAGCTCTCACTAAGAGAATGTGTTACTTGGCCGCCATGTTCCAGGTGTTAGAAAGGGCTGCAGTGGATTCTTGTTTTAAACAAATAATGAAACCCTCGTAGTGTTTAGTGACACGGCGACTGGGCTGTGTTCCACTGCTTGTGTAAATGAAAATATTTTAAGTGATTTTTTATGATAAGTTTAAATAACCAAAAGAAATGCCTGGAAATACATTTTGGCACAGGGAAATCCCTCCTTACAGGAATTTATAAATATGTCATGTGGGAAAATAATTATAAAATCTATTTTAATCTTCTCACCTCTGAATGAGTCTTCAGTTAAAATGTTCTCCCTGTCTGGTTTTTACCACTGTCCCTGCCTTATGTGTTACCTTCCCATGTTTGATCTGAGTTGCATTTAGTTGGGGAGAAAAATGAAAGTCCATTGAACTCACTTCTGGTTTCCCTCCGACGTGTACACGTGTCCTCACAAGGAGAAAACAAGCTGAACCAGCTGAAAGTCCCCAGCTCTTCTTAGACCCATCAGAGCACTGAGGGCAAAACGCTGCCCCCAGATTGCAGAGAGAGGTGAATGCAGAGCTAGCACGAGTAGAACCTCCCACTGGGCTGGCCTCACGCACAGAGGGTGATTGGCTGGTTGCTAGAGGCTGAGCATGGACTCTTGAGAGGTCAAAACTCTTAGGGCCCAGCATTCAGGGCCCCGCATCCATGACTTTTATCTTCAGGAGCCCTGCTGGTTCCTGGGGTGAAGGAGGAGAGAAGTCACCCCACGCCTGTGCTGGGGGATGAGGAAAGTAACCAGTCTGGAATGTGTCCAGAGTCCTCCGGTCCCTTCCCTCCAGGGAAGCTCTGTCCCCAGGCCTGACGGATGTGGGGGAAGCAAAGCTCCATCCCCTTGAGCCCCCTCGTCTCCCTGAAGATGGAGCAGAAAACTGAGAAACAGCTGTGAAGGTCACAGCCAGGGACACAGACCCAGAAACAGAAGGAGAAGTAATCGTAGGATTATGCAGTATTTCCCTTCTCTCACACTTACACCACATCAGCAGCCTCCTGTGTAATTACACAGGAAACTGCAAGGTTCAGACCCTATTTAAGAAGGAGTCTCTCAGGAAACCCAAAGAGAAGCGGGGAAACAAAAGCACAAGGACCCTGGAGGACATTTTGGCCTCTGGCACCTACAGCCACATCAGACAATAAACACAGCCTCCCTCCTAGCCAGGTAAACACAAGACCTCGCACTGAAGACCCTTTTACCTTAGTTCCTTTTATCCAATATATCGAGCCCAGCTTTCAGCTACAAGACGAGCTAAAAGGTGAAAAACACAGTCTGAAGAGACAAAGCAAGCATCAGACCAGTCTCAGATATGGAAGAGATTTGGGAATTACCAGACTTTAAGTTAAAATAGCTATGATTAACATGCCAAGGGCTCTAATGGAAAAAGTGGACACCGTGCAAAAACAGATGGGTAATGCAAGCAGAGAGGTGGGAATTCTAAGAAAGAATCAAAAGGAAATGCTAGAAATCAAAAAGTCTGTCACAGAAATGAAGATTGCCTTTGATGGGCTCGTCAGTAGACTAGACACGCCTGAGGGAGGAATCAGTGAGCCTGAAGGTATGCCAATAGAAACTTCCAAAACTGAGAAGAACGAGAAAGAAGAATGAGAAAGACTGGAACAGAATATCTAAGAATTGTGGGACAATTACAAAAGGTGTCACATACACATCATGGAAGTACCAGGATGAGAAGGAAGAGAGAAAAGAATAGAAGAAATATTTGAAGTAAAAATGGCTGAGAAGTTTCCACAATTAATGACAGACACCAAACCACTGATCCAGGAAGCTCAGAGAACTCCAAGCAAAATAAATACCAAAACATTTATGGTTGGGTATGTCATATTCAAAGTACAGAAAGTAAAAGACAACAAAAACGTCTTGAAAGAAGCCAGAGGGAAAAGACCCACCATATCTCTACAGGAACAAGGGTAAGAATTATATCAGACTTCTCTTTGGCAACCATGCAAGCAGTAAGAGAGTGAAGTGAAATTTTTAAAGGGTTGAAAGAAAAAAAAAAAAAAAACCAGAATTTTGTGTGTAGTGAAATTATCCTTCAAAAGCAAAGGAGAAATAAAGACTTTCTCAAACAAATAGAAATTAAAGAAATTTATCACCAGTAGACTTACCTTGTAAAAAACTGAAGTTAGAACAAGTTCTTCATAAAGAAGGAAAATATTATAGGATGTATTTGTGGATGTTGACAAAGTGATTCTGAAGTTTATATGGAAAGGCAAAGCCCCCAGAAAAGCTACCATGACACTGAAGAACAACAAAGTCAGAGAGCTGCCACTGCTTCAGTGATCAAGACAGCATGATGTCAGCAAAAGAACAGACAAACAGCCCCGTGGAACAGACCCTCCCACACACGGTCAGATAGTCCTTGACAAAGGAGCAAAGGCGTTTCAGTGGAGAAAGGACAGTCTTTTCAGCAAATGGTATGGAAACAACTGGATGTCCACATGCAAAAAAAAAAAAAACGAATCTAGACACAGACCTTACACCTTTCACAAAAATTAGGTCAAAACGGATCATAGACCTAAATGTAAAATGGAAAACTAAGAAACTTTTGGAAGATAATATAGGAGAAAGTCTAGATTATCTAGTGACTTTGGAGTTTTTAGTTAAAACACCAAAAGCACAGCCCATGAGAAAACCAGTTCATAAGTGAGACATCATTAGGATTAAAAACTTCTGCTTTGTGAAAGACACTGTTAAGGAAAAAAGAAGCCACGAGCTTTGAGAAGAATGTTTGCAAAACTCATATCTGATAAAGGACTGGTATCCGAAATATACAAAGAACTCTGAAAATTCAACAATAAGAAAATGAACAACCCAATTTAAAAATGGGTAAAAGGTCTAAACAGACACCTTACCAAAGAAGATACACAGATGGCCAGTAAGCACATGAAAAGATGCTCCATGTCTTACGTCATTAGGGAAGTTAAAACCATAATGAGGCACCACTGCACACCTGTTAGAATACTGAAAACCCAGAACACCGAATGCTGACAGGAATGTGGAGCAACAGGCTCCCTCCTTCATTGCTGCTGGGAAAGCAAAATGGTGCAGCCACTTCGGAGGAATGTTTGCAGCTTCTTAAAAAGCTAAACATCATCTTAGCGTAGAATCCAGCAGTCCCACTGCTAGGTATTTACCTTTGGTCCACATAAAAGCTGCATGTGACTGTTCTTAGCAAATGTATTAATCATCATCGAAAACTGGAAGCAAGACGCCCTCCAGTAGGTGAGTGGAGAAATCATGGCCCACCCGGACAACGGAATATTATTTAGCGCCAAGAAGAAATGAGCTCTCAAGCCGCAAGTCACCACTAAGGAGGAAGCTTAAATGCATAACGTGCAGTGAAAGAAGCCGATCTGAAGAGGCTACGCACTGAACCATTCCAACTATACGACATCCTAGAAGAGGCAAAAGCTACAGAGACGGTGACAAGATCCGTGGTCCCCAGGGATTAAAGGGAAGAGAGGGGGTTATAACAGGTGGAGCACAGGTTGTTTTCAAGGCAGCAGAACTGTTCTGTACAGTCCTGTGGTGGTGCACGTGTGACATTTTGTCAGAACCCAGAACGTGGTACAACAGAGTGGACCCCAGTGTCAAGTGGACTTGAGTCAGTGTGTTGGTTTGGTCCATTTGTTGCCGCAGGATGCTGCTCTGATCTCATGTTAGCGGGATGGGTTGCACAGGGCCTGGGGAGTGGGGCTCACGGGAGCTCCCTCTACCTCCTGCGTCATTTTCCTGTGAAGATAAGACGGCTCTAAAAAGAGAAAGCCTGCTTTAAGGAAGGCCCTTGGACACACAGCTGAAGAGAAGTCAAAGGAAGAAACGTGGATCCTTATCGACCCGAGAAGGCGGTGGGGCGGGGAGAGGGGACCCGGCGCAGCCCTGGCGCCCGCCCTGCCGTCTCGGGAGCTGTGGAGCTGTGCGCCCCCCGAGGGGAGCAGCCCAAACGCCTGGCCGGCGTCGATGCCAGGATGCTGGCCACGGCCTGAAACCGGAGAGGCCCTCCGAATCCCAAACCTCATCTGTTTTTGCCAAAGCTCACGCCACCCTGGGCCTGCCTGATCCTCTGCCAGCTGCTGTGGGCTGATCAACGGTTTGTGTCATGCTGTGTTTAAAGCAGGGGAATTAGGGACGGGGTGGTGCGTTCCGAATCCCGCTGAGGTGTCTGGCCGGGCGTGGGGGGCTACAGAGCCAGCACCCGGCTGTCTTCCCGACACGCCCAGGTGGGACGCCAGCCCGAGACCCCCGGCTTCCCACCGGCAGGATGGGAGGTGGGGCCGAAGAACGTGCGTGAGACAGGGTGGAGACCGTGAAGAAATCCAGCCGCCGTTCCGTGCCGGGTGAGGGGCCTGGTCCCTCTGGGAGATGCTCAGTCTGGTGGCCAGATAGGTCCTCTCTCTGCGCTCAGGTCCAACCTTCGCATCCGCTGTGTCCCGGGACCCTCGAGACCAATCTCTGAATTCTCTTTCCCCATCTGATTTTGCTGACAAGGAGACCAGTCGTTGGGAAACGTCTAATTTTACGTCAATCTTAAAGACTGAAATAGTGACAGAGAAGACTAGACATGAAACTGGCCATTTCAGAGAGACGTTCATTCCTGAGAATTATCTCCCTACTGAAAGAATCCCGCAAAACTCTAGGTCTCTTTATGTCTGTGCATGTGCATACGCGTGGACCCACACAGGCACACAGACGTGCACACACGCCCAGGCCCCCATCGGTGCTCTGGGACCCCACCCCTGCCCCCTCCCCCCACCGTCCCCAGGCCTGTCCAGTCCCTGCCCTTCCCGTCTGCTGTCCCATCCATTCAGTGTCACGTGGGCACCACACGGCTTTATCACGTTGGAAAACGTAACACAGCAATGGCTTCAGAGGGCCAGCACCTCTGACACCCGTCGTTCCTGAAGCCAGACCCGGGTGTGATGGTACTGGGTGGGACTGGGCGTCGGCTAACCCAGGACAGAACACTCTTTTGGAGAAATACAAAGAGGGGGGCTTCCCTGGTGGCGCAGTGGTTAAGAATCTGCCTGCCAATGCAGGGGACACGTGTTCGAGCCCTAGTCCGGGAAGATCCCACGAGCCATGGAGCAACTAAGCCCGTGCGCCACAACTACTGAGCCTGCGCTCTAGAGCCCGCGAGCCACAACTACTGAAGCCCTCGTGCCTAGAGCCCGTGCTCCACAACAAGAGAAGCCACCGCAATGAGAAGCCCACGCACCACAACAAAGACCCAACGCAGCCAAAAATAAATAAATAAATTTATTTTCAAAAAGAAATACAAAGAGGAAGTGTGTGCTGGTGTTGGATGTGTGATTTTGCCTAGTTTTAATCTGTACGTATTTGGGAAGGCATGACATGCTCGCCTCTGAAATCATCGGGACGATGCCCTTCATCCTGAGTTTCCGTTTACCTTCTCAGTGGCTTACATCTGTGACTGTGAGCCCAGCACTCGTAGCCGCCTTCCGGGGAGCTTGGGCTGTTGGCGGTGACCTCGGCCTGATCCCTCCTGGTCACCCTGTTGCTTCACTGAAGAGCCGTGGGCGTGAAAGCTGCCTTCGGCTGGGCTTCCTCTGAACCGGGTGCGGAGGCCGGGTAGCCTCCCGCAAGGCACCGGCGTGGCCACATCTCCTGCAGGACTGGGGGAGCCCCTGCCAGGCCTGGCCTCTCCACAGGGCCTGGAGGGCTGGGAAGGGGTCAGTTCAGGGCTTTGGTGACAGCACGGCCTGTGGTTTGCAGGGTGCGGCCATCAGATCTTTGCCCTGTGTGTGCACTCCAGCCTCCCGGAGGCCCGCGCTTGCTGGGAGGTGAGCAGCATGGAAATGAGCTTCGTTGTCTAGAATTTCGCAAAGCCCTGCGGCTACACCGTGAAGGGCGAGCGGAGCGGAGCATGCCGCCAGCGCTGGCACCGAGGAGGGGAGGCGGAGAGCCTGTAAGAGGCGTGGCTCCTTGAATCCAGCCTCAGAGCAGGAGTTCTCTGTTTCAGAACGAAGATGCATTTTGTTAAGAAGTGTGAGGTACTCACCCCAGGCCATGGTTTGACCTGCAGATGACTTCGGCTTTTGGAACCATGGAATGCAGAGTGAAAACTAAAAATACAGCTGAAGACAGAAGACGTCAGGAGATGATTATCTCTGCGCTACTACTGAGCTGTTGTTACTTTGGGAAGATTATGTTTCCAGAGTCTGTGTCTGCTTAGTTTTCCTCGTTGTAAACGTCCTTTTCATTATGAAGCCGACTCGGAGAGCGTTCTGGCTTTTCGTATTGATGTACTTTTTCTCTTTCTGGATAAACCAGCTCCATTTAGATGACTGACCTGCTCGTTAACTAAGGGAAACACCCCGTCAGTTACCAGCCGTGATGCCTCGAAAACTGACAAATCCCGCCTTCCAGCGTGTGTTATGTGAAGTGGGGGGAAAGGTTCCTGTGACTACCGGCAAGTTTCCCAAAGCCCCAGTTCGGGTGGGAAGAGCCCACGGAAGCCCTTCTTTCTGAAATAGCTTTTTCAAATCGAAGCGAGGAAAGTGTGATCCTGGGAGCTGAGCGCAGAGCCTGCTTCTTGCCTCGGGGCCTCACGACAGCCTTGCGCTCCCTCTCCCAGCACCTCTGACCCCAATGGGTGGACGTGTGATCCTCCGGGGGCTTGGTGGGTCTGAAGAAGCTGTGTAGTGCTGGGCGGGCACTCCTGAGGAGCCCCCAGGCCTCCCGGGGGCCAGCCTCCTGGCGACCACCTGCCGTCGCTGGACGGGCTGTGACGGCCCTGCCGGAGCTTCTGTGCGGAGGCTTCCTGAGCTCGTTGAGGTCATTTAAACAGCAAAACACACAACGCACGTTGTTTCCTTTTACTTAAGGGACAGAAGGTCCCTCAGGTATTATTATTAAGGTATTACTCACAAAGTCATTTTTCTCTCAAAACAAATGCTGATGGGAAAGATGGGAAGAGCATTAAAGATCATAGACTCTGTGTCCAGAGAGAGCCTGCGCCTGGCAAGCACAGGACCAGAGCCCTGGAGCCTGCAGGGCCTGGGCCGCCGTCTCCGAGGTGACACTAAGGTGACACTGAGATGAGCGGGCCGCCCTGGAGAGGCTCGGGCAGCTGCCAGCCCACCCTCCACGCCGACGTTTCCTTAGGCCTCGGCGTTGGGCTTTCAGGAGTGTCTCCTTCACAGAGGTAGACACGCGTGTGCTCCGTCACTAATCCCGGTGCACGTGAAGTTCAGCGTGAGAATCCCTGTTACCTCTCTGGCTTTGTTGTCCTGAGAGACACCCCCGTGCTTGTGATTTGGCCAAACTCAGGTGATGTGTTGTGAAAAGCAGCGTATATTCCCAAACACCTATTTCTAGGTCGACAGTAATTGTTTACCTTAGTGGAAAATGTTCTGTTCTGATGTTGTGTTCCCTTTTCCTCCCCCCACGTCTCTGAAAACCTTCACATTTCCTGCCTATTTCTTTTTTCCAATTGACGATTTTAACGACGTTCAATCTCTTTGATAACGTGTTTTTCAAAGTACTCTATTGGGGCTTAGAAATCCTATAATCGTGCATTGATTTGCTTACCAACATACTGCTTTAGCATTTGAACAAACAGTGACAGTGTCTCCTTATTTGGAAGTTAAGCCACAAAGTGACGAAGTCCTCTTTTTATACAAAGTGGAAAAGAAATGAGCTGTTTCCAGGGTTGATCTTCTCTTTTGAAATAACCTTGCATGGAAGCATATTCACTTACAAATCATCAATATACTCTTGCATCTTACAGAAATCCAAGTTTCGTCCGTTTGTAACGTTAGTAAATAAATGACAGGGTCGTGGTCACTGCCTCGTTTGTCTGGGGCTCACACAGGGACCCGGCTTCCCTAGAGCATCAGCCTCGAGCGGAGTCGGGGAGATTCGGGAACATTTCCTCGGGGTCTGAACGGGGAGAGGACCCCAGCCTTCATCAGGAGAAACCTGAGCAGGACAGTGAGTGTGTTCGATCCTCTTAAACTGTCCAAGCTACTGATACTGGGACGCATTTTGTCATTTTTTATTGAAATGGCCACCTTAGAGGAAATATCTGAGAAAGAAGAAAAAAGTAATACAAGTGTGTCACTCGGAAAACTACAAAAGTGTGTCAGAACAACTCTCCTACCCAGTCACACCCACTGGTCTTCAGAAAGGACTGTCACCATCAATTTTTCATCTTTAAAGGGTTTTAATTCTTTCAGCATGTTCATATGGTTTTATAAAGCCCCAGATGCCCGGCAAATCCCCTTGGTGTTGTAGGACAAGATTGCTGTTAAAAAGTGTCTAGGCTCTGTCAGCTGCTTCTCGCCAGCTTCTCGAGGGGCCCTGGGAAGCGGTGTTTACGCTGAAGCCTGAATTGATGGGGCCAGTGTGATGCAGTCGGGTCAGAGGGGCAGCTGCTTAGCTGGGCTCGTCAAGCGCTCAGGTTTCACTGCGGTTTATAAAGGAAGGTCTGTAGTGATAACATCTGGCTCTTGAGCGTGACTGCATTTTGCCTCTTATGATTGAATGGAATTTAATGGTGGGAGGAGAAAACCCAGGGCAATCTCATTCTTGAATTATGGTTCCAGATAGATTAGGCAGAGTGGCAGGCCGAGCGCTCTGGGTCGGGCCACCTAGCAGAGTCTGTGGAGCAGACTGGCTTCCTCTGCTCTGCCCCCACATGCCGCCGGCCCCCCCCTCCCACGGCCAGCATCCTTGCCGAGCCAAGGGCAGGGCCCCTTCGGGCACAGCCGCGCCCGGGCTCCGGTGTGTCCCCATCCGGCTGGGCTCTGACCTGCTGGACCCCGCGGGCGACGGGCTCAGCTGAAGCCCTTCGCCACCGGGTGCTCCCTGAACGGCGGTGCGCCAGCCAGGCTCCTGGTGTCAGAGGTGAGCTTCGTTCCTGATTCCGCCGTCATCCAGGGAGCTCACTTCGCGCCGAGGTACCAGGACACTGTGACCTCGGGGAGCTGTAGACGCTAGAGGGGTCGCTCCTCCGGCGAGGGTCCAACTCAGATGGGACCCCAGCCCCGGGGTCCTGGCATTCTGTGCTGCTCAGCGGTCCCGGCCCCACAGGAAAAGCTGGTGGTGTGGCGATAAACTCGTGCCGCTCGGGGTCTTTTAAAGTCCTCTTCACTTAGCCTTTGGGTCTCTGAGTGTCTGTATAACTTCTTAAATTTGCAAGAACCTCTTTTCAACCTCAACAGGTGGGTAGACCACACTCAGGTAAGTGATGGCGGGCGGTCCCCTCCCAGTGCAGTCAGGCCGAAGAGCGGGAGAAGGGGCGGGTCTCTGACACTTCACTTGCGCCCTGTTTCTCCACAATTGTGGACAGTGTTCTTGGTCTTCGTGCAGCTTCAGGACCAACAGGGGAGGAGCCCAGCAGCGGCACAGCACAAAACACAGGGGCTGCGGGAGGAGATGCAGGCGTGGAGGCTCCCAGTTCCAGGACCTCTCAGCTGCCTGGCCTTCGTGGGCTCCCAGAGCCTTTGTTTCTTCAGCCATCATGTGGGACAGGTGCCAACCCCCTCACCTGCCACATCGTCACCCCCGCATCCTACGAGGTCAGAAGGGATCCACATGGACCCAAGCCCACCTGAATGGAGGGTTCTCTGTCACCCCTGTCTGTGGTCCATTTGGCCGACACCTGTTATTGTGACGGGGTCAAGTTTAGATCCTGTAGGTCACTGAAATTCGAAAGAGGCTCCCCAGAAGGAAATGTTCTACCCATTACCTAACTCAACTTGGTATAACAAACCCAGACATTCCAAACAGCTGGATAAGGATGGCATTTATGAGCTTATCTTAGCTCAGTGGGGTCTTCTTCAGACAGCACACTTCCTCATCACACTTAAGACATGATTACATGTACAAAAGTTCTGTTTTTCTCAGGTGGCGGCCGTCAGGTGGGGCAGGCACAGGTACAGACTCCGCCCCCTTCATCACCTGTCGCTTCCCTCTGCCCCATCTCAACCCAGTGACCATCCATAAAGGCCAGGAGAGGACAGGAGGCCCTCTGCTCTGGTCCCAGGGAAAGAGAAAGACCAGGCAGGACCCCAGGACAGCAGCAAACTGTCCCGTATCATCCCCATCAGGGACTCCTTCTGACCCGAGAAGAAAAATGGGAGAAAGTGTGTAAAGTGAGCCTAAGATAAGCCTTTCTCCACTTGCCCTAAAAGCCCAGGGTCTGCGGCCCTTTCCCTTTTATATTAATTGTCATTATCATCCTCAATTCCTACGCTGGCCCATTACTTCTGCTGCACATGGAGTTGAAACCCTTTAAAGTAATCGTGATTATACTCTGTGCATCCTTAAAAGCATAAGCCACCTTTGAACACCGTGGGAAAAGATAAAGTCCCAACTACGGACTCTGCGAGTTACAGACGTGGAACGCCAGCTGTCTGTGGACAGACATGTATTTATGCAGCACGTGTGTCGTGGGTAAGCGATTCTGGTGAACCCCACTGGAGTGAAAATGTTAGTGCTAAAGTTAGGACTATTTTAACTTCAGTTTCAAAGTGTTTTTACTGCCCTATACCTTCCATGTCAGTGAGGTAAAGACATCTATCTCTACCCGTACATGCAGCCTTTTTAACGCTGCACTCGGATTTTTCAAATTAAATATTATGCTTATACACTAAACATTAGCAACGTTCTCCTAACAGTTAGGCCAGGCCTGCAGCTGACCGGGGAGTAGCTACGTGAGGCTCAGACCTTCAGCACCGGACGAGCCGCACGTCACATCCCCTCTGGCCCTTCTGCGCAGACTCAAGCGAGGATCACTGTCGACTACTGACGGTTCGGGTTGTAAATGCAGAGGTTGGGCCAGACGCGGTGGAGGGAGCCTCCTAGGGAGGAGGAGACGCCTGTTCATCTGAGGCTCTTCTCAGGGGAGATGACCCCTTTCCAGTGGGGAGAAGACCCCAGGCTCTGCGTGAGTGAAGAAGGGTGGCAGGGGGAGCTTGGGGGGTGCCTGGGAAGAAAGGAGGTGCACACAGGGCTCAGAAATCTCTGGCCAACAGGCCGGCCCAGGCTCTCTTGGTTTTGACCAAAGGTTGATAGAAGATTCAAGTAGCAAAGAGCAAATTCTTAATCTTAAAAACAAATTGTTAAGATCCAAAGTTGTTTTTTTGGAGTAAGAATGGGTAACATTTCAGAGTTAATTTGATAGAAAGAATCACCAAAGTAAAAACTGCACTGGGTTCCTTTTTTTTGTTTAAGCAGCATTTAGCCTTATTATTGTCAAGGAAGCTATACCAGGCGGTACGTGCGGATACTGAGCGTTTATCCCCCACATCCTCTCTGGGTGCTGGCAGCGTGCGCAGGTCTGCCCTAGGCCCGGGGGCGCTTGCGTCCTGATGGGCGACACAGCCCGTGACGGAGGACAGGCAGGGACACGTGTGCTGTGAAGGATAAAGCGGGAGATACGGCCGGGAGGCCTCTGCACTAGTGAGGGTCTGCGCGGGCCGTGGCGGAAGTGACCTTCGGAGGAAGGGCGTCCCAGGGGCCCAGGCCCCGAGGCAGATGTGTGCTTGGCCAGCTGAGGGAGCAGCGGGGGGCTGGTGGCCTGGCGCAGGGGGAGTGGGGACAAGGCCACGGCGGTCCCCTCCGGCCCTGCAGGCAGTCGTCGGAGCCGAGGGCTCCCGGTGGTTCCCACGGGGAGGGGCCCCAGCAGCCACCGCGCCCAGAGGCGGCGTCTGGCTGCTGGACAGACTGCGGGGCCGTGTGGCTGCAGGGAGAGCAGCTTGCCTTCCTGCTGCCCCAGGAAGCTCTGAGGGCTTCAGGTGCGGCAAAACAGGACGGGGTGCTGGGAGGGGTCCCCAGTTTAGACCGGGCTGGGTTCCTAAAGGGCCGCCGTTTCTGGGCCGACGCCCTGCTTCCCCGTGCCCCACCTGCACGCCTCCACGCCCGAGCCCCTCGCTCCCCAGGCTTCCCAGCAGATTTCAGAGGCACCCACGTGGGCTTCCCTCGCTCTCCTCCGCCAGGGCACGCTCCAGAAAGGCTACCATCTGGCCTTGAAACCCACCTCTGAGCAGTGGGTTCTGTGGCATAAAAAATGTTACTTTAGGTTCTACACCTCCCCAAAGCATAGCCTAGAAGGAAACGTCATATGAAGGGACACGGTGGTACCTCTTACGATGTCGTAAAATAAACAGATGCAAATCTACACCCTCATTCTGTCCATCCCCTCCCGAGGATTCGTAAACTCTGAAAGGTGTGCTTCTGAATCCTCGTTACCAGTCAGTTGTTCAACAAGCGTCGTTCCTCCCGGCTGGCTGCCCCCCTCATCTTGCCAGCTCAGGGCACAAAACGCTCGTCGGGAGTAATCCCCAAACTTGCATTGTCATCAGTCAACGGGGGAAATACTGGGATGATTTCTTTCAGTTCCTCTTTCTTTTTTTTTTTTGCTGCACCGAGAGGCTTGCAGGATCTTCGTTCCCAAGCAGGGACTGAACCCGGGGCCCACAGTGAAAGCGCAGAGTCCCAGCCACTGGGCTGCCAGGGAACTCCCTTTTTTTTTTTTGTCAATTCATCTTTTCTTAAATCGAGGCATTTTCCTGGGTTTCATGACAGCACCTAAGTTAACATTAGCTGTGGAGGTGACATTTGCAATCCACGCGAATGTTTATCTTCCAATCCTCCCGCAAGTGGCCTGAGAACATGCCACCAGCATCCCCGATGGCCAGGCCCTCCCTCTCCCGGCCCGGCCGCTCTTCCCCGTGACAGAGCCTGCGCCTGGGCCTCCCGGGGGTGACGGGCTCAGCTGAAGCCCTTCCCCGCCGGGTGCTCCCCGAACGGCTGCGGCCCGGCTCTGCTCTCCTTCCGCAGCCCCCAGGCCCCGGCCTCTCGCCGCCCACCGCGCCCCGAGCCCCCGTGTGTCGTTGGTTCCCGGCCGTCGTCTCCTCCGTTTCCCCAGCGAGGGCTGCTGTTCTGATGGCCCTGGGCCTTCCTCGTTTCCTCCATCTCTGTCTCTCCTCCCTCCACCGCCCGGCCTGTAGGTGTGACCCCGGCTCCCCCGGCCACCTGCCTCTAGCCGGACGCCAGGCCACTTCCCAGGCGGTGAGGGACGCGCGGCAGGGGCCATCCTTCCCCCGCCCCTGCAGCCGGACCAGCTGGAGCGCCAAGCACGTGCTGGCTTCGCGGTCACTCTTACCCAGTGTCCTGGGTTGGGGGTGATGGAAGAACAGCGTCCCCCGAGGAGCGGGCCAGGGCCCGACAGGACAGACGGCCTGGGGCTCGCCTGGCTGGTCAGCGTCCGCTGCAGCCACGGGCCCCGGGGGTGGAGGGGACGCGTCTGCACATCCCCCCGGCCCGGCGGCAGGGGCCCAGGCGCGGTGAGCCGCTGACCGCGCCACCAGCACACCTGTGCCGTTTGCATCAGGTGCCTCTGATTTACGTCCCAGACCCACTCCGGGCTTACCGTGTGGCCCCCGGGCGGCCAGTCAGCCGTTCTGTTTCCTCCTGTACGTCCAGTGGAGATAACACTGACCCACGCCGCAGGGTGTCGTGAACTTCAGTAATGAACGCTCGTGCGGCACTTTGAAGATGCGAAGCTGCGCACCTGTGTAAGTGCCTGATGACCGTCCTCGCAGATTATCGGACCCTCCCGGCCTCCTGGCTTGTCGCTCCCTGGCGACAAGCAGCTCTAATAGCCCCCGCTGTGCAGGCCACTCGGGTCTAAGAATGCAGCCCCCAGTGGGTTTACAGGTTTAAAGGACGTTGACGAGGTCCGTGCTGAGCGCTGGCTGTCCCAGGGCCCCCGGCACTTTTCCAGAAGCCGGGGTACTGTTGGGGCCGCCTGCTCCTCTGGCGTGGTGATGCTGCAGGTGCCTGCTGGGCTTGCCGTCTCCTCGGGCCGTAGCTCAAGGTTGGCGTGGGAGAAAGGGGGCCATGTGGTGTGACCAGCGCCGAGCACACACACCCCTGGGACCCGCCTGGAGGGGATGTGCCCCTCACACCTGTGTCTCGGGCAGCTGAGAGCCGCGGGCACTGCGCGTGAACGTGCGTCTTTTGTGTCTTTTGTGGTTGTGTCTGTTTTAAAAAGACTTTACAGCCGGCTCTTGGTTTCAGATTTGCCGTCATCTTCTGTGATGTCATGTTGCCTGCATCTCACAGACCAAACCAACAGGTGGGTGGAACTCAGGCAGCTAGTGGCCAAGAACCAGAACAGGAGGAGTCCGTGGCCAGCCTCTGCACGCCCCCCGCCGGCAACTCTTACCAAGGGGTGATTCCCACCGGTCTCTCTCACCCCCCCTTTCTTCTGCCAGATGTGCCCCTCGTCACCCCTCTGTCCTCTGCTTTTCTGGAGAAACACACACTATCCGAGGTGTGTTCAGCTGGCCCAAGTTCACCATGGCAAACGGGAAGTCTGACACGGGGTTGAGGAGGACCAGTGATGCAGGAAGTCCACACAGGCTGGGACAGCTGTCACACGCTCCATGGCGGGGGAGGCCATGGCAGCCTGTCCACCTTTACATGACGACAGCTGCCATTGGAGGAAAGAACGAATTCTGCATTTTTAAACATTCAATCTCCCGCAGTCCCATGGTGGGTGACCCGAGGCTCTCACAGATCGAAGACGCTCACACCCACGGAAACCAGAGCCTTCTCTGTGATGGGCCTGGTGCAGAATGTCAGTGTGGCTTCAGGGAGGCACGTGCTGTGCCCCGTCACATGGTCCCTCCACGGCACCCCCATACCCATTTCTCCTGAGGAGCCTCAGCACAGACTCCTAACCGCCCTGGTGGCTGTGATCGTGATTGGACAGATTGCTCCCTCACCAGGGAACCCGTGGCTGGACATGAAAATGTGACCCTGACTCCAGAATTGTAGTTCACCGAGAGCTTATACACATGGCCAGATAGAAAGCTCTCGGACCATATAAACGGATATCATTTTATTCTTCTGCCTAGTTTTGTATTTAAAATGTTAAGGGCTTTCAACCTTAAATGATAATAATAATAATAATGTAAATATTTTACTTAAATGGGAAAATTCTTCACTTAAAAAGGATACCTATAGGGCTTCCCTGGTGGTGCAGTGGTTGAGAGTCCGCCTGCCAATGCAGGGGACGCGGGTTCGTGCCCCGGTCCGGGAAGATCCCACATGCCGCGGAGCAGCTGCGCCCGTGAGCCATGGCCGCTGAGCCTGCGCGTCCGGAGCCTGTGCTCCGCAACGGGAGAGGCCACAACAGTGAGAGGCCCGCATAACACAAAAAAAGAAAAAAGGAGACCTATATATGTCAGTTGAACATGAAACAGTTGGATGAGTCACAGTTTTAGAAATTTGAAAGAATAAGCGCAATCCTTGTATTCATCCCTGCTTTCTCTAAATCCAGTGTATTGAGCCTTGTGGTGTAATCAGCACTGTACTGGATGCTAAGCACACAGAAATTAAGGCTCAGATACCACCTAGAGAACTGGCTCTGGTGTGACACCTTTCCAAAGATAAAGGAGAGTTAGTGGTTCAGGATAGAAGTGATGTATTTATTTTCAAGTTGAGTACTCGTGGAGTTTTTTATTGTGGTAAAGTATACATTAAATTTGCCGCGTTAACCATTTCCAAGCGTACAGGTCAGTGGCATTAACCACATTCACAGTGTTGTACAACCATCCCTCCATCCTCTCCAGAACTCTTTACTGTCTCAAAACCGAAACCCTGTCTCCATTAAACAATAATTCCTCAGTCCCCTCCCCCAGTCCCTGGGCCCACCCTCCTACTTTCTGTCTCTGTGAATCTGATTCCCTGAGGGACCTCATGTGGGTGGGATCATGTAGTATTTTTCCTTTTGTGTGTGGACCATGTTTTGTTCATTCATCCTCTGTCGACGGACACTTGGGTTGCTTCCACCTTTTGCCTATTGTGAATAATGCTGCTGAGAACGTGGGTGTGCCAATGTCTGTTCAAGACCTTGCTTTCCGTTCTTTTGGGTAGGTACCCAGAAGTAGGGCTGCTGGATCATACGTTAATTCTGTGTTTTCCAAGGAGTCTCCGTACCGTTCTCCATAGTGACTGCGCCGTTCTACGTTGCCACTGACAGGGTGCAAGGGTTCCAGGTTCCCCACATCCTCGCCAACTCTTGTCGTTTGCTGTTTATTTTTTTTAAAGTAACCATCCGAATGGGTGTGAAGTGGTATCTTGTTGTGGTTTTGATCTGTGTTTCCATATTTGTTAGCAATGTTGAGCATCTTTTCATTTGCTTATTGCCTATTTTTATGTCTTCTTTGAAGAAACGTCTATTCAAGTCCTTTGTCCATTTTTCAGTCAGGATGTTTGTTTTATTGATATTAAGTTTTGGGAGTTCTTTATTCTGGATATTAATCCCTTATCAGATATATCGTTTTCACGTATTTTCTCCCGTTCAGTAGGTTGTATTTTCACCCTGTTCATGTGTCCTTTGATATACAGAAGTTTTAGTTTTTGATGTAGTCCAGTTTATCTATTATTAATTCTATTGCTTGTGTTTCTGGTGACATATCAAGAAATTATTGCCAGATCCAATGTCATAAAACTTTTCCCTCATGTTTTCTTCTAGCAATTTTATCTTTTGACCATGTATACAAGGGTTTATTTCTGGGATCTGTGTTCTATCCCATTGGTTTATTCATCTGTCTTTATGCCAGAAACACACAGCTTTGGCTATCATAGCTTTAGTAATAGGTTTTGAAATCAGGAAGTGATTTCAAACTTTTTCCAACTTTTTCTTTTTTAAGATTCTGTCATCTATTCCCAGGCCCTTGAGATTTCATATGAATTTTAGGATGGATTCTTATTTCTGCAAAGAAAAAAAAATCTACTGGAGTTTTAATAGGGGTTGCACTGGGTGTGTAGATGACTTTGGGTAGCATTGTCCTCTTAGCACATTAACTCTTCCAATCCATGAACATGGGATGTCTTTCCATATATGTGTATATTTTGCACTTGTTTTTTTTTTAATATATTTTAAATTTTTATTTATTTATTTCTTTAGCTGTGTTGGGTCTTTGTTGCTGCGCGCAGGCTTTCTCTAGTTGTGGCGGGGGGGGGCTACTCTTCATTGCGGTGCGCGGGCTTCTCATTGCGGTGGCTTCTCTTGTTGAGCACAGGCTCTAGGCACATGGGCTTCAGTGTTGTGGCTTGTGGGCTCAGTAGTTGTGGCTCGTGAGCTCAGGTTCAGTAGTTGTGGTGAGTCACGGGCTTAGTTGCTACGCAGCATGTGGGATCTTCCCAGACCAGGGCTTGAACCTGTGTCCCCGCATTGGCAGGTGGATTCTTAACTACTGTGCCACCACAGAATTCCTGCACTTGTTTTTGAAGTCCCGTTGTAAACACAGCACCATCTTTGATCATGGAGAAAAGGAAAAATTAATCTTTTTTCCTAGAGTGGACTACAGTCCAACCTGAATGATAAGCAAATTATATGAATGAGTCAGAACAGAGATGAGAACTGACACCAGTTGAGGGCATCAGGGTGATGCCTTGAGCGTCAGAGGAGGAAACCACAACTGACTAGCACTAGGGCCCCCGGGAGACCCACCTGAAGGCACAGGAGAGGCAGGGGAGCCAAGAACTCAGTGGGTTTGTGACCTGGATGACCGGAGATGGACTGGAAGGCTGCAGGGTAAGACACACAAGCCCGAGAGGTCGAGGGAATGCTTAGCCGGAACCAGTGACCTGGCCAAGTGTGGGGAGAAGGCCAGGGCAGCACATGCACGCACGTGTGTGTGTGTGTGTGTGTGTGTGTGTGTGTGTGTGAGAGAGCCTGTGCACATCCAACATGCAGGGCAAGGACAAGCAGTGGAATGTGGACAGAAGGAGGCCCTCAGTGGTGTCTGAGCTGACAGATGTTTCTGGGCTCTGGGACGCCGTCAGCAAGGAGAACGTAACAAGTCCCGTGCGGAGGACAGCAGGTGAGCGTGAGGTGGTGGAGCCCGGGGTTTCACTGATGCGTGCTTGGGAGGAAGGGCATTTGTGCAGTGACGTGTGGAGGATGGGGAGAAGGATGGACACTGTCGTTACCAGGTGGCCAGATCTGCAGACTTCCTGACACCGTATCTCGCTCAGTGCCCCCCTGCAGCGCCGGCTTCGTGAGGCAGAGCAGGGCTGCCCACTAAAAACCAGTCCTCGGACATGTGGACACTGACAGTCACGCCCGTGTGACCCTGACTAAGGGTCCACGTCTGTGTCCATGCTCTGCAAGGTCAGAGGTGGGGGATGGGTGAGCTCGGGTGAGACCCCAGTGTGCTGTAGTCTGTGGCCCCAGGTGCCCAGGTCGGCCCTTGCACACGGCATAGTTAGAGCCTTGGTGACCCAGGAACCAGGAATTGACCTCCCGGAGAATCTCAGGAGAACATCTCTTTCCCTTTTCGGTCCCTCCACTGCAAGGACTGGAAGTGCCCCCCGGGGCCACGTGGGTGTGCGGGTGGCGCGCGGTGCTCAGGGGCCTCCGTCAGCCCAGCCTCCTGAACCTGTCACCGAGCGCCCTGACCTGCAGGACAGGTGTGAGCTCAGATGTGGCGGGAACAGGCCAGGGGTGAGTGTGGGCCACTGCCTACGTGCTGGGGCAGGCTCCCTGCCTGGCCAGATCTGGGGGCGTGAGCGCTGTGAAAGGTGGTGGAACCCAGCACGGCCAGAAGTGTTCAGATGCTGCTCTGAGGGGACCGTGCCCTGCCGGGCCAAGCCTGGATTGCATCCACGAGGGGCCCAGGCAAGTGGCTCCCAGCCCCGCCTGCTGACCTGGCCCTGCCCAGGCGGTGCAGCTGGGCCTGCCCCTGAGGGCACGGCACAGCAGTGGGGCATTCTTCTGTTCCGTTGGTGTGTTCCTTTTTTTTTATTCCAGTGTAACAAGACTCTCGCAGTTCTTTAAAACAGTCAAGAGACAATGAGTTGAGGGCTTTTCCCCTCTGGATGTACATTTTATCCTACTTGGTAACTAAGATGCAACAGAAAGTGGCCAGAGTCCCCTGAGTATTCCTGGCTCCGCCTGGTCGCGATGCCGGGGTCACGTCGCCCGTGTCCTGGGCGCCACTGGGCGGACGCTCGGGAGGGCCAGCGCCTCAAGGAGCCTCTTCCGTTTAAAGAGAGAGACGAGCGTGTGTCGCTGGTGGTGTCCTCGGCACGGGCGGGACGCTTGAGTGCCTCAGAGGAGACCTGAGGAGCCAGAGTGGGGTCCGGCCTTCGTGCCTGTGCTGGGGGAGGGGCCACGGCCACGGTTAGCGCCCTCGGTGCTGCGAGTGTGGTCCCGATGTGGGTGACACCAGTGTCCGCAGAGTGAGCCGGCCCGTGGGGCAGAGGCTGCAGCCTCAGAGCCGCCCTGCAGCCCCGTGGACGCTGGGGCCACGAGAGCCGTTGCTGGGCAGGGGGCGGGGAAGGGTCCAGACAGCAGGGCCCTTTCCATAAGGTGAGGGTCAGTGTCACAGGCCAGGAGACAGGCCGGAAAGGCCATTCTGTGCTTTAGGTCTCTCTGAAAGATGAGCTTGGAAAACTCTTATGAAAGTTAGTCACCCGTGCAAAGAAACAAGACACGTTAGAACTATTTTCTTAAAGGGCCGTTAGGACCATGGTATCTAAGGGGTATCTTTGAAACAACGTGAAAATGTCTTTAATAGAGAAGGATGCAGTAAACTTTTCAAGAAGAGGTGGTTGGGGAGAATCACCCGGGTAAGTGGCCTTTGTCTGAGACCGGGCAGGGATGAGGCCAAAGGAAGAGATGCCCTTTGGCCGCGCACCAGCGAAATGTGGTCACTGAGGCAGGAACTTCTGGGTTGGTTGCATCTGCACCTTGTGCCACGCGCTTTCGTGTTACAAGGTGCAGTGGCAGGATTTCATTCCTCTGGGAATCGTAGCTGAAGGGCTATGTTATTAGGAAAACTGAGAAGTGGTGTTGGCCGCGTTCCACGGGAGGCCGCGTGCAGTGTCCCTCCAGGTTCCATGTTGGGGGCGCCATTGTTAAATTTGGAGACTGAGAATTATCAGCTATTCTGACCCCGGAATTGACCTCTGAGACTGAGTTCTCCCGTCTGTTAAGAAGCCAACGATGCATCCTTGGGACCTGGGCTGAGGTGAGTCATTCGACGGTTCAAGCCCCACGGAGCAGCAGACGCCTTTCCTCCTACACCTATTCCTGAGGGGCCGTCACAGGCCCACTCCGGGTCAGGACCCCAAGGGTTGAAGGGTGCACACCTCCCACACCGGGAGGCTCAGCCCTGTGGCAAAACCTGAAACCTGGCATATGAATGGTATTTCGTAGACAGTATTATAAGTCAACACTTGAAGCAAAATAAGAATTGTATTTACATTTCTGCATTTTAAGAGGATGCCTTAAAATTAAGCGTATGACATCTTTATTTCTGATTTTGTAGAGTGTTGCCTTTACAGCCCTTACAGCTGGAAATTTAGAGCAGTAAATTCAGAGAAGAGCTCTGAGAAGACTGTTCATATTTCAGGTCCTTTATCAGCAAGGTCTCCATCAGGGCCAGCAGGAAAAGTCAACACACAGGCAACAGCCAGCAGTTTCCACAGTATCTCTACGCGTAGACACGTAAAACGCAGCTATTTTACGAAAACGCTTTCATGTCAACTTGTTCATGGTTTCGATGTTTCATCATTTGGGAGTGGTGATTAGCTCGACTACCCATGAATTAAGGTATTGCGAAACTAAAAGACCTGACGATTCTCCGTGCAAAACAACTCTGCCTTTTCATTAGGAGGCGATAAAGGAAGAGAGGAGAATTCAACTGTAAACTCGTAGCATGTGTTCAAAGCTGCTCTTCGCTGGAATAGCAAGGAATACGGGTTTAGCCACACAGATGCTTGTTCTAGGCTTTTGCCGTATAAAATCAGTAACATTGTGTTGCTAGCTGTGAACGTAAGCCCTACATCATGGAGCAGCCCTCAACAGTGACATAAAATAACCCACGGAACCTCCCACGTTGCTGAACGCCACTCCGTAGGCAGCTTGAAATATGTAAGCGACTCAGAAGCACCGCATTGCAGAGGAAGGTTTTCTTCCGGTCGGGGTGGACGCTGAAATGTTCAGACACATCAGAGACGTGGAATTCCACCTAAAACAGCTCCCCCGATCCTCTTCTCCCCGGAATAACCACACTGCTTACGTTCGCTTCTAAAGACCAGTCCAGGGAAATCCTGAAAAGAGAGGCTACGCTAAAGCATCGCCCACATTACAGAGCTCCAGGCCCGTTCGCATCAAACGGGGCGAGAGAGCTTAAAACACGGAGCCCAGTCACTCAGCGCCTCTGTCCTGCGCAGTCGCTGTGAGCAGCACCCGTACCGGGCTGTGATCGGGTCGGAAGAGACGAGACAGAGTTCCTTTCCCTGGGGGGCGCGACAGGTGCCCAACCCCTGTGCTCCCAGGATGCAGCACTTTGGATGGGGCTCTGGGAGGGTGTGTGTCCTTGGGGGACAGGTGTCGGGGTAGGTCCACGTGGAGAGCCGGGCCTTCAGAGAAGGAATGGCTTGGCAAACAACGGAGATTTCCGGCTGGGGGGAGGGGCAGCACCCCAGGGAGAGGAGGCCCTGGAGCGGGGCGGGTCCCTGGAGGGCCGTTGTCACACAAGTGCGCGTGGCCTGAGGGCTGAGAAAGGAGGACCCGAGCTCGAAGTTCTGGGAGAGGTTTGGGGAAGAAACGTGTGGGCGGAAGAGGCAGTCACAGTTGCCATGACCTTAACCCGGGGGCGGCAGGGGTGATCGTGACAACGCAGTGGGGAGGGGGGCAGGTGTGTTTCTTGGGGGAAATGGGGGAAAGTACTGACCTTGGCTGTAAGCATTCCTGACCCATGAAACAGATCCTTGCTGAGTGCCTGCTGCGTGCTGGCTGTCTGGGCGCTCACGCCCCGGGGGCGGACGGTAGAGTCCTTACAGACTTCGGGTTGGCTGCAGGGACCCCGACGGAGAAACGCAGAGCCACGCAGGAGACCTCGGGGTGGGGAGGCCCGTGTCTGGGAAGCCCCCGCCATGCGCTGCGCGGTCCCGCCTGTGGCCGAGATCCCGTTCCTGACCCCGTGGGACTTTCACTCGATTGAGGGTTGCGATCAAGGGTTGGGGAGCAAAGCAGTCAGAGTCGGAAGCTCGCCCCCGACCCCCACTCACTAACTTTGTGACCAAGCTTGTCTCCTGGTCTGCGGAACGGGACTCTGCTAGGCTGAGCCCGAGAGGTCGTGCTGTGGTGGATGGGGGCTCCGGGAGGGGGCGCGGGGGCCCTGGGGTAAATGCCCACGTGTGGCCGCAGCGGCCGGGCGCGACGCGGTCCCCGAGTACCCGCGCTGCAGTCGGGGCAGCTGGCGCCGGGCCGAGCCAGCTGTGCTGGACGGGCTCCCTGGCGTCCAGGGTGCTCTCCTGGGGGCCGTCTGGAGCCCGGTTCCCGCCCCAGCGTGGTCAGCCCGCGTGCGCGGCCCCTGCGTGGAGCTCGCCGGGCCGGGGGCCGGGCCGCTGCCCTCACACCACATCCCCTGCCCCTCGCGCGGCTCCACTCCAGGGCAGAGCTCGGCGCTCCGCCGAGGCCACCGTTCACAGGGAGAGCTGCAGCGAGGAGGTGCAGGGTGGCCCGTAGTACCGGGTGGGCGCCGGCCGTCCCTGGGGCGTGAGCAGGGGCTCGGACGGGGCCTTGAGACTCCTGTCCCACCACCGCCTCCTTCACAGAGAGGGGCTCCGGTCCCAGAACCGGGCGCAGGGCCGGCTTTGGCTGGCCTTCCTTTGCCCCGTCCACCTCCACGGCATCCCTATTCGCCGCAGGCCCTGGGGGCTCGGGCCGGGGTGGGTGGCCGTCGGGCCAGGGCGGCCCCAGGTGCCCAGAGGCCCCTCTGCAGGCTGACAGGTTGGGGCCGGGCTGAGCACTTCTCGCCCGGGGCCTCTCCCCTCGCGGGGCCGCACAGAGCCCCAGCCTCCTTCTCTGGGCATCTGCTCAGTGCGCCTGTGACCCTGCAAAGAGTCCGCGCTGCACACCTGAGGGGAAGCAGCAAAACCAAGTGAGCGTCGCCCTGAACCGAGTCCAGGGCTGCGCTCCGGCCCAGCTTCCTCCCCAGACTGGCCTTGTGGGTTCCCCCTCACCCCAGAGGCCCGGGGCCTTCAGAGTTGGCGTCTCCTGGCCGAGGTGGGCCCCTGTTGGTGCCAGTGGGCCATGTGGAATTGCTGCGGCCGCCGTCCTGGAACCACCTGAGGCTCTCGTCGGCCTCCGCCCCTTTCCGGTGTTTGTCCGCAGACGCGTCATGCCCGTCGGGGGAGCCGCGCTCCTGCCCGGTGTTTTCATCCAATGACTGAGCACGAGGCACCGCTCGGAGGCGCGACGTCCCTGGGACCAACTCCTGGTGGCAGGAGGCGGCCAGCCCTGCACTTCCCGGGGCGCTTCCAGTGTCTCCTCTGCGTCGTCTCTTGGCCCCTGGTTTGTTAAGGATGAAGACGCATCTTAGACGGGCACACAGTCTGCAAACATGACACGGAATGAAGGGCAGCGTCCTGGGAAGGAGCCGGTGGGGGTCACGTGACGCGGGGCAGTGCCTACAGTTCTGTGACCAGTGACTCCTCGTGTCTGCGCGCAGCTGTCATTTCCAGAAGACTTTCACACGCACTGGACTGTTATCTCAGCCGAGTTGGCAGAGCGTGACCCAAGCTCTTGTTGTATCTGTGGACATGAAAGCCACGCTCGGTCATGGGCAGCGCACAGCTCGGACCCCAGCCTCCATGACGTCGGCCGCTCTGGCTACAAGCGCAGCACCTGTCAAGGGCTGCTGGGCGGCCCGTCGCACTTGGAGCCCCTCCAAAGCTTCCATCAGGTCAGCCTGATTATTTTCCACTGCATCTTCCTGAAAGGATGTTATGATTTTCTAGTTGTTTGGTGGCTGGCGATAAATCAGGCCTTTCTGATGTCATGTGAAAGGGCCCTGTGCTTTCTTGTGCAGCGGCCGCAGGCTGAAGGGGTCGTGTCGGCAGGACACCGTGGACGCGGCTGGCTTAACCCTTTCCCTGCTCGGTCAGGCACGGCCAGGCTGCCCGCTGTGGGGGCATGGATGGAGCTGAGGGGCCTCCCTCCCACACGGGCTTCGCCAGACTTCCTCCACTGAGAGGCTTGGCATCAAATCAAGATTCAAAACAAGACAGAGTGTCCACGGAATGACAGAGGAGACCGCAGGTGATTCTACAGAAGGAATCCTTTGGAAGGGTCTCTGTCTCATAATCATGAAAACGAGAGGTTTCCCTGAAAAGAGGACAACGTCTAACGGCCGAGGGGTCGTGATAAAATGGGACTCTCGTACTTTGCTGGCAGCGCTCAGTTCCCACGGGTCTCCGAACGCCGCGAAGAGGTTCTCACTGGGGCACCGGTCCCGGCGTTCTCCGTGAATGCTCTCCCACAGCTCTGTCCCCTGGCCAGTCCTCTGCCTCCTCCAAAGTGGGCCCCGCTTCCTGCGTCCTCACCGCTACGCCTGGTCCCGGCCGCCACCGTTCCCCGCCACCTGCGTGGCCACCATCCCCTGGCCTCCCCTGGTCTCCAGCCGCTCTCACCCCGCTCGGCGGCCACAGTGAGGTCGGAGACACCCAGCCGAGCCCGTGCTCAAAGCCTCGCGGGGCTCCACGCAAAGCCAGACTCTGGACTCAGTCGGGCTGATAAGGTCCACAAATCTTAAAAGTAAAGCAGGTTCTTTCTCGGCAGGTGTCACACACACACGCACACGCACGCACACACACACACACGCACGCACACACATGCACGCACACACACGCACACACAGGATTTCGTAAAAAAAAAAAAAAAAAATTAAACTCAAGCAGGTTTAGGTGCTGTGTCCCACCCTCTCGAGACCTTATGGGGCAGAAGAGGGGCCGTGGCCGCAGGGGAGCTCGAGCTGCGCCCAACACCGACAGGGACCCACTCTTGCAGGAGGAGACGAAGGGCAGGCAGCCCTCAGGAGGTCCGCGGTGTTCTTGCTGCACCAGAAGAGGGTCAGCCCTTCCTTGCACACACAGCAGGCGCTGGCGCAGCAACAGGCCCTGCCCTCCGCCCCGGGAGGCCCCGTGGGCACTGTGTCCTGCAGGCCCGCTGGGCACGGTCCTGCCTCTCAAGGGCGGGTGCCCAGACCTCATCCCTTCAAGAGCGGCCAGATGTTTCCAGGCTGAGTGACCCAAGCACAACGCAGTGGCAGATCTTTAGGAGGGAAGGGGATTGTGTGTGAGAGTTGGAGCATTCCGGGCAAAAAGAACTCACCCACCCTTGTAAAACACAGAGCTAGAAGTCAATCCCACACTTGCTTTCAAAAATTACATTGGCGTCAGAAAATCAGACTTTCAAAGTACATCAGGCTGAGGTGGCCAGTTTATAGCTGTGGCCCACGGGCTGCAGGTGCTCTAAGGGACCATCAGTGACTACAGAATAAAGGTGTGTGACAACATGGCTCTGCTGCGAAGGTCCTGGGTCTCGTGATGGGAATTACCCCGCGGGCCAGTGTGATCGCCAAGGTCCTCTGGGCTCCAACCACCTTGTCACCCTGTCCAGACTCAGTGGCCTTCCCTCCATCCCTGAAAGACCCTGCTACCCCAAAGCTTCACGGGACGCTTTTTCTCATCCGTCAAATAAACGTCACCACTTCAAGGAGGGCCTGGCCCTGTTTTTCAAGCTCCCTGTCCGTCAGCTTTCTGCCCTGAGCTCCCTGTGGCTGAGGCGGGCTTGTTCACGTCTCCTGTCCTCTGCACTGTCCCTCCTGCTGAAACAGAAGCTCATGACAAGGCCTTGTCTAGTCCAGGGCTGCTTCCCCAGCGCCTAAGGCTGTAAAGCTTTGACAACGGTCAAGAGCATGTGAAATGATTACAGTAATTGCAGAAAAACAGAATACCAAGTCTGTTACCATTATTCAAAAAATGATGATCTAGAAACAGAAGTTAGGTTAGGGTGCAAGGTAAAAGCGACATACCTGTAAAAGGAAAACTGGAAGACGACCCACTTCAGAAGATTGCATTTTCATCCCTGCTGTTACTATAAGATATGAAGAGAATTGCTTTCCCTCCCCCTTGGTGGTAAAAGCAGCACTAGCCAGCCTGTTGTCACGATGAACTAGAAATGGTGCCGGCTGCTTTCCACGTGTAACCGTGAATCCTCACGGCAACCTTGCCTGGAGGGCCGTGTTTCCCCACTTCACAGATTTAACACCTGAGGCTCAGAAGCACTGAGAACTCCCCCAAGGCCACACAGCTCAGTGCCTGAGCCACAGATGAAGCCAGGTCTCCCAGTGGTGTCTGTGCTGTCAGCGTCTAAGGAGCTTCTGTTATTGAGATAAAATGTGTGTGGTGAAACGCGCAGATCTGAACCCGCTTTGACAAACGCACACCCTCACGTACCGGACACACCCTCCGTGTAAGGCCCCCCCCACCCAGGGTCCTGCAGCACCTTCCCTGTCGACCCCTTTTGCTTGTAACCAACAATCTCGTTTCCCCCACCTTCAGTTAGCTTGCCGGGTCTAGAAGCCTCACGCACGCTGGACCATAGGTGTCCCTCTGCTCTGCCCGTCTTGTCACCCAGCGCTGGAATGCGTTGATGTTTCCACTTGGTTTAGTCTTCATTCGTCAGAGGCCTCTTTGCCACTCAAATGAATGTCCACAAAGCTTGTTGTTACAGTGCTTTCTGGGGAGGGCTTGTCCTGCTGGGCATTGTGAGTGCTGGCTTCTGGTCCAGCGCGCGGCCACTAGATGGCTTTGTGACGTTCGTCAAGTGGCTTGATTTAAGTATCTCTGTAGCCGTGTTCGGAAATGGGATTCTGTCTCTCTTACAGAGATGGAAAAGCAAACACACCCGGTGACCGGGCAGTGTAGCTACGCCACAGCCTGGTAAACCCGCTACTAACAGGAAACCAAATGAATGGACAAATAGAATTGTAGGAAACCTAAAGATCCGTCTTCATACTCATTTTTCCCCACGTCTCTCAAAAACCTTACTAACAAACGTCATAGCAGTCATCTTAATTTTTCCTCAAATACGAAACTCCCCAGAGAAACAACCAAAAAGCAAGAAATTGGATGCTGTCAGTGGCCTGGTCAGCCTTAGCACGCCTTAAGAAGTTACTGAGGGGGCTTCCCTGGTTGCGCAGTGGTTGGGAATCCGCCTGCCGATGCAGGGGACGCGGGTTCGTGCCCCGGTCCGGGAAGATCCCACATGCCGCGGAGCGGCTGGGCCCGTGAGCCATGGCCGCTGAGCCTGCACGTCCGGAGCCTGCGCTCCGCAACAGGAGAGGCCACAGCAGTGAGAGGCCCGCGTACCGCAAAAAAAAAAAAAAAATGTTGTTACTGAGGGAATGTATGTTTGAATGACCGTCACGTCATTTCTGCTTTGGTTGGGGAAAAGGAAGGGAGGGAGGAAAGATGGTTGGATGGATGGATGGATGGATTGATTATTGAAGTGAGGTTTCTTAAGTTTGAGTAACCTGATGTACTATACAAGCTGAGAAAAATCCTGAAGGAAAAAATATCCCATCCGTGTCGTAGAAGCATCCACATTACTTACGATACTCTTCAGTACTAATGTTCAAAGGTGGGGGTGAGGGTGCGGGCAGATTTCTAAGGGGCCGAGTAATCTAACAGCTAGAAAGGAAATCGCCTTCCCCTTGTGCGTGTGGCGGTCACGGGTGGCCTGAGTCGGCCCCCCCGGGTGAGGGGGCGTCAGGCTATAGGTGAGTGAACACGGAGCCGCGCCTTCGCCCCACAGGTGCTTCGCAGTTGCTTTGCAGGTGCTTTCATCCCTAGGAAAGAGGCCCCCTGAAGCAGTTACAGGATCTCTTGAGTTGCATTTTGATTGTCTGGAGGTTTCATGAGCTGACGTATGTGCAGTGCTTGGAGGGTAGAAAGTACTAAGTGGCAAAGGAAGAGCGGCCCGGCCTTGTGCTCCAGAGGGCCACCAGCCAGCTGTGTGACAACCCTCTTTAATCGGTCCACTTAAAGGAGCTTTATCTGCTTTCCGCGGGGTTTGTGTCACCTCCTACTAGCCTGGGTCATATTTACACCCTAGATCCAGTTATTAACAGTAAGCAGTAATTTCCGACAAAGATGGTGCTGGCTTTGAAGCCTGGGATGCTGAGGTCACCAACAATCTTATCTCCCTTTCATTAACCGGCTCTGCATTGCCACTGCAAGTCAGCCCCGCATCAGCCGGTCAGAGTGACCATCAGGGAAGGAATCAGAATCCGGAGGCTCCAGTGACAGGACTTAATCGAGCTTCCCCTGGGCCGATGCTCCCATGAGCACCGCAGATCAAGGAATGACGCTAACAGAGAAGTGAGCGCTGCGGTTGCTATAGATGCAGGCCAGATGCAGGAAGGTGGAACCTCGGAAGTACGTGTGCTGCGAGGCCGCACCCCCAGACCTTATTGGCTTACTTTATTTAGCGCAACCATGACGCACCCACCTGTGCTTCCACAGCCCCCAGACCTCCTGGGCAGCTTCGAGAAACACTTTCCTCCGCCCAGTCCACTCAGGCTGAGCCTGGGTGAGCCGGACAGGCCCCGGAGGCCCAGGGGCTGGCCGGTACAGAGGCTGGGGCGCCCCCGGGGCCTGCTTCTCTGTCCCGGGAACGGGGACGGGAGCCTGGGGCTGACGGCCAGGGACAGAAGCCGGCCTGGGTGTGGGGCACGTGCCCGCTCCACGCGGGAGCGCCGTCTTCATCTCCGCTCCTCCTGAGCACGTCTGCCTGAAAGGACTTTTCCCAGGATATTTTTAAAGCTCTACTTAAAAGGAACTTGGTGTGTTTCATCCTGTATTTCCCTGTATACTTGTGTGTCTGTATTTCTTCCCTTTTCCCTAACTACGTTTGTCCTTTTCTGCTAATCATATTTTCGAAATACAAATGAAAACAGATGCATCTCTATGTAGGCTGCACTGTAAATGCCGTTAATTGGGTTCTCCCTTTATAAAGTGAATCCTTTTTTTTTTAACCACCACAGGCTTTATTTACAGATTTCCAAGTGGACACCTAAGGAAGACAGTGTTCTCGTTCACTTTTTCAGAAAGCTCTGCTGTGCCGGACAGACTTCATCCGTGTCTGAGGCACGCCCAGAGGCGGATTGTTTCTCCCCCCTTGGTTTGGTAGCTCTTAGTAGCAGCTGGTTCCACATGACAAGTTCTACCAGTTGGAAATGAGTGGTCCCCAGCCCAGAAACATGGGATCAGTGGGGACGGGGGGGGGGGTGGCGGGGAAGCGTCCTGGAGATCCCTTCGGGCACCTCCACCCCCCTGGGGTCAGGACAGCACGTCCCGAGGCTCACCTGCGAGGCCACTGGCAGAGGCGCCCGCACCCCGGCCCCCTGGCACGGGCTGCTTACTCTGGTCCCTCTGCCAGTGGAGCCGGTGCTGACGGACTGCATTTCCCCGAGGGAGAGCCCAGCATTGTTCTCCCCGACGGCAGCCCCGCTGACAGACAGCCCCTCTGAGGCCGCTTCCTGAGCAGACCAGACGGCCGTTTTCTTCTTGTCTCTTATCGCCCCTGTCATTAGACAAGAGGCCGGGCTTCAGCTTCCCTGGTGCTGATGTGCACAGGCGAGGGGAGGGGCCGTGCCGGGCGCCCTGACTCAGGCTGCCGCGGTGCGCACTGCTCTGGGCTCGCGGCCTCTTTGGGAAGGTTTCAGTCAAAGGACATCAGTGTGAACATGAAGAGTTTAACCTGCCCGACAGAGACAGACTCTACTGCAGACTTTCTGGGGGAACATCCAGACTTTGTGTTTTCCCGTTCTTACCGACCGTCAGCTGCGCATCTCCACCCGTGACTGGGACGGTCGTGCAGCTTTACAGGTTTTCCCATCGACTGTGTTGCTGTTGTTAGCAGTTCTGTCTTTCTAAAAAGGAGCATTTCCCCCAAGAGGAAGGCATTAGCATCAAGTGACATCAGGAACCAAATTCACTGGCATTCTTTTATTCCCTTGGAAGCTCAGCTATTCCTCAATTTGGCTTTTTTAAGAAAAGTGGGAGGAAAGCGATGAACATGCAGCAGCGCTCACAGTCCGAGCCTTAAATCCTTGAATCAAGCAGGGCTTCTGTCGTCCTGGTGTCTGTGCCCTTCTCCTTACTGACGTCACTCGAGTCCAGATCCTTCAGTATCTGCACCTTAGAAATGTGACAACGTCCTGCCAAAAGAGCTCACGCTCCCAGAATGTTTCTCCACCTAAACAGGTGCCCTTTGCGAGACGTACACATCACTTGAAATTAATATTAATGTTAATATTAGTATGAACATTTTCCTGGGAATTCTCTGGCGGTCCAGTGGTTACGACTCCGCACTTTCATTGCCGAGGGTGAGGGTTCAATTCCTGGTCAGGGAACTAAGGTTCTGTAAGCCGTGCTGCGTGGCAAAAAAAAAAAAAAAAAAAAAAATTAAATATTTCCTAATGTAACCTCAGTGAAAGAGTGAGAAAAAGAAATGAGACTATGAATTTTGAAAAGAAATATGATAGACTCTGCTTGACAGCTTCACCACAGTGATTCTCAGGAAAGTGGCTGAGTATCAAGGGAATTTAATGTGCTAAGTAATGACCAAAGGCAAGTAAGATTGGGGGAGGGGAGGAGATCCAAGCCGGTGTGTTAAAGGTGTGCTGTTATCCTGATGAGGATGAAACGGCGCCCAGAAGACTGTAGTGAGCGTGTAAGACGGTGACACAGCATGGGCCCTGCTTCCCTGGGTTTTGCGTTAACTACTGTGGGCGCAGGAACTGGCCTAATGACTTTTCCAGGACCGGGTCTGGCCCTTTATCACTTCACTATAACAAGAACAGAAGCCGGGAAAGCCGGAAAAATTACTGCAGCAAAACACGCCTTCCTACCTGCGGGGGTTGCCACCCTGACCACCGGCACCCGGGCTTCAGGGCTCCTGGCTGGGCAAGCCCTAAAGGCCGCCCGAGTCCGCAGGCGCCCTGGGGCCCTCGGGCCGTGAAGGGCCAGGGCGTCGGGACACACGCGCCTTCCCTGCTCGTGCTGCTTTGCCGCTGTAAAATGCTCAGCTGACCCTAATCCAATCTGACAAGAATAAATCACAGGGTGAAGCTCACCTAAGGAACACCTGTGGGGACGGGGCGGACACCGGGAGCCAGTCGTCTCTGGGAAACGCCACCTTCACGCACAAATGCTTCATATTTGCCCCAGGGCTTTCTCGCCTCTCTTCTAAAGGAAAGGTCTAGACCACCCAGTGCACGGCGTGCGTTTGGGAAACTGTACATAAAATCATCACTTTCATTCAGCTTTGGCCCCTGTTGTCATACCGAGGCTTTAAGCCTATAAATAAAGAAGGAACTGAACGGTCAGAAGAGAAGAAAAAAACAAAACAGATGAACGTCTTCCTCGCCCGTCCTTGGAGCTGATCACACCCTAGTGGAGAGGGTTTGTGAAGAGTGACAGGAAGCACAGCTCCTGGCCTCCTTCCCCCGCAGGCCAGCCACGTGCACCTCCACTGCTGCATCCCAAACCGTTTCCCTAAAGGACACACCGGGGAGAAATACGAAAGCCCTTCGGGAGGCGTTAAGGGTAAAACAAGCTGGGACGTCCTTCATCTTTCCTACACGTGGATCGGGGCACAAGCCCAGGGGCTGGGCTGGATGTCAGGTTGGAGCAGCTGGCGTCCAGAGCCACCGTTTCGTTTTAATGGAACCTCATCCTTTTCCTTCACAAGATCTCTCGGTGTAAATCAAATTTGAGGGAGACAGAGCCTCGGTAGAAGGTGAAAGGTAGCTGCTCAGCTGGAATATAGGAGTTGTGCTCAGAACTTCACTGGGAAGTTTCACTGGTGCATCTCTGGTTTCAATGAAATCCTTGCACAGTAGCAACGTCTGTTTCTGAGCTTTTGAAAGCCATTTTTCTTCTTCCTTAATTATAGTTCCCTACTTGTTTTTAGATTAAGAACTGCTTGCAGAAAAATACAGGAAACCAAGTTACAATGCAAAGCACCCTTTCCAAGCCTGCTGAGGCCATTTGAAACGGCACCGGTTCTTCGGGTTCTGCTAACCAGGAGTTTAGAGCCCGGCTCACACCCTCTGCAGAACCGGTGACCTCACGGCAGGTGTGGGAAGGGAACAGCGGCCCTGCTCCTTCCAGCCGTGACCGTGACCGTGACCGCTGTGGAACTGAGGGGCCCTGTTGCTTCCTCGTGCCACGTTTCACAGCTCCCTCTGGGGAAAAAGAATGCATATCTTTGTGTGACTCTCAGAGTTGAACAGAGGTATCCTTGAAGTCTGCACAAGTTTATTTAGGGAAAGGAGAGAGAACTAAATTCATTTGTTTTTCCGCTTGTATTTCCAGCTCCATGTAGCACTGTGTTCAACTGCTAATTAGTAATGTTTGCATCTTACTTTTCCTGAAGACTCTGCATGTGGATTTCTAAGGCCAGCAGAAGTAACTTGTTTGACTATTATTAATGCTGGAGAGGAAGCCAGCCCTTCAGCGAAACGAAGTGCCTTTGGGAACTTGATTTACTCCAGCCTAAAATGTGAGGCTGGGTGGTGGAGGAGAGCAGCTGGATGGGCCGTGTTGGAGCAGATTTCAGGCAAACGGTGCAGAAGTGGATCCAGACGCCTTAGCGGACGTGAGCCGGGGGCTGGGCCGGGGCCGGGTGGGCAGAGCGGGTCCTGCCCGCCCCTGCGCCCTTGCCACCTCAGTCCACCTTCCGGGAGCATTGGGAGGACGTGGGGCAGAAGCCTTCAGTTACAGCTTGAGTGTGTTACTTTCCTCGTTGCCGTGGTTTTTAGGCTGTTCTTCAGTATTCCGTGTGGCTGAGATAGCGTCTTCCTGGGGTATGTGTGGTGTGCAGGTTCCTGCCTGTGTCCAGGCAGCCTTCACTGGCCTCCGTTTGAGGGCTCCTGTCTCGTGTACCGCTGGAGGAACACGTTTGCCTCTGGAGGGGCTAACTGTTCATCTTAGCCCCAACATGGTCTATTTCAAAGTCTTTTGCTTTCCTTTCTCTTCTTTCTTTCCTTCCTCCTTCGCGTCTCCCTTTCTGTTTGGAATCATCTTGAAATTCTCATTCCTCTTGCTCGCATCCGTGCGTCCTCAGGACCTGTTCTAGCAGCGGGGCTGGGATGCGGCAATACTTGTCGCTCTTCTGGTTTCCTTCCCAGGAAGTCTCTTCAATGGAGGGAAACCGGGAGGCCTTGGCGGTTTGCAGCTCCCTCCCTGCGCTGGGAGGCCTAGCGGCTACTACTTGAGTCATCTCGTCCTTTTTTATGTGTTTTTATATTTTGATAAGGTCCTGTCAGCTGGGATGAGAAACTCACGAGTGAGAGCACATGGGCCCCGCCGTCGGAGCCGGGCGGCGGGGCAGGGGCTGCGGGGGCAGAGGAGCCCCGAGTGCGAGTGCGGGGGCCGCTCCTTCGCGGGGGGTGGGGTGACGGGGTCCAGATCAGCATTTCTGAGGAAGGGAGAGAACGGACGAAGCAGACAGCCGAGGGCTGCCAGCGCCTGGTCAGCAAGGAGGGGCAGCTCGGAGAGACGCGCCTCTTCCCGCGCGCGTGGGTGTGCAGGGCGCGGGGCTGCGCTGGAGCGAGAGAGGGGCGCCCGGGAGGGGAGGGGGAGAGACGGGGGGGGGGGAGGATGGGAGCGGGGTGGGGGGCGCACCGCAGGGGAGGGGCGGAGGGCGCATCCCCCTCTCCGCTCCCGTGAGACTAGCGCGAATCCGACACGGCTCTCGGGGCGGCGTCCCTGACAACACGAGGCGGAAAAGAAGGTTACTGAGGCCGGCGGGACGCGGTGGCGGCGGCGGGCAGGGACCCCGGGCCCAGCGTCGCGTCCCGAGACGCCGCCCTCGCGGGGCCGCGGGGGACCCGGGAGCCTGTTCCCCGCCGCCGACCGCCCGCCCGTGTGCTCCGTCCCCGCCCGCAGGACTTTCTGCAGGGAGACTGCACCAAAGCCAAGCAGAAGCTCAGCTGGAAGCCCCGGGTCGCCTTTGATGTGAGTGCGTCTCCCGGCCGCTCCGGGCCGGGCCGGGGAGGGACGCGGTGGGGAAGCGCCCCGGGCAGGGGGGCGAGGAGGGCCGGGGAGGGGGCGCCGGCCGCTGCAGGCGCCGCGGTGGAGGGGGCGCCCCGGGAGGGGGCCAGACGCTCCCGTCTCACCAGCGCTCGCGTCCTCCCCGCAGGAGCTGGTGAGGGAGATGGTGGACGCCGACGTGGAGCTCATGAGTACCAACCCCAACGCCTGAGCGCCCAGCGGTGCCCGCGCCCGGGCCGCCGAAGTTTGCAGCAGCCGGGATGGGCTCCGGCGGCGCCCACTCGACTTTTGTCCAGGCCTCCTCTGACCCGTTTTGGTAATCAAGACGTTTTAATCACATACTCACTTGACTTGAAATTATGTCGCTGGACAACTGAAATTGTGGGGCTTTCAGGTGGTTTTTTTCTTTTCTTATTAAAAATATCCTTTCTTAACCTGCATCAACACAGTCCTCGTGCATATTGTCTCCAAGTTACAAAAGCAGCTCTATAAGGACCCCAGAACCAAAATACCCCAATCCCTGCCTGGAGCGAAACAGCTTCCTTCTGGGAGAGCTGCGGCCCGGCCTGAGCCCGGCCTGGCCGGCGCGTCCTCCCGAGCCTCTGCCCCGGACCTTGCTTTCCCCACCTGGTCACGGTAAGCCGCTCTATGCAGCCGATCTGGAAGCCCAGGTCCTGCAGAAAGGCGGCGTTCACACCAGCTCTGGTCTCTGCGACTATAATTAGAACCCAGAGGGCTCCCACCATCTCAAAAGAAGGCTTGAGAAACAGGGAGAGGTGGTTAGAAGAAACTTGAAGGAGGGCAAATATTGCTGGAACATTCCATGCCAGGCTCCTGGGTCACCCAGAGGTCTCTGAGCCCATGCCTTTGCTTGTGGTCTAGGATCTTACACACACTACTTATTTCCAACCTCTTCTCAGTAGTAGATCACTTTTTAAATCTAATTTTGATTTAGTCATTCAACCAGTTTATATTAAGTGCCTAATATATGCTAGATAGCGTGCACATGAACTACATCAGGTTAATTAGAAATCCGGTTTCATTGAGAGCAGCATTTGGGGGCCTGGCTTTAACCGCGTGTGCTCCCGAGCCGTGTAGGGCGTATCTGTGCAGGTTCAGGCAGGTGGACACACGCGTGTGGAATCCACCAGCATTAGGCAAGGGTTTGTGTACAGGTGGAAACCTCTGCGTGAAATGCCATATTTTGCCCCAGAACAAATTAGGTCAGGACTCCTCTCCCCCTCACTCCCCCTCCAAGGAAAATAGAATAGAACTCCACAGCGAATGGAATTCCAGCCTTTGCACATGCCTGTGTGAGTGCAGCTGAACTATTTCTGAATGTCTTCGCGGGCAGGTCTGTGATCTGGGGGGACCCAGGCTCCAGCGGCCGGTGGCAGGAAAGAGGGCTCTGTGTGTGGCTGCCCCAGTTGCTGTGCAAGCACGCTGGCCGGGGCGGCCTGGGCTCCGATGGAGCAGAACTGGGGGCCTGAGCTGGCCCACCCGGGGCTCGGGAGCTGCCCCAGGACAGGCCTTCTCCCAATCGTGATGCTGCTAATTGGAAACAGATGGTCCCTGGAAGGCGGGGCCTCCAGGGCTGGGGGCTGGTGGGCACACACACACTCACATACACACAATCACACACAGATTCACATACATGCAAACACTTACAAATACAAATACACACCTACAAGCATGCCATCTTACACAGCGTCACTCACAGACACTTGGAGACACAACGCAAGCCCGCCGTCACAAACACACAAGGCTCACAAATAAACACACTCACATTCCCCTTAGCCCTGACCCGATGGAAGGCACCCCTCCTCCTCTTCCTCTGACGCCCCTGAGCCCCCAACTTCGTCCCACACCCGGGCTCCGGTGCTCCGTGGCTTGCCACCCAAAGGCTCCTCAGTGAGGACTAGAGAGGGTCCAGGCAGGGGGTTAATGGGGCTCCAGTGGTGCCTTGGTGTTTAATTATTCTCAGAATGGCCTGGAGCAGCGGGTCTGAAGGACACAAGAAGTATTTTTGGTTGCAGCCTTCTCTATTCCTGCACCTCCGATGGCGGGGTGAGGGGTAATTTGGCTTCCTGGCCTCCCCGTGTGTGTGCTGAAAAGGAGGAAAAGAGAACAGATTTGCTTATTTCTCTGCTTGCTTTCTGGGCTGTGAATTTCATTTGGCCATCCTTGAAGACAATTCTTACTAAAGTGTTTCTTCTACCTTAAATCTCACTTCAATTTCAGCGAACTTATTTTGCCCTTTTTCCCTGCTCTGCCAGCTTTGTTCATTTTAGATGTGATAAAATATCTTCCACCTTGATTTTTAAGTAAAAGCTAAGAAAGTGAAACTTTACACTCAAATATGAGAGCAAAGCAGTGAGGCCCCACGCCCGTGCCCTACGTGAGCAGCATGGCGCGTGGGTACCTGGGCAGCGGGGGCCGCAGCCTGTGTCACACCTGCCTGGCGGGCGGCGGTGGGCTGTGTGCTGCCTCTGTTGGACGAGAGACTGGGGCCCAGCCCTGAAAACCTGACACACCTCTACAGCTCGCAGGGGCGAGCATGGGCAGCACAGGCTGCCGACCTTTGAGGGAAGGGCTAAAGTGCTTCGAGGTTAACCTCCACGCAAGACGGCGCCTTCGGAAACTGGATTCCAGGTCTGTGACTGCGCCAGGAAGCCAGTACAGACACTGCTGCAGGTTCCTCTCAGTCTCCCTTAATCGCCTGTACCAACACCAACCCCCAAAATGCACAGAAACGCCGGTTGGTTGGTTGGTCGGCTGCTGGGGAATGAGACCTTCGTTACTAAAGCTCATTGCAGGAGGCAACACCTCAAAATTTCGTTTCAAAACAGCCATAGATACACTGTTTACAAAAAACTTCTGAAGCCCCAAGAAAATTAGCCTCAAAGCACCCCAGGCACCTTGTGTGTACTGGGAATCCCAGCCGGGTACTCTCAGTTTTAAGATGTATGTCAGTAAGTCCAAGTTCACAAGTCGTCTGTTTTTCACAGCCTGCAGCCGGGCGGGTCCGTGGATGGCGTTGGGGGGATGGGGGTGGAGGAGCCGGGAGATGTACCCAAAAATCGTGTGTGTGTGTGTGTGTGTGTGTGTGTGTGGACACGGCTCTTTCAAACATCTCCACGCCCCAACATGCCACCCCACACCTCTCCAAAAATGGCGAGCTTTAATTTTTCACGCACAGCAGCGACAGCCGGGCCACACAGCCGCTCTGGGCCCTACCCCACCGTTCAGTGTCCCCTTCCCCAGGGTCTGGCGCCGCTGTCCCGAGGCCAGGCCGCCCGCGCACACCCGGGGGCTGTGCCACCGCGATTAGCCCGCGAGTACCTCTCCAGCCATTTCGGGTCGCGGCCCGCGAGGCCACCGCTGCCCCACCCCCGAGGCCCGCGACGGGTTGTCCCACCGGCCGCAGGAGGCCATCCGCAGGCCCCGTTCCGAGCACCACCCACCCTCACCCTTTTCCTCCGCTGGAGCGTCCCAGCTGGGAGGCCGACGACCGCGGCCTGACCCCAGACCCTGGTTCCCGCCCTGCCTCCAGGGTCAGGGGTCGCACGCAGCGGACGCCCCCTTTGATCTCTAGATTCGGGGACTGGGGCTCCCGGCGCGGAAGCCACTGCTAGGAGGAGCCCCGACGCGTATGCGGGGCCCCGGGCTCCGCCACCCACCGCCTCCGAGCCGCGGCCGCACCGAGGGGCCCGGATCCCAGGACAAGGACCGTAGGGAGACCAAGCGCGCGCATGCGCCGGCCGCGCGCCCCTCCCCCAGCCCTGGCAGCGGGACCCCGCGCACGTGTCCCAGCGCCCTGAGCCCCAGCGCGGTCTAAGACTTGACAGAGAGCTGCAGTTAAGAAGCAGAAAGTCCCAAACGGCTCAGCCCCGGCCTCTCCCAGGCGCCTCCCAGGTGCGCCCAGGGCGCGCGAGGAGACAGCGCTCAGAAGGCCTGACTCCCAACAGGAGGGTGGGTGAACCGGGGGAGGCGGCTGCAGCAGGGGTTCTGGCGACGGCCGCTCCGACGGGAGGCGCTGGGCCCGGGCCGGCCGTGAGGCCCGACTGGAGCTGGAGCGACGGCCCGGGCGCCGAAGTGTCTATTTGGAAGGGGGCACGACCGCGGCTGGAGTTTGGCCTTAAATGGCGAGAAGCCTCCAGGCAAGGGCCATCCGGCGAGGCCTTCCTGTCGCGCCGCTTCTCCCCGACGGTGCCCCGCGGCCCCGGCTCCACCGACCCACCCGGGGACCGGCCCGCAAAGCCGAGCTGCGTTGGGTTGGTTCTCGGTCACTAAACACTGGAAACCACTGCCTGGCACTTCCCGAGGCTCCGCGCAGGAAGCCCCCGCGGGGCCCCGGGGCCGAGGTCCCTCCGGGAATGTCTGGCACCCAGTCAGCCCGGGCCGTGGGAGCCGCGGTGGGGCCTCCCGTGTTCTCCCCGACGGCCCCTCCGCCTCCTCTCGCCGGGACCCGATCGGCCAGCAGCGAGGCCCGGCCGCTGTCCCCATGTGTCCTGCGGGGTGACAATGATAAAAATCCTCTTCGGGACCGCACGGAAGTCCCCGGGGGCGGCTCCAACCGGGCCTGGACCCAGGTGCTGCGCACCGGGCTCGGGCGTGGCCTCCGCGGTGTCAGGGACCCGGTGCGCCGCGGGGGACGCCGAGCCCGCTCAAGTCAGAGGACAGAGTTCTCATTTTTCCTCCACTCGCAGCTTTTTAAGAATCCGATCGCTGCCGCCTAAGCACATGGTCCCCTCTCCTGTCTGGTTTGCACATCTGTAGCCATTAAGGAGACCCAGCACAGCCTCCGGGCCCAATGACCTGCTTTTATACTGAAGGAAATGCAGAGGCCTTAAGAGTTAATGGCGCTAAATGTGCTGGTTTTCCTGCCTCTTCCCTGGGGTAGGTAATGGAGGACGGAAGGTGTCTGTCTCCTCTCTCTCTCCCTCTCTCATCTCTGATCTAACTCATCCCCAAAGCCCTACAACGAACCCCTTCGTTCCCCAACCTCCACTCCTGAGTCCTGGTGGAGCCCCTGGAGAGGTCCTCCTCTGCTCCTAGGCCACGCCGGGGTCCCACCACCCAGGTCACTGGAGACGCCCCACCGCCTGGCTTTGGCCACCTGCCCACTGCTCACTCCCTGGGTTCGCAAACGGCACTCCCAGGCCACCCAAGTAGCACCAAGCTGTGTTGACTTCGGGGGCAAAGGAGCAGCCCACCCAGGGTCCTTCCTGGGAGCGACGTGAGGGACGGCTAGGGGAAGGGGACAGGCAGCGGCTTGGAGGAACCCAAAGGCAGACCAGAGGGAGAAGATGCTCTTTGGTAGAAGAGAGGGAGGTGCCACGTGGAGAAATGAGAGGCCTGGGGCAGCACCCCGAATCCTGCAGGGTCGCCGGCGACCGCTCCTGAGCAGGTATGAATGCCAGGCCCTCTCAGGACCGCCGGACCGGCCTCCCCTGTCCTGTATCTCCTCTGGGAGCTCCACCCTTCTCTCCTGTCTGAAGACACCCAGGCCTCAAGGCAAGCAAATCCCAGATTGTACGGCGTCCCTTCTGATATGCTCGACATGCTGCAAATGTGAAATCAGTGAGGGGAAAAAGTCAATAACAACAAAATAATGTAAAGCAGAGGGCTTCTATGGAGCCAGGGTAAGACAGGAAAGGGCCCAGCAAAGGTCCTCAGTTGCCCTTATGCTCCCTACACCATACTTTGGTTTCCAATAAGGCGGACGTGGTCCATTTTGCTCAATTTTCCACTCCTAATCCCGTGGAGAACATCGTGGAGAAGCGGCTTTCATTCTCCTGAATGGATTTTGGAGCTGGAATTCCTTGGATTAAGGATTGCCCCTTTCCCACCCGGACTGCTCCGTGTGGCCCAGTCTGTCCTGGTCTGTCTGGGGCCTGAGTGCGCGCTCCGGCTGCCGCGTCCGGCCCGGGCCCTGTGCACGGTGGGCATGCGCCCCTCGGGAGGCGGTGCAGGCTGGCGCGGGGACGTCCTAGAGGGGCTTTGGCCCCAAGGCCTTCTGTGGGGGCCTGGGAGGAAGAGGGTGGGAGAAGGAGAGGACAGAAAGGGGGGCGGGGGGCAGAGACACTTAGCACTTAGTGCAGATGATCGATTTACACTCAAAAATGGAGACGTGGAGCAAAGGGGCAGCAGGCCACCCAGTTCCAGCTGCCGATACGGGGCCCAAACAGCCAAGGAAGACTGTGTTTAGGTGCCACCGAAGTGCCGTTACTGAAAAGCTCTTTGCCAGGAACCTCTGGGCCTCCTTCTAAATTGAAATAGGAGCTTTCAGAAGAGCGGGGGGTTTGAAACTGGCGTTTAGGCCCCTGGCACACTTCAGCGGCTCTTTCGCGGTGGCCGCTGCCTGAGTCAGGCAGGCCGTGCCGCCTGGAGCCTCGGGCCCTCTGCTGCGCTGCTCCCACAACTCCTGGGGTGAACACTCTGACAGTCTCTTGGTCCCTTTTCTCCCCGACCCCCCCCCCCCCGAGCTCCCTGCCCTGCTGAAGAACCGCTCACACAGAATCGGCTTCTGTCCCGCCTGGCCAGCTTTACTACATGGCCACCATCAATCTTGCCCCTAAAGCGACATTTGTTTACGGTCGGGTGGGAAGGGCTAATGGCTCTACAAAATGAGTCGACAGGAGTCCAAGGAGATGGCATCGGGACACCAGGCCGGCCCCCGCGGTGGAACTGGGCTCAGAAGCAAATGGGGCCCCTCTCCAGGAGCTCCAAGACGTGGGGTGGGGTAGAAACTGTCGCTCCAACTGCCACCAACAGCAGGGGACACTCCAACTGCCACCAACAGCAGGGGACAACCCTGCTAAGGGAGTCAGGGCCCGGATCCCCTAGGGATGCCTCCTGTCCCTCCTGGGCAGCCTGGCCAGGCAGCCGGACCAGCACAGGGTTCAGGCCTCTCTGGGTTCTGCACCATTAACAACAAAACTAGTGGTTCTCCACCTTAAAACACCAAGACCCCTCCGAAGGGAACAGGGCTGAGAAGAGGTCCTGTCTCTCTTCCACCTATCAAAGTTCGGGGGAGCCACAGGGCTGCAAGGCACTCATTTCCTGACCCTGTTTCTGACCCCGCAGGAAACAGCCGAGGGCTTACGGCCACCAGCACAATTGAGCCTTATTCCCCTGAAAATGTCGATTATTAATGACACAAACTGCATGGCATGATGAATTGTAAAGTGTGTGCTTGTTTGCATGCAGCCTGGTGGAAAGGGGCTACCACCACATAACCCTGGAGAACAGTGCCCACCACGCGTACGATACCCCAAGTGCAAGCTTGTGTATGGCGTGTGGCGCGCTGACGTTTACCTGCTCATGGTAAAAACTGCTAAGGAGTGCCCGCTGTCACACGCAGGACAAAAGTCCTTATTCCCCTAAAACTCTCTACAGAGGCTGACTCCCAAATTAGCCAAGTTCCCCACTGGGTCCCGCCTGGTGTCCTAGGATAATTTCAAACTGTGCTATTTGTTAAAGTATCCAGGAGTTTTTCTTAGAATATTTTACAGCAAAATTATCCTTGTTGCGAAAAAGGTACAAATCAAACGTGCGAAGCACTAAGGTACAAGGAGTGCTGACTTCCGAATACGGAGGCCCCAGCTTCCCAGGGCTCAGGCGGCAGTAGTTGGTTTAAGAAGCCCAAAGCAAATGTACTGAGAGCAGAAAACGTCACATAAGTGGTCCTAAGAATCAGCTTAACGAGCAGGACTTGTGCCCTTCTGCTCAAACACAGCTTCTGAGCAACGACGTGGGTAACTCGCGTAGAAATAACTACTTTCTCTGCATCCGTGTAACTCAAACGCCTTGCCTTCCTAAAGGCCTAACTTTCAAACGTTGGGAAGGAAAGAGGCAGAAATGATTGCCAAGAGGCTCCCACGGCGAGCGCAGAAACACTCCCCGGACGCGGCCAGGGCTTCTCACCGGCCTTTCCTAGGAGTCGAGCGCCGCGCGCCCGGCTCCCTCTCCAGCCACCGGACTCGAGGCCCAGAAAGGACAAGCCCGGGTCGGAAGCGCCGCCGGGCCCAACCGGCCCTCTCCCACCCTCGCCGCGGCGGCCGGGCTCCGAGGGCCGGGCCTGGGCCGGCAGCCGAGGCCGCGGGGACGCAGGAGGTCGCGCGGGCCCCGCCGCCCACCCGCGCGGCCGCTCCAGGTGCCCCGAGGCCTCCGCAAACCAGCCGCGCACGCCGCACGAGGACGCAGCCCGCGCGGAGGCCGCCCGGGCCGCCGCTGGGCAGGTCGTCTGGGCCGGGCCGGGGCCGTCAGGCCGGCGAGGGGAGGGCGCGCAGGCGCCCGGAGCGCGACCCGCCCGTGGCCCCTCCGCCCGCCGCGCTCCGAACGAACACACGTGCGTCCTCCAGACAAAGGCGGCGAGCGCGGCGCGGAGTCAGAGCCCCGCGCCCGGCTGAGACGCGCGGTGAGTCCCTCGGGCCCTCCGCCCCGGCTCCGGCTACCTTCCCCTCGGCGCGGCCGCACCGACCCTCCCGGTCGCGGAGGACTGGGCGCGGGCGTGGGCGGCGAACGGCCGGGACGCGTCGCTACGCTAATTAGACGAGGAGCGTCCGGTCCCAGAGGACGGCGTCGGGGCCGCGGAGACGCACCCCGGCCGGAAACCCCGGGCGGGTCCGGGTCTACACCACCGTCCCCGACTCGGAGAAGTGGGACTGCCAAGCCGCAAAGGTCAGGCTCCCCGCCGCCCGCGCTGCCCGCCTCGGGGGGTGGGGGTGGGGATCGGTGCCCGTCTGAGGGGACAGGGCCGCCGGTCACCTGCGTCCGCTTCCCTTCCGCACCCGGACAGCCCCGCTCCGACCGCGGTCCCTTTGTCCGCCCGCCCCGCTCCACGCTCGGCTCCCACGAATGGGCCGACGCGGGAACGACGAGATTTGTCCGCTGATTTTTCCCCTTCACCACCCAAAGGGGTGGGGTGGGGGCCCTGGGAAGCGCGAGGCCGCCCAGGCTCAGGGCTGCGAATCGGAGCGGGTCGCGCGGCGGGAAGACCGGTCCCGGCCGCCTGCCCCGGGGGACGCCGCGCCCTGCGCGCCTCCCCGGCCGCTGGGCTGCGACTCTGAGCCAGGGACCCAGCAAATCAGAGGCCACGTAAAGCAGTTTTTGACTGGAAGTAGAGTGTATTTATTTGCAGCAATCCTTTAACAATGATCAAATTTTGACAACAAGCAACAGCAATTACTGCTAAGTGTTGCCTCTAGATCGGAGCGGCAGATAGCAGGAAACTGTATTATCTCCAAAACAAACGGAAAGGCCCTGAATGACTGTAATCAAACCGCCATCTCCCCAAAGTCTGATTGACAGGGCAGATCCCCCTACGATAATGAATTTATTACATTTCCTGGGTTATTTACAAAGGGGGAGGGCCGATCCGGATTGCCCCCTAGGTTTAACTGTAAATTAACAAGAAAAATGGGATTGAAAAGAAACCACCTGGACTAAAATGCCCTGCTCTTTGCTCCTTCCTTCTTGTTATTGTTTTAAATCTTTTTCAAAAAATAACTGTTCAACAAACATATCTTCTAAAATAAGTTTCCCAAAGTTTAAATATCCCTTTCCAACCCGCCATACATGTTTTGTTTTTAAATCAAGCCTTCTGCGACAGACATGAAGGACTGTAGATGTGGATGAGTTATATACATACGTTTAAAGCTGGGGTTTTTTCCTCTTAAAAAGGAGTGAAATGAACAGGAAGAAAATCCTCCAGCATTTGGCTCCCAGGGGTGCCTAATACACATCGCGGTTTTTTAATGGGATACACAAGCCGAATCTTCATTATGCGTATCTGGAGGCAGAGCCACCTCTCTCCACACCCAGGTATCACTGCGGTGAGACCGCTGCTGATTCATGGGCTTAACATTTCCAAATCATGTTCAGTCATTACGGAGGAAATGAATTTGTGTATATGCCAACTCGGATCTGTTAAGGAAAATCTCTCTTTACTAGCCACAAAGCAAGCTGCCTATACAGTACGTTTTGCAGAAGATGCTGCAGGAAAAAAAAAATCTAAACAAAAAGAGACTTTTATGTGAAATTTGACAAGGAATAGTCACAGGGTGTCTCCATTTTTTTCAGAGATTTAGGAGAATTGATAATTTCTAGTGTTTTAATCTCTGAAATCTTTTTCTTATAATAAAGGCTGTATGAAAGTATCCAGACATATAGGTCTCATTCAAACTGAATGGTAATTTATTAATAAACAAACAATGAATATGTTCAACAAAAAGAAAGAAAAGATGATAGAATAAGATTAATACAGTTTCCCTTTTTATAATGAAAAAAAGAGCACAATTTAAAGTTTCAGGCAATTTAACGTCAGGTTTTGGAAACACTTTCTGGCGTTTGGTCCACGACATCCAACTACAAATTAAAAATAAATTACTATGTTGCAATTTACATTTTAAAACAAGTCCATGGATAAAAAGAAAGCGATTTTCATATACGGGGACTTCCTACCTCCTTTCAAGAGGATAAAATAGTATCTTACAGGTGAGACGTGAAGGCAGGAGGCGGCAGGGGAAGGGACAGGACAGGAGGAGGAAAGCGTGCTCTCTGAAAAGAAGGAGAAACTTACGTGTTATCTGGAGTAACACTGTCCTTTAACAAACCATGACTCTGCTGTCTCTGTACGAAACAGTTTACGGTTCTGTTTATTGAGTTAAGGCAAAGTGGAGGCGGCTCCGAATCCATCTTTTAAGAAAATGCTCTTCTTCGTGCTGATGAGTTGAAAGTTTGGAGGGATTCTGTTCGCCGGTCTCGTGAACGTTTCACAAATTGGGTTTTTGGTTTCGGTTTTGCATCGACGGTTCTTTTGGCTGCTTCTGCTCTGGGGTCCGGTTCAGTTCGGCTGGGAGGCGGGCAGGGCGGAGGGGTCAGAACTTGCTGCAGTCGTAGACGAAGGCCCCTGACGTGCGGTACAGGGACTGGCCCGAGGGGAAGGCCATCTGACAGCTGCTGTTCCCGTTCACCGGGGAGTTGCTCAGGCCGATCCGCTGCGACTCAAACATCCCCCGCACCGAGTGGAAGTTCTGCTGCTGGCCCGGGTAGCCCGCCGCGGCCGCCGCCGCCGCGCTCGCCAGGTGGCCCAGGTCCCCGCCCGCCTGGTTCAGGTACCACGAGGCCAGGCGGCCTTGGTGGGCCGCAGGGTGATGGCCGGCCTCCTGGCCGCCGCCGCCGCCGCCGTGGCCCAGTGACGAGGAGCTGCTGCTGGTGGCCGGGGGCAGGGAGTAGTCGGGCAGGGGGTCGTCCACCGAGGAGGCGCCGGCGCCCGCGGGCGCGCCCTGCACGTGGCCGCCGCGCTCCCCGGCCGCGTACAGGCTCATGGCCTGCAGGTTGCAGTGGTAGGTCCCAGCGCCCCCGGCCCCGCCGCCCCCGCCCGAGCCGCCCGCGCCGGGGCTCTGGCTGCAAGGGGAGCCGTACAGGGAGCTCTGGCCCGGCGAGTAGGCGCCCAGCGCCAGCGGGGGCGCCAGGCCCGCGCGCGAGGACGCGGCGGCCGGGGCCAGGAGGCCAGAGCCCAGCTCGGCGGCTGCGCCCTGCGGCGACCCCCGCAGCGACGTCATGATGTTGTCCACGCTGAAGCCCTGGCTGTGCGGCGGCGCGGGCGCGGGCGGCTGGCCGGGCTCCGCGCCGTCCAGGCTCAGCGGCCGCGCCGCCGGCAGGCCGCCCGGGGGGCTGCCCCCGCTGGACAGGCTGCTGCTGCTGCTGTCGGGGCTTTCGATTTTGGGCACCGCGGCGGCGCCAGCGCTGCCGCTGCCCAGCGCGGCGGCCGGGGACAGGGGCTGGGGCGGCGAGGGGCACGTACCGTTCTCGGTCTTGATGTCCTGGATGCGCACGGGCGGCGGCTGCGCTCCGGGCGCCGCGCCGTCTGCCTGCTCGGGCGGCGCGGGCCCGGGCTGGCGGCCGGGCGGCGGCGGCGGCGGCTCCTTGAGGTGCAGCCGGTCCTTCTCCTCCTTGTCTTTCACGGCGTCCTTCTTCTTGAAGCGCCGCCGCCGCCGCAGGAAGCTGCCGTTCTCGAACATGTTGTAGGAGTCCGGGTCCAGCGTCCAGTAACTGCCCTTGCCTGGCTTCTTGTCGTCGCGCGGCACCTTGACGAAGCACTCATTGAGCGAGAGATTGTGGCGGATACTATTCTGCCAGCCTTGCTTGTTGTCCCGGTAGAAGGGGAAGCGGTCCATGATGAACTGGTAGATGCCGTTCAGGGTGATCTTCTTGTCCGGCGCGTTCTGGATGGCCATGGTGATGAGCGCGATGTAGCTGTAGGGCGGCTTCACCATGTCCTTGGGCTGCGGCTGCGGCGTGTAGGGCCCGTAGGCGCGGGCCATGCCGCCCGGGTACTGCTCGGCGTGCGCCGGGTGCGAGTACACGCTCATGGGGGCCGGCATGGCGGTGTAGCCGCCCCCGGCCGCCGCCGCCGCGCGGTAGTAGCTCTGCTCGCCGCCGAGGTAGGGCACCACTCCCAGGGAGTTGGGGCTGGAAACGGAGTAGCGCGCCTGCATGGCCCCGCTCGCCGCCGCCGCCGCCGCCCCCCGCCCTCGCTGGGCCGGCCGCCCAGTCCGAGTCCGGGCCTGCGGGCTGGTGCCGGGCCGCCGCCTCCCCTGCGCTCGCCCGGCTCCGGGGCGCCTCCGGCCGCCGAGGAGGCTTGGGGCGGCGGAGAGGGCCGGACGCGGACGCGGCCGACGGCCTAGAACGCGCGCGGCAGCTTCCAGGCGGGAACGGGAAAAAGGAGCCCGAACTAGAAAACAAGCAGACGTCCGGCTCGCCGCGCCGCCTGCGCTTCCAGGAGGCTCTGCCCCAGCCGCCGGCGAAGGCGGCCAGATAACCAGGGCGGGGGGCAGCGCGCCGGCTGCCTGCCCGGGCCCGCGTCACCTTTTTTTCAGTCTCTCGCGCGCCGCCCGCTTAAGGAAGCATTGGGAAAACTTCTGAACTTTTGAGCATCCGTCACCCAGGCGAGGACTTTTTTACGCAGTTACATTTTTTCCGGGCAGTGGAGCCCCGCCCCATCACGGCGGCGGCAGCCAATGGGAGGCGGGAACGCCTCCGAAGGAGCCGGAGGCCGAGCAGCGCCGGCCCGCGCCCCGCCGCGGAGGACCGCGGGGCTGACCACACGCGCGCCGGCCCGCGCCCCTGCCTGCGCCCTCGCCGGAGCCCCGCCCGCGCCCGCAGCCGTGCGGCCCCGCGCCCCGCCGCCCGCGCCAGGCCCTGTCCCCCACCCCGGGCCCTCCGCTGGACGTCCATTGTTCCCGCAGACTTGCCGGGCCCTCCGGGCCCCCCGTAGACCCTTCCTCCGTCCGCCGCTCCCAGATGTCACCGCGTCCTCGAGCCCCAACTCGCGCTGGTTCTCTCCCATTCCTTGGCCGGCCTGGTCGACTCCAGCACTGGGATTTCCCGGGCCTCCCTTCTCTCCCCTCCCTCCCCTCCCCTCCCCTCCTCCCCTCCCTCCCCTCCCCTCCTCCCCTCCCTCCCCTCCCCTCCTCCCCTCCCTCCCCTCCCCTCCTCCCCTCCTCCCCTCCCTCCCCTCCCCTCCTCCCCTCCCCTCCTCCCCTCCCTCCCCTCCTCCCCTCCCTCCCCCCTCCCTCCCCTCCCTCCCCCCTCCCTCCCCTCCCTCCCCCCTCCCTCCCCTCCCTCCCCTCTCCTCCTCCCCCTCTCCTCCCTCCCCCCTCTCCTGCCTCCCCCGCCTCCTCCGCCTCCCCTCCCCCTCCCCTGCCTCCCCTCCCTTGCCTCCCCGCCTCCCCTCCCTCCCCTCCCCGCCTCCCCCCTCCCCCTCCCCTTCCCCTCCCCCTTCCCCTCCCCTCTCCCCTCTCCCCTGTCTCCCCTGTCTCCCCTGCCTCCCCTCCCCTGCATCCCCTCCCCCCTCCCCCCTCCCCCCTCCCCCCTCCCCCCTCCCCCCTCCCCCCTCCCCTCCCCGATCGCCAGGCTCCCCGGCTCCCAGAGGTCTCCAGTTTTCCCCACCTGGAAGTTCTCCAGTCCTCCCCACCTGGAAGTTCTCCAGTCCTCCCCACCTGGAAGTTCTCCAGTCCTGAGCTGGCTTACAAAGGGCACGGTTTTAAGGGCTCAGTCACAGCCGAGCTCCGTTCCGGTGGGGGCGGAGTTGTTGCCCCCACCTCACCGTCCCTGCGACCCCTCCCCAGTAGAAATAAGGGAGGGGCATGTGGGGCCTTGCCAGGAGCTTGAGGCCGTGGTCGGCGGCGTGGGTGTCTTCGGCGCGCGCTGCTGGAGCCTGGAGGCTACCCCAATTCCTCTTCGGGATTCGCCGCGACCGCCCCCTCTTGTCGAGTCCGGCACCTTTCGGCTCAGAGCAGGGGTCAGCCTGCGGGCTCAGTGACAATAGCAGGTGTGATGACAAGAAGCAAGTCAATACGTCCCACCTTCCTCTCCGCACGCGCGTGGCTGCCGGCTCGCAGAGATAACGGGTGTAATTGGGGGAACGTTCAGAATCGCACCTGCAGGGTTCGAGGGTCCTGGGGATGAGCACAGCGGCTAATCCCTGTGCAAGCGCCTGAGACTTGCAGTTTCCGGGGAACTGGGATGGAATGGGAAGAAGGAAAGGGAGAGAAACCACGGGCAGGAAGGAGATGGGCCTCCTCTCCTGCAGCGCGCTTCTGCACTTGGGCAACGCTGGAACAGCCCCTCCGGGCCCTTTCCTGCAAAGCTGGAGGAACTGGCGCGTCTAGGGGGCTGTGAAGATGAGCAGCGTGGCGCATCTCACACCTCCACCCTCCAATTCCTGACAATCTTTAACTGCGAGGACGTGTCGGGAACCCTTTTGGCTTCCCGGCTTGAATCCGGCTTTCTCCTCTGCACAATTTGAGCTGCAGCTGCAGTTTAGGAGTTAGGGCGCGGGCCTGTGCAGTTTTAAAATGTTGCATTTCGGAGTGGACCCTGACATGGAGATACGCGAGGACCTGCTCTTTCTGAACCAGCCGGGTGCCCGGAAGCCTGGCTCCCGGGCGCTGCCTGGCCTGCTCCACGCCTGGGCCGCTCCAGCCTCCTTTCCTGGGCGTCCACAAGGCCCCGTCTCCGCGTCTGGAGGAAAACACTGATTTATCGTCAGAAGACTCCTAAACACGTGTGAGGGAAGGGGGGGGAGAAGCCCCGCGACACGAAAAGTGCATTCGTGTCCAGCCCCCGCCCCACACCCGGACGGAATCTGCCCCTTTGGTCGAGGCCTTGTGGGCTCCCTGGCTTCAGCCTGGAGGCTAAGGAAGTCAGTGGTCGTCCCGAACGCCTCAGCGTTTGGCGACTTCGGCCTTTGAACCGCGTTTCCACCGCTCGCGGTGCGCGGGCACCTACGCGGCGATGGCGACTCGGCCGTATTCCCAGGACGGGCCGCGCCCGGCTCGTGCGCGAGACGTGGTGCCGCGCTGCCCCGGTCCCCGCGCGTCCTCCCCTGCTCCCGGCTCCGCGGCCCGAGAGGTGGAAAGAGCTCCTTAGTAAACTGCAAATCCGACAGCCGGCTGTGCTGGGCCCCGCTTCGGGTATAAAAGTGGCCGTTGTGAAATGAGTGTCTGGCGCGCGGGAAAAAGGCGGAGTGCAGTTTACGAAGATCATCTTTCTCCTGGTCGAGCTCAGGATACTCGCCAGGAAAAGAGCTTTGCGTTTGTGTTTTTTAAGCTTCCTCGGAAGCAAACCTCCACTAAACGGCTTGATTGTATTTCAAGTACTCGACTTATGTTATTATTGTTGTCGGTGGTGGTATTTGAACATGAAGGCGCAGAAATGAAGTCTTTGGGGAGTAGGTTACGGTTTTTATTTTCAGGTTGGAGTTTCTGATGCCCCCTTCTGCTGCTCCGCGGGTGGTTCAGTCACTGTCTCCCCGCAACCCTTAACTCAATTGGCAGAAATGCCCCCGCAGGAAGCCTTCGGCTGCTTTTCTGACACCTCGCGGCTGCGGCCTGAAGGTCCCGCAGGCGACAGCGGTAATGGATGTTTGGTGGGACTGTCGCTGGCCCTCTCCGCCCCGTCCCCTCCCTGACCCGCCAGCCGGGGTCACAATTCCCGGGGCCCCCGAGGGGTCTCAGCTCTGGGGAGGGGCGTGACGTCACAGCGATACGCAGAACAGGCCTCCGGGGCCTTAGCTGGAAAAGCACCAGGAAGGGAGAGGTGGCGAGCACTCCAGGAAATGCCCGATTCGCGGCATGGTGACACCGCAGGAAGAGGGGGAGGGGCGGTGGCTTAACGCTGGCCACCAGCAGCGGCGAAGCTCTTTTTCTTTTCAATTCAAGAAAAACGGGATAGGGGTTGGGGAGGGGGCCCCGCGAGTCCAGAAAAGCGTTCCGGTGGGGCGGTGAGCCCAGCCCAAGGTGCAAGGATTGTCCTCCTGTCAGAGACCCCTCGGGAACTTTCCAGCGTCCCCCCAGCCCTGGCCAGCGACTCTCCCGGGACACGCGCAGGCCCTTACCGCCCGCTGTCTGGGCTTATCCGCGCCCCGGCTCTAGGCTCGGGAAGCTGGCCCGTCGGGGGTTAGGGCCGGTCTGACCGGGAGCTTTGGGAGTCCAGAAAGGCGGGCCGCCCCTTTAGACGGGGCAGCCTGGGGGGGCGGGGGGCTCTGCACGCCCGAAGCCTTCCCTCCCCCTCGCCTTTCGCTGTCGGGAGACGCGTGGTATCTGACAGTGCGACCTGAAGGCTTCCCCGCTGGACTGAAGTCGCAAGCATTTGTAGCCACGTCTGTTTCGAGGTGTCTTTGAGCTATTTAGGTTTTTGTCGAAGTTCTCCACGTGGCCTCGTTTATGAAGACCTGAAGCCCCAGGGTGGGAGACGATACGCGGGTGTAAGTGGCCGTTTTTCGTTATCAAACCCTCCGCCGGGCAGGAAGTGCTGTTCATCCGCGGAGGGAGGGACAAGGACCCCACGTCTTAGTGGCCAAGACTCCGGGCAGATCGACTTTTCTCTTAGTTGGGGGGTTTCTGAGTACAGGTTCTGTTAATGCAGTCTTCCTGATTCAGCCCCCTCCTTAGGAGAAAAATAATTCCTACAATAAATGAAAAGAGCGTTTGCTTTTTGATTGTTTTAAAGACAAAGTGATGTCCATGATTGAACGAATTGCACAGTTGCCCTCCCGAGGGCAGCCTCCACAGGAAGCTTATAGGATGGGGTAATTTAATGCCCCCCAAGTCCCCACGACGGGACGTCCCACTAATTACTCTCACGGGAGGGAGTGTGCCAACACCTGCTCGGGGTTCCCCCGGGTCGGACCACCTGTCGCCCTTCTGCAGGAAAGCCCGGTCTCCCAGAGCATTTCTGGGACCCAGCGCGAGCTGAGTACCAAGAAAGGGCCACAGGACTCGCGGGAAGCTTCAACCTCGGTGCCTGGCTACGCATGACTGGGGCTTCCTTTATCCAGGAAGAGTTAGATGCAGATGCGAACTGTCCCCTGTCGTTAACCATCAAGGACAAAAATAAAATTTGGTAAGGGTGGATTAACATAAAGGACTACTCGCGCGCCTCGGTTTCTTCCCATCCGGGTCCCCATTAGACTGGGGCGCAGCCTGGCCTGGAAGGGGAGAGGCCCCGCCACTCCATCTTCCGCGACGGGGACTCATCCCGGGCGCGGCCGACGACCCGCGGGGCCCCGGGGTGCGCGGTGCGGGCATCACCGAATGCGGCGCGAGGGCGCCTTCTGCATCCACGCGTGGGCTCCGGGTGTCGGAGGAAAGGCCTTGGTGAGCGGACAGACCCGCAGACAGGCCGGCCCCACGGGCGGGGAGGGGTCGGCCGCACCTTGCCCCGGCGGGGCCTGGTCCCGCGGGCGGCGGGCTTCCGGCTCTCTAGCCCAGCACTGGGGCCCCACGCGCGGGGCTGCGCCCCCTCCCGCCCAGGAGCGGCCTGAGGAGCCTGAGCTCGGACGCCCCAGGCCCTGGGACGCGCCGCCCGCCCAGTCCGTGCGCGTAGGGCGCGGCTGGCCTTCCCCCCAGGCCCTGGGGCGGCCACGGGGCCCTCGGCCGGGACCGCCGGCACCTGGCTCCGTCCCGCCTGCCTCCCGGGTCCTCGCGTGCCTCTGCACCTGGGAGCGCGTCCCGGTGGCCCCCGCAGGCTTCCCGCCTCGCCCCCGTGAGAGCCGGGAGGGGAAGCAGGGGAGCCGCAGGGCCACCCCCGAGGCTGGAACTCCGGGCTCCGGGGCGCAGGTCCCCGGCCAACCCGAGCACCGCGGTGGGCTCCGGCCCCGGCCAGCCCTGCACGCGCCCCGAGCGCCCCCTGCCGTCTGCGGCCTCCTGTGTGCGACCCGACGCCCCACCTCCGGCCGGTCCAGCCCCTCCGAGCGGCGCCCGGGAGGGGGCTCTGAGAAAGGGGACCCGGGGGAGGCCTCGCCGCCGGAGGGCCCCGCCTGGCTCCTGGCTTTCGCACCCTGCAACCTAGCCAGCTCCCCGGAGGGAAGAGTCCGGTCGGGAGGCCCCTTGGAGGCACCGGCTCGGACACCCAGGCACGGGCCTGGGCGCTTTTGTTCCCGGGACCCTAGGTGACCTAGGAGGCTTGCAGTCACCGGCCACATTCCTTCTTAGCGGCCCCTTTAATTGATGTGCATGTTACAGAAAAAGCAGGGCCTCCTCCTCAAGTAAATTACGTTCTGGGAGATGCCAAGGACTGTATTTACTGGCAGCCAGGTTTGCCAATAAAAGCTGCAAATTAAGACGCTGGTTTCCAGGAAAAAGTACTTCTGTTTTTTAACCGCTCCTTAGTCTTAATTATGAAAAACGGAACCTCCAAAGAACCGGTTTGGAGAACGGGGCGGGGGAGGCGGGGCTGGCGGCTGCGGATCCGTCCTCATCCCCACCACGCGCGTCTCCATTCCAAGCGCCGCACGACGCGCGACGCACCGGACTGACCTCCGCGGAGCATCGTCGGCAGCACCGCGAGCCGCTGGCGCGGGAGCAGGGTGTGCTCGGGTCAGCGCTATTTAGTTTGGAAACGAAGATATAAGAAAAGATAAACTATGGCGAATAGGGAGGCAAATTTCCTCAGAATAAGTAGGAATAAATGTATGAAAGGGAAGGAGCCACGTGCGTAGCGTTCACTGTGGTCGCTCCCATATTTTTTAAGGCCAATAGTGGAGTTGGGTTAAACTCTAAATTAAGGGCGAGAGACAAACAAACCCGGAGCTTACTTTTCCCGAGGTCCCCTTTGGTTGGGGTCACAGAGAACATCTCTCCGTGCCCCAGAGCTGGCCTCTTCACACAGACCCGTGCTCGGGGCAGCGCGCGGACCCTGGTGAAGGTGAGCTTGTTGGTGGGACAGCTCTCGGGTCTTCACCGCAGGCCCTCAGACGGCAGTGGCTTCACTGGTCGTCCTGCCCAGCGTTGAGAGTAATCCTTTCATTTAACCCTGGCGTGGACGCTGTCATGTGCATCTTACACAGGAGGAAGCTGGGCTTAGAGAGAGTGAGGGACTTGCCCGAGGTCACACACCATCCCTCACGATTTTACTCTGCTGTGTCCTTGTCCCTAAGATGCCCTTTATGATAAGGTACATCGTTTATGTGCCAAGAGAAGAAAACGTTAAACTACTAAACCTTGTCAGTGGTAAGTCTGATCTCAATGTCAGATGTTCAAATGTGTATTTCAGATCATGGTACGGGGACTAATCCACTTAATCGACAAATGGATAGCGGTTTCCTTGTTCAGCATTATCCCAGCAGCGGGATGCGTCGCCCTGGGCGGGAGGTAAACACTGGTGACTGCGGGGAGGATGTCCGTCCTCCTCAGTGCCCGAGTCTGCTGTGTGTGCAAATACACTTGTGCTGGGCTGGCGGGGCCACGCACGTGCTCTAGAGACGCTGTACTAGAGGCCCTGCTGGCGCGTTCGCCCCTGAGTGTGAGCCGGGCTCCTCTCCCGGATTTCCCTTCCATCCCGTTGCCCCCAGGACGATTCTCCTGGAAACAAGCGAAGGAAGGATGACCTGAGCTTTAACGCCCGCCCACCTTCATGGCCTGTCCTTATAGGCTCAGGGAGACCAGCCAGGCAGGGCCTTGCAGGCCAGGAGAGCTCAGGACCCTGCTGGAAACATCGGCACTTAGCTCTGCCCTCAGGAGACTGGGGAGGGGGAAGGGGGGAGGGGGGGAGGGGGAGGGGAGGGGAGGGGAGGGGAGGGGAGGGGAGGGGGGAGAGACAGGGCAGCGGATGTCAGGTTTCAAGCCTGACTGACCTCCAGGAGCCCGTGGGGTGGGGGGCACTGCCTGGCTGTCATGCCACAGAGACGGACACTGAGGCTCAGACCACCCACTGCTGAAAGTGGACGATACCCAACCCCCACCCAGCGCGTCACCCTGGCTCGTAAGCCTCAGTCCCACCCGCCCCGGTGTCCAAGGCAAGGAGGCCGTTGGTCGAATCAGGTTGGGGTGGGGAAGGCGAGAGGTGGGTGGGAGCGAGGATGAACAGAGGGGCAGGGCTTTTCCCTTTGCGGGAAAGAGTCCTTCCTCTGCCCACCTGGGACTCGGTCTGGGCCTGGAAGATTGACCCAAAGGCCAGTAGTGCGGTAGGAAGAGCCAGGGGCGGAGCCAGAGGAGGCACCACCACTTCAGCCAGGCCTGCGGGGCGGGGGCGGACCCTTTCCAGAGCAGGGGCTCTGCTCTCCCGGGGAGCAGGGCAGTGAGGTGTGCTGGACCCCACCCAGGGGCCCCCCAGGCCAGGAATTCCTCTATCTTCCCAGAAAGAGCCTGGAGTCCTGGCCCTGGCGGGTGTGTCCCCTCTGCTGGCGGCCACAGTAGGCGGTGGGCACCTTGGGCCAGACTCCCCGGGGACCCCGGCCCCCGCCGGCCCGCTGTGGCGACAGCCTGGGACTGTCCCTGCTTCTCTTCAGGAGCAGCCAGCGTGGGCGTCTGGCCCCCCTGCCTGTCCCCGCTGCGTGCGGAGGAAGGTCCTTTCAGAGGCCGGGCTGTGCTGTCCACACAGGCACACGCGAAATCCCGCACCGGGGCCTGTGTTTAGTCTGTCTTGCTGACGTCCTTCCTGAACAGATGGGAAGAGGAAACGCTTCTCTCGGCCATTTTTGCTTCGCTGTACCCGACTCATCCATCATTTTCTCACCTACCTTCCCGGACGACCCAGTCTGCACCGATGGCCTCGCAGCGGCAGCGGCCGCGTCCCAGGAGAGGCTGCCACTGCCCACCCACCGGCCTGGGCCTCTCCTGCGCCCTTTCTCACAAAGGTTTACATTATTGGCCATCCCTGTGATGAAACAGGCTCCAGATTAGATAAGGTTAAATTACACTTTTATAAGGTGCCAGTATCGTCTTAGGAGACATTCTCTTTTTATTGGAGTGTGCGCTTGTAATAGTAGTTTGTTTTTATACTTATCTCTGCTCTAAAGCAGACAGTATATGTACGCACCGTGACTCATTAGGGAGAGGACCGCTCGCTGCCCAAAGCGGGGACATCAGTTACTCGCCAAGAAAGAGCCAGTCGCTCACAGTTGCTGCCTCCTGGGAGCCGCCCGGTTAGCCAGGAGGAGCTGCCCTGCTTTGCGCGGTAATTCCGCGTGGTACCTGCTGCCTTCCTAAGAAGCACCCCGTAGTAGTTTTCATGGTTTGCCGTTATGAGTCCTTGCTATCAAAGATGATTTGGTTGGTGTATTTGTTTTCGTAAGGAACCCGTCCAAAGGCAGGCAGACATGTCACCAGGAAAACGTTTTGGCAGGAGCCTGGCAGGGGTTTTACATAATAGGGAAACAAACGGGCCCACCCTCCTCGCATCAAGGCGAATACAGCCGCACATTTTCTCTAGTACCAGTCACGGTGTCCACTGTCTGCGGGAAGTGGGTTCGTTTTCTAGAAAGCATCACTGTTCCTTCTGGACTGGGCTCAGACCCACCCAGGTTGTGAGGCCTGGTCCACGTTAGCTTGTCTTTGGATATTTTAAGAGAGGGCTAGTGCGTTGCAATCACACTTCCTTTTACTTTTAAATGAATTTCGAAAAATCTGTGTTTCATATTTCTCCTTAGTTTGGCAGAGTTTGAATTTTCCTCGATTATGCACTAAATGAAGTGATCAAGTTTTCCTCACTCTCTTTTTCCTCCTCTCACTGTTGGTATGTCAGCTTTCCTGATGATATCGCTGTACCTTTGCTGATTTCAGGGAGGTTCAGTTATCAGATGGTGTTGACAGCCCGTTGTGGATCTCATGAAAGAGCTGTGTTACTCGCCGCCAAACATTTTCTAAGTAGGTAACCAGAAAGCATCCCCTAGCAGGTCAGAGTCATGTTAAATACAGGTCAAGTGCTGGATTCGAAGTTCTTGGTCATGTCCCTTGAAAAACAAATTTCTCTGATGTGTCTGGATCTGGTTTTCCAATATCTGCATAACTTTCAGTTTTATCCACCAGACAAACAACTATTGCAAGTGTCTACATTAGGCGGAGAAAGACGGGGGTGGGTGCGCGATTTGTTCTTTGTCTTTCAGGAAAAGTTTGAATTGTGAACAGTTCACTCGAATATATGTCTTGGTAGATCCAATTCATCCTCCTCCACTGTGCCCCACTTCTGGCCATTTTATATTGTATTTAAAATTGAAGATTAGCTGGGGTGGGGGAATGGCAGGAGAGAATGGAGGTGAGCTCAGAAAAGAAATCAAACCGGGGACCAACATTTTGAAGAAGAGGTTGATGGGTCTTTCGTGGATATCACCTTCTGTTAAAAAGCAGAATGACTGTGGTTATGTGACTCAGTCTGTGCCCGAGACGCGGGGTGGGCCCTCTGTGCGCTGGCTGGACTTTTTTTCTTTTCGGGAGGGCGTAGGGTATTTTTGTTCAAGGATGCCTCCTCTTTTTTCTTTTTTAAAAGATACATGAACTCTAACACTTCAGTGCAACTTGCTTCTATAGCATCCATTTTCCTCTGTGCCCTGGGGAGGGTCAGGGATCTGGGGGGCAGTGGTGATGGAAGGGCTCCCCCTTGCGCCCTCCTACGGCAGGTCCGGTCTGAGGCAGCAAGATCAGAGCCCTGGCAACTGACATCCTGGAACTGAGTGTCTGGGGAGCTGAGTGCAGCAAGAACCCAGGCTCTTGTCGGGAGACTCTGGGGGGGACGAGGGCTCCCCACCCAGTCACCTCAGAGCAAATACTTACGCCCGGCAGAAGGCGGTGTTTGTACCAAAGTTGGGAACCTTCTGGGGCCTTCCTGCCGGGGGAAAGGTCGTGCCACCTGCTGCGGGGCAGGGGCCTTCAGCCCACCAGGCGGACGGGGTCCACCTAGAGCAGGCACTGGGCAGGGGTCACCCCCAGGCGCTGTGTCTGCGGGGCCCGCACCCTTCCCTGCATCGAGTGTGGGTGTTCTCTGCGAATAGTTTCCATCTCTGTGGAGTTAAACGTCTGCCTGGTCCAACTTCTGCCCGCGTTCGGTGTGCACCATGGAAGCCTCCAAAATAAGACACATGATGAAGTGCAGGCCTGTGGAAAGAAGGAGCTTCTCCCAATTACTTCAGTGGAACGAACGGCTGAGCCCTGCAAGCAACATCTGACAGAGGAGTGAACCTTCCCCTCTTCAAGTTGAGGCATCGGCCGCAGAGGGGAGCCCAGGGGACCCTGTTGGCAGGGCCACCAGATCACCGACCACGTGCCTCGAGCCCCAGCAGCTCCAGGCGGGCAGGCAGGTGGCCAGCACCAGTGCTGAGCTGTGCCTCGGTTTACTTTGTTTTTAAAGGAGAGAATAGTATGTCTCTTTTAACTTAAAAGAGAGTTTTATAAAATGATCTCAATGGAGAACCTTTGGAATGCCTTTGAGAAAGTCAACTGTAAATATAGGACACGAAAGAACGGTGATTATAAATAGGAAATGAAAGAGCGGGTTGCGTCTCTGAGCTTCCAGTTAAGGCCACTGGACTTTCAGGTTTCAGCTCCACCCAGCACACGCTGACGGGAGTTGTGTGTTCAAGTGTGATTCTGCAAATGAAGAGCCCGACCGGCCGCCTCTCAGAGAGGACTGTCACAGCAGAGGGGTCTGCACGTCAGTGCTGGTGATGGAGTATGTATGAGCCATCTCACTGAGCTCTAGAGGAAACAGAGAGAGCTACGAAATCTAGGGGAAAAGCCCTTTATATATTGCAGTAGATATTCAAGTGTAAGTATCCATGAATGACACAGTCCACTGCAGTGTGAGTTGGGTTTAAACACAAGTGAGGTTTTTAACCATGCAAACTCTGAAGCAAAACCTTCGGGAGGAAACTAGATGCCCGTGGATGAGAACATCAACCTAACAGGGTTACGACACATCATAGTTAGAAGCGCCGTGCAGATATGAAATGGCGAAGCCACGGATGGTTCCTCCGGACAAGGAATGTCAAAGAAAATGCAAAATGGAAATGGTGGTTAGGGTAGCGGGTGATGCTTCCTTCCATCTAAACCTTTCTTTGATGTCTGACGATACAGGCTTTAAATTATGAAGTGGGAAAATGGAATCTAGAAAAGCACTGTTTGCGATTTCAGATCAATATAATCACATCAAGAGGAGCTTCTCCGGAAGCTGCTGGCGGCCGGGCCTGGAAATTCCCCGGGAGCAAGTATGGGGCAGGCAGAGGGCCTCCCCGGGGGGTGTGGGAAGAGGGGGAAGTGGGTGTCGTGAGAGGTGTAAATGGCCCGAAGTAATTTGGTGAGAGGAAGAGATAAACAAGGGGCCCAACGCCCTGGGAAGGCGGGAAGGAGCCTCAGCTGCTCGCAGCACCATGGGCATTGAGTTTCAGTAAAGCCCTTTATCTCCCTCTGCTCCGATGTTATCTCACCTTTAAAGCGCTAAATCGTTTATAAAACGTTTGCTGATTCCTGAAATGAAGGGGCTGCAAGTTAACGCGAAGACAAGTGGGGGCAGCGGAGAAAAGCTTGGGGGTATTGATTTCCCGCTGGTTCTGCCTGAATCTAATCTCTGAGCTTGTGGGGGGCCTGTGGGAAAGGGGGTGCTGAGGGGAGGACTGACCGCTCCTGGGCTGGGGTGTGTGTGTGTGTGTGTGTGTGTGTGTGTGTGTGTGTCCCTGCCTGGGAGGCTCCAGGGCAAAGGGCTCTGGCTTCCCAGGGAGAGCAGGGTTTGGGGGGGTGGGGGGGACGGACGCCTGGCTCCGGGCAGGCGGGCTGTTGAGCCTCCCCCAGAGCTGTTTCCCGGGAAGAAGAACCCAGGTTCTTGTGTGATGTCAGCCTAAGACAGAAGAGAGGTTCTGAGGACAGCAGAGGCTGAGGACCTGGAAGTTTGCCGCAAGACAGCCAGTACAGTTCTGCTGCCCTTCCAGCATTCAGGGAAGAGAGGTCATTAAGAAGTCCAGGACCAGCTTGTTTTAGACACACCCAGTGCAATAACTGATGCTAGAGCTGGAGTTAAGAATTAAAGGTAGGGTCCATATTTTGTGTTTATTTTTTTGCAAATTTAGTTGTTACGGGTTTTTGTGTATTGATGCCAAGTGTTGTCTCGTAGCTCCATAAACTCAGTTTGGAAGCTGGGAACCCAAGGGTCTTAACCCCTTCCTGGCTGCAGAGGGACGCATTCCCGGCGGGGCTTCCGACGTTCCTGACGCGGCCGCGGGGCCGGGTGGAGCTCTGGCGCCATCGCGCGGCAGGCGGGGAGACTGCAGGCAGGACTCACCGCCCGGCTGAGTTTGGGTTTAAGGCTGAATATTTGTGGGTCAAGGGGTTGCGGAAGCCAGTAGTCCCCTCGTTAGGGAGAATCAGCCACTGAATTTCAAGTCACACTGGGGTCTGTTTTGGTGGGTCTGTTTCCGTAGGGTGGGCAGAAAAGCCGTAAGTGAGCTGGAATCCCCTTGCTTTCTACTTTGCTCCTTCCACCTGCAAATCCAAGAGTACCTGCGAGAGGCAGCCGCGGCCGGACAGGTTCAAAGTGTGCGCCGTGCCGCGCAGCGCTGCCTCCTGCTCTTCTGCTCCCCTTCTCCTGGACCGGCTTTGAGAACACGGCAGCCCCTCCTTAAAGCCGCCCCTAAAGCCGGCTGTTCCTGCGTCGTGGGGGAGGAGTGTGGCGAGTGGGAGCCTGTGGGCCGGTCCAGGCAGACTTGTGTTAGAGGAGGGGTGAGTGTGCTCCCCAAACCCCTCCATCCCCAGGCACCCGCTGCCAAGTATTTGCCTGGGGGCCAGCGCTCACCGCACCGGCTGTCCGGGGGCATCTGAGGGGCACGTTGCCGTCCTCCTCTCGCCCAATGCCGCACTGCTTTCTGAATTCGGGGCGGACCTGGGGCACCAGGGAATGACCCAGTGGGGGCCCTTTACCCTGGCAGGGGTTGCTCCCTGGGGATCCCCCCGATCCAGCCATCTGGGCAGCTGAGGAGTCGGACATGTCACCTACCTAAAATTCCAGCCCTGGGTGGGGCCATGGGTGGCCAGGTTAGTTAATTCAAATAATGATTTTAATATGATGATTAGTATTTTATGATAATTAATAGTATTGCTATATTAACATGAGTAACCATGAAATTAAATAACGCAGGTGTTCATAGCCGTCTGGAAGGATTCCTGGAATTCCGTGAGGCGCTCCCTCACCTCTGCGTCCACGAGTCCGTCTTACCCGGACGCTGGCTGGTTCAGGGCATTCTCAATGATGCTTCTCGGCTCGCTGCCCTCCTCCGCCGGTCCTTCCTTGCCTCCTCCACTCTGCCCAGTGCAGGGGCTCTGCTGGGGGACTGTCTGCCTCGTGGGGTGGCCCGGGTGTTGGTGGGGAGCACGGCTGCCTGGACCGAGAGGAGGATGGAGTCGCTAATCGAACGCCTCCCAAGAGAAGGGGGGCTTCTGCCAAAGACTTTCAGGGCGCACATTCTGAATTTTCACTTCTAAGTCCCAGGACGTGCTTTGGTATCAGCGGTGGCAAGGACGTGGGTGTGGTGGCCTAGACGATCATGACTGCGGAGGCACGCGTGGGTCACGACCATTCAGGAAGCATCTCCTGGGTCCCTGGCCCGCTCGGGCAGCCCTCACCGTGTCCCAGGTGTGGGGGTGCCCGGCCATCTGTCCTTCCCTCCGTCCACGGCCCCGATGCGCCCCCCGCGGGCGCGAAGGCTGGATTCGCAGTGGGGACAAGCCCGGTGGCCCCGGCAGGTGGAGACGCCCGTGGGTGCCGGGAGCTGGGTGAACCGCCTCCAAGGGCATCTGGCACCCCGGGGCCGCGGTTACCTCCCGGCAGGCGCTCCGTGCCCGGGCACTGCCCGAGCGAGGTTGCATAAAAAGCTTTTATGAGCCAGGGAAAGTGTGTAATTTGTTCTGGAAGAACATAAAGCTCATTGTTTTCCCTCGGCTGCGGGTTGCTCTAGCCCCGTCCATCTCCTGGGAACGCTCGCTCCTGCTGTCACTTCCGCGGGCTTCGGGAGGAAGCTTCCAGACCACGGAACTCTCGTCCTTCAGAAACGAAAGGGAAAATAGGGCTTTCCCTCTTTCCTGTGAATTTCAAAAAGGACTTTTATGAAGGACTAACTCTTGACGAGTTTCCTTGGCATAGCGGCTCGTGTAGAATTCATAACACACATAGTTTTTACTCGGCAGCCTTGGGTCACGTTCAGGCGGGGCCCTAAGTGCAGGCCCCGCCTCGTCCCCATCCTCTTGGGCTCACGGCCCTGAGGCTGGCTGGGGAGCCGGGGGCACAAGCAGCCGGCATCTCGCCGGTGGGGGTTCCCAGCAGGCCCTTCTCATGGGCAGGGTGCTCGGGGCGCAGGTCGGGCCGCCGCGAGAAGGCTCGTAGCTGGTTAGCCTGCCCCGCCGCGCGCTCTTTCGTGGACTGACAGTCATCTTTGGTGCCTTCATGTGGCTCTTTGCTTTTTTCGAAGACGGCAAAACAGAAACAAAAAAATCGTGGGCTTCCCTGGTGGCGCGTGCAGTGATTGAGAGTCCGCCTGCCGATGCAGGGGACACGGGTTCGTGCCCCGGTCCGGGAAGATCCCACATGCCGCGGAGCGGCTGGGCCCGTGAGCCATGGCCACTGAGCCTGCGCGTCCGGAGCCTGTGCTCCGCAGCGGGAGAGGCCACGACAGTGAGAGGCCCGCGTACTGCAAAAAAAAAAAAAAAAATCGTATCTCACACACACACAAACACACGCACACGCGCACACACACACACACCCCTGGATTCGCCTGTGGCAGCCACACGTACTTCGTGGTCCTCGGCTACCAAGCAGGTTCAGGGCACGGCAGAATGAAGGCCTGTCAAGTCGGGAGATGCCTCTTCCTACCGCGGGATCGCAGGACCCCGGGGATCTGCCTCTGTCGAAGCTGCAAAGGAAGCGAGCGAGCCGTCCGCTGCCCCCTCACTGCTTCTCCCCCCCGAGCAAGGCCTTTTCATTTTCTCGGTCACGCCTCCCCCTTCGCCTCCGGAGCAGCAGTGTGTGTGGCGGTGGGACCACAGGCTGGTGAAGGGACCTACCGACCGGGGTTTCCTCCGCAGGAAGCAGGACACAGGGCCGGCTCCTTGGGACGAATGCCCCGGCAGCCTGGCGTCCTTTGGCTTGGGACCGAGGTGCACGCTGACACGGAGCCTGGCTCTCTGGGCTTCCAGAAAATTCGTGCGAGGCGGAAAACTCCTCCTGAGGCCGATGAGGTTGAGGACGCGAATCTGGGCCTCCCTCGAGCCCCTTGTGTGTTTGACAAGCCGAGCGGAAGCCCTCCTGAATCACTTCGCTCCTGCAGACCCTGAGCCCGGCTCCCAAAGCCGCCCAAGGGGCGTTCCATCAGTTCGAAGGAGAAATGTGCCATTTCAGACTCAGAGCATGTCTCTTTGTAGCTGTAGAATCATCAGTCATCGCCCCATGGAGGAAGCACGCGGCACCTCGGGGCTGGGGGTGCCTGACCGTAAAGGGCTTTTCTGGGTAGGATTTTCCACTGAACGTAATTTAAATCAGCCTTCTTTGACTATAAACTTCTATTCGTGGGCTGAGTCTAGAAGCATGTAGTTTTTAAAAGACCGAGCAAAATGAATCTTGCTGAGTGTTGGTGTGTGTGTGTTGTGCCTGTGTGTTGTGCCTGTGTGTTGGTGTGTATGTTGGTGTGTGCGCGTGTGTTGGTGTGTGTGCGTGTGTTGGTGTGTGTGTTGGTGTGTGTGTTGTGCATGTGTGTTGGTGTGTATGTTGGTGTGTTGTGTGTGTGTTGTGCGTGTGTGTTGGTGTGTTGTTCGGCTCTGTGTGTGTGTTGGTGTGCGTGTTGGTGTGTGTGTTGGTGTGCGTGTGTGTGTTGGTGTGTGTGTTGGTGTGTGTGTGTTGGTGTGTGCGTGTTGGTGTGTGTGTTGGTGTGTGCGTGTTGGTGTGTGTGTTGGTTGGTGTGTTGTTGGTGTGTATGTTGGTGTGTGTTGTGCGTGTGTGTTGGTGTGTAGGTGTGTTGTTCGGGTGTGTGTGTGTTGGTGTGTGTGTGTGTTGGGGTGCGTATGTTGGTGTGTGCGTGTTGGTGTGTGTGTGTTGGGGTGTGTGTTGTGCGTGTGTTGGTGTGTATGTTGGTGTGTTGTTGGGTGTGTGTGTGTTGGTGTGTGCATGTTGGTGTGTGTGTTGGTGTGTTGTTGCGGTGTGTGTGTTGGTGTGTGTGTTGGTGTGTTGGTGTGTGTGTGTGTTGTGCGTGTGTTGGTGTGTATGTTGGTGTGTTGTTGGGTGTGTGAGTGTTGGTGTGTGTGTGTGTTGGTGTGTGTGTTGTGCGTGTGTTGGTGTGTTGTTGGGTGTGTGTGTGTTGGTGTGTGAGTGTTGGTGTGTGTGGGGAGAGAGGGCACTGGGGCTAGAAGGAAGCAGGAGGAGAGACTAGAACTTTTCTTCCTTCAGAACCAAGCCTGGCCCACGTGGTGGCCTCAGCAGCTCTTCCCGTGACCGAATGGCTCCTCTAGTTCAGTGGGCGCTCGGTGCAGTCAGGGCAGCCGCGCCGGCTGCAGACATAGTGACACGGCCCCATCAAGCGACGACCTCCTGGATGCTCCTTTAGAGAAGAGGGCGAGGTTACAATGTCTGAAAACCAGTCTGATGACATCATCAGCTCTTCTCAGGCTGTTTGAAGCCACAGTTGCCCCTGATCATCATGATGTTTCAGATTCAGTGGATCTCGACTTAAAATGAGCCAGACAGGAACGACAGTTTCGAGCAGCAGACCTGAGACGTGCGTGAAGTGTTGCCTTTTAGGGCTTCTGCCAGCAGTCAAGAGAAGGCTCTGAAGGAACGAGGGAGTCTCGCTTGGGGCTGAGTCAGCAGGCTGGCCACGGACGCCCTCAGACGGCGCTGCCCTGCGTCCTCTGCCGCCCAGGACCAGAGGGCACCAGCGGCTGACCATCTAGGCTCACCACCAGGCTGGAGGTGGGCTCCTGGCAGTGCGCTCACCTTCGGAAGTAAATCCTGCTCAACCTCTGAGACCTTTTCTTGAAGGAAACTTTTCTCCCTGCTCCCCAAATATGTCAGAGTCCTTCTCATCATCGGTGATATTCAGCTCTGGAACGTTGCCGCCATGGACTCTGAACTAGAGACACTGACCAGGGCTCCTGGGGAAACACAGGGTCAGGTTTCTGTGAGCCTCTGGTCACAACATTTTCATCAACTGATAAACACAGGACCTTGTGTTACATGAGCTTCTGTTCAGAGACACCTTATTTAATAGTCATTGCTGATTCTTTAACGCTGAGCTCACGGCCCACAGCACCGTGACTCAGACCTGGATGAAGTTCATCCAATACACGCAGCTGAGGAACGTCACGGCCTTCTTGCCCTTAGGAGGACGAGACGGCATTCACCCTGCTTGGGGACCACCATAAGCAGCACAGAAAAGTGGAAATGGGCCACTACCAAGGCCACGAAAAGACAACGCAAGTTCTTTACTGCCCTATGCATGTCCATGAATGGCAGTGGAAACACTGAGAGTATTGATTTGGGGTCACAAATAAACTTTAGTGAGTAGGAGAATTCGCAGATATGGACATGAGGGTCGACTGTATATTGGTAAAACCAACGGGCATTTTTAAGAGCTGTGGATTCTGGGTAATGACTATGATCTAGTCATTTAATTTTTGGTCTTATCAAAGCAAAGATAATTCACATTTTAAAAATTATCTGCATTTATGTAATGTTTTCTTAATAAAGATGCCAGACTTTGAAAACAGCTCTTTCCCCTTCTCTCCCTTGAAGCAGCAATCTCTCTTCTGTCTCGTCTTCGTACCGCTGTCAGGAAAGTTGCTTGTCAAGGCCCCCACGTTTCTGGCTACGACTGGCACCGGTGTCAACCTCACCTGCTGTCACCAGTGGCAGTGTGTTGGCATGTACCGAAGAACGAAGGTTGTCAGCGTTCAGCTGTCGAACGTGAGGGTCTTCAGTGTCCTAGAGGCAGTGAATTATTTCACTTGGAGATGGTGTTTTTGGCCTTTGGAGCCATGTTGGGAGAAAACACTTCAAGTAAGGGATCCCTTTCTGGTGTCCTTTGCACATTTTCATGACAAGGACGGCTTGTCCTGCACTTCTCCAGAGTGAGATGATGAAACTCTTCCCATTGGGCACCGTCCCTAAAGTGAGTTCCACAGATCACTAGTCACCTGCATCGTGTGGTTGGGTCGACTTGGGAAATTCTGTGCAGAGTCAAGCTTGTTTCTCCTCCGCAGGCCTTCTCAGAACCTTTAGCTGCTAAAGCACATTTTGAAATCCCATGAAGTGCGTGTGTGCCCCACACAGGCTGACCGTGGAATTATCTCCCAGACCACTGTTCTCTGGGTTCCCTCTTGGGAAACACTTCTGTAGAGGCTGGACAGGGCCCAGACTACACGGGGTGCATCTGGGGTGGATATGGGGCAGCCGGTGCGTGGGTTCTGGTTCCACGTGGAAAGAGGCCGCCCACGATGGGACCAGAGCCCTCTTTCCTGTCGTCTGTCTGTTCTGTTGGGGGATGGTTTCCTGGTGTTTAGGTGCCGACATGGACGTGCTGTGCCCTGTGATTTTGCAAGAAGCGTTTGTCAAGCCCTGACTGTGAACGGGCACTGAGAGTGGGCAATGCGAAGAAGAATGGGGCCTAGAGTTGCCAAAAGACAGAGAAACTCTGGGGGCTCCTTTGACCTTGCTTTGCACCCAGCATTGATAATCGTCTCAACCTCAGTTACCAAACACAGGTACTTCAGGCTCTCTGAACCCGCTGAGCACAGTGGAATTTGCCGTCCGTTAGTTACTGTGGTTGAAATACTGTGGCTTTTCTCTGCCCTGTGCATTTCTCATGAGACAGTGTCACCTGCACAGGTGGATAACGACCGTGACTCTGAAACAGTGCCCCCAAGTGGGCTTTCGAGGGAGGCGCGGCCTCTCTTGGACTTGGTGTGACTCGAGGCTTGGTACGGGCCATCTGCACGCAGAAGGAAAGCACGAAAACGTTATTATTCGACATGTAACCTGTGCCAGCTGCTGTGCCAGCCGCAAGGCGACAGCATAAGTGTGACGAGCTTCTGTCCCTATTGACAGAGGCTCCTGCACTTACGAGGAAATGGCGATAGTTCAGCCCCCAGGTCTCAGATGTGCCCGCGGAGCCCAGTTCGCCCTGACCGGTGGCTGGGATTGCTGGCAACGTTCGGGACAGAGGGGTTCTGAATGGAGTTGACTGCAATTCAGCTGTAATTCAGTTGTTGGGAATTACATGAAAGTGGTGATAAAGCCCATGGGATGGTGTCTGGCTTGAGGCAGGAGCGTAGGACAGGTGGCCCGTGTCACCCATTGTCATCGTCACAGGGCAGGTCCGGCCTGTGGTCGCCTGTCCTCAGAGCCTGGCCGTAAGGAAGTGGCAGGTGACTCTTCGGCAGACAGTAGGTAGCTCACACGTGTAGCTTAGTTTTTGGAAGCATTTTTGTTTTCGATCATTCGGGGAACGAACGACACGTGCAGGTTGAGGTGGGGAATTCCGACCGTTCGTCAGCTCCGTCGAGTGGCACGTGTGTCTGCGCTTTATCCAGGTGATTCGGGCACGTGTGCTTCGGGGGCACATGTCTGGAAAGGGCCTCACTTCTCCACTTCACGTTGTGCATTGGCAGCTGCTCCGGAACGTTACACACCTGTCCTCTGAACTTAATGACGAAACATGCTCTGTGTGTCAGTTTCTCACAGGAAGGATTATCAGGGTGTTCTGAGCACAGAAGGTTCTCTACAGAGGAGGTAGCTCTAGGGTATGTGTGTGGATTTTTCTGTGAAGTCTACAGCACGTGCTGTTTCCGGAAAGGTGGCTTTACACTAGCTCACAAATCCCTTCCTGGGATGTAACCCTGCGGCCAGGTGAGTCGAGCGCTGTCGCCGGGGACGCAGAGACTGCGTCCGGCGCCCGCGGGAGCAGAGGCTGGCCACCACGAGGCCAGGCGACGGGCTCAGCCACTTGACTTCCTTGCTCCTGACTTCCTGCCAGATGCTTTGGGGCGGAAACCTCTTGTCTGGTGCTGGGCCATGTCTGCCCAAAGGTAAAAATCTGGGGGAGTTTCTGCCAGAGCTATTAAGCCTTTCGTGAGTCAATGAAAAAAGAAATTCTTCGTTTGAATTGCTTGGCTTCAGTTCACCAGTGATTCAGCACGTGACCCCGCCACCCAAGAGGTGCTCTGTCTCCGTCTCTGACCCCCACACACGCTCACACACACACCACACACGTGCTCACCCCCTGCTCAGCACACTCACTCTCACACACACACACACCACCCACTGACACACGCGGCACGCACACCTTCACCCTCAGTCTGGCTGGTGCAAACCCTGAACCAGGGCGTCACCAGAGACTCTCTCGCTTTATGTGTCAGGAAAGGAAGGGAAACAGGGGCAGACGTGTCGGAACTCGGTAATTCTGAAGCACAGACTCGCGTGGCTGCTACCTCAAATTTAGGAATATGAGCTAGGAATCAGAAGGGGGCCACAGCAGGAAGGAGGATGATGGGGAGACGTGCACACCCCTGGGTCCCCAAGGTTTGCTCTTTTATCAAGAATGCTCCGGGCTTCCCTGGTGGCGCAGTGGTTGAGAGTCTGCCTGCCGATGCAGGGGACACGGGTTCATGCCCCGGTCCGGGAAGATCCCACATGCCGCGGAGCGGCTGGGCCCGTGAGCCATGGCTGCTGGGCCTGCGCGTCCGGAGCCTGTGCTCCGCGACGGGAGGGGCCACAGCAGTGAGAGGCCCGCGTACCGCAAAAAAAAAAAAGAATGCTCTGAGTGGGGTCTCTCCCTGGTCCTGACCTTGTCCTCCTCCTCTGGTCACAAAGAGCTGTATTTACATGTCCTGGGAGAGAGTGGTCGCTCCGGGACGCCCGGGGAGGGCGCAGACGCTGTGGCCTGAGCCACGGCCCGGAGCTGAGCTCACCCACCCATCTGCTTCCGTGGGTTTGGTGCTGCCGGTCGTTAGCTAGAGCCAGCAGCACTGTTCTCTCCGGTTCTCTGGGAAAACAGTCCAGGGCCTTGGTGGATCAGGTGAGCAGAGGTCAGGAGGGCGCTGGGCTGGGAGGCCCCCTACAGCCTGCAGTTCTCTCCAGAGGGGCTCTGAGTGATGAGCTGGCACGGACATTACCCTACTTGGGAAAACCCCAAATCTCTAATTTTCTGTATTTAAATATCGTATTGCCCTGTGTAATTTTATTGTGTAAAATGAAAACAGAAAGAGCTGAAGTTGTCGGGGGTGGAGAAAGGCCGAGGATTTAGGAAGATAACTCGAGGCGGCTTTGTCCCTGGGGGCGCCAGGCTGTGACGGCGGCTGTCACCCCCAGCTGGCCTGGCCCTGGGTAGGTGAGTCGGGCGCTGGGGACACAGGGCACTCATCGGGCGCTGGGCCTGTCCTGCTGGCCTGAGCAGAGGCCCAGGTCGACTGTCGGGGAGACCCGAGAGCTTTCCTGACGGCTCTAAACCCCGGGCCGTCCCCCTGCAGTGGCCCACGAAATGCATCGCCTCCCTCGCCCGGACCTTCGGGCTGCGTAGGCTTTTAGTGAGTGCTGTTCTCTTCCGAGCTGACTTTACCGCAGGGGAGCCGCCGAGGGGTGTCAGGATGGGGGTGCTGCCTGAGCCTCTGTCCCCGTCGCCTCCTGGGCAGCCCAGGGACGTCCTCCCGACAGGCAGCTACGCTCTGCAAAATATTCTGTCTTCACCCGGAGCAGGTGGCTTCTGGGAGAGGGTAGGGCTTTCCGGTGGGCCCGCGCTCCACGCACGTAGCACAGGCCCTTCACATTCTCTGGCTTTTCTCTCTTACGAAGAGACTGGAATGGACAGAATCAGCACGTGTGGGCTCCTGGCATCCGGGTGGCTCAGTAGGGTGGCGACGTGTTTCGCGCTGGTGTCTTGGACGAGACCACGAGGGGCAGCGGCTCCCCGCCCTCCCTGATCTTGCTCTTTGATTGTCTCGCCTCCATATTTGTTTAGGAATTATCTGGAAAGGACCGAGGCCCCTGGGCGAAGCCGGGCTGTATCTATACAAGCAGAGCCTGGGGGAGAGCTGATGGAGAGTTTGGGGCAAATGCCACGCTTCTAGTCACCGAGGGAAGGGGTTTTCTTGCTCTGGATTGTCGAGGTTATTTCTGCACAGGGACCCGGCGCACCAGCTGAGCAGCGGGCTCCCTATTTGGCACAATTTAAAGGAGGTGACCGAGGTCACAGAGGCGGTCAGGGGTCAAGGTGTTGGCCAGACGACTCATAGAGGAATCTTCACATTGTCTCGCCAACACTTAGGAAATCCTTGTCTAGAATTCAGAAGTTCTTTATGTCTTTCTTTTTCTTTTGAATTTTATTGTTGGAATAGGTGATCCATGCACATGGTTTACGTAGAAAAGATGTAAAAAGGCAGACGTTGAGACGTCTTCCTCCCGCCTGGTCACTGGCCTCCCGTTCCCAAAGCCCAGCTGTAGTGCAGCTCCTTTGATTAGGTTTGTGTGTGTATCTGGGGGAGGATGTGCATGCCATGTCCTTCTGGTATGTCACTGTGGAAATATAAACACATAAAAATATGTTCTTATTTTCTTCCTTTTTAACCCCCAAACACCTCAGTTTTCCCCTAATACTGTATCCTGCAGATCTCTGCTTAGTACCCAGGGAGCTTCTTCTCCAGAGGCGCCTGCTCTTCTGTGGGTGGACGTGCTGAGGTCATTTAACCCCGCATGGAGGGATGCTTGTGGTGCTGTCAGCCTTTTACTAGAACAAACAATGATTCAGTGGATCGATTTGGAATCTGTCATGTGTGTGTGAGGACCATCACAGGCTAAATCCCCAGACGTCAGGTGGTCAGGCCCAAAGTAGGCACATCTGTAATTTTGATGGGTGTGGAATTCCCACCCCTGCCCTCCCAGCCTCCGTGGTGTCGGTCTTGGGGGTTTTTGAGGAAGGCGAACGCTTGTCTATGATATGAGTTATGAATAGTTTTTCCCAGTTTGTCTTTTGACTTTGTTTATGGTGTACCTTTTTTCAGCTTTTTATTATGAATAAATAAATCACCTATTTATTTACCTATGATCACCTATGTATCCACCCTCTAAATTCAACAACTGATAGCAGGTACCACCTTTGCCCTAGCTGTGTGTGTGTGTGAGCACAGATGTGTGTGAGCCTGTGCATACACACAGAAGGTGCAGACAGCATGTCAGCATGCCACTCCCGAAAGGAAGACGTTTTCTTACATAATCATCACGTCGTTACCACATCCAAGAAAATTAATAATAATTCCCTCATTTTTCTTCTCAGAATTTTCTTGGTTCTCTTTCCTTTTTTTCATATGGACTTTAGAATTGCTTGTCTAGTTCCAGAAAAATGCCCTTTAAAAAATTGAGATGGTATTCATATTTAATTAAATGAATGTAGAGAGAGTTGGCATCTTTTGATGTTGAGTCTTCCTGTCAAGAACATGGTATGTTCTTCAATGTAAAAATTCCACCTTTGTATCCTTCAGGAGCATTTTGAAGTTTTATTCTGAAGGTTTGCACGTTTCTTGTTAGTTTTTCCTAGATGTTTCTTCTCTTACTGATCTTGTAAACCGTGTTGCGTTCCCCATCTTCTGAAGGAGAGTTGTGTGTTTGTGTGAAGCTGTTGATTTCTACGTGTTCATTTTCTGTCTTACTGCTGAGAGTGTGCATTTCTGTCCCTTGTCGTTGCACAAGGCCTCCAGCTGAGGGGGGCGTGGGGCTGGAACTCAGCTCGCCCTTTCCTGGCCAGGCAGCATGCTCATGGGGCTGTGACCCCATGACCAGAAAGAGGTGCCCTTTCTACTGGGATGGGACACATTTTCCTAAGCTGAGCAAAGGCATGGTAGGGGCTAATGTTGACCTTGCTTCGACCTTCCTCTTGTAGAAGTCTTGTTTATAGTAGTAGTTTTGGTTAATTCTCTTATGGTTTCCTGGTTGTAGTAATACCATGAATCAACAGTCAGAGGTTCACCTCCTCTCAATGCTTATGCATCTAATTTCTTTGTCATACCTAACTGTTTGGGCTAGCATCACCAGTACTGTGTTAATGGTTGTGATGATGGTGGACATCCTACTGATGTCAGCAAGGATACCTCTGGGGTTTCCCCAGGTTCACTTTTTAAAAAACTATCTTAACCCTTTTAAAATTGCAGTTAAACTACACATAACATAAAATGTACCACTTTAACAATTGTTAAGTGTACAGCTCGGTAACATTAAGCATGTCCACACTGTTGTGCAACCATCCCACCATCCACCTCTAGAGCATTTTCATGTTGCAAAACTGGAATCTGTACTCGTTACATGCGTGCCTCTCATACTTTCCCTCCCCAGCCCCTGGCACCCATCATTCTACTCTGTCTCTGTGAAGTTGGCTGCTCTGGGTGCCTCATATAAGTGGAATCCGACCCTATTTGTCCCTTTTGCGACTGGCTTATTTCACTGAGCATCGCGCCCTCAAGGTTCAGCCATGTTGTAGCAGGTGTCAGCATTTCCTTCCTTTTCAAGACTGAATAATATTCCACTGTCTGGACAGAACACATTCTGTTTATCCGTTCATCCATTCATGCTCTGCCATGGTTAACCTGGGGTCTCTGAGACCCCAGCCCCACGAGCTGCCTGAGCTGCACCTCCTCAGGGCCCTCTGGGTCCTGGGCCCTTTGTCTCCTCCACTGTCTCGTAGGACATTGGCCTTTATCCGCCGGGGCCTGGATTCCTCCGGTGGCCCCTCCAGCTTTACCCAACTGCTCCTGTGACACAGGGTGAGCAGGGGGTCCTGTGGAACCTCACACCGCAGCTGCAGAGCCTGCAAGATGGGGTGCAGGTGGCAGGAGGAGGCCTGGGCTCCGGGGGTCCTGGGGAAGCCGCAGAACAGCTGGAAGGAGGCAGAGAAGTAGAAGCAGCTCCGACCCCAAGTCGGCACTGAATTCTGGCCGCACGGCTTGCCTTTCCGTCCACCCGTCCACACTCCATGTCTGGGGGTCAGCAGACATTCCGTCCTGTGTCCTTACATCACAGACAACCGCCGATCATAGGATCACAGGTGGACCCGGAACCCTGACCAAATCTGAACTATAGGATGGTTGTCACGTTTATGAGGTTTCTTTCTAAGGAAGAAGAGTGGACACGGGTTAGGAAGACCCTGGTAGAACCTTAGCTTCCCAGGGGTGAGGGGCCTGTAATGGCAAAGCTTCCAGGGCTGCCCCCCAGGCCAGGTGGAGCCGCGCACCTGTCCATCCAGGTGGGCTGGCTAACGGTGCTCTCCATGCTGGTTTCCTTGCTTGTCCTCAGTCAACACAGGATTGTTAATAAAAGGAAGGAAAAGACTCGGGAGAGCTTCTCCTGAAGCATGAGTAATTCATCTGTAAATCGCCCCAGGTAATGGCCACGTTAGTGCACCTAAAAGCCATGTGTTTTCAGATCACTGATTTCAAACACAGAAGATGAAGTAACTCTCCCACATCTTCCTGCCTCTGGGTTTTTAAAAAATTAAATTTAGGGTAAGAGGTTGTGCATTTGAGGGAAAGACAGGCTCAGGCTGCGTAAGTCGAAGAGGACAGACCCAGGATTCCAGAAGACTGCATCCTTGACCTCTGACCCACACTGCGGTGCGAGATGCAGGCTGGGCGGCAGGTGGGCAGGACCGAGGCGGTGCAGTGGCCTCCACGGTCTCTCCCGTGACCCTGGCGGTGTGCTGGCTGCGCGTCTTTGCAGACCCTGTGGTCTTGGAGGCTGGTCTGCAGGGTCACGGAGGCCTCAAGGGCGGTCTGTTGTAACATCTCATTACTCCCCGGACTGAAGCAGCGAATGGAGCGGGAGGCCAGCGAGCGGGCGTCACTGTGGCGGCGGGAGGGGGAAGGGAGGGAAGGAGAGCGAGGGGAAGGGCTGGGTGGGAGGAGGGGACAGAGGCGAGAGCGCCGGTGCGTGCCTTGCACCGACCCGGACACCACTCTGCCTGGCTGGTCACCCTCCGTGGGACCGTGTCTCTGGCAGCCGACAGCTAATCCCCGTCCCTCAGGCCAGCAGCCGCGGCCCCCAGATCTGCAGGTTATAACTATGTTGTGGGCTCTCTGGCCGAGAGCCCAGGTGTGGTCTGCAGCTGCCCGGCCCCAGTTCTGGGGAGAAGGGGAACCTTCACGGGGGTCCTGGTGATTATTTGCGGGTTGTGCTGGTGCCGGTGGGCTCAGAGCCGCCGTGCTGACCTGGGGTTCCGTGCGGCTGACCCTCTCCTGTCACGCTGCCCTTTGCAGCCTGTAACTCACTTGGCGGCTCCTTCCTGGAAGCCTTCCAGTGTCCCGATGTTCCTCTGAACTTGGGGCGCTCCAAAGCGTCTGCGGTCTCCTTAGAGGCTGAAGGAAGCATTGGGATCCACGGAATAAAGACAGCCTTGTTAGGCAGTGTTTGGCCTCTTTGTGTTCACCCAGTGTAGCGTAAGGCTTTTAAAAAACCCCTTTGTGACTATATGACATCATTTATTTATAAGGACTTCACTGTTCAGTGATACACCTGGACCTTTCCTGGAACCTTTGCTTTCCCCACGTCATCTTCCCATTGTTTCTCTGTACCTGTCACAAGAGCAGAAATTAACTAATGATAACGTGGCCTCTCTCCCCTCCTCTCCCCTTGAATGTGGTGATAAGGTGCCTTCCTCCCAGGTGAAGACATGCCTAACACGGGGCTCTTTGCAGCTGGGGGAATGACGCACTTCAGGCCAAGTTCTCTTTGCCCACCAGGGCTGCGAGATTCAGGCTGCAGCATCTCTCTGGGAGCTAGAAAGGCTGAGCTCTGATCTCAAAGCAAAGAGGGATCCCTCTTCCCTGGGGTTAAGGCAGGTAGAGCTGGCAGCTATCGCCCCCAGCAACAACTTCTCTTCCAACTTCTTTGCCCATTTCTTCCAAGGTATTATCTGATCTTTATTCCCTGCCTCCTGCAAATTAAAGACAAAATCATGGAGGCTTAGGTCAGGAAACCTACAGGGCCTAATTTAGGGACCAGGCATCTGAGCCCGGAAGGGTAGTGGCTCAGCCACAGCCGTGGGCGGTCGCTGGTGCGCTGGCCCAGAACCGAGGAAGGCTGAGCTTTCCCAGCCATTCGTCCAAAGAGCTATTACACGACCTGGGCATCTGGGGGTAAGCGAGAACTCGCTGGGCATCCTCCGCACGTCTCATCCTCAATTTATGAAGAAGGAATCTGTAGGATTTTCCTGTGCAGGCCTCTAGGCTTAAATTCATCGTGGCTCACCTCGCCTTTGTGGAAAGAAATGTGGTCAAAATCTGACTAGTTCATCCATGGATTTATGGTCTGTTCAAAGCCCACATAGAAATGGAAAGCACTGTGCCTGCTCAGTGACAGCAGCAGGATTTACCTGGTACGAGATGGTTACCACAGAGGGACCCTTCATAGACGGATATGAGGTTTTGGGAGCGGTGGGCTTTGGACGCGTGGCCGTATTGTTTTTGGAGAGGTGGCGGAATACCCCGCTCAGTTATCTGTTGTGCTTGGACGAGTGATAAATTCCAACGTAGAGATGCAGGAAACACTGTAGGTTTTCTTCTTGAAAACCTAGGGTTTTCAATCCTCTGCCCCTCACAGCTCACCCATTTCCTCTTGTGGTTCCCTCTGTGAGCTGTCCAGAACCAGGAATTTCTGCATAAAATAGTAAAACATAAATGAAAACATAAGTCCCACTGATGGCTTTTAAAGTCGGGTTGCTCTGTGCCACGTGCCAGCTTCACTTCTAAAGGTCACTGTCACTGTGAAATGTGGGCATCCAGACCCCCAGGCCCAAGTCTCCCTGTGCTAATTCCTGCATTTGCCCTTAGGACTCCCTGCTTGTTCTTCCAGAGACATCTTGACACAGACGGTACCGAGGCCTCTCTGTCCTTCCCTGGGTCCTTCGGACACTTTTTGGACAACACCTTAAGGACCACAACTTGGAAAAATAATGTCAGGCTTGGGGGCCTTTCCAAGTGCTTTGATGGCAAAACTCAACGTCACAAGCATTTATTCCTTTTCCTTCGGTGCCCGTTTGCAGATGTTCTTCCTTATTTGGGACTTGGGACCCGTCCTTGGATCCTGCAAACGCTGCACAGGGAGGAACGTTCTGGACCCCAGAGAGGGGTGACTGTGCACGGCTGCTCCGGGCGGGGCCGGGGGCTGGGAGCCCCTGGCTGTCACCCCCAGAGGTGTCTTGGTAGCCTGTGATTGCTGGCAGCGACCAGCCAGGGGACTCGCCTTTGCTTCCAGGGCACAGATTCCACACCACAGATCTTCCCCAAAGTTGGCCCTTGGTGGGCTGGGCTCCTGCTTCCCAGGAGCAGACGAATTGGCCCTCTGGGATCACACACTGTCCCCATTCAGGGTCCTGGCTGCAGGTCTGGGGCTCCCGGGAGGCAGTGTCCTGGAAGGAGGACCAGTGCCCTTCGTCCCTCAGGACCTGTTGAGTGGCCCCAAGTCTGCAGAAGCAGGCAGGGCGGCTGGCCTGGAGCAGCGGCAGAGGGGGACCTCGGCTGCAGGGGCGACACAGAAGCCCCTCTGAGTGCGGCCCGGCCAGCCTGTGCTGCCCTCCCGTGGGACCACATTTGCTATTTGCCTAATTTATTTGTCAAGCACAGCTAAGAGTGTGTTGTAAAGATCTTTTCTAATGGGGATCTAAAGCCTATTTAAAGTTTTGCATCTTAATTGCTCTGGGGCAGGTGTGGAGAGTGTGTTCCATTTGCTCCAGCACAGGAGTCTGAGACCCAGGAGCTTGGGATGTGACAGGCAGAGCCACGCAGCTGACCCGGGGCTGTCACTCACAGCCCCACAGGCGGGCACCCCGCCGTATCACGTGATCTGGCCGCAAAGAAGGGCAGCGGGGAGCCGAGATTTGTAACAGTGATGTCTTCACTTGTGTATGTTGGCAGCTAATTCAACTCTTCTTTTTTTCTCAGTTTTTATAACAAAATATACATAATATAAAAATTACCGTCTTAACTATTTTTAACTGTTCGGTAGTGTTAAGTCTACTTAACAGGAGATCTCCAGAGCTCCTTGTCTTGTAAGACTGCAAATCTGTCCCCATTAAACACTAACCCCTTCCCCAGTCCCTGCAGCCCTGGGAAACTCCCATTCTGCTGCCTGTCTCTATGAACCCGATGACTCAACTTTAAAGAAAAGAAAAGCCCTGAGCATCTAACAAGACCCTTTGGGATCTGGTAGCTTTCCTGCGGTCGCCAGTTTTTCTCTGGAATCCCCCAGTGGTGCCAGTGAGAGACACGAGCTGTTCGTTCTTGAAGAGCTTTGCCTTCTTAAGTTACTGGTGGTTAAGGTATCCACGGAGCAATGATTGATTCTGAGCCTGGCTGTCTCTCTCCAACTTCCCCCCTTTCGATTATTGCCAGGACTGGTTGGTCTACACATCATTTCAGACTGGCCTCAAAGAAATACAGTCAAGGCGCCAGGCTTACTCCTCAAATGATAGCGTGGGGAGAGCTGAGAGATGAGGGCCCATCAAGTCCAAGTGGGAAAGCCCTGTAGAAATCATTAGGTAGCCTGCAGACTGAAGTACTGCTATAAACTCACAACTTTGGGGGTGTGAACGGGGTTGTCCTAACTGTACGATGCCACTGGCATAGAATAATACATCACCGTCCCAGATTGTGCCTTTGGGCTTGTGTCCTGGAAGGGATCGTAGGCTGGCAGACCAGCCTTGAACATAGCATTTCAGGTCTTTTTCACGGCTTGGTTTTCTAAATCCCAGGCTGTAACCCTTCAGCATGTGGACCATAACTGAAAATTAAAAATGAAGTTTCGGGCTTTCCTGGTGTCGAAGTGGTTGAGAGTCCACCTGCCGATGCAGGGGACACGGGTTCGAGCCCTGGTCCAGGAAGATCCCACATGCAGCGGAGCGGCTGGGCCCGTGAGCCACAACTACTGAGCCTGTGCGTCTGGAGCCTGTGCTCCGCAACAAGAGAGGCCGCGATAGTGAGAGGCCCACGCTTGCCACAACTAGGGAAAGCCCTCGCACAGAAACGAAGACCAAACACAGAAAAAATAAATAAATAAACTCCTACCCCCAACATCTTCTAAAAAAAAAAAAATGAAGTTTCAATATCCTTTCCCCACTGGGGCCAGAAGTTCAGAGAAAACAAGACTGGCAGAGGGCTCCCTGGCAGCCTCCTTTGACCCCGCCCAGAAACGCCTGCTCCGAGCCCCTGGAAACGCACACGTTCCTCATCAACACCTTCGCTCCTCACGCAGGTGGGGAGCACTGCCCGCTTCCCAGCAGAGCCCGGCCGGCACCCCCAGTCCGCGCTGGATGGGGAAGGCTGAGCTCCAGGTGTGAAGGAAGTTTTCGGAATAAGGCATCTGGGCTTGCTGTTTTTGGAAAGACAACACTTTGTGTTCCTGGAATCCTTTCCTTTCTGCAGGCGAGCACGTGCGGACTGAAGCTCTGAGACCCTGGCCTCTCGGGCCTGCGGGGGAGTCGGTGTTAGGGCAGGGCGGCTACCAGGGTCCGGATGCTTTGGGGCTTTGGCTGTCTTCCCGATGGGACAGAAGTGCTGCCCACCCCCCAGTTTCCCAGGTAGAAACGCTGTCCCCTGTGAGAGCATCAGTCAGGGGCTCTTTCCCCTCCGCTGAGCTGCCCGCGGCCCCTGACTGGCTGTGGTCACCAGCTTATCAGGAGAGGGCCTGGGTCACCCTCCAGGGCTACCGGTTGTGCTGCTCGACCCACCGCGTGTGAGGCCTGTCGTGTGTCTACTGGGAGGGGGCAACTTGCGCAGTGGTGGGTTCAGGGGAAACAGTCCGATGAGGATTATGCAAAGCCTCCCTGTTCCAGGCCGTCACATCAGGCCCAGGCCTGAGGTGGGCAGGAATTGGGACCAGGGCTCAGTTAGCACAAGCTTGCTTTACTCTGCTTCACTCGTGCAGGGGAGAATAAGCTGTGAAAAGAACAGGAACTTGGCGGAGGCAGACGGCGACAGCTCTGCCGGCCCCTGCGGGTCGCCTGGCGAGTTCCCGGCCTGGACAGACTCTCGCGTGGGCTGTCTGCCAGCCCGGAGGAACGATCACCTGGGTGCTCACTGCCATCTCTGTTTCCAGCCCATCAGCGCCAGGGACGGCAGACAGGACCACAGGAAGTGACAGTTCAGCTCCTCAGGGAGCACATCCCCCACGCCTGGACGAGGGGCGCTGGGGTGAGCCGTGGGGTGCCGGGCCCAGCAGCCCACTCCGTCTGCGAGGGGCTTCCTAAGAGCAGGCCTGGCCGTGGCCACACGCCGTAAGGACAACTGCCTTGTCACCCGGAGGTTGCAACCTGTCACCGCAGCTCAGATGCGTTCTGCAGGTATGTTTTGTTGGATTCACATGCTGTTTCCCAACATGCTAAGTCATTCTTTTGAAAAATCAGGAAGTTAAAAATTAAAACTTGAATTTCTGGCTTTTCCTCCGAAGAGGCAGCAGATATGGTGACGCACCTGCATGCCGCGTGACAGGCGGGGCGGGGAGCCCCTCTCGCCCGAGGGAAGGTAGCAGCACAGAAGTCAGAAGGGGGCAGTCCTTGGCGGTGACTGGAAGTGCCCGTTCCGCTCAGGTCGCCTTTGCCTCCGTGTGGAGCCGGGTCCGCCAGCCTGTCCAAATCTAATCCCCATGAAATACCACTTGTTGATCCTTCGGCCACCAGACAGCTCCTGAGCCTGGTCCTCTCCAGCGTCCACACCACACTATCTAGAACGAGGGTGGCCGTGATGCTCTCACTGTACTTCCGTCCAAAAACTGCCTGTAAAGAGACTGAATTAGTAATTTAAAAAATTCCCACAAACGGAACTTCCCTGATGGAGCAGTAGATAAGACTCCACATTCCCAATGCAGGGGTTCGATCCCTGGTCAGGGAACTAGATCCCACATGCATGTCGCAACTAAGAGTCATGTGCCACAACTAAGGAGCCATCGAGCCTCAACTAAGGAGCCCACGGGCTGCAACTAAGACCCGGCGCAACCAAATAAATAAATAAATATAAAAAAAAATTCCCACAATGAAAAGCCCAGGTCCAGAAGGCTTTACTTTTGAACTCTCTAAAAATAGATTTAAAACAAATTTTAAAAAAAAGAAAAAAACAAAGGCACACTTAACAACTCATTCTATGAGGTCAGTATTATCCTGATACCAAAACCAAACAAAGACATAACAAGAAAACTACAATCCAATATTTCCTATGAATATAGATGCAAAAATCCTTAACAAAAATCCTTACAAACTGAATCCAGCTACATATAAAGGAGGATTGTACACCATAGCTACGTGGGATTTGTCCCAGAATTTTTGGTTTAACATAAAAAAAATTAATGTAGTGCAGTATATCAAAGGAACGAAGGGCCAAAGCCACATCATCATCTCAATCAATTCAGAAAAAGTATTTGACAAAAGTCAATACCCTTTCATGATAGAAACACTCAAAAATTAGGAATTGAAGGGAATTTTCTCAATCTGATGAAGGACATCTGTGAAGAACGCACAGCTAAGTGCACCATACTTAGTGTAAAAGACTGAGTGCTTTCCACCTAAGATCAGAAACAAGGCAGAGATATTTGCTGTTGCCAGTTCTGTCTGACCTTATACTGGGAATTTAGCCAGGGAAATTAAGCAAGAAGAAAGATCAAAGGCGTCCATATTGAAAATGAAGAATGAAGCTATGTCTGTTTGTAGATGGCATGATTTTATATATAGAAAATCCTAGGGACTGCACTAAAAACCTATTAGAACTAATAAGCAAGTTCAGCTAAGTTGCAGAATACAAGATCAATATACAAAGTTAATTGCATTTCTATATGCTAGAAGCAATCAAAATGAAATTCAGAGAACAATTCCATTTACAGTAGCCTCAAAAAGAATACTTACGAATAAATATAACAAAAGAAGTGAAAAACTTATACAGTGTGCTGAAACTCCAAAACGTTGTTGAAATACGTTTTAAAAGAACTGACATCCGATGTTTATGAATTGGAAGACATGGTTAAAATGACAATATCCACCAAACTGACATATAGACTCAAAGCAGTTTGTATCATAATCCCGGCTGCATTGTTTCAAGAAATTGGCAACCTGATCTCAAATTCATATGCAAATTTGAAGGACCCAGAATAACCAAAGCATTCCTGGAAAAGAACAGTGTTAGAGGACTCACACTTCAGAACTCACCTCAATGCTACCGTAATCAAGACAGCGAGTGGCCGTCGTCATTTCCAGTGCTCATTATTCCCTACTGCAGTTCCATGTTTCCATCTATGATAAATTTCCTTCAACCCAAAGAACTTCCTTTAGTATTCCTTAGAGTGCCAGTATGCTTGTGATTAATTCCCTCAGCCTTTGTCTGTAAAGTGTCTTTATTTTAACTTTCAAAGAACAGTTTTACTGAGTATAAAATTCTAGGTTGGTTTTCAGCACTTTGAAGACATCATTCTATTGTGTTCTGGTTTCCATAGTTTCTGTTGAAGTTAGCCCATCAGTTTTACTGTTGCTTCTTTGGAGATAACGTGTCTTTTGTACTGTGGCTAGTTATCTGAGTTTCACTTTTCTCAGGTTTTTCAGGACTTTGACTCTGATTTGCCTAGGTATGGTTTTCTTTGATTTACCCCGCTGGGGTTCCTGAGATTTTCAGATCTGTGGTTTGATGTCTTTTCACCAATTTTGGAACTTTCCTGGCTGTTATGTCTTCTGCTTCATGTATTGCTTCTGCTCCAATCTCTCTTTCCTCTCCTTCTAGGACTTCGATCTCATGATATTATGTTTTTTGACTATGTACCCCATGTGTCTCTTTATAGTATTATTTTTCCTCTCTGTGTTTCAGTTAATATATTTCTCTATTTACTTGTCTTCAATTTCACTTCTCTTGTTTCCAGCTTACCGTTATCCCCACCCAGTGGGTTCTTAATTTTAGGTATTGTGCGTTTTAGTTTTAGAATGTCCCTTTGATTGTTTTGTATATATTCTAACTCTAATTGTCGAATTAACCATTTTTCATTGATTTCCATCCATCGTTTACACTGATTTCTTTAATATTTTAATATTCTTCTCTGCTCTCTCCAAAACCTGGATGTTCCGTCGTCTGCTTTTATTGTTTATATTCTCTTGGTTGTTGGTCACGTCTTCCTGGCTCTTTGTTGTGTGCCTGAACGTGTATGAAAGAACCTCAGTCATGCCGTATAATACCTTTCATCAGCAAAGGTCTTTATTTTTTTCCATGTAGCATGAAGAATAAAGGGATGATTCCTTCAATGAAAGCAGAGATTGAGCTGGGTTGAGGCTGGGTTGGTTTCCAAGGTTTCTGGAAAACTTGGTTCAGCTCTGGTTTATCCTTGTCCTTTGAGTGTGGCCTTTCTCAGCTTTGAATTCTAACTGTTTTGCCGTGTAGAAGTTGTATCTTAGTTCTTCCCCCTGTTGCTACCTGCAGCTTCAAAATTTGACAAATGTCTTGAGCTGGAGACCTGTTTGTTTTAGACTCCTTCTTTCTAGTGGGGCGTTATCCTCAAAGCACTCTGAGACTGTTGGAGATTTTGATCTGCTCTTCTGGCCAAGGCCCTCAACCTGCTACACCATCCCATCACTCAGCCAATGACTAGTGGGAAAAGCCGGCCTATATGATATATTCCAATGGCTTTTGTTTTTTAATTGCAGCACTCTTGGTTTTTTCTGTGCATTGCTTGAGCATGAGAAGGAACTTGAAGATGAAGCCTGCACATCACTCAGAGATCCTAGATTTGGAGCAGGAGTGAGTATACTTCATGTAGGCATGAGCATCTTAAATCAGGGCAAGAGGCGTGCATAGGGATGTTGGGAAGCTAAAGGGGTGGACTGTTGCTGACACTGCTGGTTCTCTACCCAAGATCTATTTCCTCCTTCTTTCCTTGTAGCTGGACTTTAAATTCATTCAGACATCCACCTTCCCATGTGCAGCCTGTGCCTCAGGGAGGGTTACTTTCATCCTCAGCTCCAGGGAGTGGATCTGAGTGGTCTAAGGATCGTCTCATCTCTACTGCCAAGCATTTGGTTAAGGAAGATGTAGGTGGTTTCATAATTTGGGTTGATGGGTCCTTGGTATTGCCTTTGCACGGGAGAGGCTCATAGCTGGGAAAGTTGGAAAATGACAAAGTTGAGAGGTTTTCTAATTTAGTTTCCTAAGCAGTATCAGAAGCTGAGAGTGTATTTTTTCCCTCAAATAGCATCAATTATCAGGTTTTTAAAGTAGCTTGGTGATCTTGATGTTGGCTTCTAACATGTGGCATCATATGTCCCAGTAGCCACTTAGGGGCAAAGTGTATTTGCTTATGCTCTGGCCCAGTTTTGATCATTCCCATGAAAGTGAGTAAGACCTCATGATGATGTGGGGTATTAGACCCCTTGGCAACTCATGGCCTTAAATCAGAGCTCTGTGGTTGACTTGGCCTTCAATTTCACCCATGGTAACAGTTGACGGTCTGTCCTCAGGACCGAACTAGATACACAGCTAAAGTCAACCTGGGGAATGGTGGCTTTTCTCTGGCATTATGTTTTCATTTCCCCTGTGATTCATTGGAACAGGAATTTCTGTGGCTGCAGCCACGAAATATCAGTCTATTCACATTTTTAAATGCTCCTGGAGAACTCTGTATCTTTACTAATTGGGCCCCAGTGATGCTTTGGTTTTATGCCCACCAGCATTTCATGCTTGGATGAATGAAACATTTCACATTTTTATGTCTTCCTTCACTAAACACCGATTGAGCACTTAATATTTCAGGCACTGTGCTGTAGGATTTGGGATATGGAGATAGGACACCCCCCGCCCCGCCCCCCACCCCTGCCGGAAATGCTAACATGTGAACAGATGTCCCCAGCTGGCCACTGGAGCACAGTTTGTAGTAACAAAAGTTTGGAGCCAACCCAGCCGCCCCTCAGTAGGGAAATAGCTAAGTGGATTTTAATTCATTTGTACAATGGAATACTACACAGCAATTAAAGTGAATGAGAAGAGGTACGTATTACACCATGGACAAATCTCAAAAGCATAAAATTTAGTTTAAAAAAGGCAACTAGCAAAAGAATACATACAGCCTGATACTCTGTATGTAAACCTTAAAGACCCAATATGTGCAATGGTATATCTTGACTAGGAATTCGTATTTATGAAATAAAAGTACAAAAATATGCTTTAAGGCGGACATTTCCTGTGGGAAGGAGCAAAGGGATGACGTATAAGGGTAGGCTTTATCTAGGTCAGTAATATTATATTTTTTAAAAGAGAGAAGGATGAAGCCAATTAGATAAAATATTAATACTTGCCCAATTTTGGTAGAGGGTAAATAAGTAACAGTTTATATATATAGAAACTGTTTATATTTACGTATAATATTTCCTGCACTTTAATGTGTGGAATGTTTTATAATTAAAACAACTTTAAATAAAGACACAGAGGCATTATCTGTAGGTAGCTCACAGTTTAGTGGTTTGATAAGTGCTGATCACTCAAGAGACAGTGGGTACACAGAGGAGCTACTGGTAATTCAGCCTGGGGGTTTGGGAGCACCTCCTGGGAAGGCAGTGGGCGACTGGAGCTTGGAAAGGGATGTAGGTCAGCAGACAGAGCGGGAAAGGACCCGGCAGAGGGCAGAGCCATGCTTGAGAGCTGAGGAGCGCTAGAGCAGTAACAGCCATGATTAGAAACTTAGGGTGTGCTTGATGCTCTATATGTGCCACTCTTTCTAATCTTTACAACAGCTTTTGAAGGAAGGTGTTATTGTTCCAAATGAAATAACCAAGGGGTAACTATTGGGCTCAAGGTCACATAACTCGTAGGGGACGTGGCTCTTCCGCGAGGTCTGTTGGGCTCTAAGGTTTGTACGTGCTCTTTCCTTTAGACCACATGAGGACCTTACGTATCCTCCCCACCAAAGAATTTCCCAGAAAAAATCCTCGTCCGCAGTAGCTGTACACTGTGTAGATTGAGGTCGTGGTATAGATTTGCTCTTTTGGAGAGGAAGGAAAAATCATACCGTTGACCAATCTCAGAAGAGGCAATGCTGAATCTCAGAAAGGATCTAAAACGAACTACCAATTACACAAATTTCAGGGGACATTTAAATGACACCACAGTATGCAATCAGCAAACTCAGAACACAGACAGTGCTGTAAGGCAAATGACCTGGTTTCTTCAACAAATACATTTCAAGGAAAAAGAGAGGGAAGCTAGAGATGAAAAAGGACCTGAGAGACATATCAGCCGTGTACAATGTGTGGACTTCAGACCCTGCTGAACAGACCATGAAAAGAAATCATGAAATGATTAGAGAAATGTGAACGCTGACTGGGTATCAGATGATGCTAGAGAATTACTGTCATATTGTTTCAGTTGTGATAATTATAGTGCAGTTATTTTTCCCCCCAAAAGAGTAGTTATATTTTAGAAATGCCTACGGAAATATTTTTAGGTGAAATGATATACCTTGTATTTACTTCAAAGTAATTGAAGGAACTGAGTATTGGGTGGGTTTTATATAAATATTTATATAAATAAGGTATGCATTGATAATTGTTGAACTGAGTGAGGATACTTTCTGTGTATATTTAATATATTTCCAATAAAAATCAGGAAAAATAGGGAGGCAATAGAGATGACCTCATCTAATTTTCTTGCTGATGCTTGAAACCTCTTCGTGTGTAATGTCAGCTACAAAAAAAAAATGTGAATTCATCCATTCTTTTTAACCTAGTTTTTCTTCAGTGTTCAGTGCTTTTTTTTTTTTGTACATACTTATGATGAAGAAGGGAAAGTTTAATTTCCTTGGTGGTCCTGTCTTGCCTGGGAAATCTCTTTAATATACGGCATTGTAGAGCTCAGATCTTTCAAGTGTAAATTAAATAGCTCCATTCTTTCTTTTTTTTTTTACTTACAGGGAAGCTTAAATATTTTATGACACATTTAGACTTAACTTGACCTGCAATAAATGCTGAAATGTGTTGGATTAGGGGTCAAGTTGATATACAGTCTTAATTTATAAGTGAATTGCAGGGGTCTTTAGAGGAGATGCACTGTAGGAAAGTCTCAAGCGTGAGCTGAGTGTTAAAGCCTCGTATTTCGCATGTTGGTATTATTTGGCTTTGTGATCATCACTCTGAGTTCGCGTTTCAGAGTTCTGACTGCATTAGGCCTGAGGAAAGGGAAATGCGGCCGGTTAATAAGCAGAAGCCGGCGCTAAGGGCAGCCATGTGATGGCTGAGCACGGGGGGCCGGCACCGGAGACCTGGGCTGGTCCTGGGCTGCTTTACCTTGGGCAGGTTGACTGTCCCTGAGCCTCTGTGTGGTCAGCAGGACACGGGGGTGATGAGCGGCCCCGCCTCCCAGAGGCAGCGTGAGAGGCCCACGTGATAACGCGGACCTGGCTCGCAGGGCGAGCCCTGCAGCTACCACCAGCTCTTGTGGTTAATTCCTGGGATCGCACTGTGGAGAGCAAAGGTCACGTAGGCACTGGGCACGGGGAAGGGGACGATCGTCACTCTGGTTTGTCACCTGGTTGAGGAGGAGTGATTCCTGCATGTGCTGCTGTGTCTTGTCTCCTGCGCGGAGAGCGAGAAACTCAAGTCCATGCGTTCTCAGCACCCAACACCGACCCCAAGCCTGAAAGCCCATCAGAGGAGACTTTGTTTACAATGATATTCCACATGTTTCAGGGCAGGAAATTAAACGTTGTCTAAATGATGAAAAGAAGGGATTCCAAACGTGTATGTGCTTGCACATTTTTCAGAGCAATTACGACACTTTTGGTAACACATGTTGGTGTTTGTTACCAAATTTTAGTTTTAATAAAGTGGTCTACAGTTTTTAAAAAAGAGGATGCAGGGCTTCCCTGGTGGCGCAGTGGTTGAGAGTCCGCCTGCCGATGCAGGGAACGCGGGTTCGTGCCCCGGTCCGGGAGGATCCCACATGCCGCGGAGCGGCTGGGCCCGTGAGCCATGGCCGCTGAGCCTGCGCGTCCGGAGCCTGTGCTCCACAACGGGAGAGGCCACAACAGTGAGAGGCCCGCGTACCGCAAAAAAAAAAAAAAAAAAATTCTTTTGGCCGCACTGTGTGGCTTGCAGGATCTTAGTTCCCCGACAGGGATTGAACCCGAACCCTTGGCAGTGAAAGTGCTGAGTCCTAACCACTGGACTGTGGAACTCCCTGCCCCCTTTCTTTTTTAAAGATGAAGCTGCAGAAGGAGTGGAAGCTAGGAGTTTTCCAGGCGCCCGCCCACCCTTTGTTTCTACCACATCTTGAAAGAGCAGGTGCCTCGGGACGGCCGGTTCCTGCGATGTGCCAAGTTATGAGGCTCATCGGCTTGCCCTTGTCGTGGGGACCTTTTCCTTGGGAGTTATCAAGCCAAGGTGCTTGAGCGCCTTTCTACTTCTCAGTGATGATCACATGACAGGTGGAAGATAGTAAAAGTGCTTAGAATGCTCAAAAATGCATTTTTGTAACTTTTGGAAATGTTTATATGTTTTAAATCTCTGCTTGATCCTGGTGAGACAAGCATTTCATACACCTGTGAACGAAAAGACAGGCACTGCAATCCACTCACTGAAGGACAGAAGAATTAAAGGAGCTGCAGACCGGCGTCCTGAGCAAGCAGGACAGCCTTCCAGTTAAGCAATCTCCACAGTTAAGTTTTAGCTCCAAACCCCAGGTATGGGTTCAGCGACACTTCACGCCGTAACTTCTTGAGTTAGAGAACGTGTCGGCTTTATTATTTAAAGAACAGACGCAAGAGGGAGGGGATATGGGGATATACGTATATGTATAGCTGATTCACTTTGTTCTAAAGCAGAAACTAACACACCACTGTAAAGCAATTATACTCCAATAAAGATGAAAAAAAAACTAAAGAACACTGAGCTTTGGAAACGACCCGTAAACACATAGGATTAACAAACAGCTCACTTTGCGTTTCTCCTTAGCACTGTAAAATATATCGAAATGTAGATGATCGTTAATTGCCAGTTATCATCGCTTTTAATTTTCAAAACTGCTGGTACTGCTACCAAACCCTGACGAAGGGTCATGACACCACTCCGAGTGAGGCAACTACAGGTTAAAAGAAAAAAAGCAGAGACTTTGGGAATCACAGTTAAAGAGAAATACAATTTATGCATTTTAAATGGTTTCTGACAAATTAGTTGGAATGACCTCTCCTCATTTAGTCTTCCTTTGCAAGTTTCTCTTTACAGCTGCTGGCGAGTTTGCTTCTGCGTCCCTATCTGCCCCTGCTCTGGGCCAGGTGGAAAGTCTGCGGCTGAGAAGTGGACAGAGACCCCCTGGGAAAGCAGAGGGCAGTGCTGTGGCTGGTGTGTGCCCGCCGGGAGCCGCCTGCCCCCCTCAGCACCCAGCACCTGCAGCTCAGAGAAGTCGCAGGCACACTGGAGGTAGCTCTGGGCTCCAGGGCCTCCTGAAAGGTGGAAATGCTTTGCTGACAGATTTGGACTTTTTTTTTGGAAAGAGTGCCGTCATTGGTATGATTAACTTGCATCTAGTTTTGCTGCCAATTTCCCAGTGTTGTGGGAAGGAGAGAGATAAGGAAACGGAAAGAGGAATAGCTTGAAAGACTAGAGGAGTGAGTTTTCACATCTTTCACCATCCCAGCCTTCAACGCTAGCTTTTCTTTTAAGTCTTCATCTGCTCTGCTAAGGTCAAAGTACTTTTTACTTCATGTGAAAAATGCCTCCCAGGGGAAGTATTCTGACTCTGGTTCTGAAACTGATTAATGTTCTTGGAGTCCCCAGAGAGCCGTTACTAAGTGTCTAAGTTACAGTTTCAGAGGAAATGGGATGTGTTTCCGAACTCATCTAAAAGGGCTTCATGGAGGGTAAATCTCAAGTTGCATTTTTAAAAAGGGAAAAGCCTGTGGTTTGGCCAAGGAGGATGAATAATATGTTCTAGATCCACGTGTAGTGACTTGGTTTAGTGAAAAAAAGGATATGCAGGGAAAGGAACAGCAAAGGGCACATGGTGTATTGCCTGGATCCACTTGCAGACAACAGGATTCAATCTAGTTGAAGTGGAAGGGGATTTATTCCAGGATATTACATGCTTTACAGACTCTTTGGGGAGGCTGAAGAAACAGATTCCAGATTGATCTTTTAAGATCACTGCCCAAAGCCACCCTGTAGAACTAAAGAAGTGACTGGCTCTTCTCTGATTCAGCAGACCTCAACCATGCAGGGAGACGGCAGCCACAGCTGCAGACTCCAGAGCCATACCGCCTGCCACGATCGGGAAGCTACCCTGACAGGGAGTTGGCACCATCAGGAACCCCCCTGGGTAGGTCCTGCTCGTGCTGCTGGATCCAGAACCGTGCTGTGCCCAGTGCAATCTACACGGGCTAAATACTTGCCCTGGGCAGTGCTTTTCAATGTCCCACAGGCCAGTCAACGGGCACTGCTTACAGAGAGGTGACACCTCCACGATGGTGCTGTCAGCAGAAGTATTAGAAGCAGACTTTCCAAACTTGCATTAATGTTTCCAAATAGTGGGACCTAAAGTGCTATTGAGCCCTAGATGCAGAAGAACTGGGGAAATGCAGTGAAAACTCTGGTTTTCCAGCTCCTGAGATACGGGGCAGCACATAGGAAGGGTGTCAGCGGGGATGCTGGGTGACTCAGTTCACGTGCACAGCACGGTCCTCCGCTTTGGTCACTCACCTCTCATCATGCCCTTCTTCCCATATTTAGGCTTTTGAACATCAACAATTCATCATGCAGTAAAAAATAGAACTCGTTTTGGGTTCTCTTCCAAGATGGCGACAGAGGAGGCTCCTAAGATCTCCTCCCGCTGTGGACTCACTGCACAGCTATCCACAGAGCAACTCCATCTCTGTGGGTGGAAGAAGTTCAAAAACCAGCTGAGTGACTCCTACACATTGGGCGAATGAGGAAATACCCACCTTGAACTGGTAGGAAAGGCTGAGACACACTCACCGTAAACCCCACTCCTGGCACATCTCAGTCCAGTAGGGAGGAACAAAGAATTTGGACCCCACGGCAAGCACACCAACTTTTAAGACTCTCAAATGAGGGACAAGCCCCTCAAACATCCAGCTCTGGAAGCCAATGGGATTTGTGTCTAGGAAACCCACAAGCCTGTATACAGCAAACAAAGAAACAATTTTTAACAGTCTCTAGAGGGAGCACTTTGTGGCTTTCTGCCAGAGGCCCAGGAAACAGACGAAAAGCCCCACCTCCCGGTTTTTCCCTGAAAAGGGTCTATTTGCATATACACTACAAGCCTGAGGCCCAGGCTTCTACTCTAGCTCACATCCAGGGGCTAGAGGCCGCCTACTCTCCTCCCCCAAGACTAGGGAATCAGCGGATGCCTCCTCAGTAGCCTTCTAACCCACTCCAAATTGTCAGTATCTCCCTCAAGGGAGTGCGTACATACACCGGCACCCCAGCACTAGCAGCTGTCACCCCAGGGATGGGTCCCCGCATCTCCCGGCTCTGATAGCCCACAGGGCTTGCATTCATGAGTGCTGCGGGACTGTAGCAAACACAGAAACAGTTCTCAATAGGTGCAGGAGCACCCCCCACTGCTACACACCCAGGCCAAGTATAGAGAGCAGGCAAAAACGCTCATCTCCCAGTTTTTCCCTAGAAGTGCCCTAACGATATATTTTCCTAGCTACTCTCTGACAGTCCAGCTTCCAATCAACCTGCATCTAGGTGCTGACTGTAGTGCTCCCCTTTGAGACACTGATGGGCCTTGGCACCCCCTCTACTACTGGGAAGCACCAGGAACAAAGAAGATGGCTTGGACAGTTACAGAGGTTTGAGAGACAAACAAGACCTCAGGCTGGGCTGACTGATGAGGTTCTCCTACCTGAGACCATTCCATCCAGACTGGAAGAGGTAGCTGTTTTATCAAATGTGCAGAAACCAACACAGAGAACCAAGAAAAATGAAGAAACAGGAATATATTCCAAACAAAAGAACAAGAAAAAACTCTAGGAACAGACCTTAATAAAATGGAAATAACTGACTTACCTGATAGACAGTTCAACATAACAGTCATGAAGATGCTCACTGAGGTCAGGAGAACAATGATGAACAAAATGAGAATTTCAACAAAGAGATAGAAAATATTAAAAAGCACCAAACAGAAATCACTGAGCTGGACACTGTAATACCTGCACTGAAAAATACAATAGAGTAATTCAACAGCAGACTAGGTCAGGTGTAGGAAAGAAACAGTGAACTCAAGGACAGGGCAGTGGAATTCGTCCAATAAAAGGAGCAAAAATTAAAAAAAAAAAAATAACAAAAAAGAGTGGAGACAGCTTAAGGGACTTATGAGACACCATCAAACAGACCATTCATTACATGCACTATAGGGGTCCCAAAAGGAGGACAGAGAGAGTGGGGCAGAAAGCTTATTCAAAGAAATAATGGCTGAACACTTCCCTAACCTGGGGAAAGAAACAGGCATCCAGATCCAGGAATCCTAGGGGTCCAAACAAGATGAATCCAGAGAGACCCACACTGAGGCCCATCATAAGCAAATGGTCAAAAGTTAAAGACAACGAGAGAATCTTAAAAGCAGCAAGAGAAAAGCAACTTGATAGATACAAGGGAAACCCCATAAGACTATCAGCAGATTTTCTAGCAGAAACTTTGCAGGCCAGAAGTGAGTCTCGTGATATACTCAAAGTGCTGAAAGGAAAAAAAATAACCTGTCAATAGAGAACATTCTACATGACAAAGTTGTCCTTCAGAATTGAAGGAGAGGTAAAGAGTCTTCCAGATAAGGAAAAGCTGAAGGAGTTCATCACCACTAGAGCAGCCTTACAAGAAATGTTACAGGGACTTCTTCATGGTGAAATGAAAAGATGCTAATTAGTAAAATAAGACATATCAAAGAATAAAACTCACTGGTAAAGGTAAATATAGAGTTAAATTCAGAAAGCTCTGATGTTTTAATGGTGGTATGTAAATCACTTATATTTGTAGTATGAAGATAAAAAATATAAAATATTAAAATAACTATAACTATAATAATTTGTTAATGGATACACAATGTAAACAGATGTAAATTGTGACACCAAAAATGTAAAATGCATGGGAAGGAAAGTGTATACATACAGAGCTTCTGTATATGTTTGAAGTTAAGTTGTTAGCAGCTAAAAATTGTTACAAATGAAAGATGTTTTATAAAAGCCCCATGGTAACTACAAACAAAAACCTATAGTAGACACACAAAAGAGAAAAAGAAAGAAATCTAAGGATACCACTACAGAAAATTATCAAATCACAAAGGAAGAGAATGAGAGAGGAAGAAAGGAATCACAAAACAACCAGAAAACTATTGACAAATAGACAATTGTAAGTCCACACCTATCAATACTTACTTTAAATGTAAGTGGACTAAATTCTCAAATCAAAAGACATAGTGTGGCTGAATGAAAGAAAAGACCCATTTATGTGATGCCTACAAGAGACTCATTTCAGCTTTAAGGACACAAACATACTGAAGGGGAAGGAATGGAAAAAGATATTGCATGCCTATGGAAACCAAAAGAAAGCAGTAGCTATACTTATGTGAGACAAAATGGACTTTAAGCCAAAGCCTGTAACAAGAGACAAAGAAGGTCATTATATATGATAAAGGGGTTAACTCATTAAGAGGATATAACATCTGTAAATATTTATGCACCCAACATAGAAGCACCTAAATGTATAATACAAGTATTAACAAGTATTAACAGACCTGAAGGGTGAAATAGACAGCAATACATTAATGGTTGGGGACTTCAATGCCCCACTTACAATAAGGGATAGATCATCCAAACAGAAAATCAATAAGGAAACAGGACATTAAACTACACGTTAGACCAGATAGACCTAATAGATATTTACATAACATCCAAGAGCAGCAGAATACACATTCTTCACAAGCACACACGAAACATTCTCCAGGATAGATTATATGTTAGGCCACAAAACAAGTCAATAAACTTAAGAAGATTGAAGTCAAGCGAAGCATCTTTTCTGACTATAATGATATGAAACTAGAAATCAATTACAAGAAGAAACATGGAAATTTCAGAAATATGTGGAGATTAAACTATATGTTCCTGACCACCCAATGGGTCAGAAAAGAAATCAAGAGAGAAATTTGAAAATATCTGAGACAAATGAAAATGAAAATACAACACACCAAAACTTATGGGATGTAGAAAAAGCAGTTCTAAGCAGAAATTTTATAGCGATAAATGCCTGCATTAAGAAAAAAGGACGATCTTACATAAACAACCTAACTTTATACCTCATGGAGTGAGAAAAAGAACAAACTAAGCTCAAAAGTAGCAGAAGGAAAAAATAACAAAGGTCAGAGGAGAAATAAATGAAATAGAGACTAAAAAGATAATAGAAAAAATCAATGAAACTAAGAGCTGGGTTTTTTAAGATAAACAAAATGGACAAACTTTTAGCTAGACTTATCAAGAAAAAAAGAGGACTCAAATGAAATTAGAATGAAAGAGGAGAAATTACAACTGACACCACACAAATACAAAGGATCATAAGAGACTATTATGAATAATTATATGCCAACAAATTGGACAACCTAGAAAAAAATGGATAGATTCCTAAAACATATACCCTACCAAGACTAAATCATAAAGAAATAGAAAATAGGAGCAGACCAATGACTAGTAAGGCGATTGAATCAGTGATCAAAAACCTCCCAACAAATAAAACTCCAGGACCAGATGGCTTCACTGGTGAATTCTACCAAAACATACAAAGATGAATGAATAATCCTTCTCAAACTCTTCCAAAAAAATAAAAGGATGGAAGACTTCCAAACTAATTTTATGAGGCCAGCATTACTCTGATAGCAAAACCAGACAAGGCCAATTCAAGAAAAGAAAATTATAGGCCAATATCCCTGATGAATGTAGATGCAAAAATCTTCAACAAAATATTAGCAAGCTGAAATCAATGGCACAATAAAAGGACATACACCGTGATCAAGCAGGATTTGTTCCAGGGATGTAAGGATGGCTCAGCATCAGCAGTCAATCAACATGATACGCCACATTAACAAAATGAAGTCGAAAAATCGTACTATCTTCTCAACAGATGCAGATAAAGCACTCGGCAAAATGCAACATACGTTTATGATAAAAATCTCAACAAATTGTGTATAGAGGAAACATACCTCAACATAATAAAGACTAAATATGACAAACCCACAGCTAACATCATACTCAGCCGTGAAAACCTGAAAGCTTTTTCTGTAATATTGGGAACAAAACAAGGATGTCCACTCTTGCCACTTTTATTCAACTTAGTACTGGAAGTCAGAGCAATTAAGCAAGAAAAATAAATAAAAGGCATCCAAGTCAGAAAGGAAGAGGTGAAATTATCTCTATTTGCAGATGACTTGATATTATATATAAAACCCTAAAAAGACTCCACCAAAAAACTGTTAGAACTAATCAATGAATTCAGTAAAGTTGCAGGTTACAAAATTAACATGCAAACATCAGTTGCATTTCTCTACACTAACAATGAACTGTCAGAAAGAGCAATTAAGAAAACAATCATATACAATAGCACCAAAAAAAAAAAAAAAAGCTCCTAAGAGTAAATTTAACCAAAGAGGTGAAAGATTTGTATCTAAAAAGAGACTGCTGAAAGAAATTGAAGAAGACACAAATAAATGGAAAGATATTTTTTTGCTCATGGACTGGAAGAATTAATATTAAAATGTCTATGCTATCCAAAGTGATTTACAGATTAAATGTAATTCTGTCAAAATTCCAATGGCATTTTTCACAGAAATAGAAAAAACAATCCGAAAGTTAGTATGGAACCACAGAAGACCCCAGATAGCCAAAGCAATCTTAAAAAAGAAGAAGGAGGCATTCCCCCTGTCTGATTTCAAACTAAACTAAAAGCTACGGTAATCAGAAGAGTATGGCCTTGGAACAAACACAGATACATAGATCAGTGGAACCGAACAGAGAGACCAGAAATGAACCCATGTATATATGGTCAATTAAGTTATGACAAAGGAGCCAAGAATACACAAGGGGGAAAGGACAGTTTCTTCAATAAACGGTGTTGGGAAAACTTTATAGCCACATGCAAAAGAATGAAACTGGCCCCTCTATTACACCATACATAAAAATCAACACGAAATGGATGAAAGACTTGAACATAAGACTTGAAACTGTAGAACTCCTAGTAGAAAAGAGGGGGTAAGTTCCTTGATATCAGTCTTGGCAATGTTTTTTTTGTTTGTTTGTTTGTTTGTTTTGGATTTGACACCAAAAGCAAAAATAAACAAATGGAACTATATCAAATTAAAAAGATTCTGTACATCAAAGGAAATGATCAACAGAGTTAAAGGGCAACCTATGGAATGAGAAAAATATTTGCAAATCATATATCTAATAAGGGGTTATTATCCAGAATAATATAAAGAACTCCTACAGTTCAACAACAAAATAATGAGCAAAGGAGTTGAATAGATATTTCTTCAAAGAAGATGTACAAATGGCTAAATGAGCATATGAAAAGGTGCTCAACATTGCTAATTATCAGAGAAATGCAAGTCAAAACCACAATGAAGTATCACCTCAGGCCCATTAGGATGGCCACTATCAAAAAAATCGAGAAAATAACAAGTGCTGGTGAGGCTGTGGAGAAATTGGAACTCTTGTGCACTGTTGGTGGGAATATAAAAGGGTGCGGCCATCATGGACAACAGTATAGAAGCGCCTCAAAAAATTAAAAATAGAACTACCATTTGATCTAGTGGTCCCACTTCTGGGCGTATATCCAAAGGAAATGAAAACAGGATCTCAGAGAGATTCTGCACTCCCACGTTTTTGGCAGCATTATTCACAATAGCCAAGATACGGAAACAACTTAAGTGTTCATCAGTGGATGAACGGATCAAAAGGACGTGGTGAATATGTATAAAAGGGAACACTATTCAGCCACGAGCAAGAAGCACATCCTCCTGTTTGTGACAACATGAATGGCCTTGAGGGTGTTATGCTGAGTGAAATAAATCAGACAGAAAGACAAATACTGTATGATATCACTTATATATGGAATCTAAAAAGGCTGCACTCAGGGAAGCAGACTGGAATGGTGGTAACCAGGGGCTAGGGGGTGGAAGAAAACGGGAGATGTTGGTCAAAGATTACAGTCTTCCAGTTAGAAGCTGAATAAGTTCCTGGGATCTAAGGTACAGCGTGGTGGTTGTAGTTAACGACACTGTATTATATACTTGAATTGCTAGGAGAGTACCTGTTAAATGTTCTCCACACGAAAAGGAAATGGATTATGTGATGCAGGTGTTAGCTAATGCTATGGTTGGAATCATTTTGCAATATATAAGTGTATCTAATCAACATTGTACACCTTAACCTTATACAGTGTTATATGTCAATTTTATCTCAATAAAGCTAGAAAAGTAAAAGAACTCATTTTCCTCCCCAAAGGGGAAACCTAAGTCCCGTCAGCCACTGTATTCGTTTCTCGTGGAAGGTCGACATTCTCCTCTATGTCCTAGTCTAGTTCAGTCATAATCCTTTCTTGATACCTCATAACCATAGAACAAATTATAAAACACATCCTGTATGAAATATTAGGGGCTATAGGAGGAGAAAGAAAATGACTTGGATGTAATAGAGAAAAGAAGGAAAAATGTTATTACAGTCCTCGTTTTCTCAAGACTTTTGAGTCTGAAGTTGGACTCTTTAACAGACTTTCTTTAGCCTGATCACACGTTTTTCTCTCGCCCTCATCCTGTGCCTCTGCTGGGTAGAGCTCTTTGTCTGTTGGGGAGATCCAAGTCCTTATTCCCGAGAGCTCCTGTTTCTGGGTGGTCTTTCTTCTACTGAGATGCTGTCGTCTCCGTGATGCTAGCTTCCGTGACTGGACACCCAGCCTCAGCCGTGATTTCCTGGGCACTGTCAGTATCCTGATCTGCAGAGACACTTCACAGAGACGCTGTCAGACCTGTCACAGCCCGAAGTGGTAGAGCTTCTCGCACGTGGCCCGAGTGAAGCCCTGGCCTCCTCTCAAAGTTGGCAGGCTAATGGGTGATTTGGGAAACGGGGCTGGCTGTGGCTCACGTGTAGTTCATATTAGTTTCTAAACAGAGTCCTGTCAAGTGCCGAGGCTGCTTGGTGGCAGCAGAGGTGCATGTGCTCTCTTGCCTCTGGCTTTGCGCAGGGAGAGATGCCCGTCACCCCCCGGCCCTGGACACAGCAGTTCTGCTGAGGGAGCAGGTTGACTCTTGGGGGGCAACATCCACCCTCTGGCACACATCCAGGTGTCAGATGTACTTGTTTCTTCTCAGCAGGCTTGGGAAGAGTGAGAGCACCCAGGTGGGGGGCCTGCATGATGTCCTTGGGACGCGGAAGTGACCACGGTCCCCTGCAGGTGGAATCGAGAGAGAAGATGGGGCCTGGCACAGAGTCGGACTGGAGCTGCCCTGCTGTTCCTAGCAGGTAAAATGAGATTGCTTCTGGTGGTTTTACTGGGAAACAGAAAAAAGCGTTTCCCAAATTGATAGCTGCCTGTGGGGTGCCCGGGGCTGTGCTGCGTCGTTATAGTAACGAAACTACAGCAGAACAACAGGTGCACGTGGGGTCATCAGATGATGGAATTAACAGTGCACCTGTCACCCCCAGGACCCTCTGTAGTCCACGCTGGTCCAGCAGGGGAGTTAAGTGGGAGTCACGGAGCACCCTTACATCTTCGGTTCTTTGGCAGTTCACCCAGGGGCATGACATCGCTTTGGATGGACCCTTCTGGTGGGGAGGTGGCCCAGGGTCTTCAGCTTGGTCCTTCTCACCTTAACAGTCCTGCCTCCTTAGGTGAGGAGGGGCGTGGGGTTCCGTATTGAGGGTCCTCTATTCCAACTCTGTGTTCAGCAGCTGGAAAAATAACCAGAGGGTAAGCTTATAGATCCACAGGGTTCGCAGTGAGAAGGACTTGAGCCCAAGCTCCATTTATCCCTTGGCCCCCGTGACCTTTACTGCATGACCGTCCTGCCACTTTGGCCACAGGGCGTCAGTGGCCTGTCTTCTGATGCTAATGGGATCTTTCCTGCTTAAAACTCAACTATGTCAGATAACTTAGTGGTCTGCATGCGTTTTCCTCATAGACTCCCCAAAGGAATTTAATTAGTTAATTGATTGATTGATTGATTAATTAATGAATTTATGGCTACGTTGGGTCTCCATTGCCGCGCACAGGCCCTCTCTAGTTGCGGCGATCGGGGGCTACCGCTGTGCACAGGCCTCTCTTCTCATTGTGGTGGCTTTTCTTGTTGCGGAGCACGGGCTCCAGGCGTGTGGGCTTCAATAGTTGTGGCACGCAGGCTCAGTAGTTGTGGCGCGCAAGCTCTAGAGCACAGGCTCAGCAGTTGTGGCGCGTGGGCTTAGTTGCTCTGCGGCGTGTGGGATCCCCCGGACCAGGGCTCGAACCCGAGTCCCCTGCACCGGCAGGCGGACTCCCAACCACTGCGCAACCAGGGAAGCCCTTCCCAAAGGAATTTTGAAAAACAGTTTACATCTCACACGTTTAACTTGACAGCTCACACTTTTCTGATAGGTGTAGATAGTTAAAACGGATCACAGACCACTATAAATTTTAAAATGCTGCATGATAACATCCAAGAAAGGTGACATTTTTGTTGACACATGTTCAGAGTTAAAAGAAAACCCCAAATTTTCAAATGTCCAAGAAGAGGCATTTGAAAATATTTTTAAAGTGAATAGCATGCTGGCCACACCCCAGGAGCAAGAAGACACGCATGTGAAGACACTGGGATCTTAGGATGTGTTGTCACCACAGGAGAACCTGGCTTGTCCTCACTGATGCACTTGGTCCACTGGCTTTAATCCTCCGAGCCTCAGTTTGATCCGCTGTGAATGGTGATAATAACATCTTCCACACGGCCTCGCTGGGACAGCTAAAGGAGACGACGTTCCTTGCAGGTCTCACATTCTCCGCGGGACACCTAGCTGACAGCACGGCGCACTCCAGAAACAGAGTTTTCTTCGTGGCCACAGCATTAAGGGTTTAAGATCATAAAGTCTCAGATCTAAAGATAAAGAGGCAGAGCTAGAGATGCCAAGAGCTCCTTGGGACTTGGGGCTGTGATTTCCCAAGGCTCCGTCGGAGGTGAATTCTGTGTCATCTTGAGAAAGGTTTGGCAGGTGCTTCTTCCTTTGCCCCCCAGCCCCCCTATTTGTAATTCCTGGCGAAGCAGGTGTGGACGTTCCCTGCAGCAAGAGGCAGCAACGCAGGCTACTTCCCCACGGATGCGTGAAGAGTGCTGGAAGGCCCGCGTGCGTCCTCCCTGGCAGCTGCGAACTCGGGGCTGCGCTGAGATGCTGGGACGCAAGGTGGTGGCTGGTGCCCGATGGCTGCGGCGAGCAGAAGGCCCTCCCGTGGACCAGCTGTGGGCAAGGTGGGAGCCAAAGGCCAGCCTTTGCTGTCGGAAGCCTGGAGACTTGGGGCTGCTCCCCTGCAGCGTGACTTAGTGTAACCTGACCACTCCCACTGGGAGTGAAGCAGGGTGGCCACGATAGGTGCTGGGCGTCAGGACCCCAGGTTTCCGGTGTTACTGGCAAACCGAGGCTGGTTTTCTCTGAGCCTTAATTTCCTCATCAGTAAATGAAGGAAACTGAACTAGACTTTCTCTCAGTCGTTTTATGAGTCCATTAGTGTCTCTCTCTCTCTGTGTCTCTCTGTCTCTCTTTTATCTCGTACCCATCTATCATTTATCCATCTATTATCTATCTATTTATCTGTAACTGTCCATCTGTCCGTCCTTAGTCTAGAGACTAAGGTGAATGACTAAGTAAACCGTAATATTTTTGCTATGGTCTGAATGTTTATGTCCACCAAATTTCATATGTTGGAAACCTCATTCCCAGTATGATGGTGGTAGGAAGTGATGCCTTTGGGGATGATTAGGTCCGAGGATGGAGCCCTCATGAAAGGGATTAGTGCTCTTACAAAAGAGGCCCCACAGAGCTCCCTCACCCCTTCCGCCTCGTGAGGACCCAGGGAGAAGCCACCCGTCTGCATCTCAGATGGGGCCCTCACCCGACCGTACTGGCACCCTTCCAGCCTCCAGAACTGCGAGGAAGAAACATCTGCTGCTTCTAAGCTGCTTAGTCTGTGGCATTTTGTTAGAGCATCTCAAAAGGACTACGACAATTTTCACAAAATTCAAATCTTAAATTCCACTCACCATTCTGTGTGAAAGCAAGCTTAAAAGAAGGAAGCAAGCCTTGTCACGGACTTTCCCTTAGACGCCGTTACTTCTGAGATGAAGAAGAGTTATGCATTTTTGCTTTGAACAAGACTTTTGTTTCTTGGGAGGGCCTTGCAGACAGAGAGAATTCAAAAAGGAGCTCTTGAATTTCACAGCTGGAAAAGGCATCTAAGCAAACACACCCTAATCAAAATAGCTTTGCCCCTCTTCTTACATCAATTCACTGAAGCAAAAAGAAACTCCCTCTTACTGGAAACTCAATTCCTGACAGATGGAGAAAAAGGGGTAGGCACCTGACGAAAATAACACAACGAAGTGACATGGCAACCTTGTGGTGAGAGGCTCCATGCAAAAGGGAGACACCTGCAAGAAAACGAGAAGATTTTCAGGAGAAATTTCCATTGTGAAAGCAACGCTTGGTGAAAAGTCCTGTTGTGTGATTCTGTAAGGGATCTGGCAAGGGAAACATGACTCCCGTCCTGAGGAAAGGAGAAAGGGCCGCAGGCTAAGATTCTGGGGTGAGGAGGAACCCTTAGGTGCAAAGGGAATTTTGCCATTGGTTATCAGGTCAACTCCTGCACCAGAAGCATCAATAAACTCTCCCAAGTAGTTTCTCTCTTTTCTTTGGTTAAGATTTGGTTCCACTGCATGTAAAGGAAAACCTCAAAGAGCAGTGACTTGCACATATAGGAGTTTACTCTGTGATGGAAAGCAGGTCCATGCCTAGGCATTCCTGGGTAATGCAGCAGCACAGTGGCACCAGGGACCCAGGCCTCTTCCGACTCTCTGTTCCCAGGTGCATTTTCAGGGAAACCTCATGGTCCAAAATAATCAATGGGCCTCCTGCCATCACATCTGTATTCCAGAGCAGGAAAAAAAGAGCCATGAATGGGCAAAATGGGCTCACTACCCAACAGAGTTATCTCATGAAGAGATCTGCCCAGAACTCCCGCCACACTGTGAACGTAGTCACCCGCTGATACTTGTCAGGAAGGCTGGGCAGTGCAGCCTGTCAGGTGGGCATGTGGCCCCTCCCAAGGGAAAACAGGGCTCTGGGACTAAATCGGGGAGAAGGGAAACTGTGAGGTGACTAACAGCTTCTGCCACGTTATTTTTCCAACTTTTGTCTGTGAGACAGTTATTGGGATCAGTTATAGATTCAGAAATAATACAGCATACGAACCTATCCGTTGAGAAAACGGTGCCTTGGCCCTAAATCCTGAAATTTCTCATACAGCTTAGTTGAGGAACAGGTTCTTCAGGAGCTGTTTGCAGGCTGGTGTTTCCCAAATGTGTTCTCGCAGCTAGTCATGGGCCATCCAGGGCTGTCACAGATGCAACCTGAAAAACGCTTTCAGCAGCAAATACATTTGAAACTGATTGCTCCCAGGACTTTAACACACTAAAGTGCTCTGTGACTCTCAGAAACAGTGGCTCCCCAAAGCATCTGACTGCAGTCTTTCCCCTGAGCAGTCCCTAGATGACTGCTCCAGGGACCGCACTTTCTGAGCTGCCTTGTAGGTTACAACGCCCTGGGCTGGGAGCGTCTCATTTAACTGGGTGATTTGTGACCATCTAACTGAAGACCCAGAAATAGAGAATTGTTTCCTCATTATCAAAGATAGATTGGATCCTCTGTGCTTTAAAATGTAGGTATTATTATTATTATGCAGATAGGTAAAGCCAACAGATGAGCAGAGGACTGCCATCGGGAAGACAGTTTATCAGTACAAGTTCCAAGAGGAGGGGTGTGCCGCGCCAGGGAGGCCCGCGCAGGGAAACAGCAGGGTCCGTCAGAAGGCAGAAGGTGTGAGAAGCGCCCAGAGCTTTTCCTGTGGTTTCCACGTGAAGGAATAGACAAGGCAGGGGAAGCAGGTCTAGGACGGGCTATTTTGGGTATTGCCATGTGCTCTGGGGCATGGGGCCTGTCCCTGCCTTGAGGGAAAGTGGACCAGAGCATGGGGGCCCGTCAGAAGGTGGGGCTGTGGGCTGGCGACTGGTGGGCAGGCAGGCTGGCAGGTGAGCCCTTTGCCATCTCTACGAGTTGGCTATGCCGGGAGGAGCAGTCTCTCACCTCAAGGGGCCCCAGATGCCAGAGCTTTGGGAACTTGGAAAGTAGGGGTCGATGCACCAGGGGAGGGAGCAGGGTTCCCCCAATGTCCCTCCCCCCGCCTCGCCTCGGGCTTACCTGTGCTCCAGCTGCCCTGGTCCCGGTGCATCTGGGGAGTTGCCCCACAGGACTCTCCTCCGCCGATGCCTCCCATGACGGTAGCTGAAAATGTAAGAAGTGAAGCTACTAGAAAAGTCATCGCCCTCCTTCATCACACATCTGCACGCAGGACCCTCCGACACGGGCCCAGGCCCTCGTCTGTCTGGGCAGCTTTCCCCGTCCTCAGGCAGGGAATGAGCTGGACGGCCCTGCACCTGTTTCATCCTTAGCGAGGCCCCGCGTGGCTCCCGGGGTCATGGGGGAGGGGAGGAGGACATCGTCTTCTGTGAACCCTCAGCTCGGTGTGTTCTTGGAGCAGGTGCTCACAGGTGAGAGGTGAGGGTGTGGACGGGCGTCCCTCCTGGTCCCCGCATCCACAGGCGTTTCTTGCTTCTCCTGGGTCACTGCGGAGCATATGACCTCCCAACGTCTCCCCTGCCCCCTACCCCCGGGGGGCCCGCTGGGGAAGCCGGTTAGCGAGTCAGCTGGCCGGGGACAACGGGGCACAGAGGGATTCGTGCTGAGCCAAGAGACCATCCCGCCTCTGGGACTCATTTTGAAATGTTTTCAGGTGCTGCGCTGGTCACATTAAACCCACCCCTGTAGACTGGCCGGGGGGACCTTGAGTTGATGGCCTTCTAGTGTACGTGGGTTATTTTATTTTCTTAACACCCTTGAAGAGGTGGCATTACCACCATGGCCCTTTGAGGAAGCAGGTTCGGGGGGGGCATTTGGGAGCTGGGCAGAGCGGAGGCTCCAGGGCCCGCGCCCAGCAAGCGTCTGACGAGCGGCCTGCCCTCCTGACTTCAGTCTTGTCTCCAAAATGCTGTGGGACCTGCCGTAGGAAAAGGACAAGAGAAATGGAGACAACGTGGCTGCAAAGGGTGGAAGTACTGCGCAAGCAGAGCCGCGGCACAGTTCTCGGAACTTGGCAGGTCTTCAACAGATAGTGCCCGAAACTCTGAAACAAGCCGTAAGTTCCGTTTTTTTCAACACCATATGCTCAGTACAGCGGACCGCCTGGAAGCTGAGGGTGCGCTGGGCTGGCAGAGCTTAAACCTCGCACAGGGACGTCGGGGGATGGCGCCGGCAGGGAGGCCGGCCGCAGGGAGGCGGAGGGAATGCCTGGGCTCCCGCAGGGCCCGGAACGCTCCGCCCCCGCGAGGCCCGCGGCCGTGGAGCTGCGGCTCTCACTCCAGTGCGATGAGCGCGGCGGGTCCTCCCCTTCCTTCTCAGCAGCCGAGCTGTGGGACGGATGGGTCCGCGCCCGGATCGCCCTGCGAGCACACGCGCGTCGGCGGCTGCGCACGGCGACGAGGCCATGTGTTACCCCGGTGTCTGGAGCTCTTCAGGCCTTGGAGATGGTTCCAGTTTGGGGAGTGAGAAGAACCAGAGCAGGCCTGCTTTCCCCGCTGGCTGGTCAGAGCTCTCACCGGCCGTCTGTCTGATTGGACAGCCGTCAGCCAGGAGCTGAGGCCCGGCGGGCTGCCGGCGACCCCTCGACCTCACTTAAGGAAAGACGGTCTGGTCTCCTCGCCTGTCCTGGTTGGAGCCCGGCCTCCCCTCTGGAAGAAGGGCCCCGACGGCCTTCGGGCTCACTGGTTCTGAGCCCTGGCTCTGGCGAGGATCTTGTCCCGGGGCCCGGAAAGAACGAGGACGGGGTTTTGAGCATAAGCAAAAACGTCCCCAGGCCGCCCAGACCCCACGCATCTACGCGACCGACCCACCGCGAAGGGTCTCTGAAGGTCACGCACTTGAAAGCAGTCTCGAGGGGCCTCAGAGCTGCGCCTGCGGGACCAAGGCTGGAGGCTGGGAGACCATCCCGGGCCTTTGCTTTAAAGCGTTGCACCAACAACGGGAACCTCGGCTAGGAAATTAGTTGCCGCCATCTGCTGAGGTCCTGCTGCGAGCTGCCCTCTGTCCTCAGGGGACTGAGGCCGCAGGTGAGGCCAGGTCAGCAGTGAGGACAGGCAGGCAGGACGTCGAGGCGAGGGTGGGCACGAGGGGCACTCTGCACACTCTCCACCTCCGCCCGTGCGTTCCCGCTGCTCTTTGTCTATTTTATTGCTTTTGCAAATCAAAGGCATTGCTAAGGTCTATTATTTATCTATTTTTGGTTTAAAAATGATGCTTCCCGATTACTGAGTAGACACAAAGAAAGGAGTTCCCCAAAGCCAGGACCGCTGAGCATAGAGTGAAACCCAAACACCAGCACAAAAGCAGACCTGGCAGAGATCAGCCGATTATTTGGATCCATTAGACGACAAATAGATTTTATCCAAATGAGCAGTCTCGCAACTACACACTAATCAAGCAAGACAGAGAAATGCCAAAACTACTCTGTGCTTTTGCAGACAGTGGGAAAATTTATAACTTCTGCTATAAAATGGATCCAAAAATACTTCCTTGCTTTACATGAAAACTCCATGAGCTTCTTCAGAGGATACTTGAATTCCCCAAGAACGTGGCCTCGTTTGAATGCAACCCCTGTCACCTTGTGACCCCTAATAATGTTCCCGAATGGGATCCCCTTGGGCGAAGTACCTCCTCCCACAGTTTCCCTAGGGTCGTGTTCCTCTGCTCACGGGATGCTGACCACCCGGGTGCCTGGGATCCTGCCTCTGCGGCCAGGGGAGTGGACCCTGGAGGATTTTGAGGTCTCTGTTGCTTTTACAAATGGAACCGTTGTTACTGAGAGCAGAGGCGAATCATTTTATTCCTTCCTTTCTTTGGGCAAAACCTTCATTCCCTTCGGACCACGGAAAGCCGTTCTTTAAAAGAGCGTTATTTATTTGGCAGTATCTGTTATATCGTGGTTTGTTTATTTTTAATTGGTGTGTGAGTGGCTCATGTAGGCCAACCTCCCCTACCTGGAAGGTCTGGGCTCTCTAGATCATAAGGTGGCTCTGGAATTCGATCTTGACATCACTGTGCTTGAAACAATAGAGGACAGGATGGATTCAAGGTGTCCTTGGGGAGCCGGGGCTGGGCCAGGGAATGAACACACCTGCAGGAAGGAAGCCTGCGAGCCCCTCCTTCCGGTTTGTTTGCCCCGGGGTGGCTGAGGGAGGGAAGATGCTTCCCTGGAAGCATCTGAGAACTCAGGTGCGCTTCCGACAGCTGTAACGATGGTTGTGATTGCACTTGGCCGATGCTTCATAGCTTTCGGAGCAGCGTTCGGGGCGTGTGCCAGTTTCTGGCGCGTGTCAACCGCGTCAGCGCTGGAGCATCTTGGAAACGCGGGGCGGCGGTAGAAACGAGAGGTGTGAGGGCTGATGGGGCCCCTGGTCCCAGCCGCTCTCAAGTTTCCTGAGTAGTTTTGCTTTTTATTTTTAGAGGAGTCTTAGATCACGGGGTGAGCAGTGAGAAGAATGAAAACAGAAAATCCTGGCCATGTGGGGAAATGTCTGAGTCCGATACTGAGTGAGGCTTTTAAAAAAGAGTAAAAAAATAAGTAATAATAATAACAGGGCAGGGTGATCTCACACTTTTTACCTGTGTGCATCTATTGATCGCCAACAGATTGTGTCTCTGGAATAATTAAACAGGCCAAAATTCCAATAGAATAGGATTCGTCGAAGTCCTGCAACTGCCTGTGGATACCATGATGTCGTTTATTTTAAATGATAGTTTTAAAAGATTAAGATGTGTTTATTGACAAATATTTGCAAAAAACAAACAAAAAACCACCCATAATCGACCATCCAGGTATAACTACTGTTAATGTTTTTGTGTTTTTCCTTTCTAGTCTTTTCTTTTTTCATACATTTATACATATGTATTACAAAATCCATTAGGAGAACAAGGGACCCTGACAGAGGGCTTTTTGTCCAGGATGGCAGGGTTGGCTCACTAATTAGAAATTGATGATATACAATATACTGACAGAACACAAGAGAAAAATAATCCAGTCATTCCACAGTGCCTAAAAAGGTACTTGTAAAAGGGCACCATTCGTTTTTTTAAGCTTTGTTTAAAAAAATGCAAGAGTAGACAGAATGGTCTAATGAACCCCCATGTCCCCACCACACAGCTTCACCTATGAGCGCTGTTTTCTTTTTTTCAAGTTTTATTGAGGTATAATTGACAAAATCGTATATATTTAATGTGTACCAACTATGGCTACTCTTGTTACATCTGTACCCCAAGCACTTCCCTCTCTCTTATGTTATTTTGAACCAACCCCCAGACGTTATATCATTTCATCCATTCGTAGTTAGTACTTATCCCTTAGAGGTGAGGATTCATAAACAGCCCTGATGCCATTATCACACCAAAAACCGAGCGATACTCCCTCAATGCCATCAAACGTCCAGTAAGTGCTGCAATTTCTCGTCGTCTCACGAATGTCATAATCTTTTCGTAGCTGTTTATCTGGACCAGGATCCAGGTGAATCCCACCCACTGGAACTGGTAGATGTCTTTTAAGCCTCTTTTCACCTAGAAGCATCTCCCTCCCCCTCAACCTTTCTCTCCTGGAGAGAAGCCGGAACGTGTGTGCCGGTGCATGGCCTTTGAGGACAAAACAGCTGTGTAGGGTGTGCTTACATTTGGGGGCAGGTGTTGAGGAAAGGGGATGATGCTGGCGGGACCTGAGAGCCCGCAGGAGGATCCGGCCCCGGGGAGGGAGCAGGTGTCAGCACAGAAACCCCCGTGACCCAGGAAAGGGAGGGAGATGCTGCCCGATCTCCTCTCTCCCTGGAGATGACTTCTTTGCTCCCAGCTCAGTCTCAGGAGAGACGGAAGTGTGTGACTTGCACTGGAAAGTCAGTGTACAGGCCATTCACATGATCTCAGCTCCCTTTTCCCCCTCAGGCCTTGTTTGCATTCTTTGCTTTGAAGCGGAATCTAGAGAAAGTGGATGAAGGTGTAGCTGTGGACTGTTTTAAAAATGCATGAAGTTCAAGGGAAGCAAAAACTTTACTAATCATCAAAGAAATGGAAATTAAAATAACATTTTGAGTTTATCTTCTTTTTTTAGCTACTAAGTCAGCAAAAACTAATTTAATTCCTGGCAAGGTTGCAGTAAAAAAAAAAAAAAACACCAAAATGCTCACTTTAGTTGTTGTAAGTTGTTAAAAGCTTTTCCGAAAGCAAGTTGGAAAATGGTTATACCAGTGGGCAGGCTCGCGTCACTCATGGAAATTCATCTCAGGGAAATAATTCCGTGGGAGAAACAAGCTGCATTTGAGTGTCCAGTGATGGGAATGAACCCCATGCACCCTCTGAACGGGACGGGGGCAGAGCAGGAGGGTCATGATGGTGCGGACTCATCACCGGTGGAGGCGGCTTTGAACAATATATTAGGTGAAAATACTGGCTGCCCCTTGAAGCATTCATACAGCCAGGATTGGAAAATATCAACACACGAAAATCACGGGGTTGACAAAGCCGTACTGTGAGTTACACACGATGCTAAATTGTTTTACAGTGAAAACAAAGATTGAAAAGCTGTGTTTTAGGAAATACAGCCCGTGGTGTCCTGGAGAAGCTAAGGGACTGGCCCGTCGACCAGAGGCCCGTGTCCAGCATAGGTCACGTGGCGAGAACTGATCTGCCTCCTCCTGGGCTCCGGGCGGGTGCCTTCTCCAGCAGAGAGAATGCGGCCGTGTCCTCTCCTCACTAGGTCCCCTAATTGGAGTGGCCATCAGACAAGAGATCTGGGGGGAAGCAATGGCATTTCTTCCAAGCTGAGGAGATGGGTGGGGAGGGAGTGCAGAGAGCTGGGGACTCCTGGACTTCACTGGCGGTCTGAATGATGGCTTTGCAGGCGAGACCAGCAGTCTCTGATCATAAATATGGGGGTGCTGACAGACGGGCTGCACCCTGGGACCCGGGGTCACAGTTCACGAGCCACGTGGGCCGCCTGGGCCGCAGGGCTGGGCCGCGAGCTGAGCGTGGGCTTCTGAGGACGCGGGGCTGGCCCGCCTTCCGGGAAAGGCCCCGTTTTCTCAGGTTTCCCTGGAGGAGGCGCCTGGGGAGGGGCCCGGGGAAAGAATGGTCCCTTTCAACGCGGCAGATGCCGTCTGGCCCAGAGCCAGCGGCGTACAAACCCCAAGGGGCCCACTACCTTGAAAAATCTGCACACATTCAAAGTGTGCAGACTTTGCACATGCACAAGGGTGCACCATAAACGTGAGGGTTTTTGCATCCTGTGACCGTGGAGGGCCTGCGCCCCCTGAGCCTGGGCCGTGGGCACAGATGAACGCGTGTGCGCGCCCCGGGCACAGGTCCACGCATGCGTGTGCGCGTGCTGCTGGGGCGCACGGTCCCGAGGGTGGCGAGCCTGTGGCCCTGGGCTTGGCGGCGGCTGGGGGTGGCCCTTGGAACGGCTGCCCAGACTGGTCCTGAGCAGGCGACGGGCTCGCGTCCTGAGAAGAGGAAATGTGCTCTCATCCTGGGGGTGGATGGACGCGGCCCCGGGGCTAAGCTCGGGCCCAGCCCCCTGGTCCTGAGGCCTTTACCGCCGCTCCGCTCACCGGCTCCCAGCATCCACGTGCTTCTCACCAGTGGGGAAGATGGCCTGGGCTGGCCCCAGCACAGGGACGGCCTGGAGGGCCCGGAGGACGGCCGGCCCTCACGTGCCCCGTCCCGTGGCCCAGAAGGTGGCCGAGTGCGGGGCTGGGTGGAGCTCGGGGGCCAAAGGCCTGGAGGACAGTGGAGCCCCCAAGAGCCCCTGCACCCCGTCTGTGCCCACGTGTTCCCCTGCGGTTGGGCAGGGACGTTCGGAATCAGCCCCTTCACGTTTCTCAGCCGTGGCAGATACAAACACCATTCGCCGTCGTAGCCGTTCTTTATGCCAGCTCAGTGGTTTGAGCACGTTCACAGGTCGTGCGGCCACAGCTCCACCCAGCTCAGAGCTCCTTTCGTCCTCCCAAACCGAACCTGTCCCCTAAATGCGAGCCCCACCCTCCCGTAACGTCTGCTGTGCTTCCCGTCTGTGGGTTTGGCGACCGGAGACCTCCTGTGAGTGGCGTCGCCAGCACCTGTCCTTCTGTGAACGGCTGGTGTCACTGAGTGCCATGACTTCAAGGCCCACCCCTGATGCAGCCGGGGCCCCATTCGAGTGTGAGCTGCACACGGGCTGAAGGCCTTCTCTTTTCTCCGCAGTGCCCGGGCTCAGTTCTCACAGCAGCAGTGGGCTTGCTGGGCCGGGGTCTCTGCGTGGGGCGGCTGGGGTGCGCCGGCGCGGGGCTCCTGGAGTCTTTGATCTGGGGAGGGGTCGGCCCTAGGCCTGCCCTCGGCTTTCCTGCTTTACTGGATTCACACAGGAAGGAGACCTTGGAATCGGGGCCGGTGAAGGGAGCGCGCTCGAGGGTGGGGACGCCCACACCCTCCTGAACGATTCAGAGAGCTGGTGTGGCTTTCGGCCTATTTTCTGGGTTTAACATGACTTAACACTGCATCCTTTAGAGAAAATAGTTCTGTGCTCACTTAGTGGCAGGCCTTACAGGACATGTCTGCTGGACTTCCCTGTGGACCCCAGCACTGTTCCAGCCCAGCGCAGACAGCATCCGCGAAGGGGCTGCAGGTGACCCCCGGTGTGCGCCGTCTGTGCTGTCTCCCTGCTCTGTAATGACGAGAATGGGGGTGACCACAGCTGCCGTGGACGCCATGGGCAGAAGAGGCGGCGGCACCCTCAGCCTGGGTCTGACCCCTGCAATCGGGGGCACCCGCCTGGAACCATTACGTGAGAGAGCGGGAAGTTCCTCTGTTCTTTAAGCTCCTGGATTTTGTAACTGTTCCAGCAGTTTACTCTGCTTGTCTCTATTACCATGTTTTGAATGTTTGGAGAAGTTAAGATATTCAAGGTCACAGAGCTGGGATCTAAATACTGTTCATCTAATTCCAAGACCTTGACCCACTCATTGCGTCAGACCAATCAAGACTGAGAAAGAGACTGTGGCTCGGGGACATACGGTCTGCGGTTCAAAGCCAGCCTGGTGGTCAGGGAGCACAGTGACCAGGAGATCTGCCACTTGGCAGCGGTAACTGAAGAGTGCGTGGTCTGTACACCCGCGTCCCAGAGAAGCTGCAGGTCTTGCTGGTCCTGGGGGCGGGGGCAGAGTGGGGGTGGTTCCCTCCAAGGGCCGCGACACCGAGCTCTCTCACCTCCCATCTGAGCGGTGTCTTAAAATCCACGTCCAGAAACGTTCCCCCAAACCAGACGTGGGTGATGGGAGTGAGGGCCCTCTTCAGCAGGTTGCATCACGTATCCCTGACTCTCTCTGCTTATCCAGCTGACGGAGGGCTGGAGGTCATGGTACTCTGAGACAGGTGACTGACGCTGGTCCTCTTGTTCTTGAAACCAAACTTCGTTATCACACCCCTGTTGGCCCATCTTGTCCCCAGAAGACAGTGGAGGTAAAATCCCACGGTTCCTGGTTTCCTGATGAATCAGCTTCCACCTTCGCAACCCCGCTCCCTGCCGCCGTCCATCACCGGGCCGGCCCCCGCCGCGCCGTCCCCCTTCTTTCCCTGCGCGTGTCTCCTGCTGGAAGCGCTGGTGTCACCGTGGAGCAGTGACCCCGCCTGGAGCTCAGTAAATCCCGGGCCCTCAAGCTGGCCCTGGGGGCATTGCTGTCCCCCTGGTGAAACTCCTACTTAGTTCATGGACGGCACAGTGTGATCGGGGGCCTCCGCTCTGGCCAAAGCCCCAGACCTGAGCGCTTCAACGTGGTTCTGCTGACCCTGTGCAGGAGGCTGCGGGGAGCGGGGTCCTGGCCGAGCAGAGGGGCCGCCCCTGGGGTCGTGCTCGGCGGGCAGAGCCCCTCCTTCCTGTCAATCCCAGAAGGCCGCGGGGCTCACGTGGGGGCGGGGCATGGGGTGCTGGTTCTGATTGTTGCCCCTTCGTCTGCCTGTGATACTTACAGTCTTGATTCTTGTTTGGTCCGTCTTAGAAAAGTCATACTCTTCTGATTTGAAGGGTAGCTGACATTTAGTGAATGATGACTGTGTCGGCACTTATGCTATGCTATCTCATTTAATCCCTAGAGCAGTCCTGGGAGGAAAGTCCTATTACCGTCTTTATTTCGTAGATAAGAAAACTGACGTTTTGGGAGATTGTCACTCATTCAGGGACCTTAGTTAGTAAGAGGCAGAGACAGTTCTAGAATGACACGTTTCTCTGACGAAGAATCTGTACTCTTGACACCTTACAACCCCTAAGAAATAATGACACAGACACAGTAAATATAGAATATAGTTACTTTTGAGAAACTGAGTCATATTAGAAATGGCCTGAGATGCATGTGAGCATACGTGAGAGGCACCCAGTGCAGTAAAAGCACAGCTGTGTAGATAAATAGAGCCTGAATCAGCTTTTCAGAAGTGAGCTCAGGGGAGGGTTGCCGGGGTGACTGCATGCGCCAAAACCAGGAACAAAACCCAACAAAAGCCAGTCAGACGAAAAGACGTGCCCGGCGGCCACAGCCCTTCCTGCGCAGCCAGAGCTCAGCCCTCGGGAGCCCCCGAGGGGCTCGTTTTTGGCAAATCACGTTGAAATCATTTAAAAATAGAGAACAAAAAATCTGTCTTTGATGGGGAGTGGCCAGGTCAGCGGTCATTTAACAATGGACTATTTAACGTGTCCTCTGCTTCAGCGGAGCTTCGAGCAAAGGGGAATCTGACGTTTACATCCTAATCACCTGAGTGAAAAAGAACAGCTTCTAACTTTTCCGGTGATAGTTTAATTAGTGATAGTACTACTAGTGATCGCATTACTAGCGATAGTATTTCTAGTGTAGGATTGACATTACTAGTATAGTATGACTAGTGATAGCATTGCTAGTGATAACATTACTAATGATAGTACTTCTAGTGATAGTGTTGATATTGCTAGTATAGTGTTACTAGTGATAGGAATACTAGCCATAACATTACTAGTGACAGTATTTCTAGTGATAGTACTGCTAGTGATAGCCTTACTAGTGATAGTACTTCTAGTGATAGGATTGATATGACTAGTATAGCATTACCAGTGATAGCATTACCAGGGGTAGCATTACCAGTGATAGCATTACTAGCGATATTATTAAACAATAACAGTGCATGTCAACGGCTTCAGATGAGTACTGTTGAGCATCCGTCATAAGGAGACACTAAGTGATTACAATTTGTAAAGGAAGAAATCCATGAGGTCAGTACAGGGACACGTGGTGATTAGAGGTGGGTGTGGGGCTAGAGAGGGACCAGCCACTCGCTGCTCAGTCAAGTGACGAGGATCTCTGTATCGCCTCGGAACACACGGTGGGTCACGTTTCCAGTCAACACGATAAAGCCGTGAACCAGTTTAAATGAAGAGTTTATACGATCTGATGCACAAAGAGAGGGGCTTCTCCTGGATGACCCGTCGGGTCCTTTCTAGCTGTGAGGACCTTCAGGACATTTTAAATTGCCTTCTTCTTCCTGGAAGATGCAGCCTATACAGCAGAAAGAACACGGGCTTCAGCGTCACACGTACCTGGATTCTGAGCCTGGTCACGTGACACTGAAATTGCCCCCCCCCCCCCCCCGAGCCTCATCTCCTCACCTTGCGAATGGGCGGGTGTTCCGTACCTTCGGGATGGCAGTGAGCCTTAGCTGAGCTCACACACAAGGAACACTTCTGCGGTTCAGCTGATGCCTGTGACGCGGAATGTAGTTCCCAACGACTCTTTTAAAGATACGATGGACGTGTTCATACCTAACCCCCCCCATCTCCTGGGACAGAGGCAGAACAGCTCTCACCCACCTCCCCCCTCTGACAGGGGGACACCCAGGTCAGCACGACAGAAGGCAGGAGTAACTCCGTCAAGGAGTAGCGCTGCCGTTTGGGGGAGACACGTGGCCGCAGCTCTGGCGCTCCATCCGGCTTGCAGGGCATTTGGGTGGGGTCCAGCGTAACCCCGAGGAAGCCAGGTTAAAGGATTCAAGCAAGGAAGGAAACCATCTGAGGGATGTCAGAGGCTGCACGGGCGTGGAGACGAGCTTCACAGCCAAGTCACTCACCAAGCGAACAAACTACTCAATTCACAAGAAAATCGAGCCCCCGAATGGGGGTCAATGTCCAGAGTTACTATACTACACTGTGCAAACCCAGTTTTCAACAGAATGTCCCGAGCCACGCAGAGAAACAGGAAAGTGTGGCCAGTACACAGGGAAAACAGTCCATAGAGACGATCTTGGGGGCCCAGACGTCGGGTCAGGAAGGTGCACACTTCAAAGCAGGTTCTACCGTGTGTCCAAAGAGCGAAGGCAACCATGCCTAAAGAATTACAAGAGGGTGCGGTGAAATGACTCGTAAATACAGAACATCACCGAAGAGATAGAAACTATAAAACAAGACCCAAAGGGGTGTTCTGGCGTCGAAAAGCTCAGAAACAAAAGTGAAAAGTTCACTAACGGGTCAACAGCAGGGCTGAGTTGGCAGCAGAAAGGATCAGCAAATTCTGAAGGCAGGTGGAAATTACGCGACCGGAAGAGCAGAAAGAAAAGGAATAAGAGAAGCGAAGTGCACCTCAGAGCAGGTCGGGACACGCGAGCAGGGTGCATGTGACGCGGCCCAGAGGTTGTCTCTGGGGAGGACCTTCCTCTGCAGAGCTGTTAAAACAGCATCATTTTAGCCACTCTGGGCATGTTATCTGTGACGGGTGTTTCAAGGTCTTTCGACTGAGAGCTATGATAAGTGACACATCTTACGACGCTGTGGTAACTGAGCGCGTAAGTGCACACGTGCACTAGAAACGAGTTTCATGAGGTAATACTTATCCTTATCGTACACAATTGACTCTACTTTAAGAACTTCTATTTCTTTCATCTCTTTAATATGGATGGTCATGGCCCCCCGGACCGATCCCATGACCCTCGGATGGGTAGCGTGCTGGGTGAGAAAACCCCTCCCCCGCCCCTAGGACACAGAGCGCCCGGGGGCACCGGTGGGTCCTCAGCGCCAGCGCCTCCGCCCCTCTGACCTTCTGCCTGAGATGCACGTCCTTGCAATGTTCATCCATCCCGCCAGGGAGTGAGGGAATCAGTGACTTGTTGAGCGCCAGCTGTATACCAGGCGTGGGCTAGGCTCTGGGGAGACACCCCTGAGTAACCTGAACAAAGTGCGGCCCTACGGGTCCTCCTGTTCTGGGCACGGGAAGCAGGTGCTAAACGAGAGAGATGAGTGGAATGCACAGCCTGGCGGAGCGCAGTAAGTGCTATGAAGTAAAATACAGGCAGGGGGTGGGGCTCTGAGCCGAGGCCTGAGAGAGGCAAGGGCCAGGCCACGGAAACACGGGGGAAGGGCAAGTGCAAAGGCCCTGTGGTGGTCGTGCCCTGAAGGCTCGAGGAGCAGCAAGAAGGACGGAATGGCTGGAGCAGGTTGAGCAAGAGGCACAGTAATTAGAGCACAGGTCGGATTGCACAGGGTTGTACACATATGTGTGCGTTGCACAGGGTTGTACACGTATGTGTGCGTTGCACAGGGTTGTACACGTATGTGTGCATTGTACAGGGTTTTACACGTATGTGTGCGTTGTACAGGGTTGTACACGTATGTGTGCGTTGCACAGGTTGTACACATATATGTGTGTGTTGCACAGGGCCTTGTAAGGGCTTGGTTCTCACTGAGTGATATGAGAAGCCCTTGGACGTGTCCGGCAGTGGGTGCCCTGGGCTGGCACACGTGTAGCAGGATGGCTCTGGCTGCTCTGGGGAGATTAGACTGAAGGGGGCGAGGAAGGATCGGGAGACCGATGGGGAAGCTTTAGTGGTGGTTCAGCTGAGAGAAGACGGTGGCCAGATCTCGGCAGCAGCAGTGGAACCCAGAGCTGGGGCTGCTCTGGGGTCTGATTTGAAGGTGGAACCGGCAGGGTTGCTGATGGAATGGGTGCGGGAGCGAGAAACTGGAGACAGGATGGGACTGGCCTCACACTCAGGCGCCCAGCTGTGTCCCATCCATCAGATTCCACTGCTGTGGGCGGAGGGACACAGGGACACCGAAACAGCCTCTGAAAACCAGGAGTCCAGATCGATTCAGAAAAATTAAAAACAAAGAAAAGGAAAAGCTCTGACTGGGGTTGGAGTAGGGCTTGGGGCAGGGCCCCTGTCCCAGGGCCTCCTCTGGCCCTAAATCTCACTGGACTGACCGCTGATGGGGTCGGTGTGTGACCCTGGACAGCTGAGCGGCCGCGTATGTCCAGGGTGACTGCCGTGTCCAGTTTTCCTCTTTGTTCAGTCTGAGCAAAAGCAAACTGCTTGGGGCAGTGGGGTGTGTCCCCTCCGTCCCTTTGGGGATGCTGTCCCCACTTTTAGTGGGTCTGTCTCTCCCTCAGCAGGTGGTGGTCTGTCCACCAATGTATGCCAACATCGCCCCCTGCTATCCACTGCTGCGCGGACCTGTGCCCCAGGTCTGATCGTAGGGGCCCAAGGAACGTCCCTTCTTCCCGTGCAGCAGGGCTGGACGTCTGGGGGATGAGATGAAGTTAGTGCCCCGTTTTCCCATTTCTGACAGTCCATTCCATTGGTGTTATTTTTGACCAACACCATGCGCTTGTCCTCTGAAGGGACCGTCCTTCCACAGCTAGCAGAACTGAACGAACCCTTCCGGGGATGCAAATATGGGTGACTCATTTAAGAGCTTCTCCACAACATGCTTCAACACCATCCCCTTTCAATGGGTGACACCACCTTCCTTCGTGCTTTTCCCCAGTGACCCCAGGCACTTTGTCTGCACGTGGAGGAGGGCGTGGTGACAGGGACTCTGGCTCAGAGCGACTCTCTCTTTTAAGGCTCAGTGACACACCCAGCAGGGACACTTCTGCGGAGTAGCAAGCTGAGGATTCAGCGGTGGAAAGACTGGTAAAGGAGACCCTGTGTCAGAAGTCTGGGAGGCCGTCCTTGTGTCTGGCGTGGCCACGCCGCCGTGTCAAGGCCACATCTGTCAGCAGGACGGGGGGGACGGCGTGGGCTCCCAGCATCGTCCCAGCCCTGCGCTCTTGTGGCCCCATACAGGGGTCTCCTCTCTGCTTCACTGTGTTTTGGTTGGAGCAGCTCTTTATTGGTGGGTCCTTTGAGCAAATCGTCCTTTAGCAGATGGCTTGGCGCGTTCAGTGAGATCATTCTTGCCGGATCAAGGGCATTCCGAATAACCCTTTCCGTGTGGACTTCCTCTCTCCGCATCTCAGCGAGATGCTGACGTACATTATGCGTCAACGACCTGCATTTACATGAAGAGGGACAAGAAGAAAGGTCTTTCCTGCTGGGGGGCCCCAGACACAGGCTTCACACAGGGCCTCTGCGGTCAGCATCCGTGTCCTGAGCTGGGAAAGGGACATAAGGACCCGCCAGAAAAGATGTCCGGAGCCAAAGAGCCAGGCTTTTTGTTTAAAGCTGACTTTGCTGATTTTGGCAAAACTCTTCCACTAGTAACACTCAGTGCATTTACAAATAATAGAATGAATCGGGACAGGAGGGCAAGTGTTTCCTGATGATACAGTCAGGTTTCCTTGTTGAAGACATCACCACAGTAAGAGACCATCCAATGTTTTGCACACCGTGCTTTGTTTTGACATGTTTTTGCCGAGTGAATCAGTAGCACCTGGGGGGTGGGTGCTACATGGGGGTGGGTCTGTGCTTTATAAATGCTTCATTAGTTGACACGGTTTGCAGACTAAACTGGACCGTTTGAAAATGGTTAGAAAGAAAGTGGTGAAGGGCTGAGAATACTTTGACGTAGATATTAAAAATCAAGTATACAAAATTATTTTATTGGAGTAATAGAAAGTAAATTTAAAATAATAAAATAAAAAGGTAGACTCGGGCTTCCCTGGTGGCGCAGTGGTTGAGAGTCCGCCTGCCGATGCAGGGGACACGGGTTCGTGCCCCGGTCCGGGAGGATCCCACATGTCGTGGAGCGGCTGGGCCCGTGATCCATGGCCGCTGAGCCTGCGCGTCCGGAGCCTGTGCTCCGCAACGGGAGAGGCCACAGCAGTGAGAGGCCCGCGTACCGCAAATAAATAAATAAATAAATAAATAAATAAATAAATAAATAAAAACGTCGACTCATGTGGTTTTGGAGCCACTGAAGCTATTCTGCTTGCTTTTACACACTTATGTGTGGAGTCCAGGCTCCTCCTAGAGAGGCAGGTCTAAATGGGGTGATCTGTTATGTTTAGGTGCAGAAGAACTTGCAGAAACAAAGTGTCAAAATATTTTGAAGACTCTCCACTGATGTGGATGTGATGTTACCTCATCTAAGCTTGTCACGTGAACCCAAACAAAGAAAACCCATTAGAAAATAGTTACGAGCAATTCGGACTCTGAAACCTGCTTTGAGGATTCAGAGGGTCTTAATTAACTAGAGTTTTATTTAGTGGTTCTTTGCATTTGAACAGAAACTGCTCATTTTGAAATAATTTTAGACTTAGAGAAAAGTTGTTGAAAAACAAAAAGTAGAGAGAATGCCTGTGTACCATTCATCCAGCTTCCACTAATGTTCCCATCGGACACATCTGCATTTCAATGCTCAAAAGCAGGGAATTGACGTCGGTCCAGTGCTGTCAACTGAAGTACAGACCTTATTTGTTTTTCCATTAATGTCCGTTTTCCTTTTCGTTCTGGAATGCAACTGGGGTCCCATATTGCTGGGTTGTTTTTTTTTTTTTCTGGTACGCAGACCTCTCACTGTTGTGGCCTCTCCCGTTGCGGAGCACAGGCTCCAGACGCGCAGGCTCAGCGGCCATGGCTCACGGGCCCAGCCGCTCCGCGACATGTGGGATCCTCCCAGACCGGGGCATGAACCCGTGTCCCCTGCATCGGCAGGCAGACTCTCAACCACTGTGCCACCAGGGAAGCCCCGTGCTGTTTTCATTTCTCCTTCGATTATAACATCAGTAACAGCGGCAGAGATGATCTTTACATTCCCAGGGTGCTTCACAATCCTTCGTCCCAGGCAGGTGGGACTCCGTCATGTCGGAAGCCAAAGCTCGGGCATGAAGCTCTCTGATAATCTCCCCTCATTAGTGAGACTTGCTGATAATGGAGGGAGCGGGACTTCTCCAACCTGTGAGGTTATTTAATATCAGAAGAGCGCTAAATGCGTCATTCTGTATGCGTCTTCATGCAGAGATTAGAGGATAAACCAACACACCAACAAGCAGCTCCTGCCGTTGACTGGGAATGCCAGGAAACACGCATCTGCTCTATTCTTCAGTTTCCTCCTTTTCCAAATGTTACTGTCTTTTCTGTTTGGTCTTTTTCGATAGCCCTGTCCAGTTGCTAATCTCTGAAACAAAGATAATTCGAGAGGGTGACAGGTTAACTTTCTGCAGCTGTGGTTTCTGGCCCTGGCCTTGGACATCACTGTTACAATGATGATGGTGGAAGCTGGTACTTTGCTTCCTGGAGCTCACAGGTTCCCATGTCTCTTCCCGTGTTCATTCTAAGAGTGACCCCTGGGAGTCAGAAAGCTGAGCCCTGCCGTCCAGCAGGACATGACTTTGTCACCCCAGGTAGATTTGCGCCGACTCTGACCCTACACCCCCCCACCCTGTCTTTGCAGCTGCTTTTCTTCTCCGCTCTTTAGGGCAGAAGAAGTTAATTTGTCTCTGTCTTGGTCTGTTCTGCCAGCACCTCTTCTTGTATTTCAGTCTTAAGCCCATTTCACTCTATCTAAAACTCTGCCCCTTTGCAAGTGTATCCACTCCCGCGACTTATGTTTTCATTTAAAGGGCAGTCGCTCCAGGTTCCAAGGGGGCAGTGATCATGTCTGTTCACTAATGTGTGTCTAGGATGTAATGTACAGCGCCTGGCACGTGGGAGGAGGGCGGGAGTTATCTGCCCAGCGAGCGCATCACTCAGGTTTCCAGTCCCGACCTCCCTCCCGAGCTCCGGGCCCGTGTCTCACGCAGCTCACTCAACATCTCTGAGTGGACATCTTGCAGAAACTTCAACTTGACGTCCCTCACAGGGGCCTCTCGTTCCCCAGGCCAACGTCCTTCCTCTGCTGACTCCCTCTTGTAGAAAATGGTCCCACCGTACAGGCCATTCTTCAGCCGGCATCCTGGAAGGCAGACAGGACTCATCACCTCACTTTGCACGTTTAATCGTGGTTTCTCTTCCCTGAATATTTCTCGGGTTTGTCTCCATCCCTGCTGGTACCGCCCAGGCCCAAGGCAACCTGACATCTCGTTCGGCCCCATGCTCAGTCCTCACCAGCCACTTTCTTCTCTGCAACCAAGAGGGACTCTGGAATGTAATCTGGTCCTGTCATTGGGACTGAAAGGCCTTCAGTGGTTTCCCAGTACACAGACGACGAGCAATCTTTTCCACGTTTTTTGACCACGATGAGCGGTAAGAAATACTTCTTACATCTATAGACCAATCACCACACACGCTCATGCACACGTGCATGTACACACACACACACGCAGACACACACACACACACGCTTTAATGATTATGATGCTAAGATGGACAATAAAGATAAATGCGGTGAAGTTAAGTGAGGTGGAGAATGAAGGTCCACATCTGTACGTGGCTTCTGAGGCCCGGGATCCGGCTCTGGCCCCGCCTCCCCGCCTGCATGCATCTCTTCCCATCTCTTGTGCCCTTCACCCACCCCGGCCTCAGCTACTGCAGGTCTGCAGGGTTTTCAGGTCCTTGAATCCGGTGTGCAATTCCATGACGAGCGCATGGTTGCCTCTGCCTGGGCCAGCACCTGTGCCCCCTGCCCACCCACCTTGAGGCTCAGCCCAAGTGTCCCTTCTCCAGGGCGGCCTTGCCCGCACGCCTTCTCCCTGGCCTCCGCCTGGGCTGCGCTGCGCCCCAGCCACCTTCAGAGTCTGTGCCACTAATAGGACGAAACGTGATTTCTTCACTCTGGGAGGGCAGGGGCCATATTTGTCTTTCTCACTGCTGTATTCGGAGTGCCAGCAAAAGACAGTAATAAGTACTTGTTAAATGACCAGATTGATTAGCCAGACCTGTTTTGTGTAATGGTCAGGCTTGTTAACTTAAATCGGTGAAGATAAAATCTTTGCTTCTTGATTGGGAAATAAGGATGAAACGAGGCTTGACCTTCTCAGCTTGGCTAGCAGGAGAACTACGTCCTATGCAGCACAAGAGGATGTTTATAGAATTATAAATTCATGTGCACTTAACGTTCACTGCTTAAGCAGCCTCACAGTAACTTCAGTTCATCATAACTGTCTGTGTTGAAGAGCCCTTGGGTCCCTAAGATAGAAAATGGTAGATGAGATTTTACGACCAAACTAAACATCAAATACAGAACTATACGGTACGCGCGCGCTGGCAGCACTATTTTACCTTAGCTGAAAGCACATTTTGCTCCTATGGGTAAATGCATGTAGAGACCCAACACGACTGTGTTTTTAGCGCTATTATTGATCCATTGCTTTTAGCCAGATATATATTCCACTCCAAAACATTAAAAACTGCTGAGAAACTTGTTTACAATGTATTAGTTACAACCATGTTAGAATGACACGATGACCCAGGTTTTCATTCAAAGAAACCTAATGTTCTTATTTAGCTTCTTATTGTTTTATCTTTGCAAAGCTCTGCTCTCCATCCTGTTTGCTAAAATCACTCAAAACTTCTTAGAAATCCCGTCCATTGTACCCGGCGCCCTCTGAGACTCCTCCCCAGGTGACTGTCCAGCCTGGCCCCCTCACTCAGGCCAGCCCCAGGCCACCGGAAGCAGAGCATGTCCATCCGAGCAGCTGGAAGGACTAGAATGTTCTTACATAGGTTGAGTTGGAACCTGCCCCGCTCCTGCCCAGAGCTTTTGTCTGTTTATCTCTGTCTGATTTCTGAGTCTAGCCGAGCAGGTCCAAGCCCATCTCCATGGCCAGTGCATCAGGGACTCAAAGGCAGCAGGTCACACTGGCAACACTTCCTTCCCTGCCCTTGATTCCACACAACTGTCCCTCAGGTGGCATGATTTCTACATCCTCAGCTGGCTTGGTCTCCCTCCTCTGGGTCTAGAAAGCCAATGCTGTTTTTCCAGGGAAAATGATAGCCACTTGGGCAATGCATCAGCCAGGATCCAATCAGGAGGCAGAAACCACGGAGTAAATTGAAGGGGGAAAGTTTAATGTAAAGAATTCTTAACTAAGAGGGGGTTGGAGTCTTGACGGGTTGGCTGGTTAGAAGTGAAGTGAACTCTATGGAGTGGCCCCTCCTGGCTGAGACACAGAGCCCAAGAGAGGGGTCCTGGTCCCTGACCTGGGGGCCGGCCTTGTTGGGAAGGTCGCAGACAGGGCTCCCTGAATGTGAAAGCCACACGCCTACAACAGCCAGAGGAAGCTCCTCCCAGGAGGCCTCGCACCGGTGTTGCTCTGCTGAGGGGCTGGAAGGACTCCACCTGCTGCCGTAGAAATGCCAAGTGTGCCGGGGGCTGACGGGAGAGCCCGCTGGGGCAGGAAGGAGCCCTTCCTTCCGCAGTGTCTCTGCAGGGCCCGCTCCTGACGAAGCCTGACACTGTGCTGCTAGCAGAGGAAACGTATGTAGCAGCTGCTCGTCACGGCCGGCTCACGGGGGAGAGCTTGGAGCCCTGGAGGCGTTGCCAAGGGGCCCAGGTGATTCGCAGGTGCCTAGGTGTCCTGCCCTGCTTTCTGCTGAGGCTGTGTCACGGAGGGGAAGGGCTGTGAGTGCCTGGGCCCTTGTGTGTGTGTGGGGGGGGGGGGGGCGGATTCCCGCCACGAAGGAGCCTGAGGCTCAGCTGCCCGGATGGGCTGTGAGGGCCGCGCCGGCCACCCCACGTCCAGCTCAGTGGCCTTGGAGCAGCCAAACACGTGATTGCGTAAACTGAGGCGCGCTCTGTTCTGCCAAGTCCCAGGGACCCGTGGGGCCAAGTGAGAGCGCGAGGGCGCGGTGCGGGGTCGTCACCACTCCCAGGGTGAACCGGGGTGTGCTTGCTCCGGCCCGCTCCCGGGGGGCACGGCCCGGGCACAGGAGAGCCCCTCAGGCGGATGCTGCCCAGCTGGGAGGGGTGGCCCCGGCGCCCGGTCCTAGTGGCGGCCGAGTATCCTGGCCCCGAGGTGGGACCAGCGGCCGGAGGACCCGAGGCCCGGACGCGGCCCGGAGCTGAGGGCGGGGCCGGCGAGCTCACTGTCAGTCGCAGGGTTGCGCAGTGAAGGGCGGCCCGTCCCCGCGTGAGCGGCCCCTCCCACGAAGGGGGTACCAATGGGCGGGGGGCGCCGGGAGGGCCCGGGCAGCGGAGCAGAGCTGAGGCTGCGCTTCGGTTCTGCCGGGGAACCACGCCTCCCCGGGGGAGGCCCGCCGGCGCCCCGGCCCCGGCCCCGGGCCCGCGCCACATCGTGCGGCCCAGCAGCTGCCCCCTGCGCACACCCGCACGCGGGCTCCGGGTGCAGGCGCACGTCTGCATGCGAGCCGAGGCCCTGGAGGGGTGGGGGGCTGGGGGCCGGCCTGTGCCCGCCCACCTGCGCGGCACCTGCACAGGTCGGGGCGCAGACTGGGGCCCTACGTCCAGTCCCGGGGACGGCCCAGCGAGACCCTTGGTGTCGGTGCCTGGAAAGCTGGTGGGCTCGGCTCTCCCCCGACGAAGGCAGCCGCGGAGGAGCCTGGGGTCGCCGAGGACCCGAGCCTACTGGGCCCCGAGGCTTCTCTGGTCTCACCCTCACGTCCCGGGAGGCACGCCCTGCTCTCCCCGTGCACGAAAAGTCCCGAGGGGTTCGGGGGCAGAACGTGCTCTGTGTTTGTGGTTGAAAGAGGGACAGGAACTGGATTCCAGGCAGGCTCTGCCGCCTGGTCCCCTCTGGCTCTGGAGGCCCCGTGTGCACAAGAGGACAAGCCGTCCCTGCCACCGCCAGAATGTCTGGGTGCTGTACACAGCATGGGGGCCAAAGTGAGGCCCAGAACAAGCAGTCGGGATGACCCAGTGCCCTTTAGGCTGCCAGGCTGGGCTGGGGAGATGCCGAGCGGGGGCGGTGGCCTCTGAGTAAGGACGGGGGTGACGATTCATCTCGCTGGGTGGTGCTGACTAATTCGTCCTCCTTAGAACAATCACTGAGCCCCTGGGGGGCCCTCAGGTGGGCCGAGCAACTCCGACAGGAGCTCTGTACACCTGGGGAAGCCCTGACGTGGAGCGACAGAGCTGCTGGCCCAGCGCTGGGTGGACCCTGGGCCCTGGTGTCGCCAGCTGGTCCCTTGACTTTGGGCCCTTTCTCACTCCGAGAGTCCAAGAGTCTAGTTCCAAGCCTTAGATTCCCTCCTCCTGAAAGAAGCCTTTGGATCCAAGACTTCACGTGGGCACCGCAGGCCCTGCCCACAGCTCCTTCTAAAAGACTTCACGTGGGCACCGCGGGCCCTGCCCTCAGCTCCTCTAAAAGGTCCTGGAGCAGGTGCTCATTTTTCCCTTGGGAAGAGGCCACTTTAGTCCCAAGTGTTCCTTTGCCTTCGCATCGCAAACACCAGACTTGCGTGGGGCTGGGATTTTCGCTCAGAGACTTGTTCTTTGCAATGAGATAAAGTAAGCGCACCCCAGAGGGTTTTGCAGACACAGCAGTAGCCACTGCACTGGCCTGGGGACCCTCCCCTGCTTCATCCGGGGTGAGCCCACGGCAGGTCAGCCACCCCTGCGGAGCCGTGGGCCTGTCAGGCCCCTGTGCCACGTGCGCACCAGAAGTACGTCTTATACTCCCAGCCAGCACTCCCCCATGTACGTAACTAAACAAAGGTCTCACAAAAGAGTGCTTACTTTTACTCCCTGCTCTGATATTCCCAATCACGTTTTCTGTTATGTTCATTCATGTTCTACCTCTATTTTGTTATAAAACAATGCTGGTTACAGCCCACTAAAAGGATTTCATGACCCACGAATGGGGTGAGACCCTTAGTTTGAAAAACCCCATTCTTGTAGGTTGAATTCTGGAGTCAATCCTAACTTTCAGGCATGTTTTATCCTCATTTTATAAGAAAATTCAGGCTTTGGTGTGTCATAGCTTCCAGGGTTGTCAACCTTGCTTAGAGAAACGAGTTCCAAGAAGCTGAGACTTAGGTACGTGTGTATTTATTCCTTCCTTCGACAGACATTGGATGCGCCGTTACTGTGGTTACGGGGGACAAGGCACTGCCAGACGCTGAGGGTATGAATGTCAGTAACCACAGTCTCTCCTGAAAGAGCTCGTGGGCTGGGGGATGGGAACCAGTTCAAGACTGAACTGCCTTGGGGTTCCCTGAGCATTGCTTTGGGAACAGGACTCCATCTGTAGGACGGGAGGATGGCCTCTGACAGGTTAACATCCTGTTGCTTTGACCTCCAATTCTGGGGCCACCATGTTGAGAGCCCCAGCTGTCCGCCCCGGGATACAAGCTGGGCCGAGGTCCTTCTCCTTCTCCTGTGGGCACCTGGGATTTCCTGAGACGCCCCGGGAAGGAGACCTGAGCCTCTGGGCCTCCGTGGTGAGGGGTGGCCAGCAGGGTGCCCGCAGGGGCCATTCGGGAAGCCACAGGCAGACGATGCTCTTCCCCAGTGGGCGAATCCGTGAGGAGCTGAACCTGTAGCCTCGGAAAGGACAGGAGTGGGAACACCGGGCCAGGCTCTTCCAGTGCTTTACAAAACCCACGCGACCAGGCCGCGGGGAAGGGGCTGAGCCCACTTTATAGATGGGGCAGATATAGTGCGCGCTGCCCGAGATCCCACAGCCAGTCACCGGCAGAGAGGGGAGGAGGTTGGTCACCTGTGTGCAGGGGCTGATCCCCAGGGAGGGAGGGGCACGAGGGGCAGTGGTCCCCGCGGGAAGGCTCGGGATGGGGGAGGCCTGAGCATCCCCCCAGTCCTGCCCTGCACCCCGCTCTCCGCCGCCCTCTGTCCTCTCCAGGCCGAGGCCGGACAGCGGCACCCAGCGCTGCTCCCCGGAGAGCAAAAGGTGCTTACTCAGTCTTGGCCCTTGGCCTGAGCCGCTTTCTGTCCCTTCCCCAAGGTCCCATCTTAATCACTGAAATGCATCGGTGGGGACCCCGACGAGGCTCAGGCCTGCGGTTCACAGGGAAGACATCCTTCCTGTTTCCCAGAGGGTCTGCCTCAGCCTCTGTGCTTGTAGACGCACAGCTAAGGAATCCTGTCTGTGTGACACATTGCTGCCAGGCAGCTCTGCCCACTTGTGCTGGTCCCTTTCTCCCTGACCCATAAGGCATCACGGCCCGGGAACACCTGGGCAGATGTCCCCTGTGAAATGTCCACGCGAAAGCATCAATGGTTTCGAGGTTCTCTCGTATTTCCACATCAAAGTGTGCGTAAAAACAACCCCTGCTCCTCGGGGAGACCACAGATGCTGGGGCTGGGCCCCTTCCATCCCCTGCAGGTCACTGGCTTCGCCAGGGCCTTGCTTAGGAAAATGGGTCATTTTGGACTCTTGAGTCTGCACTCTTTGGCCCTGTATCAAACTAAAAGTTTAATGTGAGAATCGAACCATCATTCTGGGGCAAGAAAAACTGTCTAGGTGCCCGACAAAGCCATATAGAATTTCACAGACCAGAGCCAGCATTATTCAGAGTTGCACACCCGCATCCCTAATTCAATTTATTTATTCAGCCGGGGACTTGGGGAATATACAATTTAAGCTGCAAAACAAGACTATAAAGGGTGTTGGATATCAATCTGGTACTAAAAGAGGAGGCTGCGGCCCAGCGTCTTCTTGACACCATGTGGCTTTCTCCAGAGGTCCGTGTGTAGGTCCAGAAGGCTTTGTGCTGACACAGCCTTTGATAAGATCAGCCTTCGAGCTGCGGGCGTTTCACTGGGAAAACTAGAAAGAGTTCAGTTTTGAATATGCCATGAGTTTTGAAGAGGCCCCTGGCATGAGCTTTGATGGGGTGGGATCTGTCTTCCGTGGAGGGACAGACTTTCTGGGTCCTGGATGAGCTGCCTTCCTCTTTGTGCTCTGGGCTGGACTGTCCCTACCCCCAGCTGCCATATGGTGAAGTCCTAACACTCAGGGCCTCATACGTGACTCTGTTTGGCACAGGGTCTTTACAGAGGTGATTAATCTAAAGTGAGGTCCTTAGGGTGGATCCTAATCCAATACGACTGGCGTCCTTATAAGAAGAAGGGGTTCGGAAACAGACACACACACAGGGAGAAGACGGCTGTCTGCAAGCCAAGGAGAGAGGCCTCAGTAGAAACCAACCAGTAGAAATTAATACAATGTAATGAGTGAAAAAGATACCCTTCCTCCCTCCCTGCCTCTCACCCTGCCCTGCCCCATCCCTGCGGAGGAGCGATGAGAGTGGTTCAGACAAAGGGGGAGGGTCCTGGGTGGAGAGGGACGAGATCAGGAACGTCTGTTGGCAGCTTTATTTTTGTAACAAGTGTGAATCCAACAATACAAACACAGATAGGAAAGGAATATCACTTTTCTATTTCCTTTCAAATCAAATCAAACACGACCCAATGCTTTCAGTCCATCTCATTAGAATAAAAATAAAATTAAAACAAAACCCTGCTTCTTTTGTGAAACCTCTGCTTCCTACGTTGGGCAGCTGCATGCCACCTGCCTCTCTGGCCAAGTTCCGCAGACTCTGCCGACTGGACGCCCCTCACCTCTGTCTCCTCCTTTCTGACCTGCCCACTGGGAGGGTTTCCTCAGTAACTTCTGTTCCTACACCTCTTCCACACGACCACCAGTGAGATGGTTCTAAAATGTCCCTGCAGCACGACGCTCTTGCGCCCGTAGGGTGAAGTCTTTATTTTGCCTTTATTTTTGAAAATGTTTTCATGGGACAGAGACATTTAGAATTTATATTTTTCTTTCAGCACTTTAAAGATGTCATTTCACTTTGTTTTGGTCTCCAGTATTTCTGATGAGAAGGCAGCCGTATTAATGTGTCTTTTTTTCTCTGGTTATTTTATGATTTTTCTCTTTCTCATGAGTTTTTAACAACTTGAGGTTGGGGTGCTCAGGTGTGGTTTTATTTGTATTTATCCCTCTTAGGACGTGATCATCTTAAATATCTGGGGATTGTTTTTAATCAAATTAGGAAGAATTTTGGCCAGCAGTTTTTCAAATCTTTTTTCTGTCCCATTTTCTCTTTTCTTTCCTGCTAGGACTCCAGCTACACATAGGTTAGATTGCTTGACGCTATCTCACATGTGACTTTAGCGCTATTCATTGTTTTTTGAATAATTTTTTCCAGGTCTTCGGTTTGGATAATTTCTATTGAAATAATCTGTCTTCAAGGTCATCGATCTTGAAATATTCAGCATTGTGCAGGTTTCTTTAAAATTTCAGATATTTAATATTTAACCCTAGGAGATTTATTTATTTAGAATTTCGGTTTCTCTCCTAAAATCCTCTAACTCTTTATCTTTTCTTGCCAGCTTTTTTCACGTATCTGTTATTTAGTCATTTGGGGTCACCTGTGACTCTGCCCTGTTGACTGCTTTTTCCCTCGACTCTGGGTCATCGTTTCCTGCTTCTTTTCATGTAATTGTTGTATATTGGGCACTGTGGGTGACATGCTGTAGAAATTCTAGATTGGCTTTTACATTCCTATGAAAAATGTCGGCATGGAAAATGCTAGCAGGAAATTAATCCCTCTGTGATTCCATTCTTTCTGGGATTCTCTCCTCCTCTTCTAGCCACCATGGTGGTTTCTAGCCACCGTGGTGGCCCCAATATCTGGCCTCTGCCATCTGCACCCAGCGACTACTGCTTTCCCCTGGTCTCGAGCCCCCTGGCGCCTGTGAAGAAGTGTCCGAGGAGGACATATTGGGTAAATGGGGATCTTCACTCCGTCTGCGTCTTTTCTTTCAAGAGTTGCATCTTCTCCAGTTTCTGCCTCTGTTCTTTGCTCTCTAGTGCCTCAGAATAGCTGTATCCTATCTTTCGTTCAAAGTTTATAATTGATGCTGACAGGAAGCTTAGCCTGGCATAAACTGCTTTGCCATTTCTAGAAGCTGGAAATCGCCAAGACTCTAAATATGCCATCGCATTTAATCTTTACCACATCTCTAAGGGGGTCAGGATGGTTTTGCAGAAGACACTGAAGCTCAGGGAGATGGAGTAACTTACCAACCGTCACCAGCGGGTCAGTGATGGGAAGGACTCCAGCTGGACAACCGATTCCACAGCCAGTACCACAGTCATTGAATGCATCTGTCCATGCATGTGTGAAAACCTGTGTGCCTCCAAAGCAGTGAGCCTGGAGGGGGCCGGGGATAAGAGCCACAAGCACCTGGGGTGGGAGGCACAGCGGTCCTGTGGGGACGTGGAGAGGTGTCCCCCTCAACAAGACAGTGTTCTTCACGAGGGTCCTCACTGCAGGGCGATGACAAGGCACCTCTCTGGGCTACAAATGCATTGACAGTGAGGAAGCATCAGATCAGGACCTGAGTGGATGAGCAAGAGAGTGATGTTGGTGAGTCTATTTTCTGGAAATTCCCGTGAAGATACGCTGGGGGAGAGTTTAGAGAGAACGTATTAGAGCTGTAAGGTGATGCAGGTGTGCAGATGGGACCCTGCGCTGGACAGACTATTGACATGAATGGGCCCATGGGATTCCAAGATCTGACCAGTTGTAACTGGGAACCCAACAGCCATGTTCAATGTTTCCTCGAGAAAACGTGTTCGGGCAACTGCCAGACGATGGACTCAAAATAACCTTAGGATAGCAGTAATAGGTAACATCTAATTGGGGCGTGTTCTGTGCCCGGGCTGTGATGAATTTCTTATCTACATTATCTCATTTAATCCTCGCAGTAACTCTGTGATAGGTACTGTTATTGAACCTATTTTATTTTATTTTTTATTTTTATATTTTTAACATCTTTATTGGAGTATAATTGCTTCACAATCGTGTGTTAGTTTCTGCTTTATAACAAAGTGAATCAGTTATACATATACATATGTCCCTATATCTCTTCCCTCTTGCATCTCCCTCCCTCCCACCCTCCCTATCCTACCCCTCTAGGTGGTCACAGAGCACCGAGCTGATCTCCTTGTACTATGTGGCTGCTTCCCACTAGCTAGCTATTTTACATTTGGTAGTGTATATATGTCCGTGCCACTCTCTCACTTCGTCCCAGCTTACCCTTCCCCCTCCCCGTGTCCTCAAGTCCATGCTCTAGTAGGTCTGTGTCTTTATTCCCGTCTTGCCCCTAGGTTCTTCATGACATTTTTTAGATTCCATACATATGTGTTAGCATAAGGTATTTGTTTTTCTCTTTCTGGCTTACTTCACTCTGTATGACAGACTCTAGGTCCATCCACCTCACTACAAATAACTCAATTTCGTTTTTTCTTATGGCTGAGTAATATTCCATTGTATATACGTGCCACATCTTCTTTATCCATTCATCTGTCGATGGACACTTAGGTTGCTTCCATGTCCTGGCTATTGTAAATAGAGCTGCAATGAACATTGTGGTACATGACTCTTTCTGAATTATGGTTTTCTCAGGGTATATGCCCAGTGGTGGGATTGCTGGGTCGTATGGTAGTTCTATTTGTAGTTTTTTAAGGAACCTCCATACTGTTCTCCATAGTGGCTGTACCAATTCACATTCCCACCAACAGCATAGGAGGGTTGGTCTACAACTACAACTAGTCAGCGCTACAACCACTCTGTGATACAGCCTGTGGGGTCCAGGACATGGCACCCTAGGAGGTCTGTCTATTTATATTTAACTTCATAGCTGAACTGTATCAATAAGATGTTCTCTCCTAGGACTTTGGAATTAAAATTGGAGTCACTAAGCAGTCTCGGTTAGAACTTGAACTGGGAGGACGTAAACCCTTGGGAACAGAGAGCAGTCATCTTTGCCCCATTGTTGAGAAACAGAGAGAGACAGACAGACAGACAGACAGACAAGTGAAGAGAAGCACAAACGGAGAAATGGAGGTGGCGGAAGAGCTGCCCTGCCCTGGTTTCACGTGATTTCCATTTCCTGGTTCTTGTCCCTCTTGGGTCTTGACTGTACTTCTTGTCCTTGTGTTCTACGAGGTTCCCTCTATCTCCGTAACCCATTTTTTCACAGTCGCCTTTTTTTTCTTTAAAGATTTTTTTTGATGTGGACCATTTTTAAAGTCTTCATTGAATTTGTTACAATATTGCTTCTGTTTCATGTTTTGGTTTTTTGGCCGTGAGGCACGTGGGACCTTAGCTCCCCCACCAGGGATCGAACCAGCCACCCCTGCATTGGGAGGCGAAGTCCTAACCACTGGACCTCCAGGGATGTCCCTCACAGTCGACTTTTAATGCATTTCTGTTACTTGCGGGGCAAAGGAAGAGGGGCAGATTTAGGAGGTGATGAGTTCAGCTGTAAACAGGCTGAGGTAGCGGTACCAGGTGGCGCCTCAGGCAGATGAGAGCCTTAGTGACATGTGGGACGACGAAGAAAAGGACATCTCCATCCTGAGCACCCAGCCCATGGCCTGGAACGTGGTAACCGTCTGACATCATACATTAAATAAAGAATGAAGATTGATTTGCTGCGCAGCTGCAGACTTCTGTTTCGTGGTTGAAGATTCTGTGATACCCCAGTGACTCTAGTTCTGGGCAGCAGCTCCCTTTTAAAGCCCTGTTAACGGAACGGGAGATTGAGTTTATCATGAGTGGCTTCTAGAAAAATTCCATGGGAAGGTATTTCCTTTTTTTATTGCTAATTCCCCTCACAAAATCACCAACGTTAGCTAATTTATTCTGATATTTGGGGTCTCTCCTAAAAGTAGAGAGGGAAAAGCAGCTGTAGTTCAAAGTTTCTCTTCTGCATTTGACAGGTAAACCTCAAAGAGCCTGTGCTCTGGACTGCTGGAATCTACTTTTCTGAGAATTAGCAGCGGCTAATAAGAACCTCAGCTCAGGAATGAAGCTCATTGGAATTATTTGAAAAGCTGCTCGATGAATTGCTACGCCTTTTTCCAGGTGTTTTCTCTTTGGGCCTAAGGGTCGAAAATGTAATTTAAAAAGCAAATTGCGAGGCAGGTACTTGCCAGTAGACTTAGTTTAGATCAGAGATTTGAACGCTGCAACTACCCTGGAGGGAAAGCCAGGGAGGAAGATTAAAGAGACCAAAGCGTGGACGTAACTGATTTGAAAGCAACTCACAAGGAAGATGGGGAATCCTAGCGGTTGTACCAGGGATTAGGAAATGCAAGTGATTTGGGCCATTTTACTTGCTCTGAAAACCACACAAAATCGTTTTTCCATTTTCCTTAGGGCTTGGAACCTCTGTGTTCACCATAAATCCAAACAGATGTGTCTGATTCCAAACGTTCTCCCAAAAGACCATGTCTGCACCTCCACAGGGCAAAGTGGCATGTGGTACAGTGGAAAGCGGGACCCTTGTGTGATCGCCCGTTGATCTTATTTTGCTCCAGGTGGAGAAAGGGGCAAACCCAAGTCACGGTGGCTGCAACTGGGTTTTGAAAGCACATGCTGGGTTCCATAAAAAGTGAAATGCAAAATTAAACTCGGAGAACCAAAGATTTCATTGAGCTCCAAGGAAGAAGAAAGTGCGAGAGGCAGGGAAAGAATAAAACATTTGAGGGGGGAAAATCTACTTGAAAATCCCTGAATTTTGTCTGTTTAACTTGATGTTTTACTCTTGTAGTTGCCTATAGGGGTCCCTTGTGGTGGGGGTTGGGCATGTCCTTCTCCTTACTCTGAGGTGCTGATTGTAACCGAACACACGCACACATACACCACCACCCTCCCCCTACCACACCACCCTCAGCGTTTGGAGGCAGGACACCCCAGGCTAAAAGCAAGGATAGAGCGTTTGTATGCAGAGGTCAGCCTACCCTGGATTTATATTTACTGAGTCTGCTTGAGAGGCTTAAAGTCCTAATTTAACAGCCATCTGTTACAAAACTTCTCTAAATCAGCCCTTCTCCTATGTCAGATGCTATCTGGCATTTCTTTCCACAATTCAGCCAAACCCGTACTAAGTTATTTAGCTTATTTCGCGTCTGCAGCGCGCTGACGTTCCTAGCAAATTTACCTACTCTGTTCTTTGTATTTACTTTGGCTGACGCATCACTGCGTAGTTAGACGAAAGGAAATCGCTCTGTGTCTTCTAAGTTGCTAACGCTAAGGGGAGCACTTAATCTTTTGAGGAGAAATCCAACTTCAAGACACGTGACAGCAAACACATGGGCTCCTTGTGCTGCAGTTCTCAGGAAGCGTGACTAATGTCCAGGGCAGAGCACACTTCATGACGAGAAATCACATCGGAGTTAGCTGGATTGCTTCAGCACTTGAAAAATTCAGCATCTGGGTCTATTTTCAGAGATCCTTGTGCCATTTGAGAAGTGTGCTTCCTTTTTCCTCTCGGTTACTATGGTAATAAGGATACTATTTAAGTGCAGAGTTTATCGATTGTTTTCTTGATATAGGTATTCTGCCAGGCCACGTAAGATTCATAAGCTCATTTACTTGTTCAAGAAAGTTGTGAGGGGCTTCCCTGGTGGCGCAGTGGTTGGGAGTCCGCCTGCCGATGCAGGGGACACGGGTTCGTGCCCCGGACCGGGAGGATCCCACATGCCGCGGAGCAGCTGGGCCCGTGGGCCATGGCCGCTGAGCCTGCGCGTCCGGAGCCTGTGCTCCGCAACGGGAGAGGCCACAACAGAGAGAGGCCCGCGTACCGCAAAAAAAAAAAAAAAAGTTATGAGGTAGGCAAGTGCTTTGCACAGTACCTGACACACAGAAAGTGTTGAAAAAATATGAACTACTGGTTTTAACTGTTAGAATGCTCTGGCCCAGAGAAGTTAAATCACATGCTCCTGGCCCCACAGCTAGTGAGTGCGAAGGCGGCTAGTGAGAACTCAAGAGCAGTGACTCTGAAGCCCATTCTGCTCACCTGGAATATCCCCGGAGATAGTAGATCCCATGCCCACACTGAGGGTTATCAAAGGAGCAGTATTGACCCCCCTGTATTCCATTCCCTTATCCCAGGCCCCTTGGGGACCAGTGGGGTGAGAGGACGTTCCATGGTTTTGGAACTAAGTTAAGGTGGCCCCAAGGGACTGAACTTGGACCTTGGACCAGTGCAAGTAACACCATTGTCTACCTGGAGCCAATTCTGGGAAAATAGGTAACTGGTAACTCTGTTCTCCGCCACCCCTCCCCCATAACCCCTACACGTGTGCACACACATACACACACTTAGCGAACACCTGTGCACTTGCATGCACACACTTAGCACACACGTGTGCACACATGCACACACAGCACACACACTTACCCAGCCACATGCCCGCACACACATCTCAAGGTCTTTCCCTCCTCTCTCCCAGCCTCCCAAGGCCCATTCTCCTGCCAGCGGTAGGACTGGGGGGTAGAAAGTCGCCCCTCCAGTGGGAGGACTTTGGAGCAGCTCAGGGGGCGTTGCTGGCCCGCAGCTTCAGCAGGAGTTGATGGGGGGCCGCGAGGAGTCCTGGAGGCCGTGCTACTCCTTCATGAGATAGGCCTTGACTCAGAGGGGCCGGGTACCCGTTATAGATTCTTGATTATCTAGCAATTAGAGTCTAGACTTTTTTCAGAAAATAATTTAACTTTTTACTTTGAACTAATTATGGACCCACAAGGAATGGCAAAAAGCATACAGAGTCCTAACACCCTCTCCCATCCTCCCTACAGAGTCCTAACACCCTCTCCCACCCTCCCTACAGAGTCCTAACACCCTCTCCCACCCTCCCTACAGAGTCCTAACACCCTCTCCCACCCTCCCTACAGAGCCCTAACACCCTCTCCCATCCTCCCTACAGAGCCCTAACACCCTCTCCCATCCTCCCCTGACAGGAGCCTGTCACATCACTGTAGCGCTGTCAAAGGCGGGACATCAGCATCGCACTGCTAACTAGACGTCAGACCTTAAGCAGGTGACACCAGCTTTTACCTGGACTCATCTGTGCGTGTGTGTGTGTAATTCTGTGCCGTTTTATCCCACGCGTAGATTCGTGTATAACCAGCACAAGCGAATTCTGAACTGTCCTGTCCCCACAAAGTGGCCTGCTCATCCCATCTCTTCAGAGTCACCTCTCGTCCCCATCCCTGTTCCCTAGAAACCACTGGTTTTTCTCCATCTCTATAATCCTGCCACTTCCTTAATATTGTATAAATGAGATTATGTAGCATGCAGTGTAATCTCCCAAGACTGGCTTTTTTCTTTTAGTGTACAGCCCTGTGGTCCGATCACATACTTGCATGCATCAAGGTCCAGTCCTTTTTACTGCTGAGTACGATGCCTTTGTGTGGACGTCCCACATCTTAGCGATCCACCCTTAGAAGGACGCTCAGGTTGTTTCCAGGTCCTGGTGATTACAAGAAAAACTGCTGTGAACACCTGTGTGCAGGTTTTTGGGTGGACTGGTCCCTGCTTCTCTGGGATAAAGGCTGAGGAGAACAAGCCCTGCACTCTATGGTGCGTGTATGTTTCATGTCGTAGGAAACTGTTTCTCAGACCGGCTGCACCGTTTACCTTCCCACCAGAAGTGTCTGAGGGACCTGGTATCAGGTCTGGCCCCAGGATCTGTCTGGATGGACCGGGATGCCACTCACGGGGCAGCCAGTGAGAGATGGCATGGGTGGGAGGGGGTCACTGAGGGGGGCCTGGGGGCTGGACCTGGACGCTGGTGTTTATTTATTGGAAGATGGTGGTAAAATGTACGTGACCTAAATTCACCACGTTAACTGTCGTCGGGCGAGCGGTTCCGTGGCGTGAGGCACATTCCCGACGTTGTGCAGCTGTCACCACCTCTGTTCCAGAACCTTCTCGTCCTTCCAGCGGAGCCTCTGTCCCCATGAAACCCTAACTCTCCGCACCCCACCCACGTTCCTGGCAAGGGAGCGTTAGCTGTGACTGACACTTTGGGATGCGCTCTCTTTTGGGGGTCGGGAGGCCTGGTGTCTTCAGACCCGGGGGCTTTGCGGGCCGGGGACACCAGGAGCTGGGGGCCCCTCGGCGGACCCCTGGAGGGAGCATCCTGGGGGCGGGGCATCTGCGCGCCTTCGGGGGGCCTCTCCGGGGTGTGTCCGGTCCCCTAACATCCCTCTGTGCAGGGTCTGGAATCGGCAGAGACGGCGTGGCTGAGGGGAGACGGGGCAGCGGGAAGGAGGGGCCACCTGGAGGGGGCGGCCTGGGGGCCCGAGGGCAGGTGAGCCTAGTGGAGGGACAGCGGGTGAGCAGCCATCAGAGAGATTCCTTGTCCAGCTGTGTTTGAAGGGACCTGGCCGCCAGGGAGGCCCTTTTAGGGCTGTCATGTGACCCGGGGGAAGAGGAGGCCTGTGCTGGGGACAGGTGACAAGTCCAGAGACGCGGCAAGAGACGGAGATCGAGGGGTGAGGGACCCACGGAGAGGGCAGCATGGGGAGAGGGCAGTGCGGAGGGAGGGCTGAGACTTGGGGGTCTCCCGTGTGATCTGCCGAGAGTGACTGTCGCCTTGACAGCCCGGCTGTGGACTAACCTCCAGTGTCCCCACCCCCGCCCTCTTAAGCCAGGGACCTCGGGTGGAGGACGGGCCCCAGTTGGGTCCCTGGTGCTCCCGTGACAGCAGGACCTTTGGAAGCCATTGCATCCTCTGAATCCTCTGAATTCAGGACCCATAACAGGACCTGTCCAGGCTGTGCCAGAGGCTTGGCAGACGTCAGGGTGTCGTTAGGTATCATCAGGGCGTTAGATCAGCGTTTCCCGAGCCTGCCAGCCCCGCTGTACCCGCAGAGCCCCAAGGCGGCTCCCCGCCCTGGGGGTGCCCCCAGAGAGTCCCCTCCCTTGAGTGCAGGTGGGACTGTCCATGTGGCAGGATTTCACTCCTGTGATTAGGTCACTACCGTTGACTTTGAGTTAATCATAAGGGGAGATTATTCTGGGTGGGTGCAAGGAACATTCTTGTAATTGTGAATTTCTCTGGGTTTTCTTGGGGGGTCGTTCACGATCACGAGCCCGTTCACACTGTGCTCCCTCCTGCACTCACGGCTCTGCTGTAACCCCTCCCCCCTCCTCAAGGCCCTGGTTTGTGAGGAGGGATATGAGCCTTCCCAGAGTCCCCCAGGCACTTTCAGAATCACCGTTCCAGATGCTTTTTGGAACCCAATAATTCTGTTACAATTCAGTAATGGAAATATTTGGGATCAGAGGAGGAAAAATGATTTTTACTTGGGAAGCTTAGAAACCGGGAAACTTGAAGACATTCAGAGGAGAAAGGAAGGAAAACAGGGGTGATTGGGGTACAGTGCGGATGCTTGGAGCTTACAGTCCAGGGGGCTCCACGTTTACAGCATCCGAGGGAGCCCTGGCTGGGGCAGTGCTACGTCCTGAGGTGAGGGAAGGTTCTCGTTGCTGGGTGGAACGTCCACCTTATGTGTTACAGTCAATGGGCATGCATATGCACATGTATTGTATAACTTGCGGTAACTAACTTCCTAAAGACAATTCAGTAGCTTTGTTCCCTTTGGCAAGGATGTATACAAAGTAAATGCCCGTCAGCAGAGAGAAGGTTCATAGATGGTGGTGTATCCCCAACACGAAGGATTATGCAGCCTCTAGAAAATGGAACGATGATTCCTCCCCCGAGCTGGGAGTGACTTCCGTGGGGAGTGAAGTGTGAATACTAAGACCCCCTATTTGTACACAATGAATCTACTGCGTAAAAACAAACACCGCATCTCTCTATATTTATACAGATATTTGCGTCTGTTTATAAGAAGGAGAAAGTACGGACACACCTTTGTCAGGTTTTTAGGAAGGGTGCCCCTGTTTCCTTACTATACCTTCGTCCTCTGCCACAGACCAGAAGCCTTTTGAGGCACGTGGAAAAGTTTCGCTCACCATGCGACCGTCTGCCCTGAAAGAAGCCACTGCGTGAGACGCTGAGGCCTGAAGATAAAACAGCCCTCGGAGTTCATTAAAGGCTCCTGTGGGGACAGGCGATCATCTGTTCTGATGGATGTCCCTCTCTTGCCATGGTCGTTCCGTGTTATGGTTCACGGGTGATTGTCAAGTTCACGGCCCCGGCAGGAACATCTAACAGCCCGAGTTCAGGATGAACTGGTGGTAGGAAGCCCGTCTCAGCCGTGGAAACGTGTCCTGATGATTTTGCTGAGACGTGTTCTCCATGAATTAGCTGTTGGCTCGAATAGAAGCTTGTGTGTGTTTGAGCCCCATCAGCTGGCGTTTAAGCTGCGGTTCATCAGGGCCGATCCTGGCCCCAGCTAGAGTTTCACAGACATCTGGAAAGTCAGCGCTCTGGGAGGACTGGCATTTTTGTGGGGTTGAAGGTAGGGGTTGGGATTACGGCAGGTATTTGGGGCATTCTTCCCCGGCCCCTGTGTGGGTCATGGGAGGTCCTCTGCCTCTCCGCTCCCCCAGGTCTCTCTTAGCTACACTGTTTACTCTTTAGATGATGACAGTGAGAACAGTAATGATTGTCTCCGGGTGTAACTAAAATTCTGAAGGTAGATTCTACGTTAAGCACGTGATGCAAAACACTGGGAACCTGTGTCTGGTCTTCATCACAATACAAAGTAAAGGAATGTAGCAGTGAGCTGAGTTACTTTAGTCCTACGAGAATCTCTGGGGCTTTTTTTTTTTTTTTTTTTTGCCGTACGCGGGCCTTTCACTGCTGTGGCCTCTCCCGTTGCGGAGCACAGGCTCCGTACGCACAGGCTCAGTGGCCATGGCTCACGGGCCCAGCCGCTCCGCGGCATGTGGGATCTTCCCGGACCGGGGCATGAACCCGCGTCCCCCGCATCGGCAGGTGGACTCTCAACCACTGCGCCACCAGGGAAGCCCTCTCTGGGGCTTTGAATTCGCTGCTCTGGACAATCTGAATATGATGGTTTGGGGCCATTAGGAGAAAGAGGCCCCGAGGCAAGGATCCCTTCCAGGCAGAGCTGGCTCACTAGCCCCTGCAGCCCTGCTCCCCATGCCTGGTGGATGTGGCTGCAGACGTGGGTGCTTCCCCACCGGCTTGCCTGGGGTGGGCCGCGCCATTGACTTTGGCAGTGACTTTGTGATCTAATGTGACTCAGAATGTGTCCTGGGCTGAACGCGTCCTCCCAAATTCAGGGGTTGAAGTCCTAATGCCCAGGACCTCAGAATGCAACTGTGCTTGGAAAAAGTCTTTAGAGAGGTGATTAAGGTAAAATGAGGACATGCGGGTGGGCCCTGACCGAATAGGACTGGTGTCCTTATCAGAAGGGGAATTAGGACACAGACGTGCGCAGGGGGAAGGTTATACGAGGACACGGGGAGAAGACGGCCATCTACACACCAAGGTGAGAGACCTCAGAGGAAACCAGCCCTGCCGACACCTTGATCTTGGACTTCCAGCCTCCAGAACCATAATAAAGTCCATTTCTGTTGCTTAAGCTGCCCATCTATGGTGCTTAGATACGGCCACCCGAACAGACTGGTAGTGTCAGTGCGCTTTCTCTGCTTTCTCTCTTCCCATCTTTGTGGGTGGGATGTGGGTGCCGACGGCACACCTGGAAGCATGGTTGACGATGGTGGACCCTCCGTTGTCCTGTCTCTGAATACCTCTGTGGATTGCAGCTGGCTACTCACAACATTCGAGATTTTAAGTGAATGAGAGATAAAGTTGTGTTGTGCGAGGGCGTGAGATTGTGAGGCCTATCCGTTACGACAGTAGAAATACCCTCCACAAGTGGAGAAGTCTTCAGAGTCACTGAAGAGGCGCAGACGTCCCACCCGGGAAGGAGCCACCAGCCTGAGAGGAGGCCCGTCCTCCTGCGCAGAGCACTTGGGGGTTATCTGCAAGAGGTGGGTTCCAGCAGCCTGGACCCGCACCCATCACCAGATGGCCCTGGGGCTGGGAGGGAGTTTGTGCTGAAGCCACGTGCAGCCATGAAAGATGCCGTGATTGGGGACCAGAAACCTGGGGTGAGGACTCCCGTTTAGAGAAACGGTAGGTCCCTGCAGTAAACAATAGCTGTGGGAGAAAATACGGACCTTTCACGCGTGTGTGGCTTCCCCATCGGGGCCGTTCACGTTGAGTGTGCTGTGTGAACTGTTTCGGGACTAAGTAACTTAACAAGTCACCAGAGCACTGAGTGACTGAGAGGTGGTGCCCTGGGACAACCAGGGGCCAGTGACTTTTCTGGGGTCCTTACAGTTCCTGCTGTTGGAATGAGCTCCAAGTTCACGAGTTGACTCGGAGCTAAGCCCCAAACTGCTCTCGGCCACAAATGAGTTAACGGTCTGCCATCCAAACCTGGGATCCCTGGCACCGTGTGCAGGCTGGGGTGGGAGCCCAGGTCCGGAGCCGTCGCAGCCACCAAGCCGTCCCCCTGCCTCCGAGCACCGTTCTGTGCGCCGAGGCCAGCTCGAGCCCCCGATACATCTTCCATCCTGCGGGCCTTGTCCTTCTGAGCTCAGAGGGCACTGAGCTTTCCTGCCCCCTTGAAGCCTGGCTGGCCAGACATGCTAGGATGGGGAGCCCCTTCCGAGCGGAAGCCTTGGGGGGCAACCCGTACTCCTCTGCTGTCCCTTCCCTGGCGCTGTGATGGTGTATCACGAGTTGGGGTCCGTGACGCAGCTGGGGAGGATGAGCTGCCCCAGGGAGGCTGTGTCTGAGGATGTGCCCGGACCTGCTCTGCACTCGCCAGGTCTCACCTCTCGTCCGGTCAGTGGCGGGGACTCGGGGTTTCGTCACCGCGTGACCTTGGCCGTCCTGATGAAATCCCTGTGCAATGTCTCCTAACGCCGACGGGGCGGAGGCTGCCGTTCACCCCTCTAGATCTGCTCCACTCCTCTTTCTCGGGTGGGTGGGGAACTCTGACCTGGGCATAGAGATGCTTAAATAAACGTGACGTTACCCGACCTGCGCACAGCTAGGGTCTGGCCTTGGAACTCAGTCCCACTGTGGTGGCTGCCGTGTAACCCCGGTTTCTGTCTTTCTTATTCATTGTTTTATCTGAGCGAAAGCAAAACTGAATCTGGGAAGCTGGGCTGTCCCCATCTGCGCTCTGCCTCGGGCTGGGACAGAAAGGAAGCCTCACTTCCAAGATCAGGTGCTGGAAGACCGTGTCTTCCACCCTGGGGGTCCCGTCGCCCTCTCGCCCACTTGCTCTGAGGGAAGCAGCTGCCGTGTGGGAGCTGCCCTCTGGAGGGGCCTGTGTGGGAAACGCAGCCCGCAGGGGCCCTGTCCCGCCCACATTAGGATGAGGCTGCGGTCCCAGCTGACAGCTCAACGGCAGCATCATGAGAGACCGACGGGTGGAGGCGCCCAGGCTCCTGACCCGTAGAAACTGAAATGATAGACGTTGGTTGTTTTAAGCCACTACGTCTTGAGGCGGCTTGCTATGCGACAACAGATAACTGACACACGGGTCAGAGGGCCACGCGTGGGAGGGGCAGGTCCAGTCTCTGACTCTCGCTGTTAGAGGGAGGGGGCCTGCCCTCTCCGTCTGCTTCCCTGTCTCCTAGCGGCCAGGCACAGAGGGGGCACATGCGAAGCGTGACGGATGAAACAGGAAGGCAGGAGCCTGGCCCGGCCCCCCCCCCCCCCCCCCCCCCCCGCTTCATGGAGCTGAACTGTCCAGCCAGCTCCGACTTTCATGGAAAGACAAATAAGCTTCTTTCTGTTTGAGCCATTGAGATTTGGAGTCTCTTATAAGGACGCTGAGCCTCTATCATGACGAAAACACCCACCTGAGTTCTGCAGGATGGGAAAGTCCCAGGGAGCAAAGTGAATTGGGACCGAGCTCCTTCACAGAAGCTGAGGACACTCGTGTTATTGAAAGTTTATTGAGAGACGTGAAGTCAGATGCACACGAGCTATTTTCTCCCTTTAAAACCGTAGATGATAGAAATGTGTTTCTCGAAAATGAAATGAAGGCTAGATTTGGGAACACCAGATCTGGGAATGGCATTGATCACTGTGACCAGCTGATCACTAAGAGGGAGAGAGTTCAGGTACGTGGCAGGCAGGCTCGTGAATTGCATCCGTATTCACAAGAATTCTTTTGTACATCAGGCTAAATTGCTCCTTTCACGAGAAAAAGAATCGTGTGGGATTATGTTTAGACTAAAACTAAGAAAGTGGCATTCTTCACGTGTCACAGGTGTGTCCCGTGCAAGAGCCTCTGCGGGCCGCAGTGGCCACGTGGGCTCCTCTGGAAGCCTCGGGAAAGGTCAGCGCTCCCTCGGGTGGAGCGTGAACTGAGGGCGTTTTCATTCGCTGGGAGAGTTATGGGCTGGAGGAAGAGATGGGGCCTTCACGCTGCCTGTGGCTGTTTGCTTTTCTAACCCTCAGATTTAATGCTGCAGGTTTTACAAATAGCTAAAATAGGACAGATGTAAAAACCAGCATTGTCTTGGCCCAGCCTCCAGCCTGTCCAGGTCGGGACTGAAGCAGAACCCTGCCAAGAAGTGTCCCGTGTCCTGTTTTCATTTCTGATTTTACCCCGACTCTGGTCCTGCTGAATGTGAAAACAGACTAAATACAAATATCTGAAAAAAAAAAAAAAAAATCCCCGAGCCATCAGACACAAGTGAAGATCTTACTAAAGGGAAGGATTTGTCTTTTCTTGGATTGGAAGACAGTAGCACAGAGGGTCATTTTTCCTAAATTATTGACTTGAATTCAATATCATTTCAGGTAAACACCTCAACAGAATTTGGGGAGAACGTGACAAAATTATTCTAAAGTTAATCTGGCAATAAATATTTGAAAATAACGGAGAATATTTTGAAAAGAATAATAAAGGAAGATTTGTCTTACATGAATGAAATTCATTCTTACAGCAATAAAACAGTTATAGTAATAAAACTGTGTGGTCTTGGCCTGGGAACAGACAGGTAGATTAATGAACTGGAACAGAGGATCCAGAAAGAGACAGATATGAAATGCAGCAAGTCAGTCAGTTGCCATGTCAACTCAAAACTAAGAAAACAAACAACCTAGTAAAAATTGGGCTCAAGGTTGGAATGGGCATTTCACCCAAGGAGATACACAGATGGCAAATAAACACATGATTAACCGGTAGAGCCGTTAAAACTGCAGTGAGTTACAGTTATGCACCTATTAGAATGGATTAAAAACCAAAATTCAGAAGGCAAAGTGCCGATGAGAGTTCAGGACACCTGGAGCTCTCATCCTGCTGGTGGGAATGCACACCTGTGCAGCCCCTTTGGACGACACCGCAAGGCAGCCTCTTACCGAGTGAGAAGCACCTACCACGTGACCCAGAGCTCCCACCCTGGCTGTTTATCCGAGAGAAATGAAGAAGTGTGTTTTCTCAGAAACCTGTAGACGACTGTTTCAGTCCATCTGCGCTGCTGTAACAGAAACCACAGGCTGGGGGCTCATACCACAGACATTCACTTCTCACGGTCTGGAGGCTGGACGTCCAAGGTCACGGTGCCAGCAGGTCCAGTGTCTGCTGAGGGCCTGCTTCCTGTTTTCTCTCTCTGTCCGCACGTGGCAGAAGGGGGCTCTCTTCTTTCAGGGCACTGATCCCGTCCTGGGGGCTCCAGCCTCCCTCCCTGATCACCTCCTGATTCCATTACATTGGAGGTTAGGATCGATTTGCAGGGGGCGGGGGGAGGCACAAGCGTTCAGTCCATAATAACAACATTATTCATAATCACTGGAAGCCCAGAAGATTCCACATGCCCTTCAGCTGGCAAGCGGTAAACAGGATGTGTAGACTCCTGCTCAGCAATAGAAGCGGGGAACTACTGACACACCAGGACGATCTGAGGCAGAAGGGGCCACGGTCAGACCACACTGTCATCCTATCCCCGTGACGTCATGGGAGAGGCCACGCACCGGGACTGGGAAGGCCAGTGGGCTGCCGTGGGTTAGGGACGGGGTGCGGCTTGACTCCACAGGGGCAGTGAGAAGGAATTTGGGGGGTGTTGGGACCGTTCTGTATCTTGCTTGTGGTGCTGTTTACGCAACTCTCTACGTTTCTCGGAACGCATGCAGCTATCCACCAAAAGTGAGCGATACTGAGCATCAAATATAAAATAAATTTTAAAGAACATCATGTCATCTTAGAGTAAAAAATTAATTATCTGACACATGGGGTGTGATTCCAAGCTAGTGATTTAGACAAACGTAGAGGTAGACGCTTCCCTCAGTCCCCATGTGAAAATAAAGTCCAGATGGATTGAGGCTTTAATTGAAATACAGAAATTATAAAATGTCACAAGAAAACAGGGGTGAACAGTTTTATAATCTTGGTTGGGGGAGGTCTTTCAAATAAGCATGTCAGAAATCCCCAAACCCATGTATGTGATGGTGTACTAATTTAAAACAACTGGGTAGCAAAACGGAATAAAATAGGCATGTTGAAAACTAAATTGGTGAAATCATTTGCAAGTCACATGGTAACAGATTAATTTTCTTGTGAGGCAAAGAACTCAAAAAAGAAAAAAAATATAAAAGAAACCCAAATAAAAATTTGGAGAGAACGTGAACAAGCAGTTTACAGATTAACCAATGAACACAAGAAAAGATGTTCAACCTCCTTAGTGATCAAAGGAAGAAATAAAAACAATAGTTAGTTTTGTTTGTGTATCAGGTCAACAAAGGGCAGAGGGATTGACAAAATCTGCTGGTGGCAGCGCTTGGAAAATGGGAAAATCTATGGACAATTTGTGGGCGTGCAAACGCCCATAGCCTTTGGGTGGGGCAATGTGAATGCCTTGTTCGCCTAGGAAATAATAACACAACTGAAAAGATCTATCTAATTCAGGATATTTCTTGCAGCACTGTTTATTATGCCAACGTTTTTTGCTGCCGCGGTTTTGTGAGCCTTTAAATACTAATGTTCTCTGTGACCTTCAGGTGGGGAGTATAATATACATAAGGTTCTCAAAATTACTTGACCAGAGGAAACCCCTGCTCTTTCCTTCCCCCAACGGTCACCCTCAGGTCATAAGGAGGCGACTGGAAGAATGGCCCGTAAGTGTTAACAGAGGTCCCATCCGACATGCTGAGACTTTACCGAGTTCTTTGTACTCTTCTGTCTTGCTTGAATTCTTTAAACAATGAGCATTTACCGTTTTGATAAAAAAAATAGAATAATGAACTGTTTTCAAAAGGAAGAAAAAGGATCCGGTGATTACAAAAGAAGAGTAACTTAAAACTTCACTGTAAAGCAAACCTCTTTGTAAATAAGATTGACGTAAAGACAGGAGCCCTGTACGTAAGGGGCACTGGCATGTTCACGTGCGCCTACGTCCTAGAGGCCCCGAGTCCAAGGAGGACAGTCCAGGCCTCGCCGTGGCACCTGCTGGTAGCCCTGGGCAGGGCAGCCAACCCCCTAAGGCTTCGTTTCCTCACCTGTAAAACTGGAGTCATGCTGTCCGCCTTGCCTCACTCACAAGGTGCTTGTTAAAATGAGACCATTATTGCAAAACGACTCAGCTTTGAAATGATCGGAAGTGAAATCATCGATCCTTGAAGTCATTGTAGGAAAAGTTACCAGTACTTGAAGCATTTGAGGCTCTGAGAGACTCCCTTTCTCCTGAATCACCGTCACTATATAATGAAGCAACATGCAAACTGGAGACAGAACTAACCCTCAGGGCTAAGCCCCCTGCCCGCAGGTGCATTTTAGAACCTTGTTACTCAGAGTGTGGTCTGCAGACCAGCAGCAGCATCAGGGCTGCCCAAGAAATGCCTTGTCTGGGGCTGAACTAATGCTACCAAGACGAACTCCCCGACCAAGGGATGCACTGCACATCAGTGCTCGAGAAGCATTGTTTTGGGGACAGAGTCTAATCTACAGGACAGACCTCGTTTTATTGCACTTCGCAAATATTGTGTTTTTTACAAATTGAAAGTTTGTGGCAAACCTGCCGCGAGCAAGCCTATAGACGCCGTTTTTCTAGGAACATTATTTTTTTAATTAAAGTTAAGTATGTTGTTTCTTTAGACATGATCCTTTGCACACCTAATAGACTGCAATCTAGTGTAAACAGAACTTTCATAACTTTCTGGGAAAGCAGAAAATTCGTGTGACTTACTCCGTAGTGGTGGTTTGGACCCGACCCCAGAGCATCCCCGAGGTCTGGCTGTACGCTTGCATCTGTGTGGTGATAAATAGAGCTTTGCTATTGGCAGGAAGGTAACCAAATAGGAGTTTCTGATCTAAACGGTTGCTACAAGTTGTGGTTCAGAAAAGGAAGTTATCTAACTTTGTTGAACTCGAAGTTCCCTAAACCACTGCTTTTTCACACCACCAGTTAACAGGAATGAACCCCAGGGAGCGCCCCTCAAGGCAGCCCCGCTGCACCGTCTGTGGCGGCCCAGTGCAAAATGAAAATGCAGGCCGCCGTGTACAAAACTCGGAAGGATTTTCCAGTGTCGACAGCAGAGGCCCTTGTAAGCCCGGGGCCCCGAGTGATGGCATGGGTGTCACACCTGGAGGCTGGCCGGCCCTGCTGGGGAATGTTCAAGATATAAAGAGCTGTGATGAACGGGGTCCAGCCCGGCGTGTCACCCCAGAGCCTTATTAAACCTGATCCCCTCAGCTTCTCGCTGTTGGTTAGAGCCTCGGACCCTGCTGCCCCGATCTCAAAAGCGTGGTCACCAAGTCCTACCTGTGGGTGTTGTTAAGGGGGCCGAGAGGAGCCAGCTCCAGGCTGTGGCCAGGTGGGCCCGGGGCAGGGATGCTCGGGGCGGGGGGGCACCTGAAGGGGTGGAGGCGCCGAGTCCCTTGTCGGGAGTCCCCTGGTCCCGCCTCCGCGGGGATTCCTCGGAGACCTTCCAATCCCATCGAATAACCAGCTGACACGTTTTACCTTAACTCTACGGGGGGGGGGGGTCTCCTCTCCTCTCCTCACCTCCCCGCTCCAGCCTCCATCGCTCGTCCCCTCCTCCCCTAACACACGCCCTGAGGGGTGGGGCGACAGGCAGTCTGCCGAGCATCTCTGGGCTTCGGGGCTCTGACCTCGGAGAGGCGTGGGTGCCGAAGGGACGGCCTCCCTGCGCTGATTTCTCTGGGAAATGCTGGAGGGAAGAGGGGCATGGAGGCTGACGTCAGCACGGCACCAAGAAGGCCATCCATCCCAGGGCAACCCTGCCCGAGGACCCGCGGGGGACGTGTCTGTGGGCTTTCTTAGAACCTTGGAAAAGCAGTGCTTTAGCGTAATTAGTGTGGTTTTATCTCGTGAGCCTAGAACAAACGTCCTGTTTCCTTCTCTGCTGAGGTCAGAGAGGTGAAGTCGGGGGAGGTCTCACGTCGGACCTTGTAGGCAAAGCAGGGACTCGAGATTTGCGGGGTTTGGTGGGGAGGTGACGTGACCTGGCTGTTGTGCTGAGAATCGAAGGAGGGCAACCGGGAGGAGGGTCCGGTGAGAGGCCACAGGGGCCAGGTGGAGATGGGGAAAGCGCTTGGGTTTGGATCTATTTTGCAGACACAGTCAAAAGAATTTTCTGATAGATGAGATGTGGCGGCGGAGAGAGAAGAGTCGTGGACCCAGCGCTGTCGGGCTGGCGAGCAGAGAGCCTGGGGGCAGCTCTGGGGCAGCAGGCTCTGGGGAGTGCGGCTGGGGTCCTCCGGGGGGGTGGGACTTGGGTTTAGGACAGCAGCGGGGGGTCATTAGCTCACAGCCCTGGCCGGTGAGGGGGCGGAAGCCCGGATGCTCTCTGGTACTGGTGTTAGGAAGAAAGAATGCACAGAGGAGACCCCAGGGTGGAGTCCTGGAGGCCGTGAGGAAGGGGTTTGGAGAGGGGCAGACACGTCCGTCAGGGGCTGCTGAGGACGGGCTGGAGCGGGGGTGGGCTCCACTGAACTGAGTCCAGAGAGCAAGGGGACAGAGGTGACAAAGCCCAGGCGAGGATTCTGCCCCACAGGTGAGCTGAGGGTTGGGACAGGAGACGAGGAAAATGGGGTCAAGAGAGAGACCCGCCTTTTTCTTAATGAGAGAAGAGACAGCATGTTTGTACGTTGATGGGACGATCCCCAAAGAGGGAGCATTGATGATCCCAGAGGGAGCCTGATGGAGACCCCAAGCTTCTGCTGTTCAGCCTCCACAGTGGCGGGAACGACAAAATTCTTTCCAACCTGTACTCGCTCTCTAAGCCCAAAAAAGCCACGCAGTGAAGGACTGGACACCGAACCAGCAAGAATATGGGAAACACTGAAGAAATTCCAGGACTTGAGTCATCCTCCAGGAGCTCAGAGAATTCTGCCCCATCCACCGGGAGCCCGCACTTCCGAGGTCCTGGAAGACCAGTCAGGACATGATGTTTCCGTGTTGCTATTGTCGTTGTGTCCCTAGAAGCTTGCTTATGGCTGGCACAGAGCAGGGACTCAAGAACCATAGTCAGACGAATGCTGAGAGTCACTGTGAAAACCTACCTTCCCCAACGCAAATCAAAACCCCAATGAGGTATCACCTCACACCTGTCAGAATGGCCGTCATCAAAACCCACAAATAACAAGGGTTGACAAGGATGTGGAGAAAAGGGAGCCCTCAAGAGCTGTTGGTATCTGAAGGAAATGAACTCACTATCTTGAGGAGACATCTGTATCCCTATGTCCATTGCAGGATGATGTACAAGGCATGCACACAACCTAGGTGTCCGTCCATGGGTGGGTGAATAAAGAAAATGTGATATATCTGTATCTATAGCTATATCTATATCTATGCCTATATCTATGCCTATATCTATAGCTATATCTATGCCTATATCTATAACTATAGCTATATCTATGCCTATATTTATACCTATATCTATACCTATACCTATATCTATATCTATACCTATACCTATATCTATAACTATAGCTATATCTATGCCTATATTTATACCTATATCTATACCTATACCTATATGTATATCTATACCTATACCTATATCTATGTCTATATCTATAACTATAGCTATATCTATGCCTATATCTATACCTATATCTATACCTATACCTATATGTATATCTATACCTATATCTATATCTATACCTATACCTATATCTATATCTATAGCTATGCCTATAACTATACCTATATCTATATCTATGCCTATATCTATAACTATAGCTATATCTATGCCTATATCTATACCTATATGTATATGTATATCGATACCTATACCTATATCTTTATCTATACCTATATCTATATCTATACCTATAACTATACCTATATCTATAGCTATAACTATAGCTATACCTATATCTATACCTACATCTATACCTATATCTATACCTATACCTATATCTATATCTATACCCATACCTATATCTATATCTATACCTATACCTCTACCTATACCATCTATATCTATATCTATACCTATATCTCTACCTATATCTACACCTATACCTATATCTATACCTATACCTATACCTATATCTATACCTATATGTTTACCTATATCTCTACCTATATCTATATCTGTACCTATATCTATACCTATACCTATATCTATATCTACACCTATATCTATACTATACCTATATCTCTACCTATATCTATGTGTCTATTTTTGTTTTAAAGGGGAAATCCTGTGATTTGCAACAACATGGATGAACCTGGAAGACATTATGAAGTAAAGTGAGCCAGACACAGACAAATACTGCACGATCTAACTTACCCGTGGAATCGGAAATAGTCAACTCACAGAAGCAGAAAGTAGGAGCCAGGGGCGGGGAGGAGGAGAGGAAATGGGGTCAAAGGGCATAACGTTGCCGTCTGTCGGATGATTGAGTGGAGACCCAATGTGCGTGCAGGGTGATGACTGAACTTAATAACACGGCACTGATCACAGAAATACTAGGAGCGAGTGGATGTCGGTAGCTCTCATCTCACACCCACACACTCACACACACGGCAACTCTGTGAGGAGAGGGATAGCTTGACTGTAGTTAGCACTTCACTATGTACATGGCTATCAAATCATTATGTTGTACACCTTAAATATAAACAATGTTTATTAAAAAATACTTCCCCATTTAAGCCTTGACAAACACATGCAAGATATCCCACACGTCCAGAATAAATTTTCACACATTTATTTAAAAATACAGCACAGAAAAGCAACAGCAGAGATTATGGGACACGTCCTAATAAAATTTAAAATTGGGGAATGAGAGAGCTCAGATCTGACGTGTAAGGGTGATGAGGATGGAGGGGGTATTTTTCTTTGCAGAGTTTCATCCTGACGGCTATGGTAGGGTTTCCTTTGCTTTTCCCAACGAACAGGATTGCACGTTTTTGTGGCGTGTTCTTCTGTGAGGGTTTTCAGTGGGAAACTGAGCTAGCGATCAGACTCTCATCTCAAATTCAAGTGCCAAAAAGACTTTTAAATCTTAAGAGCAAAGTGGAGGCAACGTGAGATTCTGATCTGTGCCCCACCTATTTGACCTGTAAAAATAGCATCATCCTCTCTGCCCGCCCTGAGAGCCCAGCTGTCTGGGCGGCGGCTTTTAGGAAACCTTGTGTCATATGAGCTTCGTCCAGGAGATGGCGCTGTTGTGCCACAAAAGGAAACCTCTTGGTCTGAAAACCCCAAGAACAATTTTAAAACGGGAGATCCTAGTCATAAGATGAATCATTTCTAGGGCTCTGACGTACAGCATGGTGATTATAGTTCATCGTATTGTATCACATACTTCTACGTTGCTAACAGAGTAGATGATAAATGTTGTCGGCACAGAAAAGAAATGGCAATTATGTGACAACCTGCACTTCACAACACGCAAGTGTATTCGGTCAACACACCGTGCTCCCAAACTCACACGCTGCTACCTGTCAACTACGTCTCCCCTCGCCCAAGCTTGTCGCTGAAACCGGGAGGCTGCGCCCTCCATCCTCCAGCCCCGGGTTCCAGCAGGCAGATGGCTTTCTTCCCGTGTCTACACTGCACACATTCTTGAATCCGGGTGTTTGCAGAGTGTGTGCTCCTACCGTCTTCTCAGTGTCTTATCTGTTTCGTTTCTGAGGCTAATCTTGTCTGTCTGCCCTCCTGGAAGTAACCCCCAAGTGATGGGGAGGGAGAGGAGGCTTTGCCCTGGTGTCGAGAGCTGCACCCCGGCCCCCGTGGCTGAGGGCCGGCCCCCCGACAGCGCAGAGGGTCGTCCTCAGGGCCAAGCAGGAGCTGAGAACTGCAGGGCCGAGAAGGGGGCCATTCCCTCTCTTGCAGTACAGATCATCTTGCTTTCCCCATTTTTTATTGTGGTAAAACATAAAACTGAACATCTGCACCGTTTTCGAATGGCACTCAGTGCATTCACAGCGCTGTGCTACCCACCCCTCACCCTCTTCCAGGACCTCCCGATCTCCCCACTAAACTCTAGCCGGCCCGCCGGCCTCCTCTCTACACTCTGTGTCTGTGAATTTGGTGACTCGTATGAGTGGAATCATACAGCGCATGGTTTTTGGGTCTGACTTATTCCACTGGGCACAATGTCTTCAAGGTTCGTCCATATTGTGGCCTGTGTCAGAATCTCCTTCTGTTTAAGGCTGCATAATATTCCACTGTGTGGAGAGACCAGCTTTTGTTTATCCGTCATCTGTGGATGGACGTTTGGTTGTTTCCACCTTTTGGCTGTTGTGAATAATGCTGCCGTGAACATGGGTGTGCAAATATCTTTGAGATTCTGCTTTCACTTCTTTTGGATAGATACCCAGAAGTGGAGTTCCTGGATCATATGGTAATTCTACTTTTAGCTTTTTGAGGAACCACTATGCAGTTCCCCACAGCAGCTGCACACTTTTACATTCCCCCAGGCAACACACAAGGGTTCCCATTTCTCCACATCCCCCCTAACGCTTGTTCAGGTCATTTTTAAAGCACTGCTGGGCGTGCACACCTAACCTAACGTAAAGAGTTAATTTCCTAACAGCGCCTCACTCAGAACTACTGATGGGTGTTTCTATCAGGATACCCGCCTTCTAGTTGCCAGACAGTTTGCAGATTATTTCTTTTAGTCAATTTGCCTTCTACGTCCCTCTTTCCGAGACGGTCATTTCAGATAAAACGACACTAACTTTTTCTTGTTGGGAAAACATTGCCGAGTTGTTTAGGGTTATCCCTGAAAGCGGAGGGGGTGTGAAAGGAGTAGCTTCAGGACGTTGTCTTCTCGGTTCTCTAGCCAGATGCTGCGTGAGGATGAGAGCCGCAGGTCTTCAGATGAGCAGGTGGGAGTCCGGCGGGTTAGGGCAGGTGGTCTCGGACCTGCAGGCAGCGCAGCGGGGCTCGAGTGCAGTAGGCACTCCCAGGCCCCCCGCTGTCCGCGGTGTACGATGCAGAGGTTCATCCCGAATGTCCATTCCTTAAATTTTACCAGGTGCCAAACGTGAGTCGCGGAAGGTTGGTGTAGATGGTGGTTCGTCTATATTATCCAAAAAAACACGCTCTGAATTTTTACTTAAGTTTTGTTTTCTGCCCTCACTACAGTAATTCTGTGGGGAAGAAATAGCATTTCTGGAATGATAGATGTTTCTGGAATGATCCCAGCTGCTCTCCTTGGGATTCAGGAAGCCCCTCACGGGGCGGACGGCGTGTCCAGAGGGTGAGTCCCTGCAGTGTGCCTAGCAGGGCCCTCCTCGCGCACTGCCCTCGCTCCCGGCGGGTCCCTGCAGTGTGCCTAGCAGGGCCCTCCTCGCGCACTGCCCTCGCTCTCAGCGGACTCTATCCCGGCGTCTGATTCTTCGTATATGAGCACCCAGAGAAGACATCAAACAACACGTTATTTAAAATCAGGTTATTTAAAATAAAATTTAAATTATTTAAAATAACATTATGATGCGTCATTAAGATAGGCATGTTGGCATAAACTCTGCTGGCTTTGTCCATAAGGACAGTGGGAAGTCGGATATGATAGTGCCCTTCTTAAGTTCCGAGTTCAAATCTGTCATTTGAAAGGACGTCTTCTCCTATCTGTGCAGCATATAGAACAGGTGATTCCGTGAGCTGTGTGTGACCACACAGGTGAGTAGGAATTTTTACCTGGATATGAGGCCCTGGCCTCGGTTTCTCGGGATTTCTCTCCTGAAGGGTGGTCTGAGCCCGTGACCCTGGGCTCCGGTGGAGACGGGCAGAGAGGGCACCACCCAGTGGGGGCCGGGCAGCTGCCTCTGCTCTTGAAGATGCTGGAGGCGGGAGGAGCATCTCCCCACGACAGGCCGTCCTTTACCCGCAGGGGATTCTGAGCCACTTCTTCCCAAAGTTTCCTAAACGCTCCAAGGCCTTGGAGTCCTGGCCCTTCCTCTCACCCATCGTGCAGCCTTAGACTTGCCGAAACTCTGCGCTTTAAGCAGAAAGAGGTGAGGTGAGGATGACCTGAAGTCGCGTGTGCAGAGTCTTGGTGACAGAACGTAGGTAACATTCTATCGGTACCCCCAGAGCGCAGGGCATGGCTGTCCCTGAGCACCAGCTGAGGCTGGATTTGGGGACACAGTCGTCAGTTCCCAAAGTCCTGAAGTGAATGACTCTGGCGGGAGACAAATGCACAGGTCCTCCGGTCTCCACAGTTTCCGGAACGTTCGTCACTAGAGTGGTCAGTGCTGTCTCTTGGCAGGTTCTGAGAGGAAGGGTGATGTGGGGACAGGTCGGGGCCAGAAGCACACTGCCCGCCGTCCCAGGAGCAGAGCATCCCTTTGGGGTGGGTTCCATGCAAGGAACCACAGCCACTCTTACTTTCTGCGGTTGGTGCAAGCAGGGGCCGTGGGTCTTGGTCACGTGGGTAGAGAAAAGCTCCCCATCGTGGCCCCCCTGCTCCCGAGGATGCCTGTGCACAGGGGTGGGTGATTCCAGCCAGTTTTCCACAGATCTGTTCCGTAGCTGTTTAAAAGGTAGAGACACATTGAACGATTAAGCCAGAGACAGCAGGACTTCAGATGAACGTGCTCTGAAGAGCGGCCTGGCTGGAAGAAACACAGTGGGTTTATCTCATTCCCACACGAAAGGCCTCATTTTGCTTTTTTTTTTTTTTTTTTTGCTGTACGCGGGCCTCTCACTGCTGTGGCCTCTCCCATTGCGGAGCACAGGCTCCGGACGCGCAGGCTCAGCGGCCATGGCTCACAGGCCCAGCCGCTCTGCGGCATGTGGGATCTTCCCGGACCGGGGCATGAACCCGCGTCCCCTGCATCGGCAGGTGGACTCCCAACCACTGCGCCATCAGGGAAGCCCCTCTATTTTGCTTTAACTGTAATAGAACCAGTGTTTTGGCTCAAAAGAGAAAAGCTGATCTTATACCTACAGCCATTTGAAGAAACATAGTCCTAAAAATAATAACAACGACTTGTGTACAATTAACTATGTGAGTTTTTTTGTTTGTTTCCTTATAAAAAGGAGTGGAGCAGGTAATGAGGCTGTGGAATGAGGTGGGTTAACCTAGGTGAACTCGTTTAGCTTTGAAGCTTTGGGGTCACACACCACCTGCTCTTCCCTGGGCACACAAGGTCAGTGGCTATAGGGCCCCTAACAGTGTGACGCACGCGTGTGTCCCCTACACTTGACAAATGCAGCAGCTCGCGCATGGCCATCCTGTAGGGAAGGGAAGACGCCCCGGAAACGGACATTTCAACTGGGATCCGCCTCCGTCATTTCTTTTGTCTCCTCTTCACTAACGGCGATGACGTTCTAAGAGGGTTTTGAAGACGAAGCACACGAACGTGGCTCACCGCTGTCCTGTGTGATCCATTCCACTCTCTTTGCTCTGCCCCTTGTCGCCCCAGATGCGATGGGCCTGGGGCCAGCTATTACCGCCCAGATGCCTTCCCTGTGCCCCTCACCCCGATTCACCATCTCCGAGAGTGGCTGCCCAAGCTTAGGGTCTGACCTAGAAGCTCGTTTGCCCTTTTAGGACTGTTCACGGTCACGGCTGGCACTGGTGTAGCCGTGTGCACGCGTGTTCCAATGCTTTACCTCGTATCGAGTCATTAACCTGTGCAAACACCCATGAAGCAGGCGCTGTTACACACCCACCTCACAGGTGAGAGCACGGAGGTCCAGCGAGGTTCACTTCTGTCCTCGGGTCACACGGCAGTGGTGGTGTCAGAACCGGGACTCGAGCCTACGTCCTCAGCCACTAATTTAGAGCCTAATTTCAGTCTGTAAATTAAAATTCTAGCCCTGACCTCAGTATTCTAATTTGGAATCTACTGATTAAATGTAACCCCACTGCCTGCGGGCACTAGCACTGGACGGTGGTCAGCACCAGGCCAGGTCTCAGCACAGAACCTTCCAGAAATCACGTGGCCCTGATGCCCACCTGCAGTGAGGGCCTTTCCACACTTCAGCCCAAACATTCAGAACCACTCGATGACACCGCCCAGGTCACCAGGCTCAGGGGGAAAAGGGCAGATTGCAAGATGTCAGAACCTCAAAAGGAAAACGCTGGTTCTTCAAGGAGCCCTGGCCAAGGCGTGCCTCCTTGATCGGGACAGGCTGAAAAGAAGTCCCCGGGCAGGAACTGCAGGAGAAGGTGCGCATCTTACTGGTCTCGAGGTGAAGAGGTGGGCGGACCTGCATCTGCTTTCAGGACCAGTGGTCCCATCAGCCTCCTCTGATGCCCGACACTCCTCTTGCAGAGACGCCTCTCCTCACCCCCACCCTTGCTCCGGCCGGCCCCGGGGTTTGCTGTGGTGACGGGTGGATTGCAGCACAAGTGATGCTGTTCAGGGTTGAAAACGAGGCCTCCGGGGCCCACCCGACTTCTCCTGCCACCCCGGAAGGAAGCCTTGGCTTAGACAGACCCGTCACGAGAGCTGGCAAGGAGGGGCCCAGCCCAGGGCACCAGCCCTGAGTGCGGCCTTAGGCCTGCCTGGCCGGCCACCTGCCAGCACAGCCTTGGGAGCCAGAGCTGGGCCATCTCCAGGGCTGTGGGAAGCACTGCACAGCTGCCGTCCTTGCGCTGTGGTCCACCACCCAGCGAGAGGGCCGGTCCATCTCCCTAGTGGGGAGTCCTGTGTAAGAAGGTGGACTTCCTTCCCGCCCCGTGGGGCCCTTGGCCGCACTCCCTCACACCTTCACCCTGGCCCCGCTGTTCCCGGTCCCACCTCTGCACCCAGGACACCTCAGACCCCGCCCCATGGCATCCCGTCTCTGCTCAAGGGCTTTGCACTGACTGTCCCTTCCTCTGGAATGTCCTGCTCTGGGCTGGCTCCCTCGCCCTTTCCAGGTCCCTGCTGCTACGTCCCTTCACCTGGGAAGTCCAACCTGCCCCACCTGAGATGTCTCCCCCTCTCCCCACGCTTTACCCTTCTTCACTGCATTTGTCACCACTGGACATCTTTGTGGCTCTGTCTCTTTGTCTGTTTCCCTTCCTGCTCACCCATCCCTGCCGTTAAAATACAAGCTCCGTGAGTGCAGGAATGTGGTCTTTGTTCACTTTTGAGTCTAGCGTCTGGGCGTAATAAAAATACGAGCTAAGGTCTGCAAAGGCAGGCGCTGTCTAGGGCCTTCGTTTACCCTCACAAATATCTTCCCATTATTCCAGGCGCTATTCCCCACATCTTATAGGAGGGAAGCTGAGCCATGGGCAGGTCAGTTCTGCCCAGGCAGACCTGGCATTTAAACCCAGGCAGACTGGCTCATAGAAGGTCCTCAGTAAATACCTGTTTAATGAATAAACAAGCAAACACATTTCCTAACTCTTCTGCGGAAGCAGGGCTGCCTCGGTGCAGGAATCTGAGTGATTTCTCCCAGTAGCCCTTCTGCCTTCGATAAAAAACAGAGTTGCCCCTCAGCCTCCTGGTATCATAGTCTACTTTCCTTTGGCCTTTTTTTCCGTTGAAATTCAAGCAAGATTGCAGGGTACAAGAGCAACGTGCAAAATCAATTATATTTCCATGCACTAGAAACTAACAATCTGAAAATGAGATTAATAAAACAATTTCATTGACAAGAATCCAGATTTTCATATCCAAAAGAATTTAGGAATAAATTTAACAAAAGAATGTAAGACTTATCCTCTGAAAACCACAAAACACGGGTAAAAGAGATCGAAGAAGACCTAAGTCAGTGGAAAGACACCCCATGTTTACGGATTAGAAGATTTAATATTGATACGATGGCAATACTACCCAGATTGATCTGCAGATTAAATGCAATCCCTATCAGAATTGCAGCTGGCTTTGTTACAGAAATTGACAAGCTGATCGTAAAACTCATATGGAAATGCAAGGACTGACTCAGGGTGGCCAAATGTTCTTGAAAAAGAAGAACAAAGTTGGAGAATTCATACTTCCTGATTTCAAATTTACTACAAAGTTATAATTATCGGGCAGTGTGGTGCTGGCATAAGGACAAACATATAGGCCAATGGAACAGGGTTCAAATCTATAAATCAGACCAACATTTACGGTCAGTTGATTGTTGACAAGAGTGTGTGCCAAGGCAATTCAATGAGGGAAAGAGTGGTCTTTCCATCAAATTGTGCAAAAGAATGAAGGCTGGACCCCTTCATACTTCACACCATATAAAAAATGAACTAAAAATGAACCAAAGACCTAAGTATAAGACTAAAACTATAAAACCCTTAGAAGAAAACATAGGCGTAAATCTTGTGATTTTGGGGTTAGGCAAACCTGTCTTAGATACAGCACACACAGCACAAGTGAGAAGAGATGAAATTGGTGAGTTGGACTTCATTAAAATTAAAAACATTTGTGGTGCAAATGATACCTCTAAAAAAGTGAAAAGGCGACCCACAGAATCGGAGAAAATACTTTGAAACCGTGTATCTGATAAGGATCTTATAGCCAATATAAAGAACAAGTTAATAATAAAAGATAACTCAATTAAAAATGGACCACGGATCAGAAAGGACGGTTCTCAAAGAAGATGTACAAACGAACGATAAGCACATGAGAAGATGCTCAACATCATTAGCCATCAGAAAAATGCAAATAAAAAGCACAACGAGGGCTTCCCTGGTGGCGCAGTGGTTGGGAGTCCGCCTGCCGATGCAGGGGACGCGGGTTCGTGCCCCAGTCCGGGAAGATCCCACATGCCGTGGAGCGGCTGGGCCCGTGAGCCATGGCCGCTGAGCCTGCACGTCCGTCGCCTGTGCTCCGCAACGGGGGAGGCCACAGCAGTGAGAGGCCCGCGTACCGCAAAACAAACAAACAAACAAAAAACCACAATGAGGTACCACTTGGCATCCAGAAGGATGGCTATACATGAAAAGACAAACAATGACAAGTGTTGACAGGAATGTGGAGAAATTGCAACACTTATATATCTCTGGTGAGAACGTAAGGTGGAGCAGCCTCTTTTGAAAACCTTTTGGTGGTTCCTCAAAAGCTTAAACGTAGAGTGACCACATGTTGCAGACATTCCACTCCTAGGTACGTACACAAAAGAAAGGAAAATTTATGTCCACACAAAATCTTATACATGAATATCCATAGCAGCATTGTTCATAATAGCCAATAAATGGGAATAACCCAATACCCAACAAATCATGAATGGATGAATAGTATATAGTATATTCATAAAGTGAAATGCTTCAACAATAAAACCAATGCCCTGAGACAACATGGGTGAATCGTGAAAACACAGTGCTAAGTGAAGAATACATATACTGTACGATCCCATTTTCAGGAAATGGTCCGGACTAGACAAACCCAGAGATAGGAAGTGGATTAGTGGTTGCCTCGGGCTGGGGTAGGCGTGTTGGGACAGAATGGGAGTGAGGGCTGAGGGCTACAGAGGTTCTATTTGGGGGTGATGACAATGCTCTAAAGTCTATTGTGGTGATGGTTGCCAACTCTGTGAATACCCTAAAAGCTACTGGGTGTGCACTTCGAGTGGTAGGTGAACGATCTCAGTAATGCTCTTAATGAACGCCTTTTCAGCGGGCGTGTATTTCACGCCAGCTGCCTGGCTCTGCAATGGATGTTTTCACATGAATTATATAATACACACAAACACCCCCAAAGGAACGATGATCGTGCCAATTTTGAAGACGAGGAAACTGAGGTTCAGTGTGACCTGCCGAGTCATGAAGCTGGCGGGCGTGAGGAAGAGTTCAGACCCTCTTCTGAAAGCAAACCCTTCCAATGGCCCTACAGCCGCTGGTCCCCAAATCCTATCTGCTGCTGGGTGCCTGGCCTCATGGGAATTTCAGAGAAGCTCAGGGCCACGCGTGAGCACATCTCTGCTTTTGGACGGTCGTTTCCATCGCTGAGCTGGCCTAGGTTTATATCTATTCTCCAGCCAGGCGGGGCCCCCTGGTATGGCCTGGAAGACCGATTCCGCAGTCACCTGCTCTGTGGCCGTGGGCACGTCAGGGATCCCCGAGCCCCACTCAGCTCATCAATGAAAACCAGCTGTTGACACTGCCCCCGGGTGGAAGCAGGGTCTGCTACACACACAGCCCAGGTTCCGCGCGTCCTGAGGTGTCGGCGGCAGAGTGCACGGCGACCCGGGCCGGGGGGTGAGGAAGGGCGATGCGGGGCTCCAGGGGGGATGGGAAGGGAAGCAGTTTTGAGGCAGGAGGACAAGGCCCGCTGGGGGGCAGGCGGGGGGGCGTCCCCAGAGTGCCTCTCCCAGCTCTCATGCTGGCGTGGCTTCTGCCCGGGCCGTGGGGGGTCTGGAAAGCCCTTCGCGGTGGAATCTTTCTCATCGTGGAGCGTCTGGTCCTCCTCGGTGCTGGGAAGCCTGATCCTGATTAGGCTTCTCCCGGGTGGTCCATCCTCCAGGGCTCGGGGCTCCTTTCGCGTAGGGGGTGGATGACACCGGCAGGCTTGTCTTTCCCGCCATGAGAAGCCACGGGGGGAAGGAATTTGCAACGTGGCTGTTCTCCCTGCGCAGCCAGCATCCTAGGCCTCTCTGTTTACTGCTGAGGGTGATGACCCCCTAGAGGGCCTCGCATCCCAGCTGAGCCCTGCTGCCTCTCTGTGACCCGCTCTGAGCAGACTGCTGCCCACAGTGTCCCCCCTCCCTGCACCTGCTGCCTGGGGTCGCCAATGGCTGTGGTCAAGGAGCTGCTGTTTCATGCACATTAGTGAGAGTCCCTCCTGTGACAACATTTAACAAGTGTCTGGGGCGTGAGATGGGAAAAGAAAGGGCCTTTTGCAGCCCCAGAGACTTGGGCGTAATTCCAGCCATACCACTGAGCATGGAGGTCATAGCCCTGTGTCCTCGGGCGAGTTGCTTGCCCACTCTGAGCCTTGTTTCCTATCAATACAAGTCTACCTGAAGAGTTATTGGGAAGATTAAAGAAAATGTCATACAGCATCGGCTATGGTATTTAGCACATACAGGTGTTCGACAGTGGTAACTACTACAAAGGTAAAAACTGTTACCTACACAGATGTGACAGCTCAGGAGTCACTCACTTTTCGTCCTGTTGAGCGTAGCACTGGGGGTGCTTCCTGTCACCTGCACTGGCCAAGGTACTTACGATCCCACACTAGCCTCGGGGTTGCACCAGAGCTTGGCATCAAACGAGGCCGGTGGAGCCACACTCCCTGTTTTGTGCTGGAAACTGAGATCTTTACTTGGGCCCTATGACCTCAGAAGAGGTTTCTGTCTGCAAGCCCTTGAGACAGGCTCTTGGCCCCTAGTTCTAGAGGTTTAGAGCCAGGAAGACGTTCAGAGACCGCCTGGCCCCCTCCCTTAGATTTGATGAGGAAAGGCCAGAAAAGTTCAGGACTTGCCAGCCAGCGGGGAGCAGGGCGTTACGCGCTGGGCAGAGCTTACTGAGCATATACTACGTGCCTGGAGCTGTTTGCACCACTCGACCTGAACCCCCTTATTTAATCTGCACAACAACCTGTTTCCTCTCCTCATGCTGGCGAGGATGAAGAGCGCCCAGGCTGTGGTCCTTAAGGTCCGTGTGTCCCACCTCCCGGCACCTCTACGGCCTCGTGAGGGACCTGCTGGCCTTCAGTGTCGACAGGCTCGGCCTGGGCTTTCCCGTGACTGCAGTGGTTGGACCGCGGACCTGGAGAAGAAACTCTAAGAAGCACTAACCTGCATATTCTCTGGCGCCTTTGCCAGAACCATCTTGTGATTGGCAATGGAACGGCCTAGGGAGGGAACAGAGCCGGGGTCCTGCTTACCGATCAGAGTTGACGCGAGCGTCACACAGCTGACTCTCACCTCCATCCGTGAAGCAGGCCGAGGGGAATTCAGAGGCGACGTCGCGCCTGGAGCCGGCCTGAGGACGCTCTGCCGGCTTCAAACTCTCTGGCACCCCTTACTCAAGCCTGCACGGCAGGAAACAGCTCCTGTTTTACAGGTTCTCTGCCTCAATAGCAAGTCCTCTTTGGTGACGGCAGATCGTAAGCTCAGGATGGAAGGCAGGTACCTCATACATCGTCTGGCGGTGGACGGAGGCTTCCTCATCCTGGGGATGGGGGACGGTCTCCAGGGTCAATTACAAAATCCTGTCCAGGGCTTCCCTTGTGGCGTAGTGGTTAAGAATCCGCCTGCCAATGCAGGGGACACGGGCTCGAGCCCTGGTCCGGGAGGATCCCACATGCCGCGGAGCAACTAAGCCCGTGTGCCACAACTGCTGAAGCCTGTGCGCCTAGAGCCTGCGTGCCACAACTACTGAAGCCCGTGCGCCTAGAGCCCGTGCTCCGCCACGAGAGAAGCCACCGCCATGAGAAGCCCGCGCACCGCGACGAAGAGTAGCCCCCGCTCGCTGCAACCAGAGAGAGCCAGTGCGCAGCAATGAAGACCCAATGCAGCCAAAAATAAAAATAAATAAATTTAAAAAAAAATCCTGTCCAGCTTGGGTTTACAACGGTGAGGGTGGCCCCATGTGCAAGGCCATTGCTGTAACACAAGATCTTCCTTTGATGTGATCTGTTTGGGGCTTCCTAACTCTGTCTCGGGTGTAATGGTTTTAGCGACATCTCAATAGTCACGTGATACTTCCGCCTTCAGCTTTTCCCCTGAAGGACCTTCATGCCTTAACAGCCTCGGGCAAGAGTCCTGGGCTGCGAATCGGGTGCCGGTCACAGCCCCTGTCGTTGGTTGTCTCGGTTCCTCCCATTTATTTTCAGGCAGTACCCACGGCATTTCCATGGGCTGCCCAATGCCTGTGCGGCACTCATCGCTTTTTTACAATTAGGCAGGTGTTCGGACACTGGGTTTATCTCACAGCTTCCATCAGGCCACGTGCTCTATGGGGGTGAGGCCCACACCAATTCTGCTTGTCTCCATACGCCCAGGGTCTAAGATGCCACGGAGTCAGGAACAGATGAACTCTAGCACCTGAGTGAGCTCGACCTGTGAATAGACTAGCCCCCGGCTCCAAGTCATGGCAACACCCGCTGCTGTCTGTGCTCGGCACGGCCATCTCCTCCCCTCATCGTCAAGACGGACAGCTCTCGGCGACACTGCGCGGTGACGTTCACTTGTGACGTGAGCTACAGCTTACTGACTTCAGCGGCAGCATTGGAAAGGGACTTTTTCCCTAGAATCGACGACTCCTTCAAAGCTGTTCTTCCGGTGTGTGGGCCCCAGGAGTCCTGGCCTATGTTGTCATCGTGCCTTCATTGTTTGTCCAAGGATGGTCTCAATTTCATCCTCCATCGACGTGCACTTATGCTGCAAGCAGACGTCTCGTGGTAAAGATGAGCTCTAAATTATGTGCATGAGACAGTGGTGTTTTCCTGGTAGAAATGTGTGATGAGGAGATTCACCCCCACCTTTTCTTTAGATATATCATTATTTCAATGTCCTCTTAATAAGTTCAGAGGTCTAAGACCCGTTCATATCATGGAGAATACTTCTTCAAATATGTGCTGATTATTAAATTTGCAAAAATATGTGGGCTTCCCTGGTGGCACAGTGGCTGAGAATCCGCCTGCCGATGCAGGGGACACGTCTTCGAGCCCTGGTCTGGGAAGATCCCGCATGCCGCGGAGCAACTAGGCCCGTGAGCCACAACTACTGAGCCTGCGCGTCCGGAGCCTGCGCTCCGCAACAAGAGAGGCCGCGACAGTGAGAGGCCCGCGCACCGCGATGAAGAGTGGTCTCCGCTCGCCGCAACTAGAGAATGCCACGCACAGAAACCAAGACCCAACACAGCCAAAAAGAAAGAAAGAAAGAAAGACGCTTTCATTAAGAATAAGTAAATAAGTAAAATTGCAAAAATAGGTAGGCTCCCCGGTTTCTCCTGTTCACGCTTTGCATCGATGCAAAGTCATATCCAAAGCTAGTGTATAATTTCGACGGCTCGGTGTTTAAAACACACGATGAGCCAATACTTAAAAAGCGGGAGATTTTACGTAATAGTTTGGATTCGGCAGCGCTCCTGCTGGGTTGCTCCGGCCCCTGCTTCTTCCTCCCGTGCCCGCTGTTGAAATCGCTGAGAGCGTGGGTTCTAGGTGATTTGTTTTCTTTTCTTCAAACTTTAATTAATGTTTAAACAAATTTTGTAACGATGAGTGAAAACTGTAGCTTTTGAGGAGCTTAAGTTACGGGCTTCAGAATTCGTCTGTGTGAACCCCCTCTTAGTCACGTGGGACTCCCAGAAGCAGTGAACCTTTTAGATTGGAAAAGTGAGGAGAAGAGAAAGGAGGTGACGGAGTTTAAGCCGCACGGCGTCCCAGCTGCTTTGTCAGCTAGCTGAGCTCCTCCTCGGCCCTGTGGCTCTGGCCTTGCAGAGGCAGCGATGCCCTGGGGGGTGGCGGTGGCAGCAGCCCCGTGGCAAACATCTCCCTTTTCAGCGGGGAGGGTGAGCCAGCGCTGAGTGGGATGACGATTGGTCAGCGGCTGCCAGGGAGACGGGGTGCTCATGTCTGTGGTCAGCGGGGACTCAGGGGATCGTTTCATCAAGCGTCCGCGAGGTCGCTGTCGTCCGAGGTCTTGGTGTGTTCAGACTCGGATACTTGCTGCACCCGGAGTGCCTGCTGCCTGGGGGAGGGGGTGTCGGGGGTGGGGCAGCCCGTCCTCTCCTTCCTCGTCCCGCTGGTGCAGACCCTGCCCCTGGCATCTGTGTCCATGTGAATTACTTGGGTAATTTACTGCGTAAATCCTAGCTTCCCTCACACAGCACCCTCCCTGCGGCCCACAGATCCTGGCGGGCCGAGGGGGACAGGCCGCAGCCCGGGTCCCCTCCTCTGCTGGGCTCTCTGGGACCCACCTCCCCTGCAGCGGGCTCCACGGCTTCTGCTCTTTCTGGATGTTGAATCTGAGCTGTCTGGTAACCGTTCAGGCAGGAAAGATGCCGTCCACTGCACACTAGGAAAGCGATTTGTGGGCATATGTGTGCTTCTACAGAACACTCAGCTCTTCTCAGCAAGGCCTCTAAGGTCTTATCGGCAAGTGCACGAGAATGAGAAGGAAATAACCAGCTGGGACGCTGGAGAAAACTTTCCTTAGTTTTGGTGCACACCGAAATGATAAAAATTCCCTCACACCTTTATGCGTATACGTGTGCAGGTTGGCCCTGCGACTGCCTGCGGGGGGTGAGGGTCGGGCAGGGCCGGAGGGCCTCAGTTGTCACCCTCTGTACCAGCGGACCCCCTGCCCGTCCGGGATGTGAGTGTGCCCACAAAGAACTGGAGTACGATTTAAAACATACGATAACGAGTCAAAAAGCTAAAAATTAAAACAGAAACATTCCAAGATAAGGAGAAAAAACAAAGAAAGAAAGGTTGGGGCCGCTAGCAGAGATGAATTTAACAGGAGAGAGGAAGTAGGGGGAGGGAGGGCGCTAGGGCCTGCGAGCTGCAGACCAAGTGGGGCTGGCGGCCAGAGGGGGCAGCTCGGGAATCTTCCTGTGGCCGGAGCTAGATGTGCCCACCGCTCCTGCGATTCCAAGTCCACGGGTTAGAAGCAAAGCAGTGCTGGCGGGCTGCCCAGTGGAGGGGGACGCGTCCTGTCCTTACCAACCTCCCCCCGTCCGCCGAGCGCGTCGTCCCTGCAGCGTCCCTCGGCCCGGGCTCCACTCAGCGCGGCGACTCCACGCGTGTGAATGCGTCTTTCCCAGGCCCTCAGCTCTCGGGTGGGCTGGCGTGGGGAGGGTGGAACGTGGGCCAGGTGAGCTGCACATCTTGGAAACCTCCCCTGAACACCACTTCGTAGAGAGGGCTTCTGCTAAGACTTCCACAGCGAGGTTAAGGTTACGGCCTCCGGCATGAACCTCGGCGCAGAGACTCTGCATGGGCCATGGGGGTGAAGCCAGGGGTCTGGACGGGCCCGGCCCCTCTGCCTGGAGAAACGGGAAATGATGGGATGCCCCCCACCTGGAGAGGCACAGAGTGAAGAGCCTTTAACGCGACAAAGGCAGAACATGGGAAGACCATGCTGTGCCTTCCCCCTCCCGAGGCAGGCGGGAGGTGGTGACCCGAGTGTGTCTGCAGTCAGGCCTCCTTTACCACCAGCCTTTGCCTTGATCACTGTTTCACTCCATCTCAGTCAGTCAGCCTCAGATCCTGCTCTCCCACGTCCCTCTGTCCGTCTAGCCAGACGGGGCTCGGACGGAGGCCTTCGTGTCAATCTCAGAGCCGGGAGGGGCGTGCCCTGGGCTGCAGTCGGCCTGGTCGTGGGCTGGGACGTGGTGACGGTCACCGAGGCCTTAGAACCTGTGGCTTCCCACGGCCTGCGGGGGACTCACGTGCCAAGGGGAAGGGGAGAACGGAATCAGTCTCCGTAGCCATTTACTGCTTCATATGTTACAAAGCAGGAGAGATTATGTCTTAATTACACGCCTTTCGTTCTCAAAGGCTCTGTTCATCTGCAGTGGCCACTAGCATTTAAAATCTATGGAAAACATGTGTCTCACCACGGAGCTTAATACCGTGCGGGTGATTTTCCAGGAGCCGGGGAGGTTTCTGTAATCATGAACGATTGCTACGTTGGCTTAAAAAGAGTGACGAGCTGGGTCAGCTGCCTGCAGAGAGGTCGTGGGTGGCGTCTGGGCGGGCTGCAGCGTCCCTGGGTGCCAAAGGTGGGTGCAGGCAGAGGGCGCTGGGCAGCTAGGCCAGAGGGCAGGGCTATCCCCCAGGCCCTGGCTCTTCCCCTCTCAGAGGAAATGCGGCAGACATTTAAATATTTCCAAACCAAACAAGACACCCTGAAGGATTCTCCTGTGGCCCCATCATCTGCCTCAGGCCGGATCTGAAAATATCAAACAACGCAGTGACAGAGGCGGCCTGCGGAAGAGGGCGGCCGGAAGGCGGGACAACAAAGCCGCCGTCGCCCCGTGCTGGGCTTCTGCCGGAGGGTCAGAGCTGCTGTTAAAAACTGCAAGAACCGGGTGGTCTTCAAGGCATGGCTCCACGAGGGTCCCGGTCTCCCACCCTCCCTCAGGGCCCAGGGAGCCAGCCCTGTGGCCTGGAGGGCTGCGTTTGCATCTTGAGCTCTTTCCCACCAGGACCCGCTTGCTTTCAGGCTCTCAGCGCCTGAGGGAGCATCCCTGTACCCTCATCTGTTCTAAAAGGGCTGTCCTGCCCCCAACAGTTAAATCAAATTTGACTTTTTCATCTGTGCTTTGATGGTAACGGGAACAAAGTCCCAGAACGAACCTTCCGCGTTCCCCTGCCATTACCTCTCCTTCCCTTGGAAACTCTGAAACGCCTCATCTAAGGCCAGCGCTGAATTTGGGGAAGAAAAATGAAAGTTGTAACTTTGACCTCGTTCTGCATGTGATTGTTAATAGAATTGCGGTTTCTTTCTTGCTTTTGTGATCTTGTTTTCCAAATTAAAGCCCTCAGTGACTCAGCCTCCGCTCTGGTCCTGGAAGGGCGGCAGGGAGGCTGGTGGAGCTGCCGCTGGGCTTCGGCGGAGGACCGGCAGGAGGGCTCATTCCCGGGGGGCATCGGCTGGGCCCCCTCCCAGGGGTCCCTCCCAGGGCGGGTCTTGTCCCTGAGCCTGTGGGGACATTGCAGCTCTCAGAGGAGACGTGGGGAGCAGAGTCTGAGTCCCTGCGAGTCTGGGCCAGACCCCTGCACGTGGCGGCCAGCTCTCCTGTCCCTGGGAGCAGGTTTCAGAGGGGCCGGCTCCCACCGCCCCTCCCACCAGGCCTGGGGGTCCTGCCCATACCCTGGCGCTGGGTGAGAAGCTGGCTTGCGGGTGAGTCAGAACCCGCTCAGCTCAGATCCCAGACAGCCGTCGCACCGACAGTGGGACGTCCGGGGCTGACGTGTGCAGGTTCTCACGGGAGCTTGGGCTGGGTGCGGGGAGCCCTAGAGGCCCTCTCGGGGTCCATTCCTTCTTGTGTGATGAGAATGGGGTGTCTGCACGGTCTGGGCTGTGCCCCGAAGGTTCCTGGGCACAAGCCCTGACGCACCACGGGCACCTCATGGATCGCCAGATGCCCTGGCGCTGGGCCCGTCTGCCCTCCAGTGAGCCCCTCCCCTGTGGCTGCCCCTCCCCCATTCTTTGCCGATCCCCCAAGTCAGATGTGTGGAGCAGGGTGGATCCCGGTGGGGAGTTCAGCCCTCCCTGTTACTGGTATAATGGTGAGCAAGCTGGTCATCTAGGAAACGGGTTTAGTAACTAGAACCTCAAGGACTATGTTGAGGACCACGGATCCTGCGTTGGGGGCCCGCCAGCTGCTCTTTCTGACACTCCATCTTCATGACATGGTGCTAATGACACTAGCCCTTCCCCAGTTCAGAAAGGAAAAGCCTTTCCCCAGCCTTCCTCTTTTGGGAGGTGTGATCCTGGATGCAGGACCTGCGTCTGATGCAGCTTCAGGGCTAGCACGCCCCCGGGGGATGGTGGGGTCGTATCTGGGAGGCTCTGCCCAAAGAATGCAGGCTGGCTGGCGAGGTGGGGGGGACTCGGCTCCCCAAAGGAAACAAAAGCTAGCGTCTGGCCACTCAGGGGGCAGATGGAGGGGAAGGCCACGCTTGGACGGCCCAGCTCCCCTCAGCATCCTTCGGAGAGCGGGCTCAGCCTGGAGCTGCCTGGACAGTGGAGGTGTGGGAACCGTGAGAAATCAAGTGTGTTTCTGTTCAGCTGTGAGCTGGGTTTACAGCTGGTACAGGATGAATTGTGTCCCCAGAGTCATGCTGGAGTCCTAATCCCCTGGTGGCCTTGTTGGGAGATGGAGTCTCTACAGAGGTCATCAGGTCACAGTAAGGTCACTAGGTGGGCCGTGAGCCAATGTGACCTGGGTCCTTATAACATGAGGACATCGGGACACAGAGACAGACACGCACAGAGGGAAGATGACATGAACACACAGGGAGAAGGCGGCGTCTACAAGCCAAGGGGAGGCTTCAGAGGAACCGGCCCCTCGAAACGTCTTGCTTTTGGACTTCTGGCCCAGAACTGTGAGAAAATGAATTCCTGTTGCTTAAACCACCTGATTCGCGGCACTTTGTTACGGCAGCCCCAGCAAACTAAGATGATAGCCTTGCAACCCTCCCTGCGCAGGCACTGGACGCAGCCATCCTTCTGTCCCTGCTCAGGACCATCCCCACGGAGAAGGCTGGACCTTCTGCACCTGTTCCAGGCCCTGCTTCTCTGCATCGTGTGCCAGGACCTAGCTGCTCTGTAGCCCCTGTAATCATCAACATTGGAGACGGGTACCAGTACCCTGTTGCCCAGGTTAGGCAACGGAGGCCCAGACAATGTGAGCGGTGCCACAGCAGCAGGGCTAGGGTCCAGTGAGCTCTGTCTGTCTGTCTCTGTGCAGGGAGTCAGGCTGCTGCTCGGGGGAGGGACTCATGGACGCCAGTAGGAGAGGCCATCTGAAGACCTCTGGGGATATTCTCCTTAGTGTGTGAACTTTCTCCAGGAGAGAGTTCCAAGGCAGGCAAAGGAACAGGGTTTCGCCCCACTGTCGGGACGGGACTGTCTGTGGGCTTTTGTTTGTCTGCAGGCCAGCTGCCTCTACCAGGGAACCCCCGAGGCTGGGGCAGCATCTTTAGCTGGTGTCAGAAGTTCACTGGTTGATTCATACCTAGACGGAGGTCCCCCTGCCCGCCACCTGCCTGGTTCCTCTCGGGGCTTGGGGCCTGCTGTGAAGAAGTTTCATCCAAAAGAAAGAGGTCTTCTCCCCCGCCCAGACCTGTTCTCATCGCCACAGGGGACGCCAAGTGCTCACAGGAGGATGGTGCAAAGTCCACGTGGACCTTGTCCCTTCGAGAAGTGGCCAGGGCCCCTCCAAGTGCCGTTCGCGTCTTAAACAACGTTGCCCTGCGCCGTGGCTCCAGCCCGTGGACTTGCCTTGGGCAGGGGGCTCAGCTTAGCCTTTGAAAACAAAAGCAACAATTGAAAAGAGGCTGTTTTTATGCTTCTAGAATTAGAGGAAGGGGAAATTCCTGCCTTTAGAAAAGGAAACCTCAGAAGGTGGTTATTAAACTGTTGCGGTGAATTTGGAGGTTGGGAAAGATGGCAGGTGTAATCAAATGTCAGCATCTCAGTACTTGGGGTTGGGACCCCAACTGAACAGAAGACCGTGTAGGTGTCTACATGTCTCCATGTGTGTCTATGGGTGCGTCTGTCTATGTGTGACCATGTGCGTCTGTACGTCTACATGTATATGTGTGTGTGCCCGTCTGCCCATGTGTGCTCTTTGAGCATTGGCTCTGATGCTCCTGGCCTGGGCACCAGGCAGCCTTTGTTTGGCTCTCCCGGTCAGTGGGGGGATCCCCTACTTGGCCCCTATTGCTGGAGTATTGCTGGTGCACAGGGACTGGGGACCCTGCGTCCTTACTGATGCCGTGGGTCGGCACAGCCTGGTTGGGCCAGCCCAGGCAGCCCAGGGGAGGGTGAGGGCCTCAGTCTCTCCTGGCTGGTCCTTCCCCGTGTCGCCCCCCTACCCATCCTCCCCTCCCCCCGTCTGTGCCTCTCCCACCCCGACTCAGGAAGAACTGCAGTAACTGATTACTGTGAAGTTACACCTGGCGGCCGCGGGGTGGTGTCCCCTTTCCCTGCGGGGAGCAGGGGCCCGAGTCGCCCTGTCCGCCCATCAGAGATGCTGCGTGACCACGCGGGGGGCTGGGCACAGATCTGCCGGAGCTGCCCAGGTGGCAGGCGGTGTGCCAGGGTGGGGGACCCTTGCTTTACAGACAGGGCACTGGTGTGGACCCCAGCTAAACACAGCTGGGCAGCCTTTTCTCTTCTGCAAGCCCGTGACGATAAGGCCTTCCTTAAAGGATTTCTGTGAAACATAAACAAGATAGCGTTCATTAGCGGTTGTCAATCCCGCCTGAGCAGCCGAGGCAGCTGGGGGCCTTCTGGGCACCGCCGAGGCCAGGCCCCCCGGGGAGCCGACTCTGCTGGCTGGGGGTGACTGGGGTGGGTTTTAAAGCTCCCCAGGTCCCCCTGCCAGGCTCTGGGGCTGTGACCCGCCGCTGTGTGTACAAATCACCGAGTAACAGCCCCTGACCTGCTCCTTCCGGACCAAAGGCCAGCCTGGTCACCTGGAATTTCAACCCAGTAAAGTGATTCTCGCCTAATGCAGGTTCTTTCCCTTCTTGAAGAACAGCCATTAGCAGCGGTCGTCCTGTGGTTCAGCCACTCACCCCACACGACTTCCTGCTGCTTCTGCCTGGTCATCGCTGGGGTGGACAGAGTGAGGGAACCCCTGACAGGGCTCACGCAGGGGCGAGGAGCCCCAGTGAGGGGACACCGCCTGGTGGACAAAGTGACAGTGATGTGGCCGAGGGCTGCCTTCGGGGATCGAAGATGGAATGGAAAACAGAGGCCCCCTAGACTCACCAAAACGGGAGCAGCTTCTGCGTGGCACGGTGCCGTCGGGGGACAGAGTCCCTGCCTGGCCGTGGTCAAGGCCGCCCTCCATGTCTCTTTGCCTGTGAGACAGCAGCTCCTGGGCTGGGGGGGGGGGTAGCAGGGGGCCCTTCCGGAGGGAATGCCTGGAGGGCATCAGCCTCCCTGCTGCCCCCGGGCCCCTTCTTCTCTCCCACACACTCGGGCTGAGAGGACTGGCGGTCCAGCCCTGGGACCCTCGCGTCCCCCGGGGACCCGAGAGACAGTTGCTGCGGACCCAGGGCGCTCTGAGCTCCAGAAGAACTGCTAGCACTTTCATTTTTTCCCAACTGAGCTTGACGTCCGTGAGCTGTGGCCTTCCCTGGCCCGGTGTCTGCATCTGGGGTGTTTGTCCTTTTGCTCAGATAGGGTTTCATGGAGACAGGTTTGGTAAAATGTATTTCCGTTCTGATCAAATATATTAAAATATATTTCCATGCTGAATAAGCCGGTGCCTGTTTTGAATTAATCACCATGGTGCACAGTAATTAGGTAGATCGGGACCTACAAAGGGGTTTTTCTTTTGGGAAGGAGGCGCTAATTCCATCTAATACCTGAAGATTGCCCCCAGAAATCAGACTTCCACTTTCTAAAATGTAAGTCGAGATGATTCTCCCCAAATGCTCTGGACGCTGCTGCAGCGGTTCAGAAAATTTGAGCACGCACAGCTAGAGAATTCACTTACTTCCCCAGAATCCAGCCAGAAGCCAAGGAAAACAGAAGGACGTGGGCTTTACAACCAATGCTCTGGCCCTGGAGGCCTGGGGAGATGGCGGTGGCCTCACAGGATGGCAGCCTAGCTTCAAAGCCTTCTCTGCTCACGTCGGGACGGGAACTCCTGAGATATTTTCAGACACTCCTCTGCAGATCTCTCCTCTCTCTCTTTCCATCTCTCCCTCTCCCCGCCCCCCCTCTGGGTCCTGCCTGACCCATCTGTATCTGGGGGTCACTGAGGTCACAGCCCCCCTTTGCTCTCTCTCTGCTCCACCCTCTAAAGACGTTATCACCAATAAAGGAATTCCTTTTCCCGCCTGCTCCAATCACCACCTGCCTCCATCTGGAGAACTGTGACGTCACTGCTGTGTACATACCCAGACTCACAGTACCGAGGTGGATAGACTTTAGTGATTCCACCTGACTTTTCTTTGCAAAGTTTACTAGAATAAAACAAGACATACCATTGTTTTGAATAAAAATGGGGAGTTTCTACTTCTTGGTGCAGGGCTGAAAATTAGGCCTTATGTTTCCCAGGGGTCAGTAATCCATCATAGTTTTTCTGCGGACAAACTATTTTTGAAAAACCTTTTCAGATCTTTGCTTAACTAATGAATGCACAAGCCTTAACACCCGCCCATATCCATAATTCAAACTGCCTTCCTGGACCTGTGGTTTTCAAAGTGTGGTTCCTGGACCAACGCTGTCAGCATCAACTGGGAGCTTACTGGGAATGCAGACTCTGGAGCCCCGCCCCAGACGCACTTGTGAGAAACGGGGGGCGGGAGGGGTGGACCCAGCAGCCTGTGCCCCACTGGCCCTCCCAGTGACTCCGATACACTGGGGCCACCGCACCTGTGTCTGCCACTCCAGGTGCAAAGGTCTCGTATGTGACGTTGGGGAGTGCGTGTGAAAGGAAGCAGAATCAGGGACCATGGCTGGGACCCCTGCCTCCAGGACCTAGTGCAGGCACACCTCTTCTTATTGGGCTTCGCTTCAGTGGGCTTCCCAGATAGTGAGCGTTTTTTACGAAGTGAAGATTTGTAGCGACCCTGCATAGAGCCGTGCAAAAGGTATCATTTTTTCCAGTTGCGTTTGCTCACTCTGTGTCTCTGTGTCACATTTTGGTAATTCTTGCAATATTTCAAACTTTATTATTATTATATTTATTATGGTGATCTGTGATGAGTGATCTTTGATATTACTACTGTGACTCGCTGAAGGCTCAGATGAAGTTTAGCATTTTTTAGCAGTAAAGTATTTTAAAATTAAGGTCTGCACATTGTTTTTCAGACATAATGCTATTGCACACTTAATAGACTCCAGCATAGTGTATCCATAACTTTTATATGCCGGGGGAAACCAAAAATTTGTGTGACCCACTTCATTGCAGTATTTATTGTGGTGGTCTCAAGCCAAGCCCACAGTATCTCCGAGGTCCGCCTGTGCGGATCTGTAAAGCGGACCGGCGTCCCCACGTCGGAGGAGTAGGAAAAAGCCCCACAAAACAGGTCATTTTGCGAAAGTTCCTGCGTAGGATAAAGGACCCTGCATCTCCATGCGCGGGGCCTCCTCGCACCACTAGGGGGCGCGCTGGGCTCGCCGAGGCCCGGCGGCCACAGCCTTCCCTCCCAGGTCCTGTCATTCTCTGTATAAACAAGTTACGTGCAAGTGTTTAGGATATAAATTACGACCATGCCGGCTGCCTCGGAAGGAATGTAAACACAGCACTGTGGTCAGAGCAAACTCTGAGACTGACTTCATAATTTATAGCAGCCCCCAAGTAGCCCCGAATAAAAGGAAAAAAATCCCTATTTAACTGCAAATGTGATAATGGGACACAACAAACGTTTAAATCCCTGCTTAATTTTGGAAAATATAGAAAGGAAGCCTAAAGATTAGGCAGATGGTTAGGACTTTTCAAAACAAGATGTTTTACTGAGACCCTCTTTGGACTGAAACACTCAGAATACAAAATCCCTGTGTGGGAGACGCCCACCCAGTGGTATCCGTTCCTGGTGACTGACTGAGAGACAGTGCTTGCAGGGAATGAGACTCGAAGGCAAGTTCTCAAAAACAAAAGAAGACCTGGAGAACCTCTCTGCTCGCTCTCGGGTCCACAGTTGCCAGCGCTGCCCAGGAGTCTGCGGGGCTGGTCAGACCAGGCGGAGCTGAGGCCCATCGGCCTGTTTCCTTTCTTTTTTGTCCAGCGCTTCAGCAGCTCTGCCTGTAGCATCCGTGATTGGGAAGCCTCAGGAAACCAAGCGAGAAAGGAAAGGGCTCGGAGGAGGGAATCCCGAGGAAAAGCATCACTCCCTTGCGAGCGAGAGGAGGCAGCAGAGTGACTAACAGGGAGACAAGTGGGGGCCGCGGCCGCTGTGCCTGAACCGGAGGGCGGCAGACATCTTGTCCTGCTTCTGTCCCTGATGCTCGGGGACTGCCCACACCCTCCACGGGCTTCCCCCTCTGGACGAGGGGATCTGACGGCCACCCAAGGAGCCGGGGCCCTTGCACTGGGCACCTACCCCTTGCTCGGAGCCCGGTCGGGCCGAGGGCAGCCCCGGGTGATGTTCTGCCCCGTCACTGCACCCTGTGCTGGTGGCGAAAGGAAAGAGCAAAGGGCGGAACTCGCCGTGTGCACAAGAAAGGCAACAAAGGGGACGCGACACTTGCTTTCCTCAAGTCTTTATTTTGCCGGGTTTTCTTTTAAGCTCCTTTCACCTTCTGTTTTTTGTTTAGCCAGAAAGAGCGAGGCTGAAGGAAAGAAATAATAGAAAATGTTTCTTCTTCTCTTTCTCTCCTGAGAAGACCCACAATCAGAACCCCGCCTGTGCTGCTCAAGGCGCAGACCCCACACCACGTCAATTACATGACTTAGAAAAAAAAGCCCGCCCAGTGTAGAGTTGCACTGCCCGCTGGTGAGGAGACGTGGCGATCGGACCCGTGGGGGAAAGAGACACCCCAGCAACTATTCGTTATATACATTTTATTGAAAAAATTTTACATCAAAATAGTTTGGCAAACTGTAAAAGTATACGTAAGTGCAAATATATCCTCCTTTTAAAATACAAGCAAAGTGTGAGTATACACGAAGGTCATAAAAATATCTTTAAACTATGATGGTAGAAAACAACCTTGTAAAAAACGTTGTATTGTCACAATACTGAAGACCACGTTCTTAAACTAGACACGCTGCTAAATACTTCCTTGACCATGCTCTTTGACGCCTGTCCAAAGGCAGCGTTTGGTAAAACACAGCTCTCCCACTGAGCCAGGCAACAAGGTGAGGCTTTCTTGAAATCCTGTGCTCGGCACTGCCTTTCAGAAAAGCACACACATTTTCCATAGACAAAAACACACACACACAGCCCCTCTGCGTGCTTCAGACCCTGATTACTGAAGGCAAGGGAACCCCCAGAGTTCCATGCTTGTGTTTTCCGCATGGTGAGTCCTCACCATCTCGGCCGAGGAGCGCAGTTCTCCCTTCTCTGGGAGCCTGCACGAATTCGGGGCATTACCTTGGGGCTGTCCTTCTGCCAACGGCAGGCAAACATCAGTGCAGGATGCCTGCCTGGCCTGGGGACTCTGGCTAAGTGAGCGATGTGCTACGTGCAGCCACGCTGCTCTGGGAGTCCACCTCAGCCTCGCCCCAGGGGCGACAGGGCCTGGCCCGGCCCCTCCCTCCGCTCACATGACACAGGGCTTAATGTCCTGGCAGACGCTCTGGTGGTGGTGGTGATGGTAGTAGGGGCCGCTGGCCGAGGGGTGGAAGGAGGAGACGCTGTTGAAGCTGAGGACGAAGTCCTTCCTGTCGCACACGGGCGTGGAGTGGTGCTGGTATCGGGGCAGCCCCACTGCAAGGAGGGAGGAAAGAAAACTTTTCAGAAACGTATCTTCCGCTGAGGACAGGGCACATAATGTTGGAAAACTTAATTCAACTTTTGCCTCCAAGGGGGTTGGCCTGTCTTTTTGTCTATTGCGGTAAAACTGGGAGAGGAAACCCAGCCCCAGAAGCTTCTCAGAGTTTCAAACTGAAGGCCACAGGACGACTCTGGAATCCCGGTTTGGGGTCTCCTTTGGTTTACACGGGGCCGCAGAGCACAGTCCCCGCGAGGCCAGGCTCTCTGTGCCCGGGTGTCTGTTACTCCCAGAGGCTGGGCGGGGCTCTAACAGCCCCTGGCCCCAGGCCCCGCGCCGGGTCCCTGCCCGCAGGGCTCCAGCCGGTGCTGCCGAGGCCCAGCCCCTGCCCCCGAAACACCACGGTCTCCCTCGCTTCTGGTTTCGAGCCCCCCTGCCTTATTTCCCAACCGACTAGCCGGCTCCGAGGAGCAGGCTCTGCACACCAGGGGGGTGACAGAAAACAATCCCACGGCCAGAGAAGGGCCGAGAACAAACGCGCGCATCTCTGCGGGTCGCGCCTCGAGGGAAGCGGGACCCCCGGAGCAGGGCCTGCCCTTGGGTGAGAGCCCGGCTGCGGCCCCTTTGCCGCGGGGGGAGCCTTTGGGAGAGCCGGGCCGGGCCGCAGCCTCTCCCCGGGCCTGAGCCAGGCCTCCGGGAGCCGACTTTTGCTTTTGCTTTCTCGGCGCCTCCGGCCCGGGGGCGCAGTTGGCTGGGCTTCCGGCTCGCTGGGCCCCGCGCTTCTCCCGGCCCGGGCCTCTCTCGGGGCTGGGTTGGGCTGGGCCCTTTTCCCCGAGGCCTTTCTAGTCCCGCGTGCGCGGCGGGGACCGCCCGCCCACGCGGGTGCAGGGCCGGGTTGTTCTGCGCCCGCGAAGACCTTACCCGGCGGCCCGCGGCGCCTCGCCCGGCCGCATCCAGCGCTCGCTGGGCCACCAGGCGGCCCCGCGATCAGCGCCCGGCAACACCGACTGTGGCCAAACGCGCGCCCCGACGTGAGCCGTCGCTGCCGCGCAGGTGCGCTTACCCCCGCGTTAAAGCACCTCGCGGTGGCGCTTCCCGCATCTCTAGCCGGCGGGCCCGGCGCTTTGATGGGACCGAAGGACCTAAGAGCCCAGCTCCTTCTTGAAAGGTTCTCAGGAGGCAGAGAGGCCGAGGGGCCTCCCCGAGCACGCGGGCCTGGGCCGCGCGGGCGTCGTGCTGGGAGCGCGCGCTCGGGGCACCTCCTCGGCCTCCCCGCTCCTCGAGGGGCCCTGGGCTCTCGGTCGGCCGCGGCCCGGCCAGGGAGACGCCAGCTAGCCCCGTGGGGAAGAGCGTTCGAGGGGGCGGGAGCCAGAGCGCGGCTGGGGGCTGGGGAGAAGCAGAGCGTCCCGGCCGGGCCATGGCCTCCTCGGGGCTCCCAGACTCGGTCCGTTGGGCGCGCGAGCTCCCGGGGGGCCGGCGAGGCAGTGTCGCTTCTCCTCTAGACAGAGTCGTGCTCCCGCGTCCCCGCGCTTCTGGGACCGTGCGTGCGCCCAGTGTGTGGCGTTGGGCGAGGGCGGCCTCACAGAACGGTCAGAAGGCTCTTTCTGCGCCATTCTGAACGTTGAGGGAAGTGTTTCACGGCAGCCGCGGAAGTTTCACGGACCCGCCTCGGAGTCCCGGTTGCGGCTGAGCAGGGCGGCGAGAGCGCGGAGCGGGGAGCCGGGAGGGGAGCGGATGGGCGGGAGAGCGCAGAGCGCGCCGCCAGGGCTCAGAGGTGATTGACAGCCCGTCCCAGGGGGATTAAAAAACAATAAGAGGGGAGGGTCGTCTGTGTTGCTTACTTGTTGAAATTCCCATAAAACTGAACAAGACTCCGCTCTCAGTGGGTTAAGTCAGGCTAAAATCCTCTCCGGTGTGGTCCTGCCCAGACTGTCTTTGTTTAGTTAACCTCTGAGACCCGCATTTAAAAGGCCTATTTGGGAAATTTCACCGTCCAGGGAACCAACATCTTTCGCCCATTTCTGGACTTCCTTTCTCCCTGACGCTCTGCCCCACACCGATACACGAACATGTAATGTAGGTGTCGTCGTCCTGCGAACCCTCTTCTAATCGGGGCGGGTGAGTGTCAGCTAGAGCCCCCGCTTGCCGGGCAGACCAGCCTGCCTACGAGGGGTTAATGTAAGGGTTTATCTCCACTGTCCCCATAAACCTGGCTAAATATTCAAATTCCCTCCTCCACCCCCATCTGTCCCCTCCCACCTTTCACCGCCTTGGGCGAGTCAATAAATTTTCATAATCGGCAACCAACACAATTTACACCATCAACACGACAAGGGGCGCCCAACGGGCAGGCGTTTCTCAGGGGAGCCTCGCTGCGGGCCCCAGGTCCTGCTGGCCTAGGCCGGACCCATGTGTCATCAACTTGGGTCCACCGTGGGGGGAGGCAGGAGACTCCTCCACCGCTTGGCGCCTCTCCTCCCTGGCAACACTTCCCTTTTGTGCAGGGTCCTGGAACCCCTCTGCTTTCCTGGCGTCCCTCCCTCCTTTCCCCTCCTCTCAACCCTCGCCCAGCGGAGCCCCTCCCCACGCACACGGCAGGTACCGAGCATCTCCCTTCTGGACATGTACTTTTGGGTGAAAACACAGCAAAACCAATTTGAAAAAACGGCACAAGAAAGCAGCCACAGTGCCTTGGCCAAGGCCTCCTAAGGCCACAGGCTTCCCCCTAAGCTAAGTCAGGCCTGAGATTGGAGCCCTGCAGTCCGTGAGGACACTCGGAGAGCCCGAGGACGCAGGCACTTCACTCCATCCTCCTCGGGGTGAAAATTCTGGAGGCCCGGCAGGGGCCAAGCCTGTCGGGAAGGCCCAGTGACCCCGACCCCACCCCCCCATAGGGTACCAGCTTCCCCTGGGCCTCGGCCACTCAGAGCGGGGAGGCCTAGAGGCGACGGGCCGGCGGGCCAGGCCCCCGTGTTACCTGGGAGGTCCTCGCGGGCGTTCTGGTGCAGGTAGCTCTGCTCCAGCGAGTAGGTGGACATGCTGGTGTGCAGGCCGGCCGGGGCCGCGGGGGTGCCGCCCGGCGTCAGGGCGGGCGGCTGCTTGAGGTAAGGCGAGGCGCCGGGCGAGCTCCAGTGCGCCGCGGGGCTGGTGTAGGGCGAGTGGCACTCGATGGCGCTCGCCACGGCCGGGGACGAGGGCACGGGGCTGCTGCTGCTGTCCGGGCCGTAGTCCCCGCCGCCGCCGCCGCCGCCGCCGCCCCCGGCCGCGCCGACGCCCCCCGGCCCGGCGGGCACCGGGCAGCTGGCCATGTAGGTGGAGCCCGGGTTGGGCGACATGTGCGGGACGTGGTGGTGGTGGTGGTGATGCGGGTGCGCGTGGCCCGGGGCGCCGGCGCCCGCGTCGTAGCCCGCGGGCATCATGTCGAGGCCGCCGTAGCCGCCCTGCCCGTGGCAGCCGAGCGGCGCCGATGGGGGCGCCTGGAAGTCGAAGCCCTGCGGCAGCAGCGAGGCCCCGAAGCCCAGGCCGCTCACCACGCGGTGGTACATGGGCTTGAGCGCCTGGCACTTCCGCCTGAAGCCGCGCGGCCGGCGGCGGAACGAGCCCTCCTCGAACATGAACTCGCTGGCCGGGTCGATGGTCCAGTAGTGGCCCTTGCCCGGCCGCCCGAGGCCCTTGGGCAGCTTGATGAAGCACTCATTGAGCGAGAGGTTGTGGCGCACGGAGTTCTTCCAGCCCTGGTAGGCGCCGCGGAAGAAGGGGAAGCGCGCCTGCAGGAACTGGTAGATCTCGCTGAGCGTCAGGCGCTTGGCGGGCGAGCTCTGGATGGCCATGACGATGAGCGCGATGTACGAGTAGGGCGGCTTCTCGGGCCGCCGCAGCCCCGAGCTCGCCTTCTTGGCGCCCGCGCCGCTGCCGCCCGCGCCCCCGCCGCCGCCCGCGCTCTTGCAGGCGTTCGGGGCCGCGCCGGCCGCGCCGGAGGAGGAGGCGGACGACGACGAAGACGAGGCGGCCTCCAGGGCGGCGGCGGCCGCGGCGGCGGCGGGCGGCGGGCTCATCAGGGCGGCCTGGAGCGCGCCGGGGCCCGGGCTGCGGGCGCGGCGGAGCGGGGCCGGCGGCGGCCCGCCCTCGGAGGTCATCGGGGGCCCGGGAGCGGGGCCCGGCGGCGGGGGCGCGCCCGGGGCCGGGCGCGAAGGCGCGGGAGCGCGGTCGACCCAGAGGCCCGGTGGGCGCCCTAGCCCGCCGCCCGGGCTGCAGCCGCGGCCGCTCCGAGCCAGCGCTCCGCCGTCGCCTCCCTCAGCTCCGCCGGGGCTTCTGGCGGCGGCCGCGGGCCGGAGGCGACGCCCCGCGCATCCCTCCCCGGGCCTCGGGCCCGGCCTGCGCGGCGGCCTCCGGGCCGCGGAGCCGGAGCGGCCGGGCGCCGGGCGGCTGCGCGAGCGAGCGGGGACCGCGGCCGGGACCCCGGGGACGAGCCCGACGTCTCCCCTCAGGAGCGCGGCTCGCTCTGTCTCTCGGACTTCCTCCCTCCCGCGCCCTCCCCCGCCGCCCTCCTCCCCCCCCCCCGCCCTGCCCCCTCCTCCGCCGCCGCCCCGGGGAGGGCGCGCTGGGCCGGCGCTCACTCCTCCCCCCCGGCCGGCCGCCCGCTCCCTCGCTTATCTCTCTCCTCGCTCTCCGGGGTCCCCCTCGTCCTTTTAATTCCTCTCTCGGATGCTCTCCGTCTCCCCCACCCACCCCCTTTCAAACCGCGGGATCGCAGGCCGACTCACATTGTGCCGGGAAGACGCCCACCACGCCCCGCAAAACTCGGCCCCCTAGACTTTAGGAAATCGTCCTTCTCTTAGTCCCGGACAGCACCCCTGCCCCCCATCCCAAAGCCAGCCGCCCCTGGCGGAGCGGACCCACCCCTTCTCCTCCCCCCTTCCCCCTCCTCCTCTCCTCCCCTCCCCTCCCCTCCCCTCCCCTCCCCTCCCCCTTCCCCTCCTCCCCCCTCCTCCCCCCTCCTCCCCCCTCCTTCTCCTCCCCCTCCTCCTCCCGGCCGGTCCTGGGCCGGCCGAGTGGTGCTGCCGCGGGTGCCGCCGCCAGACCTCCTTAGCCGCTGCCCCTGCGCCCGCACTGACACCGTCTGTCAGCTCATTTAGACATTGCCGCCTCCGCCACACGCCGGGGTGCCCGCGACGCCCAAAGGTAACGTGCCAACCCTCTCTCCTGTGACGGGCCTGCGGGCTCCCACCGCTGTTAGCAGAGGGCAGAGGCCAGGCTCCTTAAAGACTCTCCTTTTTAGAGACCCTGGAAACGTGGTCGAATAGGACTCCTGTTTGCATTTGTTTCCACTTCCTTTCCGTTTGCCATTTGATGTTTTGTACGAAATGCAGAAAGAAGGCCGCGCTGAGTGACAGGAGTGAGATAGCTGTATTTGTACTCAGTCCTGAAGGGGTGTGCAGCTGTCACGGGGTTTACACCCCCAGGCCCCGTGCCGCCCGCCCAAGCGTGCCTGCTATCTCGAGGCTGGCTTCCGTGGGACGACACCCCACCCAGTGTGCCTGGGTCCTCTCCATCTAAGTAAGAGTCAGGCTGGGAGAGAGGATGTGCCCTCGGAGGAATCACTCCCGGTGAGACCGGACAGTTAGTTATTGGATTACACGTGCAAGGAAACGTCGTCTGACCAGGGACGGGGCTGGAAGTGGGAGGAGAACAGGAGGCCTGGGAGCCTCCGGGGCCGCACGGGGCTGATGGGGGAGGCCCCCAGGGGAGGTGCTGCGGACCGCGGACCACAGGGGCGGCGGGGCCGGGCGCTCCTCTGCGACTGCTCAGAAAGGACCGGGGTGCAAGCGCGCGCGCTGGGCAGGCTGGGGAGTCGGGGCGGGGGCGGGGAGAAAGGGAGAGGGCGCCAGGTCTGGAGAGGGGGGCAGCCGGAGCCCCCGGGTGGAACAGGCCCGGGGCAGGCCCTGGGGCTGCACCCGCTCTGCGTGCCCAGGAGTGCTGGTGTTGCTTCTGGCCGGGTGTGCCGGTGGGGCAGGAGAGGGAGGCGTGCGAGGGGTGCGAGGGGGAGGCTGGGGGCTGGGTTGGGCTGGCCCCAGACAGTGACCTGAAGTTGAGTGGAAGCAGGCTTTTTCCATCAAACCCTGCCTGGATACCACACACAGAGACCGAGTGTCAGTTTACTGCCCTGAGCCCGGCTCCTTTTCCCTAAGCTCCACTGTAATTAGACAAAGAAAACCTAAATTAGCTGAACAGGCGTCGACAGCTTCCTCCAGAGCACCCCTGGTACCTACATGGGAATGTGTCCCAAAATGGCTTGATTGTAGCTGCGAGTCAGCTAAGAAAACACGGCCCAAATGAACTCAGTTTACTGCTCATTTCCAATAGAAAAAAGAACCAAGCCGCCCTTTTCCGGATGGGATGTTTTGGTTGAGTTGGGGAAGGGGGTTTGCAGTTGTTTCCACTTCTAAGAATTCCTTTCTGAGTGACTGGGGAGCTTTTCTTTTTCTTTTTGATAGGGCCCCATTAATTTCATGGTATTTTTTTCTCTTACCCCTTTTGTCATTTTACAGGGAATAACTTAATTATAAGTGAAGTGGAAGTATTCAATAGAGTGTGTTCACTAAATCAATGCTGTAAATGTCTGAAAACTAATGAAATGCAATAGACACTGGAGTGAGGAGAACAATATCTGAAAGGAGCTCCCCTGACACAGACTTGTGTGTGTGTGTGTGCGCGCGTGCAAGCAGTGGGAAGAGAACTGGTCCAGCTGAGAAGCAGAGGGACCAGGAAGGCAATCATCTCATTTGGAGATGGGGGTGGTGGGCACTGGATCTGGGGAAAACCCAGCAAGTGGACATACCGCTGGCACTGGACCCTCTCTGATTTTCTGCACCTGGGAATTCTAGGGCCTGGATCTCAGGCCCTAAAAGGTTTTAAGACCCAGAGCGTGAAGAGTAAAAAGCACTGACCCTAAAATCCAGGCAGGGCTAGTAATAACCTTACACACCAGTAACTCCCAGTCTGTTTGAGAATATGATGGAAGCTATGGAGCCTTCCTCCAGAAAAAAAATATTCTCAATTTGCCTGGGATTTTAGGGGGTCCACAGATACTCGTTAAAACCCAAAAACTGTATACATTTTTAGTTTCTACCAGTTTATCTGATTCAGTGATCAAGGGTTTTAAAAATCTCCCTTCCCATCCAAGTGACAGTGGTATCCATTTTACCTAAACCCTCTGAACTTGCAAGAAATGCCCACTTATAGTTTGGGCAGCCTTCCAGAAGGCCAGGCAGGTCCTGGACAGGCAGCAGGCTTTGGAGAGCAGGTCTGCAGACCTGGAGCCCCTCTCCACAGGGGTCTTAGTGCTGCCCTGTACTCCAGGACTGTCCGGAGGTCGGTGCCCTTCTTAGTTATCTGAGCAGGAAGGGGCCCTTCTTCAGACCACTTTCTCGGAGACCCCCCTTCTGCCTGTGGAAACCGTTCCCCTGGCAGAGACCCCTCAAGTCTAGAAATTTGTTCTTGTAGATTTCACAGGCATAAGCCTTTACATTCATATCATGGGACCGCCACGTGGTCTCGGTACCTTCCCCTCTAGGGATAAGGAAACTGGGGCTCAGAAAGGTCAGACGGTTTGCCAACACTCGCACGTGGGCAAGTGACAGAGCCGGCCTGCAGCTCAGGGCTGGGTTCTCCATCCGCTGCTGCTTCCACTATGGGGCAGCAAAACAAAGTCTCAGAAGTTTGTCTTAATTACTGATTTATACAGATCTCCTGGGTGGAATACACATGATAACCGATTATGTCAAACTCTCTGTCCCTGGCAGGAATACCTGAATTTCTGCGTGGGAGACGGTTGAGAAGGAAAAAACCTGTGCTTGTCTGTGAAATAGTTTTGCTCGGGAGGCTGCCCTGTCTCGGAGTTCTTCCTGATTGACTTTCACTGTCTTAAAAACAACAAAAGTCTTGACTTCTTTCTTATGGGAAGGAAAGGTATGGTTCCTTAAAATGACTGCAGATCTGGCCAGGCGCTCCTCAGTTAACCAGAAATACTGGGGGGTGCCCCTGTATTTCTCAGAAATACCCTGAGCTGACCCCTCGGGTAGACCGTCTCCATCTGGGCCGCGGATTCCTTTCTGCTGCAAACCCCAAGGTCCCGCCCCTGCTCCAGCGCAGGGGAATGTAAACTTCAGGAAGCCTGGGTTTCTCAGATTTTGTCCTGTAATCGGCATTTTATTCTAGGAAATCTCTTCATTATTGCGGTTTACGTTTTATGTTCTTAGAGTGCTTCCCCTGCCGCGTGGGTTTTACACGAAATGGCTTAGACTAAACCAGCTACCCACCGGAGAGACCCACCCTGTTGGCGGGCACCTCTGGCCCCGCGGCCGCCCTTCCTTCCCCAGCCCAGCAGAACTCCGACGCAAAGCGTCCACCCTGTCCAGTCTGTGCTTTGGTACAAAGTTAACGTGTGTGTCGAGAGGCCTTTCCAGACAGCGGTGGGCACTGCATGCTGAGGCCTAGGGGGTGAGCCTGTGTGGGGAAGCGCCCCAGAGGCCAAGCTAGAGATGCTTATTTATAACAGAAAATGCGTCCGCGGCCGCGAGGCCAGGAGGAGGCGCCAGGGCGGGCTTGGAGAGGGCACCTGGGCCACAGCGGTAACGGCGGGAATTTTACACCCTTGTGGACGTCTGCCTTCCTCGGTCCAGAGGCCCCAGACCTCCGGGTTTGAAAGCAGCCACCCAATTCCAAATGTTTATTTAGATAGATTCTTCCGCTCTCCAACGCCTGTGTTCCGGGCAGGGCTCTTTTTATAGCCACCTTCCTGAGAGATCCGCGGATGGGCCCCAGATCCCCTGCGCCTGGCGGTGGGCAGACTTGATCACCCTCTTGGCGGGATCGGCGGTGGAGAGGTGAAAAGGGGTCCAGCCTGCCAGAGCCCCTTCCCAGGAGGCCGCACCTCTTCCCACCTCTGCACTGCCCGGGATTCAAGGCCCAGCTTCCTACCGCGTTTTTGGGGGTGGTCCCGGGAGCCAGCCTGTCTGCCCGGTTCGGCTCTGCAGTGGACCGGCCTTGGGCCTCGCGGACAGCCTTCTGCGTTTATGTGGGGAAGGCCGGGGCTTGCGAGGAGGGTTTCCATGGCCGGGACGGCCACTCCTAACAGGCAGCTAACAGGGGCGAAGGAAAATTAGGGAAGCCTGTCCCACCCATTCCCAGTCTTGGGAGGAAAAAAAGCGGAACAAGTGTGGGAGGGGTGCCCCTCCGCAGGACCACCGTGAGGCGGCTTGGGTTGCTGGAAGGGAACCCCCGCTGATGACACAGAACCCGTGGAGCCAGGCTGTCTTAGGAGTGAGCCGGAAGGCACCCTGAGCTCGAAGTCCCTTCCCCGGCGCCCACCCTGCCGGGCCCCTGCTCTGCAGCCCCCCCTTGGGAGGCCCCGTGCCCCGCTTCTGCTTCCCAAGCTCGGGAAGAAGGTGGGTGGCACGCTGGGCAGGCCCGGCTGGCGGGAGCAGAAGGAAGGAGGGTGCCCGCCCAGGGCTGCGGAGGCATCGACCAAACGCTCGCGCTCGGAGGTCGCAAGGCCGCGCCTCGGACGCTCCCCGCCACGACGGAGAGGCCAGACCGGCCGGCTGCGGGTCCGCGGGCCTGGAGGCGCCCTGGGGGTCCCAAACCAGACGAGTCGGGCTTTCTTCTCGCGTCTGGCTCGCCTCCTCCCCTCCTGCCCTACCCCCTCCAATAAATAAATATTCCCCGGGGCAGCGAACCCCGCGGGGCCCGAGCCGCGGTGGATGAACTTCCTGGAGCATCAAAACTCCCCTCCTGTCTCCCCGCTGCGCTCAGGATATGGGGCGCGCTCGCTTCTCTTCAGAAAAGGAAACGTAGCTCTTCCAAAAATATAAATCAGCTCTGACGTCCAAATATTTCTTTTGTCCTCCAGCATCCTCTGCAGGGATAAATAAAACGTGCTCGGCGCCCAGAGCCCGACTCGGGACCTCGGGGCGCCCAGACGCCGCCTTGGAGGAGCTGCCTTTCGGGAGCCTTCCCTCCAACCCATCCCCCATTCCCCCCTGCCCCCCCCCCCCGTGCCTGGTGGTCGGTCCTTTGCGGAGGCGGCCTGACCCTCTGTCGCCCCGGGAAGCCCGCGGGAGGGGGAGGGAGTGCTCGCTGGGGCTGGGACTGAGGGGCCGGGAAAGCACCCGGGGCCGCGCCTAGACAGGCCCCAAGGCCGCCTCCCCAGGCCCACCTTGCTGTCGAGGTTCGCGTCTTCCCAAGGAGGGAGCGGCTGCAGGTTTCCCGTAGCAACCCCAGGGCAGTCTTCTCTTCCAGGCGGGCACAGAGGGCGCTGAGACGGACGTCTCTGAGGGCTGCAGCTCCACGGGAGGGAAGAGGCTGCGGCCTGGCTGAGGCTTGGTCCCAGGGGTTCCCAGCCCACCCAGCCTCCAATGGTCTGACCCGAGTCATCTTTACGCGTCCCCCCCATCTCCCTCCTCCAATTTGGGAAAGGTGGACGGACAGTTTTGGGTTGGGGTTCGAAAAGAAATCTCTACGGAGGGAAGGCACATGTAGCAGGGCACCCTGAGGAGCTGGCGTAGGAGCCAGAGGAGTCAAAGCAGAGCATCCCAGGGGCCGCTTTTCACCCTGTGCCCTGACGTCCTGGTGTTGGGAGCCCACCAGCCTTTTTGCCGTCACCCCCCCCCCGTCCCCAATCACCCTGCAGCGCCCCCGCCGTGCAACCTGAAGGGCTTCGGTGGCGGCCGGTCCAGGCGAGGCGTCTCCACCTGCCCGGGACCCCCTCCCCGCCTCCCCCTTGGCCAGGAGGTTCTGGTCCAGGCCTAGGGCTCCAGGCTGCGTGGTGGGGGGCTGTTCTCCAGCCCCCCTCTCTCCAGGGGGGTCTTTATTGATGAGCTGCCTTCAAACCCCCGCCCCAAACGCCCCAGAAGGGTTTAGACGATCCATCACCCGCCACTTCAAGAATGCTTCCTTCCTTTCAAACAATCCTCGCACACCAGACGGGCTGCGATGGGGAGGGGCGCGCACTTGAAAAGGGAACGCTGTATAATCAACGTCCCAGCCATCCCGCAACCTTTCGGAAACAGGGACTCAGGCCAAAAACCCCTCTAGATGATTTACGCGGCCTGATCGTCCCTCCCTCCACGTGGACTCTGCCCTGTGCCGGCAGCGCAAGGCCAGCGCACACCCGGCTCCAAGGCGCGTCCACCCGAGCGCATCTCTGTGGGTGGTTCGCATTTGAGGGGAAAGCGCTTTTCATCTCGGGGTTCACGGCAAACGGAGTCTCGGCCTGGCGGGCCACGGTGTCCTTGCTGGTGAGAGGGCTGAGCCGGGAAGGCCAGGCATGGTTTTCTGGAGCCGTCAATGAGTGTCACCCTCCAGCCGTCCAAGAAAGTCCCTGGTGTCTCGGTCCCGGGCTGGCCTCCCCTCCTCCTGGGCGCCCGCGTGGAAAGAGCGGGAGTTCCTCTTGCTTCCGCTGGGTGGCGCCAGGCCCTCGGGAATCGCGGTCCCCGCGGGTCCCTAACCCGCCTCGCGCGCCCGTCCCCGCAGCCCGGCCCCAGGCGGACTGAGTCCTGCAGATATACTCGCTCACCTCGGACTCGGTTGGCCACCTTAGGACACACCCTGCTTTCCCGACCCCTCCAGCCCTTAAAATAGAAGGAGGCCAGCCGCATGCCTGGGACCCCTCCACGGAAATGCGCCCTCCTTTGCAAACATGGGTCTTGCTGAAGAAAGTCTGGCTTCGGTTTGGCCCTTCTGGTTTCCCACAGCCAGCAAGGGGCCGGGGCGGCGTCTTTGTCTGCAGCCTGCCTGGAGCTCTGGGAGCCGAAGTCTAGCAGAAAACAGACGACAGACAGACGGCCGGGCACCCGGACAAGCCAGCCTCTTGGTTCGGGGAAGTGTTTTCCACTCTGGACCGCTGCGAAGAGGCTGCAAGACCATCTCTTGTCTTCTGGGTCTACAGTGACAGAAAGACAACTTTTTGCCTTTATTATTTCTCATTCCTTTTAACTAAGGAAAGCACCCTACACTTGTCCTGGCGGAGGAAGTCTGCAACATAGAAGGGAACTTTGGGGGTCCTTAGGGGCAGGCTGCATACCCAGGTGGGGTAACAGGCAGGGTAGTGGTGGGCTTGGGAGTGGAAAGGCCAGGGCTGCTGGATTTGGAACCAGAGACCAAGATGTCCCCTACTGGCCTTTCCTCTGCGACACCGACTCAAGAGCTGCACTTTATCTTTATAGGAGATAAGAAGGCATTCTCCATGTAGTCTGACTTTTATTTTAAAACTCCTAAAAATTAACGGTATTCAGGTATACCTTACATACAATAAAATGAAGAGGTTGAGTTTTTATTGTTCTTTCTGTATTTTTTCTTTGTACTAAAAGTTTCGTAACGCACAGAAGTGGAGGGCTGTATACCCACCACCTGGATTTAACAGTTATCAAGATTTTGCCACACTTGCTTCATTTATCTCTTCTCTGTCTATTTTCATTTCTTGCTGAAATATTTCAGGGCAAATACAGATGTCGTGTTTTTAAAAGGCACCTTATTACTCCTCCCCACGCCCTCCGGCTCTGGCTCTCTCATACCTAAAATTATATTTTAGTGCCGACAAGCACAGTTCCTTAGGGAAGCTGGAACTAGGGCCGGGACATTGTTTCTGGATGTGTGTTTTATAAGCACAACTCTTTATCCTGCTGCCCACTCCCCCCAGGTGACTTCCAGCCCCAAGTTTCTTGGCTTTTCCCTGCCTGCTGGAGCTGCCAGGAGGTGACGGACGTTCCCTCCATCACTGGGGCTGGGTGTGTGCTTTGGAGCAAGCTGTGGCAGGGGCGCTCGTCTGTGCAGTCACCAGCGTCACTCCCACGCCGCATCCACACGTTCACCAGCTCCTACGTACAGAATTCATTTTATTGCAAGGTCACACGTGTCCTTGTGATGTATGTGTGTGTACGTTTATCCTTGTGGACCATACAGTACTTTCCAGTCATTTACCCAGACAGTGGCCAGCCTGCAAAGACTTTTTCATTTGGTTTGAAAGTGCCTGTGGAGGATTTTGAACTAGGCTGGGGTGTGAAGGGATCCGGGGGAGGGGGAGAGTGAACCAGGAAGCCCTGGTTGGCCCCTATCCCCAACGCCCAGTCGTTACCAGGACTCTGTACAAATATTTCATAAATATTTGTTAGTTGATTGGTCTGATTTTTCCTGCTCCCCCAAACCATACACGTTACCTTTGTTCTTAGCAACCCCCAATGTAGCCGGAGCAGCGATGCGATGTCATAGGTGGCCCTAGATTTTGTTTGACAATTGTACCTGCTCCAGGTGACCTTGGGTAAGTCTCTGAGTTTCAATTTCTTCCTTTCTTCCTTCCTTCCTTTCTTTCCTCCTTCCCTTTTCTTTCTTTCTTTCTTTCTTTCTTTCTTTCTTTCTTTCTTTCTTTCTTTCTTTCTTTCTTTCTCTTTCCTAAAATGGGAATAATAAAAATAATTTTAAAAGGGCCTCCTCCCACTGTGACTATAAAGATGAAATTTTGAAATATACACATTTCTACGGTTGTTTTTGGCCCCATCCGACAGAAGCGCTGTGCGAAGGTACTGTGTGAGCCTCGCGCGTCCTAGGGGTCTCTCCTTCCCTGAGCGATCTCTTACATGCGCGTTTGGTTGGGTCCTTAATAAGGAAAAGGTGGGTCTTTGTCTACCAGTTTAAGCCCGCCTCTGCGGGCTGGGGTCTCTGCTCTCCGGCGTGTTCCGGCTGTGGCTGGGGTTCTGTATCTTCACCGCCGAGGGCGAATTCTCCCCGGGTGGGGGGATGTTTCCCGGGCACCAGATCACGCGGCTCCTGGAGGGATCCTACACTTTCGCAGCACCCGGGCCGGAGAGCGCCCTCGCAGCACGGTGGGTGGGTGCCTGGGGGCTGGCGCGGGGCACTGAGGAGACCAGGGCGCGGTTTGTGTGTGTGTGTGTGTGTGTGTGTGTGTGTGTGTCTGAGCTCCGGCAGAGGAGCTCACTCGATCGAGGAGGGTAGAGCGTCATTTGTCCCCAGGAAAGTGTGCCTCGCAGAAACGCAAAGCGCCCGAGTAATAACGCCAGGCGCGCGGCAGCCCGGGTGTGTGGGACCTGGACTCGCTCACCGGGGGTCGGCGGAACCTCAGACGGCTGATGTGCACTCCCTCGGGTTCGAGAGCCCACGGAGAAACGGAGAAGCGCGGAAAGAAAACTAACCAGCACGCTGCTGCACGGGCGGCAAGGGTTCCTCGCCGGCCAGGGTCTACGGTAAACCGCCGCCCACGTTTGCTGTTTTACACGGAAATTTTCTCCATTCCGCCCCATTTCCCGTTTGCAAGAGGCGCAGGCTCTGGCCAGTCCTGTGGGAAGCGGCGAGGCGGGCGAAGAACCCTCTCCGTCCAGCCTAACCAAGCGCCCCGGCAGCGGGTGTGAGGGGTCTCTCGCCCCGGTTACGCCGCGCTACCCCGTTAGGCTCTCGCAGCTCTGACTCGGAATATGTAACCTGCAGTTTGAAAAATTAATTTTAAATGTATACTAAGGTCGCAAATGCTATTTTGCCCATTTAATTTTACTTGAGTATCTCCCCCCTCCGCATACAGCTTGCACTTACTAGTTATGCGGCCTTGTGCACTTCAGTTTCGTCAGTTCTAGAACTGGGATGGAATAACAGCTGCCCCACAGGGCTTCGGGGAGGGTTAAACGAGTTCAGACAGTCGAGTGCCTAGAAGAACAGCGCGCCGCACGCAGAGGGCGCGCAGCCGACCTCGGGCCTGGGATGCACGGCGCAGACCCGCTGACCTTGGCCCCGCGTGGCCGCGGGCCCCGCTGCTTTCCCATCGACCTCCCGTCGCGGCCCGCGGAGCCTAGGGACGATTGGGCCCCTGCGCCTGTCCCAGCACCGCCCCAACTCCGGCGCTTCGTTTTAGCTTTCGAGGTACAGACAGAATGAAGAGTTGGAAACGGAGCCAGGAGAAGAGGGACGCAGAGGCCCGCGCGCGACCCGCGGGCGCGAGGCCGGAGCCCGGAGCCCGGCGCGCGGAGCAGGTGCGGCGCGCCCAGCCCCACAATCGATCCGGGGCCGCGGTCGCGTCGGGCTCGAGGGGCATCCCCTGTCCCCGCCTCGGCCGCTCAGGGCGGCCAGAGCTCTGGGCGGTGCGCCGCTGCGACCCCAGAGGGAAGGGAGCCTCCTCGGGTGGGAGCCGCACAGCATCGCGGGGCACGGAGGGCGACAAGTGTAGCAGCCCAGCCGGGGATGGTGAGCGGAGACAGCGTTTTCGTTTTCGCGCCTTCCAAGTGTCCCCGTCGGATGCTCGGCCGCGCCTTCTCCGTATCGGACCGTCTCCAGATACTGCCTGGAAAAGGCGGACAGGACAGGGCCGCTCTTTGGCTGTCGGCCTGTGCTCGGGACCAGCGTGGCCTCTCCGGGGGCGCAGCGGCCCGCAGGGCGGCCGGTCCGAGCGCAAAACCTCCGCCTGTCGGCGCTGAGGGTGGCCCGGACGTGGCTGCTCCACTGACCGAGCGGGAGAGGGGAGGGGAAGTGACCTCTTGAACCGCATCAAATTCAAATTCTGTAAGAATTTTTTTTAAGGGAAGAAAAGCGGAAGGACAGGGAAATGGAGAAACGCGGGGTCCACCTGTGGCTTGAATGGCCTTTTTAGAATCCCTGGCCCCTGGGGTGTGCAGGCTTCTCTGCGGTAGACCGACGGCTGGTAACGAACTTTGGGTTTTCCCTCTAGAGGGTGAAGCTCCCAGCTGACTTCTTCCAATATGCGTATTTTACATAGATAAACACCTTCGCAGCTTAATAGCCATTTAAATAAATCATGCAGGTAACTTACTCTTAAAACGATCTGGCACAAAATAGCTTTTCTTTCCCGGGGGTCGTTTTCTTCCTTCTTTTCATTACTGGCTTTCACAGCTAAAGTTTCGTCTCCAGGTTGGTGGCTTTGCGGTCTTTTCACACATCACTCTGCTGTCTGTTCTATTGTAAGGCTCACATGACTTTCCTCACCAACGCAGGCCCAGGATAGATTCAGAACTTTATTTTCCATTGGAGGGATGGTACATTTTTGGAAAAAGCAAATGCCCCTTTGGTTTTATCTAGTGAGTGAGAATGGGGTGGGGTGTCGGCAGCACGGCAGAAAGAGACCCAGCTGCGCGCAGTTCTGGGCTTTGAAAGAGAGACCCACTGATGGGTCCGAGTCACTTATTCCATCCTCAAGTCTCTGGAGTTAAAATATGCTAAGAATCTGGAAAACAGTGAGTTGTTTCCATTTGTCAACTTTTCATTCAGCAAAAGAAGCTCTGAACGCCCACCGTCCCTCCACGGAAAGGAAACGCTGTCTGGGACGTGGAAATACAAACCAAACTCCAGAACCCAGGTCTTAGGACGAAATGGTTGTGGGCAGTTAAGCAGGCCCGCTGGGAAGACAGGATTTGGGGTGGAGGCTGGGCGTGACGGGGCCTCTGTGAGCCCATCTGAGTCGGAGGACAGAATGCACTGGGGGGTCTGGGCTAGTGTCGGGGAGGGATGTAGTGGAGGGGCAGGGCTGGCCGATCTCTGTGGAGAGCATTTCCAGGAGGCAGGGTCAAGCCTCACTGGTCCCGGTCAGCTGCTGGTCAGGTGGAGGGTGTGTGTTGGCATCCGGCAGAGGGAGTGGGCCCTGCTGAGCCCAGTGAGGACCGAATGTAGTCAACGTCTTTTCCTTTTGTGGTTTGAACCTGTGGAAAACGGCTGTGGCTGGAGGGCTCTTAGAAAAGGGCTGAGCCTGAAGACATTTCCATCTGTAAGTCAGTTACAAAAAAAAGCTTTGCTGTGCGTTTTATGGACGTAGGGATTTAATAGAAAGGAAAAAGAAAGGATGTAGGTGCATCTAGCAGGTAAGTATGACTGGGAAGTAAGTGGTTTTTTTTTTTGGTGAGGGGCTTTTATTTTCCAACAGCAGCAAATATAAGTCTGTAGTAATGTGAAAATTATAGGTAATGTGGGGTACCTTGAATTCATTATAATATATTCCCGACCCCGTTCTAACTAGGAAATCGTTTTGAGGCCACAATTTGATTGATGTCTGGAGTTTGGGTGTCACTACGGTGGAAAGATCAGAGCTGGGCAATGTAGGTAACACCGCTTAGAAATATTTTTCCTGGCCTATGATATGTGCAGTTTTCTAGTTTTCGTTCACGTTTCTGATGAAGGGACATAGGGCACCTTACTTTCATATCTTGAGTTAAAAGTGGAATTTCAGTCGATATGTAATTTCTGTTACTTCTGATTATGAGAAGCTCATTTGCGTCATCTTCCTGTAAACTGCTTCCTAAAGCTTTAAATACTACTTAAAGGAAAGGTTTAAATTTTGAAAATTTACATGATTTTAAAAGATTCTAAATTTCCCTTTTGCATTGTATTTCCTTGCTATTCACTTTGTCTTTTCTAGAGAAGGTGAACAACTTAGGTTAATGTCTATTAACCTCCCATTAATCCTTTAGAGCGGCAGAGAGGTAAACACGTCTTCGCCCTTTGAAACTAGGAAAATGGAGTCATTGGAAGATGAAAAGTAAACCCTGAGGTCAAACAGGTTGACACTTTCATTAATAATTGGGAGTTTCAAAAGACAGCAGTACATCGGAGAATGGGAGGAAAATGTGCTTTAAAACCTTTGTGTTATCTAGAGAATCGTCTAGATTTGCCTCTCTGTGCGCCAGGCATCTTGTTCCCCCTTCTACCTACTAGTGACAGCATCTCCATATCCCTGAGGCATCCTGCTTCTTCCACTTGGTGCTGGCCCGGGGCAGCCCCACAGCTGGGACCCCCAGGCCCAGGCCTGTCTGTATCACTTGTCCCCTGTGCTTGGGCCCATGCAGGCATGGGGTCAGCCTCAGGCACCTGGAGCCCTTCCCTGGGATGCTTAGTGAAGATGATAAATAAGAGTGCCTGCTTGGAACCCCTGTGACCATCTCGTGACTTCCCTGGCTCTGTGTCAGAAGCGCACTCACGATAGAAGAGGATGACCCCAGAGGAGAGCAGAGGAGGGGGTGGGGCCGGCCAGGCCCTAGAGCTCTCATTTCATTCCTCGGTTCCAAAATCATTTTTGAGTGATGCTCTGTGCAAGGCACTTTCGTAGGTGCTGGGGAAACATTCAGGGGAGGACAGTCAAGGTCTCTGCTTTCAAAGCTTAAGTTCGGGGAGACAGACAACCAACAAATGTACCAAACAACCTTTCAGATAGAGAAAAGTGTTTGAAGACAGACCGCCAGCAAATTAACATAAGGGAACATTTCTGGTGGTAATGAAGGAGAGGAGAAATGATTTTCCCTCTACCTTTCTAGGTTCTGTGGCTGAAACCCCCCTGCGATAAAAGACAACACGGGAAGAACAAGCACAAGTTTCACAAGCGTCTACATCCTGTGCTGTGTACATGGGAGAGACCCAGGAAAACGGAGTCGCTCCCTGAAACGGCCAAGCCTCCACTTCAACACCATCTTCAGCTAAAAACAGCAGAAAGATGTTGAGGTTTGGAGGAGTTAGTTACGGGGGGTCATCAGGAGAAGCGGGCGAACGCGGATGAGCTTGTTTCGGAGGTTGAAGTCCCTGCTCTCTCAGGTGACTAGAGTCTCCCGTGATGCTGAGTCCTCGGCGGCTCTCTGGTACAGAGAGGGAGACACTGGCAAATGGAGATTCCCTCATAAATGCAAAGCCCTTCCTGAGGGCGACCTCTGCCAGGTTTTCAGAGCTTCTCCTGTGTCTGCCTTTCCTTAAAGATACTCAGATCAAAATAATCCTTTTGCCACAAGGGCCTTCCGCCCCCTGCGGTATCGGAGGTGATAATATAACAGGGTGATGCAGCTGAGACATGGACGTCGGGTAGGTGGTCGGCCACGGGGGACCTGGGGGTATCGTTGATCTGGGATCTGATGACCCAGAGGAGGCGGCTATGGGAAGGTCGGCAGACAGAGCAGCAGAGACAAAGGCCGTAAGGAGTGATCTCGGGATGTCGAGAGTACCGAGGACCAGGTTGCTCCGCTCCAGGGGAGCTGCTGGGGACGAGAGATGCAGCAGTAACAGACAGAGGGTCATCAAGCCTGCCTCTGGGCTCCTCTCCTTTTAGGTGCCGTCCCCGTAAAGAGCCACCGTCCTGTCGCAGTCACGTGACATCGCCAGGTTTTTACAATATAGCCCAGCAGGTTCCAAAGCTTTTGGCTGTCATCGTCCCCATTTTTCCACGAGGCGCTCACATCCTAGTGGTGTATGTTTGCAGATATGCTGAGTTTTTTCTCATTTTGGTCACAGAGGCACGTTATTCCTAAATGCTGTAGGCACTCAAGTCTGGCTGTGGGATTGGTGTGGGTAAGTGGCCGACTGGAGGAGATTCTTATCAAGTTCAGCCCTCTTCCGACCGTGGTAGGCAACGCGTGCAGGTCTGGAGCTCAGGATGCTCGGAGAGGAGTGGGGGAGTGTCGCTCTGACTGCAAGGATGAAGGTGACAGTCATGACGCCAAGATGAGAGTCGAGTGCAGGGTTTCCAGAAAGCTGAAGGGGGAGTTTACTTGTGGTCGTTAAGTAGATGAAAGATTCATACTTTGAAAATCAAAAGTGGTCTGTCGAGTGTTTAACCTATAGTGAATACAAACCACCAAAGGAACAGCACATCAGTCTGAATTCTTACTGAGAAGCAACAGCACCCACTCTGGCTGCTTTCAGCAGAAAATGCATTTATTAAAGGACACTTAAAGGCTCTCTGGCTTGGGAGGGCTGAAGAGTCCGTTTTGGAGGCTGCATCACCAGAATGACGTTGAACTCCACCCCAAAACAGGTGTGGAAGGACCCCCGTAGTTGCTGCCACCGCCGGCGCCGCTAACACTGACCGCTGGACATCAGGGTCTCCTCGACTAATTCACGCCCCTGAAGTCACCTGGCCAGAAGGGAGTTTCTCCACTCCAGGCCTGCTGCCTGCTTCCTTGCAGTGTGCTCTGTCTCAGAGAGGTCTCACGTGGGAGGGCCTGATTGGCAGAGTGTAAATCTCAGGTGTGAACCCAGTACAGGGAGGCTGGGAAGGCAAGTTTCTGGTTGCCACCTTGGGAGACAGAACTCATTATGGAGGAAATCCAAAAGACATGGGGTCAGCGGGTACATGGCAAATACCTTCTGCATTCAGGAAGGAAGGGAATCCTGAGAATCATGGCAGAAATCAATAAAATGGGCGACCTACCTCAGCAACATCGAGATAATTTACAGACCAAAGACGTTTCTTGGAAAAGAATAATAAGATAGACACACCTCTGATGAGACTTAGAAAAACATTGATGTTACACATGCACAGTCTTACACATGCACACAGTCGCACACATGCACACACACGCACACATACACACACATCAGGAAATATGTCAGGTAGAGTATTTACAATTTGTAAACAAATAATTCTTCATCAGCTCCAGATTCAAAGTCCTGAGAGAGGTGATCATTGGACGGATCGGACTCAGATGCCTGCCCTGGGCATGTGGGGAGAAGAGAGGTTCAGGCCCCCGATTTCTGGGTTGGCAGGTACTTCCTCCCAACAGGATTATGCACAATAGGAAACACCCCAGGGGGCAGCCAACAAATGACAGATGTGCAGCCCCTGTACTGTGAGTTATTTCATTAGTTCCCTATTGATGGACGTTGATATTCTTTACGAAATTTCATTACTATAAAGAAGCCTCAACAAACATCTTTGTCAAAATTTTTACCGTAGAAGTGAAATTACTAAATCAAAATATATGAATAATTTTATGGCTTTTGAGTAAACTGTCAAATTACTGTCTCTAAGAGGCAACACTTTACAGCCTCACCAGCTGTGATAAAAGAGGATGCACCTCACTTCATCTTTCCTAGTTTTGACTATTTCATAATGGAGGTGATATCTCATGGATGTTTTAATTGGAATTTTTAATTATGCCTGAGGGTAGGCAACTTTACATGCATTACGGGTCTAATATGTACAATATTTTGTAAGAGAGATATCATTATCTTTGTTTTACAGATGAGAAAACTGAAGGTCAAGGAAGATGAAGGAACATCCCCTCAGTCCCTCAGTCAGTCCAGGATGTGGGATTCAAACCTAAGGTATTTTACTCTAAAGCCCTTATTCTTAACTACTGTTTTATTTCAGAGAAATGGATGTATTTGACTAAATATACAAATTAAAGTATATGAAGACTAGAAAGAAATGTAGTCAGAGTTTCCCAAAGGGTGTTCCAAGGAACACATGACTTCTCAAATTCTCAGAGGGAAAAAACAATTCGATATTTAAAACTTTGGGAAATGCTGGATAATGTGTCCCTTCTTGGAGACTCATAGCAAATGTCAGGATTTTTAAGGCATTGAGAAGTCTTGCACCAAAGAAACTGTTTAACATTTCAGGGAAGTAGCGTTCCAAGGAACATGTTTGGGAGATGCTGCCAAACATGGTGCCTCGTATTTCTGTGTCATGTTTTATTGCGTTGGCTACAACATCTAGACAATGGTAAATGATATTGGAGGGAGTGGCTATTTTATTCCCTATCCGCCCCCCACACACTGATTTAATGAGAATGTTTCTAGAATTTCATCACTAAGTATTGTGTTGGCCATGGGTTTAAGAGAGATATAGTCTTTATTACCTTCTCTTCCGGCGTATAGAACCAGAAATGGATGTTGAATATGAATGAATCAGCTTCTCACACAAAGGGGGGAAATTCAGTGTGTATTCATCAAGTTGACAGTGTGTTCGATGGACAGGGCACCCTTCCCCGTGTTCCTGAGTAACGCAGCCCCTGCCCTGGGCTGGGGGAAGGCACATACATTTTCTCCCAGAGGCAGCACGTGGCTTTCTCACCTTTACCGTGGGCCGGAGAAGGGGGAGCGCACCTAACTTGCTTAGTCAGCAGATGTTTTCTGAGTACCTCCTGTGGGTCAGGCTCAGTTGGCTCTGTGTCTCTAAGCACAGCATTTAGCCTGTGCGGGGAGGGGGCGCATAAATACAGTCCACGTAAGGTGAGGTGTGAAGAGTTGGCTTTGATGTTGGCTGTCTGCACCCCACGCCAACGGGACCTAAGATGTGGGGGGGTTTCTTCTCAGGCCCCCTCCCCCTCTTCCCCTCCTCGCCCCCCGCCTTCTCACCTTGGCTGCAGGCAGTGGGACACGACAAGCATGTTTTCCCCAGAGATACACAGGCTGACCCAGTCCTGGCTCAGATGTGGCATATATATTGAGAATGGAATCAGGGCAGGAAGCTTTCGACCGCTTAGGACACAGGACTTTGCTTTTGGCTGGAGAGGACTTGGAGACGGACTCGGAGTCCTTGGGGCGCTGGCGAGTGAGTGATTGCATTTCGGTTTGGGAACCATTTTTTTCACCCATAATCTCCCCATCTTCCAGCTTATGGGGTAGTAAATAGCCCCTGTGTGCAAAAAGAACGCTGACATCATAGGTCTGGGCACTTAAAACAGCATTTCACCAGCACTTTTATTAGCAACGTGCCCTGAGGCTGCACAGCCAGTCCTTCCCAGCCCCCTTATTCTGTTATGAACCGCACTGTCTCAATGAGGCCACTTTTTCAGGGTCCAAGTCATTTCCTGCATCCTCCCGCCGCCAGGACTGTTGGGATGAGATGCAGTCCGGTTACACAGTACCAGATGCAGACACACGTCTTCCATCTCGGCTGTGGGTACAAAGCGGTTGTCAAGAAATGCCGTGTAATCCTGACCTAAGAGGGTGACAGTTCATCAGGTCTGTGACAAAGCGAGGTGACTTCCACCTTCCCTTCTGCTCTTTGTCCCCAACGTGGGACCTGTGAAATTCTGGAGATTCTGAGTGAGGGAAGAGAATGTAAGTTGAAAGCTAGGTGAAGGAGGAAGGGCTGGGAGTTAGGGAAGAAGTATTAATGCTCAGTCTTCATGGGTCTTTTTTTTTTTGGTGAGTTTTCGAAGAGACTAGGACTGAAAACTAAGAATTCTCCTGTGAGTGGAGGAACCCTCGTTTCAGAACTGACGGGAGTGAAAGCGCAGAGGGCGTTGAAGCGGTCAGGTTTTCTGCCATCAGCGTTGCTTTCCCGTCCCTGGTCGCTCGGTGCATGACGAAGAGTTGGAATGATGGGTTGGAGTTTGTAACAGTGAGTCTTCTTAGTATCTATGAAGTATTGATCACACAATGTCCAACGAGTGCGTAGAAACCACTTAGGATATCAGTATAGTTGGTTTACTGCAGAGTCAGCATAAATTCTCCTTGCTTCTCCTTCCTGACGGGTAGCTCTTCTCATTTCAAATGTTACCTGTAAAGTCTCTGCTTTGCAATTCCTAGATTATAAAGTGGTCTGTTGTCTTTCAAGATAGAAAATGTATGCTCAAGGATCCATCCTTAAGGAGGCTGTCAGACAATGCCTTTGTGATGTGCGGATGCAGGGAGGCTGGTTCAAGACCCCTTCCCCAGAGTCTGGGGGGGGCAATGGCCCCTGAGACCCGGGTCCCCCCGCGCTGGGCTGCCGAGCGGGGTCGTGGCCGCCACGTCGTTCCTCCAGAGGCCGGGGCCTGGTGAGGGGTGGAGGGTCACACACAAGGGGCAGCGGGGCCGGAGCCCTCCAGCTCTGTCCTGCCTGGTTTGCCGGCTGAAGGCTCAGCCAGGGCTGGTTCGTGCAGCACCCGCTCTGTTCTCTCGACCTCATTTTTACTGCAAATTCTTCTTGTGCAGAAAACTTCCCTTCCACATTCTTGTGCTTTCCCGTTTAGATTTGGAGAGAACGCTGATTCTTCAAGGCTGTCATTCCAAGGCCCAGAGCGGCTCGCCTCACTTTGTTTGTAATACCTTGATGAAAGTTTGCTAAATTCCTTATTTTTAAAAGAATTTTCTTTGTCCTGGGGACAAAGAGGAAGAAAAATCCAAACAAACAAAAAAATCAAAGGTTTCCTGCTTTTCTAGGTTTATCACCATTTGAACGTGAAAATAAGATTTTCAAATCCTTTTTGCTTTGAATGAAATTCAGATGTAAGGTCCCCTGGCCGCTGGCCTGTCCCTGAAGCAGGGGGAGGGCTGGAGGAGAACTCCAGAGCCTGTGAATTGCCTTCCCCTCCTTTGCCTGCCTCTGAGTCTCCGGGTGGCTCCTATGAGGTTGCGCTGTCCTCTCTAAGAATGTGTCTCCCTGTGCTATGTGGCTGCTTCCCACTAGCTATCTATTTTACGTTTGGTAGCGTATATATGTCCATGCCTCTCTCCCGCTTTGTCCCAGCTTACCCTTCCCCCTCCCCATATCCTCAAGTCCATTCTCTAGTAGGTCTGTGTCTTTATTCCCATCGTACCCCTAGGTTCTTCATGACCCTTTTTTTTTTCTTAGATTCCATAAAAATGTGTTAGCATACGGTATTTGTTTTTCTCCTTCTGACTGACTTCACTCTGTATGACAGACTCTAGGTCCATCCACCTCACTACAAATAACTCAATTTCGTTTCTTTTTATGGCTGAGTAATATTCCATTGTATACATGTGCCACATCGTCTTTATCCATTCATCCGTTGATGGACACTTAGGCTGCTTCCATGTCCTGGCTATTGTAAATAGAGCTGCAATGCACAGGGAGATCAGCTCGGTGCTTTGTGGCCACCTAGAGGGCTGGGGTATGGAGGGTGGGATAGGGAGGGTGGGAGGGAGGGAGACGCAAGAGGGAAGAGATATGGGAACATATGTATATGTATAACAGATTCACTTTGTTATAAAGCAGAAACTAGCACACCATTGTAAAGCAATTATACTCCAATAAAAATGTTAAAAAAAAAAAAAGGAATGTGTCTCAGGTTTCCTGGTGTCATTTCTTACGAGGGCCACTTAGCAGACGATTACGATGGGGCCTCCGAGGTGAAATTTAACTCCTGCTGTCCGCGTGCTGGGGCCCGGGGGGCGCTCCCTGAGTCCTGGGAAAACTACCTCAACATGGCTCCGGACCCAGGGCAGACCTACGAAGGCAGGGACCCGAAATCTCCGAGAATTCATTGACTTGGTTCCTAAAATGGGGAAGTATTTTATTTTTACAAGTTTCTTTTCCCTTGTCCTTGTTTCAAGTGAAATCTTTTTTCAGGTTTCATTGTTGTGGACTAGGTTATCTGCAGGTCAGTGGGACCCCAGGTTGATTGCATTTCCTAAAATTGTGCTTTTCGCTGAATGTGGCACAAGAGATTGTTTGCGGCCGGCTCTGTGGAACAGGACGGCCCATGGAAGCAGTCACGAAGGTGTTCTTTCTGTTTCTGCTGCTCCCCGTGGGGGCATTTTAGGGATCTCCGGTGCTTGAGGGGCCTAAAATCAGCAGAGAAAAATCCTGGACTTCTGAAGCATCCGGCCAATTTTGTGGAGTTCAGAACAACTTTGTTTTTCAAGACCTTTTTTCCATGACTTTCGAGAAGCTGGCTGCATCTTGCGGCACTTTTCCTTTGGATGAATCATTTTCCAGATCCAGTGTGCAATGACTTGCAGCCAGAGACGCAGCCTCCTAACTCCAGATGCAGGTCCAGATGTCTGCAAGTTCACGGAAGGGAAGATACAAATGTCCTGGCTTTGCCATGTGCCCTGAGAAGCATCCTTTTTTTTCTCTTTAGAGAGAGGGAGAGAGGGGAAAACCCACCAGATTTGCTTCACTTCCTGCTTTAAACACTTATGCTTTAGAGTTCATTTGCATATGAAATTGAATCATGTGATAGTACATGTGGGGAAATTTTGCCTGAAACCCATTTCCCTTTAATCCGCAGATGCTGTGGATCGTGAAATGCTGGCACTTGTCAGGGTGGCAGGCTTTCCCGGAAGGCACAGTGTAAACTACACGCTACTCAGTGAGCAGCTTTGTACACGGGTCCTCAACCTCTTTCTGAAGAGGATACCATGGAAGTTTATTTAGTTCCCTTATCTTTAAAATAGTGTAAAGACACTCAGTAACTCCATAGAATTATTGTGGCATCACTGAGAATCCTTTGGGGTACTTTGCATGGGAATAAATGATCGTTCGTTAATATGAAATTATAGAATCGAGCCCCTTCAAAATAGGATTTTTGTTTGTTTTATTACTTTTCGTCTTTGTGTTGCTGGTGTATCTACCTGTGGCTATTTGTAAAACTTTCCTATTTTCAACAAATACATATTTAACCCTTGTCGCGGGCCGGGAACCTTTCTACGCGCCGCGGAGTCAGAGGTGCACGAGGTGGACCTGGCTGTCTCTGGCACACGTGGAAATTAAGGGAGTGCAAGGGGGTAACAGGAGAAACAGTGTTCTGGCCTGAATCGTGTTTGGGCCCTAACCCCCAGGACTGGATGACTGTATTTGGAGGTGGGGACCTTTACCGTGGTGGTTAAGTTAAAATGAGGTCACTAGGATGGGCGCTGATCCCACAGGACCGAAGTCCTTATACGAAGAGGAGATGAGGACACAGACACACACAGAGGGACAACCACGTGAGGACACGGGGAGAAGGTGGCATCCCCAAGCCAAGTAGGGAGGCCTCGGGAGAAACCAGCCCTGCCCACACCTCAATCCTGGATGTCCAGCCTCCAAACCGTGAGGGACTAAATGTCTGTGCTTTAAGCGCAGCCAGAGCAGACCAACATAGACAGAAAACGCGCTCGTGAAACAGAAAGGCAGATTGCGCGTCAGGACGGTGGGCCGCACGGCAGCTCATCTTGGGTGGGCTAACACAGTGCTGTGCCCCAGGCATGAGCGAAGAAGGCCTCATCCTGCCCGTGGGGCCAGCCTGCCGCGGGGACACATGGTGAGCGCGTGGCCTCACCAGCGCTCTCTCTGCAGAACGTCTGAGGCCCTGGAGCCCCGCCCGCGGGCAGGAGAGAGGGTGCTGCGTGGTGTCAGCTCTGAGGAAGATCACCCTCAACGCCGAGGGGTCTGTTCCGAGCGCGGGGAGGAGACGAGCCCCGTATGCTGGCCTCTGTTCGCACGGCCCCGTTATCGGGAAGAAGCCTGTTCTCTCAATCTCATTTTTGTCTCTGGTAAGTGGAGAAATGTGGTTTGCATCACTCAGAGCCTTGGGAATGTCTTACGGGATATTTCTGGAATGGGCAAAGTTCAGCACAGGCTGGAGCCAAAACGTCCCCATGACTGAGTCAGTCTAGTCCGAATGTTTACGACCGTCTCGAGAATGGTCTGCATATGTGCGAAGCTGGCGCTGCGGTTGATCACATCCCTGGGAACCGAGGAAACGCCGCAGGAAAGCAAGAACGGCGCGCGGGCTGCCCGCGGGTGTCTTTTCTCTTTCGGAGCTTGCGGCTGCGGGAGAAGGCCAGCTGCACGTGAGTGTTTACCAGGCTCTTCCCCTCAAAGGACCAAGCCTCCTCAGCCTGGTTGGAAGCCCCAAAGGCCGCAGGGAAGCCCAGGTGACCTGCGTCATGATCTTCTTCCTTCTTTGCCCTGGACTCCACCTTCAGGACCGGTTCAGTCCAGCATCTCTGAAGTTTTTGACGGGAGTCACCCACAACAGGGTTCTCAAAACGTGGTCTGTGGGCCCCTGGAGTCTCTGGGACCCTTTCAGAGGTTTCGAGGTCAAAACCACTTTCCTAATAATACTAAATACTCTTCCCCCCTCCCTCTCCCACAAGTGTGCAGTAGGGTTTTCCAGAGGCTGTGGAATGTGAGCTCACTATTCTCGTGTTCTCTAGAATGTTCTAAATAAGTAGGGTTAAGTTGTACGTATGTGCATTTTCAGAGATTAACAGCTTTCAATACTTCTCTGTTCTTACTAGTTATCTTCCTTTATACCTACTATAATTTCCATAAATTTATTTTGGAAAATCTCAAATTCCCTTAGCTATCATTAAAATTACTTATGTTGAGAAATACTAAGAACATCTCCCCTAGAAGCAGGAATTAGAGATATCTTTTGTAATTTCTAGTATTCAACATTTTACAAGATATACCAATGAAAAAGAAAGTAGAATTATTTTTTTACAAATGAAACGCTTATGTACATAGAAAATCCAAGAGAATTTTTTTTACAAATGAAATGCTTCCATACGTAGAAAATACAAGAGACTCAATACCAAGCCGGTTAACAGGACTTTTAGTATAAAAATAAGGTGAAAATTTTATTCACAGCAACAAACATCATAATACACCAAAGAATAAGCAAAATCAAAATAACCTATATTTTTTAAATATCATAATATTTGATCAAAGAACAGAATGTAAAACCTGATTAATAAGGCAATAGTAAATACATGAATAAAGAAAACAATAATTCTTCCCAAATTAATACATAAATTTAATGCAATTTTAAACAAAATCCCATTAGCTTTTTTTAGCTAGACAAAATGTGTCTAACATTTGTATGGAAAAGTAAAGGCATGAGGTCTGACAAGACATTTTTGATAATGAAGATTAGTGACCAGGGGTATATACTTATATATTATTAGAATTTACCCGTGAAGCTACAGAGAGGTATGAGCACAGGCTGGACAAATACATTAGTAGAACAAATGCAAACATTGAGAAATAATCCACGTGTATGAAAGAACTTCATCTATGATAAAGTTGGCATGTTATCTCATTGGTGGAGAAAGAATTATTCAATAAATAGTGCTGGAAAAATTGTCTATTCATGTGGAAGAAAAAAAATCATACATAACACCATAAATAATCATCCACTTCAGACAGTTTAAATATATAAATCTAAAAGTGAAATAAAATACTGGAAGAAATATGAGAGAAGGGTTTTGTAATATTGTGGTAAAGATGACCACCCAGACTGGGTAGGAAATGCCTAGCTATAAAGGATAAGATGCACAGACTCGATTATATAAACATTAAAAAGCTTTAAAGGGAAAAACCCCAAAGCCAAAGATAATAATATTAATTATAATGCGGAAAATTCTATGTTATTAAGAAAAAGGTAACCTAGTTTTTTAAATGAACAAACTATATAAATAAGGAGATCACTGAAGAGAAAATATGAAAAGCTATATATAAAAAAATGTTCAATGTCACTAATAGTCAGGGAACAATAACATAACATTTGGGAAAATAAGAAAGAAAAGTAATTTCAAGTTTCTTACGCAGAAATACAAAAAAGTAACTATACCTTTTCATCTTGTTTTTGTTAATATTTCAACTTATGGAAAAACATTTCTAAATTTTATAGTTGTGTCTGAAACTAGTACTATTTTAGAATGTAATATCTTATTCTAAAATAAAATGAAATTTATTTATAATATATTTTGTGGTGGTGCAGTGGTTAAGAATCCACCTGCCAATGCAGGGGACATGGGTTCCAGCCCTGGTCCGGGAAGATCCCACATGCCGTGGAGCAACTAAGTCCATGCGCCGCAACTACTGAGCCTGCGCTCTAGAGCCCACGTGCCACAACTACTGAAGCCTGTGCACCTACAGCCCGTGCTCTGCAGCAACAGAAGCTACCGCAATGAGAAGCCCGCGCACCGCAATGAAGAGTAGCGCCCGCTCGCCGCAACTAGAGAAAGCCCGCGCTCAGCAAGAGAAGACCCAACGTGGCCAAAAATAAATAAATTAAAAAAAAATATATATATTTTTTGTTATATTTAAGGGTGACTCAATGGCTTTAAAAGGGGAGATTAGAAGGCTTGCCTTCTCAGTGCACAGCTGCGCTGTCTGCGTAGAGAGATGCTGCAAAGGATAAATGCATGCTTCAGGGCCTTCTCTTAAGAAAGAAGTCTAATTCAAAGAAACTGGTTGAGACTGCAAGTAAGAAATGGAAATATGACGAAAGCTATTTCCCCCTCAGCTCTATAGATTAAGAATGTACCTTGTGCTTAACGCAACAGAAAAAATTCAAATTATATTAAGGTGCCAGTTAAACCGAGCCATCACTTTTGGGCCTGTCATTCAGAGTTTAAAGGAAAAGACATAGAACATTTTAAGCATAGACTTGATGAGTTCTTTTAAAAACCAAAAATTGCTTGATAAAACTTGTCGAACGAGAAATGAAAAAGCCACAGAAACATCTTCCAGAGTAGGCGATGGTCTTGCTGGAGACTGGCTCACAACGGCACAGAGAAGAGGCAAGCCAGGCGCTGACATTGCTGGATGTCTGCTGGCTGACGAGTCAGGTCAGGAGTCGTGGCACGGCTGCTTTCTGACACCACTGTCACCTGTCGTGTTGAAGCTGTATCTGCAAACAGGAAGATCTTGTCTGCAAACGTGTACTTTCAGCTTAAAAAGGATGGCTGACTTACCGTTTTGCTTGTCTTCATCTGGGATTCTATCAATGATCATGGAAGGAGGCTTCCTTCAAGTGAGTGCTGGGTAACAAGCACACATGGGGTGAAATATTCCGAGGGATGAACACCTTTTCTGAACCTTGTGGTTTGCTCTGGATCAACTGTGCTGACGTTCGCACTGCTGGCGTCTCACCACAAATGAAGACACAGGGACGAGGAGCTGTCCCGCGCCAGAGTCACCAGGTCTCCACTGCCATACTCACGGGGGGAAACGCCACCTTTCCTTAAGAATGTCTAGAAGAAGTAAAATTGCTTGTTAAGATTCCAGGGGTCTCTGAGGCACTGTTCATCTTTCTCCATTATTTTTTCTTTCTGTTTCTCATACTGGATAACATCTATTCATCTGTCTTACCAAGTTCCGCTTTGTTTTCTTCTACCTGCTCAGATCTTACGTTGAGCTCATCTAGTGAATTTTCACTTCAGTTTTTGTAATTTTTTTTCTAGATTTGCCATTTGGTCTTTAAGAAAACGATTTCTTTGTATTGCCATTCTCTATTTGGTGAAACATCATCCTCATACTTTCCTTTAGCTGTTTAGATATGGTTTCCTTTAGTTCTTTGGACATATTTAAAATTACTGATGCAAAGCCTTTGTCTAACCTGCGTGTGGGCCATGATTTCTTGTTTTTTGCATGTCTTGTAATTTATTTGGAAAACTGCATGTTTTAAATAATATAATGTGGCAACTCTATAAATCAAATTCTCCCTCCCACCCAGGGTTTGTTGTTGTTACTGTTTGTTGTTGCTTTTGTTGTTGTTTGTTTGTTTAGTGGCTTTTTTTTTAAAAACAGAACTAATTCTGTAAAGTCTGTATTCTTTGTCATGTGTGGTCACCAAAGTCTCTGCTCGGTTAGCTCAGTGGTCAGCTCATGACTAGACAATTTCCTCCAATGTCTGGAACCAGTAAATCTTCCAGTTTTTGCCAAGGTCTTTTTGTGTGTGTTGGGCCATGCCTCAGCACGCGGCAGGGCAGATGGCGTCTCTGCCTTAGCCATCGCTTGCTGTGCACAGAGCCTCAAGGTCAGCCAGAGGTGAGAGCTTAGAACCCTCTCAGGTCTTTCCTGGGATGTGAGAGCCATGCACACGCCTGTGGCCTCGTAGAATCCCAGGAATATGTCAGGGCTTTTCAAGGCCCTCTCTGGACATCTCATGCCTCAGCTTTTCCTTTTAAGTTTTTCGGTTAGCCTAATTTTTGCCGCTGTTTCAGGCAGTCATGATGTTACACAACTGCTACTGATTTGTTTTTCACAAACACCCCTGGGGGAAACATTGTTTGCACTTTATTTGAGTCGGGTCATTTGATAAAGTGGGGTCTTTCATAGAACCACCTAGAAGCCATATAATGAGAATTCACTGGGGAAGGGGCCTTGAAGAAGTTCCAACTCGTCCTTCCCCTTTGGTGGCTGCCAGGCTCCTGGTTTTCAGTGGGATTTCAGGCTGTGGGTTTTCCAGGCTCCAAGGAGAGAGGGAGGAGGAGAGATGGCAATAGGGGAGTTAAAAGGCCACAAAGCCCTCTCTGTTCCGAGGTTCAGCTGTTTTACCTGAATAAAAGATCGTCGGGTTATTGCAAGCCTTGGTTAATTTCCAGAGGTCAGAGAAAGTTGATGATGACCGTTTTTCCCAGGGCTTTTGTTGCTTTTATGGAGAAGAGGATTTCTGGAGGTCATTCCTCTGCCATTCACAATGATGTCTACACTGTTTTAACAGCAAAAACCTGAAAACAACCTGACGGTCCAACAGCAAGAGAGTTTACCATGCTCTGGAACGTCTGTATCGTGGGATATTGGAAAAAGACTCAAAAGAATGAGTTATGTCTCTTGAGCTGGAGGGGTGTCATGATGTTTTAAATTAGAAAAGTTGGAGAGAGAGAGAATGAGTTCATGTGTGTGTGCACGTATGTAAGGATAATAGTGGGATGTCAAGATTGACTGCGGTGAGATTTGGAGAGTAAACGGAAGGGCGTGTGTGATAGCTTATCAGCTGTTTATTATCTTCGCATTCTTTCAGAGATTGTGAGAAGCACGTGTTACATTTGTCATTTCTGGAGATAACGTTAGCTCAAGCAATATTTATGAGGACAAAGCTATACGTTATTGTACGAGCCTGAAGGGTCTTACGTGTACCGTTTTCTCTTTTTTCTCCGCTTTCTATGTCCATGTCAATACATTTCCAGAGTCGTAGCACAGATAACCTTGTGTCATTCTTGTTCATGCACATCAGAAGACCGCACAGTTCAAAAAATTAAGTACTGCACTGACTCCCCACGTTCGGTTTCTAGCCTTGAGCAATGAGCAGTTCAGCTCATGACAGAATTCCCAGCTGTGCCTCCGGTGAAGCAGTGACCCTCCGAAGACAGCTGGCAGGGCCCCCGCAGCCCCCTGCCGCCTGCCCGCCACTTAGCACGTTCAGGATGAGAGGAGGGAGCTGTGTGGGCAGGCCTGGCCCATCTTGCAGAGGAGGTCTCCTCGGAGTCTCACAGTACATCTTGTCGTCCTGTGTTCTCGGTCCTCAAGTGACCACTCCAGAATCCTTAGTCACCAAGACCTCTGAGAGCTGCTCTTGACTCTCGAGAGGAGGTCGCAGGGGATGCCCAACGTCCTCCACTGCCGCCCCCCCCCCCACGGGGCCCCTCCCACCGGCCGACACCAGGTTCAAGGAGCCCTGGGTGGGAGGGCGCTGGAGGCTGGGGACCCTCCACTCTCCCGACACCCGCGACGGTCAGCAGAGCAGGGCCTCCCCGGCTTGGCTGGGCTCCGCGGCATCCCCTCCACCCGCTTGTTACCCCGCAGGGGTCTGGGCACGAGCCCGCGCAGCGCTCACCCTCCAGGCGCCACTGCAGCCTCCGTGGCCCCGTCCGCGCGTAACTCTCTAACGCTGCTTCTCTTGCCACTTTCTCCTGTCTCTTTTCCTTCCACGTCACACATCTCCTCTCTTTTGGTCACAGCAGATTTACTGTGTGAACGGTGCTACATTTGGACCGTGACGCGGTCTCGTGTTGCCCAGAACTCGCACCTCGTCGCAACACCGCTGTGACCCTGTGGAGGTCAGGGGGAGCCGTGGGCTGGGGCTGGGCGGCTGCCACCCTGCTGAGCGCAGGATGGAGCAAAGACCCCACTCCCACCAGCGCTGCTCTGGAGAAGCTCAGGACGGCGTCGCAGACGTGGGGTCTGCAATGGAGATGCCGGTGGTCCAGGACGCCCACTCACCTGGAGGGCCCAGAGCATGACACACCTGCCCAGTGGCCATCTCCAGATCTGGCAGGGTGCTGGCGTCTCGGCCAGACAGGGCAGCGTCTGAGCCCCAGCTGAGTGGGTTTTCCTTGTGAAGTGTGCCCCCCACGGCAGCGACCCCGTCCCGTAGTGTCGAGGGGCACCCAGGTACACACTCCTTCTGAGCACGGCTGCCCCTGGGGTTAATAACAATAGTGTAAAAATTGATTCTAAGCTTGGGGCTTTCACAAATGGGTGGTTCCCTCAGGTGCCCCTGATGTGTTTCTCACGTTTGAGTTCCTGTTGGGGATTTTGTTCTAAAGGCGTCAAAGGGCCGTGTAGGGGTGGGTGGGTGGAGGGTGGTCAGAGCGAGCTCAGGGCGGGGAGTCAGCTCCCCCGTCTCAGGACGCAGTGGATGGTCTAGGGTGTTGGTGCGACCTCCACGTTCCCTGAAGGTCCCACTTTGGAGCTCCCTGTGGGGCCAGGACGAGCCCTCGCAGACACTCGCGTTACTTTGCAAACACGCTGAGCTCACAGCATTTGCTGAAATCTTGTGCACCTCCTTTACGGAGCCTCTTGGCTTCACGTGAGGGCTGGTGGTTAGCGATTGCTCCTTGGTGTCACTGGTGATAAGAGAATCCTTTAAAGGTGGCGTCTGGGTGGTGCAGGTCTCAGCAGAGCCAGGACGTGCTGCTGGTGGGACGGGGAGCTGGGACTGGACAGCAGGACGGCTGCCCCTCCACCACCCCCTGTTCCCCAGGGTCCTGTCTGCTCATCAGCCGTCACAGGGATTTGCAGACTCAGAGACTTGGGAGCTTGCCCACTTACTTGCACTCTCGGGAGACTAGCTCTGGGTCCTGGGGGGGAAGCTTGCCCACAGTGTGGTGTCCCGTGACTTCACAGCCACAGGCTGCACTCCAGGCCTGCACTGAAGGGCCGTCCCAGGCAGCATGGGGTCACGGTAGCACACAGGCTTTGGAACCATAGGGCAAAGTTGGTGCAAAATCGGTCTCCAAGGCAGCACGCAGGCCTTGGAAAAGTTATCTGGCCGTCCTATGCGCGGCCCCCTTACATGTAAAAGGGAGGGGAGGGTAGTGGTGAGTCTAAGGTTATCAGGCCATTAAATGACATAATACACGCGAGAGCTCAGGCCTGTGCTGACACACAGTGCCCCCCGGATCCTACCGGGCAGGGCTGCTAGTGGACACAAGCGCAGGACAGGGTGGAGATGAATTCTCAGAAACCCACCGCTGCTATTAGAACAACAGAGGCAATACCGTCGATGGACATGTTTTGTTCTCTTAGGTACCGAAGACGGCAGATTTGGGCTCCTGCGAATAAACGGCTTCCCCGATTTTGCAGAAAGGTTCCCTCACGAAGCTGCAAGTGCTGAGATAATGGAGCCGCAAATTAAAGTCTCGTTTAAAAAGTGACAACTGTATGTGGGGAAGAAACCCCAAACCAACTCTCTAGCTCCAAACCACCCGCTTCCATAGAAAGGGATGTAGGGTTGTCGACCAGACTTCTCTTAAACTGAAAAGTTAAGAAATGTCCACGGTAAGAAAATGCTAAAAGTTCAAAATGTGTGGAGAGCCTTCCTGGTTCAGTCGACTGATCCTCCTGCCTTGAAGTAACTACATTGTCAGTTTTTGCGTTTTCCTCTAGGAATAATCTGTGTGTGAGCAAAGTTAGGCCAGATATTCACTTATCTCTTCATCATTTTTAATTTTTAATTGTGGTAAGATACACATAAGATAAAATTTACCATCTTAATCATTTTTATGTACACAGACTAGTAGTGCGAAGTGTATTTTCACTGTTGAGTGCCCAATCTCCAGAATTTTTCTGTCTTGCAAAACGGGAACTCTGTCCCCATTAAACAATAATGTCCCGTTCCCCCTCCCCCAGCCCCTGGCACCCACCCTCCTAATTTCTGTTTCTGTGAGTTTGATGACTCCAGAGACCTCATGTAAGTGGAGTCACACAGCATCTGTCTTGTGGCTGGCTTATGTCACTGAGCATCATGTCCTCAAGGCTCCTCCACGTTGTGGCAGGTGTGAGAATGTCCTTCCCTTTTAAGGCTGAATAACGTTCCATTATTTGGATGGACCACCTCGTGTCCATCCATCCTCCATCGATGGACACTTGGGTGCCGTCACCTTTTGGCTGTTGTGAACAGGGCTGCTGCGAACACGGGTGTGCAAATATCTCTGTGAGCCCTTGCTTTTAGTTCTTCACCCATATATTCCTAGAAATAGAATTGCTTGATCATATGTGAATTCTATTTTTAATCTTTAAAGGACTCATTATTATTATTATTTTTTGCGGTACGCAGGCCTCTCACCGTTGTGGCCTCTCCCGTTGCGGAGCACAGGCTCCGGACGCGCAGGCTCAGGGCCCAGCCGCTCCGCGGCACGTGGGATCTTCCCGGACCGGGGCAGGAACCCATGTCCCCTGCATCGGCAGGCGGACTCTCAGCCACTGCGCCACCAGGGAAGCACCAGGACTCATTATTTTTTAATGGACTTTATTTTTTGAGCAGTTTTAGGTTTACAGAAAATTAAGTGGGAAGTACAGAGTGTTCCCAGTTACCCCTCCCTCCCTCCCACGGCTTCTCCTGTTATTAGCTGTTTGCATTAGTGTGGTGCGTTTTACAGCTGATGAAGCAATACTGGTACATTATTATTTACAAAGCCCACAGTTTACCACAGTATGATTTCACTGCCTTAAAATCCCCTGCTCTCCTCCTCACAAACCCCTGGGACCCACTGATCTTTTCACTGTCTCCATAGTGTTGCCTTTTCCAGGACGTCCTAGAGCTGGAATCACGCAGTGTGGAGGCTTTTCACATTGGCTTCTTTCACTTAGTGATACATGTTTAAGGTTCCTCCATGGCCTTTGGTGGCTTGACAGCTGCGAACATGTGGTGTGTGCAGCTGCTGTGGGTGCGAAGTGCAGGGGTGGGGCTTCCCTTTTTTGGGGGGGGGGAGGATGCATCTTCAATTTAATTATAGCCTTTTGGAAAGAAAGGAAATACTACACGATAAATATGGACTTCCGCTGTAAGACATCCCAATTTTAGAACATTAAAATTCGTATGGGAAGAAAAAGTGATTCTCGTGCAGGAAGCAGTGTGGTAGGTGGAGAAGATGAGCCTGAACAGCCTCAGTTGGGCTCAACAGCGAGGCCGTACGTCATCCTGATGGGACATCTGCCTGCAGCTCCCCAAGTTCTGTAAGCTGGTGATTTGACCTCTCCCAGAGGTCAGCACTTTCCATAGCTCAGTCTCACAGACACTGATTCTTTCTGAAATGAATCAGAAAGACCTTTACATTTTTTTCCTGGACTGATCTGACTTCCAGAGTGGGGGCTTTTTGGTCACCGGGGTACAGATCCTGTAGGATGCTGCCCTAACTAACTAGTTAGCATCCTAGTTAGTTGGACCTCTGGGAGCCAAGGCAACCCGAGGCCGGTGTGCATCTCACCGTGACTACAACATGGGAACCAAGCCCACCCCGCTCCAAGCTGCACGATGCTGGTGTGGACGCTTTGCTTCTGGCTCTGAGATCCTGACGGGGTGAGGGCCGCAGGCTGCCCATCGCTGCAGAGAAGGAAGATGGGGTAAGCCTGGCTGCCTGGCTGGAGATGCCGTCGGTTCTGGGAGCAGGAGCTGACAGCGCCAGGATGGGTTCCCTCTGATGTCAGTCCTGAACACTTAGATGGTGACAACTAGAAATGACCATGCCACCAGCCGGTGTCCTGACCTGAGCAGTGCGACCAACAAGAGCCAATCACGTCCACCTACGGACGCCCCTGAGGGAAGTGGGACGCGGGAAGCAGAGTCGCCGGGCAAAGTCACCAGCCACTGGTGTCAGCTCAGCCCTGGGCACCTCGGAGCTCATCAGGGAGGATCCCGCAGAGTCCAGAGCTCGTGAGTGTGTCCCGGTGAGCCTTTCAGGGGGGACCCAAGGCCACTGGGATGCACGGGCTCCCTGGCCCCCGGGACAAGGGCTGGAGAAGGGAGGCTGGCGGGAGAGGGCGGCAGCCCTTCTCGGGGTGTGGATGAGGTGAGGAAGCTGGGTGAAATTCCTTCTCTAAAACAGCACTTCTCAGAAGTGAAGGTGTGTGGAAATCATTTGGGAATCTTATGCAAATGCAGACTGTGTTGCAGTGGGTCTGAGACCGGGCCGGCTACTCTGCATTTCTAATGAGCACCCAGATGATGCCCGAGCGACTGGTCGAAGGTCGCCCGAGTCCCACGGCTTTACTGGAAGCTAAACAAAAACGGGCTTTTATTTTCTTTTTTCTTAGATCTCCTCCACTTACCTACCTGCCTGTGATACTGCTCCAGATAAGTACATTAAGAGTGTTCATTAAGGGCTTCCCTGGTGGCGCAGTGGTTAAGAATCCGCCTGCCAATGCAGGGGACACGGGTTCGAGCCCTGATCCGGGAAGATCCCACGTGCCGCGAAGCAACTAAGCCCGTGCACCACAACTACTGAGCCTACGCTCTAGAACCGGGAGCCACAACTACTGATCCCACGTGCTACAACTACTGAAGCCCGTGCGCCTAGAGCCCGTGCTCTGCAACAAGAGAAGCCACCGCAATGAGAAGCCTGCGCACCGCAATGAAGAGCAGCCCCCGCTCGCCGCAACTAGAGAAAGCCCGCGCGCAGCAACAAAGACCCAACGCAGCCAAAAATAAATAAATAAATTTATTTTTTTTAAAAAAGAGTCTTCATTAAAAGACTGTTTTGTATCCATGGCATGTCAGTTCCTATTGGTGGACATTTAGGTGGTTTCTCATCTTTGTTCCTTTAAATAAAAAAAATCTTAATCTTCGTGGCGTAGAGTTGATTTACAACGCTGTGTCAGTTTCAGGTGCACAGCGAAGTGACTCAGTTACGCGTATACACATTTTCATTCTTTATAGATTCTTTCTCATCTTTGTTCTTACAAAAGCCAGACTGCAAGGAACAGCCTTGTCACATGAATGTTTCCCGTTTGTATGAAAAGATGTGAGTTCAAATGAAGGAAAGCGTATAGGAGGTGCTTGTCCACTGAAAACTATGATTATTCTAATGAGTGGGGACACCAGGGCTTAGGCTTTCTGACAGTCTGGTGTCATTTTGACTCAGGTCGAGCCGGCTGTCTTCCGAGATGCTGTCAGTTTTGCATGTGCTGCCATTCAGCCCCATTATCTTTCCCATCGTGCACTTGTGCAACCGTTCCCTGAAGTCTAAGTGTGGGAGTGCTTTCCACAGCCTGCTAATTCCATTTGCTAGCTTTAGACTGCCGTTCTCACCTGCCGAGATGATTGTGCTTGTTGACTTTGTCATCTAACATTTACCCTCGCTCTCCTGGGTTATTTCATCTTCACATTTGATATCTCCATCCATCTGTCCATCCGTCTGTCCACCCATCCACCTACCCAGTGACTGTCTCCAGAGTGCCCCACGCTATGCAAGCCTTGTGCTAAGCTCTGGGGTGTGCACCGTGGTGAATGAAACAGAAAGGAATCTGCGTTCTCCTGGACTTTCATTCCAGTAGGGAGGACAGACACTAAACAAAGATAAATAAGTTCCATGGATGGTATGCTGATGGCAGGTGCCCAGGAGGAAAATAAAACAAGGACGAGAGACGGGCAGGGTGGCCAGAGGAAACCTCACACAAATGTGACATCTGAGCAGAGGTCTGAAGATGTTTCTATCCAGTTCATTGGCCAATATGGTGAAAAAGAATTCTTTGATCTGTCACTAGAGGCCTCTCTATAGGTGGACGTTAATCCATGAACTGGCACCTTTGGGGTACAGCCGATGAATCCACTTACATGGTCTGTGCTTAAGTATCCAGCCTGCGTTTCTCTACGTTGGTCTTAAAGATATTTGAGGAGTGTGAAGACCTGGACTCTTGGCATGCATGGCTCTTCCCTGAGCCCAGCTGGTCAACCTCTCACCTCAGGGAAGTGAGTTTAATGTGAAGGACAGTGTCCCCCCCCCCCACCCCCCCATCGCCTGACGGAGCGGCAGCCGCTGTGGGCAGAGGGCGGAGAGGGCGACTCCAGCCGTTCTCCATCCTCATGGGCCTCGCTTATAAACCGCAGGTGGAAAGACCAAGTTTTCTGGGCAAAATCATGGGAAATTCAAGGTTTTTTCTCGGGAAATTTTGGCCCTGCCCTTGTGCTGTCAGGAGGCTCCGTGCGGGTGACCAGGTGTTATCTTCAGTCTAACCTGCAGGCTGCAGTGTTGCCATGACTATCTCCTCAGCCACACGCAGGGCTGGGCTCTCCAGGTGAACAGACAGGCGGCAGGGGTGGTGGTGGGGAGGTTTCGGGCAGACACCGAAGTCACGTGAGAGACAGAGAGCACGTGAGATCGCCGTGCACCCCGACATCGGGGCAACGCAGGGCCTGCGTCAGGGCCCAGCCGTGGTGCAGTCAGCTCTCCTCGGCTCCTCTGGCCTCGGTTTCTCCATCTGTAACGTCAGGGGAGTAGCCCAGATGATTTCTAAAGACAGTTCTCTAAGCTTCTTGTATTGGTTTTAATAGAAGCAACCCGGGCAGCAACACTTTAGAACCTGATTTCACACATACTAATTCTGACGGAGGAAGACCCATGTGGCCGGGCGACAGCCTCATGCAGGCCTGGAGGAGCCAGGACAGGCCAGGCCAGGATGCGGGAGGCTCGGAGGCCCAATGGGAGGCGTGACCCCAGTCGGTGAGTGAGGCCAAGGGGCTGGGACCGAGCGTCTTGACCTGGTGGGAGACGAAACAGCGGCAACAGCAGCAAGAAGCTGTCGGCAGGACCAGAAGATGCCCACGGAGTCTGCAGGCAGCAGATACTCCGACCCTCCTCCGAACCCTGGGGACCCCTTCCGGGTAGAAGGTGCCGGCACTGTCTCTTTTCCGGAGAGCGGATCCGTGCAGTCAGTGCCTCCCTGGTCAGAATGGCCCTTTGTTCTGCGTCTTCATGACTAACGATGCTGCTATGCAAAGGCTTATGCAACCTGGCAGAGCCGGGCCCTCGCGCCCGACCCGGGAGCCTGTGATCTGGGAGCCGGGCCTGCAGTTGCGCAAGAAGCAATTAGGGGTCCAGCCGAGGCTTGCTGGCTCCCCATCGGCCGGCTCCCAGCCCCAGCTCCTTGACAGGCTCGTTAGTGTTGAACCCTCCGAGTGCAGGAGAGTGTTTTGCCAGCTGCGGGCACGGCTGTGGAGTTCGCTGTGGGGCTGGGCTGTAGGAGGTGGGCCCGTGGCTCTTCCTGCAGGGTTTGTCCTTCTGCAGGGTTGGCCCCGTGGCAGGGCTGACCTCTCCTCCTTTTCCATAAAAGTCATTTTTAAAGCCCTCTGAAAATCTCTCAATTTTTACAGAGTTCTTAAAAAATAATCCTCTGCACCAGCCCATTATCTTCTAAAATAGACCTCAAATATGATTTTAACTTTGAGAAATAAGTGACAAGAATCAATCTAGCTTCCCATCAGCTACCAGAATCTAAAAGGGGAAGAGACAAAGCTACTGTATTTGGAAAACCCTCAAGTGCACTAGCGGCAGAGGCCGCCACCGGGAAGCCCTCCCCCTGCCTCCAGGACGGCCCAGGCCTGAGAAAGCCAGCCAGCCTCTTGACCTCGTCTGTCTCATCTCTGCAGAGCCGGGCGAGCTCCCTGCCTCGTGCTCCATGGCGCCAGTCGCTGGGCGGCCCAGAACATCGGGCAAAACGCAAGTCTGTGTGTCACGGGCGGAGGGCGCGTCTGCCTTCCGGGAGCCGTAAGGACTTTCTCCCAGCGCGGTTTGCAGGGACCAGGGAAACAGCCTGGCACTTCCTTGTTTCACGTATAGAAGAAGTTAGAGGGTATCGTGCTCGTGAAGTTTGGTAAAATTGCTAAAGCTTCAGTTGTGCTGGTGTCGGTCTGCATCCAAAGAGGCAAAGGGCTCATCTACTCCAGAGAATGAGAAAGTTTCTGCCCTAGCTTACCTGCCACCCTCCCTCTTCTTCCTTCCCCCACCCCTTGGTTTTCATTCCTTTTTCGTGAAATAGGCTTCTTTAAATTGTAGAGCAATGAACAATATGGCAAAAACTAGTTCTTCCAACCAGAATAAAAGCACGCACGATGAAAGAGAAAATGCTCTCAGCACACCCCATCCCTGCGGCCCCAGCAGCCACCCAGAGGTGACTGTGCAATGTGAGCATTTGGTACAATCTTTCTGAACATTTCCCGGACCAGCACTTTTGCGGGTGGAGACACGTGCAGAGCTCTGTGCTGAGAATGGGGCCTCTGTCAGAATGCAAAACACACATCCTTCCATGACACTGACGTCCTAATTGCTGAGCGGTCCACTGTGAGGCTGTAACCCAGCTAATTGAAACTTGATCCATAAATGGTATATAAAAGTTTTCCCCAGTTTTGGGGGATGACAAACAGTGCCGCCCTACACACTCTTACACGTGCACTTGTGCACAGTCAAGAGAGTGTGCCCTTGTGATAAATTCCTAGCAGTGGAATTGCTGGGTCAGAGGTTATGTGCTTTTTACATTTTAGTGGGCGTCGCCCAATTGCCCTGCAAAAAGTTTGCGCCAATTTACAGCCCCGTTAACTGTATGAACCCCCGTTGTATGAAAAGCCAATTTCCTCAGAACTTCACCAAATTCACATTCTATCAAACTTATGGCTTTTTTTTTAAATCCAAAATGTGTTTATTGGGATGGTTTCCGATTCATCTTGATTCCAGGGGCTTTCAGTGCTGCTTCCGTCTGAAAGAGCACCGTTCTGTAAGCCTTGCTTTTCCTCCTGTAGGCTGGCAGAGGACGGTAGAGCAGCCAACACACAAAACTGCTGTCTGTGCATGGCTAGAGACAGTGGTGATTGTAGCATCCTGGGCATTTCACATCCCTGAAGTAGGACCTGGGGCTCTGCACCAGGCGCTTCTCCTTGTGTTTCCTCTTCTCTTCTGGAGACGGACGAAGGAGATCCTTTGTGAGAGGCATGTTCTCGGGGGAGGTCGTCACCGTCAGAAAGGGCAAACTTATAAGTCTTTGCCAATAGGCAAAAAAGGGCAAGTCATTATTTTCTTAAATTTGCATTTGTATTATGAAGAGTGCTTATGGAGTATTTGCCTTTATTGGATGGAAACATGCTGGTCTTTACTACTGTTCATTTCCATTAGGTTTTTAGTAGTTTTAAAAATTGATCTATAAAAGCTTTTATTTATCATTAGCCTTTATTTGTCAACTAAGTCACAAATACATGCCCTGCTTGCCTATTATTCAAGCACACAGCAGTTTGCAATATTTATAGAATACAATTTATCTGCTTTTCCTGGAGAGCATTTAGGGTTTCCACCAGGCTCACATGAGCCCTGCCTATGTAGAGAAGACTTAACCTCTCCTTGCTCTCCTCTTGCACTGCCAAGGGTTTGCTTCCGCACGTGCGTCTTTGCTACTTCAGATCCGTGTGCTGGCGTGTGCGGTGAGACGGGGATGCGGCTGGAGGAGGCTCTGTTGGGCTCTTGTTCCTTAGCCTATTGGCTCTACTGACGCGCTGCCGGGGCAGGGCTTTCCGCTCCTTTGGAAATAAAAGGATTCAGACAGGCTTTTGGAGGATCCAGGCAGGAACTTGCCTCCTTCCCTTCTTGGATCAAAGATTCGGCCCTTTTCCCAGTCGGGGGGGACCCTGGGCTGTATTTTGAAGGAGGCCTCAAGGAGTAAATGCAACAGGAAGATTGAGAGAAAAATGGAAAACAGGCTTCTGGTGCGAAGAGAAAAACACCAATTTAAAATGACAGAATCACTTACGTGCATAAGCCACAGAGCTAAGAGGCCCCGTTTTCACTGAAACAGCAGGAACAACAAACACGACCACTGGGCTGAAAGAAGAGCTGAGGAGATGAATTCTGTTTACCTTTTGTTGGTTCAGCTCTGCTCAAGAAAGAGAGAAGGAGTATCCAATTCATTCGTTACTCTCGTTTTAACAGTATCTCCACAGTGAGTTTTCCTGGTTGAACAGATGAAACTCCTTATGGAAAGTTCTAGAGGTCACATTCTGGCCCAGGTTTTCAGTGCTCCTCCCATAGCTCATAAGTAGGTGGGATATTTTTTCTTTGAAGACCAGATAAGTTAATTGCACAGTCAGTAGCATCAGCGATTTCTGTTTCTTGGCACGAGTGACGTGATATGCCTGTTGGCAAAGACCTACAAACTCTGACTTGCAACATAAATCATATAATCCTGTAGATTAAGTTCCAGGCAATCTAGCTGAAAGGCACAGAAGAACCCTTCCCCCACCCCCACCAAGCGTCTGCCTTGTGGTAAACTGTGTAATTTGTATAATAATTGTAAGGTGATCGATGAGGATATGATGCCAGAATTAAGGACTAAGGTGTATCACTACTGTTAGTACCGATCACCACTCGTGTTTCCGTGCTCCACGCGTAGATGCGAGTGTGTGCTCTCACTTCATCCCGCTGCCCCGTGAGCCCTACAGGACCTGTTCTGTGATGCCCGCTCTACGGACGCAGGTTCAGAGGCTCGGCTGACTGAGATCACACAGCCCCCGATGCAGAGTTGTGACCTGCGGGACCACGTGACCCCAAGCTCTGTGTTCTTCCCGTGATTTCTTACTGTCCCTCCCCCTGCAGACGAGACAGGGCCCCGGGAGAGGCAGGACCCTTTCCAGGGGTAGGGTAATCCCACGTCACCTTAAGGATCAGGGTCAATCACACTCTCCCCCTCCGTCCCTTCTGCCATTTACCGAGGAAGTCTTTCCTCAAAGGGCCCAAAGAGCGCCCACCCCGACCCTGGCCAGTGTTCCAACTCTACCAAGAGGGTCCACAGGGAGCCCTGGGGGCAGGCCTTCCGGCTGAGGAAGGGCTGGACCAGGACCCACCACGACGGCCCGCGTCTGGGCCTGGCGCCCGAGGTGACGGTCCCCAGTGCCACTCTGCAGCCATCAGTCCCACCATCCGTGACAGCCCTGCTGCCGGTGGCCCCTGCGCCCCACAAACGTGGCTCTTCCAGGCTTCGTGATTCGCTCTGTCCTCCCCCCGCCTCTTGCGGCTCCTTCCCTCGAGCCCCCCGTGTGTCTCGCATCCTGGATCCCCACCCTCCCCTCTGCTCACACCACTCACCCCCATTTTGGACATAACCTTAATTTTCTGTTTTTGTGTATTTCTGTCAACTGATTTCCGCCGAAGCCCGTTACACACTGCCCTGGATGACGTCGTCATGTCCTCGGTGGTAGACACTGTCCACGTTTGCACGGTGCCCCGTCACACCTCCAGCCCCTGTCCCTCCCGCCCTCAGACACTGGGATGCCCTACAGGGAGCCAAACTCAGTCACCTACAGAGTCTGCCCCATGCACTCAGGGCCATGCTCAGATGGCGCCTTTGAGCACATTAGAAAAGAGTACTTTCCTCAAAACACTTTAGTGCCATTGGGCAAAAGTCGTACTTGACACATGGAATTATTATGACTGTGACGTGAATAGCACCCCTTTATTCGTATTAAAGGAGGAACAACTACACACTCGCACCGGCCTCTTGTCCTGCATCTCAGAGACTCCATTGCTGTCGGGGTTCAGGGTTCGCCGTGGGCCGGCCACCCCCGCTGCCCGGGAGTGTCCACCTCCCCAGGGAGGACGTGCGGAGTCTTAGTGAATTTCTCTTAGTGGAAGGAGTGACACGGGCTTGTCATCCTTCTGGCGCAAGCAGGGAGGTGGGTACCGCCTGGGCCTCCATCCGGGAGGACAACGCGAGCTTTGCTGGAGGAGTCCACAATTCTCCAGTGCGCTGGGGCGGCAGCAGCAGACAGCACATGTGGGACGTGTGCGGAGGGGGTCTCTCTGAACGGCTCTGTCCCCGGGTCTGGCGGGCAGCTGTGTGTGGTTACGTGACCCCGTGTATGCATCCTTCAGGCAGCTTCTGCTTCAGGGCCAGAGCCTGCCCCTGCTACGGGCGTGCTCAGCGCCAGCAACACGGCTTCATTCTCCACAAGGGCCAGGAGGGGACGCGCAGGCAGGCGTCAGGGAGCCGGGCCTGGGAGCAGCGTCTGGACCGAGAGCCAGGCTGGAGGGGCGGGCAGCGTCCTCACGCCCCGCGGTGCCCCGTCACTCCCGTCTCCCCGGAACCTGATGCTAAATGTGGGCTGTGGGCTTTGCTAAGTCCTGCATTTGCTTTCTAACTTGAATACTCAGAGTCGAAGGAATTCAAAAGCAGATCTATTCCAGCGCACTTGAACAATGCATTTGAATGTATGACTCACATCCTTGGACAAAGGAAAAGGGACCCCTAGGAGGGAAAGCTGCCCGTGGCCTGTGGGCAGCAGAACGTCTTCACTGTATGGACTGTACTCTCTGCCGGTCCCCTGGACTCACTGCTGGTCACCAGAGGTGTTTCCTTCATACCTAATGTCTCCACTAGTGACGTACGGCAGGCAAAAGCTTAAGCCTGGCAGCAGGAATGTTTCCTGAAGACTCTGCCGTTGGTGTTGGTCTGTGGACGGGTGCGTTTGTATGTGGACGGTCAGTCCTCAGAGGTCAGCAAGCCTGTACACAGGCCCTGTAGTTACAGCACGAGGATGGGAGTCGTGTTTGCGATGGAACATGATTGCCTTGGTCTCCCTGTGCCTGTTTTCTCTTTTCTCCTTTTGGAGAATTTATGCCCCGTGTCCACTATATAACTTGACAGAGTGACTCGAGACACTTGAGACAGCAGGGGGACAGGGTGGGCAGAGGGGAGTGGGGGACACGTCCCCAGCAGGGCCCTGTGGATCCCTTTGCGAATCACTCTGCAAGCAGCCACTGCTGGCCCAGATGTGGGCTGATGCTGTGGAATCAACTGTGACTAAAAAATGGGCTGGTTTTAATCTCCTGCGATTCGACAAGAAAGCGCCACTGGGCGAGCTGTTCCCAAGGCCCTCTGACGGCGGAAGGGCGTGGCTTGAAGGGGTGCCTGGGGCCACCAGACACCTTTCTTCTGTCACAAGTCATTCTCGGTTATGAACTAGAAATCTGGGCTCAGATTTGTCTTTACTGGATCCAAGTTGGCAGACAGCTCCTGCCGACGCTGTAGGAAGTAGAGGTGGAGGGTGCACGAGGGGACGGGGACCCAGCGCTCACCTTTCCCGAATCCGGGCAGATGCACTGCACGATCCGGGGACTTGCTTCAGCCAGAATCCGGAAGGAGCCTCGTCATTCTGCGCGACACGATGATGCGGCCTTTCGTTGCGTTTATAACTGTCCCCAGAGGCTGTTAGTCAAAAGGGTTCAGCTAATAAACGTATTATCCTGGTTCAGAGCGCTGACTTGTGTAACTGCTGTCGGGGTCAACGATGTCCTGTTTGCTCAACTTCCCGGAACCCCGACACTTGTGGGTACAGAAGCAGGGTGCAGGCCGGGGTCAGGGATCAGGGATCTCTTTGCCGCTGGGTCTGAGCGTGGTGGACAGGCTGGGGCTGTGTCACCTGGTCCTGGTGACTCCATCTGGGGCCCCTCTTTTGGTGACCTTTCCTTGCAGGGGTGCTGGACCCTGATGCAGGCCCTAGACCGGCAGCAGCCCGCAGAGCTGCTCTGGGAACTAATCCGGGCGTCAGGTGGGACCACAGCAAGGCTGCTTCTCTTCCTCTTGGGCGCCCGGTCCCTTGGTCTGTCCTCGGCCAACTGGTCAGCCAGAGGGAACAGTGCTTCTGAATGTAGGAGGAACCCGTGGAGCATGCTGGGGGGTCTGGTTTGTTGGGTGGTCCGGAGACACTTCCTGTGTGGAGTGCCATGGGCGCCAGGGCCAGGGGCTGCCTGCCAGGCAAGAGTGAGGAGGGGGCAGCTGACCCCTGCGCATGATTTCAGAGGCATCGGGACACTTACCTTTCCTTCGAAAATACTCCCCTGCCGACCTCCAGTTATAGCCAGACTTCCGTGAGTAAAGCTCTATTTCCTTCAGCTCAGCTGGGAGTGGGAAACATCCTGGTTTGGGCAGTACAGTGTGTCTTAGCGCTTATTCTCCGTAGGAGGGTGTCTGTCAGATGCGGGTGATTGGAGTTAATCTACAAACGGCAGCACATGCATTTCGGTGCACAGGCCTGAGTTTGGGTCAACATATACGGTCCTGAAACTACTCTCGCCATCAAGATGAAGACTGTTTCCATCACCCAAAAGTCCCCCTGTCCCCCTGAGAGCCCCCATCTCAGCCCCTGGCAAGGATCTGATTTCTGTCCCTTTTGCCTGTTTCAGTTCCATGCATGTGGCCTCGTCCGGAGGGAAGCTTCTTCCTTTGTGTGAGGCCCCGTGTACTTGCTGTCGTCCCCCGGAGGGCGGGGGACAGAGCCGCTGCCTGCACTGCCGGCCTGACCCCCGCTGCCCGCAGCCCAGCTTCCTCGTCCCCACGTCCTCCCGTGGGCACTGTGGGTGTCCTCCGAAGGCCAGCAGGGGGAGGAAGTTCACACAGCAAAGGCCTGGCTGGCATCGCGCCTGGGCTGACCCCGCAGGGTGGCGCTGAGGGCGCTGATGACAGAAACGTGGACGAACAAGTGTGACTGAAGCAGGGCCGTTTGGGAGGATCTTCCCCAGAAGGAGAGGAGCCGGGGCTCCCACAGCTGAGCCTGACGGACCTCTTCCCTGGGGTCCCAGGGACAAGTCAGCCCCCCTCCGTTTGAGCTTGAGTCCCGCTGCCCCCGGTCCAGAGCCCTGGGGAGAGAGGCCGCTGTCCGGCCCCAGGCCAGCACCCGCAGAGCAGCCCACCGTGTGAGCAGGGCCTCAGGAACTCAGGGGGCAGAACAGATGTTTGCTCCCCATGAAAGAGGGCTGGTCCCTGCAGGCGTCATGTGGCCCTTGTCACTCCTCTTACCCCGGGCCTGAGGATGTGTCTGCAGTTCCCTTTATTAAATAATACCTGTTACTGTAGGACTTGGTATTTCCAGGGCTTTTCTCTGGTTTCCAAGTTTGCCCTCCTTCTGACGGCCCACATTGACCTGATTTCAGTATTTAGTATTAGTATCTCCGTGCTCCACGTGTGCACACACAGACACACGTCCATTTCCAGCCCCGAGTCCTGGGTGCTAGTGCGTGTTCCGGTTGTATCGACTCTGCTACCCAGAGAAGCGCCATTGGCATATTTGGACTTTGTTCCTCAATAAACAAACGAAGGGCTGGTCTGATCCCCTCATCCCGGGGTCTGAGCACAGGCCTGGAGCTGTCGCTGGAGCGGGAACCCGCCCCGGATGCCTTGCTTATCGCGAAACCTCAGGAAAATAGCCCAGCCTCTCGAAGCCTTCGTTTCCTGTCTGTGAAATAAGCATGTTGGCGTTTTACACCTAATTCTGAAAGCTGGGATTCTGGGCAAAATTTAAGTTGTTGAGAACACACTGGGGGCAAATGTTTATTGGAGCTACATGTTATCATGCACTAGAATGACAAGCTATATATGTCTGCTGAGCCCTGGTGGTCTCCAATATGTTTTGCTGTGTCTATGAGAACTTTAATTATGTTGAATAATGCTCTAAGGAAGCTTGTCCCTGAAACGCACATTTGCTCCCAAGTTGATTGAGTTTAAGGGAAAGGAGAAGCACCTGTCAGCATGACATCTGTGACATCCCATGAGCTGAGAGAGGTGCTGGCCCAATCCTCTTGTCCCGCTGAGGCTGGCGGGGGGCCCCTCCCCTAAGGTCGCCCAGCTTCCAGAGACCTGGCCAGAGTTCCGGCTTGTCTTCGAGTTCCCACTCTGAGCTCTCCCTTGACTGGACCACTTCTGTGGTTTTGAGCGTTACCAGATATCTAACTGCAGTGAGCCTAGCCAGCCACAGGTTGCCAAACTTTTCCACCTTTTCCCTTGACAGTTAGAACTTGGTGATCAGAAACAACAAATCCACGTCAAGGCTGTTGAATACATATGTTATTTTGGGCTCCAAACAGATGTGACAGAAAGGATCAGTTATGGCAAATCTTCTAAGTTAAACTTTTCCTGAAAATAGCGGCAAAGAGGGTCCAGGAGTGGTAAGGGAAGTGTGGTATTATGTTAATATTTATGTTGGGCTGTAGTTCACCAGGAAGGAGGGTGTAAGGCCTGTGTGTGAGCTGGCGAATGACAGGAACAGCATTTGCTCCTAGTCGCCCATCCGTCTGAACGCCGAGCAGAGAGGTCCACGCACCAGCACCGTGTGACGTCGGAGCCTCTGCGAATTTGAAAGAGGGCCTGGAATCGGGGGCAGTTACAGTTCTATGGTTCTGATCACGAAATTAGAAGATGCTTATTAGGGCCATTTGTTGACAGCATTAAGAATTAACAAATTATGTTGTTAAAGCATGACAAAATTTAATGGTTTCATTAGAGAACTATAAAGTCTGTTACTTAAGAGAGAACTATGGTGGTTTTAGAAAGCGGGAAATATTTACTGGACTCTCTGGGGTCTAATTTCTATAACCCAGGCAAAGCTTAGCTATTATGATGTAAAGAATTAAAAAGACAGTAAAACAGAGGAGAGATACCTTTATATGTGTGACGCCAACGAAGCCCCTTACCACCTAGGAAAGTTGTGAGTCATGTGAGTCCACTGCGCTGGCATTTTCTTTAGAAGGTAAAATTGCAAGGCCGGTTATTGTTAAGAAGTTCCTTCTTTCCAGAGTGGGGAAGGGGCCGTTTTTGTTGTTTGGGGAAAGTAGGAAAGGTGTGTGGGGAGAGTGCCCACCGCTTGTGGCACCAGAGACCAGGGCCCGTGGAGGGGCCCTGAGACCCTCTCAGCACAGAATCCTGGCTGCCCCCCTCGTAGGGATGGGGCTGGCGCTCTGCAGAGTGACAAAGGGCGCCAGGAGCACCACTTAACTGACGCTTGAGGGTCCGTGACCCCCGCGCCTGGCCTCCCAGGCCGAGGAGGGGACAGTTGTGTGAGGTGAGGGTACAGCTCTCAGTAACGAAGGCAACCATTTTCCAGTTTGGGAAGCTTGCCTACCGTTTAGTAAAAGTGAACCGAGACGATCACCTGAAGAGTTCAACTAAGTTCGGGCCACAGTATGTTTTGGTCTGAATTACGCGGATAATTGTGTTATGGTGGAGAGAATTCTGAACTGGAGTTGGATCTTGGTTTCCAGTTGGGTCTGTCAGGAAGGAGTGTTTAAGCTACTCGCTGGACCCCGTTTCCTCGTCTGTAACATTAGGGTCTATCCGAGAGTCAATGAGTCATCTGTGTACTTGTGTGTGAACACCATTCCCCGAGAAAGGAAAGCCACGTCTGTGACTCTGTGTGGCAGTGGAACAGGGTGGCCTGAGGACTCTCCTTAGGCTGCTGCCCGCCGCCGGCCTGCGGAGCACCTCCCAGCACCATAAGACCGTTCTCCCCTGCCAGGGGGAGACTCTCTCTGTTTCTCTTCTTTTCTGCACACTCCACGTGGGACGGAGAAGCTGGAGGGAGCCCGCGTGAGGCTGTGAGCCGGGAGCCCAGGGCCTGGAGTGACCGTCTCCAGGGGTGGCCAAGTCCCTGCAGGGGTGGCAGGGCCGGGGCCACCGCCAGGGCCAGGGCCCTCCTTCCCGTATTTGGGAGACGACTCCTCCCTCTCAGGACGCGGTTTGCTGCTCAGGTTCTCAGCCCCCAAAGGCCGCAGACCGGCTCCTGGTCGCTTGGGGCCTGGCCGGGCACTGGGGCATGTCTGGGCCCTGCAGGCCGAGGCTCCAGGAAGGGGCGTGTGCGTGCGTTTCTCTCTCAGGCCACCGCCTTCCGGGGATCGGGGGTCAGGAAAGGGGACTGCAAAGCACCCGGGGGCTGGGGGGCTCTTTGAAAACTGACCCAGGGCACCCTGGCCGACGGCCCAGACTCCCAGGTATCAAAGGGCGTTGCCCAAACCAAACAGATCCGCCCTCACCCCGCGGTCCCGAGCCCCCTACTCGGCCTAGGGTCAGCTGCCCGCGGCAGCCTGGTGTTTGCACAGGTGGGCCTTGGCCCCTAGGTCTGGAGGCTGGGGAGAGGGGTGAGGCAGGTTAGGGGATGGGGTGGGCTGGGGGAAGGGGATGGGCTGGAGGAGAGGGGAGGGGGTGGGGTGGGCTGGGGCCGGGGGAGGGTCCTGGGCGGGGAAGGGGGAGGGGATGGGCTGGGGCCAGGGGAGGGCCCTGGGCGGGGAAGGGGGAGGGGAATGGGCAGGCGCTGGGAGAGGTGCAGGCCCTGCTCTTTGCCCACCAGAGCTCGGAGGAGGAACCGGATTTTCTGGGCGGAGGCAGGAAGGGTGGACCTCGGCCGGGTCTCTCAGGGGACCTGCCGCAAGGAAGCCGAAGCTCCCAGGGCTGGGGCTGCGGAGCAGCGGCGGGACCCCGACCCTCCGTCGCCTCCCGCCTGGGTCCACCGCGAATGATGGCCGCTCGGTCGTGGGAGCTGGAGCTCGGCAGTGGTCGTGGCGCCGGACCGGGGCGCAAAGGTCCCGTGACCCTGGCCTTTCTCTAAAAAACCTGGTGGTCCCTGGTGACACGGCGAAGGGGACCCCTCACTCACCTAAAGTCCGGAGTGTTCATTAGGAAGGAAGGCCCTCTGAGGGGAAGGGAGAAGAACTGTGATTGAGAAAACATCCTTTTTTACGTTGCTGTTTCTGTCCATTTGCAGAACTTTCCCGGTGTGTCGATTTAGAGATGAAACCAGTGGGGTTACAAACCCGACGTGGAGGTAGGCGGCAACTGGCCTCTGGAGGGGGCAGAGTCGGAGGGGAGGGTCAGTCCGCGGGAGTCAGTGATGGGGGCGGGGGCTCCCCAGGCGTTGGGTGTGGCGTCAGGAGCGCAAAGAACTGAGCGAATGGATCCCCGCCATTTCAACCCGCTGAGCCTGGACCACCGCTCCGCTCCCCCCGGCCCCCGCTTCAGTTTTATTTTCTAATTATTGGTCGTGTGGGTGCAAATCTCTGCTTAAATGGGTGCTTTTTGTCATAATTCAACCCTGTTATTATCCCTCTTCATGACTACTAAGTAGATATAACCAGATCGGTCAAGACTTGTTTCTTGTTAACTAGACTTAGGGATGGGCTTTTTTTCCCTCCCATTCCTGCCAAAACACAGCATCCTGAAATGAACTCCACTTTCTTTCCCCACTTCACCATACGTAGACCCCAAATCATCCTCTTGTCTTGGATAAGACGACATCTGCCCGGAGGCAGGAACAACAATGGGGGCCGGCACTTACAGCCTCTGACTTTTTCCGTCTTTGTATTACTTTTCGAAGACTGCAATCCATGAATTGTTAGCGCTCTATTGCCTTTGAATTTGAGAAACCGATGTGCACACTGCTTTCTGGTACTTCTGCTGATGGAAACCTTTCGTTTTTAATATGGGTAATCATCTCTGCCCCATCGGAGGTGGCCTCTCTCCTCAGATCACAACTGAAATAGGCCTGGCAGCCCCACCTCTACAAACCTTATCCTCCTACAAAAGGAGAGAGTGACAAATTACTACTGATGGGTTCACACCCGGGTGGACTGGGCATGCCTAAAAAGGTGGTTTTGTTTTGACAAAAAACCAGACTTTCGAATTGCTCTTAAAACTGCCCTGAAGAAGTCTTCAGTGTGTTAACAAGTCCCTTGCCAAGATGGTTTCCAGCTTTTTGAGCAGATGATCAGAAGAACCACTGTACCTGACAATGTCTGCTTGATGCTAAGGCTGTTAATAGCTGAACTTGTCTACTAAAGGATTCTTGGGGAAGAGGGGCCCACACCTTATCTTGCTCTAGTAACTATTAAGTGAATTCTTAGAGAGGTTACTGGTTTGATGTTTAAGAAATCCCACTGATGGACGTTCCACCCCGGAGAATTGTACAGCAATTTGTCAGGTAAGGAAACCTGCAGCCTCTACCTTCACTGAATTATTCAGGAAAATATTTGGTACTCCACAGGGAGTTTCTTAAGAGTCAAACCCGAACCCATTTGGAGGTGGGGGGCGGCGGGTAGGGTGTAAAAAGCTCTCCATCTCCAACCCATCACCACAAAATGCCGAAGTCGATTGTGAGTTTTATTAAAAAATAAGCACTATGCCTGGCTTTCATAACATTCATACATGAACATGTACACAGACACAAATAAAATAATATTAAAAATAAAAATCACACTTGCTTTCACGTGGCAGTGGTCCTGGCACCCCACATGCACAATGTTAACTTGTCCTTGGAAGAAACCGTTTGGCCCAAGGAGACCACAGTTATGAGAGAACCCAACCGCGAATAAAGCCATAACCGTTGCCTGCAACATTTTCAATTTGGGTTTCAAAAATATATGAATAATTTAACTACAAATCCCAACAATATATGTATTTTTCATTTTTGGCACAGTGAGACGTGGGTCAAGAGCAGAGGCATGGCTGGAACTCCTCTGGCCCCTCCCGCCCTCAGCCACACCTGTAGAAGCCACACGCTTGCAAGGAGCGGGGCCGCTACCCCCGCAGTAGTCGTATCATGTATCCCATGGAATGGTTCCCTGACGTGCTTTTTTGTTTTTGTTTTGCTTTTTAAGGGACAAATCACTGGACGGTGCAACGAAAACAGGAGGAACAAGGCGGAGCCTGGACACTAGGAAGGGAGAAGTCTCCGTGGAGGGGGCAAGGACAGGCTTGGTCAAGAAACGAGACCGTTGTGAAGCGCTGCTTTGCTCCGCTGCGACGTTAGTTATAAAGGAAGAAGGGAAATGTCCGGGACCGCGTCGGACACTGGCGTCGGAAGGCGTTAGCTCTAAGGCACGTTTGGTGGAGATGTTTTCTTTGACGGTCTCCGTTCTCTGGGTGGAAAGCTCACCCCCACCCTTCCCGAGCCCGCGTTCCCGGCCGGGTCCGTCGCGCTCAGGCCAGGAGCGTCTCGGGCGGGCCGGGCAGGTGCGGGCCCGGCGGGCGGGCCGAGGCCACGTGCAGGGCGTCGGGCAGCCGCACGGGGCAGTACAGGTGCGCGCAGGCGGCCGGGCCCCGGAGCGGCTTGGCGGGGGCCGGGGCCGGGGCCGCCAGGGGCGCGAGCAGGAGGGGCGGCGCCTCGGCCCCGCGCGCGCCCAGCCGCGGCGGCTCGGCCGCGCCGAACGCCCCGAGTGGCAGCAGGGCCGCGGCGGGCGCGCCCGGAAGCAGCGCGGGATAGGGGGGCGGCAGCGGGCAGGGCGCCGCGCCCCACGGCGGGCGCGTCCCGGGGCCCGCGTCCCCGGAGCGGCGGCTGCGGAAGGGCTTGCTGAGGATGCTGTCGATGGCGAAGGGGCCGGAAAACCTGCCCGCCGGACTGGCACGCCCCTCGGACCGAGCGGGCGAGCGCGCGCGGGGCGTGGCCAGCGCCGGGACGGCGGGCGCGGGCGGCGGAGGCGCGGCGTCCGGCGGCCCGGGGCCCGGGGCCGTCGCCCGGTGGCTGAGGCGCTTGCGGCGGCGGCGGAAGACCCCGTCGGCGAAGGTGTACTCGCTGCTGGGGTTAAGCATCCAGTAGTTGTCCTTGCCCCAGGGCCGCGAAGGGTCGCGCAGCACCTTGACGAAGCAGTCGTTGAGCGAGAGGTTGTGACGCACGGAGTTGCGCCAGCCGGTGTAGCTGCCGCGGAAGAACGGGAACTTGCCCATGAGGTACTCGTTGATCTCAGCCAGCGTCAGGCGCCCGCCAGCCGAGTCGCGGATGGCCATGGCGATGAGCGCGATGTACGAGTACGGGGGCTTGGGCCGCCGCGTGTACGGCTTGCCGCGCGCGCCCGCGCCGCCGCCCGCGCCCCCCGCCGCCGCCGCCGCCGCGCCCGGCCCTCCGCCCGCGCTCCGCTCGCCGCCGCCCGCCAGCGCCACGGCGCCGCCGCCCGCCGCCGGGCTGTTGGCCGCGCAGTCCCCGTCCGAACCCAGGGAGTCGTCGCCCGCGGCCGACAGCGGAGACGGCGCGTCGCGGCCGCCCGCCCCCTCCAGGTCACTCCCCGGCTTGTCCCGGAGGCCCTCGCGGGGCCCTAACACCTCCAGCTTCATGCCCGCGCCCGTCCCCGCCCGGCGCGTACCCTTTTCCTCCGCTTGGTCCTGGGCAGCGGGCGCCGGGGGCGGGGTGGCGATCCTGGGCCGGGGTCCTGGCCTCTCTCTCCCGGAGCTCACCTTCCTCTTGGAGAGACAGTCGTTTTCCGGACAGCAGTCCCCTTCCACTGGAATTTTTCTTTGGAGGGGTTTTGCTTATTGGGTGAACCGAGAGGGGCGGAGAGGAAGCAGTTGGGGGGGGAGCCTGTTGCCTTCAGTTCGAGGAATGGAGACTTCGGGGGAGGCGTGTAGGGCCGCGGTTCCAGCCTCGGGTGCCCGAGCGCGCGGGGCTTGGAGTTCCTGTTGGAGGAGGAAGCGTGCACATCTGCTTTCCGTTCCCGAGACGGGGTTTCTTCTCTGCAAGTCCCCGGTCCCGGGCAGGCGTCCTCGCGGGTCGAGACGGTGCCGGCTGCTGTGCGTGCCACCCACGCCGGGAGGGAGGGTCCGGCCTTCAGGCTCTAGCGCCCACGGAGCAGAGTCCCCGAGGCCGTGGCGCCCGCAACCGCCTTTCCGCCCCCGGTCTCCGGAGCAGCATCTCCACGCCGGCCAGCTGCAGCTCCGTCTCGCCTCCACCTTCGGCCCGGCCCAATATAACCCCGCGGCGCCCCGCGGGGGCGGGGCCTGGGCGCAAACCGAGAGGGGTGGGGAGCGAGGTGGCCCAGGTGGCCGCAGCTCCGGAGCAGGCGCGCACCAGGCGGGAGCCACGCGGCGGCGCGGCAGCAGGTTGTTTGTTTTGGGTCCGCTCGGCCCCGCCCTCCGCCTCCCGCCAATGGGAAGCGCGCGCGCGGCAGCGGTGCGCGCGTGCGCGCGCGAGTGTGCGTGTCCGCGAGTCCGCCCGCCTGGGAGGGGCCCCTGCGCCCTGGAGCTCACGGAAGCGATTTGGGCAAGTGGGCACGGCCGGGGGGCACCTGTAGGGGCACCTGGCGGGGTTGGGGCCCGCGGCCTCCCTCAGCTACACGCGGTGTGTTGGCTTCTCTGGGGGTTAAAACAATGCTGCTTCCTAGTGCCACCCCCTCCCGTCGCGGCCGGGGGCGGGGGACGCACAGCGGAGAACGCTCAGGACACACTCTGCAGTGACCGATCACCGGAGCCGCATGGTGTGTCCTTCTTGGGACTTCACTTTGAGGACCGTCTCTGTCTTGTTTCCTTCTTTCGTGAATAAACTAGTGGACTTGAAATTGGTTACGCTTTCTGAGATGACCTTGACTCGCTCCCATGTTGGCCTCAGATTTTCTTTTGTCTTCCTTTGCCTCTTCTTTTACGTGGCTGGTGGCCCCTGCGAGGAGCGGCGGGTCCCCTTCGCCCGCGCTGTGCGGTTCTGCCTGCGCGGCTCCCACCCCCGGGAGGGCGGTTCCGGAGGGCGAGGGCGGGCGCAGTCCTCCTCCGGGACGTTCGCTGTGGTTTCTGTGGCACCGGCGACTGACCGTGGGGGGACAGGGCCATCTCTCCGCGGCGGGACGTCGGGGTCTTACGCCCAGGTGGCGTGGTGCTCCTGGGAGGGGCGCCCGCCCCCGCGAGGGCGCATTTCTAACCCGCTGCCCTTCCACGCCGAGGTTTCGTCCTTTTCCGGCCTTTGTTGCAAACAGCTACGGAGATGCGAGTAGGCGGGACCCCCGCCCCCGATGTTTATTTTATTACTTTCCACCATTTGTGCAGAAAACGTACACAGCCCTGTCTTATCTTCATTCAGGCAGTTTTAAAGGCATTCAGCATGGGGCCCGAAAAATGACGAGCCCATCGAGGGCTCTGTTGTTTCTGGTGTTGGAGGAAAAGCTCTCGTTTGCAGAGTTCAGACTGACTTTCTTGCGTGCCTGCGCGAGTGGGGAGCGGGCGGGAATAGCTTTCTTCCGGAGCCAGCCGACCCAGAGGGCTCAGCTCGGGGCCGGGGAGTTTGTGGTCCCCAGGACCTAGAGCGGGCAGTGGGCCGGGACAAGAAAGCCGCCAGGTAAAGAGCCAGGGTAAAAGCCATTCAGAGTGAGTGCTGTCCTGGTATGACCTCTGGGGGCAGGCGGACGAAGGCCTGTTTTTTGCGGGAGATAGGCCGGCAGGTTGAGGTGTGGGCCAGGTTGGCCGCTGACACACTCCACGGCCTGGGTGGCACGGGGAGAGTTCCATCTTAGAGACACCTACGTGAGCAGCCCTGCAGGCCCGGCCACCCGGCCGCCACACCGCTGCCCCCAAGCAGCCCAGCGCCTCTGCTTTGCACCAGCACTCACCTGGCGGGCGGTTCCCTCCCCGCCTCCTTCCCCATCCGCAGCCCCGCCTATCTTGGGATCGCCTTCCAGGCCCCGCAGCCGTGCTCAGGGCCCTCGAGTTAGTCTGGGAAGTGCTAGTGAGCTGGGCGTGTTGACGGGGATTTTGTTCAGAGAAGAGAGAAGAGGATCGCGCTCCCCGGCCCCGTTGCCACTCACATGTGACTATGTGACCCCGGGGCTGCATTCCTCCCTCCTCCGCCTGTAAAATGACGCCCGTGAGGCCGGACTCCTGTGCCAGATAGGTTTTTGGCACGGCTCCTTTCTCGGGGTGAATTACAGCAGCTGCATTTCCGCCGCTGGGGACTTGGAGGGGTCCTTGGGTGAATTTTCAGCGCCCCGAGAGAGTCCTGCCCCTCCCCTCGGCTCTGCTCCAGGCTGCTCAAGCCTGGCCTGGTGAGAGGGGTGCACTGATGTGTGGTTGCTCTCCTTGCCTTTCCCCTACTGCGGAGTCCCCGCCAGGGAAGTAGACCCCCTCTGCCCGCGGCAGCAAGCTGTCCTCCCCCCATCCCAGCATCCTGGTGGGGAAGGACCAGCCAGGCACTCCTGGGGGGCGGGCCTTCCCTTGCCTGGGGCTGGGTCACTGATGGGCCTCAGGCTGCAGGTTTCGGGGGGAAGGGGGTGGCGTGGAGGTGAGAAAATTATCACCAAGAAAACCTTTTCTATTTTCAGAGTGACTTAGAACTTTGGGAGGTGGGGAGTGGGCTTTGGAAAGGAAGACCCCACTGAGAATGGGGGCCAGTGGGCCACCTGGAAGGTTAAAAAGACCCCCAGGCGCTAAAATGCAGTCCCGCAGTAGGCCAGGAGTTCTGTCTTTTTTGGTCACTGCTGTGTCCCCAGTCCTTGCCTTGAGAAGGACACGCTGTGTCCTTGTTCATGACACGCTGTGTCATGAACGCTGTGTCATTCACTGAGGAAAAATGCATTTGTGTTCCGTTTCCCTTGTGATTGACTTTGCTCTGTTACCTTTAACTGTTCTTTCACACCCAGGAAGTCCTTCCCCTGCTGCAGATGTAAGAAAACAGAAATGGATGGAGAAGGGCATCCCTCCTCTGCACCGCCGTCCGCGATGCCCTCGACACCAGTGCGGGTTGCGGGCTCAGACACTGCAAACATTTCGCGCGCGGTATTTTGTTAGTTCACAAATTCCCTAGAAATGCTTGGAGATTTCTGCTCCCTGATTCTCTGTCCTTCGGGGACCTACCCTTGATGGGTTAATGGTAAACGCCTGTAGGTGGGGCCTGGCCAAATACCTGTAGGGGTGGAAGACTCTCATCCGTTTATTCCCTTGCCCTTCAATTTCTGTGGCGATAAGGGAATAAACTGGCACGGAATGAGCTCACGTTTCAGCGATGGGCTGGGCACCCAGAAGTGGTTTAAGGCAATGGAAGATAACGCTTCCACCTCCAGACACCAGGAGCGATAGCTTGACTGGAAACTGCAGATTCAGAGCTTGCTGTAATCTGACGGTGCCTCACGGCCCCAGTGCCTAAGCCTTGATGTGTAACTCCTAGAATGCCTGAGCGTGCTTGGTCCACTGGGACCTGACTCCCAGTGGAAACATGGGTGGCTGGCTCCGGGGGATTAGGAGTGCACAGAGCCTCCTGGCGCCAAGGGAACCAGGGAATCACGTCCCTCACACTCTCCCACCCCAACCCCCCGACACGTGGAACCAGCCGTGAGCTTCCGGCCAGGTTACCCTCTGCCAGGAGCCACCGTTGGCCCCTGGGTCTGAAGAGAAGGTGGACTTAAAATTGCCTTCCCTGGGGACCTGGGCCTCTGGAGAAGTCTACACTATAAAGCTGTTAGAGCAGCTCTTGTTGTGAGCCCCAGGCCACGGACATGGCTTTGATCTAAGCTCTGTCGCTTGGGAAGCAGAGGGGGCTGAAGGTCCGGGGGCCTGAGGTCCTCTCCAGGGCTCAAGCCCAGCTTCCTGTACACCCCGTTCTCACAGTGAAAAAATGGGAGGGGAGGGAGCGCTTTGCACTTGGCTGTAGCCGAGGCGCCCTCGGCCTGTCCGCTCCTGTGCACACGGGCCCCTGGGAAGAACCTGCGGGATGAGGGGGGCGCAGATCCAGCCCCGCTGTGTGTGCATCGTGTCACAGACCTGGCCTTGCTGGTTTGCACTCTGCCACTTCTGTCCCCGAAGTTCCTCTTGGTCCTCAGCTGGGAACACGGTTTAAGCAAGGAACCCAGCATCTGTCCGGGCGTGGTCCACAAGGGGCAAACCCAAGGGCCGCGCTTGAAGATTCTTTGGAGAATCCAGGGGTCACAACCAGAAGAAACCCCCTGTGAGCTCCACCGAGCTGTGGGAGCTCCCTCTAGGCAGTGGGTCCTGGGCGTGGGGAGGGGCCGGGGGTCGGCACAGTGATGGTGGAGAGGAGAGGAAGGGTCTGGAGACAGGGAAGGGAAGGGCGGAGGGGAGGGGGCCTGAGGGTATGGGGGGACCAGCCCCAGCGCGTGCTGGGGGGTTAGAGGTCAGGGAGAAAGCTGCCTGCTCTGAAGTTCACAATAAACCCTGCGCCGTGTAGGGCATATTATCAAAGAATGAAAGAAAGCCCGGGGTAATTTATCACAGTAAGGTGAGAGCTTTGATGCTGGGGTCAGAGCCGTCCTCAGAGCTGACCACGTCCAAGGAACCCTCCTGGTCCAGCTTTAGTCCAGTTTCCCTTTTACCTGAAGTTCTTTAATTTGGAAGTTTTAAAAGCAGGGCAAGAAAAACTGAGCCTCCCTTTGCAGTGAATTTTCCAGTCCTGCCTTTTAAACGTTGAGACAGTCGCGTCCTATAGTAAATTAAAGATCAGACTCTCCCCGATGTTTCTCGAAGGAAGGAGACTGTCTGTCCTTCCATGAGGAGAATTGCGGTGGGCGGGCCCTGACTCGCAGGCCCCTGGTTCTGCTCCTTCGCCCTGCTGTCACAGGGATCTGGCGAGAGAGGGGCAGGTGGCAGACGGGACCTGCTGTGTCCTTGGAAGAAGATGACGGTGCCTGCAGGGCCCACTCAGCCCTCCCCACGGGCAGGGAAGGGTCTGTGCCACCCCTGCCTTGGCTGGCAGCCCCAGCTCTTGGACCACAGGCCAGGCTTGTGCACGGCGAGTGCGGGCAGGAGGGGCGAACTCCCCATCACCCCGGAGAAGATGAGGTCACTTTGGACCCTGATGGGGACCTTGGAGATAGATGACCTTGGGTTTATGTCTCTGCTCTATCAGGCAAGTCCCCAGACCTCACTTTTGTCTTTTTAACCTAGAACAAGAACTGCTGTCAGAGTTGAAACAAACATCCTGATCAGTGTTTATCAACTTACGGTCCCTCTTGTTTCATCTGTATCTCCCCCACCCCGACTTCCCACCCTCCACTAGCTTTTTATGGAGCAAATCCAAGACATCATATTTTTTCTTCCGTAATTCCGTCAATATCTTTAAAAAATATGGGCTTCTTTTTAAAAAAATAACAATGTAACCCCATCACCATTGTCAAACATTGAAAAATTGCCAATGTTTCCATAATGTTACCAAATATCATCATAATTAAATTTTCCCAGTGCTTTCATTTTTAATAAATAGTTTAATTAATCCAGGGTTCAAATAAGGTCCTCTTGCGTTAGATTGATAAGTCTTCTAAGTTTCTTGAATCTATAGATCTTTTTTCCCTGTTTTTAATTTAATCGTTAAATAAGCAGGTTGTCTGTCCCGTAGAAATTTCCTATAATTTGGATTTTGCTGATTACGTCCTGTCGGTCAGCACCGTCTTCTGCCTGCTGTGTTTCCGGTGAATTGACAGATCTAGAGGCTTGACCATGCTCACTTTTGATGTTGTTTTCAAGAATACTGATGATGTTGTGGGTTTCTGTCAGGAGGCTCATTATGACAGGGTGTTGCTCTTCTTGTGACTTAAGGCTAATCAGTGAATTCAAACGTGAGCTTGACTCATCCACTTCAAAGCTCCCCATTAGCTTCTCACCTCCTGGTCTTTGCAGCCGTTGCTGACAAGTGCCCTGACAAGTGCCCGTCACCACCAGGGGTGGCAAGATGGCGACATTCTCTCCTTTATTTACAAGCTCTAAACGTATTTGAAGAAAAACCATTCCTCCTCAGCTCTTTGTCACTTGGAAATACCGTGTGTGCAGAAAAGAAGGTTAAATGCCTGATTCCTTTTATTTACTTCTTTTCAAATAGTTTGATAGTTCTTCTAGGATCCGTCGAAAGACACACACACGTCTATATAAGTATCGTAGTTAACAAACAGGTCTTTCACATATATGACTTGCTTAAATCCATTCACAGCTTCCTAGACTTCTACTATGACAAGATACTCCAGACTCACTTTCTACTCCTGCCTCATACCTGGAGTTACCTGTTTATCCAAAGTATCCCTGGTTCTTTATACACAGAAATAGTACTGAGGGACCAAGGTCTGAGATCTAGACCTGTTCATTGCTCCTGGGTTGGTCATTGTTTCCAGGACTTTACAATGGACAGTACTAGGGAAAAAATTTTCTTAAACTATATGCTATTTCCAATTCCACTATGGGATTGCAAGGTTTTCACTTAGGGTTTTTAAAATTTTGTGTCTATATCTATTTTCTCTTATGCTGAATATCACAACGACATAGCTACTCATTGGCTTTATCATTCCTGTGTGTGTCTCTCTACCTATTCCTGTTTCAGAATGTCACTTTCAATTTTTATTATTAACATTGTGATCGCTGAAAACAATGAGCTTTTTTAAATTTTTTTAACATCTTTATTGGAGTATAATTGCTTTACAGTGGTGTGTTAGTTTCTGCTTTATAACAAAGTGAATCAGCTAAACATATACATATATCCCTATATCTCCGCCCTCTTGCGTCTCCATCCCACCCTCCCTATCCCACCCCTCTAGGTGGTCACAAAGCACCGAGCTGATCTCCCTGTGCTATGCGGCTGCTTCCCACTAGCTATCTATTTTGTCCTGCCCCTAGGTTCTTCAGACCATGTTTTTTTTTTTAGATTTGATATATATGTGTTAGCATACAGTATTTATTTTTCTCTTTCTGACTTACTTCACTCTGTATGACAGACTCTAGGTCCATCCATCTCACTACAAATAACTCAATTTCATTTCTTTTGTGATCACTGAAAACAATTTGAGTTTTACTTGCTGTTTTTCTTCTCCACGGGAATACAGCTCACTAGCCACACAGTCACATTACTGAGTTTTAAAGTTACTTGAGATAACTGGACCCTTGATATCAGGTTAACATCATTTGGCGCATTTAGCTTTTTGTTTCCTTCATTGTTTTAGTTTTTTCATAATTATGTAGTACTTATCTGGCTTCAAAATCAAAGCTGTAACCTGAGTTGTATTCAGGAAAATTTAATTTTCATCCCTGCTTTTTCCACCTTGCCTTCTTCTCTACTCTGTAGGTAACCATTTGATAAAAGTTTAAAAATTACCCTTTGCATTAGTTTGCTAGGGCTGCCGTAACAGGATAACACAGACTGGGTGGCTTAAACAACAAAAATATATTTCTCATGGTTCTGGAGGCTGGACATTCAAGATCAAGGTGTCAGCAGGGCTGGTTTTTTCTGAGGCATCTCCTTGGTTTGCAGACAACATCACAGCACCATGAACTTGGCCAGTGAGAATGGAAGGTACATAATCGGTGGCATGTGTTGCGTGATGTGTAGAGGGTCCGTGTAAGATGAGGGGCTCAATTGTTTATCGGAAAATGCTGTCGTTTTAGGTGGTCTGACTATGTACTCACTGCCCAGAACAGTCCCATTTTCTGCTTGTTGCCCCCATGTAATTATTATAGGGTCCCCCTTCCTCTTAAAAGTGTTCCAATTTTGGACAGTAAATTCTACGGGCACCCTAGTTTTGAAGGTCCAATAAATAATGATAAAACGGTTGGCCTCTGTGTTAAAAATGTTAGGGCTGTCGTTTTCTAGTCCTGGCTTGAAGTCTGAGCTCTGCATTATTCCCAGTTAGTTTCTTCGCAGATTCTGGTGCTAAGCCAGACTCAGCCTGTTCTAAGGTCTCCTCCATCCTTTTCGTAAATGATCCCATGAGCCTTCGACTTTGAGGTTCAGCTTTAGCTGGGAAGAGCCTTGTCCTGGTCTTTCCCAGCCTAGGCGGGTACATTCAAGAAGTGGTCAGCTGCTTTCTAATTAATTCCTCCTCCCAGGATGGAGTCTGTGCTGTTACCTGAGGTAGGCTGCATACCCGTCTGTTGGCGTACGCTGGCCCCCTGGGCAGGATTGTATAAGGCTGCATCACAGCATGTGCAGAATTTAAACGCTGGGTATGATGTTCAGAAAGCGTGCTGGCGATGCCGACCGAATCAGACTTAATCAGCGTGTTTGCTTCTGCAGCAATGAAAATAATGTGTCCTGTGTAGTGCTGACGGTGATCTGCCCTAATTCTCCCTTTTGAGTTTGGAGGATTCCTACAACTTCTCTACCAAGTTCTTCCCGAGTTATAGCAAGAGCGCCATCTCTCCATGTTACTGCTGTTTTCACGTACCTCGAGTTATGTGCTTCACTTTCAGAGTCTTCCGTGTCGGCTGGTTTGCACACTGCCTTCAAGTTCACTTACAGTCTATGGGGCCGACTTTGTTCTCAGGCCAGACTGGAATCGAGCTATTCTCTGTTGAATTTATAGTGCCTAGTGCCCCAGGAATAGTGCCCAAGCTATTCTCTGTTGAATTTATAGTGCCCTACATTGTAACTGATATATAATTTCTCCATTTAAAATTCCCCATCAGGGAGTTTAGGTTATTTCTCTTCCTCCTTCCTTCTCATTTAAGCTCTTTATCTGTGAATTAGAAATCATCCTGATTGTGCTCAACAGCCAGCAACCTAGCGCTGGTGCTACCATATTAAAGGGAAGCGTGTACAAGTTACGATGGGCAGTTGCACCGAATGGAGACTATGGGCGTCTTTAGGACATTCAGAAGTTCCCTTCAAAATTCCACCAGACCCCCATCTAACTCCTTAATCTTGGCTAAATGAAACTGAGTATTGACTATGGAGCAATAAGGAATATTAAGACAATATTATTCTACTAGTTTTATGCCCCAGAGTATCTGCCACTCAAAATAGTTGATCAGTTTATATTTTTAAATGAATAAACACATGACATCATTCATGCGTTTAAAGCACTTCAAAAAGCTTTTTGTTATGGAAAGTTCCAAACAATTATTTTAAAAGGTAGAGAAAATAGTGTACTGAACGCCCATGTACCCAATATCCCACTTCAACAGCTACCAACTGGTGGCCAATATTGTTTTATCCTTACTTCTTCCATTCCCCTGCCACCTACATTTTTTTTTTTTTTAGATGTTGGGGGTAGGAGTTTATTAATTTATTAGTTTATTTTTGCTGTGTTGGGTCTTCGTTTCTGTGCGTGGCATTCTCTAGTTGCGGCGAGCGGAGACCACTCTTCATCGCGGTGCGCGGGCCTCTCACTGTCGCGGCCTCTCTTGTTGCGGAGCGCAGGCTCCGGACGCGCAGGCTCAGTAGTTGTGGCTCACGGGCCTAGTTGCTCCGCGGCATGCGGGATCTTCCCAGACCAGGGCTCGAAGACGTGTCCCCTGCATCGGCAGGCAGATTCTCAACCACTGCACCACCAGGGAAGCCCTGCCTACATTTTTTAAAGGACAAATCTCAGATATCATGTAATTTCATCTGTATTTCACTATGTACTTCTGAAGATAAGAACTCATTTAAAAATATAACATAGGGCTTCCCTGGTGGCGCAGTGGTTGAGAGTCCGCCTGCCGATGCGGGGGACACGGCTTCGTGCCCCGGTCCGGGAAAATCCCACATGCCGCGGAGCGGCTGGGCCCGTGAGCCGTGGCCGCGGAGCCTGCGCGTCCGGAGCCTGTGCTCCGCAACGGGAGAGGCCACAGCAGTGAAAGGCTCGCGTACTGCAAAAAAAAAAAACCAGAAAAAGTAATACAAAAAATAACATAATACCATTATCATACCTACAAAATTAACAGTAATTTTTAATATCATTGAATACTCAATAGGTGTTAAATTTTCAATTATCTTGAAGATGTCATATTACTTTAAAGTCATTTTTATTGAGGTGCATTTTTCATGTAATAAAATGTACCTATATTAAGGGTGCAGTTAAATGAGTCTTGACAAATGTACACACTCCTGTAACCACCATCATAGTCAAGTTAGAGAACATTTTCACCACCACAGGAAGTTCTTCCATGCCCCCTGCACGCAATTTCACCTCCTCTTCCCAATCTCAGCCCCAGGCAACAGCTCATCTGCTTTCTTTCACATTTATATGGGCATAGAAATAGAGGAATATAGATATATATCTATCTTCTTCTGGCCACTTCAAACACTTACTGCTGACAATTGGTTCTCAGCAATTTGACTGTGATGTTCCCCTCAGTGGTTGGTGTTTATCCATCGTGTGTATCACGGAGCTTCTTAGACCTGTGGATTTGTTGTTTGCATCAGAGATGGAAAATTTCCAGTCGTTATTCTGCAAATAATTTGTTTTTGCCACCGGCTCTCTGTCTTCTTCTTCCTGGACTCCAGTTACATGTGTATTTGACTACTTGATATTGTCCCACAGGTTGCTGAGTTTGTGTGTGTGTGTTTTGTCTTTTTTCCTTTCTATTTATTATTTGAATATTTTCCATTTCAACGTCTTCCTGTTCACTGACCTTTCTTTTGTAGCATCTGATCTGATGTTACAATTGTCCAATTAAATTTTCCCAACAAATAGTGTATTTTTCTTCTCTAAAAGTTCCATTTGATTGTTTTTAAAAACACTTTTCTTATGTCTCTTCATCATGTGCATGTTTTCCTTTGAGATTTTAAGTATACGTGTAAGAGCTCTTCGGAAGTCCTTGTCTGCTCTTTCTAACATCTCTGTCATTTATGGGTCTGTTTCTTCTGACTGATTTTCCTTCTTGTTATGGGTCATAATTAGCTGTTTTTTGCATGTCTAGTAATTTTTGATTGGATGTGGGACGTTATGAGGTTTAGGTCGTTGAGTGTTTGGGTTTTGTTTTCTTAAAGTGTTTTGGATTTTGTTTTGCTAGAAAATTAAGTTACATATTTCTGATGAATCCTTACCAGGTTTGTATTTAAGCCCTTTTTAGGGCAGTTCTGGACTAGTCTGTACTTTTGGGCTAAGTCAACCCTATTACTAAGGTGTGCCCCTCTGGCATCTCTCCATATTGCTCTGGGCGCTCAAGCAGGAGTGTCCACATGGCTGGTTAGAATGTGCATCCCTCCCAGCCCTGTGAAAGCTCTGGGAACTGTTCTTTGTCCAGCCTTGTAGAAATATCCCCTATGAATGCACAGATTTGGATTCAGCCAGAGGCTCAAGGGGCCCCCATGCAGATTTCTGGAACCCTTCTTTGCACAGTTCAGTTCTCTCTGGTACGGCCTCCCTGAACTCTGATCTGTTTCCCTCAACTCAGATGTGGAGCTCCTCTTAGATGCTCCTGTCCCTTTGCTGTTGTTTTAAATTTGCTTTCAGGCAGAAATCCAGGAGATTGTAAAGCTCAGCTTCTTTGTTTCTTTTTCTCCAGCGTCAGAGTCATATTGTTGGATATCTTATGTCTAAAAACGTTTTCATTTATGTTTTGCACAATTTTCTGTTTGTTTGGGGGAGGAAAATAATCTGTACTGGTTTCTCCTTCATGGCCAGTAATTTAAGTTGTAATTTTAAAAAGCAGTTTGTATACTTGAATTGGGATTCAAATAAAGTTCACACAATGTGATGGGCTGGTGTCTTTTTACCTTTTTAAATAATTAAGTCCATCCTTCACCTTCCTCGCTCTCTCTTTTTTCTTCCCTTCTCTTTTGTTGAAAACTGGGGAAGTTTGTATGTTGAGTTTCACACGTCATTCTGGATTTCACTGACTGTTCCCATGTGTCGTTTAACTTATTCCTCCATACACATTCCCTGGTAACTGGTGATTGAACTGAGAGACTCGATCAGATTCAGATTAGTTTTTTTTGAAGATGACTTTAAAGGTGTCGGTTGCTTTTCCATCAAGCGGCACATGCCTTTCTGTTGTGTTAGCAGCCACTCATGCTCAGTAACTAGACTAGAACATTTCATTTAATTTGCTGATTTATCATAGAGACTGGGCCTCAGCAAGGATGAATTTCTAGACTGGGCAAATGGGACTATTATTTCTAGCCGTGTACTTCAAAATATGAATTACAGTGACAAATTGGAGCTCCAATAAAAAGTGGAATGTTTTTAAACTTGCTCAAAGAAAAGTTGACCCATTTTTACAAAGTGGAAGGAGGCCAGCCTGAATTATATCAGTCTATACATGTGACTTTCAAAGTTGTGCTCTAATTAAAGCTGGGCTCAAGCAGTGCTGCCAGGGGGAAGACACCCTTCCTCTGCAATGAGAGGCGGGAATGACTTTTCGGATCAGTCATAAGACAAGGATGCTTCTTCGGTGCTTAAGGCACGTTAAAGCTTTTTCAAGTGTAAATTTGTTTAAATAAGTCCTTTCCTGGTAGTTTGTGGGGATGACATGTTAGCTATGAACGTAGGACTTTCTAGGTGAAGTTGAATATCTGTCCTAGCTCAAATACTAGTTGACATAATACTGTTTATTTTTACAAAGCACTTTCACTATGTTCTTTCATTTCTTCTTCCTCAAGATTTTTCTCGATATTAGCAACCTAATTTTGTAAGACATGGAAACCGGAGCACAGAAGACCCGGGACTGGGAGAAGCTCGTTCAGCTCCTGGCCTCCGCTGTGGTTGACACCCTCCCCCCTGCCCCACCCCATGCCCTGGAACACAGCCGGAAGGTTCTCCAGTCTCCCCACTTGGCACTCCTGTGCAGAGGAACCAAGGCCGGCATTTCCTCGTAGCTTTTGGGACAGTGATCGCAGGTCAGGTGTGCGTGCGGTGTCTTGCTTTGAGCTTCCTTCCTCCGTGGTGTCTCGGACTCTCCGGAGCATCTTTTCAGGTGTTGGTTGATCGTCATTGGTAAGGTCGACGAGCAGAGCGTGTAGCTGTGCTCCCAGAGTGGTCCACGCCACACAGGCGGTCCGTCTGCAGCCGCCCCTGCCCTTCTGGAGCGCTCCCGGGATGACCTGTATCCTTGGTGAAGCGCGATATTGGTTTCCCAGGCTCCATGTGCTTATTTGGGGAGCATTGCCGTGTTAGTGACCTTCACCCATCACACTCCAGATACCCCTTAGAGGGTAACCTCCTCCTCTCTAAAATATTTGTTTAGTGTGGGATGTTTGGTTTCGACTTTCTGGGAAGTCCGTTTTAAAGGATGCTTCAGCTGTGTCAGCTCAGGTGTGGTGACAGCTGCTTAGCGTTGATGTGACCGACATTTTCTTCCTGCCACACTGGACCTCATATTCTCGGCCTCTTTGTCTCCTGCTCCTCAGGGAAGTAAAGTTAAACTTTATCTTCACTGTTCTTGTAGAGCTGCAGCCACCAGACATCCCAGATTTGGGCAAAAGCCCTATTTCGACTCTTCTGACTAATGGTCCACACAAATTGTTGAGATGCTGTCCGGAATTCTGTATATTTCAATGTTGAATCTGTCTCCCGGGCTGCCTCCTTGAAAGCAGAGATGGACAGAAACATCTTTTGTAAGGTCTCACCTCCTGTTGATTTGAAAACTATTGTCATTGGATCTTACCGCAGGAAATTAGTTTCCTAGTCTGGGTTACCCTGAGAGAGGCTGGCAGAGAGGCCTGTAGGCAGGCGGTTGGTTTGGGAAATGATGCTGGCGAGCAGGGAAAGGGGGGAAAGAAAGGAGGGACCCTACAAGCTGCCTTACGGTGGGGGACTGGCCCCCAGAGGCCTGCCCGGGTGCCTGGAGAAACGCGTCTTGGAAATGTCTGCTTTACCCACGAAGGGTGGAGCCTCTCTCCGTGGCCCTGTCTCCCGCTGGTCGGCGGTGGCCCAGTGGGGTCACTTCCTGTGTCAGTGCCCATACGTCCCAGCAGGCACCCGAGAGACCTGGCCAAGCTGCCTGCTCAGAGCTGGTGGCAACAGTGGCTGGAAGGGGAGGTGGGCCGGGGGGCTCCAGCCGTGCCCGCCAGTGGGGTTGGATGTTTTACTGGGGCAGAGGGAAACAGACGCCCCATAGGTACCTTTACATGAAAGTACTTCTTCATTTTTTACCAGATCTCCATTCCCGTTGAGACGTGAGTCACGGTGAGAGAGAGCGCCTGCCCTTATGCAGCTGCCCACAGCCCCTCCCGAGGAGTCCGTCTGCGTCCCGTTTCCAGTGTCCCCCTGCCCTGGAGGGGGCATGGTGGCTCACTGTGAAGAAGGTACATTTCTTTCTTTCTTATTATTATTATTTATTTTTATTTTTTTTTAGAAGGTGCATTTAAACCAGCACAGTTCTGAGGGCCTGTCGGTTTACCAGACCCACGTCAGTTCAAGCAAATCACGCGTCCTTTTCAGCATTCTCTTCATCTTTTATTATCTTAAAGGGCATTGAAGGATTGGTCACCAGAATTGTGCGGAGGGACTCCTGTGAATGGGAATGTATTCAGCTGGTCGTACGCATGAGCTTGTAGCAGTGAGGCCTCAGGGCATCCTGACTCACAGAGAAGGACAATTTCACTTTGCCACGGAGACCGGGCGGTTGTCATGCAGACAGGAGCGGGCGCGGGCGCGGGGCTGGGTCAGGGGAGGCTGCCCTGTCTGCTTGGAGTCCCGTGCGGGGCTGGAGGCCGGGGCCGCGCCTTCCTCTCTCTGCTTGGACGCTGTCTGTCCACTTGAATACAGTGGATGCTTCACAGTCTGTGAGGACGGGGCAGGCGGGGACCCTGGGGTGTGGTCTGGCCGAGGCCCCGCCCTTTCTGGCCCCGTAATCCTGTCCGGTTGCCTCCCGTCTCCACCGCTCTTCCCTCACTGGGGGAGTGAGCGTCACGGGGAGGATTAAACACGAGCCTGCTTGGAGGCAGTCAGCTTAGCACGATTGCCTGGTGAGCGACGAGAGTGCAGAGGGTCAGCAGGCAGTGCCGCCCAGGCCCTGGCCGGTTCCTGTATTTTTCCCTGAGGAGGTTGACCTGCGCACCCCCGAGGCCTTGAGCAAGTTTAGGCCGCTGCCAGGACGGTTACGGGAGCTTGGAGACGCTTTCTGGGCCAAGGGGCTGCCCAGACTGCCTGTGTGTGAGCCGAGGGGCCTTGGGATGCTAACGCTGGCCGGCGCGTGGTGGCCCCCCTCCTGGCCCCAGAGTGTCCGAGTGGGTCGAGACCAGGCCGCCAGGGACGTGTCCGCCTCTCTGCTCCGGTGCACTGTGGTCCTGCGTGCACGAGGCCCCCGCAAGGCTGGGGGCCAGAGGCGTGAAGAGGGGCAGGCTTCTGACCTTTCCCCACCGGCTGGACCGAGTCCTTGGGAACAGCGGCTTCACAGACTCTCTCACGAGCTCACCACACGCTTAGCCAGGGTGGAAGGAAGGCTCTCCTGCTCCAGGTCTGGGCGCCTCCTGGGTCAAGTTCTCAGCTGACGTGGGGTCACCGTTGCCCTCTGGGCGCTGTGATCTTGTGGGGACGTGCAGACCCAGAGGGCGTGGCTTGAGGATGCTCGGATGGCAGCACGTGGAGGACAGGATCATAGAGGCCGGGTGCCCGGTATCCACCGGGAAAGGAGCTCTCGATCGGGTGAGTTTTGAGAGGGTTTTGCGAAACTTTGCTACCGCCCTCACCCGCGGGGGCAACTGCAGACCTGGAGTTTGGGAAAAGAACGGGCAGGACGGTGCTTTTCTCCACCGCGGACGGTGACCAACCCGGTGCCTTTCTGTCTGTTTGGCTGTTTGGGGCCGGGAGGCGGCAGCCAACGTGCAGCGTCTCGTTCACTCTGGAGACACCCCCTGTGGGCCTGGACTCAGCGCGTGAGGATGGCCAGCTGCCTAAAGTCAAGGGGCTGGGGGGGGGTCTTGGCCCCGGGCTGACCACAGAGCCCCCGAGCTTTACACCGACATCTCCTGCCCGACACCCACCGGGACGCGGCCGGGTCTGTGCACCAGGCGCCAGCATGGGCCCCTCCTGAGCACTTTTACCCATGGTCATTTCACAGCTCCGTGCTGCTGCTGGCCTGCGTGTCGGCCGATCGTCAGGTGCAAACGCAAAGCTGAAAGTAAATCAGGCCCCCCCCAGCACACAGGGTCCCCTCGGAGAGCTTCCTGGTCAGCGTGTCACCGGGGCGATGTTCCTGCCTGAGGAGGAGAGGAACGGATGTGTGTGTGCACGTGTGTGTGCAAGCACACGTGTGCGTACAAGCGCATGTGTGCGTGTGCGTATGAACACATGTGCCTTAGATGCGTGTGTACATGAATGTATGCATGTGTGTACATGTGTGTATGCACGTAGGTGTGTGAGTGTGTGCATGTGTGCCCATGTGCGTGCATGTGGGTACGCGTGCATGCGGGTGAGTGTATGTACGTGAAGGAGGACCGGAGGGAAGTCCAAGCGCTTGGAAGCACGCGTGAGGCGTTACTGGAGGCGCCTGGCTTCTGGCCACTTTCCTGCCATTGACCAGCGGATCCAGTCCCTTAACTAACCTATTTGGAGGTTAGTTCCGTCAACGGTTAAACACAGGGATTGGACTGGAGTATCCCAAGGAAGGCTTGGCGACTCCCGGTGGAGAGCAGCCTCCAGCCGGCCTTGCCTGTGGCTCCTCTTGGGGACGAGCCTTCCTTGGCGTCTGTGCCCTTGAACTTGGGGGGGGGGTGTGGTTCGCGTGCCGGCCCTTCTTGTAGGTTTGTTCTAATCCTCCATCTGGGCAATGCTGGTTTTGGCTGCATTTCCCAGCTTCCTCCTAAGAGCTGTGATGGGTTTTACCTCCTATCGTGTGGCCCCGAGGGCTGTGGTACCACCCAGTTCACAGGTGAGCTGAGCGATGGGACAGCCCAGGGGACAGGCTGGAGGGCGGGGCAGCACCCGCTTGCTGACGCCAACGTGACCGCCCTGGGGAGGACCGTGGGCACCCAGAGCCTGGGCCTCCAGGCTGCCCAGCGAGCGCTCAACCCTGACTTAGAGCTGCCGAGATGGGACGCTTGTGTCTTCCTGACCGAGGGCTTCTGGGCGGGGGCGGGGGCGGGAGGCTGCCTGGGGGGTGTGAGCTGATGCCTGGCTCCCATCAGAAAACGGGGACCAGGAGCTGTGCTGCTTGGAGGGTTTGGGGGAGACCAAGGACGTGACGAGTGCAGAAGGGCTAGGCAAGTGCGCGGCCAAGGGCACGGTGGCCAGGCTCTGGCCGGACGCACTTCGGTCAACTGCGCGTTTCCTCCTTTGCAAGGAGTCGGGCTCCAGGCGTGGTGGGAACAGCCCTTCCAGTCTGCAGAGCTTTGGGAGCAAGGGCAGGACTAGGGTCAGCCGAGCCGGGGCCAGAGGCGGGCTGAGGGCGAGCTGGGAGGGGCGGCCGCGAATTGAGCGGTACTGATGGACCGGGTAGCCGCTGGCGAGGGCGTTGTTTTGGTCGCGACAGTGCATTAAGCGGATCACTTTCTCCTCTGGCTTCCAGGGAGTTCTGACGTATTTGGGATCTTTGTAAATTTTGACTCTGCCACCCTGTATAATAAAAGGCAAAGGCAGAGGCTTCTGTGCCACGGGAAGGCTCTGGACCAGCCCCTGGGGCCTGCAGCTGTGCGCGGCGGACAGAGGCAGCCTGCAGCCCTCCAGCTGGGTCGCTGAGCTCGGGCGCTGTCCTGCGGGGCGATCTTGGAGACACACAAGCTGAAGTTCTAGGTTCCTAGCAGGGCAGCCAGGTCGCAGCAGCTTCACCCTCCTCCCGGTGCCCACGAGGCCTCCTCTCTGCTCCACGAGCTCCGTCTCTAAGGGCCCCGGGGGGTGGTGGTGGGCAGCGGGCCATCTGCTGAGACTCGGGTCCCATGAGGCACAACGCTCGACGAGCGTTTCCAGGCCACCGTGTGACGTCGTCGTCATTTCCCCATCTTGCTGGCGAGGACCCTGGGGCCAAGAGCCTGGAGCGACTTGCCACGCGGCCAGACGCCCAGGTGGCGCCCCGAGGCCTGGCCTCTGACCGCCCCCCCACCCCCCTTGGCGTGCGCCCCGCTTTCTGAAGAATGGTCTGTCAACAGAGCCTAGTCTCTGCTTCAATAAAGGGAGGTTTAAGTTTGGGAATGAGAAGAGGAGGGTCGGCTCCGTTGGAACCATCCCAAGTTACAAAGGCCACTTCTTCGGGGGGTGGGATGGGGAGTGGCAGAAGGGACAGAAAAAGTCCTGGAGGGGCAGCTCAGCAAGAGACCCAACAGAGCAGGAACCGCTGCTTCGGCTGACTCAGTCCGTCTCTTCCTTCCTCCCTCCCCCTCCTCACTGCCAAGCCCCTGGCTCGGTGACTGAGCCACCAGTGAGATGTAACATCAGCTCAGCCCGCCTGCCTGTGATTCTCTGTGCATCAGGGGTCCTACATCAGGCTCTTTCCAGCCCTCACTCAAACCCCTACACTGAGTATAAACAGAAGTGAAAGTTGTAAATTGGGTGTAAATACATTCCACAGAGAAAAAGTCAGTAGCCAAAAATGACAAAGTTTATTATTCTTAATATACAAAGAGTTATTGCTAATTAATAAGAAAAAGATGAACACTCCGATTGTAAAATGGGCAAAGGGCATAAACACATAACACCCCCAGCTAGAAACATCCCTAGAAGAAACACAGAGTCAGCCCACTGGCATCTGGAGGTAAGTGGAAGCACAGCCCCGCTCGAGGACACGGCTGTAGAGGCAGGTCTACCTGGACTGAGTTCGGGGGTCACTATTTATCGGCTCCTTGACCTTCGGCAAGTGAAGCTCGCTAAGCCTTTGTTCTCTGTGAAACAGGGGCAGCGGTACCTGCCTGCAGGGTTATCGTGAGGGTGAAAGAGCGAATTCCGTGAGGAGCTTAGCCCAGTGCTAAGCACGCTTTCGTCATCACTGCTAGCAGTACAGGTGCACTGATAACGAGCCATGTTCGTAAGTTCACACCTCACTGAAATCAGAGACAGGCGATGAAAACAGCAGTGGAATATTATTTGTTACCTATCAGGTTGGGAACAAGGTGGAAGGATTGGTAACAGCCCCTGTTGGTGAGGTGCTGAGACAGTGGGACCCGGCACCCACCCTCCATGGAGCGGTTTGGTGGTTTGCACTGACGCTGGAACTGCAGACGGGTTTTGGCTCTTCTGCTAGAAATGAACCCCACGGAGGTAATGGGACCAGTGCACAGTGACGCATGTGTAAGCATATCTATCCTGCCGTCGTTTGTATGAGCAACAATTCAGAAGCAACTATAAATGGGTCAGGTTAACACGTTTTACACCTTAGATTTACACAATGTTATGTGTCAACCCTACCTCAAAAAAAAAAAATTCAGAAGCAACTTAAACGTCCCTTAGTGAGGTTGATTAATAAATTGCACTTCCTCCGTACGAGGGAATCCTACACGACCTCTAACAGCATAATGAAGTGTCCTAGCCTTCCACTGGCCATCATGGGTGAAGTTCTCTGACACTGATGGATAAACAAAGTGGGTTATAAAGTAACATCTTCCTGTGTCTCCATTTGTGTCCATCCACCTGTTAGTTCAGAAACAAGTTTGGGAGGATGCACCCACTTTAAGATGCCGACATTCCTTTCTTCTTGGGAACTAATTTTATGATTTGATTTTTGTGTGTCTATTATCTTTCAATTAGAAAAGAAGAAAGGAATGGATTTTTTTTTTTTGTCCTTTAACAGCTTACTCTATAAACAGAGATCTGCATGTTGATTTTGCTCATGTAAACTGACTAGGAGTTGTGGTCCGAGAACACATCATCCTAGCTTTCTTCCTCTTCTTTTTTCTTTCTTTGTCGTTCAGAAGCGTTTCTTCATTCTTTAGTCTATGACTCACGCAGGAAGACAGAGAACCAGTGTTTGGCGAGATCTTTCCATGCAATGGAGAGAACCTCAGCCTTGGCGCCAGTGAAAGGCAGGCACGTGGCCTTGCCTCTCCGCCCTGAGAGTGATGCGGTTCTGCAGGGGTGGGGTGAGCTGAAATGATCCGGCCAGCGTCAGACAATCAGACATTCGGCTGCTGTCACACACAATAGCCCTGGGGCCAACGGCGGTAACAAGACGAACTTAAAGCCTCCTTTGCCTGTGCTGCTGAGAATCACTGCAGCAGAAGGATCCCTGAGGCGTCTGCTGGACTGTTACCCAGCTGGACGCTTAGGGGACTGAAGGGTGCACCACGATGGCTCCCAAACAGTCCTCTACCCATCTCTTCCCCTCCTGGCTTGAACTTCCCACCATAAGCCGGATGTTCACGGTGTCCCAGTCAGCCTTGTTCTGTGCCGTGTTCAATGTTGAGCAACCGTTGCTCCAGCTGAGCTGCCCAGAGCCCTGGGGGCAGGCGGGGCAGGAGTCGCCATCATCATTTTGCAAATGAGGAAGGAGCTCAAACAGACCTGGGGCTCGTCTGGGGACACGGCATGGCCAGAACTGACTCTGGGTCCTCGGTCCCCACTGGTTTTGTTTTCTTCCCTGTGACTTCACAGCTCTTCAGAAAGCCATTGCCATCATGCTCTGTGGACCGCCCGAGATCTGCCCTTCAGTTTCCTGACTGAGACACACAGTTTTAAAGTGTGATCCTGCATGTGCGTGCGCGCGCGCACGCGCGCACACACACACACACACACACACACACACACACACACACAGAGAAACCGAAGTTTCAAGAAGCAAAGCTTAACCTTTCTACCCCGTGTACTCCATGACTCAGCTGTTTTCTAGTCTTTTCATTCCATTCCATCCTATTCTTTTTCCAAATAGGAAAAAGACTCAGTAACTTGATTTCGTGACCCCTGGGGACGGTCCTCTGGCTGCCCAGCGAGGCAGATTTGGGATTCCTGTGAGCAACTCCGGAGGGTGGGCTCCCGGGCCGGGGTCGGTGGAGCCAGAGGGGAAGGGCTGAGCTCGCCGTCTCTGCAGGACGGAAAGGGGGGCTGGGCAGGGTGGGTGCAGACGGAGGCGGGCAGGTGTGGACGGTGCACCTCTCGGGCTGAAAGGTCTGCTTCATTTTCCTGCCCCCTGTCTTTCTTTGCATGAGGATCTTCCTGGTTGCCTGGAGGCCTCTCGGCCCTGTCTCCTTTCCAGTTTGGGGACGGGCAGCCTCTCTGGGGAGGACTGGGCAGGAAATGCAGCTTTCCCGCCCCACTGGCTGGTCAGGGCATCACGGCCACGCCACCAGCTGCTGAGGGCCCTCACTGCGGCCGCGTCCCCGGGTGACTAGACCAGGGTCTCCCTGGAGTCGCCGTGGGCCTTCAGCAGGCTTCGGGCCAGGGTGCCCTTGAGCTGCACCCCGACAGAGACCCCACCCAGCCCGGAACAGGAAGCCTGCAGCCGGGCTCTTCATCTTTCTTGGTCGGAGATCGTTCTGAGCTCTGAAGAACCTCACAAACCTTACAAAACACACAAACGCACACGCATCAGAAAACTGGGGGTAAAATGTCTCGTGTTTCACGGATGCAGAAGTCGGTACCTGTCCAAAGCCGGGAAAGGACTGTGGACCCAGAGGACCCTAAAGGCTGAAATTCAACGAAGGTGGTGCTAGGAAGTGATTCGCAAGGAAAATTCTTCCTTGCCAGCTCAATTTTATCTTGATTTTCCGGTGAATCTCACTGTCTGTTGCTTTGGGCGTCACAGAATCAGCCCTCTTCTTTTCCATACTCTCCCCTAAATTTCTAGCAAGTTTTCCTCGTACGTTAGGCTGTGTATCATTTATGCTGACACCCGATTATCCCCCAGCCACGCTGCAGGAAGAGCTGCCTCCAGGAAGGCTGCCTGGAGCTGGCCAGGCCCTGTCTTGGTCCAAGGGCTCCAGCTGCTTCTTCCTCTTTTGCTACATGTCACCCCCACTGGCTCTCGATCTGGATCTGGATCTGTCCAACGGGGTAAGAATACCCTCCCAGAAAGTTGCTGCAGGGATGAAATGAGTCTGTTCATATAAAGTACTCAGCACAAAGTGTAGCACACAGGAAGTGCTCAGTAAATGCAGACTGTTATCAGTATCACTGGCCGCTGCCTTCGCTTTGGGACTCTGCGTGAGCTGGGTTACTTCGTGCGCATCAGTGTCGGGCTCTCCCCTTCCTTCAGACTTCTGGTGTGTGTGGTTAAGCGTTGAGGGCGTGCGTTTGCGTTTCTAACCGCAGCATTAGACGTGGACTCAAGCACTGGGTGCCCCCGTGCTGAGAACCGGCCGGCATCTCTCTCGGGTGGTCCCACGTCAGGCTCCAGAGGTAGGGCTGCTGCCCTGGGACCGCGATGAGGATGCTTGTGACTGCCGAGCTGCTGGCGTCTCGTGTCCGCGCTGGCGCCCTTCCTGCTGTATTGCTGGGCTGCCTTCAGTTCTGCTTTCAGAAGAAGGGCCACTTGATCTCAAATTTATGGTTTTCCATGAGTCTGAGCACTCGCAGTAAATCTGGGCTGCTTCAACCTCATTGTTAAATGGGTCCCTTGTAGCCTTATTTCTTGTTGCGATGAGTGAAAAAGCTCCTATGATGGACGAGGACAGTTGTAGACTCTTATTATTGTTACATAATAATTCACACTTAAACAGATTTATCACTTCAGATTCTGGTTCAAGACACGGCAAAAATCCATGTTTTCATTGAAAAATTATGTGCTTTTCGTAGACTCGTAAGAAAACGTGCGTGGCTGTTGTCTGGGAGCTTGAGAGCAGAAGTCGCTGTGTATGCCTTCTGTGTCTTCGTAGATCCCAGGGCAGTTTAGACGCAGAGCAGACAATAAATGCCTAAGGTGCTTAGAAAAGGACCAACTCCCAGTTTGTCTGAAGTGGTGGCCCAGGGATGAACACCTGAAGTTAAAAGGCAGAGCAGCCAGGTCGAGGGGGCCAGAGCCGCAGGACTTGCAGGGCGGCTGGCCCCTGTCCACCGAGGGCCTCCCCAGAATATGGCCTCCCTTCTTGTCTTAAAGGTGTGCTTTGGGAATAGTCAGCAGGAAGGAGAAAGCTAACCGCTGCAGTCAGTGCTTTGGTGGAGGAAGGTTCTAGATCACGACAGGTGCCTGTCATTGGGGTGAAGTGTCTGAGGCGTGAGATGTACGGCTGGTCAAGCTTGATGTGCCCCTAAAATACTGGAAGATGGGCAGTCCGGGGCTAGCACCGCTACTCCACTAGGTCCTCAGAGGCCCAGGCTCCTTCCTGCTGTCTGTCCTGTCACTCCCTAGGCTTCATCATCCAGTAGATGCTTGTGCTCCTGCCATCACACTCACATTCCAGCCAGCAGGAAGGAGAAAGGGGCAAGGAAGGGGGCCTCTCTTCCTTGTATGCAGGATCTCCCAGGAGGTGCATACGACACTCTGCTTGAACCCCATTGACCAGAATGCACTCACATGGCCACACATAGACAAGGATGCTGGGAAACGTAGTCCTTACTCGGGGCAGCAGGGGCGAAGAACAGGGAGCCTAGCATTTAAGGAATGGGGAGAACCTCTACGGGGCCCGGCGTCAGCTTCTGCCACGCTGCTCAGGGACTTGATAGCTTAGGCAGAGGGGGGCTTGGAGGGTCCCGCGTGAAGCCCTGGAGGGTAGATTTCAGTAACCTGGGCTCCGTGTTGCGGAGCTGAAAACCCGGGTGACTGACTGGTGGGCTGGGCCGCTGCACCGGAATCGATCCGGAAGACGGGGAGAGGCAGGGACAGGACTCCAGGGCGACGGCGTCTGGGGAAGCCAAGCGAAGGTTCTGGAGTCACTCTAGGACTCACGTCCCAGAGCTTCTGTGTGATCTTGGGAAGTCGCTGATCTCTGGAAGCGTCCATGTTCTCGTCAGCCCCGTGGGATGCCTGATATCCACCCCAGGGCTGTGAGTGGGGCTGAGGGGTGTAACGTGGGGTGGGGTGGATGTAGGTGTTCAGGAAACGGCGTCCGTTTTTACAGCTGGCCACCCGGGAGCAAAGGTGGGCCCGACACCTGGAAGGGTCGCCCATCAGCCTGGGCCAGCTGAGCTGCGGGCAGTGGGGAGGGAAGGGCCGGGGGCGGGGTCCCGCCGTCCGGTCTCAGCTCCTGTGTGGGTGCCCCGCCGCAGGAGGCCGTTGGCTCGTGGTTTTCAGGGTCCCTGCAAGCCCCAAACTCCTTGGACTCCTCATTCAGTGCCGGTCAGCCTAGTGCAGCTGCACCAGGCAGTGGTTTTGATGCTGACACAATTCAGTTATTTTAGAAACAGTTTCCATAAACAGAGAGAAAACAAATTGTTTTTTACTTGCGTTTCAGGCTTCAGTAAATACTGACGAGTGCTGGCAGGTAAGTTTCCGTGATGGAATCTATCACCTGTTCAGACTGCACATCGCGGGCACACAATGGACTCGGGCTGGACGTGACACAGAGAGCGACACGGGCACCCGGAGGTGAGAGGTGGGGCGGGTCACGACAGGGAGAGGCTGTGCCCGCTTCCCTTGGACGCCAGGACTCTCAGGTGGAAACGTCAACAGCGTGTTTCTGAGAGCGATTTAATCATCGTCCCCAGCAGCAGTTTTGTATAAATAGCCCTGACTGAGGGCTTGTGTCCGGCTGGGAGAAAGGAGTTCCAGCACTCCGCTCATTCTGTTAGGAGCCTGTGCCTTTGGGGAACGCGGGAGGGAAGAGGAGAATCTTGTTCTCAGTCCAGCGCGCTCACTGGAGTCCCAGGGGCCCTGCCAGTTGTCGACATGGGGGACCCACCTCTGGGCTTCTGAGCCGGTGGGTCTGGGAGGCGGCCTGGTTCTCACCGAAGGGTTTCCATGCGTCCCGAGGCTCGGGGACCACGAGGTGAAACCATGGAGTCATCACACCCCTCCGCTGGCGCTGCTGAGGGTCACTGTTGAGCACACCCGCCCCGGTGCCCCCATTTCATGCCAGGGAAGCTCTGGGTGCTCAGGTTTCCTGGGTCCCCTGTGCAAGGGCGCTGCTCCCAGCGTCTCTCAAGCAGAGTCTTATTTGTCCCCAGAAAAGGGACACCTGGGAACTCGTTGTGATGAATTTGTAAGCCTGCTGGGACCCAAGGAAGTCTGGGTGCCCCTCGCTGGGTAGAGAACGGCCCAGAGCAGCTTCCCGTCCTCTCCCTCCAGGCCCGTCTAGGCACGGAATGTTCCAGAATTGTGCTGCCCTGTAAGCAGCTGCAAGCCTGAGGTGGTTCCTGGGCACGCGAGGTGCAGCCGGTGTGGCTGAGAGCATCTATTTTCATTTCACGTCACTTCAAACGTGCATCTAAACAGCCCATGGGGCTGGTCCTGACCGCACGGGGCAGAGCAGGTTAGGACAAAGGTCGGTCGTGGGGTCGTTCAGTGCCAGGCCGCCGGGATCTGGACTTTGTTTTGCACGGAAAGGGGAGGAAGCTGAAGCTTCTGGACTGAGTGCAGGGAGCTGGGGGTGGTGACCTGGAGGAAGGCTGGAGGTGGTGGCAGTGACCAGGTGAGTGACAAGGGGGGGGCATTCAGGGGTGACGCGATCAGGCTTAGCGCCGGGAGGTCCACACTGGTTGGGCAGCTGGGCCAATGGCGGGCGTGTTGAGTCAGGAGAGAAAACCTCAGGATGCAAAGTGATTTCGTGGGAAAAGACGTCAAGCTGCTTTTGGACGGCAGCCTCGTTGTTTGCGGAGAATAGTTTACTCTCAAGGCAGAGATAGTGCAGCGTCAGGGGCCTCCCGGGACGTGAGGTCCATCCTCGCTCTGCCCGCCCACATGGGGGTGGGCTTCCCCTCCGATGGGAGGCCTGCGGGTGGTCCCGCACCCTCATCAGACCCCTCCCCTCCCGGCCCGAGGCCCGAGACCTCATCCCCAGAGCTGAGCGCCCACAACAGAGCCTCCCCGGGCAGGACCCTTGATGCTCTCCCCCACCCCAGGCACCACTGAGCACACCTGGGTCCTGGGGCAGGTCCAGAAGCCAAGGGTGGGGAGGACCCATTCCCGCCCTGGGCAAGTTCATCTTCTGATGCGAGACAGGCGCGGGGCCTGGCCCAGGGTGGGGATCCTGCGTGGGGCACTTTGCCCTCCAGGGCCTGCGTCGCAGTGACCCCCCGTGCCCGGGGGGTGTTGAGGGAGGCTCCTTGGGGGGCTGCCAGTGAGCTCAATCGGGGGCCATGTTCCGAGGGAGGGACAGGGAGCCGGCATTGAGGATGCCGCACGTGGGGCACAGCGCAGGGCGGGGGGCAGAGGCCGGGGTGCGCCCGGGGAGGGGGGGTGCGGTGGGGGAGACGGACGGGGCCCCTGAGGGAAGGCCTGTGTCTGGTGGGCACTGGGGGCGGGCCTGGTTTTAAGCTCAGGAGCAACACGTGCTGCTTGCCTGCTTGAGGTGGTGCAGCTTCTCCCCCATCACAGCCGGAGAGACTTGGCCCTGGCCGGCCCTCTGCCACTCTCCATCCTGAAACGGGTGTGGTGTGCGAGTTTCCCGGGGAGAACGAAGCCTTGTAAGGTCCCTGGAAAGTAAGTGCTGTCTAAAGACCATCACTGCTGTCAGTTAAGGAGTTACAGCGGCAATTACCTTATTGCAGGCAGGCTGGCTCCTGGCCCCCCGTTAGCCAAGGAGCTGGCAGGAGTGCCTTGCATCCAGGTGTCGAGTTGAGTTTCTTTAGAGTTGGTCCCACATACCTGAGCAGCCCCGCCTGGGGGGCGTTCTTTCCCTCCCATCGCTTACGTACGACTTGCTTGAGATGTTCCCCTGCTTATTCCACAAACTCGGGAATTCTCAAACTGTGAGCAAAGGGCCGCAGGAGGTGGTGCCCGAGATTCGAGGTTGCTGTTATCTTCCCGCTTTGCACAGAACACTGAGGCAGGGGCCGCCCAGGGGTCAGCAGCCACGTGGTGCCCAGGACCGGCTCAGGCTGCTGCCCAGCCGCCCTGCGCCCCGCTCCTCTCAGCTCGCCCTCCGTCCCGTCACCTCCTCTCGGCTCGAGCCGGCCCAGGACCCCGGTCTGCCTCGGTGTGGCTGCCTGCGCCGTCATCCGCCCCTCGGTCGCTTTAGAAATGTGTCCGTAGAGAGCACCTCGTCATCCAAGGGCCTCCTTTCCGGCCACCGTCGAGGCCCCCCCGGGGAGGCAAGCGCGGCCCCTGCTCCCGGCGCCTCCCCAGCTCGGGTGGAGCCGGATGACGGGGCCTCCGCAAGCTCTGGATGGGTGGGTTCTGTGCCCAGCATCTCCAGACATGGGCGCCCAGCGGCCCCTCCCTCACGGAACTCCCGCCTGATGGAGCGAGCAACCGACCAGCACCCACTGGGCGAAGGGACCAGCACCACGGGGGAGGGGCCTCAGCGCCGAGGGGAGGGGCTCTGGGCGGGACCCACTGAGAAGCTCACCCCGACCGGACCAGATGTCGTGCAGGGGTTCGCCCCCGGGAGGGGCACCGCACCCGTGCGCGTGGGGACCTGGCGCCTGGCCTGCCCAGTGGGCTCACCGCGAACCGCGTCGCAGCCCGAACGACGACTTCCTTTACCTCACATGTGCTGAAGTGTGGGGTCCTAGGACCCGAGTGCAGGGCTAGCGGTGACGTGGGGGAGGCACGGGGGCGGCCCCCGGGGCTGGGGTGACCCTGGCTCCTCCCTGAAGGGGCGGCGGGGCTGGGAGCCCCCTGCGGAGCCAGGCCCAGCCTTGTCTCCGGGGTCCTGAGTCCTGTGCAGGTGTGCGGGGCTCAGTGCTCCCCTTTACCACGTGCTCCCGCAGCGCTTCTGTCCCCGGAAGGACCCGGCCGAGGAGCTAGAGGTCCTGGCCCAGCATCCGCGCCGGGGCCGATGCTGGGGCGGATGTGTCCTGGTGCTGGGACGCCAAGTCAGAGCCCCTGGTGGTGCGTTCCTCTGTCATGTCCACTTCTGGGGATATTTCAGGGTGATGCCATCATTAAAGAGTAAGCCATCGAGAAAAACCAGGGTGACGTCTAAGCTGTCTGGTAGCTTCTTCTTTACAGTCATACATCTTTCCCTCCAGACACATGTGCAAGAAATGAATTTCATTCCACTCACAGGAATTCCATGTGTGTTTGACTGGATCTTCTAAGATTTCTGGGTTCAAGAATGAAGAAGCTCAGCTCTGGGAGAGCAGACAGGTTCCCGGGAAAGTGCAAGCTGGTTGGACGTGTAGATGCTGCCATGGGGCTGAGCGGGGCCGAGAGCCGTGTCTGGACCTGAAGGCCCAGGGCGCTATCGCGTCCCTCGCAGCCTGTCCAGCTGGGGGGCAGGCGGGCATGGGCTGGGCCCTGTACTCACCGCCGCTGGGCCTGCCTGAGAGTAAGGGTGTGTGTGTGTGAGTGTGTGTGTGTGTGTGTGTACGTGTGTATAAGTGTGAATGTGTGAATGTGAGTGTATATTTCTGAGTGAATGTGTGGGTATGTACGTGTGTGAGTGTGGATGTGGGCGCCTGAGTGTACATGTGTGTACGTGTGTCTGAGTGTATATGCGCGAGTGAATGTGTGTATATGAGTGTATGAGTGTGTTGAGTGTTGGTGTCCACGCCTGTTTCTCCCGAGCCCGCCCCGGGACCTTTCTCACCGAATCCCACTCTGCTTTGGGAAGCTGGACTCTCTCCGTTGTATTTATGAGGAAAAGAGCCGTGAACAAAGGGTGTCGGGCTGGCGTGGACCTCTGCCCGCACGCTGTGCGAGTGCAGACCCCGTCGCTGACCCCCGCCGTGGGCTCAGTGGGGATCCCCTGCCGCTGGGGCGGGAAGGCCGGTGGCCTGGGCAGGAGGTGGGGGCTCAGGCTGGATCCCCGCGGATGCCACCCTTTCCCGGCCGGGGCTACCCTGGCCCTGCGCTCACACGGGGCATCGTGATGTCCCCCCAAGTTTAGAAGCCATCGGTGCCTGGCAGGCTCGGGGAAACCCTCTCTGCTATCTCAGCCGAATGACGTCCAGACAGCTCGGCTCTTATCCCTCCAAGTTCCCTGTGGTGGAGCTCGCCGCGGAGGCTTACTGCCCCCCGCGCCCACGGTGCAGCCCCTGCAGAGGCCCAGGGGAGGGAGGCACTGCGCTGCAGGCCGACCTCCTGGCCAGACAATGACTAAGGAGCAAATTACATAAAGGCCCGCGACTCGCAGCCAGTGTGTTTGTGCTACATCCATAGGCAGAGACGCTCTAAGGAAACACCTGGGAGAGCAAGGATCGTGCAAGATGCCGGCCACAGACCTCTGTCAAGAGGTGATGACTTCTCGGCTCGAGACGAGGCTTCCACCCCTGTGGCCTCTGCGCAGCCCCCAGGACCGCTCACCAGGGCCCCCGCCTTTCACCAGCACCGGCAGGTGGTGTCAGGAGGCCAGGATGATGGTGCCCATGACCCCTTTGCAGGAAGTTTCTTGTCTTTAATAATAGCTGATGCTGTTTGAAAAAATTATGGTAAAATGCACATAACGTAAAATTTATCACCTCCACCCTCTTTAGGTTCACAGTTCAGTCATGTTGTGTGCACTCCCAGTGTTGCGCGACCACCCCCACCGTCATCCCCAGAGCCTCTCCATCCTCCCAAACCGAGCCTCCGTCCCCGTGAAACCCGGACTCCCCCCCCCCAGCCCCTGGCGCCCACCCTCCTGCTCTCCGTCTCTGGCTCCTCCAGGGACCTCGCGTGCGGGGAACCACACAGTGTTTGTCTTTTCCTGACTACTTTATTTCACTGAGCATCGTGTCCTCGAGGTTCCATCCGTGGTGTGGCCTGTGTCAGGATTTCCCTCCTTTTTAAGGGCGAGTCGTGCTCCACCGTATGGATGGACCACGTTGCGTTTATCCGTCATCTGTGGATGCACACTGGGGTTGTCTGTATTCCTCTTTTTCTTAACTTTAATGCCGCTTCTGGAACCAGACATGTCGTGTGTCAGGCATGTCAGGCGGGCAAGATGTATCAGCATGCCATGTGTGTCATGCACGTCATGCGTGTCAGGCGGGGGCCGGCAGAGTGAGACGTGCTCCCGACACCTCACTGTGGAGCTCAGCCCTCTGTGGACGGCGCTGCCTGTAGGAATCCTGCCTGTGCGTTACGTCAAGTCTGTTCCACCCGGGCTGCGTCATGGCTGCAGGACAACTGAGCTGTGGTCTTTGCTGGTGACGCTGGTGCCCGCACGAGGTCAGTGCTGTGGACTGAACATTATGTCCCCCAGATCTACACGGTGAAGCCCTCACTCCAGTGTGGCTGATTCAGAAGCAGGGTCCGTGAGGAGATGGTGAAAGTAAACACGGTCCTGAGGACAGAGCCCTCGTCCGGCGGGGCTACAGCTCCTACAGGAAGAGGAAGAGACGCCCTGGCTTTCTCTCCACCACGTGTGGACACGGTGGCGGGATGGTTGTCACCAGGGATGGAATCAGCCGGCACCTTCCTCCTGGACTTCCAGCCTCCAGGACTGGGAGAATTAAATTTCTGTTGTTTAAGCTGCCCTGTCTGGAATATTTAGCTCTGGTGGCCCTAGCAGACTGGGACAGTTAGTGACCTGGGAGAGAGGTTGGAGGTGGGAAGCCGCTGTGTGTCCTTCAGTCACGTATGCGGCCTCGACGAGGAGACTTGAAGCTGTGAGTCCTGAGGACCTGCACCCCTGGGCCTGTCACCCCCTCCGTCACTGCCAAGAGCTGGGTCCTGTTGACCAAGACTTCTGTGCAAATACAGCGACTTCATTTGGAATGTCTTTGTGATTGTCGAAATGCACAATCCTTTCCTCGCTCTTAGGGAGAAATTTAAATAGTGTTATAGGCTGACTGGCGGCAGTCGGGACTCAGTTAATTCATTAACGCCTATGGGAGAAATTTCTTATTTCCTCCTGGAATACACTGCAGATTCGCGTTGTTCTGACCTTCCTTATTATTTTTCCGCATAGACCGGCAGTGAGATTCGCGTTTTCTGAGTGAATTGGTGGGTGGAGAAAGGCCGTGAGCCACATCCTCAGACATCTGGGCTGTTTATAAAACTGGCCGCGGCTGGAGCGGAGGCCGCGCTGGGCCCTCCGTCACCGCCTCCCAGCAGCAGGGCCCCCCAGCGGGAGGGGCTGGGGGTGCACTCGCCCCTCTGGGACGGCAGCTCCCAGGTATTTGGAGGGAAATGGCCTCTGACACTGAGTTTGGAGATGCCGAGCTCTGCAGAGTTAAAGGGGCTTCTCTCCGTCTTTCACCCACTCGTGCATCTTGCACTTTCACTGGACGGTCCCCGTGTGCCAGGCCTCGTGTCAGGGGGAGACGGGATGGGTCAGGTCCCCAGACACACTTACCGAGGAGACCCTCTTCCGGGACCTTTGCTGGCCCGCGGGTTTGTGGGTGCCCCTTGGAAAACACAGCCGCCACCGAGGAAGACTGAGGTGAGCAGGAACCCGGGGGTCACGGTAGCAGCTGTACCTGCCCCGCAGGTCACACGTGCCGTCTCCATCCTCACCAGCGTCCAGAGCCAGAAATGCGCCCATTCTCCAGGTGGGAGGATGGGGGCCCAGAGCCCTTCATGACGAGCCCCAAGCCCAGCTGGCAAGAAGGAGCTGGGAGTGGAGTCCAGTCTGTTCGGGTCCAAATCCACAGTTCTTCCACCTCGTGTTGCTGTGGGTCCTTGTCCTGAACTTTCTGCTCGCCAGCCTGGCTGTCTTGACCAAGGCCTGCAGGTTCCTGGAGGTCACGTGTGTAAACGGTTAGGAAGAGTTAACGTCCGCGCTCGCCGCGTGCTGAGTGGTGCACGGCCTGCCCTGCGAGGAGGGACAGCCCGTGTGGGCAGCGCCATCTGCGTCCCGACCATCACGTGTGAGTTGGCGGGAGGGGCAGGAAATTGGGGGTACTGGGTTCAGCTCCACTCAACACACGGACGTGATGCTTTGGCTCCTCGAGACCACGTCCTGGACTCCAAGTGGGGGGTCCTCTGCAGAGGAGCCTCCCTGCCAGCTGCCTCCGTAGACAGGTTCCTCCTCACAACGCTCATTGAAGGAGTTCCCAAGAGCCGTGACACCTGGAGGCCTGTTCATCCCCATCCCTGCTCACCGGAGATCCACTACACATGAAGGATGAGGGCAAAAATACCGTTCATGCAGCAAACCACTGAAGAAACGAGAAAGGAGCACCTCTGGGGCGGAGGCCTGCAGTCCTGAGCCGCTGTGACGGTCCGCAAGGGCGTTCGGGCCAGGCGTTCTTGGCTTCACAAGCACAGGGGGTTCTGCCCTCGCCATCGTCGGGAGAAGCATCTTCCTCTGGGATCCAACCCGACAAGCGGCGTATTTCTCGGTGTGAAGCAGGACCACAGGCCCCAGGAATGCTTATCTTTAGCTTGACTGGGGTGCTTTGCTCTGTTACCGGGATGGGGTCCTCTTGCAACGTGAATCCATAAACCCATCCAGACAGGCCCGAGAGCGTCAGGGGAGGTGGGACGGGCCTGTAGGCGGCGGGGGCTGCACCCGCGGCAGTGCCTGGCCCGTTGCAGGGGAGCCAGGAAGGCGTCCCGAGGAGGGGACAGTCTGAGGGCCCTTGCCTGGAGCAGGGGCCTGTTCGGCCTCCCGGACCGGGAGTGGGCAGCAGCCCTGGACCTCCCTGCCCTCCCTCTGTCCCCACAAGAGCCCTTGAGGGGAGGTGGCAGTCGGCTCCCTGGACCCATGCCCAGCCGGGCTCTGGGGTGGGCATAGCCCCGAGACCTCCGCAGTTCCCAGCGCCTCCGCAGACAAGGCCCCTTTACCCTGGCCAAGTGCCCTGCACACTTTCCCGGGGCAGAGCTGACTCTCGGGGCCAGGGCAGATGCTCAAGCCCGGGGTCGCGGGGCCATCGACTGGGGGTCAAAGAAGTGTGGCTACTGCCGTGCGGTCGGCAGGTGGCAGAGTCTCTCCTGATGGTGTCCTTGCACGAGACGAAGAGCCCATTAGGATGGGCAGACAGGAGACATCTGGCTGTGTATGTGCGTGTGTGCCTGTGCACATGTGTGCCTGTGCATATGTGCACATGTGTGTGCACGTGTGCCTGTGTGAGCACACGTGCCCTGTGCACGTGCGTGCTGGTGTGTGAACACGTGTGCCTCTGTATGTGCACATGTGTGCATGTGTGCACAGCGTGACTGGGTGTATGCGCCCATGTGTTTGCAGGGCACACACGTGTGCCTGTGTGTATGTGCACATGTGTGCACGTGCCCATGTGTGCATGTGTGTACGTGTGTGTGTGCACATGTGTGTGTGTTGAGAGTGGTGCTCCTGCGTGGTTTTGTGTGAGCCCATGTGCTCCTTGGGTGGGCGGTGTCCACGTGGGCCAGGTCTGACCCTGCGGGCGAGGGTTCATCTGGTGAGACGCTGTGTGAATGAGATCGGAGACGCACATGTCAGCCGTGCACAGCCCTGTCTTTAGAGCACCAGCCGCGTGGGAACCGGGAGTGAACAGCATGTACTGGGCACGTGTTATGTGCTGCCACCCCTCCCATCTCCTAAAGAAAAGCCGTCTTAGAAGGAAGTCCACGGCCTTGGCTCTGACTTGACCCGGCCGGGTCCAGAGGCAGGGAGAGTGGTACCCAGTGAGTCAGTCGGCGGGTGAGCAGTGAGAGCTCCTGGATCCTCCCCATGTGCTCCTGCAGCCTCACCTCAGTGCCCATGGAGACGATTATTTGACAAGTATATTAATGTCCTGGGGCCGCCATAACAAAGTACCATAGGCTGAAACAACAGACATGTGTTTTCTCATGATCTGGGGGCTAGAAGTCCAAGATCAAGGTGTTGGCAGGGCTGGTTTCTCCCGAGGCCTCCCTACTTGGCTTCTCCCTGTGTCCTCACGTGGTTGTCCCTCTGTGTGTGTCTGTGTCCTCATCTCCTCTTCGTATAAGGACTCTGGTCCTGTGGGATCAGCGCCCATCCTAGTGACCTCATTTTACCTTAACCACCTCCTTAAAGACCTCTACCCCCAAATAAGGGTCACATTCCGAGGTGCTGGGGGCGAGACTGTACCATATGAATTGGGGTCAGGCCCAGTGCAGCCCGTCACAATAAGCGAAGATCCCAGCTGGGAAGCTGGTATTTGTTAATGCAGAGTGCTCACCTGACCTGCCTTCAAGGCCCCCGACCCCATCTCCTCTGTCCCTCGGCATCCCCACGCCACGTCGGCTCTGGCTATGGCACTGGGCAGGGGCCACGCAGAGAGAGACAGCTGGGGGGGAGGGAGTGCAGGGGTGACCCGACCCGTGAGTCTAGGGTGGGCTGGGGGGTAGAGAAACGTCAAACAGCCTGGGTCTCGATGGGAGGAGAGCAGAGCCATTCTGCGGGCTGCAGGAATCCCCCCAAGGAAGGGTGTGGCCCCATAACCAGCAGGGCTTTGTGCTGAGTTGCGGCACCTGTCACCCTGGCCTCAGAGTCCGGTCCTTCTGTGCGGGTGTTTTCTTCTGGCCTAAAACATGTCTTTTAAGGCTGTTGGGACACTGAGGTGAACAAGGTGCTTTTAGCAGGAAGGGCCCCTGGGGGAAGAGCTGTATAGCTCCCAGACCTGGAGGGAAGTTTCCAGCCTGCAGCACAGAATGGTCCCAGCCAACACCAGGAAATGGGACGTGTGCTGAGATAATGAAGAGTGTTCTGGAGATGTGTGTGAACAGATAGATATATATATTTGAACCTCAACGGGACATACTCTTGAACATTAAAGGGTTAAATAAAAGGCAAGCAAAAAGTAAACTGAGGTTGATGACAGTGTGAATGACCACAGATCCATGTTTGTACACGTGGCCTTGGAGACTGCCCTGTCGAGCTGCCCTTTTTACAGATGAGAAAACTCAAGTGCAGACGCCTCGAGGCCAGAGCGGCCCCTTGAGTTGGTGGAGAAGTGGAAACGAACCAGAGCCTCCACTGCGGGCCCCACTCTTCTGAAACCCTGTGGACCAGAACTTCATCATCTGGGGGAATTTCATCCTTCATGGCAGCCTGCCTTGACAAAGCTGGGTTTCCTAATTCTCCTTGGGTCTAAACCGAGTGCTTCTCACTCAGAAATTGGGAGCTTCAGAATCTCAGTTACGCATTCTGCCACGAGGTTAATTCTCAGTAAAGTGAAGCTTCAGGTATTTCTTCCTGGGATATAATTTGAGGGTCCTCTCATTTTTTCTACTGAGTGTTTTTTAATTCTTATTTTATTCTTCATCCGTGAATACAAACAAACAAAGAGGCCTCATCCTCCGTGCCGTGGCGAGCATTCTAGAGAACGTACATTAAAAAGTCTAGGACCAACTGACAGTACAATTTCAAATTTTTTGAAGGGCTGTTTCTTTTCTCTTCATTTTCCTTTTAGTGACATACCTAACAAGTTTGCCCCAAACACCTGACCCCACTGACACATTTTTTTTATTTTAAAAATGTGTATTTTTAAAATAAAATTTATTTTCTTTTTTATTCTTGTATTCAGTTTCCCTTAGCACATTTTGCTTTCTAAACTAAGAAAGGAAACAGAAAAAAGGAAAAAATTACCTTAATCTAACTGCTCTAACACAACTTTGCAGTTCTCTTAAAGACCAAAAAACCTACAAAACACAAAAACCAAAAACTGCAAAGTCTAGGCAATATTAAACATGCTCTTGACAACCAGTGAAAATATGATTCTGTGAACAGATCATCTGTGGAGCCGGAATTTCCAGTTTGCTCGCGGGACTTCCCAGGGCGCCGGGCTCTGCCTCTTGCGCTGAATAAATAGCAGATGATAAAACGTAGAAACAGTTCCTCTTTCCTCGTTGAGCAACCAGGAAACGCAGAAGAAATCATTTTTTTGTTTGGAAAGATAATTAACGAAAGTGCTGTTTGATGGACAAGGCATGACGTCACCCTGCGCTGAGGCTCCTCTGGGTCCCGCATTCATTCTGGCGCCTCCACTGTCAGGTCACCCGTCGTCCAGGCCGGAGGCTTGGCATCCACACCACGGAGAGCGTCAGCCAGAGGCCGGGTCCGTGGGCCCCCCCACCCCCACCCCAGAGCCTGGAGCTGGAGGTTCCAGGAGGCAGGAGGCTGCAGCCCTAGCGCCCGTGCACCCTGTGCTGTGTCGTTAAGCAGTTGCCACGGCTCAAACGCAGGGTGTCTGTTATGGTTTCGACCTTCCTCGCCTGTGCCCACTGTGTTGTTCCAGACCGACACCTACATAAACAACCCTTCTGGGGGCTCCGCAGACGTGCCTGCGGTCACTTTGGGTCAAAGGATGGCGCGGGCCTGCCCCGTGCCATGACCAGGTGGTGCCCGACCCGGTCAGCACGGGTGGGCTGGGAGGAAGGCATCTCCTGGACCAGCGAAGAGAGGGGAGGGATGAATTCCAAGACGCTTGCGTCTGAGAGTCGGGTCTCTCCTTCTCCTGTGACTCTGGTTCTGACTGACACTGTCTGCTGGTTTATATAAAGTCTCAGACCTCGGTCTCGGTTGGCTGAGTGCTTGCCATCATCTTGGGGGCTGCAGTTCTGTCCCACTTAGAAGGCAGAGCGGGTGGTGCTCGGAGCGCTGACTGCAGGCTGGACGCTGGCATTCACATCCCAGAACCGACACCCAGACGCTGTGTGACCTGTCTGAGGTTCTTAACCTCTCTGGGCCTCACGGTGAGATTTGTTTCAATTCGGGGGAAACCTGACACCTAAAGTTGCAGAAGGTTCCTCCCTTGAAGTGCATCTGAGCGCTGCCCACTGAGCCCTGAGAACCTTGCTGGGGTCTGCAGGTATCTGTGGGTACTTATTACAGCTGTCATCACCTGTTGACGTTCTTGCTGTTGGGAAAGGCCACAGGGCGGGGTGCTTCGTGGTGGGTGTGCGACCTGGGCTTCTGCCTTTGAAGCCAGCCCTGCTGGCCATGTGGAGGAAGCTTCCTTCCCAGCCTGTCCCCCTGTGACCCTGTCCACGATATGTCTTGTGAAATTACAAGAGTAGCTAATATGTCGGAGGAGAGAGAAAGACCCGGATTCCGGGGCTTGAGGCTCAGACAAGTCGGGGAGGCTCTTCAAGGAAAGCATGAGAAGCTGGTGTGCTGAACGGCCTCCGGCTTTTGGGATGAGGGGCTGTCGCCTGCGCAAGGTCACACGTTAGCGCTGGGTGTGAGGTCAGACCCCCGAGCCTGGCACCCAGATCTGCGCTCTACCCCGCTGAGCTGCCTTCCCCGAGATTGCTACCAGCAGTCTCTGCCTGACTCGCCCAGTTTGGTTTACTGGTCTAACCTTATAATGTCCCCTCTGCTCCCCGGAACCATCGGCCCCACAGATCTGCTTACGCAGCCCTTCCCCTCCCGCCTGGAGAGCCACTTTCCAGCTACGTAATCTCAGGCTCCTCCATGAAATAGAGACCGTATTCAGCCCTGTTCATCTCACAGCAATGCTATGGCAAGAGGAAGTGTCCGAAGGCACTTAGAAAACTGTACAGTGCTGTGCCGTATATGTGAGCTGCGGCCGTTAGCTTCTGTCCACACCGAGCTTTCCTGTCTTACACACTCTGAATCTGTCTCACAGGTCAACATTTCAGCGTCACCTGCTTGTTTTCTATGAGTTTGTTTCTATTACCAAATCGTACATTCTTTGCAAAGAAATCAGACGTTTTGCCTCTGCATCCTTTCCTAACTAGCACACTTAGAAGTCTCTTCAACATATTTCTTATAAAATTTTAAAATTTATTAACTTACTCAGATTTGTGATAGCTTAAAGTTTTGCTGGTTGCCTCAGATATTCATGATTTTATCTCAATCGCTTCCTAATTATATCTGAACGTTAAGTTATAAATTCCGTGGGCTCTCGTGTATGTCCTAGCTGTAAATTACAGGTCAGACAGGCAACTTGTCTCCTGATGTACAGAGCGCTCGAAAGGCCTCTACAAGTTTCACGGGGCCTGAGCTCGCCGGCTATGTGGGCTGTGCAGCTGGCCAGGCACACAGCGTCAGGCCTTCCCGGCCGTCGTTCTGGTTAGAACTCTGTAGGCGGAAGAAAGAAGAAAGCAAACCCTGTATGAGAGTTTGACACTAAAGAAATGTAGTTGTTAGGAACTCATTGCCTTGGAGAAATTTTGTCCCAGCGCGTTTCACAGTGAGGACTGGGGTCTCCACCAGAGTCCACCTCCATGGCCCAGCAACCTCGCCACACCTGCCTCACTTATGTTTGCCCACCAACTGCCTGTTCCTGCATCCGGCTGCCAACGCATCTTATTTTTAAGTACCTTTCAAGAACGTCCTCCTCTCCATAAATACTTAGCCTTAAGTGAGTTTGATATTTACTCACAGTTTTTCTCTTTTGAGGTAAACTTGACTCAAAGTGAGAGGCAGATCTTAAGTGTCCTATCCTTCGGGTTTTGAGAGACGTGTTTATGTAACCCAAGCCCACATCAAGGTGTTGAACGTGACCATCAGCCCAGTTCCACGATGCCTATCAACTCCATCCCCGCCATCCTCGGATGAACTTTTCTTGTAGAATTTGATGCAGATGGACTCACGTGACGTGTCCTCTTGGTGTAGTCTGTCACTTAGCAAAATGCTCTTAGGATTCACGTGTGTCGTTGTGCATAGGAGCAGCTCCCTGCGTTTCGTGGCTAAACTGTAGCTCATTGGAGGAGTACACTGCACGTAACTTACCCGTTCTCCAACAGACGGGCCCCAGGGCTGTTTCCACCTTTTGGCTATTGTAAATAAAGCCATTAGAAGCATTCTTATGCAGATCTTTTGTAGCAATACACTTTCGTGTCTCTTGGGCAGATACCTACTAGTAATTGCTAGATCATAGGGTAGATATATGTTCAGTTTTTAAGAAACTACAAGATCTTTTCCCAAAGTAATTGTACCATTTTATACCTCCACCTGATTGCTTTAAATCCTCACCAATATTAAGTCTTGTCAATCTTTCTTCATTTTAGGGAATTCCCTGGCGGTCCAGGGCTTAGGACTCCACCCTTTCACTGCTGAGGGCCCTGGTTCAGTCGCTGGTTGGGGAACTGAAATCCCACAAGCTGCACAGCGCGGCCAAAAAAAAAGCCTTCTTCATTTTAGATCCTCTGTTTGGTGCCTAGTGGTGCCTCATTGTAGTTTTAATTTGCAATTCCCTAATCACTGGTGATGTTGAACAGTTTTCACATGCATCCCTTCTTTTGTAAAGTGTTGAAATCTCTTGCTTTTACTTATTTATTTATTTGCTGTACTCGGGCCTCTCACTGTTGTGGCCTCTCCCGTTGCGGAGCACAGGCTCCGGACACACAGGCTCAGCTGCCATGGCTCACGGGCTCAGCTGCTCCGCGGCATGTGGGATCCTCCCGGACCGGGGCACGAACCCGTGTCCCCTGCATTGGCAGGCGGACTCTCAACCACTGCGCCACCAGGGAAGCCCATCTTGCTTTTATTTTTATTGAGTTTTAGGAGTCCTTTCTATAATGTGAATATTTCTTTAGCAAATAATTTCTTCCAGTCTGTGTCTTGCCTAATCATTTTCTTAATGGTGTTTGTTAATGATCAGCAGTTTAAAAGTTTGATAAAGGCTAATTGTTTTTACTTTATGATTACTGTTCTCCATATCTTGCCTGAAAAAAACCTTTGCTTACCCAAAGTCACAAAGATATTCCTATGCTCTCCTTTAAAAGCTTCATGGTTTTAGCTTTTACATTTTAGTCTATGAACCATCTCAAATGAATTCTGGTGGATGGTGTAAAATAAGGATCAAAGTGTGTTTTTCCCACACCGATGTACCATTTGTTTGATCTGTTTTCTTACAGGGTCTGACGAGCAAGGCCACCTTTTTTCAAGTCCACTTGTCCCTCTCAAAGGCCCACAGGCTCCCTTTCTCGTTTCTGAACAGCATTATGATGAAGATTTTCCTTACGTAATAGATCAAGGTCTAGAATACAGCATGCCAAACTTGTTTGAAAACCATTTCAGTACCTCAGATCGCAGCCCACCAGCCCACCATTAAATCAGTTACGGCGCACCTACATATTCTAGTTGCTGCCTACTTATTTTTCTTAACTCATCTCCAACATTTTTAGCTAGTCTCTTTACTATTAGCATTTAGAGCACTTTGTTTCATGACAGCATCACTCAGTTATTGGATTTTATAGTCAACTGGAAATAAAGTTTTATTTCATAACTCATTTTATGTAAGTAAACAAATGACTTTGTTGAGCAAGGGTGTTTCATCTCACGATGATGGCAAAGAATTTGGGGATTAGCTAAATGATGGATGTTGAATTGAATAGGTTCTGACAGATCTGAGGCATAATCTTTTAAATCCTTATGAATATGTTTATATATTGCGTTTTACTTAAATACTAAATAGTCAGTATCTTTGGACTCATAAAATCTCCCATCTATGTCAAAGCTTCAGAATTCATAATATGCAGAAACTGTTCGTTCATTTTGGTTCTTTGATTTGTTTTTGATAATAGCCCGTAGTATAAATTCCTCGGAAGAATCTCTTCAACCAACAGACAATGCCCCACACATCCATTACCCTTACGCTGCTTAGCAGACTTTCCACAGCTTATAAAATTGGGAATCTCCTTTCATTCTATGAGGAGAGTCTAATGAGGGCTTTTCTCTTTAGCAGGGCAGATACTTTTATTTATATTTTCCTTTCCTTGATACAAACATGGAGACCAAGAGGGTCTCTTTTCTTCGACCTAGCATATACCCTTTGGTGTATGATGAAATGTGATGTGAGCTGAGTACGTCTTGGGCTCCAGGGACTCAAGTGTCTTGGCTGAAGAACTAAAGGACATCAGGACGGGATGATCGCCCTGTGTGGACAACTTGAGGGCAGGACTCCAGGAGGCAGTAGAATTATCTGGCTGAAATCGTGTGCCAAGGATTTGTAACGAATGTGTGTGTGCACGTGCGTGGGTGATTGTATCAATTAGGTGATGTATTAACTACCTAATACTGCGTAATGAATTACCCCAAGCTTAGCACCCTAAGACGACAAACTACTGTATCACAGTTTCTGTGGGCGGGGCATCCAGGTGGATCCGGCTCAGGTCCCACCGTCGGCCAGCGCTGTGGTCGGCCAGCGGCTCTGGGAGGGGGCGTCCACCTCACGTGTCTGTGAGCGGACCTCTGTTCTCGGTGCCTGTTGGCTGGGATCTCAGTTATCTGCCCCAAGGTTGCCTGAGTGTCCCCAGGATGGCGGCTGCTTCCCCCAGAGCTGGTGATTCAGGGTAGAGGAGAGACACAGCGTTTCACCGTCACTGGCGCTGTGTTCCAGTCTGTTACACAGACTGACTCTGGTGCAGCCTGGGAGGTGGTATCACAGTTGAGCTCCTACTGTAGAACTGGGCACGTTGGTGACGTACCTAATATACAGATGTTTCTCTATTTCATTAGCTTTAAATAGCACTTTTCTATCCAGCAACACAGCCATGATAATGTTACATTATCATAACTGAATCATTATAGGTAGTATAACAAGGCCTTATTATTTTTTGGAAAACAATCTTTTCTGTGTAACTCCTCACTCTGAGAAGATAAGAGAAACAACCATAAACCAGATCTTCAGAGCACCAGGCAGAACACGGCAGCAGCAGTTACTGGTACTCATCTGAAGAACAAGAGATGCGACAAGAGCGGCTGGCCTGAATGTCCCGTGCACGGGAGGGAGGGACATGTTACAGGACAGCAGGTGGAGGCTGGGTAAGGAACCGGGTCATAGCACTGGGAGGTCACACGTGGAGCTGAGACTCAGCCCAGCACTTCAGGCTTGAGCCCGTCGCCTTCCCGATACCCCTGCTCTCCCGGACAGAGCCCCGGACGCCGCAGGCCTCAGGGGGGCCCGGTCTGGCACCAACGTTAGGTCTTCATGATGTGACGAGGTCAGGCGTGTGCAGCACAGGTTAGTGCTTTACGTCTGACCTGTGTCTCAGGACAACCAGGGCCCTCGTCCCCACTGGACTCCCTGACCCTTTGGGGCTCCTACACTCGGCTGGCACTTGGACCTTAGGACATTGGGGTTTTGCAAGGAAAGGAGCGGTGTGTGAGCTGAGAACTGGAGAATGTCTGGAAGACCCCGGATCCCCGTCCTTCCCGACTCACCCTAAGCCCCCATCCCGCCTGGCGCCCCGGGCTAAAGGATGCGTGACGGTCAAACAGGTGTTTGAGCTGTGAGGTAGGAAGCTGTGACCTTCCTCGCGTTAGCATCTGTCACAGACTCATCCTGGGCTCCCACACCTGAGGTCACCTGGGAGGAGCCGTACTGGGGCCACTTCCCGAGGCTCCATCGACCCCCTCCGGCCGAGGTTCTCAGCTGCAGCGGAAACCAACTTGGGCCAATTTTGGGAGAAAAAGAATGTATTAAAAATAAAGTGTGCTGACGCTCCAGGAGGCCTGGACAATCTGTCTAATCCATCTTCCCATCTTGCAGAGCCAGGAAATTCCTATGGTGACATCACAGACTGGGAGCCAGTTCCCGCGACCAGACCACTGGTGCCTGTGATGCTGACATCATTGAGGCCACCCTCCGAGGGGCACTGGTTGCCACCTCTGCGGACCAGAGGGAGCTACTGCTAGAAGGGGGTCCATGCATCACCCCTGCTTTGCATCCCTGGCTCCTGAGCCTACGTCCCCTGCCTGTGTACCAGCTGCAAGGTCGGCTCCCACGGAGGGGGCAGCCTGTCCCCCATCACGACCTGTAGAGCATCCCTAAGCTGAGAAAAGAAGTGAAGATGGAAGGTGGCCCAACAAGAATGACAGATGTCGGGCTTCCCTGGTGGCGCAGTTGTTGAGAGTCCGCCTGCCGATGCAGGGGACACGGGTTCGTGCCCCGGCCCGGGAGGATCCCACATGCCGCGGAGCGGCTGGGCCCGTGAGCCACGGCCGCTGAGCCTGCGCGTCCGGAGCCTGTGCTCCGCAACGGGAGAGAACGCAACAGTGAGAGGCCTGCGTACCGCAAAACAAAAACAAAACAAAAAAAAAAAAAGAATGACAGATGTCCCTCACGGCTCTGCCTGCAGTTCTTTTCTGCACTCTTCCTAGTGAGAGCATCCGGGAAGCCTCACGCCACCCGGTTACTATTTTATCCCCTTCCAGTTAGTTTCCCCTCAAAATGAGTGAGTCTGTAGTCACCCATCTGATTGGACGGGGTTTGGAGGAGAAGGAACTTTGGGTGGAAAGAAGCAAAAAAGAGAAGTCAGGCGTGGAGGGGGTCCAAAGAAAATGCCACAGGTTTTTCCTGGAGTTGACCTGTCTGCCTTTTGTGTTAAAGGCTCCTGTCATTTTCACTCTGTACTTGTTCATTCCAGGGCTGTAGGTCCACCCGATTTAATGCAGTCGCCACTGTGGGCCACTCCAGGTTTTGCCTGTCCCGGTAGGCGGCCCACGGAGATTCTTTGGAAAGTGGCCTGAGTTATCCCTGCGTGTGCTCACCCTTTTCCTGAAGCCTCCCAGACTCCTCTGGCCTCCCTTGTGTCAAGATCAGCAGAGACCTCACTGTTTTCTAGTTATTTACCAGCTGGTGCCTTATTCTCTGCTCTAACGCACAGGCATCCAGCACGTGCATGGAGGAGGGAGGCCCGGGACGCAAGGGGAGCAGGAGGGAGGCTGTCTGACCTCGACTAGGTCTTCAGCAACGGCTTCTCGGAGGAGCTGACATCTAAGGTTCGTCAGTCTGTCTGACCTTCATAAGTGTTCACCCCTCACCCCCAAGAGAAAAGGGCTTTGTTACACACAGGAGGAGCTCAGTCAAGAATTCCTGAGTCAACGCTGCTTACTTCAAATGCAGTGGGCACTTTGAAAACAAATATGTTTGTTTTGTGTGTGTGTCCAGGGCAGTATTTTAAAGCAAGCGTCTATCAGACCTGCGGCGACTTCAGCCTCGGGACGTTGTTGAGCAGAAGAGCCTGTAAGGTTTTAGAAAGGATTAGCCGTGCATGTGAACAGGACCAGGTTCTGTAATTATTCCTGAGACCCCTTCTCAATGGGCAATTAGGGGATTAGCCGTACAATTTGATCAAATGTTCAGACCTTTTACGTACTGTACGGTACTTACCAGGCCCAGGAATAAATCCATTTGTCCTAACATAAGTCATCCTTAAAAGAATCGCTCAGCTAAGACATTTACCACCGATACTTAAACTGAAAGCACTACCACTCAGACTAACACAGCAAAACTTAATGATTTTTTTTGTCTCAAACATCACAGAGACTTTCAGCCCTTCTTAGAATTTCACAACAGCACATCATCCGTCCCGTGTGGACCGTGCTCCAGATCAAAGGCCCTGCGTCCACACACGAGTTTCACATTCGGTCTGAGTAATTCTTACGGAAGAGAATGGCATGACTAAAGGTTAACTGTAGAACGACAAGGGATAATGCCGTGCGTTTGATGAAGTCGGTGGGCAACGAATAGATGTTCTCTGAAGGACAAGCTTCCAGCATCTTAAGGAGTGAGTTACTCGCAGTAGGGTCGCAGCCTTCTTCGTACGTGAATTCAGATGTTCCATCAAGATTCCAGCGCAGAGCTTGGCATTTGCTGTTCCCTTTACGTGAGACATTCACTTTGAAAATAAGGGGACTCTTGACAATGATTTAAAAATGTTTTAAGACTTTGTTGAGTTTAATAACACCCACGCACCTATATCCGTTGTTTTCAGAGGAGAAGAGGCCAGGGTCTTGATCTTTCAGGAATCCGGCCGTGCTTCTCTCTCGGGCTCCCTGGCCATCTCTCGTCTGTGCCCCACGTGTGCTGCCTGTTTCTCGCCTTCTGCCTTTTGTGCGCTGTTTCTTGCCTGGACTGCACGTCCCACCCCTGGTCTTTCTTGTCACCCGTCGGACGCCTACTTCCTTAGCAGGGCCCTGTTCCAGCATCACCCCCTTGGGGGTGATCAGTCTCAGGGAAAGATGCTTAGACCTGCTTTTGTGCAACACCCTTACTTTTATGTAACTCTACTGCTAAACTTTTTATATTCTATTGCAAATATTTGTCTGTGTCCTCAATAGTGGTGATGTGGTGGGCTGGTGGCAGTGATTTTGTTCTCCAGAAAACATGTGTCAATGTCTGGAGACGTTCCTGGTTGTCACGACTTGGGGTCCAGGGGTAGAGGTCAGGGTGCTGCAAAACATCATACGACACAGGACAGACCCACAACAAAGGACTGTCTGGCCCCGAAGGCCAGCAGTGCTGAGGCTAAGAAGCCTCAGGTCACACAGAGTCCTTTCCTCTTAGCCGGAGTTCTCGTCCGCAGGGCCCGACACGCAGGAGGCACCCAAATCTTTTCAGACGAATGAATGTCGCGCATTTTTTTTATCTCTTCTCCCAAACCCACAGCCGGAGCTGGGTTCATTGTGGCGCCAGGAACCGGTGTTGAGAAACTGTTTAACTGAAGAGGTGAGTGAAAGAAATGCCCTTGCACTTCGCCTGGCGACAGGCGTCCCCAGGAGCCCCGTCACCTTCTCCAGTCTCCTGCCCAGTTCACTTCCTTCGGGGCAGGCCCAGTTTCAGATGAAAAGTTCCTTTTTTCTGGCCCAGAATTGTTTTGCCCAGAAAACATCTTTCCAGCCCCGTGGTTCCCACGTGGGGAAAGAAAGTAAGAAAGGACGGGGTGCTGGGCTGCTGAGTGAAGAGAAGCAGCGGGGCCTCCTCCCTCCGGCCGCGGGGAGTGAAGTGTTTGGATAAGCATCGCTCTGGGCTCATCTGGAAAGTATGCGTCTCGAAAGGGAGATGAGGCAAAAAATCCTGCTTGATCCCCAAAACTGTCGCCTGGAGGCTCGGCGCCCCCTGAGAAAACTGGGCGACTCCAGGCTGGAAAAGTTCAGAAACCCATTAGGCGGCCGCTGGGGGTGCGGGCAGTGTTGAGGCCTAGCTCCGCGAAGGCCACAGGTCATCGCAGGCCGGCTTCAGCCGGATGTCGCCGCCCACGCGCCCCTTTGAAGGGAGGTTCATTAACCTCTGGTCTCACTGAGACCAGACCTTCTCTCACCTGCCCTTTGAAAGAGCCGGTTCCGTTGGCCGTCCACCAGGACAGCAGACAAAGGTGCGAGACGGGGTTGCGGGGTGCAGGCGGGACGCTCGGGCTGCGTGCCCAGGTCCGCATGATTATGGTCTGTGTGGACAAATTGCCCATCGCGTCCGAACTGTGATCACAAATGAAACCTGACGGCCGGGTGGACCGCGGCGCTGAGAAGGGCGGGAGTCGGTTTCCCCATGAAGGAGGTCACCGCCGCGAGTTCCCGTCTCCTCGAGCGGGGCCCGGGGTGCTACACCTCCCAGACGACTCCTCGATGGGTTTCCATTCTCGGCTTTGAGTTGACCCTGGGCAGGAAGAGGTCACCTGGCCCCTCAATGGTTAACCGTGGCCAAGTGAGCTTCCCAGAAGAGCCCGTTGGCTTTAGATGTTGCGCTTCTGCTTACTCTGAGGAAGTGGTGTGTGATTATGTTTGTATGTGTGTGGCTTCTCCTTTTTAAACACATAGATTACAGGGTGATTGCACTGTTATTTAGAAATCGGTGAGTCTAGATGAGGCGAGCGCACCCACAGGAGGAGGGCCGGACACTCAGTGATGGTACCACAGGGCGCTCCGCCAGCCCATGGCCCGACGTGGGCTGCTTGCAGAGACCCGCGTGCCGGTCCTCCTGTCACTGCTGGGTGGCGGCGAGCACACTGCTCCACACGGAATCCAAGGAGCAACTGGGGGGTCGGCGAGGCTGGTCCTTTCTGGGGGCCCCCGTGGCAGGTTTTCACATGACCTTGTGGAGACCTGGGTATCAGTTTCTGTGGCTCATGTTTCGCCTCCTGGAACTTTTAGCTGTAAGTACCAAACGCGCTCGCGAGATACACTGTAAAATAATTCTGCCCGAGGGCCAGCGGAAAATGGGGGCGATCGTGGTTTCTTTAGGTTGTTTCTGAGACAGGGATTTAACTGGCCCAGGGGAACACAGTGTATGTTCTTGGAAGAAGCTGGTCCTTCATGGGGTCTGTTTCTCTCTCGTGCTCAGGTGCTGAATAGGGAAAGGGGAACGGTCCCAGGGTGGTCAGCAGAGGGTCAGAGGTTCCCAGCTGGGGTGACTGTGCCCCCAGAGGACATTCGCCAACGGCTGGAGACGGTTTCGTTTGTCGGTTTGGGAGGGTGATGGGTGTGCTCCTGGCATCGAGTGGGCGGAGCCTTGGGCTGCTGCTAAACGTCCCCCGAGCACAGGTGGCCCCTCAGCGCACAGGATGCCCAGCCCGAGGTGCACGGTGCCCAGGGGACAGACGCGGGGGGACGTGGCAGTGAGACAGTGCCTCCAGAGCCCCGGCCCTGTTCCCCACTCGCTCTTCACTTACCTGGAGGCTGCAGCGCACGGGAGTGGCGCTACCACCTCCTTCGAATCACACACCTGCAGGCAGCGCCCTTCTCTGTGTTCCTTGGGCCGTTTCTCCCGAACCCAGTGTCTGTAGACCCTGGGCTGCTGGCCCCTCTCTCCCGTCGTCCTGACATCTACGTGGAGGGGACGTGCGCCCCTCGCCTCCGGCGTCTGGACTCGGCCCACAGGCTCTGCCCCCGCTCTGGCCCCTGCGCCGCCGTGTCTGCTCCTCTGTCACTCTCACGGCCCCGCCCCGCACGCTCTCCCCGCACCCTGCGGGCACCCAGGCTCTCGGCGACCGCTCGCCTCCCAGCAGCGCCGTCTGCTACCGCCCTTCCTGTCTCTCTGTCCGCGCCCGGCTGACCGTCGGAGTTCTTATGTGAGAAACTAGAAGTAGCCCTGCCTGCACCCGGTGCTGGCGTCTCTGTCCTCTCGTCACGGTGATGGCCGTCTCTGCGCCTCTCCCAAGACGCCCCCCTGCTGCGCGGGGGCCCCCCCTCGGCTTGCCCCTCCGTACAGAGCCTACACCGGCGTCACTGACTCTCCTCCCCTTTGCTTCATCCCAAACAGCGTACAGACATTCCAGACTCTTCCACCTAAAAAGCCCTTCCTGACCCACCGGCCGCCCGGCTACTGCCTTACTTCTCCCTCCCCTTGCACAGCAAAACTCTTTACCAACCGCGCTCTGGCCTATTTCCGCTTCCGATCTTAGCATCTTCTCCAGCAAATTCCGTGTGGCCAGTCACGTGGTCAAGGGCCAGCCCATCTCGTGCTACTTCTGTCAGTAGCAGCTGACAGATCCACAGCGATCGTGCCCTCTGTCCCCAGGGCTTCTGGAATATACAGGCTTGTTTGGTTGTTTGTCTGTTTTTGTTTATTTTGGGCCTCACAGGCAGCTCCCTGCCAGCGTCCTTGGCTGGCGCCCGTCTTCCGTCTGTCGTCCTGTGCTCCCTGACGCAGGCCCGGGGCTCTAAATGCCGTCGATTAAGTGTCCTCCGCTGATTCCCACACAGTCTCTCCCTGAGCCCTGGACTTCAGCAACGCGCTGTCTGCGTGGCCTCTCTCCTTAGATGGGTCTGAGGCTCCATGGATTTTAAATTGCCGACGTTAGAACTGGGTCTTCCCCATCTCGTTTGTTGCCCTGACACATGATCGTTGGAGCCTTGATTCCTTCATTTTCCTCACCCTCCTGGTCTAAACTCGACCACGTCCCATCCACCCTCCCTGGAAAGCCCGTGGCTGGTGTGGCCGAGGCCCCCGGCTGGTCTTCTGCGGGGACATTGCTGCTCCCCTGTCCCCTGCACCCCCGGCCCTGGCCCTGGCCCCGGCCTCTCTCCCAGTCTGATCTCTTCAGTGGCCGCCAGCGTGACCTTTAACATGTGCATTAAAAGCAGGCCCCTCTCCTGACCAGGGCCCTCCAAGGGCTCGCTCGTCCTTAGGATCTGGCCAGGCCCCTCATCTTGGTCCCCTGCCCTCAGGCCCCGGGCCTGGCTCCTCTGAGGACCAGCCACTCCCACGCTCAAGCTTTGGGGTCAGGCCTCAGCCCCTTTACCCTCCCTGTTCCCTCTGCCTGGGACCTTCTTCCCCAGGGCCTTTCCATGTGCTGCTTGTATAACCGGGGGCTTATTAAATTTCACCTCCCCGGGCAGGCCTTGCCCACTGCTGTGCTCAGGAGGTGACCCCCACCCGCCTTTCTCTTGTTTTATTTCCTGCCTGGCCTTGATCACCCGACACTGCACATTCTATGTGCCTGTTACTCTCTCTTCCCTGTTAGACTATCGGGCCCCCCGGGCAGGGAGTTCATCTCGTTTATTCACAGTACATCTCTGGTGCCTGGAACAGTGACGGGAACAGAGTGGACGCTGGCTGGATGCCTGTGAGGTCCTCTCCCCTGAGACGGACCAAGAGAGAGACTGAGCCCAAAGCTTCGGTTCCCGCAGTCCTGAGAGCAGCGGTATATCGCGGCGTCTTTTTCCATCGGTCTTAAAAGTAGGTGGAGCGGGTTAGTCAGGAATTCCTCTGTTTCTCTAAAATTCTTGGGGGGAGGGTAACCAGGAGTGTGGAAAGCTGGCCTCGGGTTTTGGGCACTCTGATTGCTTGTCCGATGCTGTCTCTGTTTGTTGTGTGGTCTTGAGCCATGGACTTCGTCTTAAATTTCCATATCCTTCCCTAAGGGTTGACTTGTTTGCTCTGTTAAAATGCAGACACCTCTGGGAGACGCAACATTAAAGTTCTACTGGAAAGGAATCGGGAGGCTCTTTTCTCTAGCTCCTCCAGGGGGTGCTGGACAGGGGAAGTGACCTTCTTCTCACTCTGCTGAGCTCACGCTAGAATTGAAGAGTTTTGAAAATTATTGCTATTCTTTCCAAAAGTGATTTGAGGCAAACAGCAACAAACCCAAGATTTGTTATTCTTATTGTTGCTATTATTTATTTATTGTTATCATTAACAAAATCTGTGACAACCGTCGCAATAGCTCTAAAATTGTACCGAAGATAAAATAACCAAGACTCTAGTCCTAATTCTTTTATGACCAGAGTGAAAGGACTGTTTCAGGCAGTTCACTTCGCCGACGCTGGCAGGTTTGCAAAGCTCACGTGAGTTCCTGGGGGCATCGGGCTAGGGGAGCTCGAGTCCGCCCCGCCCTCAAACATGGATCTTCCTCACGTGATCTTCCCCGAGAAGCCGTGTCTGGGAACCTTTCATGTTCTTTATTTGTGCCACGTGTACTCATGTGTTGGTGGTGTATTCTACCGTGAATGTTAAGGCAGGCTATATATCTATACAGAAAATAAATTTAAGGTTAAGTACCTTCTGGAGCAAGGTAGGTTTAAAAAATGAATAGCTACGAAGTTTTATTTCAAGGAGACAGGATAGCTTTGAGTGATGATTATCCTTGACCCAGTTTCTGTATTTTGCTAAGAGTGTGGAAAATACTTTTGCAATTACAGGGGTTGGATTTGGGCTTCTTGACTCTGTAACGAGCTTGAAAAAGGATGTTTATGTAATTGAACTCAGGGCCCAGCCTCACCAAAGCAGCAAACAAGTCGCTCTGCTGTTCTCAGCGCCAGCAGTTATTACAACCCTGCATCGCATCACTTTTCTTTATATAGATCATCAGTCACTGGAACCTCTTCAGGTCTCTCTTTCCATTCTCCCCCTTGGCCTTAAAACAAGTTTACTGAGCTAATTCATTACTCTTGCTTTTGAAATATAAGCATTGATTAGCAAGTTTATGCCAAACGTCTTACGTAAGTTTTTCCTGGAAACTGTGAAATCTAATCTGAAAAGGAAAGAAGGAACAACTTTTGCAGACGTTATTATAACACACACTGGGAGTTTTCTTTGTTGCTGTCCAGTTATCTCTGTAGCTTTTTTTTGTAATTGGAAATAGACCCCAAAGCTTCTGATGGTTTCAGGCAAATCAGGAAATGAATTTAGGTGTTTGATCCCTCCTGGCTAATATGTGTTGATTGGTAAAGTAAAATTTTCCCTCTTACTTTCACATTTCAAAGAGTTATAATTATTCTTTCCTTTTCCCTTATATTCAGAGAAGAGAAGTCGATTCAATTGAGATCACTTTTTATCAACGGTTCCCTCCCCCGCACTTTTAAAGGACATATTTAAGTAGCTCTCATTTTAGAGAAGAGCATTTTGCTCAACCAGCCGCTGCCTAGGTTTCATCCTACGGTCTGTGCCTCAAACAACTGGCCTCCCCAGAAAGTCTCCATTGTAGCGACCGCCTGTCCCTTAATTACCTGCATCTGTCGTCCTTCTAGAGGCTACCAGGCACTTTTCAAATACCTGATCTTTCCTCCACCTTCTTTCTCTTCATCTGCTTTGCAGCACTTTGCTCGAGGGCCACGCTCTGTCCTTCCAGCCCTCTCCTCCTGAGGCTTTGCGACGTCGAAGCCCCCGGTCCTCTGTCTTCTGACCCACTCGTCTCCTCTGGGCTGTTCCCCGGGGGTCGCTCTCCAAGGCTCGGGTTCCCATCAGTTCTCCTGCTCTCTTGTCCTGGGTAAACATCTTTGTGTCACGACTTCAGCTATTACTTCACAGCTGAGACACACATCCCTGGATCTACTCTGTCTCCATCCCCGTTTCTTGGACTGTTTTCCAAAGCATCTTTGCTCTGACGTGTCATGATCATCTCACACTCAGCGTGTCTGAAGCCACGGCAACACGACTGGTTTCCTTTTCCAAGTCCTTTGTTTCCATGAACGGTGTCACTACTCTTCTAATTAAATAGTTTCAGAATCTTGACATAATCTTTCGTATTTTCTTTTTTCTCTCTTCTCATATAACTACTTTGTAGATGATGATAGGTACGGGCCGTTTCTGTCAGTTTCCACATTACTCCTCAGTATTACTGATAAGTTATTCCTAAGTGCAACTGATAGCATGATTACCTGCTTAGAAAGACGTCTTAAATTTGAATGATCTGACCAGTAGCCACAGGACGAGATCATACTAAAACTGGAAGGATAATCACGGTGCTTTGAGTCAGCCTTTTGACTCAGAGTACCTTCTAGGGCATGGTCTTATCCACCCACCCATCCATCCATCCATCCATCCATCCATCCACATCCATCCACCTACCTACTTACCTACTTACTTACCTATGAACTGACTATTTCTCTCTCAGGGTTTCTCAGCCTTGGCACTGCTGAGAATGTCTTTACAAATAATTCAGTGTTCTGTAAGTAATATTATAATATTCAGCCTGCATTGTCTACCTGTATTTATTTTTCTAAAAAAAGGCTGGTTGAAGAAATTGTTTGGACAAGCCCTTATCTGTGGCTTCTGGTTAGAGGATTTAGCATGGTAAGGAATTAAGAGGCACCAAAGAAAGAGCTTTGCCCAGTGGAAATTGGAAGACATTTTATTTCCAAATGCAGTGCAGAGTACAGAATGCCCTGTTGGGCTCAGAGCCCAGGGCCAGCACTTTGCTTGTTCCGAGAAGCACGCTTTTCTTACTTCTAAAAATGAGAGTAATTTTACCTATTTCATAGCCCTGTTGTAAGTGGTAAATGAAATGTTTGTGAAGCCTGGACACAGTGCCTGGCACGTGGAACAACAGAGCAAGGTGAGCTCTTGGCCGAAACAGAGGCGGCAGGATTGCTGTGGTTGGAGTTGGGTGGGGGGTCTGGACCGAAGCTCACCCTTCCCGCGGAGGCCCAGCCCTGCCCACCTGGCCGCCCGGTGCCCTGGGGGCTACTCCTGGCTGCGTCCCCGGCTGAGGTCAGCTCCGTCTCGTGGCTGTGAGGACGAAGCCGCTGGCACACACAGCATCCCAAGCTGTGGATTGTTTGGGTGGCAGTTTCCGTGGGTGTGCAACACCGTTTTTCTCAGTCGGAGCAAAGCCCTCCCCGAGACCGCACGCGGACCGGAGTGGGATTTGGGCTCTGTGGGTCTTGAAGGCTGACGGCCACGGATTCACACCTTCGTTACAACACGTTTATAAACCTACTTTATCATCAAAATGAGGCTTGTGCTGCAGGAGTGCTGTTCAGTTTAACGCACGATCAGCCCTCTTGGAGATGAAAATACCAGCCGAGAGAGACGTGCCGGTGCAAGGGAAGAGTCGGCTTGAGGTCCCGCCCTCAAGGCTCACCCCACGTGAGCCCTGGGGTCCGAGAAAACCTGCATGCCAATTTCAGATTTACCTCCTTCCAGCTCTTTATCCGGCAATAGTATCTCTCTGAGTGTCTGCAGAGATTAAATAAACCACTTTACGATCTGCCCAGCACCGCGTGTGCATGCATAAGTCTTTTCAATGAAAACGACTTTTCTGTTACTACGTCACGCAAAAATGTTGGGAAGATTTTCCTCAAGTGTGAAGCTTGCGCTGGGGTGTCTGGCGGAGGCGTCAAGACGCTGTTAGTCAACGAAGGCCGCCTCTGGGGCGGTGGACGTGACCTCACAGGCCAACACTGAGAGCAGCCTCTCTCCTTAGCCCCACTGACCCCAGTTCCAAGGACGGGATTGGCTCTCGGTCACTGGGTCCCCGTCCACCTTGAGAATCTTCCGAGGGCCCAGACAGCTTTAGGTTTGAGGCTTACCCTTGTCGGTGTGAGAACTGTGGCCCCAAAGCTCAGCCCCGGAACCTGCCTACGGAACAGGTGGGTGCCTCCCCCGGCCACCCCTCCCCAGCCCTGCGATGGGCCACTTCCGAGTCCTGGCCCCTGTGGGCGTCCCCGCCCTGCCCTCTAGGCTGTGACAGAACAGCACGTGGCCCGCATGCCTGCCAACCTGTACGAAGCAAGCCCTGGCCCCTCAGCTGGCTCCTGTGAAGGGAGGCGGTGAAGTCGGCCTGTAAGTGCCCAGGGAGGAGGCCTCAGGCTCGGGCGCCAGGCGGCTGTGCAGTGAGGGTCATACCAGGAGCGCACCGGGCATGTGGTTTACAATTGGCTGACGTTCGCTGTGTCAGGAACCCTACTGGCCTTGGAGTGAGGGATGGAATGGGACGTGGTGTCCGGGGCAGCTGCTGGGCCACCTGGCTCAGGTCTTCGACCCCCAGCGCAGTCGGTGGTCCAGGTCCAGAGGCCCGTGTTGGAAGAGGGGACAGTTAATCAGTGACGAGGTGCTGCGGCTCCTGCCAGAAAGGAGCTTTCTGGTTCTCGCAGTCTTGCTCTTAGCTGGTAGAGTTTAAAAAGAAACTAAGTTGCTGTAAATACCATTTTCTTGTTAAGAAATTCTGTTTTCTGTAGATGGGTATGTTGTTTGTCGCATTTATTATTTTTTCCTCTCACACCTGAAAACATCCCATCCAACGGTCCAAGTTGTGAACAGCACGGTCCTCCTGGCAGCAAAAATCAATCGAGGTGCTCAGCGATTAGTCACTGACGGAGGGAGGGCTCGGCCCTTGGTGTCGATTCTAGAGGATTAGGACCCCAGGGGCCTCCCTGGGCCCCTCCGGCAGCCCTTCCCGCCACGCTTGGTGCCCAGGGCAAGGGGTGATCCCGAGGGAGGGGACAGCCTCTCTCCCGGAGGGGTCGGAGGGGCTGCTTCCGTCTGTCACCAGCTGGGGACCCCCAAGCCCTGCCCTGGGCCCCGTGCAGCAGCGCTCCCCGTGCGGCTGAGCCCCCAGCTGTCCTTTGCAGCTCTGTCCTCCCGGCATCCTCTGTAGCTCCTGCTCTGTCTGCAGGGCCCTGGGACGCAGCTGGGGACAGTCACAAGTGTGGGGGCAGCTGCTCTCGGCGGGGAGGGGGCTTCGTGTGCTCCGAGTCGGAGGCGCGCAGGCCAAGTCTGCAGCTCGAGCCCCGCAGGCCGAGTTCGAGAACACTGGGCTCTCAGGTGCCACGGGGGCTGAGACGGGGCAGGACACTTCGCTGGGGGATGTTCCGCGTCCCGAGGGGGATTTGTGCTGGTTGCAGCTCGGGGCTGAGGAGGGACCATAAACTTGTTCGAATCCTGCAGGTCCCGGGTTTCTGGGGACCCGAGGCTACGATTTGGGGGCCTCTTTAAGATTCAGATGACAAAATTCTCTTTTTTGTGTGTTTGTTTGGTTTTATGATTATCCAAAATAAAATAGCTTTTAAATTGCATATATAACAAATGATCACGTAGAAAAACAGTATAGAAAATGTAAGAAAGTCAACACCTGGAATTTTACCCCGTGTGCTGTGTCCGCCCACCCTGCATCCTTCACGTACTGAGGGCCTCTCTCCTCTCTGTTTTGTTCCCTCACCTCCACCCCGCTCAACTCCCCACCTCCGTCCCCTGGGGACCGAGTGATTTTACAGAACTGTCTTCATGTTCGCATCACTGTATCTGATTACTTGGGCTGAATCACACATACGTGGATGTATTTTTGTCATTGTTTATTTTGCTAAAATAGAATCTTCCTATGTACACTTCTGCTGCATCTTGCTTAGACCCCTGTAGCCATTGGTGTCGATCTTTCCTTCCCAACATTGTATTAGGAAGCCTTTTAAACACACACTAAAGTAGGAAGAATCTTATTTAGAAAAACACCCTTATACCTGCTACCTAGCGTCTACCATTAATCTTTTCATGGTTAACCTTGATTTTCCATCTATCCATCGCTCTAACCACCCATCATCCCATCTTATTTTATGTTTAAAAATGTATTTCAAAGCAAGTTTCAGGCATCAGTGTCCCTGCCCCTAAATGCTATGCCTGTGTCTAGCTACATACTTAGCTAGTGTTCTTTCCTTTACTCTTCCTTCTGAGATAACCCTACTTAGAATCTAGAGCCCTAACCTTGGGGGTGTCGTGTGATGGGCTTTGGCAAAGGTACACACCTGTGTAACCAGATCCCTTCCGTCCAATGCCGTCTGATTCCCCGCATGGGTTTGTCCCACCTTCTCTAGAACCTCTCACCTGGCCCTGCTCCCCTGCGGCTTCCTTCACGCGGAGTCCACCCGGATCACGGCAGCAGCCGGACCGTGTCCCCGACCCTGCCTTGTGTGTCCCGCCAGGAGCCCCACTTTGTGGGCGCCCCTCTCAGCGGGTTCATCCTCTTGCTGGGCGACACCAGGGCTGTTCTCTAGAAACTGCCATGCAGCCCGTTCTTCTGAATGGCTGTGAAGTTTCACTGTGCCCGTTCACACGCATGTCCTCACACGGTTCTCAGTGAATAGCTATTTAGTTCTCTCTCTGACTTGCGACCACCATGAACACGGCAGTGGTTGACCTGAAAAGGCCTTCCATCTACTGAAGCGTCCCTTCCGTCGGCTAAACCCCTGGAAGCGGGTGGCTGGGCTGAGGGATGTGTGCTTCTTTACGCTTTTTAATAGAGTGTCAGCTGCAGGCCCTCACATTGCCACCGCCAACCTGTGAGTTTCTTTGCCGACCTCCCTACTGGTGGGTGTCACCGTGTCAGAAGGACTGTCCCTACCGAGACCACGTTGGTGTCACCGTCCTTCCTTTTCTTGGCCACCCGTGGGGCTGAACTTCTTTTCATACACATGGTGCCGCTTGTATATTTCTGTGAATTGCCTCATTTCCTTGGGCCACTTTACTTTGGGTTGTAGGTCTTTTCCTTATCTTAACAATTTGGGAAAGCGCTGTGCCTGTGATGGAAAATTGGCGTTACCTACAAATCAGTCCTTTCATTATATGCGTTGCAGGTGTTTGCCCCCAGCGTGTCATTTACCTATTGATTTTAAGTATACTGTATTTGCCTTACATGTTTACATTTTTTTCCGTAGTCATAGGTATGTGTATGTGCTATGTATGTATGTTTGCGTGGTGTGTATATATGTGTGGATACATTCTGAGCCCCCCTCCTTTTTTTCTGTTTGTTGAAAGATCTTCCTATGCTCTAGGTCACTTACATATTGTCCTGAAACTTACTGTAAATTCCTGCAAGTTTATTTTTGCATTGAGGTCCTTCCCTCATTCAGCGTTAGTTTCACGTGAGGTGTGAGGCACCGTCCCAATTTTCCTTCCCTCCACAGATGGAATGCCGTGTGGCCAACCTCATCTATTTAATAAACCCACCTCCACCCACCAAACTGAAATACCAACTGCGTCATTTATTACATTCTCCAATGAATTAAGATCTGTTTCTAGAATTCTGTTTTGTTTCATTAACCTATTTGTCTGTCTTTATGCCAATGTCATTTCATTTTGCTTATCATGTTAGAGGGATTTTCTGGTGTGTCTTAGCAGCTGGTAAGGCAAGTCCCTCCCAGCCCACTGCAGCCCTCCAACACACAAAAACACCTTTTTCTTTGCTATCTTTGGTCATTTATTTTTCCATAGGAACTTTAAGATAAGTTAAATCCACATTTCTCTCAAACCTAATAGGATTAAAATTGCAGTTTTTATATTATTTATTAATTTTTGGATGACTAAAAATGTATCATACTGAATCTTTTCATTCAAGAACATGATAGATTTTCTGCTTTGTTCAGATCTTGTTTTATGTCTTTTGATAAGATTCTATGGTATTCTTCAAATGACCTGAACAATATTTCTTATGGAATGTTTTCCTATTTTATAGATATCTCTGTTAAGAATTAAACATTTCCCCAATATCCATTTTTAGCTATTTAATACCAGTATAGAAAAAGTTATGAATTTTTCTGTGTTTATCTTGTACACAGACACTTTATTAAATTCTTTGATTAATTCTAATGCTTTTTTTTTTCCTCCAAGTGTCTTGAATTTGATAGGTATAGAATCACATCACCAGCAAGGAAAGAAGGTTTGCCTTCACTCTCCCAAGGCTTACATGGGCTCTTTTATTTTCTCATTTCATTTGCCAGATGGCTAAACCTGCGCTGAATAGTCCCGGTGGGAGTGGGTATCCCTGCTTCTTCCTGCTTTTAGTGCAGCTGACTTAGAGTGTCTTCATTTACAAGGAGGTTTGTTGTACTTTGGTCCTCTGTTATATGGCGTATATTCAATTTCTATCACCACTTAACTGAAGTGTCGGTAGAGCAGCCGTTGAATTTTTACAAAAGGTCTTTTTCTTCAGCATCAGCAGTGTGCTTGTGTGATGTTGCTGTTTCCAGATAGTAAATACATGTTCATTCTTGGGTTAAAGCTGATTTGATCATATTCTGTTACATTCTTTTGAGACACTTCAGATCTCATTCATTAATCTTTTATTCAGAACTTTAAATTCATAAATAATATTTTTCTATAGGGTTTTGGGAGTACTGTGATAATCTTATCAAGCTTTGTCATTAAGGATAGACTAGCCTTAGAGAGTGAATTAGGAAAATTCTCATCTTTTTATATGCCATAGGCAAATATATACGACATTGATATTCACCTTACAGAAATACTAGACAAGACTCAGCTCTGAGACCAGCTGCCCTGGGATCTTTTCGATGGTACGTCCTTAATCACTCTTTGAGTCTCTCGTATAGTATACTCACATTTTTTTCTTCTTCATGGGGAAATTTTGCCTTTTTCTATTTGTTAGAAAAATCACTAAATCTTCCCTAGATTTTAACTTCATTGCCCCAGAGTTACACATACTATTTACTTTTTATTCTTATAATTCCTTTTGTATCTGTATTCTTTCTTCCCTAGTTTTATATATTTCTTTTACTTTTCTTTTTCTTAATCAGGCCCATGAAGACATTATCTATTTTAATGGTCTTTCCAAGTAATCATCTTTAAGATTTATTTATCTTTTCTACTTTTTTTTTCTTATTCTTCTTAATTCCAGCTTATATCTTTATTGATTCTTCCTACTAATTTTTTCTTACACTTTTTTCTCCCTAATATCTTCAGATAGAGCAGTTAGTACTGCTTCAGCTGCATCTGTTTTGGTATAAAGTATTTTTTTTATTGCTTTTGAGATAGATTTAACTTAAAATTTGATTTTCAATATTATGAAATGGATTATTTAGAAAGATATACTTTAGTTTCTAAGAAAGCTTTTTTATTATATTTTTCTAATTTTATTGGATTATGATCAGAATATCCTAACTTCCGTTTTTCTGTTAGATCTAATTCTGCAAGGAGTGTATTAACAAATTCTGCTGTAATTTTTTTTGGTGAATACATGTTTGTGACTATTATATATTTTTTATCTTAACGAGTTAGAGAAATCTTTATATACCTTTAAATGACATTTTTTGTGTGAATATTGTGACCCCTGTTTTCATCTTGCTTGCCTTCCCCTAACATCTCTGTCTGCTCCCGCTGTCCCTTCACTCATGGATTCTGTCCACCTTTAAAGGCTAGCCTTGTACATCAATTTGTAACAATTTAACATGCAGATATCATCATAAATCCTTACCAGAGCAAGGAGGGGCATGAGTGAGAAAGAAAGAAGGAAAGAAAGAAAATGAATCGATCACTAAATAAAGAGAAATCTGGAGATTTAACCATCAGGCCAGGCAATGAACACAATAAGGAAGATGTTCTGAAGTAAGCGTCACTTATTTGTTTATCCTGGTTCCTCTCACTTTGGACCAGGCCACTCTTCTCCCATAAAAATATTTATTAATTTCAAACACACACAGACACATATATACATATATTTTTAAAAAAAGCAGAATAAATACTATTTCACTTTAATGGTCTGTCTCTGTAAAGAGTCCCGTTAATAAGAAGACCAATTCAAGATAGGTTCTAGTCTTTGGCTTGAAATTTTGTGGTTTAGTTGCACCAAATTAAACATCTATAAGGAGTGCTGGTAATGCTTAACCAGCAGCTTGCGTCGAGCTAACAGGCTCTGATTTGCCTTTTTGCTCTTCGACTCCAGCTGCTAACATGGTGACCCAACCACGGAGTTGGGAACACTGCTGCATCCGAAGGTTCAGTGTATTTTGTTCCCCAGCATGAGTTTCGGGAAGAAGCTGGACGCCTGTTCACACCCGCAGCCAACCTCGCTGGCCCCGGGGCGTCGCTGGATGTGGGCATGATACTCCACGATGAGTTCGACAGACGCATTCCTGTGGTCTGCCGTTGTTTTCAGTGATTTAGTCACTGCTTTCAATGTCTAATTACAGGATTTTGTTTATTTTTAAAAACAGTGTAATCTTGATGTAGGCAATCTCTCCCGTGTGCGTTCTCTGCTTTCCCAACTGTCTCTTCTTCACAAACACAGTGCCGAACAGTCTGCACATCCTGACACTGCGGACAATTCGGGTTTCAGTGCTGTGAGGCTCGGTGATTTCACCCCCGTCCTCGTTCGTATGGTTCAGCTGCAGAGGGGAAGCGAGAGGCCCAAGGGCGATGGCTGGTTGTGATGAGTTAGAACTTTCTGAATCTGTCCAGTTCTCTCACTGTATTTACCAGATTTTAATAGGAGTTAATTTACGTGGCTGCAGGGCCAATGAGGCTCTTGTACTGGGAGAAACTACCGTCATCCAAATAGGAATATTAGCTTGAAATGTCTTTCTGTGAAGTCTGAATTACGTAGTGAAGAGAACAGGATTTGAAAGAGATTATTCTAAAAACACCTGATGGACATTTATGGCATGCCTCCTCAACTGGGCACCTGCCCATCACTTCGTCCCCATCGAACCCTCCCGACCACCTTGGTGCCCCGTTTCATCGGATGAGGGACAGCAGCAAAATAATCTGCCCAACAGGGTCAGTGGTGCAGCCAGCAGGTGGCTTGGCCAGCATCCGACCCCTTGTTCCCCGTAATCCCTACGTTAGCAGCGACGTCCAAAAGCTTCACGGGGGGCGTCACTGGCCGTGGCTGCAGCTCCAGGAGCACTGTATCGGGATGGAGGATGCCAGGGGCTGAGTATGTGGGGGCAGGCTCCCTTTTCCCACATTCCTGTCACAGGCAGAGCTTTGCAGGGTTGGTCGTTCACACCGTCTCCCCCAGAGGATCTGGATCTAGAATCAGGTCCACGTGGGTTTGCATCTCAACTCCACTCCCCTAAATGGAGACTAAAGGAGCCGCCCCACGGCATGGTTGGGGGCAAACAGGCCTCTCCTGGCTGATATCTATGCAGTAAACGCTGGGCAGTATTGCGTGCAAAGGACAACACAGAGATTCCTCTGTTTTCCAAGTCCATTCCCAAGACCACCAAATGTCACTTCGGTTCACATGCAGCTCGCTCCTAATGACCTTGTGAATTCTGTGTAGGCGGATGGAGCATTTCAGCAGCGGCCGGGGAGACTCAGCACTCGTATGTCACTACGAGTGGGATAGGCTCAGCCGGCCTGGAGCCCTTCCTGGCGTCGGGAGATTGTCATGGTCACCTGGGGACTCGGCGTAGACCTTTCCTAATCGGATTAATTTCAGTGCCGGCCATTGGCTTTCCAGTGTTGCAGCCACGTGGGGTGACTGTGCTGCCTCTGGCTGGTCCTTGGACGGAGCACCCTGGCTGGAACGTTAGCCCTGGGGGCTGAGGTTGGGCCAGCACATGCGCTGACTCTCTGTGGATGGATGAGCATGGGCACGCGTGGACGGGGGACTGGCCCAGGCCTCGCGGCCGCCACCCGGGTGCCTGCTAGGGGGCTGGGGGCCAAGGGAGTCCGCACAGACTCGCTCAGCGCCCTCGGCGTGAGGGGGCCGCTCAGAGGCAGCCCGGCCCTGTCCCCGTTCCAGCGGCTCGCTGGGCATCTTCTGTCCCCTGTCCTCCCACCCCCGCCCTCTTCCCGGAACCGTGTGCTTGAACCGCGAGCTCCACGCGACTAGCAGGGACCTGGTGGCCCCTCCCCCCTGCCGTCAGGCCACCAGCCCCTCCCGCCCACACCCACTCGGCCCCTGCGTACCCCGGAGCCCCCGCTGCCCCCGGCAGGCCCTTCCCCTGCAGGCCCTCCCTGGCAGACCCCCGCCCCCGGCACCTCTGGGCGCCGTGGCTGTCCCATCCATCACCTCCGGCTGCTGCCCCACCCTTCCCTTGCTCCCCTGTGGGTCGTGTCCCCAGATGCTCCGTCCTCCAGCCCCTCCTCCCCTTCCTTCTCTCTCGCCTGCCCCCAACCCCACGGCCTCGCCCCTCCTGTGGTGTCAGGGAGCAGCCGGGGGCTCGCGGCTCCCACAGCTGAAGCCCAGCCCCGAAGAATGTGGCCCCAGCTCTAGGCTCCACCCCCGGGCGTCCCACAGGCCGATGCTGACCGCTCGCCCAGAGCAGCTTCTGCGCCAGGCCTGGCACCTGTCGGGGGCGGGGGCAGGAGGGGCAGGTTCGGCTGAGCCCTGAGCGAGGGGCTCCGGAAGCGGCCCCGACCCTCGTGTGTGTGCAGTGTCCTTAGTGTCAGGTGACCAGAACTTCAGCCGAGGACCCCGCCCTGGGCTGTGAGCCACGACCGGGACCAGGCGGAGTCGGCCAGGTGCCGGCAGCCCCGGAGTCCAGGTGAGAGAGGCCAGGAACTCTCACCTGGGAGAGGCTGGGAGTGGAGAGCTGGGAGGTTTCAGAGACGCGGGGGCGCTACTGACATCAACAGCCTTTACGGCTGGAGGCGGCTGCTGAACAAGCCGACGACTAAGAGATGCCGCGGGAGGGCTTCCCTGGTGGTGCAGTGGTTGGGAGTCCGCCAGCCAATGCAGGGGACACGGGTTCGAGCCCTGGTCTGGGAGGATCCCACATGCCGCGGAGCAACTAGGCCCGTGAGCCACAACTACTGAGCCTGCGCGTCTGGAGGCTGTGCTCCGCAACAAGAGAGGCCGCGATAGTGAGAGGCCGGCGCACCGCGATGAAGAGTGGCCCCTGCTTGCCACAACTAGAGAAAGCCCTCGCACAGAAACGAAGATGCAACATAGCAAAAATAAATAAATTAATAAACTCCTACCCCCAACATATTCTTTAAAAAAAAAAAAAAAAAAAAAGAGATTCCTCGGGAGAAACATCTAGAACGAGCAGCCGGCGCGGGAGAGGAAAGGGGGCGTGAGATCAAAGGGCCTGGGAGGAGGCTGAAGGGCTTCAAAGGGGCAGGACGCTGACCGCAGGCAGGTGGCTGTTTAGACTGTTAGCGTTGCTGCTATAAAGGAAAGGATCTCTTTCCCCTAAACATGTGACTTGATTTTCCTCTCTCTTTATTCTTAAAAATCTACTGGGGGAAGATCCCGTTTGCCGTAGTTTCTGCTCCCAAGTCCAGATCGATGGGAAAGGCCCGCAGGCTATCGGGTTTTCTTAAGGGATCCTGGATGCGGGTTGAGGAGGGGAGGGTCTGTCTGATGTGCCAGGAGCAGGTCCATCACCAGTTGGGGTCTTGATTGAATTGATTCCCAGGAGGAGTGTTGCGGGGAGATGCCAGGACGGCCCTGCTGCCAGCAGGTCTGCAGTACCTGCCCTGGATGTGGGAACATGGTCCCCCCACCCTGACCCCGGGCTTAGCTGCTCTGTCCCCTGAGACCCCAGGAGCCTGCTACACACACTGGAAGGGGTGGGCCTGGGCCAGTGCTCTGGCCACCACCCTGCCCCAGCACAGATGCGGAGGCCTGTCTCACGCTGGCCACCACCATCAGCACACACGGGCGTCCGCCTCAGCTCCGCCCCTCGCCAGCGGATGCGACCCCCGAGGAAGTCACGTGGCTTCTTTGAGCCGGAGTTTCTTCACCTCCCTTTGTGAGGATTAAACGAGTGGTAAATACACATTAAACCCTCCATATCCATGAGCTCCGTAGCCACAGACTCTACCAATTATGGATGGAAAAGACTTGAAAAAAATTCCAGAAAGTTCCGAAAAGCAAAACGTGAATTTCCCACAGACTGGCAAGTGTTTACACGGCATTTACATTGTATTTACAAGTGTTATAGGTCATCTAGGGATCATTTGAAGTATACGGGAGGACGTGCATACGCAAACGCTTCGCCATTTATTCCCCTGCAAACACTGCGGGGCGACTGTGTGCTGCTTGCCGTTTCGTGGACCCTCCGTGGGTTTTGTAACTTTTGTCATTAGCACTGATAGCACTTTTCTGGAGCCTCAGGTTGGAAGCGGAGAGAACACGACACAAAATCTCTGAGGCCTCAGGGTGGTGATGTCCACCCCCGGCCCCGCAGCCTCCTTCCCTAACCTCTCAGACCACAGCTGGCACACCAAAGCAGAGCTGCACCGGGGACTCTGGACAGACGGAAGGACGGGCAGACAGAAGCACACGAGTGAGATTCCAGACCAGAGGATGGGAGGGCTCCGGGCAGACGTGGGGCAGCAAAGCCGGGCCCGCTGGACGGAGGCCGCTGCATGGCCCCGGGGGAGCGGCCGTCCTCAATGCCCTGGCCATCACCGTGCCCGTCACTGTGCCAACTGAGAACAGATCAAAGCCAGAGGGAAGCTGCTCGGTTTATAAAACACAGGGCTTGTTGGTGGTACTTTTCCTCTGGAGCCCGAGGCAGCGGTGTGGGTCCCCAGACCACCAGAACTGCGCAGGGCCTGAGCCTGCTCCGGGCTCACGTGTGCCCATCCCCGCGCCTCCTCTAGGGAGGATGCGGGGATGCTGGTGGCTCTGGCAGGCTGAGGGCGAGGAGGGCATGAGCTGGGCCTGACGGCCCCCCGCCCCCGGAGGGCAGAGGTCATTCCCAAATCGAGAGAGAACTGTGGGTGTGCGTGCTCTGCTCCCTCCTCGGGGCTGGCCGCGACCCTGACCGTTACCACAATTTCTCCGGGTCGTTGAGAGCACGACACTCGTGCCCTCAGCCCCGGACCCCAGAGGCTGTCAGAGGGAAGATGGGAGAAGAAGGCCGGGCACAGCCTCTCCTTTGCGTAGAACTGGGCGGGAGGGAGGTTTAGGGTTGTTGCCTGTTGAAATGGCTGCAGCCCTGTCCTCACAGCAAACTAAGCGTGGAAGTGCGTTTACAGGGCGATGCTGTGGCTGGAAGTTTAGGAACACGTTTTGTACCAGCACCGTCCGCAGCAAAACTCTGAATACTTCTCCATATCAAAATCTGCCTCTGAGGCCACCCTGGCCAGGGTCCCCCCAACTTCAGTCTGATCTCGGCCGTGGCTCCACCCCAATCCCGCCCTGCAGGCAACTGGCAGGACCGCAGCTCTCACTCTGCCGTCCAGGCGGGAAAACACAGTGAAGCCTCAGTAGATACCTGGCCACTGCCGTGGCTGTGACCCAGCCAGGGCCCGGTTCCTAACCCACCCCCCATCCTGAGCACGTGCCCCTCAGACAGGAGTCCAAGCGCAGCTTTGGGGGTTTCTCCCTCGACCTTGTGCAGGGAGACTTGGGGCTGTACGCTTGCTTTGCGCTTCTGAACCGCAGGGACCTGAAGTGGGAGAAGCGAGCGGGCCATCGGGGAAGGCTCCCGACCCGTCGGCTTCATCGCCTCCATTAGGGTGAATTGCCGTAATCACTGCTTTACTCTCATAGTTGTGGCTGTTGTCTATAAGGATCTCCAAAGGCCCTGCGAGTTTTGCATGGCTGTTCACGTGGTGTTTGATTCTGTTTGCGTCTCACGTTGTTTGCTTCCTGCCCCTTAGGGCTTGATGGCATAGTTCGCTCAGGACCCTGCCCGTCTGCAGCTCTGGGGCTGGCACACAGAAGTGTGATGGTTTCAGCCTGTGACAGCATAAGGAAAGTAACCGTGTAGGTGCAGCAGGTCATGAAAATGCACAAAGACGCCGGAAACCTTGTCACTACCAAAGCAGCTAGCATTTCTTGAGACTTACTGTGAGTTTTAAGGACTTTACATAGTCTCATTTAACCTTCTCAACAATCCAGGGACGTAGAAATTATTACCACGCTTTTGCAGATGAAGAAACTGAGGCACCACGAAACAAAAGAGACTGCGGTCCCAGAGTTAGGAGGTGGCAGTGCTGGTGTACAAACCCAGGTGCACTTTGGCCCAGATGCATCCTGTTGACTCAGCCATGATGGTGACTAGGGGCTGAGCTCCTGTTTGGGAATTTTAAGCACATGAGGCAAGAGAAGAAACAAGCCATATCTCTGACGGCCCTAAATGTGACCCACGTGGATGGTTCCACCATCAGAAGTCCTTCTTTTTAAAAAATTGTCATTATTATAAACACACTTTTTAACTATTACCTTTTCCTCTATCCTGCTTTTTCTCTTAGATTTTTACTTAGTACATAAAAAATATTAATGCAAATAAACTTAAAGAAAACAGTGATAGTTGGGCAGCCCCACCAAGCCAGACTACCTCACTTAACACACTCAGTTTCAAAAGGCCCCTCTTGAAATGCTCATGGATTACCCTGGGAATTATGACACCGGGATGTGTGGCCTCCATTCATTACCCAGTTATTTTATTTCCACTTTGCAGATTTCTGGGCCCCAAGAAAGTGGCATCTAGAAGGAGGTGAGGTTTGGTCTCACTGTCTTCTTCTCCAACTTTCCTTATTTCATTGATTTGCACACCGTCCTCTGTTGCCTAAGCTGGAAAGTTGGAAGTCAACCTCGACTTTCCTCCTCAAGGCTCCCACCTCCCCAGTCCAGACTGTGGCCAAGCTCTGTTTGCTTCATTGACTCACCTCAGTCAAACCATCTCTTCCTTTCCACATTTCCCCCTTTGCCCCAATCAGAGTCAGCTTTCTAGAATACAAATTTGCTCAAGTCACTCCTCCTCAGAATTTCTCAGAGGCTCCAAAGGTCTCCTGGGTGAAATCTAAACTCCTTATCATGGAACAGAAGGCTCTTCCTGCTCTGGTTATTGGTTATTCACTTACTCTTCCGTGCCTGCGTCCTGTGCTCTGGCCACGCCCAGCTCCGGGCAGGTTCCCCGCGGGTCTTTCTCTTTTACGCCTCTTTCACTTTCCTTATATTGTTCTGTCTAATGAGATTCTCTCCCCCCATTTCTCATCCCATCTACTTGCATTCATCAATTCATATTTTAAGGGCAATCAACCCTCACCTCTTGCAGAAAATCTTTCTTCTCGATCACCCACTTGGAAAGGGTGGGAAAAGCTGACCCTCTTTTTGGCCTTATTTTGCTCTGTGCGTGTTCATTCCTCATCTTCATCATTGTCACTGTTCATCACCATTGTCACAGCTCTCACCACTGACAGTCACTCTCCTGTCATTGATTTCCCAAATATTTATTGAACACTTACTATGTTTTTGTTTTTTTTTTTTGCGGTACACGGGCCTCTCACTGCTGTGGCCTCTCCCATTGCAGAGCACAGGCTCCGGACGCACAGCCCCAGCGGCCATGGCTCATGGGCCCAGCCGCTCCGCGGCATGTGGGATCTTCCCGGACCGGGGCACGAACCCGCGTCCCCTGCATTGGCAGGCGGACTTTCAACCACTGCGCCACCAGGGAAGTCCCGCTAATACTGTTTTATCTCTTTTAATCCTCACAATCCTATGAGATCTAATCAATTATTATCCCCATTAAAGTCATACAAGTTTATGAAGGTTAAATGATCCATCCAAACTCACACAGCTAGTAATCCAGTCTCATTTACTAAGACCTTTACTCAGAATTTTAACCACTTGCTATCAAATTGTTTTAAGTTCTTGCCTTCTGGTTCATCGTCCATCTTTTAATTTAATCAATTCTCTTGTTATGTAGAGAATTTCAAATTTTCACGTAGTCCTACATATCAATCTTTTTTGTGAATATGCTTAGGAGCACTGTCCCTTCTAGGGATTAGATCAGAATTTAGCTTTATTGCTTTCTAGCTTTTTTATTGGTAATTTTCTGTATGTAATTCTGTAATCCATTTGAAATTTATTTTGGTGTATGGTGTGAGTTAGGAATAAATTTCTTTGCTAAATAATCCATTTTCCCTTCTGGTATTAAAATCCAACTTGTATCAGATGTGAAGCTGTCATATATATTGTGTATGAGTCTGATTTATGCTGTCTTCTGTTCGGTTGGTCTGTCATATATCCTCACCCCAACGTCATGCCGTCTCGGTCGCCGCGCCTCACACCGCGTGCTGCTGTCTGATGAGGCAGAGCTCTCTCTCTCTTCTCTGGCCCGAGTGCCCCTGCTCTTCTTCTTTAATCAGGGCTCGTTCTGAGTGGATTTACCCCCAGGCTCTGGCGAGTCCCACTGTACCTTCCCTGCCTATCAACAAATTGCCTTGTATTCCGTTGGCCACTCAGAGTCCTTTGGGTGCTTTCTGAGACAGGTCGTGAGCCTCCCCATTCCCTGCAGGTAGAATTGAGGACGCATCTAGTTGAAGGTCTGACCGACCCTCCCTGGCAGTGTGGCCCCTGGGCCCCCCTGGGCGTCGGTCAGCAGAGGGGAGACTGCTGTGTGTGCCGTTTACAGCAGGGGATGGAGACGTTACAGACGCGTGGACCCTCGTGTGCGAGATGAGGGGACATGGGGGCCCCCGGCGCTTCAGGCTCCTCCCCGAACCGAACAAGAGGATTTGCATGTTGATTTCTCATCGTTACATGATACCATTTGTTCTTTCTGGATTTATACCCCAAGAAACAAATTTTGGACAGAAGCCAAGAAAGGAAGTCACAAGAGGAGGTAGATGAGAAGGGAGATGGGGTGTAAGCGAGAGGCGTCCTTTCTACCGTGCTCCTGGGTCACGGTGTGGTCCCAGGTGGACTGGCGGGGGCCTGGGGGGCGGGTGGGTGCTGGAGGAGCGGCGGGATCCCTGGGGCAGACCCGGGTCCTGCGTGGCCAGCGGCCGGTCCCCAGAGGCCGGGTCACCCTCTGGGCTCTGCGGTGCCTGCGGGCCCTGCTGCCTGCTGGCCCAGGAAACCTGGGGAAGAAGCCTCAGCCCGACTTTTCTCACCGTCCTGCTCTGCACCCTGTCAGCGATCAAGTGTGAGGACCTGTGGGCGCCCAGAGTCACCTGTTTGAATCTCTGAAAAGACCTGATTCTGGGACCAACGTGACAGGAAGCCTGGGTGAGAGTGCACTTCTGCTGTGGTTTGCGTAAGTTCCCAGGATGTGGACCTCTACAGCCGAAGCCAGAGGACGGAAAAACTGAAGACGCTGAGGAGAAACTAAACCCAGAATTTGTCTCCTCGGTGTGGCAGCCTCGCTGACAGCCTTCAGCTGTTAATTAGGCATTTACAAAAACCTGCTTATTTAAGCGCCCAAACGCTTGCAGACTGCCACATCACTGTACGTGTAAGACTGGAGAAGGCATGTTTTTCTCTTGACCAGTTTTGTCCTCCCGAGACTACGTCTGGCACAAGCAAATCATACTTCCCTGGTGTATTAGCAGGGGCTCCCCACGTTCAGCTGTTCTCTGCTGGGAGCCAGGCTGGGTCCCAGCTCTCACTGACCTGCAAGGAACAGAGGCAGCTAACGATTGTCAGTGGCTGAGAAGATGCTGCTTTTTTGGCTGTCCTCCATGGCGTTCAGATTCGTATCTGAGCTCAACGTGCTTTGTGTGTTTTCCTCACATGCTGAGACAGGCCTGTTTTCCAAGACGAGCTTCGGGAGGGAGGGAAGCGTCTTGTTTGACATGCGGTCACCAGTGCATGGCAGTCTCTCCCGCAGCGGGGGCTCCCCCAGCAGGACGGCTCCCCCAGGTCCGTCCTGGTCCCAGGTCTTGGGAGCCTCCTCTGCTGACTCTTGCCCTCCTCCAACCTTGAACCTGCCCTTTAACTCAAACAGAGACACCGTTTCCCCCACTTTTGATGTTTTATCTGAGTCCCTGGCAGAAAGTCTAGCTTATAATTTTTAAATTAAATGCCTTAATTATTCGAAGAGGTGGTGACAACAGTTCTCTGAGCTCCTCTGGTTCATCATGCGCTCCAGGAAGGGTTTAGGTCCAGATTTCAATCAGGTCACAGCATGACCCTGGGATCTGTGATCATCTCATTATTCACAAGAACAGAGGGATTCGCTCTGGTCACAAACACACCAGGGTCTTTCCGTGCTGGAGCCCTGGACTGGAGTTTCTCGCCAGCAGGTTGAAACTTGACAGCTTCACGAGAACTTGTCTCTCACCTTGCAAGAGGTTCTCTTCCTCTCTGGCAGCCCTCAGTATTTTGGCTCACTTGGGCAAATAATTTAGAGCATTGAGGGATGCTGGCCGCCAGGGGATTTGCTAACACTTAGTCAAAAGGGAGCTACCTGTGTGACTGAGGGCCAGCCTGAAAAGCCAGCTTCACCTGCCCTCAGGGGGCACCTGATACCTTCCCTCCAGGAGTCCCTGGTCTGAGGCATTGCCTCCAGGGTGTAACATGATGGAACTGTCTCACCGAAGAGCTCACTCACTCTTCACACTCTGTCTTAGCTCTGTTGACAGTGGCGTCCTGTGGGGCAGAGAAAGTTTGATGGGGGAGGGGCCATAGAATCTAAGCCTGAGACACTCAGTGGAAGAGTCAGACCCAACAGTAAGGCGAGGTCCAGGGTGGTCCTGGAGCAGACGGGGGAGGGGAGCAGAGGAAAAACTCATCTCAGGCAGATTTATGGCATGCATTAGTATGGGTGGCTGAGATTTCCAAAAGGCTGAAAGCATTTCTTTAAATACAGGAATTTTATAACGCCGACTGCTTTCGATGGTCATGTACTACACAGCTTCTTGCCCCCTGGTTTAATCTTGCTGCGTTTCCGGGGGGAATATTCCCCTCATCACATGTCACAGTTATCCTGGGTAGTTTCTGCTTGTGGTTCCAAATAATGACCAATTGTGCCCTTCCATTCTCAAAAGCATCCTTGTTTGGACAACAAATGGTACGATCATTCTAGATAATGCAAGCAGATATTGCTATGTCCCTCTCATGTATCAAAGAGCTACCTCAAGCTTTGAGGCATTCTGCTCCCAAGTTTAGGGCTGCTTTTTATATCTTCCATGTGGCTCTTGTATTCTTATCCTTTTCTCTGCCTTCTTGAATGTATGGAACGTAGTTACCACTGTCTTAGTGTCTTTGTCTACTATGTATTTCGTCTGTATTATCTCTGGCTCTGATTGTGTTGATAGATTTCACCCTCCCCCTCATTATGGAATGTATTTCCTTGCCACTTGCATGTCTGATGAGTTTTGAGTGGATGGCAGACGTTGCATTCTTTTATCTTGTGGGGTGTTGGGTAGTTTTGTATATTCCTTTAAATGCGCTTGGGCCTTGTTCTGGGACCCAGTAAGTTGCTTGGAAACAGTCAGTCCTTTTGCAGCTTGCTTTCAAGCTCTGTTGGGAGGCACCAGAGCCACCTTGGTTTCCGGGATATTCTTGCCTTCCGAGCACACCCAACGCGCTGCGTGTTGCAAGGCTTTTTCAGTCTGGTTGTAGGAAGGTCGACGCTCCCTTGCCCTGTGCAAGCTCGGGGATCCTTTGGCCGCTCATCCGGATGCTCTCCCTCCCACTTCCCTCCCTCGCTCAGGAGAGGAGAGGGGCACTGCCCTCCGATCACTGGAGCGTGCCCTCTGGGAGGGTCTCTCTCTCCTGTGAAGCTCTCTCTTCTCTTTTACTCTCCTCGGCGAGCTTGGCCACCTCGACATCCCTGAGTTTTCAGCCACGTCAGCTCGACTTGGGGAGACTGGCAGGCTTTGTTCAGGCGCCTGCTTCCTGCACTGTTACTTCTCTGGAGCACACTGGAGCCCCCCAGGGCTCACTCGTTTGTTTCTCTTCTCTCAGGAATCACTCTCTTGTGCTACCTGCTGTCAGTGTCTGAAAAGCCTATCTTCCTTTTTGTTGCTGTTGTTTAAGGCAGGAGGGTGACTGTGATCCCTGTTAGTCCATCCCACCCAGGAGCGTATATCCTGAGTCCTGGGCTGTGTTCGCTCCTGTGTCTTTAGTACTGATGCATCCTCTCCTCCAGGTTCAGTGTGAATGCATCTTTTCTCTCTGCTCTGCAGGTGCTGCTCTCATGTTTCCCATCTTGTGTTCTTGTCTCCCTTATTTAGTTCTTCTCTTGCTTTCCTTTCACTCTTCTCAGCATTTGCACCAGGAGGCTGGTCTTCTTCAGACCTCACCATCTATGGGATCAGACCAGAACTTTCTTCTCAAGATGGACCGACTCTGCTGGCCGTGTGTTGGCTCTGACCTTCCCGTTGCCTACACTGTTTGCCTGCCTCTGCGGGTGCACAGAGCTCCACTGCTGCAACTTCCCCCGCAGACATGCGGTCTTCCTCCCTCCCTTCCTATCTATCAGCAATCATCTGTGTAGTTATCTATTCATCTATCACCTACTTTTCTACTTATCGTCTATCATCTATTTATTATCTATCTATCTTTCCTCCATCTACCTGTCTTTCTATCTATTTTAGACCATTTGAAATAACAATGTAGGAATGACAAGGGTCCAAAATGGAGAGATAAGAAGATGGCAGATCATGAAGGCTCTTGCATGGCCTGTGAACACTCGGATTTTATACAGAAGTGTCTGGAGAAAACGTTAAAGCTTTTTAACGTTGAAGTAATAGGACCGGATTCAGTCTCACGAAGGCCCCTCCGGATGCCGTGTGGAGAGTGGATTCTGTTGGAACAACATTGCAGGGAGGATGACGGGGAGACTTGGCTTATTTCAGGTGAGGAATAAAGATGAACTAAGAGTGGTCCTGGAAACGGAGAGAAATCAGGAAGTATCCAAAGATGGACCCGGCGGAACTAGGGGCTGATTGGATTTGGAGGGAGACAGAGAGATGTATGAAAGATGACCCTTGTGTCTCCAGCTCCCAGGGCTGTGAGAGGACCTTAACGTTGGCGGTGGGGGGGGGGGGGCACCCAAGTGAGAACGTATTTGGACATTTGGACGTTTACAAGATGATGAGCTTGACTTTGGATCTACTGAACTTGAACTGTTTGACACATATAATGGGAGTTGTTTGGAAGCTAACTTAGCACAGGCTTTGCAGCTCAGTAGAGACATTTGGGAGAGAAGTGGGTGCCTTCAGTTCATGAATGATGGGTCTAGATGATGGTGGGGACCCTGGAGTGGAGGTGAGTCACGCCGATGGGACAGAATCGCACGGGCAGCTCCCACAGAAGTACTTTCCACATCTACACTCCAGTATCTTCTATCTCCAAAGACTTACAAAAACAAGATTTCTGTCATTGTCTCTCTTTGGCATTCCACCTGACATCTAGGAGAAAATTTAACAAGGGACTAAACAGATTTCACATTTATACTTGCCACTTTCACACCCACATTTTCTCTCAGCTGAGGAGAAAGAAGCGTGTACAAACCACAGCCCTGCATGAGGCTGCACGAGGCTTTAAACCGCATGTAGGGAAACTTCTCCCCCGGTGGACAGGGCTGCGTCACACACTGGGCCCTCCGTCACGTTTTGGAATGTTTTTACTTCCGACCCCATGACACCAAATTTCTTCGTTACACAGAGTGTCCTGTGATTTCCCGACACGGTAGGTATTTGAGTTTCTTGACCTATATTCTCATACTGGCCTGTCTTTCCCGATTGGCCGGGCTTAATCTTATGCATTGTTTTCTTAGTTATCAACTCATGTCAAGGTGGGCTTTTTAGAACTTTGCCCAGTTTCTCAGTGCAGTGCTAGCATATGACCTTTGACTTCAGACAGGCCTTGTTTGGAGGCCAGCTCCGTGTTCACAGGCAAACTCTTGAAATTCTCTGAGACGGAGCTTCTGCTAAAAGCTGAGGGTGCTAATCGGTTGCCATGGCTTTTTGCAAAGACTAAAGTTTACACACACGTGAAGTGCTTTACACGGCCACGTGTGCTCCGAGCTTTCTGAGTGACCTGTCCAGGCCTCACCAGCACTTGGTGAGAACTTGTGCTTTGCACAGGCCCCTGGGGTGGCGGGGGGGGGGGGGGCGGAAGGGGGAAGGGCACATTCAAAGATGAAAAAACATGATTGGCATCCTCAGAGAATTAGCCCTAAAGTTTAATCATCATTCCGTACTTCGCGTTTGCTGCGGTACCCACGCCCTTCCTCCATCCAGGGGAAATGTTGTTAAAGTTTTTTCCAATCTTCTCGGGCCTCTGGGAGACTTCTGGTCTGTGGGGACGGGCTTCCTCTCTCCACGTTGCCATCTGGAGTTCTTTGTTCAGGTCTTGGTCAGGAAAAAACCAACACACGAACTTAGGAAAATAACATTTGGCAGGAACTTGGCAACCATAACACCCTTGTTGCCAGATTCCTTGTTCACAGCGTGGGTGGTTCAGATGGTACTTAATTAAATGCATTTTCCTCTAAATTCTCCACAGCATGCTTATTTTTGCTGGTGGCTAATGACTGTACCATCTCTAAGGCAACCAAACTTCACAGCCCGCCGAAGAGGGAACTCGCCATGTGAATACCACGTTCCTTTGTTAGTGCCCAGCCCCACTAGTCACCACTCTCCAGTGAGGACGGACTCAGCTCTCGTTTTTCCCACTCAGTGCTTTGTCATTCCGCACTTTCCTCCCACCTGACACACCGACACACCTGCGTAGTAAAAATGATACCTACTATTTGGGGGCCAAGTACAACTCATGCCCTGTACTCAGAACTTCAGATTCTTGATCTAATTTAATCTTCCCAACTCTTTGAGGTGGGTATTCATATTCCCATTTAGAAGACGGAGAAAACAAGGCTCAGAGAGGCTCAGTGCTTTGGTCATTCGGCTGGGAAGTGGTTAACGTGGAGAGTCGTCCAGAAGCCCGTGATCGTTCCCTCACGCCCTGTGGACTTTATTAAGGAAAGGTTATCAGACGGTCGCCACATACCCCTCAACGGGCAATGCATCTCCAGAAAATGATTTACGCCTTTATTCAGGGCCACACCTCACTCCTGAGCTTTCTGTGTCCAGAGCAGGAAATTAGGAAGGTCATGTAGAGACAGGGGGCAAGGCACTGCTGCCCCCCTCAGTGGCTAGGTGGTACCAGGTGAAGTAGTTAAATTCATTTTTCTCATGTTTTTGAATCACCACAGAAGTTTACTTACATAGGGACATAGTTTCTTAGGCATAGCATTTTATATATTTAAATACAGAGGTAGAAGTTGGCTGGCGGTTGTAAACTGGACCAAGAACAGGAGAGGAATTGGTTGGTTGCCCTTAAAAATAACTCGTGGTTTCCCATCTCATCTGTTTCCTTGTAGGTCTGTAGGCTGGTGGGAAGGAGCGTGGATGTTAGCAGAGGACTGTGTGGCACAAATAGTGCTTTTAATGCATATTTACAGCTTTGTCTGCTATGTTACACATGGATAGATTTAACTAAATACTTTATTTGGCCTTCACTTAAAAGATATTTTTCTACGTCTGGAAGTTGGCAACCATTTTCTTTCCGCGTTTTAAAGATGTTATTTCACCATCTTATGGATTCCTTTTTTTTTAAGTCAGCTGTAAGTACAAGTTTTGCTGCCTTGCACGTTGCTCTCACCCCTGGCTGTTTGGAAGATTCTTTTTGGTTTTGGTTTTCGACATGTTGACCTGTGATGTTTTTAGCCCAATGTAACTCAGATGGATCTAAGTGTGTTTCTCTCCTGTTGTATTTATCCTGCTTCAATTTTGTAGAGCTTCTTAAATCTGTGGGTTCATGTTTGGACCATTTTGGGAAACTTCTTGGCCAATTCGTCTTCAAATATTGCTCCTGCTCCTTTTCTCTGTCCCTTCCCCTGGAACTCCAATTACATGTATGTTACACCTTCCCACAGTGTCATGTGTTCCTTACGCTCTCATATATATTTTCCATCATTTTTTTCTCTTTGGTCAGTCTTTCTATGAACCTGTTTCCACTCATTCTCTCCACTGCTCTGCTGAGTTCCCTGTTGAGCACATCTCTGCATTCTTCACTGTGGTAATTATATATTTCATTTCTAGCATTTTAAAAATATCAGTTCTGTGCCTTTGCCACCTATTCTCTTAGCTATTAACCAGAGCTATTTAAACATTCTGTCTGATAACAGCAACACCTAGATCACCCAAGGGGCTGTTCCTATTGTCTACACTTTTCTCCTAGTTTTCATTTATTTGGCCCTATTTACTAGCACTCCTGATAATTTATGATTGGATGCTAGATATTGTGGATAAAAATTGTATAGTCTCTGAATGATATTATCTTTATCTTTCATGGGATTTACTTTCCTTCTAACAGGGAGTTCTATGGGCTCAGATCACCCTGGTCCCATCAGGGACTGAGACAGTCCAGGTTCCTGTGGACAGCACCATTCCTAGTCTCCCCTTGCCTCCAGGTCCCAGCCCTCAGGGGTCTCTCTTTTCTCTCTAGTACCATGAGTTTTATGGAAGCTCTGCTCAGTTTTGTGGCCTCTTAGCTGACATTCTCCCGTTGGTTCCTTGGACTCTGATTGGACACAGGTTAGGAACTGGCAAAGGCCTCGAGGTGAAGCGCACTGCAGGACGCTGTGCTCACTTCCCCGTGGTTTCCATTTCTCCAAATTCTTGGCTTCTCCAGTGCTGCTGCCTTGGGAACCCAGGACTCTGATCTAACACCCTGTGAATGTGCTGAGTCTCTGCTTTCTCCACTTAGGATACAGCAGATGCTTCGATAGGAAAAGCAAGGAAGAATGTGGTGCTCTGCTGTGTTTTCCTCTTCTCTGAGCTCTTGGTCTCTCAAGTCCTGGCTGACTCAGTTGCTGTCCATTGTCTTTCAACAACTTGTTTTGCACTTTGTCCAGATTTTCTACTTGTTCTCAGCAAGATGGTTGGATTGACACAGGCTCCTCCACTAGAGCCAGAAGTGGAAGTCCTATAGCAAAAATTTTGAAGTAGAAGTTTCATCTCTTTTCTCTGGTCTCATTTAACCCACTCAGATAACGAAATACATGTTACCTGGGTCATCGCACTGAAATTAGAATGAGAAGATTGGGTTCCCAGAATCCACAGGGAAGTGTTCTGTGATGATGGTTCTTCTCACCCCAACTCCCCATCTGCGATATGGATACACAATACTCTCCTGTCTGTCTAACTGTCAAGGCTACTGAAATTACTTAAAGGAAGCAGAGGGAATTTTTTCTGAAAAAAGATTTTCTTGGTAATCTTCCTCACTCTAAGTAGTCCTGTGTGGGAACAGAGAAATGAATTCCTAAGTAAAATCCTGCTTCAACAACGAACAGCAATCCTTCTGTGTCGTGCCTTTGCTCACCATCCGTCCTCCCATCAAAGGAAACCGAGGAGGGGCGTGAGCAGATGTTAACTCCATGTGAAGCTGCAGTCCGAGCCCAACCTGTTAATATCCTGTAACATCCTTACGGGCCATGGTTTGCACAGTGTTTGGAGTGGATTTCGATGTTTTCTAAGAGGAAAGAGAAGTGCGTTTTGTTCCCAGCGGAGACTCTGACCTACATCGTGTGTGTCCATTCAGCCACCAGCAGGAGTTAGGAGAGTAGGTCTGTGCCTGTTGGCTTGAGCACAGCTGAGCACACACACAGGTGAGTGGTCAGTGTGTACAATCCTGGTCATCTTAGTAAGCCGAAACTGAGTCAACATTTTTCTACGTTAACCTAATCTAAAAATAACACTTTCATCTCTTATTAATAAGCTAGGTATTATCCAGTGTTTTGCTGTGGCTTCAGGGCCTCAGAATAGATCATGCTTTGATGATAGGGAGCTTCAAGTTATCTGACTCATTCGGGATGGGGCTGGCACAGAGCTGTGGTCTGTCCTGGGTCTTGGCTGGGGCAGGGCTCATCGAATCATTGGTCCTGTTCATATCACACAGGAGGAGCTACAGAAATTCTTGTATTCCATCTGGCAAGAAGCACCCTGTGGTTGGAGCAGGGGAGGGAAAAACCATCTTAAAATATTTTTTCTTTCTTCTAGTCCCACTAGGAGATTTTGTCCCATTGTTAATCCAAGTCATCAGCTAGAAGGAAAGCCAGGACGTCCTGGAGATTAACCCAGGGCGGCCATGCCGCGTGGGCCTGCTCTCATCGTGAAATCTGTGGCCATGCCGCGTGGGCCTGCTCTCATCGTGAAATCTGTGGCCATGCCGCGTGGGCCTCCTCTCATCGTGAAATCTGTGGCCATGCCGCGTGGGCCTGCTCTCATCGTGAAGTCTCTGCAGTTTGAGGATCAGGCCCTTCTCTCTTGATGAGGTCTCACGGGCCTTTCATTTCTTTTGCATTTCAAGAGACTCTCAGAGGACCCGAGCTACTGTCATTCTGTTTTGAAATTGCATAGGTAAGAAGGAAAGAGGAGGAAGCGGCCCCTACAGAGGCCCAGCACGGCCTCAGGGAAGCGAGGGTGCTGTGAAGGATGTGAGGCCTCCAGGGACCGGTGCCCCCGTCATCCGCTCAGCGGCAGGGCCGGCAGTTCCCGGACCAGGACTCACACATGTGCCGGAAGCTGCCCTGGGCCTCCCTCTCTGCTGACGCGCAGCACCCTGTTCCTAAGTCAGTCTTTACTCACCTGCCTGGGAGCCAGGGAGGGTTCTCCATCCCAGGGATGCATACACAGCAGAGCTGTCTTCCTTCTGCATCGTGTTTCTGCCCCCGATATCCGTGCATCCGTGGACCCTGCCCACCGCCTGCCCCATGCTTCTCTGCTGCGCGGGTCCCTGTCTACACGCAGCGCAAACAGTCCAGTCCGTCACTGTACTGAGAACTCCTGTGAGCAGGCCTCTTGTTCCGGGCTTTCTTCTGGGTCACCTTTGGGCCAGTCAGCATGGCCAGGGCAGCAAGGTGGTCTGTGTATCGTCGTCTGCGCAGGAGATGACTCTCGCCAGGAGGCCCTGAGTGTGGCAGGTGCAGGTGTCCTTCGGAAAGGGGCTGCCTACACCTTCTGTGGCTGGTCCAGGGTGATGAGTCTGCCCGCCCAGGCGCTGTGGAGCCGTACTCGTGTTTCTAGATGGAACCATTCGACTCACTTCTCTGAGCCTCACAGTGAAATGAAAAATCTTGTCCAAGTCTGGACGGCCCTCTTGTGCCAGCAGCATGGGCTAGAGTGGTCAGGGGACTCTGCTGGCCCAGAAGAGGAGGCAGAGAGCCGTCGGGCCCCAGCGTGGACAGGAGTCAAGATGGTCTTCCCGTGGGGACAAGTGAACGCATCCGGGTGACACGGAGGCGATGAGGTTGTGGGACAGGCCAAGCGAAACACGGGGCACCGTGCAGGTTGGCGGTTCCTTGGAGCAGGCTGTGCTCTGTCGGCATTAGGGGCCGGGGAACCCTTCCTGGTGGGCGGTCCTGGGTGCTGCGGGACGTCTAGGTTGCCCCCGGCCTCTGCTCACTAGACGCAGTAGCAACCCTGCCCCCAGCCGCAAGTTGTGAGAACAAAACTGTCCCCTGAGGCCATGGGCACTCTCAGTTGAGAACCCCTGCCTGGAGGGGAGCAGTCTGTGCGTGAGAAGCGAGAATTCTGTGCTTTGACACTGTGCATCAATCAGATTCAACCCCAGACTCTTGTAAACATTCAACGGACAAACAGAAGGACGATTAGAAAGCCCCCATCCCTCCTCCCGCATCAAGTTCACCATGATTCTCCACGTTGGTCCTGAGTAAATGTTGTCAGCTTAGACGGGATGGACAACGAATGCCTTGCTCTTTGGGGGACAGTTCCCCAGCTTTGCTTCCCACTCACGCTTTTAAATTTGTCTGATCTCTTTCGGGCGAATCTTGTGTATTTGCCAGTAACCCGGGTGCACCTGGTGAATTAGTGGTGGCGCACTTAAGGCCCTGACAATATTGTCTAACACGTCTGGGAACCTCTGGTCAATGGGATTTCAGGAAAACGTTAAACAGATTCCTACTGTTTTACTGACCAAAGTGAAACAAAATTAGGGAAGAAAATCTGCTAGGAGGAATCTCTGTAGCTCGAGGAAGCAGCCTTGACCCGACTGAGCATGAAGAAACCCCGTCACCATGTGGACCCCGGAAGATCTGAGTTGGAAGCAAACCCGGGAAAATGGATTCTGGACTCCTGATGGGGGCAGAGGCTGAGGCAGGAGGGGGCTGGGTTAGGAGGGACCCTGAGCCCTGGGGACTGGGGGGAGGCCTCCAAGCGGCTGGGTATGGGTGAGGGAGCCTGGAACAGAGGTTGCTACAGGCCAGGCCCTCCCCCTCCCCCGCCCGGAGAGCGGGGGGTGGGGTGGGGGGGAGACCGGAGTCTCCTTTCCTCCACCGACCGCTGCCCTGAATTCGCAAAGTGAGACCCAGAGGCTTGCGCGCAGCCTGAGAGCAGCCGGGCGTGGCCCCCGCCTCGTCCTCAGTGCCGGGGGCGGAGCCTGACCCCGAGGGGGCGGCAGAGGTGCCGGGCTGAACCAAGAGGCCTTGGGTCCCAGCAGGAGCCCCGTGCCCTCCCCACAAGAGTACACAGCCTTCCCCGCCCTGCAGTCCAGCCAAAGCAGCGACATGACGGACCGCTTTTCCCATTAGACGTGATTTATTGATCCCAGCGCAGCCTTTGATCTGATGGCGACGGGAGAGGAGAGAGAGGAGGGTGCCTAGGGCCGGGCAGCAGGGGGACGCCCGGGACCGGCTGGGGCGGGGGGACCGGAGGCCGAGGTCGAAGACACGGCCTGATCACGGCCCGCTCGTGGGCCGGGGCGACTCGGGGAGCTGGCCTCGCCCCTGGACAGCAGAGCTTCTCGTGGGCTCGTTGAAAACTCTGAACCTCTGTATTCGGCACTTTGGGGCATCTCGCCGTCTCCAGGTCGGGACGCTCTTCCAGGTCGCCCGCAGGTGATCTTGAGTGATGGCCCCTCTCGGTGGGTCCACTGTCCTGGCGGGGAACCCCAGGAGCTGGCTGTTCCGGGCAGCGTTGCTTTTGTTTGATTAACAGAGACTTGGACCTTGTTGTTCTTACTGCCTCTGCCTCAGAGGCTTCAATCAAAGGCCATTTGAAAACACTGCCGGCTAATTAGCTGATGATGCTAAAGGGTGACTCTCTCCTGGTGCCTGAAACCTGTCCCCTGAGATGCAAACATGCCACACAGGGGCTTGAATTGTCAAGGAAGTTGAAAAGTGTACAAATCACTTGCTGGGCAAGGCTCCCTGTCGACAAGCACAGAGGAACCCGCAGGCTGCAGGGGCACATCTGTCGCCCAGGGCTGGGGCCCGACGGGGATGAGTCATGGGCATCTGGTCGCTCGTGGGTGTGGAGACGGGGCTCGGGCATCTCTGCTGTGTTCATGGAAAACACTTAAAAATCCTTGAATTGGGACTTCAATTCAAGAAAGATAAGGCAGGTTTCAAATGCATGTTTGGTTCCCTTTTTATATGTGCTCCCTTTTTATATATTTTTATATGTGCTCATGATTTATGAATAGACCCTCCTTTCCTTTAGACAACAGCATCTCTTGAGCTCCAAACGTGTGTCAGAATCCTCCGAGCAGGGGCTTGCAGCCAGGATTGGAAACAAGGGGGAGATAATTACAGAGCAGCATCAAAGGTGCGGTGACAGGTGATGCTGTAAATTACACCCTGGCCCTTAGCGGGGAGGGTGGGGTGGGGAGTGAGGAGGGCTTCGTGCAGAGACTTCAAGGAACAGAAGGACGGGAGTAGGCACGTGCATATGACCGTGTCAGGGTCCTGGGCTCGCGGTCACCTGGGCCTGTTCACCTGCACTCAGGCAGCTACGCTCCTCCGACCGCCAGCACAGCAGACGGTGTCCTCCGTCTGGTCTACAGGACACATCGTTCCCCTCGCCCTATTCTTGATAAGATTATCCAGCGTTGATAACAACTGTCTTCAGCGTCAGCTGCTACCTGGCTTGGTCCCTGGCATCTGGGTAACTGTCTGCATTTGTGCAATAAACCGATTGGCTTGAGGTCTTACAGTTGACACGTGTAGGGATTTAGACAGAAGTTGAATGGGTTCACCTTGAACTACCAGCAAAAGAAAGGATTTGGTAATTAAATTAAGTTAACAAAAAATACAGGCATTTGCTTATGACTTTTAAAGAGAACTAATTGCCTTAAGGCCCCGTTAAGTATCCATTTACTTTCAAAATAATAAAAATATTATTTCACACGTTTTCTTAAATAGCTAGACATAAGTATCAAAGTCTAGTTCTATTATTTAAAGTTCAAATGGAAATTATTGTTAAAAGTCTATAAATAAGATTTTTACCAAATCACATCAAATAGTGTAAGTTAGGGTCATTTAAACCTTTTTTTTAAAAAATGAATTAATTAATTTATTTTTGCTGTGTTGGGTCTTCGTTTCTGTGCGAGGGCTTTCACTAGTTGCAGCGAGCGGGGGCCACTCTTCACCGCGGTGCGCGGGCCTCTCACTGTCGCGGCCTCTCTTGTTGCGGAGCACAGGCTCCAGACGCGCAGGCTCAGTAGTTGTGGCTCACGGGCTTAGTTGCTCCGCGGCATGTGGGATCTTCCCGGACCAGGGCTCGAACCCGTGTCCCCTGCATCGGCAGGCAGATTCTCAGCCACTGCGCCACCAGGGAAGCCCCATTTTAACCTTTTATTGCGTTATTAATATCAACAGAATGGCTCAGACCAAGGTCTTGAGTTGGTTGATGTAAACATTCCAAAGACGTGAACCCCTTTGAGAATCGGATGAAAGACAGAGACTTCTCAGAAAAATGCAAACGCACAGACAGCTCAGCAGACTGGTTTAAAGAATTTCTGACCCATGAGATGTCTGATTTTCTAGCTTGCGCGTGGGCACCGGGGTGCCAGGCTGGCACTGTCCCCGCGTGAGGCCCGTCCCTCTGGCGGCTCGTCCCCACCTCGGCAGTGCACACCGGGGTCTGAGGACCTCGGGGTGCCCTCTGGCTTCATTTGTTCATACCCTACCCCGCCTACTGCAGAACGTATCAGGGTCCCGTAATAAAGGCACAGACGCAGTAGGGAGAAACCGTGCTAGCGTGGATGACGACCCGAAAGTCGGATTGTGAGGTGGGAGGGATTTCTCCTCATGGACAGACAGACAGACTCACATCCCAGCTGACGGGGCTGTGGCTCGTGGGCCCCCGAGCCTGAGGCAGGCGGCAAGATGCTAAGGGAAACCAGAGCTCTTTCATCCTGAACTTACACCTGCTTTCTCCTCCGGGAGGTGACCGTAAACCCAAAGGGGCAGGACCCGTAGGAACCCACGAGAGGCTTCCAACCCCGCATAACAAGCGACGTGTTGCCATGACAGTAACTGAGTTATTTCGGGCGCGGAATCTGATGGCGTTTTGCGATACGAAGAAATGTGGGCTGAGTCATAGGACGTTGGGATGGATTATGGCTGCGGGGTAGCGTGAGGTATGAGAACGTGAAGCTGCAGGCTGGGGCTCTGGACGCAGAGGGACCCGGAGCCCCGAGCGCTGGGCACCAGCCTCGAAGGGTCCCCACTCAGCTCCTTGCTGTTTCTGGTCCCCACCCTGGCTCCCTTGGCTCGTCAACGCCGTCCCCGAGGGCTCGGCGTTGCTCTGGTTTCTGCCTTGCTCTGACTCTGGGACAACCTCTGACCTTTCCGACCTCGGTTTCAGCCCCCGTGGGGGAGGGGCTCTTACTAGACAAGTCGCCTGCCTTCCCTCGGGTCTACTTGGCGACTCCATGAGGGATGCTCCCCAACCCTTCCTCGTGTCTTTGCTCCATCCGTCCGGTTCACCCCCTCCTCGTTCCCGGGCCGCTGATCTGTTGCGGGGTTTCTGCTGTGCTCTCCAGGAACCAGTCCCCAAGCAGGAGGAGCGAAGCCTGAGCCTCTCCCCTTAATCCCCAGGTGACATGCACGTCTGAAGCCCATTCGCCCGAATACTTTCTGAACACGTGGCTCTTCATCCCTCAGCCTTCCTTTTGGAAAATCATCTTAAACTTTATTAAATTCTTAACTCTTAAGAGCATACAATGAGCTTGTTTGAGTGTAAAACCTTAACGAGGCCCCTGAGGGGCTGGGGAGCGGGTGTTTCTCTTTGCCCGGGCACCGTGGAAACCCTAGGACTGGTGAAGTCTCTCAAATGCAAACACTCTCCACCTGTTTCGCCCGAAGTTTAATTTTTCCAAAGTTTGGCCCTGAACACAGAGACCCTAAAAGAGGAGGCGACCCAGCAAAGTAAAAGTGTCGCCTCCCAGGTCTGACTTCATAACAGGCTTTCTATCTTACAGTGAACGCCTGGCACTCACTTTTCTTCAAGTTGTTCTTTTCAGCTAAACAGGGGACGTCAGCACGGGGGGCTGATTGCGCCTCCTCATTTTAACCATTTATTTCCATTTTTTCACCTGAGGCTCAGCATTTCCAGTGTGTGGAGCGCGTGACGGATGCTGCTTCACTTTTCCTTTGCTCTTGGCCGTTCTTTGCTAATATTCAAGGGCCTCTGGCAACAGACGTCCTCCAGGGGAGGAAAATGATGATTCTGGTGTCTGCAGAATAACAAGGATTTATCACAGTCAACGCTGGAAAAGCCAGCAGCTTCACAGCCACCCCTCCAAACTAACTTCACTTGCTGAGCACAGAGAGAGCAAGTGTGTTCAGAGAAGGCAGTGATACTGACATTTACCTGGAACCTGTCACCTCTGCGGTATTCCTCCCCACATCCTCGCTAGAGGAACTACAAAAAGTGAAGGGGAGGAAGAAACCCAGGTCCTTACTTTTCTGGCCTCCCTTGTAACCAGGGATGACGTACTGGTCGCAGTGACAGATCATAAGCCCAAAGCTACTGTGGATCTCTAGGAACGCTGCTTCTTTCCTGGTAAAAGGGGGCAGATGTGGTCTTTTGGTCCTGCCTTGAATGTGAATGTGACGGTTGGAGCTGCAGCAACTGTCTTGCAACCATGAGGGAGAGGGTAAAAGAGGTGCAGAGATGTGAGTCCTGGCAGTGCTCAGCGACTGTACCCACACTAGCAGCTGCTTACACTGAAGCTTATAATGTTGAAAATTGAGCCCTTCTTTTAAAGCTATGGTTCATGTTTCTGTGCAGCTAAGTGCTTTCCTAACTGAGAATCTCTCAAATATTTTTGTTGCAAGTGAATTGAATCAAGGCCCACTCTCTGCTCTTCCTCCTCTTGCAGACCCAAACACATACTTCTATCCATTTGTTTCAAACAGTATTTCTGGAAATCTGTGTGTGTGTGTCGAAGCCCACCCGGGTTCACATGGGTTAGAACGCGCCTGGTTGGAGGGTTGGCGGGGTCACCGCCCTCAGAGCCTGCAGAGGAGCTGCAGCTGAGAGTGGCCAGGGCTGGCAAGGAAGGCCGGTCACGGAGGGGCTGGTGTGCAGGAAAGGGCTCAGCTCGGGGCCTGCCCCGAGCTTCCTGCCCAGCCTCGCCCTCCCCGCGCCCTGCCTGCTCTTGTGCGGATTAGCGTGAGGGCTGCCCATTTAACCGTCAGAGTCTGACATGGTCAGACTTGAAAATCATGACTTTTTCCTTGTTCCAGACGTGAACAAATCAACCTTGATCCTCCACGGCCACTCCCTCGCTAAATTAGCAGAGTTTACATAACCCACAGTCGGCAGTTTACGCTGGGCGCCACTCAACCCGATTACGTGGCCCACATCCCTCCAGGTGGAATTTTCCTTCTGTTTGTTAGTGTGTGAAGGCAGAAGCTGTGACTGTTTCTTCTGCAGGACATTTTCAGCAGTGAGCCCGTGGTAAACCTTGCTTTGAAAGGGCTGTCACGGGGCCAGCATCCCCCTCGAATTATCCCATTTAATTGTTGTAAGGTTCCCTGGGGGTGGGTCCTATTATTTTTCCCCCTGATAGATGAGGAAAAAAGGGCTGCAAAGTGTTGGCGTTCGGGGTCTGTGCCCTAAACAGTGTCTGTGTGGCAGCATCTCCAGAGAGAGGTGGGCCATAGCCCAGACCCCACGCGTCCGGGTTTTTGAGAGATTCTGGCTCAGGGCAGGAGCACGTGGTCACTGATGAGGGAACTTGGCTTTAGGATGGTGGAACCACTGAATTTTCAACATGGTGGTTGGGAGGCAAAGGGTCATGACCTTCAGGATTCACTTTTTCCAGTTTTCTCCACTGGAGAGAGAAGAGTGTGATCTAGCCAGGGTAAGCAGCCACCGTGGTCCAGCTCTCCCGGCTCCCGTCAGCACAGGTGGTACCAGGGGCTGAGTGTCTGTTTGCTGTGGTGTCTGTTTTCCCCCAGCACCACTCCTGGTCCCGGTGGCTGAGGTTCTCACGGTGTCCTGGTAGCTGGGCCCCTTTCACTGTTGCTCTGATGGCATCAAAGCAGTGGTGGGCGAAGTGCTGGCTCTGGCCGTGTTTCTCCACACGCCCTGTGAAAAGCAAGTGAGCAGCAGCGTGATGGTGTCTCGTCTTGACCCTGGAGAACAGGTCCTGGGCACATTTGGGAGAGGGAGTGGGGCCCCCCCAGGCTCTCCCGGCTGCCCGTCAGCCCCAGGAGAGGACTTGGGCGGGGGCCCCACTGGACTGGTCGCGGTTTGCGGGACAGCGTCATTGCCTGCCAGAAAGAGGGGCAGAAAATCGTGCTTATCTAGACTTGACCGGGTGACAGATACTTTCTCCAAAATGCAGGAAATGAGCCTGTTTCTTTAGGGAAGAAAACTAAAGGTATTTATTTGCCAATGATAAACTTTGAGTTTTGAAGTGAAAACTAGAATTTGGGAAACTTTTATTCACCACTCTAAGCTTTTACACCTTCCCCAAACTGCAAGATTTTTCTAATAAGATCAGAGATAATATGAATTCGAACCAAAAAGCACACTATTGCAAAAGGTTGAATGCAAAGCTGATATGAGTCCAACAACTCCCTATTAAGCTGGATGTGAAAGAGATTTGCAACAATGAAAATAGGCCCCCTTTTCTTTTCTGAGAAAATTTTCTTGTTAAAAAATTTTTTTGAATTTAATTTTTTTTTTTTTGGAAAACATAGTTTTTCCTGATAAGGATATGTACATTAGCATGTAATAAATTTACTAGTTTATTTTAAATGAATGAGTTAATAAATATTTAAAAACCTTATCTATCTAGACACATGTATATACACATATATGTTTATGTACAGATATATTTATAAAAGCTATTTAGGGGACCCTTAATAATTTGTAAGCATGTAAAGGAGTCCTGAGTCCAAGAAGTTTGAGAATGATGGTCGAGGGAACTGGTAAAGGACTCTTGGGGGTTTCCTAGGTCTCTTTCTTCCTCTGGTGGCTGGGAAGAGGGGTGGCTGGACGCTAAGATACGATCTCTGCCTTGTCATCCGGGTGGAGTTTGATATTCCTATGGGCCCTAGTATTACAGCTGTCGTTTCCTCCAAATTCTCTCCATAACATTCGGCTGAAACCGGCTTAGCCAAGAACACACACACACACACACACACCTGGGCCTGGGTCCCTCTATCTCTGAACTGATGTGCTGGCCGCACCCCAGCATGGCCCGGGGCAGAGTTACTTCTCCTGGGGAACTTCACACCCACCACACCACTGGAGCTGGTGGAGTCCACACACCCGCCCGCAGGTTTTACTGGTAGGGGATGCTGGTTTGGAACGTCTGGCACCTTTAGTGCCTTTGGTTCTCCAACAGTAAGATGGGGTGAGAGCCTGCGGCCAGCTCCTCCCCACGCTGTCCGGTGATGTCACGTTGGCCGTAACTGGAGTATTTCCATCAGAGAGACTGGCAGATGCTATGAATCAGGGCTTGGGGTTTCCACAGAACCAGTGATCACATACTTAGCTGCACATCTCTGCTTTATTCCTCATCACCTTGCAGAGAAATCAAAAGAAAGCAATTCTAACAGTGCCTGGCAGTAAGCGCCCAGTGGAAACCAGGTGCTGCTATCACTGTTACCGTGTTTCCGATGCACAGGTAATTCTGACCCACACCAAAGTTTGAGAACCACCATTTTGGCAGAAAAGGGTGGTTAGTCTTTGTAAAAAACACAGGATTCCTCCCTGCCTGGGGCGTCCTTCACAGGACAGCTTCCTTCACAGCCTGGACCTGCAGGATTGGGGCAATCATGCGCAGATGGTGCTGGGGCGTCTGCACCCTACTCGCTTTCCTTATTTGGGGGTGGGAGGTTGCCAGCCCCACGCGGGAAAGACTTACGGCCTGACGTGCAGACTGAAAAGTGCCTCCTTTCTTCTTTCAGCTGAGGGGTGGGTTTGGCTAAAGAAGGGCTTCCTTATGGGTGGGTGGGTGGCAGATACGGGGAGGGCCTTGTAAAGGGAAGAGGAACTCAAGGGAAAGGGTCACAGATGCCCCTGTGGACCAGCCTTGTCTCCTCTACCCCTGCTGATACCCTCATGCGAGACCCCAAGAGGACAGAGCCCTCCCCAGGTCCATCTCAGCTGTAGGACGAGGTAGGGGCCGCCCAGGCTCCATCCAGAAATATCTCAGAGGACCTTCCCACTACCTGTTCTGGAGGCAACTCCAATACCCTCAGAACTGCAGCCTTAAAAGGCTTGCCTTGAAATCAACCCAGGTATTTTCTTTCCATTTTGCTTCTTGAATCAAAGAATCGGTCTCTAGAAAAATGTTTCAGTCGCTGAACTTTGTGTATATTAACAATTTTGTGTTACACTAAACCATTAACAGAGCTTCGTTTTGTTTTCAGTGCCAAGTGAGCATTTCTGGGGTCCACACTTCAACATAGCTGCTCAAAAGGTCTGAGGACGTCCTTTTGGCTGATAGAGTCCCAGAGGCACGGTGCTCCAGACACCCCGGGTTTATCTAGGTCAGAGCTTTGCCTCCGAGCACGAAAGCTCCTATCTCATCCATCAGGTTTTCCTAGGAACCAGTGCAAACATTTCTCTAAGTCGTTTATTGCCAAGGTTTAGACACTGGTTTACTTTTACTCATGAGTGATCTTAGGCAGATTTGATTTAAAGCCTTTGATTCTGTTAAATCCAATTTCATTTAGGAAGAAGGAGAAAGAGGTGGGGGAGGGAGGGGGGAGGGAGAGAAAAAGAAGAATGTAGCCCGCTGTCTAGTTTAAAATAGTGCTGATTTAATTATGTGTTTCAGATTAATTTTTCCATTAAGTGAGGAAGCACAATATTGATTTGTTTTGTGTGTGACCGTTACTAACTGAAGTGGATACTTGTCAAGTTATTACAAGGTGAAGTGTCTCTAACTAAACATATTAATCATGGACTGGAGAGGGTATTTTCACGCCCTGTGCTTATTAGAAGGATGGGCGCTATCATAGTCAAATCATACACACTTCAATTGCTTTGCTCAACTCAAAGTAGCAGGCTTACATATTCTGTATGTTTTCCCCATGTTTATTTTTGTAAAAACAACACATGGATTTTGAATCTGCTTCATGTTTCTAAACGTTACATCGGATCATTTAAAATAAATCTCAAATGGGCTTTCTTCCCAGTCAAGGTGGAAACAGAGTGATGAATTGTCGTTAACTCCACTTCGCCGTCCTCGTCTTTATCTCTGAACCAGAAAAGAGAGACGTGTACCTAATTTACCAAGCATTAAATGATTTTCTTCAATTTTATCTAAGTTAGCTCAAGAGAGGAAAATGTTTTTACAGGTGTAGAAGCTTCTGATGTTAAAATCGTCCTCACTTCAGCGGCTGCTGTGACCGTAGGACCTTAATCGTCTTGCAGTCGCTCACCGGCGACTTTTAAAATAACCCAAACACCCAACTACATTTGACACCATTATTCCTTGGTGCTAAACGTCTTACATTGGACCCCGGTGAGCCCCTGACATCCTCTTTCCAGTATAACTGCTTTTCCTTCACAGCAGTTAAGGACATTGATGTCAGAACCGAGTAGTTGAAGGAGGTTCAAGAAAAGGACCTGGAAATGAGACATGACAGGCTTGCACTATTGGTGAACTTGCTTGAAGGTCCACACGATCGTGTCATGTTCTACTAAGAATAAGCATTCCCACCACGATGATCAGTTTCAGCTTTGACGTGGCCCAAGCAGAGCTGTCTTTGAACACGTTGATCGAGCAAAGGTCTTGGTGTTTGTATTAAAAGTTAGTTTTCTGTGTGTCCTTTGCCACTTAGTAGGGCTCAGCCCTCCTGCTTTGCTCCAGCATCTTCGGGTGGTGGGGAGCTCGGCAGCCTGGGGATGGTCCCCCCCAGGCCGTGTGCGTCCTGACTCCCGAGCCCCCCACTCTCCTCTCCGCGGTCCCAGCGCTTCTCACGCGGGGACCTCCCTTCTCCTCAGGGACCGCTGCCTGCCTCGCTCTAACCTTCCCTCTCGTCTGACTTGCTACAACCCTGGAGCAGACCCTTCACGGGCACGTGTGTGTCCGTGGGGTGGGCGTGTCCCTTGCGGGACCTGGTGGGAAGCTGGGGCTCTCCTCTAAGGTCACCGCGCACACACACGTGTGGGGACAGCCAGAGGGCTCCTGGTCCAGTTGAGGGTCCACGGACCCCAGGTCAGCAGCCCCTGTCGGGAATTTTCACTTGGGAGAGGCTCACGCCTGGTGGGACGCGGGACGCTGCTGTGTTCTTCCTGCTGCCTTGCCCGTAGGGCTTTCGAAATACTCACTGTTTTCTAAAATGTTTGCCTCAGTTTTGTCTCCGTGATTAGAGTGTAAGCTCCTTGAAGGAAGGGACAGAGGACTTTGATGACAAGACAACCACTTTGACTAAACAAGGTACAGTAAATGTAGTTGAACACCCGTCGGCCAGTCAACATTTAAATGGGAAGCAGGGCGTGTTTTGTGCCTAAAATGACACACTTTCGGTACCAGGGCACATCTGATCCTGGAGGAAGCTCGATGAGCGTGGTGGCATATTCTCTGTGATTTTAGGGAAGGGAGATTCCCACCCATCCCCCTCATGCCTGGAGGGGCCGACCCAAAGGCAAGGAGGGGCTCGGCAGGTATGAGAGGGGACAGAAAAAGACGAAGGAGAGCAGGGGAAGCAGGGGACAGAGGAGAGGAGGGCAGGGGCCAGGGGCCGGCCAAGGGGCCACACTGGTGCGTGGTCTCCGAATTCAGGCTCCTGAGAACTTCTTGGAGCAATTATCCATTCCTACCTTGTCCATGGCGGTCATGAGACACCCCCCGTGCAGGCTGAGTGTCACCTGCTGTGGCCACTCACCTGTTGGGTCCCAGCCTCGGAACCAGGTAGCTTTGCTTCTTGGTTTCCCTTCGCCCTTACGTTCTATTGTTGCTCCGAAGGCCAATGCGTATCTGCTGGGGTTTATTCCATCGCGCGGCTGCTGCTTCCAAGTAGCGGCCTGAGGCTAGTGTCGCACTAACCTGGCCTTTGCTGCCTCTCCCGGAGGACCCCACCCTTAGAAGGCTCTGAGGAGTTTCAGGTCAGAGGACGAGAACCATCCTGGCATTCGATGTGTATTTGCGCACGCATTTAATTTACTTGGGGAGAAGAGCGGCTACTACCCAAGCAAATATAGTAATTGGCCCGATTAGCGATAAAGCTGGAATCGGCAATTTAGGAGACTCAGAGTCAGCATGCTGGGCGAATAGCTGTTGCATAAGCTGTTACTGTTGCCGGCACCTACTTGAGCTGCTGTAATTAACTCCACTTTAATTATTAGACTCATGTTCGTTCCCTCCTGGGCCTTTGTATTTATAAGCACGCAGACAAGGGCTCCTTATTAAGCATGTTGAGGGAGAGGTACACCCGACAGCCCGGTGCCAGGCCCTGGACCCCAAAGGCTGGTCCTAAAGTCATGAGCTGAGCAGGGCTTGGCTCACCTTTTCTCTAAAAGGCCGAACAGCAGCTGCTTCGGGCTTTGTAAACCAGGCTCAGGGGAGGCTGGTCACGGAGGCTGCCTGATGGGGGCGGGGCTGTGCACCAATAAAACGTGACAAAAACCGGCCAACTGTCCGAGAGATCATAAGAACATTTGAGCAAATGGAAGTCAGCCAGTGGGGACCGCGGACCGGGCGGCTGCCTGATGCACAAGGCGGGAGCTTTGGGCCACAAACTGTTGACGTTCCCTTCTGACGCTTAGAGGCCTTTGCTTTTCTCTTATTCCTCGATTCTTAGTTCAAGAGCTAAGGTTGCTGAAGGAGGGACGTTTCTAAAGGTCCAGGTCAGTAGCCTCGGCCGCAGGCCAGGCCGTGCCCCTGCCGGCTCCTGTCTGCACTTTCATGGCTGCTCTCGGGCTACAAAGGTGGGGCAGTAGTTGCTGCAGTGGCTTGGTGGACGGCGCACAAAGACCACATATTTGCTCTCTGGCCCTTTACAGGAAGCGTCTGTGGGACCCTGCTGTACACAGGCAACTGCAGTCGTCTCTCAAAGGGAAATACGATGTGTGTGGTCAGCTGTGTATCATCACACATGCAACAAGTACCTGTGTCACGAGTGGACTGTTCACAGATAAGCCTGATAAACGTGTGAACACAGGTTACGGGTTATGATGCCACCAGAGAGGATCCGCGTTGCGTGCCTGGATTCCGGGCAGCCGCCTCGCTGCGCACCATCCCCACAGGAGGCTCCTGCTTCCCCACTGGTGGCCGCGCGGCTGGGGGTCAAGCCCGCCCGTCGTCAGAACCAAAAGGCCCCAGAAGGTGCAGGAGGAATGGCCGGAGGAGGCCACCTGGGGACAGATTCCACACGCACATCTTACAATAAGGACTTAAATGAGCTTTTCACCCAGAGTTTTAAAGTGCGGGTATTTGCACCGTGGACGGCTGTCTCCCTGCCTGCAAGACTTAGGGAAGCTTTGGAGAGGGCTCAGAGCCCCGTCAGCGCCCCCTCCAGGGCCTGGTGGGTCACCCACGGTTTACACCCGCTGTCATTTTCTCTCCTGGTTTTCCAGGCTTTGCTGGATGCTAATTCATTGTCCAAACATCCCCCAAAGTGGGCTTTGTAGAGTTGAGAGACACAGCACCGCGGGGGAACGCTGAGAGAGGCCTCGGTCACCGGTCCCGCAGGTGAGGAGACAGGCTGGGCGCTGACTTTCCACGCGCACTGCCCTTGGGGCCGTTTTCTGCGCCATCAGTGGTCTTCCAAATAGAGCCCTCTTAAATAAAACGTGCCAACATATGAGCCCAGGAGGATGCATCTGCCGCTCCCGGGCCCAGACGGAGGGGGTGGAGTCACCTGGAAGGCCGTCGGGCACCCAGACCCTTGGCGGGGCCCTGTCCCAAAGCCCGGCTGGGCCCATGCCTCCTGTCGAGGCTGCCTGCTCAGGCCTCCGAAAGGACTCACAGCACCCTTTCGGTTGCCAGACGTCGGTGTGATGGGCAGGGCCTGGGCCGGCCCCGCAGCATCTTACGACAGGGGCTCCGTCTGTGGCGCCTTTGGGGGAGTTTCTCCACGAGAGACTCCATGCAAGGGTCTCACCGACCTTTGCTGCCAGCCCCATGCCCTCCCAACCCCCGTTATTCATCTGCAGGACAGCGTGGGTCATGAAAGGGGTGGCCCAGGCCCCTTCACGCCTGTCCTGTGAGTCAGCGCCGAGGCTGCCGCGGCCTGAGCCCCCAGGGCCGTGCTGCGGGTCGGAGGCCCAGGAGGTGGGAGCTCAGACGCGGCCGATCTGCCCTAGACGAGGGACGAGATAGTAACGTGACCGTTTATGCCCGTTTGTGACCACACTGCTCCTGTCGTGCCGGCCAGACGTGCTCCCCAGGTGACCAGGCAGGAGGGGGCCTTCTGGGACTGGCCTTGGGCGGCCCCTTCTCAGGGCAAGTCAGCGGCCCCGGCGGGGCCGCCTGGGCAGTGACCCCGCCCCACCTGGGCAGTGATCCCACCCCACCTGGGCAGTGACCCCGTCCCCACTTGGGCAGTGACCCCGTCCCCCGCCTGGGCAGTGACCCCGCCCCACCTGGGCAGTGACCCCGTCCCCACCTGGGCAGTGACCCCGTCCCCACTTGGGCAGTGACCCCGTCCCCCGCCTGGGCAGTGACCCCGCCCCACCTGGGCAGTGACCCCGTCCCCACTTGGGCAGTGACCCCGTCCCCCGCCTGGGCAGTGACCCCGCCCCACCTGGGCAGTGACCCCGTCCCCACCTGGGCAGTGACCCCCGTCCCCACTTGGGCAGTGACCCCGCCCCACCTGGGCAGTGACCCCCGTCCCCACTTGGGCAGTGACCCCGCCCCACCTGGGCAGTGACCCCGCCCCACCTGGGCCCCCTCTGCCTGCTGCTCCTGCAGGCGGTGACCCAGCAGGAGAAGCCGGTTAACCAGCAAAGGGGACCTTGACCCGCCTGCGGGACTGGAGAGACGAGAGTCCCTCTGGAGAGAAAAGGGCCGGGGCCCACGCTCTCCCCGTGTCTGTCTCTGTTCCAAGCGTGCGTGTGTGTGTTTCCGTGTGCACGCGTGCCGGGGCGTCTCGAGGAGGAGCCCACGCACATGCCCTGTGCCCCGGTTTGCCGGCAGTGGAGGGGCTCGTGTCTGCAGCCGCACGCCGCTCCTTCCGCCTGCAGGCAAGGTCAGCCCGTCTCAGTCCGCAGGTGCCGCTGCGCTTGGAGACTGCCGCCAGCCCCAGGGTTCCGGTGAGTTCACTGCTGGGCCTGGCGAGCGGCGGGGGCTGTTCTGCACGTGCACGTCTGCAGGAATCCCAGCCTTCTCCTCTGCGGACACAGGAATCCCAGCCTTCTCCTCTGCGGACAGAAGGTTCTTGGCAGGAAGGATGAGGCTTTCTCTTCTGCTCACGTTAGTTGGCCACCTGCTCCAGGGAGGCCAGGTTTGCTGACTTACAGGGACTGATCTGCAGTCAGGGGCTGCATTCCAGCGCGGGCAGGGCCCGGGTCTGCGCCGCAGCTCCTGGGACGCGCTATGCTGGTGGGCGGGGCCGAGGGGCAGCGGGGCGCGGAGCGCTGTCGTCTTCACTGCGCTTTAATGATGGGGTGAGCATGTTGGGGCCGCAGCCAATAGGTGAGGATAATTACGCGGGGAATTCATGCACCCCGGCCCCACGTTATCACTCACACCCGCCCTCCCAGCGCTTGGGGGCCGGAGAAGTGTCAGGATGGTTCCAGGGCTGGAGACCCCAGCTTCCTGGTGAAGCGCACGTCTGGCAGAGTCCTGAGAGCACTGCTGCTAGATCTGAAGAGGTCAGCAACCTGATTTTAGGAGAAAAGCACTCCTTTTCTTCCCAGGTTGCCCTCGAGGGAAAACTGGCTCAGAGGGAATTCACTTCCGGGGCTAACTTGCAGGGGCAGCAAGTAGGGGTTTTGTCTCGGTGCCCTCTCGAATCTCCTTTGTGAACTTGGAACAAAAGCCCCCAAATCGCTCTTGGTGCCCCTGCCTTCTCGGTGGGGGTTGGGGGTGGGGCTGGCCAGAAATGCAGCGCACGGCCACCCGGTCATGAAGCGGGAGACACAAGCTGTGTTTCCTTCCTTTTGTACCTTGGCAGTTTAACAGGGCATTGGTGGGAGGAGCTCCAGGGCCCTGGGTGAGGATGAACCGCGTCCCAGGAACATGTGCCGCCGGGCGCCATGTGCATCAGGGGCGTCTAATCTGAGCGGCGACTGCCCCTCTGGGTATTTTCCTGTGGACGGTTTTGATATGGAAAGGAGCGGCTTACACGGTGGGCCTAGCTTAGTCTGCTATATTTAGCTGTTAAAAAGAGTTCTCTCTGATCTCTTTTGTGGGAACGGTCCTCTGCCCCAGCTTCTCTGTTACCCACTCTGCAGGGTGTGACAGCTGAGGCTGGTCACGTGGAAAAACAAAACAGGCTTCTCGCGTTGGGGAGAGTGATCGTATTTTATGCGGTGGGAAAAGTAAGGAGGAAGATAGGTTCTTTGAGCTACAAGAAGAGCCTGAGAGAATGTCCAGTCGAGTGGTTTTCAGCTTTCCTGCAGCCCTTGGTCCTCCAACATGAGGGCGGATGCCCGGGGCAGGGGAGGCCGTGGGAGCCCCTGCTCACGTGGTCACTCTGTCCTCTCTGGCCATGATGATCGACGACGAGGCCCAGCCTTGAAACCTGCTCCAAAGTGAGCACATCTATTTGATTTCGTCTCATTTTTATTTATTTATTTTTTTGTGCAGGTATAAACACAATTATTTATTTTTGGTTTTATCAAGGTCATAGTCATTCTATATAAACTCTTGTATTTGTTTTTTAGCATCTTTATTGGAGTATAATTGCTTTACGATGGTTCGTCTCATGTTTAAAGAAGTCATTTCTGCAACTTTTTACAATTCATGTAATAGATTGATATGGTCAAATATATGCATATAAGTAACTTATAAATCGGTAAATATACATCTTCAGGGTATAGGTATATTCAAAGATCCTCCTGGAGGAGGGACAGACAGTTCAAAAGTTTGGAGGCCACCGTGTCAGTGGCCACGTGTGGACAGCACGGCCAGTACACTAACACCCTGCTTTTGCCCCAAGGAGGCGGGAGATGCGGGGCTTTGCAGACAGGTGGCTGCTGTTCAGACGGGTGGGCGCCCAGGATGCCACCTCGCACACCAGGGCCTGCGCATCACAGCAGGCTGCCTCTAGGCCCCGAGCTTGCACAGCTGACGACTAAAGTGTCAGGGCCCCTCAGGAGAGCTTCGCTGGGTACAAGCCCCCGGGGTGAGGCTTCACAGCCCAGTCCATCCTCATCTGGCTTTGCTTCTTCCTCCAGAGAAGTTAATCAACCTCCTGCACAAACGTCTTTTCTTATTTTCTCCCTACAAATAGATCCATCAAGATCAAACTTCAAAAAAAAAAAAAAAAAAGAGCTAGTTTGTCGTCACATAAGGAAGAAGAAAGAATGACCAAAAGTAGAATTTGGGTGTGTCTTCTGTCTGTGACCAGGCTTCCCTGGTCTGGGGTTTGAGCCTCGTCTTAGACGCTGGTGAGAGCTGGATGGAACTCCCTTGTGAAGAAAGGCTTACGGGAAGGGGGGGACCACAGGACACCTGTTGGGGTTTTGACCAGATGCTTCAGATGTGGATCAACTGAGGGGAACTGACGTCTTGACAATATTGAGTCTTCCAGCTCACGAGCAAGGTGTGTCTCTGCACTAATACAGGACTTGAATTTCCTCAGCAAAGCAGTGTGGGTCTTACGTACCTGTGTCAGACTTACTTGTGAGTTTGATGCCATTGCAAATGGTGATGTGTTTCTAGTTAAAATCCCCAACTGTTCCTCATTCATTGCAGTGCAGTCACCTCCCTGTGTCCGCGGGTGATGCGTTCCAGGGCCCCTGAGGGCACCCAAATCCAAGGACACTCAAATTTCTCTATCAAATGTTTGCGTATAACCTACACACACCCTCCCATAGACTTTAAATCATCTCTAGATTGCTTGTAATGCCTGCTACAATGTAAATGTTATATAAATACTTGTAAATACGATGCTACGTATATAGGTCCCAGGATGTGGAAAATTCAAGTTTTGCTTTTGGGAACTTTCTGAAATTAAATATATGTATTTGGTCTGTGGTTGGTTGAATCTGAGGGTGCTGGACATGCAGCTATGAAAGGGTGACTGTGTATAGAAATGCATTTGATATTTAATACTGACCTTGTACCCTGCACCCCTACTTTTACTTGTTAATTCTTGAATCTTTTTACTTAGAGTTCACTAGATTTTCTGCGTAGGTGATTATGTTGTCTGCAAATAAGACAGGTTTAGTTCTTCCTTTCTCATCTGGGCCCATTTGATTTCTTTTTCTTTCCCTGATGGATTGCTGGGACCCCCCCCCATTACAATAGTGAGTACAAGTGGTGAAAGTCATGTCCTTGTCTTATTCTTGATCTCAGGAATAAAACTGTCAGCATTCCACCATTATGTGCACTTTATCAGAGTGAAGAAATTTCTCTCCTATTCCCAGTTTACTGTGAAGCTGTATTTTGTAAAATACTTCTGTGTCCGTTGAGATCATCATGTGGTTTTTCTTTTTAGTTTATTGTAATATGGTAAAATACATTGACTGATTTTTGAATATTAAACCAACCTTGCATTCCTGGGTCAAGCCTCACTTAGTCATAATGTATGTGTATGTATATGCATATATATAAACATAGATGTAAATATTCTAGACAAAATGTCAGCCAATCAAATACAATATACACATAATATTGGAGAGTACATATATTATTATATATTGGATTTGATTTGCTCACATTTTATTTAGAACATTTACATCTATATTCATGAGAGATATTGGTATATTTCTTTTTCTTTTTTTTTTTTTGAGGTACATGGGCCTCTCACTGTTGTGGCCTCTCCCGTTGTGGAGCACAGCCTCCGGATGTGCAGGCTCAGCGGCCATGGCTCACGGGCCCAGCCGCTCCCCGGCATGTGGGATCTTCCTGGACCAGGGCACGAACCCGTGTCCCCTGCATCGGCAGGCAGACTCCCAACCGCTGCGCCACCAGGGAAGCCCTCTTGTAATGTTTTTACATAGTTTTGATATCAGGATAACACTAGCCTCAAAGATGAGTAACTATGTAGTCTTTTTAAATTTTTCTGGAAGAGTTTGCACAGAGTTGGTAATATTTCTTTCTTAAATGTTTGCTAGACTTCCCCTCTGAAGCCATCTAGGCCTGAAGTTTCCTTTTTTTAACTACAAATTAAATTTAGTTAATAGATATAGAGCTGTTTGGGTTATGAACTTCTTAAATGAGAGGTGGATTATCTCTTTCAAGGAATTAGTCCACTTCATCCAAGTTGTCAATTTTAGATGCATAAAGTGTTCATAATATTCCCCTATAATTTTTTATTATCTGTAGAATCTGCTGTGATGTCACTAGCTTCACTCCTGATACTGGTGTTTGTTTCTTCTTTCTTTTTTTTCTTATTCATCTGGCTAGAAGCTTATCAATTTTGTCGATCTTCTCAAACAAGAAGTTTAGTTTCACTGATCTTGTCTCTTGGTTTTCTGTTTTTACTGCACTGAACGTTCCCTTTGATCTTTATTATTTCCTTCCTTCTGCCTGATTTGTCTTCAATTTGTTCTTCATTTTCTAGTTTCTTGAGGTGAACACTGAGGTCACTGATTTGAGGCGTTTCTTCTTGTCTGATATAGGTGTTCAATACTAGAATTTCCCCATAAGTTCTGCTACAGCAGCATTCCACAAATTCTGATATGTTGTGTTGTTATTTTAATTTCATTCAACAGCCTTTTCTTCTCACCTACCTAAATCTGGAAAGTGCCCAGCCTAATTTATAACACAGGTTTTGTGCTCAACAAATGTTAATTCCCTTGCATCTCATATATCATTTGAATGTTCCCCAGTAGACACTTAAGAAATCCTCATTAAATGAGTACATAATAACAGATAACATTTATAGAATACTTACCACATGCTAGGTACTAAGGTACGTTCTTTTCAAATTATCTCGTCTTATCCTTACTACAGTTTTATTAGGCAGGTACTACTATTGTTCCCATGTTATGGATGAGGAAGCTGATGCCGACAGGTTACATAAGTTGCCGTAGGTCCCAGAGCCAGAAAGGGGAGAACCGGAGCCTGTGTGTGTCCATGGCATAGCCCCTCCCCACGTCCATCCCAGGAGAGGCTCCCACCTCACCTGCTTCCTAGCAGTCACTAAACTCAGTGTTTGAGGCCCATTTTGTGGTCAGAACTGTAGCTGGGAATTAACAGACACAGGTCTTTTACCTACAAGGTTAGAGTCCAAGTGTGAAAAAAAACAACAAAAAAGCAACATGAGTAGCAGTCAGAGCTCAGAATGATGTGGGATAGACTCTAAAGGGAATGGAAATTTAGGGAAAGCAGAGAGCGACAAAGCAGGGGCAGTTAAAGAGAGAAGACTTCCCGGAAGAAGGGGACCCCACGGACTCTGAACAAGGGTAAGATGTGAACATCCCCATAGGTTCCCCCAAAGTGTGGCCTGAGCGTGGGAGCGAGGGAGGGCAGAGGGTGAGCTGGAGGGCTGAGGCCACAGAGGTCGGCCCCCAAGGCCCCAGTAAAGAAGACGGATTTTATCCCAGGTGTGTTTGGAAGCTATGGGCAGGTTTTAATAGTAGGTAACATGATCCTGTCAACATTTTAAGGTCACTTGGCTGGAGAATGGGGGTGTGGGGCAGAAAGAACAGTTAGGGGACGAGCCTTCCTGAGACACGCAGTGGGACCGCTGCTCCGTGGGGCTCCGTGGGGTTGCAGGTCAGGCATTTGGAGTGGGCCAGGCAGCTCTGTGTGATGTCCCCTGTGTGCCAGCTCCAGGTCAGGCATAGGGTGGGTTTCTGAGAGGGAGACAAAGGATGTCAGTGCAGCATTTGCGGGAGGTCGGTTACAACGATGGTCGTGCATGTGGTTAGACCAGGATGGAAGCACAGCTGGAGGGGCTGATGGAGCGGAAACGGGTACCATCGTTGGACCGAAGTGTGGATCCCGACAAAGAATCAAGACCAAGGGCAAACCTGAGCGAGTGAGTTTAAGAGGAGACGGTGGTGGGGAGAGTGTGGCGTGGCTGAAGTTTCAGAAATGGGAGCTAAGTTTCAATGAAAGTGGTGCAAACTTTATATACATGTTTTTCACATACACAAAGCCTTTTTCAGGACCCCAACTTCCCCTCCAGCTATGACCTTACATGCCTTCCGTTTACCATCAAGCTTCAAACTGCTCTTCTTGATGACGCCAGTGACCCACACAGAGTGACTTGAAGATGCAAATGTCACCATTTCACACCATCAAAGGATAATGAACTCCCTTGTTAGGAGGTCAACATATTTTCCAATTTCCCTTTACGTTTCTTCTTTGGCCCATATATTACTTAGAAGTGTGTTATTTAGTTTCTAAGTATTTGAGGATCTTCCAGATACCTTTCTGCTGGTGATTCCTAACTTAATTCCGTCGAGATCAGAGAACATAATTTGTACAACCAGAAGGCTTTTAAATTTATTAAGGTTTGTTTTGTGACCCAGAATATGCCTGATCTTGGAAAGGGTGCTTGAACAGGACATATATTCTGCTATCCCGGGTGGAAGGTTCTGTCGATGTCACTTAGGTCAGTTTGGTTGATATTTTTGGGCTCAAGTCTTATTTATTTTTGCCGATTTCCTGTCTACTTGTTTTACCAATTTTCGAAAAGAAGTTTTAGGCATCTCCAGTTGTAATTGTGAACCCGTTTATTTTTCGCTGCAGTTCTATCATCTTTCGCTCCCTATATTTGAAGCCCTGTTATTAAGGGACTACATCTTTAGGATTGCTGGACCCCTTTGTCACTGCAAAATGACCTGATTGCTCTGGGGATGTCCTTTGCTTTGAAGTCTACTCTTGTCTGACATAAAAGTCGTCACCGCAGCTTCTCTGACTAGTGTTAGCACGTCTGTTTCCTTCCTTTTACTTCTAACCAACTATCAGGTGATGCTTTGTGGGGTTGCAAAGCAAACAGACTGTAAATGGCCAAAAAGCGGCTTGCTTGGGCTATTTTTAAAATAATTGGATGTGTAAAAATTTGAGTTTGGTGTCGGCAGGCTCTTGAGCTAATGGGTCTTGTGCAGTGAAGAAATAAGGCAGGAGCTGACCTGCAGAGGCCGTGTTAGGCACATTTGTATCATCTGTCAATAGTCAGAGAGTTAAATGAATTTCTCAAGTACGAAAAGTAATAGGTTTAAAATTACCAGAAACTCTACGGGTAGCACAAGTCATAACCATACATCACATAGTTTGTTTTACCTTCAAATTTTAGTTCCTAGGTTGATTGCATTTATACATCAAAAATCAACTTGACCCTTATCAGTCCTATGAAGATTTTGTTCCTGTTAGAAGCCATATAATTTAGAGCAGGCTGGAGCTGGGGTAGGAAACTCAGAAACTCAGAAAATGGAAATAAGGCCCACTCACAATTCTCAGGATTCACCAGCCCAAACAGAAGCATCAGCTAAAAGTGTTTATTAAAACTCTGTGGGCTTCCATCTTTAGGAGATGCCATTTATTCTTCCCACAAATATGTGTGATGCCAGGTGGACAGAACAGATGCGGTTCCCCCCCAAGAACCTCTGGGGAAGGAAGACCCCCACCCAGAACACAGTGATGGAAGGTGCTGATAGTGGATGGGGGGACTCAGGGCTTGGTGAGACCCCCGGCAGAAGAAGTAACAGGTTAGCGACACGGTAAGGTGTGTATTCAAGCAGTGGAAGTGACCTGATCAAATCTGGTTTTCAGGCCATGACCCTCTCTCTGGTGTAACAAGGTCGGCATTGTAGCGTGTTGGGTTTTACAGTTCAAAGCGATGACCACTTAGCTGTATGGTGCTTCAGAAGACATCTCTCCTGATTCCAAGTAGCCCTTTTCTAACAAATGTTTTCAAGTCTGGGAATGTATTGAGTCCATGATCACTTCACCTTTCCTCCCTAACACGGCCTCCTCTGTTGGGTACTTCCAGCACTTGACAGGACAGGACTGAAATGCTATGCTTAACTCACTAAAGCTAACTAAACGTTTGCACACAGCCCTACAACGTACAACTTCTTAAGTTTCCAGTTTTGGGTCATTTACAATGAATTACTCTCCTGTGTTACAAATTCTGTAATCTCAGATCTGAGGATACCAAGGGTGAGTGATACCAGGATTTAAAATAGACCCGCCAGGAGTCACTGGAATTCTTGAAGCTGCACTGGGTAACGTCTCTCTGAAGGATTTTTGCAATTCACTTGATCTTACAAGGAAGTAGCTATTTTAAAAAATTCCATCCACTGTATGTAAAGCAAGTCATATGATTTAAGATAATCACCAAATGCCACATCGCGTTACAGAGCCTGCGTCCAGCTCAGCCAGGTTCCAGCTGCTGTGTTTACCCAGCAGAAGTGCCTCGGAGCCTCTGCTCAGATACCTACTTGTAAATGTCTGCACAGACCCGCGCACGCCCACCTCAAGGCGCATTTGGGCCTGTCCAAATGGCAGGCATCGCCTTTCTTTAAGTGTATGCGTGTGGGTTGAAACACATTAATCACTTTTCAAAATCCTTCAAGTATTTGTGCGGTAATTTCAATAAACTAGATTTCAAAGCAGGTGGGCACGCTGCCAGCAGGCGGACGAGCCCAGGGGTGGGATTCTGGCATTTCTTGTTCAATGCTACGTGCCATTAAGGAAAAGCGTTTGAAACAAGGAGGGAGAGTCCAATTATGCCGTGGAGAGGCATGTGTGTGTGTCAATGTCCTGTCTTTACAGCAATTCACGGTTTGTGCCAAGCCATAAATATTTATAATTTTAGCTCAGACCCTTCCCCCCGCATCACTGTACGCGTTTTCTCTGGTTCCTGTGCTCCCTTCCGGGACAGCCCGGGCAGAGGCGGCACCCCCGTCGCCCCCCGGCTTGTGCTTGCTTACCGACAGGACCCAGGCTGCTTGCAGTTAATCCTGGCGCCCGCCAGCTCTAATGGACTCGTCACTATCAATAAGTCAGCGGCCTGACCTACTATGAGTTGGCGCTGGCAGTGCCGCTGGGCAAGATCACACGTCCCCGACGCCACGCTGACCCCTCCCTGCAGAAAGGGACCTGCTGCCAAAGCCCGGGAGGGGAGAAGGTAGAGCCTCTGACTCGCTCTCCAGGCCATGCACGGCCTGGGCGGTCGCCCCTGTCTGCAAAGCACAGGACGTTTTTCAAATTCCTGCAAATAATGATGATAATAATAGACACTTTGTGAGAGGTGGGGAGACCGGGGTCCATAGTCTCAGTACGGAGCTCTGGGGGATCCACGTTGGTGGCGATGACTTAGGGCTGCCCGTCAGTGTAGGTGATTCCCAAGAGCCTGGGCCACACTCCACCTTCCGCGTTGCTGGTCTGTGTTGAAAGGCTGACTTCTAGTCTGTTGGGAAGGACCAAGCAGTGAGAATGGAGCCTCTTTGTTCTGGAGACACGTCTGGAGAGCTGGTTCTGGTTTCTGTTTGTTTAGTAGATAGACATGCCTTTTCCAAGGAACACCGTCCGAAGCACTCACGTGACTGTGCAACTCTACGATCTCTGGTGCAAAATGACGATCTCCCTTGCTAAGGAAGAAGCCACCGAAGTTCCAGGGCTCATTCTATTGTCTTGTGGGATAGACTGAAAGTTACGAAAGCAAGAGATAGGCTCTTTCTTAGATACCATCTAAAATTCCTGCTTCCTTTACCTCCAAACCCCACCCCCCTGGGGCCGCATGGGTCCTGGGAGCATAGAAGGGAGGCCAGGGGAGAACAGGAGAAGCAGGCGGGAGGGACCGTCCAAGACCGGAGGAGCAGGAGAGGAGCTGAGGGCCTGTGCCCCTCCCATTCCAGCCCAGGAAGCCTGCTGGGCTCCCAGGCCGAGTCCCCCGCTCTCCGAGACCAGAGGCACCCCTGGGCCCCTTCTGTTGCGTTGAGCCGAAGCCACACCCCGCCCCCCACCCCCCCCTTTTCCAGCCCTGTGGATCCCAAGCATAGGCCCTGCCCACCACCTAAACCCCACCCCTGCTTAAGCCGCGGCTCCCCCACAGCCAAGGTCTTTTCTGCCTTTTTTTTTTTCCTTCTTCTTCTCCTCTTTTTTACTATTGTTCTGTTTTACCTTCTAGCTGTTGTTTCATCTAAAGTTTATTTTTATATTCTTTCTAACATATCTGTTAAATTCCTAGACTAATTATATTTTTTACTCTTTGTTATTGTTCTGATCCTTTTTCGCTTTTCTTTCTTTTTTTTTTACATCTTTATTGGAGTATAATTGCTTTACAATGGTGTGTTAGTTTTTGCTTTATAACAAAGTGAATCAGTTATACATATACATATGTTCCCATATCTCTTCCCTCTTGCGTCTCCCTCCCTCCCACCCTCCCTATCCCACCCCTCTAGGTGGTCACAAAGCACCGAGCTGATCTCCCTGTGCTATGCGGCTGCTTCCCACTAGCTATCTATTTTACGTTTGGTAGTGTATATATGTCCATGCCTCTCTCTCACTTTGTCACAGCTTACCCTTCCCCCTCCCCATATCCACAAGTCCATTCTCTAGTAGGTCTGTGTCTTTATCCCATCTTACCCTTAGGTTCTTCATGACCTTTTTTTCCCCTTAAATTCCATATATATGTGTTAGCATACGGTATTTGTTTTTCTCTTTCTGACTTACTTCACTCTGTATGACAGACTCTAGGTCCATCCACCTCACTACAAATAACTCAATTTCATTTCTCTTTATGGCTGAGTAATATTCCATTGTGTTTATGTGCCACATCTTCTTTATCCATTCATCTGATGATGGACACTTAGGCTGCTTCCATGTCTGGCTATTGTAAATAGAGCTGCAATGAACATTTTGGTACATGACTCTTTTTGAATTATGGTTTTCTCAGGGTATATGTCCACAGGTGGGATTGCTGGGTCGTATGGTAGTTCTATTTGTAGTATTTTAAGGAACCTCCATACTGTTCTCCATAGTGGCTATATCAATTCACATTCCCACCAGCAGTGCAAGAGTGTTCCCTTTTCTCCACACCCTCTCCAGCATTTATTGTTTCTAGATTTTTTGATGATGGCCATTCTGACTGGTGTGAGATGATATCTCATTGTAGTTTTGATTTGCATTTCTCTAATGATTAATGATGTTGAGCATTCTTTCATGTGTTTGTTGGCAGTCTGTATATCTTCTTTGGAGAAATGTCTATTTAGGTCTTCTGCCCATCTTTGGATTTGTTTGTTTGTTTTTTTGTTATTGAGCTGCATGAGCTTCTTGTAAAGTTTGGAGATCAATCCTTTGTCAGTTGCTTCATTTGCAAATATTTTCTCCATTCTGAGGGCTGTCTATAAAAGGGGAACTTGACACAATATAGCAGAGGGAGTAACACAATCATAGTAGGGGACTTTAACACCCCACTTTCACCAATGGACAGATCATCCAAAATGAAAGTAAATAAGGAAACACAAGCTTTAAATGATACATTAAACAAGATGGACTTCATTGATATTTATAGGACATTCCACCCCAAAACAACAGAATACACTTTTTTCTCAAGTGCTCATGGAACATTCTCCAGGATAGATCGTATCTTGGGTCACAAATCTAGCCTTAGTAAATTTAAGAAAATTGAAATCATATCAAGTGTCTCTTCCGACCACAACACTATGAGACTAGATATCAATTACAGGAAAAGATTTGTAAAAAATACAAACACATGGAGGCTAAACAATACACTACTTAATAACCAAGTGATCACTGAAGAAATCAAAGGGGAAATCAAAAAATACCTAGAAACAAATGACAATGGAGACACGACGATGCAAAACCTATGGGATGCAGCAAAAGCAGTTCTAAAAGGGAAGTTTATAGCAATACAATCCTACCTTAAGAAACTGGAAACATCTCGAATAAACAACCTAACCTTGCACCTAAAGCAATTAGAGAAAGAATCACAAAAAAACCCCAAAGTTAGCAGAAGGAAAGAAATCATAAAGATAAGATCAGAAATAAATGAAAAAGAAATGAAGGAAACGATAGCAAAGATCAATAAAACTAAAATCTGATTCTTTGAGAAGATAAACAAAATTGATAAACCATTAGGCAGACTCATCAAGAAAAAAAGGGAGAAGACTCAAATCAATAGAATTAGAAATGAAAAAGGAGAAGTAACAACTGACACTGCAGAAATACAAAAGATCATGAGAGATTACTACAAGCAACTCTATGCCAATAAAATGGACAACCTGGAAGAAATGGACAAATTCTTAGAAATGCATAACCTGCCAAGACTGAACCAGGAAGAAACAGAAAATATGAACAGACCAATCACAAGCACTGAAATTGAAACTGTGATTAAAAATCTTCCAACAGACAAAAGTCCAGGACCAGATGGCTTCACAGGCAAATTCTATCAAACATTTAGAGAAAAGCTGACACCTATCCTTCTCAAACTCTCCCAAAATATAGCAGAGGGAGGAACACTCCCCAACTCATTCTACGAGGCCACCATCACCCTGATACCAAAACCAGACAAAGATGTCACAAAGAAAGAAAACTACAGACCAATATCACTGGTGAACATAGATGCAAAAATCCTCAACAAAATACTAGCAAACAGAATCCAACAGCACATTAAAAGGATCATACACCATGATCAAGTGGGGTTTATCCCAGGAATGCAAGGATTCTTCAATATACTCAAATCAATCAACGTGATACACCATATTAACAAATTGAAGGAGAAAAACCATATGATCATCTCAATAGATGCAGAGAAAGCTTTCAAAAAAATTCAACACCCATTTATGATAAAAACCCTGCAGAAAGTAGGCATAGAGGGAACTTTCCTCAACATAATAAAGGCCATATATGACAAACCCACAGCCAACATCGTCCTCAATGGTGAAAAACTGAAAGCATTTCCACTAAGATCAGGAACAAGACAAGGTTGCCCACTCTCACCACTATTATTCAACATAGTTTTGGAAGTTTTAGCCACAGCATTCAGAGAAGAAAAGGAAATAAAAGGAATACAAATCAGAAAAGAAGAAGTAAAGCTGTCACTGTTTGCAGATGAGATGATACTATACATAGAGAATCCTAAAGATGCTACCAGAAAACTACTAGAGCTAATCAATGAATTTGGTAAAGTAGCAGGATACAATATTAATGCACAGAAATCTCTGGCATTCCTATATACTAATGATGAAAAATCTGAAAGTGAAATTAAGAAAACACTCCCACTTACCATTGTACCAAAAAGAATAAAATATCTAGGAATAAACCTACCTAAGGAGACAAAAGACATGTATGCAGAAAATTATAAGACACTGATGAAAGAAATTAAAGATGATACAACTAGATGGAGAGATATACCATGTTCTTGGATTGGAAGAATCAACATTGTGAAAATGACTCTACTACCCAAAGCAATCTACAGATTCAATGCAATCCCTATCAAACTACCACTGCCATTTTTCACAGAACTAGAACAAAAACTTTCACAATTTGTATGGAAAAACAAAAGACCCTGAATAGCCAAAGCAATCTTGAGAACGAAAAATGGAGCTGGAAGAATCAGGCTCCCTGACTTCAGACTGTACTACAAAGCTACAATAATCAAGACAATATGGTACTGGTACAAAAACAGAAATATAGATAAATGGAAAAGGATAGGAAGCCCAGAGATAAACCCACACACATATGGTCACCTAATTTATGACAAAGGAGACAAGAATATACAATGGAGAAAAGACAGCCTCTTCAATAACTGGTGCTGGGAAAACTGGACAGGTACTTGTAAAAGTATGAGATTAGAACACTCCCTAACACCATACACAAAAATAAACTCAAAATGGATTAAAGACCTAAATGTAAGGCCAGACACTATCAAACTCTTAGAGGAAAACATAGGCAGAACACTCTATGACATAAATCACAGCAAGATCCTTTTTGACCCACCTCCTAGAAAAATGGAAATAAAAACAAAAATAAACAAATGGGACCTAATGAAACTTCAAAGCTTTTGCACAACAAAGGAAACCATAAACAAGACCAAAAGACAACCCTCAGAATGGGAGAAAATATTTGCAAGTGAAGCAACTGACAAAGGATTAATCTCCAAAATTTACAAGAAGCTCATGCAGCTCAATAACAAAAAAACAAATAACCCAATCCAAAAATGGGCAGAAGACCTAAATAGACATTTCTCCAAAGAAGATACACAGAGTGCCAACAAACACATGAAAGAATGCTCAACATCATTAATCATTAGAGAAATGCAAATCAAAACTACAATGAGATATCATCTCACACCAGTCAGAACGGCCATCAACAAAAAATCTAGAAACAATAAATGCTGGAGAGGGTGTGGAGAAAAGGGAACACTCTTGCACTGCTGGTGGGAATGTGAATTGATACAGCCACTATGGAGAACAGTATGGAGGTTCCTTAAAATACTACAAATAGAACTACCATACGACCCAGCAATCCCACCTGTGGACATATACCCTGAGAAAACCATAATTCAAAAAGAGTCATGTACCAAAATGTTCATTGCAGCTCTATTTACAATAGCCAGACATGGAAGCAGCCTAAGTGTCCATCATCGGATGAATGGTTAAAGAAGATGTGGCACATATATACAATGGAATATTACTCAGCCATAAAAGGAAATGAAATTGAGTTATTTGTAGTGAGGTGGATGGACCTAGAGTCTGTCATACAGAGTGAAGTAAGTCAGAAAGAGAAAAACAAATACCGTATGCTAACACATATATATGGAATCTAAGAAAAAAGGTCATGAAGAACCTAGGGGTAAGATGGGAATAAAGACACAGACCTACTAGAGAATGGACTTGTGGATATGGGGAGGGGGAAGGGTAAGCTGTGACAAAGTGAGAGAGAGGCATGGACATATATACACTACCAAACGTAAAATAGATAGCTAGTGGGAAGCAGCCGCATAGCACAGAGAGATCAGCTCGGTGCTTTGTGACCACCTAGAGGGGTGGGATAGGGAGGGTGGGAGGGAGGGAGACGCAAGAGGGAAGAGATATGGGAACATATGTATATGTATAACTGATTCACTTTGTTATAAAGCAAAAACTAACACACCATTGTAAAGCAATTATACTCCAATAAAGATGTTAAAAAACAAAACAAAACACAAGACCCATATATATGCTGTCTACAAAAGACCCACTTCAGACCTAGGGACACATACACACTGAAAGTGAAAGGATGGAAAAAGATATTCCATGCAAATGGAAATCAAAAGAAAACTGGAGTAACAATACTCGTATCAGATAAAGTAGACTTTAAAATAAAGACTGTTACAAGAGATAAAGAAGGGCACTACATAATGATCAAGGGATCAATCCAAGAAGATACAGCAATTATAAATGTTTATGCACTCAACATAGGAGCACCTCAATACATAAGGCAAATGCTAACAATCATGAAAGGGGAAATTGACAGTAACACAATAATAGAAGGGGACTGTAACACTCCACTTACACCAGTGGACACATCATCGAAACAGAAAATAAATAAGGAAACACAAGCTTTAAGTGACACAATAGACCAGAGAGATTTAATTGATATTTATAAGACATTCCATCCGAAAGTGGCCGAATATACTTTCCTCTCAAGTGCACATGGAACATTCTTCAGGATAGATCACATCTTGTGTCACAAATCAAGCCTCAGTAAATTTAAGAAAATTGAAATCATATCCAGCACCTTTTCTGACTGTAACGCTATGAGGTTGGAAATCAATCACAGGAAAAAAACTGTAAAAAACACAAACACATGGAGGCTAAACAGTGTGCTACTAAATAACCGAGAGATCACTGAAGAAATGAAAGGAGAAATTACAAAGTACATAGAAACACATGACAATGAAAACACGACGACCCAAAACCTATGGGGTGCAGCAAAAGCAGTTCTAAGAGGGAAGTTTATAGCAATTGAATCTCACCTCAGGAAACAAGAAAAATCTCAAATAAACAATCTAACCTTACAGCTAAAGCAACTAGAGAAAGAAGAACAAAGGAAACTCAGTCAGTACAAGGAAAGAAATCATAAAGATGAGAGCAGAAAAAAATGAAATAGAAATGAAGAAAACAATAGCAGAGATCAATGAAACTAAAAGTTGGTACTCTGAGAAGATAAACACGGGAAGTAGAAGTGGGGATGAACCTTGTTTGGAAACCAGCGTGGAGATGCCAAGCTCCGGGTGCTGAGTGGTTTTACTCAGCACAGAACTGGACTTCGCCGCCTTCAAGACCTGAGGTCATCTGTGAGGTCTGTGCCTCACGCTCCCACACCCACCCCGTGCAGGACGCTTCCTTTCCTGCCCCTTGAATGTGGTGGATGCCCAGGGCAGCGTCAATTTCCTGACTCCGAGTTAAGGAAGAAGCTTCCCAGGACTGGGGAATCAGGAGAGAACTGACTTGATTTGACCCTGTATTTTGAGCTAAAGGGCAGATGCTACGGGTGGGATGACAAAGGCCCCCCTGTGTGCCAGGAGGGCTGGTTTTCCTCCCAGACCTGCCGATCGTAGATGCTCACTCCCTTTAGGGATCAGTTTTCTCTCCCACAAAGTGTGCCAGCCGGACGGTCGCTATTTCTCCATGAAAGACCAACAGGGCGCTTGTATCCTGAGAAAGAAAGAAACTGATTAAGCAGACAGGGCTGTTTACATTTGACAGGAGTCAGCTCTTCTTCTCCTCACCCTAAACCCCATCTTTAATGTCTAAGCCCAAGGGATGAATCTCTCATTGCAAAAGCAGATATATATTTATTTGGGGTTCAGGTGAGACTATTTTAGAGGCCAGGCAGGTCTCGTAGGCCCCTAGGGTGTGGGGTGCACACAGATGCAGACACACACACACACATCCCTGAGTCTAAGCCCAAGGTCCACGCTGAACACAGACATTCTTAGGTGGAGCATTAAGGCCCCTCTAAATTCTAAATGTAAACTGCACTAAAAATTTGGCCTGCGATTATCCTGGCCCAGAGGCTGCAGCGTCCTACACGTAGGGCTGCTCCGTGAGCCCTCCCAGCCTTGCAGGCTGCTGGGTGCTGTGCCTTCCGTGTCAGAGCTGGGAACGCCCCACTCGTGGTCTGTGCTCCTCTGGGGCATCCCTGGTGCCAGGACCCGTCAGTGAGCCAGGGAAAGTTGTTGAATCATGTCCATCTGAGACCAGCCTCCCAGCTGACCTGGAACACTGGGGAAGCGACCAGAACGAGGAGGGAGCAGACGGGGCTGACCCGCAGGCAGGTGGCAGCCTCGCTGAACGGGTCTGGGAGGTGCCTTAGAGACACTGCGTGAGCAGGTCCCCAGAACTTGAGCCTGCTTTCTGGAGGCCGTCCCGCCGGGAGGGCTCACGTCTAGATCTGGGTGCACCTGTCTGTCCCCAGATATCCACATCCAGGTCCCTTCAGAGTCTCTCTGTTCCACAAGGACTGCTCCCAGGATGACAGCCAGGAGCTGCAGGCCCCCCGGGTCGGTGCCTCCCCCGGCCTCAGTGAGCCCACCTCGGGGACATCGCAGGTGCAGGGGGGCCCGCTCCCTGGGCCAGAGGCCGTGGGCCCTCCTCACCTGCCACAGTGTCTGACATGCTCTTTAGAACCTTTGTGTCACCAGCTTCCTATAAAACTTGTCCTCTGATTTGCTCTTTTAGCAAAGAGTTCCCAGGCCTTTCTTTATGCAAGTGGCTAAAAGGGAAACCCAGGCTGAAGGAGGCGCAGCCCCCGCCCTGCCCAGGGGCTCCTGCCGGGGGCTGTCTGTGTTGGAGATGATGGCGGAGGGTCCCTGAGTCAGCAGGGCCTCCCTTCTCTGCTGGGAACCCAGCCCACTGCCGGGAGGCGAAGTTCCCAACACAACCTGCACAGCCCGGAGGGCCTTCTGGACGCGGGGGGGCCGTCGGCTTTGATGAGGCAATTGGGCCGACCACACCCCGGGGAGCCAGGCCCAGCCTCGCTGCGAAGACCTTTCTCCCACTCCGGCCACAGTTCTCCAGGTTTGTGGTACAGGCTTCAGATATTCTGTACAGAAAGGACTTCTAGGTTGTAACAGTGACTGAGACGCGTTTCACACCCTCAGAAAACAAAAAAGTCTCGTGGTCGCCGTGTGCCCAACACTTAGCACGCGGGGGCCGTCATCTGTGGGACACGGGGAATCCACATTGCTAGGCCACGGGGAGCTAAATGCGGCACCCTGAGCTAAGCTTGAGTGGAGGGCCCTCAGCGACCCGGGTTGGGGTCTCCCCTCCCTGCCCTGCTCGTGCTGTCGCCTGGGAGAGACTGGTGCCCCCTTGACCAGCCGGAGGCCCCACGGGCAGCAACAGGGGTAAGTCCAGCTGTAGGTGTTGAGGCTGGTTAAGCCGGAGGCCAGTGTTCGGGCGAGTCCAAGAACAGGACAGCATCTTCACCTCCTCCCAGGCACCCTTCATGCCGAGAAAGTACCCGCTTCTTACCTTCTGCGAGCTGACACCCCTTGGCCTAGAGGCCAGGCCTGGGCCACCCCCTTGGGCCCTCGGAGCTCTCGGCACCTCGGGGCCTTTGCAGTCGTGTTGGCGCTGATTCACACGACCTGGGGGTGGTGCGTTTTCGTGTGTGCAGGGGTGTGTTGTGTGTGCATGCGTGCTCGCGGGTGTCTGTGTCTGTATCTCAGGAGGCGGGGACGTGAGCCCGGGCACCTCCCTTTACCTTTCCTTAGAGTCCTCCTCAGGGATCCTGCACCTTCCTCAGTCAAAGTGAGCTTTCGACAGAGACTCTGGCTTAGATCTAGATGGTTTCTTTGGACATTTCAACTTTCTGAGTCTGGTTCTAAAATAATAACTGAAATTTTAAAATACCATTGTTTCCCATTAAAACCTCAGGAAAGATGATTGGTCTCTGTGATTGTTACTGACGCGAAACAGTGAATTAAATCAAAATCATCCCTTATTAGCGTCTTGCGTTTTCCCGTGTAGAGATGGTTTACTCAGACTGGGCTTTCCAGCTATTCAGTGTTAGGATGTGAAACTGGTAATTACGACTTTGGGAAAAGGAAGAGCTAAACCCACAGAAGAATGAGAAGAATCTGTTACGTGGAAAAATGTGATTATGAAAAAACAGTTGCCCTTTTTAGCCCCAGTGCTTGGATCTGAGGGCCGCCAGCTTCCGCCAGAGCCCCCGAGGCCGGGACTCTCTGTCCTTTATCCTTCATCCCCGGGGCTGGGCCAGGCTGCTGCAGCCCTGGTGGCCAGCGTTTACGTCCAGCACAGACTCTGGCTCCCCAGAGGTAGATTCCTGTCCTCTTTGTCAGCAGACTGCCAGTTCACGAACGTGACCGTATTTTCCTGCGCCGTCATATCCATCGTCACCCGCGTCACCATCGAGGTGATTGTTATGAGCACAGGTTGACGGCCTTTTTCCCAGCGAGGACTGTGAGATTTTGGTGAGTCCGCGGTTCTCACGTGTGAGGACAGGCCTGACTCCTCATCTGTTTCTGATTCTCGTGGGTCTTAGGAGGCCAGGCGGGGCCCATCTGTAAAAGTGGAGAACCCTGTGAAACGCCCCGGGGCTCGCTTTCAAGGCGGCTCAGCTATTGACGATCCAATCAAATCATGCAGTCTCACTGGACATCTGTTAGTCCTCAGGAGGGCTTATTCTGTTTCTCCCAGCTTCAGTCACTGGGAAATCAGAGGACCCTAATGGGGGACAGGAAGTGCTCTAAACCGAGGGGAAGATACAGCGTTTGGGGAGTGTCCGCACTTCGCTCACTCCTGGTCCATTTCTCTGTATCACAGGGGCCCTGGGCAACGTCCAGCTCACAGACTCATCAAATGGACGCTTCATAAAAGGCTTGAAAATAAACCCCCACTGAAAAGTAATGCAGACTCACTGTTGTAAAATTAAAAAAAAAAGAAAGTAATTAATCTCACCACCTAGAGATTATCAACCGTATCATTTGTGTGTATTTACATTCAATTTTTCATATATGTATTTTTATACAATTTAGCTTATGCTGTATTTTGAACCCCATTTAACATCATAACAAACATTTTCCCGTACCAAAAAAGCTAATCTTAATGGCTGAATAATATTTGGCTATGTGGGTGTTTCCTTAAGCTATCAAACCTAGGGTACATGTATCATTAGTGGTATATGAGATCATTTCAGCTAGCATAAGATAAATATTTTTATTCTAATAGCAATGTTAATTAGCGTTCATTTGTTTCAGTGAGTTTCTTATATTAAGAAAAGATTTATCTTTAGAGAGCATAGACATTGAAGTACAATTTATTTTATAGCTGGCAGTGTTCCTCATGCCTTTCGCCTCTCATCAAGGGGTCATCACGGTAGGAGATAAAATGTCAGTGGTCACTTGGGCTTGGAGTGAAGTCCAGAAATTCCGAACTGATACCTGATCATTAATTCCATATCTTTTTTTTTAAATATGCTAATTCAAAATAAGACTGCTTGACTTCCAAGCTTACTCCTCCTTAAAAACTTCCTTTAGGGGCTTCCCTGGGGGTACAGTGGTTGAGAGTCCGCCTGCCGATGCAGGGCACACGGGTTCGTGCCCCGGTCCGGGAAGATCCCACATGCTGCGGAGCGGCTGGGCCCGTGAGCCATGGCCGCTGAGCCTGCGCGTCCGGAGCCTGTGTCCTGCAAAGGGAGAGGCCACAATAGTGAGAGACCCGTGTACCGCAAAAAAAAAAAACCTTCCTTTAGTCTCTGATTAGCCCAGAACTACACTGGACTCTGAAGATTTTCTGAACTAAATGAGGCCCCTTTTCCAAACTAATCTCATCTAGATCTATAAGATAAACCACATCCAGAGAAATTTGTTAGTTTTCCAGTATGTCCCCAAATATTGGAACATTCACTAGGTTAACGATTGATTACCAGTGATCTGACTATTCTGGGAAGACAGCAGCCTTATCTTTGGTACAATATGATAGTAGGTACATAGTTTCCAAATAGATACTTCTTGATCAATTCAACTTCAAAGTAGATTTAGAATTTCTGTTTGTTTGATAGGGATCATATGTTTTTATTCAAATTAATAAATGAATTTGACACATTAAGAATGACCTGCTTTTGTTATCACAACATGGTAACTGCAATGAATTCTACAGGAAAAAATTTTAAATGTTAATGTATATCAGAGAAAAATATGTAGGAATACTGCATATTCCTATTATGTCTTGGATATTATTACTTAGAATGAAGCTAAGTAAAAAGAAGGGTAGTTGGTTTAAAGTAGACGTAAAGAAAAGTGTTAAAGTGAGTAAAAATACAGGTAGTTGATGATGGTGTAGGAAACTGAGGGTCTGAAGTCTGGGACGTGAGGCTCCTGCTGGACAGTCAACAGTTTCCAGTGTTTTGCTGCATGAACAGCTCTGACTTGGCTCCTTGTGTGTGTGATTATTTCTCTAGGATGGATTCCTGGGAGGAGGATTCTAAGGTTAAGAGCCAATATTATGAATAGTAACCCTGGTTCAGGCTCCAACAACAGTGAAATCCTAGAAAAATAATTTTGCCTCTTGATTTCCTAGTGCTTTTATCAGTGAAAGATAGAAAAATTAAATTCTTAATTCATAGGATCGATAAAGTAATGCAGATCAATTGAACATAAGCCCCAAGATCTTGGATCTCCGAGTCCCTCCTCAGCTGTGTGTGTGACGGCAGTTCTGGCAGGTATACCTGAGCGCACCTGCCCGGAGTCCACTCCTGTCCCCTCTGCCTTCCCTCCCTCCCGTTCTGCGTGCACCATGGACCACCGCTCCCGGCAGGGATGCCCCCAGTTCCAAGGTGGGAGAGGATGATCGTGTCCTTCTCTTGTTTATAGTTCTCTGACTAGTGATTACCTAATAACTGATAACGATACTCATCAAATGAACTGCTACAGTTCTCCGCAATCAGTATTTCTTAGGAAAGGGAAAGGTTTATTTTGCTTGAGAAAATGGTAAAATTATGTAAAGGTCTTTTTTGGAAAAAGTTTTATTGACAGTTGACCCATTAACTTCCTCATCCTGCCCCGTCTCTTTCCAGAGGTGGAATGAACTACTGCTACATGTGAATTCTTTACTTTGTGTGTTATTGCAGACTCTGTAAATTACAGCAAGATCAGGGAAACCAGGAGGAAAAAAGAGGTCAGAAGACAGGTCAGGTCCTTCTAAGTGTGACCACGGCAAGTTCAAATACAAAATGCACGCGTGCAGTTCCTTCCTTACAGGTTGTCGGAGGTCAGCCCCCAACACATACCGAGGATGAAACCCAGTCGCCCTGTGACCTGAGCCACCCCTGCTGCCTCGGGCGCGGTCTCTGCGCTCCTGCAGGGCAGCGGCTTGCGGAGAGTGGGGTGGGGCTCCCGTGATCCGGAAGGGCTTCGTCTCCCTGCTCTGCTCTTCTTCTAGCTACACTATGTGGACTGCTTTGCAATCAACATTAAAAGGAGTGGAGGAGAGTTTTCATTTCCCGAAAGTGGACTCTATTGTAAAAAGAGTGTAAAACACGACTCTGAGAAAGAGCTCTCGCGTGGCTTCGGCATGTGTGAAGCCCCCAGACTTGCTTGTGAAAATGTGGAGCTGGTGTAGATTTTTCTGGAGAGAGCGTTCCCAGCCTGAGATTCTCAGAGGGTTTCCGACCTTCGGAAGGTCACGCGTCGCGCATTCAAGTTCCAGCGGAACCGTCTAGCAGGGATCCGGCTCCGCAGCTGCTGTGTGGACATGTCTGAGCCGCCAGCTGCTCCCTTGCCCTGGGTGAGAACCGTGCGGAAAAGGAGCCCGAGTCGTCACAGCCTCTTTTATCAAGTGTGATGGGCCTGTGACCTCCAGACGTCCCTTCTGCTTGCGGGAAGCCCCTCTCCACACACTGCCCCGTCCTGGGGCTGCCCTGGCTTCTCCTCCCTCCTTCTGTTGCTACAGACGCCGCACGGAAGCCTGGCCCCTGGACCGGCATCCTGAGGGGTTCCCGAGAGGGATCCAGGCGGGAGCGGATCTCCCGGGCTTCTGAGCCATCGCGGGGACCCCGAGGCCCCCCTCCCACCCAGGCAGAGCTGCCTCTACACAGAGGGACTCCTTTCTCACGGGTTTGAACCACAATGACCCCAAAACATTATGTTTGGACTTGAAAGACAAGCTTATTTTTAAAGTTGAACTTCCTACATGGCTGCACATAGCATCTTTTAATGTTAGTGTTTCAGTGTGAACTCAATTGAGAGTTTCAGCAGAGCCAAAACACACAGTCGTGCTGTGGGAAAGTGCCTTGAACTGGAGACCCCCCGCTCCCCGCTGTGTGAGGGGTTCAGCCTGGACTCGACTTCCTGCCCGGCTGAAGCCGGGAACCTGTGGAGCCCACACGCCGGGGCCTTGCAGGGGTCCGGGGAGGCAGCCACCTGTGCCTGGGCGCAGGGGTGATGTTTCAGGCGGGGTGTGAAGGGCTTTCCTGGGGAGACGGGCTCACGGGACAGTAGGAGCCCTGGGTTAGGAGTCCAGGGAAGCGGCAGAGGGCTCCTTGCTGTAAGCCCATGTTCACCACAAATGGGAACTTTCCCGCCTACAGTCAAATTCTCTCTTGACCTTGTCTGATTCTCAGGGTAGAGAAATTCGCACTCGCCGTGCCAGTCTGGGGAGACCCTCAAGGAGGGTTCGTCCTGACTCATCCCCTCCCCAGAGAAGGGGCACCTACTCTTTGGAGGGCTGCACCCCAAGATCTAAGCCATGATGGGGGGCACTGGAGTCATCATAGTGAAGGGGCAGCAGGTAAGTGACGCTGCTGGGGTCTCCCCAGGGAGACAGATGCAGGCGCATTGAATACTCCGTCCTCTGATCTCCCAGTGGTGGTCACTGCTCCTGGGGAGAAGGGGGGCCCTGGTGTGCATCTGTAGATCCCTTTACCCTTAGAAACGCCTTATGTTGGCCGGGGTCGAGATGGTGCACAGAGGCCTGGCCAGCAGGAACGCTGCTCTTCTGACTCAGTCCAGGAGAAGCCCCAGGGCCAGGAATGAGGGGCGACAGAGGGACAGAAAGGACGGAAGGTATCAGGACTTTGTCCCCAGCTGGCCTGCTGTGGGCTTGACCGACTCCTTTCCCGTTAGGTCCTGTGACCCAAGGTCTTTCTTAAAAGCAAGTAGCAAAGATTCAGACTTGACATTTGCTGCAGTCAGTTGCCCAAAATGTTAGATGTACTATAGACAGACGCGCTATATGACCCAGCAATTCCACTGTTAGATGTACCGTAGACAGACGCGCTATATGACCCAGCAATGCCACCGTTAGATGTACTATAGACAGACGTGCTATATGACCCAGCACTTCCACCGTTAGATGTACTATAGACAGACGCGCTATATGACCCGGCAATTCCACCGTTAGATGTACTATAGACAGACGCGCTACATGACCCAGCAATTCCACCGTTAGATGTACTATAGACAGACGTGCTACATGACCCGGCAATTCCACTGTTAGATGTACCATAGACAGACGCGCTATATGACCCGGCAATTCCACCATTAGATGTACTATAGACAGACGTGCTATATGACCCAGCAATTCCACTGTTAGATGTACTATAGACAGACGCGCTACCTGACCCGGCAATTCCACTGTTAGATGTACCATAGACAGACGCGCTATATGACCCAGCAATTCCACCGTTAGATGTACCATAGACAGACGTGCTACATGACCCGGCAATTCCACCGTTAGATGTACTATAGACAGACGCGCTACATGACCCGGCAATTCCACCGTTAGATGTACTATAGACAGACGCGCTACATGACCCGGCAATTCCACCGTTAGGTATCTACCCAAGATAAATGGAAACGCCCAGATCACCTCTCCACACAGACTTGTATGTACATGTGCACAGTACACTTATGCACAATGGCCAGAAAAGTGGAGACGATCAAAACGTGCATCACTGGTGAACTGATACACACTGCTCCATACCGCTCCGTGGAGTATCATTCAGCCATAAAAAGGAATGAAGCACTGACGCCTGCTACAGGCTGGATGAACCGCGAACGTATTATGCTAAGTGGGAGAAGCCACTCCCTAAAGACCATGTGGTGTGCGGTGCCACTCTATGAAATTTCCAGAAGAGGCAAATCTGCAGACACAGAAGCAGATCGGTGGTTCCTGGGCCTGGGCTGGGAAGGGGAGTGGTCGCAAGTGGGTGCAAGGCTCCTCTCTGGGGGATGGGAACGTTCCAGAATGAGGTTGGAGTGAAGGCTGCACAACTCTATAAACTTACTGGACCCATTCCATGTGTACTCGAGAGTTAACTGTGTACAGGCGCACACGTTATACCACAATGTACTCAAGAGAGTTAACTCTGTATACAGGCGCACACGTTATACCGCAGTAAAGCTTTTTGAAAGCATCTCTGCGGCTGTCTCTGCAGACACGGTCAAAGGTTTTTGACTCTGAAGGAATCCCCTCAACTCAAATTTGCCCCAAATACCACAGATATCACAGGACCAGGGGGCTTACGTTAACACACGTCTCAGAAGCATTAAAACCAAAAGTGCCCCGTGGGAGGACCCCGGGAGCAAGGCCCTCTCTGCCAGCCGGTGGGAATTTGCCTTTGGGTGACACTCCCTCTGGTCTGAAGGTGTGGCTGACTCAGAGCGCGTGGACCACAACCAAACACGCAGTTAAGTTCAGCTACCCTGTTGGCTGCTTCTGGAGAGAAGAGCTGGGGATTTTCCAAGGTACAAACTCCAGGCTCACCTGGCGGCAGGTCAGGACAACGCGCCCTGCAGACGACACAGGTGAATATACACGCACGGGTGCTTGGCCTCGGAACCCCGTGAAGGCGAAAGAACGAAGAATGAAAGACGGACAAAGCACATCAAAAATGGCACAAACACGGACACGACGTACGTACATGGGCTCTGGGTTACATAGGACGCCGCTCGCGGCCGCAGCGGGTTTTGGGCCGTGAGGGGAATGGCTGAGGAGGGGACGTGGCTGGTCTTCTGTCCACTTAGCTCGGAACTGGCTGGATTTGTTTCTAAAATCTGCATGTATTAATTTGGTAAATTAAAGAGCAAAGATGAAGCAAGTGGGGGTGTGTGTGGCTGAGTCATCGGCACCTGCCTGGGAGAAGGCCCAGCTGCGTCCCGTGGGCCCTGACCACCCGGCAGCACTGATCAGAGCAATCTGGTGACGGGAGCCTTCATCCCGCTCACCGCCTATTGGGTCCTGAGCCTCCCATGCGCACGAAGACGGGATCAGCCCTGTGAAAGCAGGGGACGGTCTGTCCCGGGAAGCTGGCACTGGTAAACCACATGACGGGCCGAGCCTGGTTGTTTTCAAAGGTGGATTTAGCCTTTCATCCTGAAAGGAGCTGCGCCCACAGCACCCGTGGGAGAACACCCCTGCCAGCCTTCCGTTTATAACCTCCCCTCCTCTGTGAACAGTATAGTTGTTTTAAGGCTTCTTGCCCCCAGCGACCGCCTCTTTCTAAACAATTCTTTAGTCTCTCCGTGTGACCGTCCTGGGCACAGACATCGAGAGCAAATTGCCTGGTGCCTCTGACCCAGGGTTCCCGGGGGCCTAAGGTGGAGAGGCTCACAGTGGAGATGGAATATTTTCCATCGTCAGAGGCTGGAGACCACGGGCCCTGGAGACACATCCAGCTTCCAGCCTGGTTGGTTGCAGCCCTCAAGCTAAGGATGGTTCCCATATTTTCAAATGCTGAAGAAAAGTCAAAAGAAGGTTTCATGACATGTGAAAATGATATGAAATTCAAGCTTCCGTGTCCGTACATACAGCTTCGTGGGAACAAAATCACCCCCTCCTTTGCATATGTGGCCACAGGAGCAGAACTCAGTAGTCGTGATAGAGACGCAGGACCCTCAACGCCTAAGGATTTACTCTCTGGCTCTTTCCCGAAAACTCTTGGCGACCCCTAGCTTAGCGGCTGACCCCGGCTCCAGTCTTTGGTAGTAACAGCACAGGAGGCTTGGGGTTGAAGTTCTCCTTTTAGATTCCAGTGAATGGGCCACTCGGGCGGGGGGGGGGGGGTCACTGCAGCTGCCGGCAGAGCGTAACAAGCTGCTTCTGCAATTAGCCGAGGTGCCACGTGGCGTATTCAGAGTCTCGGACGTGCTGCACAGCAGTTATGGGACAGTATCATCCCCAAAGCACGGTGTGATGTGCACCGCTCATTTAATAATAGCTTTCTGGAAAAAAAGAAACATCGATTGCATAAACATGCTAATTCTGGAAACGCTAATGGGAATGTATGTGAGTTACCTTTAATGTGTTGCCTCACCCCCTGGAAAGGCGGCTTCCTGGGGGCTGATGGGTCTGTGTCCTGCTCAGGTTTGCAACCCAAGGTTCTCACGGGGCTCCAAGACGTCAGGGGCCCTGAGAGCAGGGTTTTGAAATCACTAGTGGGTTGTGACATCCTTTCGGTGGACCGACTTCTGGCATTTTGAAAATGAAATAGGACAGAATAGGAGTTATAGATCAGAACAGAAAGACAGATTAAGCGAGGACGTACGCATCACACAGAGGGAGTTTCCCTTCCATGCATGCGTGACGGCTGCTGGAAACATCTTTCTCACCGTGGGGTGCGGTAAAGCAAGTCTGAAACCCCTGCCCTGGTGGATGTGTTTGAGCTGCGCTCGGCGGGTACATTTAACAGCAGCCGTGATGTGTGATACAGGGTTGCACAGATGCACTGGGGCAGGGGGAGCTGGGGGTGGCCCGTGAGGACCATCTCACCCCAGTCAGCACCTCCCCGGCACCGGCCGTGGGCTTTACACTCAGCCGAGAGCCGTGAAGATTGCAAAGCAGCGGATGCCACACGTTCCCGCCCTTGGGACGCTGACAACCTATTGGGGAGCAACGCTCGTGCCCACAGATCAGTAACAAAAGCTCAGGGAGGCTTAGCCGCCCTGGAGAACAGCTCTGGTCAGAGGTGGCAAACAGGCCTGCCTGGAAAAGGGTGCTGGATGACGGCCCAGTGAGGTAGATATTCTTCATGGCTCAGTCAAGACAGAAGACTTCCCAGCCAGACTGCAGCCAAAGCCCCTGCCCCCGGGGCTGAGGGGGTTCCCCCTCTCCTCCACTCTCCACTCGCGCCCGCTCCCAGCGCCCCTCGGGGGCTTCTTTCTCACCTGGGCACAGTCCCTGGTGCAGATGAGCAATCCCATCAACTCTAATGATAAATTGACGAGTGAAGAGATTTGGTGAGTCGTTGCTCAGTTAACGTCTAACTGTACGAATGGCGAGCTTTAAACGTGCTTTTAGGTCTGAGATGAGAAGCTGGGGCAGCTCGGGAGAATTCCCTGTTCCAGGTGCTTTTGGAAGTGAAACAGGTTCCTGGGAAAAGTGTAAGTTTTCTTCAACCCCATCACGGAGGCCCACCAATACAAGACGGCCGTAAAAGAAATCCACAAACAAACTGCTTAAAAAATCTTAGAATATCTGTCATCTCTATGAGTTTATGCCTTTACACAAACTGAGACCTTGAGCTTTACAGAGACCCCAATCCAGGGTCTGGCCCTGCCCATCTCTGTGTTGTGCGAACCACCCGTCGGAGGCAGCAGCTCCGGAACCGTTGTTTGAATCCAGCTGGTTTATTTCATTCCATTTTGTAGCAGCTGAATGTAGATCTGAGCTTTGCTTTTTGAAAGGATGACTTTTTCCTTCAGGTAAGATCCTTGGTGAGAGTCAGCAGCTGTTTAAACTCTGACTAAGAGGATGCACAAAGACTGAGGGCTCTCCTCTTCCTCTACCTAAGAGCATTGACTGAAACTGGAGTTTCCACGACTAAGATGTAGGTGGAAGGACGCCCCTGCTTCACATCCTAGATGATTTTCAAAGCGGAAAACCCACTGCTGCCGAGACAGAGGTGAGCTGACAAGCATCGCCTCCTGAGTGGACGGGGCGGGGGCCTGTACTCACTCCCCCGGGGGCATCACCTTCTCAGGCCTCCTGAGTGGACGGGGCGGGGGCCTGTACTCACTCCCCCGGGGGCATCACCTTCTCAGGCCTCCTGAGTGGACGGGGCGGGGGGCTGTACTCACTCCCCCGGGGGCATCACCTTCTCAGGCCGGCGGCGCCCTGCCGGGTCAGTACAGGTGATCTGCTTCGTGCTTTCGGGGGGATTCAAATGTAACGCAGTCTGGACAGACTGTAGCTCATTTCAGATTGCCCCTACTGATGGACAGCTGGATTGTTTCTAATCTCACTCTGACAGCCCTGAATGCCTGTGGGTATAAAACAGCTACTGGTGAGATAGATGCTTAGACTCTAGATAAATTCACAGATTCTTAGGTTCCTAGACTCTCAACCTCCAGATTTCTAATTGCTGGGGTCAAAGGTCTGCATCTCCTAAACAGTGATGGGTGCCACTTCCTGCCCCTCAAAACGCTGGTGCCACCTGCATCCGCGCCAGAGCAGGCGTGAGGGCCTGTCCCACACTCTCACCAGCTCGGGGTGTTTAACAAGCTTTGATTCCAACCGCCTGCTTTCTGAAGAATTATAGCAGAGACAGAGGAAGAAACACCCTAGCTTTTCCCTTCCTCCTGCTTCCAGACCCACCAAGGCCTCCCGTTGCCCAAACCCATGGGGGAGCCTGCAGCAGGGGGCTGGGCGAGGAGACCTCAGGGGCGGGGGGCAGCAGACTCTGCCCTGTGCCTGCTCCCCGAGGGCACCGGCCCTGGGCTCCCGGGTCCCCTTGTTCGGACGTTCGATCATTGGTGCGACAGATACTCAGTGACTCTCTGTACACATCGGTCCTCATGCAGGCCCTGGGGCCAGAGAGAAGGGCCACATCCCTCCCTCGCAGCCCCCCTTCCCTCTGCGCAGTGATCCTGGGATGAGCCTGGGTCTCAGGGAGGCCAGTGCAGGATGTCAAGGCCACGGGCTCTCGCCGGGCTTTGTCCGCATCTCCTGAGGGTCCCCCGTTCTCCCTGCTCCGCTCCCACAGGCATCAACGTGGGTGCTGGGCACGCTGGGCCTGGGCGACGCACAAGGCCTGCTGGGCCCAGCTCTCCCCACGCGGCCGCCGAGTCCAGGTCTCCGAGTCCCCAAGACACGTTCTGTAAGTCACCCGCCTGCTTAAAACCAAATGCATTTTGAAAAATCTGATCTCAGACTGCAATTGGCTCCAAAATCTATACTTTGGGGCCAAGTAAGAGCTCCCTCTCTCCTTCTAAACTGATTTTCTTTTTGCGGGGAGCCAGCCCCCAGCGTACCCACCCCGGCCCCTGCTCTGAGCGCCCCTCTGGGGGCTTCCATGCTGCCAGACGTGAGGTCCTGTGAGCCGTTTGCCTTCCGGCGTGCAGCTGTGCTGTCACCTGAAGCGTTGTTATGGCCTCAGCAGGGCTGTGCTTCTGTCACCCGAGCGTGGCCTCATAGAGTCTGTTCCCTGTGCACTTGGTTTACCCCAAACACGGGGCGATTCCGACGCCCTGGACCCACCCCCTCTGCACTGCTCATGCCGCCTCCCCACAAGGTGTCTGGACACAAGCGAAGGGCTTGCCAGCTGCCCCCTCGAGAAGTCACTCAGCTCTCAACTGATCTAAAACTCATTTCCTTACGTCTACTTAGCTTCGAAGTCGTCACTGTTTCCAAACTGCATCTGTGCCAAATGAGTGCTGAACGGATTGTACTGGGTTGAAAGCTACTGACCCCTCTGCCCCCAAAAACCCTGCCAGGGGTGTGAAACAATGGTATTTATTGGTGCTCATCTCGGATGACCAGAGCTGGTTTTCCTTATTTCTGTTCCTCTCTCTCTCTCTCTCTCTCTCTCTCTTTCCTCATAGTTAATTTCACCTGCTTGCAATTACTGGGAAAACAGAAATTCCGTTTATAATGTCGACATTCTAACATGTTACCTCATAACATCCCCCTGGGCGTGTCCTTTTAGAATTAATGCTACCAAGTAAGTAAACCTCAAAAGGGTGCACACACACACTCAGGGACACACATGTTCACATGCGTGCCAAGAGCCTGTTGAAATAGATTAACCCCCAAATTAGAAAATTTCAGAGCTCTGCGTTCAGCCCTAATTTTATCTCGGCTATCTGGAGCAGTCACAAACCAGCCTCGAGTTAAATGCCGTGTTTCTGTGGCTAGAGCCACATTCGAGCCGCTTGCAGGGCGGGCTCCATCCCCCCCCCGGCGGGGCGTTTCCCACGGTCACCGCCCAGCCTGTTGGCGGAGGACGCCTGTGCGTGTCTGTTTGTAGAATAATGAACTGTTTGTGTGACCCGGCCCATTGTGAGATCAGTCGGCCCCGCCGCTGGATTTATAAACACCGTCTGCCGGTGGTCCCTGTGTCACTTCGCAGGAAACAGGCCTCACCGGAGCCCCACGTAGCCCCCCAAACACCAGGCTGAGCTCGGGAACCGACCGCATTGTCATGCATCTTGGCCCCCAAACGACCACATTTAAATTCCCCTTTTTGTCCAGGCCTCCCAGGCGAGCCCTGAACAGCCACACGAGAGGTGATGCCCCAGTGGGGTCGGGGGCAACCCCCCGGGGAAGAGACGCCCCGCTTCGGCTCCAGCCCCGCGCCTTTCTCTTTGTTCTGCAGCTCACGTCTCCCCCGCCACCGACGGCAGCTGCTCCCCGAAGATGAGATGGGTTTCTGCCCTCATCCCTCAAGAGGCCCCTTTTTTCCGTCACTAAGGTTTTTCAAGCAGGAAAGATACACGATGAAGTGCAGTTTTACGGTTTCATATCATATTTGTGTTTTCCAAGAAATGTTCAATAAGATGTTCCTCCTCGCTTACAGAATATTCCTTTAATCAGTTCCTTGGAAGAACCACGGGGCTGTATTTAAAATTTATTTCTGGATATTTACTTAAGGATAATTGCAAAGAAGATTGGCCCAAAGAAAACGTGAGCATTTGTCAGAGGGCAGTATTGTGCTTTCTTTCCTGCTTCTACGTCTGTTCGTAAGTCCCTACTTCTGGCCTCGACGTCATGTGACATCAAGGCCACAGACTGGAAGGCTGGGGCTTAGAAGACGTAGCTTCAAAGGCTTCCTCGGCCTTCACCCGGCCAGGACGTCTTGCAGTGACCCCTAACCTCGCTGGGCCAGGGCCCTCCTTTGTCAAAGAACCAGGCTGGCGAGGGGGCCGGCATCCTGGTCCACAGTCCGTGGTCCTGAGCTTCCTGCCGTCATGACCCGTGTGACTCTAGTATAGAGTCGGCGTAAGCCCGAGCGTGTACTATTGGCTAAAAGAAAATAACACTTCTGGGCCTGTGATAACGTGGGCTTTGCTTTCCAAGGTGTGGAGCTGCCTTGGGACAGCAGGAGGGGCCCCGGGCAGAAAGCCGTGTCCTGACAGGGGTGTTGAAAGACATGGGGTCCTTCAGCAAAGAACCACCCGCTTAGGACCAGGTCTTGTTTTGTCGCCTGTAATTTATCTTCCAATAGGTCCACTGGGGAAGAAACAATCAACCAGGGGCTTTGACCCCAGGGGGCGGTTGTCAGGCCCTCTTTGAGTCGGGGGTGTCATCAGGCAGGAATATCTGCAAATCTCTGTGTTTGTTGATCCCGTAACACAGAGCTGACGCTCAGTCTACAAGCAGCTGGATGAGCACGTGGCCCCGGGGAAGCACCTCTTTGGGTTCCAGGAACCAGCAGTAGAGACCGGACCTGCTGGAGTCACCCCGAAGGAGCCAGCCGTGTGGACCTACCAGGGCCCGAGGCGCCGGCCCCTCTTCATGGGGACCCTTCTCGGCCAGGTCTTCCTGCGCAGGGAGCAGGGACCCCAGGTTGCTCTTGGCCTCGCGTGGCCGTGACTTCAGGTGTCTGTGCAATTCCGTGCAATGTCTGAGACCCAGACTCCCTTCCGCCAGCTGCCCGTTTGTGCGCAGCCTCTCGAGACCTCCGTGCATTTCCAGAGCGTGTGTGAGGGCTGTGAGGGGTCACCACCGCACCAGCTGTTTGCGGCTTCTCTGTATAAACCTTCCGTGTTTGTCAAGCAGGTGAGCGGAGGGGACCAGCGACTCCCTGCAGAGCTTTCCGCCTTTGGAACGTGTTCCCCACCTACTCACATAGGGTCTCCTGCCCTGCTTCCTCCTTCTGGCTCCCGGGGCAGCTGGGGGCTGTGAAATGCGTCCTTTATTCCAGCTGCCTCTCCGGTCTGTGGCTGAAAGGCAGGGGCCCTGCTCTGTCCAGGGAGCTGGGGGTACCGCACCAGGCAATCACCTTCCAGCTGTGAGTTTTCCAGAAAATCAGAGGTGCAGAGAGCAGAGGGCCTGACTCGGAGGCCTTGGCGGAGTGGAAAGGGGTTCTGGTTAGACACGAGCAGCCCTGGGAACAAGTCTAATTCTGCCACCGACACTGTGTGTCTTCAGGCCAGTGCGGCCACCTCTCTGGGCCTTCAGTTTCCTCATCTGCGAAAAGAATAGCACTTACTGAACGATTTCTAAACTTGCCCCCAGCACAAGTGTATTATGATCCTTTAGCTTGAGAGACATGGGATTTGCCGTGTGGAAAGCAGACTTGAAACTGGGGTTTAAGCAGATCTTCGGGCACTGCGTCTGGATCTAGCGGATTGGGCAGCCCCTACACCCACCGCACATGGTCTCCCAGCAGCTCATGCCCCACCCCGTCCCCTGACCCAGTCAGGGCCTTGCCCTGAGTCTCTGCTCACAGGCCAGGGACAACTGAGGAGCTTAGGGGCCCGAGGGGAACAGCTGGGCTCGCAGGAGAGGTACGTGCCCTGTGCACTGCTGCATAGAGTGTAGCGTTTGAAAAGAGGTACATCAAATCTATTTAAATGGATTACATTAGTAAATTAGAATTCTTGACAATCGCAATCAACATCAAAAGGAAATTGTGTTAATTGTTCCATTTAAATGATAAAGTGCTATTTTTACACGGTGAAAAAGCGCCTAGTGTAATAGTTAAACTCTTGATCCTTTTTAGTTTGAGCCTGTTTGTATTAATTGGGAACTTCACAGGTATCGTTAATAAACAAAAGATAACTTTAAATAAACATCTAGAGCGATGTTTGCTTTATGACCCTCCCTGGTATCTGTTTGACAGTTCTAACAAAAAAGAATTGGCGGACAATTATAAGCTGCAGAGTTCTGCTGGGTAAAAGTGTAAAACTATTGAGCGATTTTAAAGACGTTTTAAATAAGATAGTAAGGGATAATGTAAATTAATAAATATTTTTGAACATAAAATATCAGGAGGCCTTTAATGAACTGAACTGCATTGAGAGCTACCAATATATTCTCTGTGTCTATAAAAGTTAAAAGATTTTTAGTTATGATTAGCTTACTTTGGGGTTTGGGATTAAAAAGGTAACCCTCAGTCTCTATTTGAAAATCTTTGTATGGAAAAGAGGCTGGGTGCTGTCCGCCCCCCAGAGCAAGGCCGGGGACAGTCCTCCTTGCCAGTGTGGCTTCAGGCAAGAAGGAAAGGTCCCAGCTGAGCCCAGAGCCCCCGTCGGGCCCCTGCCATCAGCCACATCTACCCGCAGGGGAAGCAGCCACCAGGCCAGGTACCGACGTGGAGCGGAGACCCCGATGGCCTTCAAACCACCAAATGCGACAGGCCTTTGCCTCCGCTGCCGAGTGTGTTTGGGGGTCGGGGAGCTGCGAACCGTGCAGTGGAGGAGCCAGAATTGGTCTCTGCTTGTCTGTTCTACTCGGAGTGGGCGTCACCGTGAGAGGATGATTAAAACACTTGGCAAGAGTCACTTCCAGCATGGGAGGGTGACAAATCCTCTTCCCCCAAAGCAACGATTATGCTGGACCAACTCTCCTGGTCATCTGAGCGCTCCAAAAACTGAGCTCTGCCCGAGGGGCTTCAAGCTGGGAGCGGGCGCTGGAGGGCTGGCTGGGCCCGGAGCACTGTTCCCCCAGGCAGCAGCCTCCAGGGAGGCAGGGCGGGCAGTGGGCGGGGCACTAGCTGGTGTTTACCAGGGACTCCAGGAGGCGGACCAGCCACGGGGGCTTAATAAGACCCCACAACTCCTGTCGCCCAGAGGCCATGCGCACGTGTGGAGACCAGAGGGGCCTTGAGCCACCACGCACGCCTGGTCGACGGAGCGGGGGCACGGGAGAAAGGGGAGGCCCGCAGAGGCAGCCGCTGGGCAGCCGTGAAGCCGCCCAGATGGTGAAGGTGCCCCCGGCCCCCGCCCCAGGCATTAGCACTGGCAGTGCCGGTGTGAGGCGAGTCATCACCTGTGCTGGCCAGTCCTCCTCTGATCACTCAGCTCCTAGGCAGCTGGGCTTCAAAAAAGTCAAAAGAAAGGAAAAAACCTCAGCAGAGACGTCAGTGCCACACAATGAGAGTGACTAAACAAATAAACGCGGAACAATAACAGCAACAGTTCCCGAGGGAGAAGTCACAAGCCCGAGTCCCTCGCCGGGTTACGTAAAATGTCCGAGAGGCCACAAGAGGCGGCAAGGCGCACAGAGGGACAGGGGGCCGCGCGGGCGCTCAGGAAGAAGGCGCGGCCCCGACGTGGGCCGGAGGCCTCTGGGTGGGCGCCCCGGGCTCCCCGACCTGCTGGGTCTGCGGGCGGGCCTCATTTCCCTGCGGGTGGCCAGCACCCTCTCATTTGCTGGAAGACAGTCCCCAGGCCCGTTGCTTACAAGACACCCTTTATCGCCCTTGGGACACCACACTTCCTGGGGACCAGGCCGATCATTAAGGTCCAGTAGAGGGGCCAGACCAGCATGGCGCGTAGCGCAGACAGGGTCTGAGAAACCACGGAATTGGGTCTTCACAGGCAAGGCTGGAAGAGGCCCCGACCAGCTCCGTTCTGCAGGAGACCCCAGAGAGCCTTCATCTACTGGAACTCGGAGGGACCGTTCCCTGTCACCCAGGGCTGAGAGTGGCTGAGGGCTGGTTACAGAATGGGTCCCTGACGGCCCTGGGTGATAAGACACTGAAATCATCAGGACAGCTGTCGGAAGCCAGGGGGACACAAGTTCCAGGACCAGCGGCAGTTCAGAGCCGCTTCTGGGGGTCCCGGTCCCCGGGCTCTCAGTGCGAGGCGGGTGGCAGACACGTCGCGGCCCCCAGCCCCGTGTCTGGAACCCAGAAAATTCTGACTGAAGAATTTTCAGTGACGGAGAGCCTGGGTGTCAGAGGGGAGACAGTGTCGAATGAGGGGGGCGAATGGGGGAATGGAGGGGGAAGGAAAGGAGGAGAGGGGCCTCCAGGAGACCGTTGCTCAGGGTCAGGGAGACTCAGGTCCCCATCGGGGGTGTGTGCGCGTGTGGGACGTACACCGCTGTCAGGTGTGTGTGCTTGTGGGGTGTAGGCCTGTTTCTGGGAGGGTGTGAGGTGCTCCCCCCTTACACTGTGCTGACACTGGGGTTCGCTCCCTGCTTCCTATGGTCCTCGGGCCACAGGACGACGCACGTTCTCTTAGGCGCAGCCACGGCGCCAGGGCCCTTTGCAGCTGCAGTGGGTACAGCGAGTCCCTCAGCCTCAGGACGCGATGCAAAGCCTCTCATTTCACTACGCCGTGGGCCAAACAGAGTTTTAGAAAAGAAAGAAAGGAACATCAACACAGATGTTCAGAACTGGGTCAGAAGGCGGACCGCGTGAGACGCGCCTCTGATCCTGGGGGTATGAGTCACCCCGCAAAGGCCCTGGTCCGGGGACAAGAGGAATTTTCAGGACCACTGCCTCCACAATAGAATTTCCAAGAACCTGGGTGGGAGGAAAACACCCCAAAGGTAACAGGCAGTAAGGAGCAGTGTAGTCGATGCTGATGGTCACTGATCTGATGCTAAGTTGTGTGCGTGTGGACAGTCCCGGGTTCACTCACCCGTTCGCCCAGCGATTTGTTCAGGGTCTCCACGCAGCACAGGTGGCTCAGTCCCCTCGTTCGCGCCCACGGGGACAGGACGGGGACAGCATGGGGTCAGGGGCCATCAGTCTCTGTGCCCACAGAGCCCATGTCCCAAAAGGGAGCTCAGACCCCACGTGCCACCAGGAGAAATCTGGGGTGGACGGGGGAGTTTCAGAGAAAGTGACCTGGCATCTGGGGTGTCGCAGCGGAGCAGAGGCTGTGGGAAGGAGGGGGACCCCGGGCCCCGCAGCCCCGAGTCGGGGCCGGGGACCCTGAGAACGAAGTAGCCTCGACGGCTGACAAGGTGAGGACAGAGCTGGCAGAGGGGCCTGGAAGGGAGGCTGGGCTGCACAGGGGAGTCTGGAAGGTCGGGCCTTGTTCCCTCCGAGCTGAGATCAAAGCTTTCCTCCAGAAGGTGTGCCTCTGTCCCCGGGCCTCGGGGATGAGTGTCCTCGAGGGACACACCAGGATGGCCGTCCGGATGCCCGGGAACCCCTGTCCTCGCCTGGCCTTCCAGGCCCCTCACAGCGAGCACAGGGCAGTCTTCCTGAAGGGCTAGCTTTGCATTTCGGGTTTAAAGGGACGCATTAGCCATGAAAGCAAAGTGTGAAGAGGAGCGAGTGTTTGTAGTTCGCCGCCGGGTGCTACCCGTGCTTTTGTAAAGGCCCTGCACTTCTGCTCAGTTCCGAGGGGCAGGGTCCCCGTCACCCTCCACTCGTTACAGACCGATTCCCGTCTGAACCGGAACCAGAACCATCCCGACTACGAGTTCGTATTGACCCACGCAGGAGTGTGTTTGTGGCTACAGGACAGATGACCCGGTCCTGGACCCCTATGCGGAGATGGGGCCCGTCGGGGATTTCAGAGCGTGTGCAGACGACTCAGCTCCCAACAGAGAGGAGTTATGGGGATCTGCTTTGATACAGCAGAATCACAGGAGCGCAAACTGGCCTTCTTTCTGAGGCCCTATGGCTGAGCCACATTGGTCAGTAAACTCAGCTGCAGACAAGGAAGTGTCGCCTGACCCACACTTGCAAATCCTCCAGCAGGGAAGCGGCCGCTGAGTCCTGCTGGGACTGGGTTGACCAGGGCCCCGATCACCTGGTGGCGTGGGGTTTTGTTCCACGGTGGCCCCTGCGGGCTCCAGAATTTCTCCCCAAAGCCCGTGCGCTCTAAGCACTCAGTACGTCCTGCCTGGCGACACACGTCACTGCGAGTGTATCCTTTTCGGAGCAGTGTCCTGGCTCTGCCAGCTTTTTATGACCAAGTGATCCCAGAGGCTCGCACACACTGGCCTGGTCGAGGGCCTGAGCTGGCACGTCGGTCTGTGAGGCTCAGGGCCGTTGGCATTGCTCTGCCTCCAGGCCAGTGCCCCAGACCCTGCCCTCCGCCCCTCCTTCCCAGGCCAGGGAAAGCAGAGGCGCTGTAAGTTAGCTCCGGCATTCACAGTACTGCACGGGGTAGGAACTCAAACGTGTTTCCTACAGCTCTGTGCACCTACAGTCCAAGACAACCCGTTGCCTGAGATCTGAGGGCTGCAGATATAAACAGTCCGGAGGGTTAGGACGGTTGCTACGGGCAACCCCTCAGTCACGTCTCTAAGGAGATGGTCTGCAATGGATGACGAGTTTGCGAATGCTTCAAAAATAAAAAACTACACAGTATTTTAGAAACCCCGAGAAATTCAGACACTAAATATAATTGGCACTGTGCTTCAGAAAGGTGACAGAAGAGAAAGCTTTTAACTTTCCTTTATTTCCTCATTATTGAAAAGGTCATGGATGAGCTGAGTACAGATGAAAGCTTCTTGGAACAAATTAATCACCTGTTGTTTGTGAAATTCTCAGGGTCTGAATCTTAATCTCATTATTTACATTTTTACGTTATCTTCTCTAAATGTTTTTTTTCCTATTATATTAATGAATAACCAATGGGCTGGAATTTGTAGAGCATTTAATATGAATTACTTTATTTGATGAATAGAGTTTAATGTTAAAAGTAATCAGGGAGATTTTTTTAACTTTTACCTAAAACAGTTACGATAAAATGTCATATTTGTGGTAATTCCCTTCATTAATATTGTCTCCATTTTTCCTGGGAGTTGCTATAACAAAATAGTTAAAGAAATCCCGGATTTCATCAAGAAAAAGACCAACAAACCAACTGAAAAATGGGCAGGCGATGTGAATATTATGGCTCATGGGAAGAAATCATGAGAAACCACTCATCCTCATGGTAACACAAGGAACACAGACTCACCTGCAAAATGGGCAAAGATTCAAGAACACTTAACAATACGTTCTGTTGGTGAGGCTGTAAGAAAATTACTTATTTTCCTGCATTTACTCAAATTGCAGGGAAAGTGTGCAAATTGGTCAGTTAATATAGAGGGGATTCATCAATACTAAGAACATCATAAAAATGCTTATCTTTTGATGGGAAAAGATGGGCATCAGGCTTATTCTCGGCAACGTTGTGCATGTAGCAAAAACTGCAACAACCGAGGTTCCGTGGAGGGACTGGTTACCTGGGCTGGGGCAGGTCCAGCGGGCGCATGCGCACGCGTAAAAGACGAGAGACATTTATGAACCCAGGAAGAAGGTCCGGCAGGGAGATCGCTAACTGGGGACACAGGCGAGCGCAGCACCTGCGGTTTGTGTAACAAGGGGAGGAACCTAGGAACGTATTCGCACCTCTTGCATTGACTTCTACAGCTCAGAAAGGACGCTGCAGAAACTAGTGGAAGTTGCGCCTGCAGGTGGGACTTGGGGTCCAGGTGGTCAGAGACAAAGCAGGAGGCTGGGGCTGGGGGTAGCCTTGGTCTTTTTAGATGGTTTTGATTTTCGAGCCGGGTGAATATCTTACCTACGTAAATGAGAAATTAAAGAAATAAAGCATGAGCTCCAGAGTTAGCAGACGTGTGGCCTTGGCAACGTAGGCTTCCTGTGATGCATTTCCTCACATGTAAAATGGGGATGAAGATAGTAGCACCTAATCCATAGGTTACGATGAAAAGCAGAAAGTGCTTGGAGAGCACTGGCGCGGGTGTCTGGCACGCGCAGCATGTAGCATGCGTTTGCCGTGATTGTCTCTTACCCAGTGGTTCACTGCGAGAGGGCAGTGGTTTGAAGGAAACGTGCATTCTAAGAAGATTAGGGTTTAGAACACCGGTTATTAGGTTTTGAAAAGGTTTTAGAAATGGATTTTATTGAGCAGAATTCATCTTGATTTTGAGAACTAAATTTTAGCTGTGACTTTACAGAGGAAGTATATGGATAACTGTTGCATTCCAGGTACAACGGCTGTGCCTTAGATAAGGAGGACAACCTCCCTGATGAGGCCGTGGCTGGGATGTCCCTGCCCAAGGCGTGGCACAGCGTGTTAGGTGCTTCCTGTGAGGCGCGAAGGTGAGAGGAGAACAGCTCAGAGGGAGACGCCCCAGCCTCTGTTTATACGATCCTGAGACATCAGCCCTGCCCGGAACACGCGGCTTCGGTGAAAGGCTTGAGGACCCAGCATGGCCAGAGGCATCTGGAGCTGTGCGGAGCACCGACCATGCCGCGATGAACGGGATGTGGTCCATACCTGGATGCAGAGGCGTGTCGGCAGGTGCCCGTCTCAGGAGCCTGAGCCATCCGGAACCGAGCCATGGGCTCGGGGCGGAGGGTCAGTGACGGCTCCGCAGGTAAGCCAGCTCTCCATCTGGCTCGTGTGGAGGATTTGCCCCTGGCACGGAAAGAGCAGACCTCGTGTCAGGGGCTGTGAGCCGCTCACAGGTTCACTGTTCTCTGCGAGACTCAAGTCCTTTGCCTGTCAAATGGGATCATGATCCGCCTCCCGGGGGGGAGGGGCAGCCAGGACACAGCCTAGCACACGGCAGGCGCTCGACAGCTGACTTCACTCACGTTCCCATCCCCGGATGCGCCGGAACAGGGGCCCTCGGTAGATACGTTTATAATGACTTCACGAGGGAAGACACAACAGCAGAGAAAGTAGCAGGTGCAAGAGGTCCTGGGTCACGGGGTCAGGCACACGTGCATGTCCACGTGTGTGCACGTGTGTGCAGCGGGTGTGTATTTGTGTGTCTGGTGTGTGCGTGTGTTACACTTGCGTGTCCGTGCTCACACCGCACACGCGTGGGGAGAGAAGCAAGGGTGGGACCATTGACGAAGGGCTTTGTTGAAAGACGTGTGAAAAGCTGGTCCTGCCATCAGCCTGCTCTGGGATCTGGGGAGAAACTGTCCGTAAAATCACTTGTTGTAACGCCAAAATATTTACTTTTGGAAGAAGAGAGAAGAGAAGGCCTGACAGGAGGCACTGGGGTTGGTTCTGGTCTAAAAGGGCCATAAATCTTCAGACTGTGGAACTAGTGCGGCCTGGGATTTAATCACTGTATGGATTTATGCTCTGCCTCTTCCTGTGAGACCCGGGGCGCTGTGGGGCAGAGGTGACCCCGCAAGACACCTGCATCTTCTGCGTCTTCCTGTTGGGAAGCTGCTGCCCCGTCAGCAGCTGTGCAGGGACCGCGGGCTCCTCCCCGTTTCCACGACTTGCCCACTGCGCGGGAAGCGCTCAGATGGCTGCGCGTTTTGGAGGGGGGTTGAGTCAGTCCTTGGATACATTTTAGAGAGAAGAGCGGCCGAAGGTGAGGAGAGCTGAGTCATTCCTGGCTTTCGAGCACGAGTCTCAGGAAAGCTCTCTGGTTCCAGAAATGTGGTGGATAAGTAATCTGAAATCTGTCCAGCTGCGACTATCTTGAAGTGCTAAGAACGCATTAGCAAACGTTCTCTTAAACGTGGAGCTGAGCTTGTGAGAAAGGCTGGGGTGCTTCCAGGGATCAGAGGGGGCTGGGTCGGGGACTGGCAGGGGCACCGGGATCCCGGGCAAGGGCCTGGGGCCCCAGGGTAATCAAGGGGCTCTGACTGCAAACCACCTTCGTGAGACCAGGAAGGATGGACCCCAAAGAACAGGAGCAATGAAGGAGTCTGTCCTCCCCGTAGAGAGAGGCAGCGCCCGGGCCTGGGTCTCCCCTGGGAATTCCCGGAAGGGGCCCCGCACCCCGGGGAGGAGGCCCAGGTAGATTCCAAAGACACAGAAGCTGGAATCGAGGCGTTAGGAGAGACAAACATCCGGGTAAAGGAGTGCTATCAGAGATTTTTTTAAGTCGCTAAGTAACAGGGAAATACTCAGTTCTGAGATGGGATCAGGCCAGTAACGTCATGTAATGTGTATAAAGCAGAAGCTGACGGGCTTCCAAGGAGAAAGTGGGAGCCCCCCGCTCGCACCACGCCTGGTTACAGGCTCTGGGGCAGGCGCTTCACAGCAGTTCCCGGCTCACCCCAAGGGGCTCGAACGGCAGCACCGGACTGGTCGTTGTTGAAGGAATTGGTAAGTGATGCTGAAAGAAGTCAGGGCTCTAGCTTCCCTGCAGACACCTCCCCGTGCGTGGGAGCCGGCAGATCACAGCCCCGTTGCTGGGCGGGCCCATCCCCAGAGGCCAAGCACCCCGTCCCAGGGCTCCTGCTGCAAGTGGGAAGTTTATCCGGGAAATTCAAGCACCCGAAGGTGCCAGTAATCCTATGGTTCTGCGGCTTAGCCGAGTTGGGATAGTCCTTGGCGTTGCCCCACACGCAACTCAGGGACAGTCAGGGACACTTTGGGCCTGGCGGGCCCCACGTGTCGTGGCAGAGTGTGCAGCGACACGGTGTCCACATGGGGCCTGCCCACGCGCTGAGCGGGGTCAGCCCCTCCACTGTATCTGGGGACTCTGCATCCCCGAGTTGGAGAAGCCCGTTCTGGCCCAACACCCATGGGACACGGCCTGACACTGACCACGTGGCTGCAGCCCCGAGTGCAGACGGCAACCAAAGCGCAGAACTGCTGTCACACGAGCCACGTTCTCCAGCAAACGCCCCACCAACTAGGAACTGACCACGGCAAAGCCCACGCCCACCCCCACATGGGGACAGCCCAGTCTGTGCTTTCTTCCGGCTCTTCCCGTCGTGGCTGGTCCCGCAGGTCCGAGCGTCGCAGGACACAGGAGGCAAAGTGGACACTCTCGTCTCGACACGTCCACCTTTAAAGGGAACAGTGCTTGAGGCGTGTGGCTAATCGTGCGATATTTAGGGCTACGCTTTCAGGTTAAAGAGTTTCCCCTTGATTCCTATTTTCCTAAGAGTTTTAATGAAACAGTGTTGAAATTTATCCAACGTTGGGGTCTGAGATGCTGGGTGGAGGTGTGAGGAGATGTTACTTCATTCTCTATCCTTTTCAGGACAATCACATCTTTCATAATTAAAAAAACATGCTTTTCACAGAAAGCAGCAGCTCAGACGCCCTTAGCAACAGCAGTGGGTGTGGGACACCAGCCCCACACAATGCTTTCAGACGATTTATGTCGAGTCTGAAATTTATTCAGAAAAAAGGAAACATGAGCCCATATTTCGTTGGACCATATTTGATGATAATATGGGTCATGTATTCATATAACGTAAAAAGTGCTCCTACATGACTGGACACGTGTCCCCTATCTATTAGTTTGGGGCCAATGCCATGATCAGTAGGTTTCTACTTTGCTGTTTCACTACCTTGAGAGTTGATGAGGCCTTCTGTGAAATGATGTTCACAGCACACGTATGCTGCCCTGTATGATATGGATAATAACTATTCTTTTTAAATGAAATCAAAATATTAACATTATTTCTAACACATCAGCTCTGCTCGCAGAACAGGGGTAGAGCCTTTAGACTGTGAAGTCACATCATCTGGGTTGAAATGCCAGCTCACTGGCCCCGTGCTCACCGGCCTCGTGCTCACCGGCCCCGTGCTCACCGGCCCCGTGCTCACCGGCCCCGTGCTCACCGGCCTCGTGCTCACCGGCCCCGTGCTCACCGGCCTCGTGCTCACCGGCCCCGTGCTCACCGGCCTCGTGCTCACCGGCCCCGTGCTCACCGGCCTCGTGCTCACCGGCCCCGTGCTCACCGGCCTCGTGCTCACCGGCCCCGTGCTCACCGGCCTCGTGCTCACCGGCCCCGTGCTCACCGGCCCCGTGCTCACCGGCCCCGTGCTTACTGGCCTCGTGCCTCGGACACTTGCTTCGTGTCTCCGGGCATCTATTTTTTCAGGCTTAAAACGGGACTAACAATGGCGCCCACCTCCTAACACTGTTGCGGGGATCACGGCCAACGAATGTGCCGAGTGCCTGCAGGCACCTGACAGTGAACAAAGGGTAACCCTGGACTTCAAGGGTGCCGTCAAGTTCTTTGTTTACATCATCTCCACTAAGCCTTCAGTGTTACGAGATGACCCCACTATTATAACTAGTTTACAGATGAGGTAATTGAGGCTTGGAGACATGAAAATTGTTTTAAAGGTTGTGGTTGTTTAATCTTTGCCTTAATAAAGCTGTCTCTCGTGTATGCCATCTGCTCGACGTTACATTCCTGATTAGAAACACGGCCCTCGATTTTATCATTGTTCCCATGAGAAAATATTATCCACCTTGCAATGATTTACTGTGGTGGTGTTTTGGGACACAGACGAAAGCAAAACACGAATGGAAATGAAATGAAAAATGCACTAGATAGAATAAAATAAACCAAAATAAAACAGAGTGGAAGGAATTGCAAAGCCACACGTGACAGCAGGAAGAACGATGAGCTGTGGGTCGCGGCCCCTGGTTCTGCTCCTGGCCTCTGTCGCCACCTGCACGACAACAGGCCCTGGGGTAGGACCCGGAGACCCAGCCCCTGTGGCTTCCTTTCTCTGACCTGCCACCTTGGTGGATCGAAGCCAGCGATCTCCAGGTTCGCCTCCTGGTCTGATGTTCTCTTTATCAGAACCTGTGCGTGTTCACAGTTTCAGAGACAGTCAGGTGTTAACTGAACAAGCGTCAACGCTCGAAAAGTCTACAGGCTGACGTGGGGGATTTACGGCTCAGAGGCACCTACAACTTTCTAAGGCTTTTGCTCTGTCTTGTCTCCATGTGTTTGTTTTACATGATGTGGACGTTGGGGGAAAGATTTACCTTTTTTGGAAGGATAAGAACATGTTACTTTTGTTACAATAGCGAATACTCCCCTCCACGAAGCCCCGCCCTCACACTACACGATTTGGAAAACATCTGTAGCAGACGGCAAGGCAAATCCAGATGAAACTCATTATTCAATCCGATTAATCTCTTTCCTTGGCCGATGACACGGACTGTCCGGAGTCCCAATTGGTTGTAACTTTAATCAGTTTGGACCCCCTTGGTTTTAAAGTATCTGTGTCAGAAACAGTCACATTTAGGAAAAGATTTGAAATCTCTCCAAGTCCAAACGTGAAATGTTTTAACCAAGGTCCATTGGGAAGTAACATCTGGCAGGAGTCAGGGCAGCAGAGAAGGTGTTCGGAGACCTCGGTTCTGCGAGCAGAGCATCTTCCCCGGGGCCCGGGCAGCCGAAGCCGCCAAGTCTGTCTCGTGCACCCCAACTGTAGACAGAGGCTCAGGGCTGCCTGCACCCCCGGGGGGCGAGGCGGTCCGCGTGGGTGTGCTTGGCGGTGCTGAGTGCTGGCAGCTCACAGAGCCTCACCCTCCCAATCCCCGGAGCTCAGGCTTCTCAGCGCCGGCCGAGGAGCTGGGAATCTCTCCCTCACAGTCTGCAAATGGCAGAGCTGTTATCGGGCAAACTCTTTCTCCAAACCGGTTCACACTGGTATCTGCTATTTAAAAAAATAGTTAAACACTTGAGCAATCGCCGTGTCTGAGGGTTCGGCCGGTAATCTCTCACGATAGTAGAGGCAAATATTGTTCCTTTTCCCCTTTTGCTCCGTTCCCTCTGCCCTGGTCCCCTAGAGTTTCACAGTCTGGAAAGTCTGAAGCAGAGAAACGCAAGGCAATGACCTTTCACAGCTCAGGGGCCACGCTGGGCGGCTTCCTGGGAGATGCTGCAGCTGAGGGTCCCGGGGTGGGAAGCAGAGGCCTGGGCGGCTGGCCGGGGGCCGCTTGTTGCCACAGACGCGCTCTGACCTACTGCCCAGACCCTGCGTCTTCCTGCCTCCAAGGCTTGTTCAGACTCAGTGACGATGCCCCCCCACCCCCCGCGTCGTGTGCCTTAGCAGGAACAGTGTTTTACCCAGACCTCCCTCAAGGGCCACCTCGCTGCCTTCAAAACTTTTCTCAAGTGTTTCTCTTTCCAGGGAACTGTAGCTTCCTACAACCTCTGTCCCCAGCTGCCTCCTCAGTGGAGGCTGCAGGTGCCGCTCCCCAGTGACACAGGAGTGACAGACCTCGGGCAAGTCCCCGTGTGTATCTGCCACACACCCCGCCCTCCGCTGTCAGCAGGTTTCGTTCCATCCCCTAATGTGTTAATTAAGGGGTCCTCTCAATTGCACTGATGTCTTGTTGGAACATTTTTAAATTTGGCTAAAATATCTCCTGATCCCTTGAAGAAACATCCTCCTAAGAGCGGAAAGTGAAAGGCTTTCTTCTCCCTGTTTTCTAGTTGCTCCATTACTCATCTCTGCTTCAGATCTGCGTACAGCGCGATGTTCTGCTCGGCTCCTGCCCTGTGGAAGGGGGCCTGTAACTGCCTTTGCAGAGTTCCCAGGAGCATTAGTACGACTGTGAGCTCCTGGGAGGGGGGAAGGGGTGACCTTTGTGACGTTTTGGTTTCACATCCCGCGCAGAGCAGAGAAGGGGGCCGTGGGGAGGTCGTGGCAAAGTGGTCCCGGCGTCCCCCCTCCCCTGGCCTCGGCCACTGTGGCATAGTTGAGTGGACGCTGCACCCGCCCCAGAAAAGCACGAGATCCCGAGGGGGGCCTGGGAATAAACTCACGGTTTATCTGAGAAAGCCGTCAGTGTTGACCAAGGGAAGGGCTCTGATAATAGTTTCTTAACTCCAAACCCGCCACTCCCATAAACGTCCAGCCTGAAGCAGGCTTGGTCGCAAAGAAGAAAGTTCCAGAACACTTGCAGGCGTCCCGATGCTTTGACTCGGCGTGGGTCGAGAACAGGGCCCGCGACCTTTCCTCTGAGAAGGATCTGAGAGCAAATGTCTTTCCTCTGTTGAGGCTGCTCATCCCTTTGCTGTAGCCAAGCGGCCACAGACAAGACAAGACACGCCGCGTGGGTGTTCTGTGAAGACGTCACAGAAGCAGTGACTGTGGGGCCGCATCTGGCCCGGGGCCGTGGCTGGCCGGCTCCCGGCCCAGGAGAGCCAGAGTACTCGGGGCTCTGCCTCTTCCCGGGGACTTTGCCCTCCAGCTAGGCTCCTGGATGGGACAGGCCGGGGAGGCCCGCTCTCTGCCCTTTTCCCAGCCCCTGCCCACGCTCCTCCGCACTGAATCCACAGCTCCTCTTTCCCTGGGGCCCTCAGAGCACGGGTGGGCTGGCCAGGCCGGGCCGGGCTCCACGCCCGCAGAAGGGCCCTGTCTTTCGGGTGACCCGAGCGGCTGAACTAGTCACTGAAATGCCCCTATTCTCCTCCAAGCCTAGATTTCACGGGACGCACTTCTGAAACGTGAGGCACGCCCTCCACAAACCAGATCCCGGGTCTCCCGGGTACCGACGAGCATATTCTAACCTTACACAAATGTGACAATGCAGTGATCTGAGTTAGGGATGCCCGGGAAAGGGAAATAGTTACTCACTGATTCTAAGCCTCCGCTCACGTTGGTCACCTGCATGCGTGTTTTTAGTTGGTAAGCGATGTGTTTGGAAGTTGACATCGTTTTCACACCACCTTTGCTCTATCGCATGTTCAGGACACCAGGAGGCAAAGGGACATGAACTCTGACTCTGCACATGTCCTCCTGACAGGGGAGCAGAAGGAAGCCCCGTCCGCCACGTAGCAGCCTTGGGAGAACTACTGAAGAGAGGCGCTTGGAACAAGCAACGTCCAAGTTCCTCCTCTGCGGGTGCGTCCGGGGTGAGGGGTACAATCCCCCCGGGCGTGTGTGAACTGCAGACGCTGGGCGGGGGTGGGCGTCCTCCGGGACCAGCAGGAAGCCATCGGGCTCCTCTCCCCTCCCTCCTGCGCCGGCCTGTTCCCTCCCGTCTGACCTGGACGTGCCCACAGTGTCCACGTTCCTTGCAAACCAGCCTCCTCTGCTTACCTGTCAGTGCGGAGGTTCCCAGTGGCCACCCCTGGAAAAGAGGCTCATCCCAGCATCCCCGCATCTCAGGAAGGCCCTACGAAGTCGCCACTAACCGGCCCCTGGATGGAGCTGCGGTGTCTGTGGCCACACGTCACGTTCTGGGGGGAGAAGGGAATTGGCCGGTCCTGAGCCGGCATCCACCACCATCCAGCCGGTGTGGGAACGGTGGGGACCATCCTGAGATCAGTGCGGCTGTTTCCAGAGGAGGTCTGGGCACCCCAAACCGTGCCTCTCCGGAGCATCCTCTCGCCTATACACCTGGCTCCTGAAACAACAAGGTATCCAGGTAAACAGTGACCTCGGTCACGTCAGAGCCCGTACAACGTACTGGGTCCCTGGTTCCGTTCAAGGGGAGGGATCCTCGGACCCCGTGTGCTGGGTGCTGTCCCAGCAGAGGGTGGGGCGCTCTGGGCCCCTCCAGGTCCAGCTCAACCCGGTGCCCGCGCGCTGTCACTGAGTCACAAAGGTGCAGGGTGGGGCTTTGACTGGCTGAAGATAACTGGCCTGCTCCTATCACGTAAGTTTAAACATTGCCATAATCACCTTCTCCACCAGAAAGCTCGGCAGGAAGAAACACTTCAGCCCTCAAGGCTCCACCCTGCCCTGGGTGACCCTCTGTCCTGTGTGCCGGGGACCATCCCAGTCTTCGCACTAAGAGCCCCACGTCAGCGGCAAGCCGGACGGCTGGTCACCCTGCCTACATCCAGCCACACACGGTGTAGCTGGGAGTGGCCGTTCCGCTTCTCCTCCAGGTGTGGGAACCAGCGCCAAGTGTGGTCTTGGAAGCAGCCTCAGGGCCGCAGGTTCCCGAGGGGGGCTGGCTGTCCCCCTGCCTCTTTCCCCAGCAGGGGCAGCTCCTTCTCTGCTTCCCAGAGGCCGGGCCCCGCAAGGACTTAGATTCTGGGCACCAGGGCTGAGTTCTGCCCCCCTGGCCGGGCACTGGTGCTCGCAGGACCCCCCTCCCGGGGTTAGAGCTGGGGTGCTGCCCCAAACAGCCAGCCGACCCCCAGAGGCGCCTGCGGGTCTGGAGGGGATGCTGGGGTCACAGCCTCCACCACTGACGTCACCATATGGGGGACACCCCGGGACCTGGTTTTATAAGAAAATGTACTCACTTCCCCCTCCAGGGAAAGCGTGTATCCCGAGACACAGGACTTGTCTTTCTTTGAATAAATGGGTGTGTCCTCAGGGCCAAGGGCAGTGCGCAGCACTTAGGAGGCTCCTAATCAGCGAGCGCAGATGGGTCAGAGGGCCCTGGTCCGTCCAGGCCCGTCCCAGCCCCCTGGTGACTGGAGGGCAAGCCCGCGTCTGCAGGGCTCTTGGGGTCGAGACTCTCTGCCTCTGGCGCAGGGTGACTCCAGAGTGTCCTGCCAGGGGACGGCAGTGCCTCCTCTTGGACAGCCTAGGGGAGAGGTGCCTGAAAGCACCGCTCTGCGGGTCCGCTCCGACTGGGGCGGTTAGACGCGGCTTCCAGGTGACACCCCGCTCTTCCGCTCCGTGCCCTCCGCTGCCTGAAGCTGGGGGCTCCGATGGTGACACCTGCTGCCAGACACAGCTACTCCCCCTTCTCAGCACACAGGTTACTGAGCACCTGCTGTGTGCAGGCCGTCTGAGCCCTGAGATGTCGCCTGGACCCCGCGAGCCCATCGACAGCCTTCTGGTCAAGGCCCAGCTCACGTCGCTTCCCGGCTGGGAAAGAGCCCGGCCCCTCCAAACCCCGAGGTGCCTGTCCACGCTGCTCACGGGTGTGCCCAAGAGCCCACGTGCCGGACCCGGCGGGTGGCCTCTGGTGGCTCTGACGGGGCACACGACGGAGTACACGGCCCCAGACCTCTGGCGGCTCTGACGGAGCCCACGACGGAGCACACGGCCCCAGACCTCTGGTGGCTCTGACGGAGCACACGACGGAGCACATGGCCCCAGAGTGCGTCTGTTTGCCTGGGCTTCCCTTGCCCTTTTTAGAGGAAGAAACAGAAATGTTATGGTGAACAGGCTTCCTGAGCCCGGGGCGGTGTGGGGGCGGGCGCCCAGGAAGGGGGAAAGTCCTGGGGGCTGGGCCGCTGTTCCCGCGGAGCCTGAGGCCTGGTGCCCATCAGGCGGACCAGGCGGCAGCTGCGTTCCGGCTCCGGGTCTGGCTCTTGCCCCTAATCCTGGTGCTCTCTGGAGTCCGGCTGCTGCCCGCTGCCCCTGGACTGTCTGGGGGGCTTGATTTCTTGGGGTGTCACCAGCTGCACAAGGAGGCAGCTTTGGGGCCAGGGGTGCCGGGGTGTGGACTCCCAGTGCAAAGATGGCACAGTCCTGGGGGGCCATCCTGAGCACACTGCACGGCTGCCAGCATCTGAAGGATAAGCCCAGAGCGAGGGCAGGGGCCTGGGGACCAGTTTCATCGGGCTGTGTGGGCCCCGGGAGGTGAGGCGGGAACCCCAGAAAGGAGAGCCTGCAGGCGGGAGGCCTGGCCTCGACGCGCCCTTTGGACGGCAGAGCAGACGCTCCGGGACCCTGCAGACCATGCCCCACCCTGGCTCCCAAACTTCTGAGCGGGTCCCTGGGAGGCCCAGCTGTGAGGGGGGTGTCCCGGGGCTGAGGTGCCCGTCCCTGTCACTGTCCACACTGGCTCCTCCATGTGACATGTGACAGAGGGGCTTGAGCCAACAGATCCGAGCGATTTATCTTTTGAAAAATGGAAAAGAGGGAAAACGCAAGTCACCGCCACTGGGCACAGGGACACTGGCGCTCGTTACGTTTGTCTCTGGTTTATCATCACAGGCCGGGCCGCCGAGGATCCACCAGGTCAGCATCCAGGTCCTGCGTGACTGGGGAGAGTCCTGCTCTCACCTTTCCGGGACAGGTCAGTGTCACCGCCCAAGAACGTCGGCCCCCGAAGGGAAGGAGGCCGCGTCTAGAGGCTCCTATGGGGACGCGGCATTTAAAATTCCCTGCAAAGTGCCGCATAAGCACCCAGAAACTAGCCCTTCAGTTCAGCGCTGGATGTTGGGAAATGCAGTGCAAGCACCTTCGCTCACCTTTGAGACACTCTGTGCCCAGGTGGGAGGTGGGCTGCCGTCTGACTGAGCACGTGGACACACGCGTGCCCCCAGAGGGAGGGACCGTGGCTGCCCGGCCCTCGGGCGGGGTGGGCGGTCTGCTTGCTCCCTCCCATCCTCACGTCTGATGCGTCCAGCGCATTTGCCTCCATGTAAATCCCGTGCCACGTGGTGACGTGGCTGTGACCACAGACACGCCACGAAGCCCATCCGTGCAAGAACACGGAACGGCCTCGCTTGTGAGTAGACTTCTGCACTGGAGAAAGAAACCCTCCCAGGAGGAGGGGTGCTCTGGGCTGGGGGGGCGGGTGGGACGCCTCCTCAGGACCGGTGGAGCCCTTTCCAGAGCGTTCCACACACAGACCACTACGGCTAAGTAGACAGGAGAATGCAGGAAGGCATGTCCTGTCCCAAAGGGCCGACTTCGGGGTTCCTGGGTTTCGCTGTTAGCTCAAGTTAGTTGTGTTTCCAAGGAAGTTATGACGGAGACATCTTCCTCTGTGAGTCTCTCTGTCTGTCTTTGTTTCACCTTCAGGACGTTTTCCTTCTGCTCGTCCAGCTTTACCAGCTACTGACCCTGACGGACGGAGGATAGAGGGAGAATCAGCCACACACGCACACACACACCCCCCAAAACTGGATGCACACGCCGTGGGTAGTGAGGGATTCTCCCCAAAGTTGCGGCATCTTCCACAGCCCCACGCTTGTCTGTCCTTCCAGCTGTAGACGACACGTCTGTCTCCTCTGCCCTCCAGCTGGACGAGCAGGGGCTTTAGGCCAACATTGCTCTGGACCAGCCTTGAGCCTCCTGCCAGAGGAGGCCAGCCTGCCCGCCCTCTGTGGCCGAGTGAGTGTCTCCCACGTGGATGGGACCCTGGAATCGGACTCCTGCCCCAGCATCTTACAGCCTGCCGCTAAGCGATGGGGAAATCATTTATTTAAGCTACGAAGTGAGGTGCCGATGTGAGGGTCCAGCTGCTGTCTGTGTAGCGTCTTTACTTCCCTGGCACTTGGGAACCTCGCAGGGCTCTCACGCTCTGCCTGAGCCACAGGGCTCCTGCCCTGTCCCCGCAGTACAGCACTGCGCACATCACCGTCCTGACCGAATCCACCTCCGGGAACAGTGGCCGGGAGATGCCCTGCTGTGTCCGTGTCCGTGACCGGCGCTTGGCCTTGGCCAGGACCAGACTCAGGACTCAGGGCGGGCTCTCCCTGGTCACCTGGGAGGAACTTACCCTGTTAGCTTATGGCTTTAAGGGCTTTCGTTGCGCTTTTTACCGCTGAATGCATTTTTAAGATAACAGGCTAGCCTGCATTTAGAGAGCTTTCTGAGGGTGGCTGTGTAAATTAAGAGGGATAAATCATTGCAAGTTATCATTTAACGGCTCTGGAAGGAGCCTGGCCTCTGCTGGGACGGCAGGCCCAGGCCTGTCCCCTTGGAACTAACTGCCTGCCTGGGAAGCATCAGATCAGGAGGCGTGAAGAGGTGCTTTGGAACATGTATTCTCTTCAGACTCCCCTTTGCCCTGTAGTTTGTTCCACTCCACGTGAAACGCTGGGGGACGCCCAGGGCCGGGAAGCAGAGGCCACGTCTGCAGGCTGAGAATATGCTGCCGTCCCCTGGCTCCCTGTCCATCCAGGTGATGGTGGCGGCAAGAGCAGCTCCTCTGAACCTGGAATTTGCTATTTCCTTGAGAAAGTTGACGGGGTAGCTCCCTGCACCCTCGCTGTGTGAATGGGGCTGGTGGCCCCCTGGCCACCACGTCGGGTGGTCCTGACCCGGTGGTGTCATTGTTTGCTCCTGTCTCTTTGGTGTCAATCTTATCTCCCCAGTTTCCTTGAGGATAAGAGTCATGAGGAACTCTTGTGGATTATTTAGCAAGTCCTCTGAAGGTGATCCGTGGTGAATCGATGGGTGACCAGACATCGATAAAACCCGTATCTTTGTGTTTCTGGTCAAGATTTTGTCCACTCAGTGCAGATGTGGAATCACCCCTGGACGGGAAGCCACCAGGGGGCTGGAATTCCTGCACGCTCTGGTCACTCCTCAATTAAGGACGGACTCAGAGTCAGACTCTAGGGGGTGCCCGACCTCGTGGGGCCCTCGGGCGAGCATGTCACCAACTGGTGACCCTGCTCCCATCCTAACTAGGGCGTAACCATGGGAAGTGCCTCCCCAGGGCCCGGCCCAAAGTGGGTGCACTGCATGCTGGGAGCTGGAGCACTGCATGCTGGGAGTTGTAGGGCTGTCATCCTGCCACCCCATCTTCTCCTTCTTTTTCATTCTGAAGCCTGCTTACACAACCCCACCCAGCAATTTCCTCTCCGTTTACCTGCCTTTATCTCTAGCAACTTGTTCCCATCCGTCGAGCCAAGGAGCAGCCTCCTCTCACAGGGCTCTGCCCGCAGCCTCCCTGGTCCCTCTTCTGCAGGGACACCACAAATGGGCGTGGCTCCCCTTTGATCCTCTCCTTGGTTCGAACCTGTTTTCAGATTGCGTCTCCCAGCAGACGTCTGTGCTTCATCACTTCCTTTGCCCCCCCTGTGGCCTCCCACCCATCCTCCGTCTGACTCTCTGCCCAGGGACACTCCAGGGCAGCGGCTGCCACCTGTAAGCCAACATCAGCTCACAGTGTGCGGCTGAAAAGACAAGTCAGATGAGGCCAGAGAACGTCCGGGACTCGGGCAGCTGGCTCTCCCGGAAGCCAGAGGCCAGGCCGCTCGGGGTCTGTACTGAGGGCGGGACGGAGGGAGGTAGTGGAGGTGGCACTGGCAGGTGTGACCGGCTCTCCAGTCGCCACCACCCCGCATGGGCCTCCCTGCCCAGGACCTGGAAGCATCAGCTCTGTGACAGAGCGAGGAGAGCTGAGCATGAAGGTGGAGAAGCTCAGGCTGGGTTCGGAGCGCGAGCGCTGCCCGGCTGTGCACTGGCCCCCAGCCTGGACCCGCTTCCTTTACAGGGTGACTGAGAGCAAGTGGCCGGAGCGCGGACAAAAGTGCTTGGTGACGTGGGCCGCCCTCGTGGGTCCCTGCGTGGTCGCACCAGCGTCTGTCCTTACGCCCCCTTCTCTGACCCCTGCGTGTCACAACTCTGTTCACGGGCCTTGGAGGCCGAGCGCTCTTGCTGTGCGGGTGGCCCGCTGGGAGGAGGGTGAGGCCCGCGAGGGACCGGCTCTCCTGCCGCAGGGCTCGCGGGTGGCTCCTGCACGTCGGCCCTTGCCGCCAGCTCCCACTGCAAAGGGACTCCCACACCCACATGCCGCCGCAGCTGGCACGGCCCCAGCATCAACAGAGGGTGCGTTTGCCTTGTTAATCACCGGTACGAGAACACACGGCCTCTGTCTCTGTTGTTCTGTGCCTCGTTCACACCCTGTATAACTTTACACTGTTCCTACAGCCCTGACATGCCCTAAGCTACAACTGACATTGATTCGCTGACTTATAAAGTGTGTTATCTGCTCTCCGTGTCTGCACGGAGTTCCCGGAGAGCTGCCCGGGCGGTGACTCAGGATGGGAGAGCGGTGCAGGGGAAGGTCAGACGCGGGTGAGGGCCAGTGACTTAGGGGCTCCTGCCGGACCACGTGTGGGCCCAGCCCTCTTGTGGTTTCTGTGGGAGCCACTCATGGCAATTTCTAGCTAAATCCCAGCCTTTGTTTCCTACGTCAGATGAATTCCATTAGAATTAGGTGATTCTATGTCTCCTTTATAAGACAAGCCCTTCACACGGGAGTCATGACAGCACGCTCGACAAAAACACACGTGGTCTGGAGACAGTCCCTGCAGAGCTGGAACTCCTGCAGACGGGAACGTCTGTTGGTGAAAAGGCAGCTACGTCACCACGAGCACACAAGGTCCTTGAGAAGAAGTCCAGCGTGAAGGGTCTCTGAGCCTGCGTGTGTCAGTGTAGGAGTCAGATGTCGGCTGAAGAAAATAAAACCATGTGACGTATGTGCAGAAAAGTTTTTAAAGTTCTTAAGTTTAAAAATGCAGCACAATTTGCTAAATTTCTCATTGAAACTAATGTTTGTAACTTCTCTTTGAGTTAAAGGTTTTGGTGACAACTCACTTCCTTAATTGCAAGTCGTGTCTCACCCGCCCAGTTAACACGTCTGAGAGGTGGCATTTCCCAGCCACCGTGCAGGTGGCCTGGGCCCGGAAAATGGGAGCAAATGGGCCCTGGGTCCTTTCCAGGCTGAGGCAGCTCAGGCTCCTGGGCCAGCCCTTCATGTCCTCTCCCGTGAGCTCGGGGGTCGTGCCCTCCAGGTAGCACCACCGTCAGAGGAAGGAACTGTGATGTGGAAAAGGAATAAACTGCTATCATGTTGGTAAGACTTGGGGGCTTATTTGTTACTGCAGCGTAGCTGAGTCTGTCCTATCTAATACACACATTCAAGGTAAACAGAATTTTTCTACATGCTTTTGAGGACCACAGATTGGAGAGGAAAGTATTCTGTTAACATCAGAATAGTGTTCAAATTAAAACTTCTGCCCTTCCTTTTGCTTCCATTTTCTATTTTATGTGAAAATATGCACTGGAGGGGACCAAGGAGGCAGCCAGTGTGGTGGGGTCAGGACACTTGTTCCTCAGCCCACGAGGTCATTGGTTTTACATCCAGATCTGGAGGGTGAGAGGGGTAGGGTGGGGATCTGGGTGGGGGGTTTGTCTGTAAGCCATCCCCACCCCCTACTGACAACTCTTCTCTAGAACAATCACTGCTTTCAAGAGTTTCCCATCTACCACTGAAACTAAAATAAACAGAATTTATATCTCAGGAATTCTATGACAATGATTATAAAATGTTTCATATTATAATATTAGCTTTTATAATGATTATAAAGTGTTTCAGATTTAATATTAGCTTTCTCAGTGGAAAAATATGTATTTTAAAGGTAAAAGCATCTAATTACAGATAAAGATATAGGTATAGAAATATAAAAGAACTGATAAAAGAACTGATGAAGTGGGGCTGGTGGAGTCCCAGGGGAAGAGTTAGCAGGGGTCCTTCTCAGCCACCCCCAGACCCACCGCCTTCCTGGGGCCGACATGGAACCTCTTTCTCTTTAGCCCTTTCTGAGTCTGGGTCTCTGGAGAAAAAGAAAAGAAAAAAGCGTGTCTCCACTGAGTAGTGAAATGGGAAAACTGAACAGGAAACGAAGAGAGAGAAACCCGTGTCGACTCCTCCCACCAAAGCATCGGGAGGAAAACACCTTTCCTTCTATTACGACGGGTCGGGCCTGGCCTGGCCTTTCCTTCTTTGAGCACGTATAGCAACAAAGGCAATTCTCTGCTGCGTCGGGGAGATTTTGTTTGCTTTCTGTGTACGGTTCACAAAAGCAGGTTTGGCTTTTTTAATTATGGTCAGATACACATTTTAACCATTTTTAAGTGACAGGTCAGTGGTGTTAAGCGCATTCGTAATGTGGTGCAGCCACCCCACCATCCGTCTCCAAAGCGTTTTCATCTTGCAAAGCTGAAACTCTAACCCCATTAAACACAAAGGCCCCACCCTCACCAGCCCCTGGAAACCACAGTCCTACTCTCTGCCTCTGTGACTCTGACTCCTTCATGGACCTCATATTAGTGGAGTCCTGCTTTTCTGGACGATTTGTCCTCTCTGACTGGATTCGTTCATGAGCATCATGTCCTCAGGGTTCACCCTTGTTGTAGCCTCTGCCAGGATTTCCTTCCTTTTTCAGGCTGAGTGATATTCTATTGTGTGGGTGGACCACCTTTTGTTCATCCGTCATCTGTTGTTGGACACTGGGGTAGTCTCCACTTTTAGCTGCTGTGAACCCACGTCCACAAATATCTCCTCAAGACCCTGCTTTCAGTTCTTCGGGGTCTTTGCCCAGGAGTGGGGTCACCGTATCATGCAGTGCGTCTACGTTTTTGAGAAACCGCCAGACAGTTTCCACAGCAGCTGCACCGTCTCACTTCCCACCGTCCGTGCACCAGGTTCCAAAGGGTTTTAGCTTTATCTGCTTCTTGTCCCCTGGGTCAGCAGCTCAGGGGGGCAAACACTCTGCCCTCACGTTATTCAAACCAAGAGGCTGTGTGTACTGCCGTCAGGCTGCGCTCTGTCCGCGCGCAGCACCCTGGGCGGCCCCACGGTTAGGCGTCCTGCTCGGACGTGCTCACCACACAGCATCTTCCTCTGCAGACAGGAGCCTCAGAGTGTGAGCTGGACGGAGACCATGAGGAAGGAGGACAGTACAGAGGCCCCGGCCTCAGACCTCGGCGCTGCCTGTGAGGGACCTGCAGGCGAGGGGAGCTCACGGTGACTCACAAGCTGCTGGGGCACCAACGACCGTGGGCCCCTTCGGGACCGCACGTGCCTCAGACAAGCAGGAAAGGAAAGGAAGCACACCAAGAAATTCTCCATCTTGTTTATTAGAAAACAAAAGCACAATCTTCCAGGAGACTTAATGCTCTAGCAATGGGAATTAGCGTTTTCTGATGGCAAGTGAGAGTCCCACCCTGAACCCAGCACCTGGGGAAGTCCGAGGCGCGCCGGACACGCCCTCGTGGCACCTCGGGAGGAGTGGGCAGCCGCGTACCCCGCAGGCTCGAGCCCACGGCCTCAGGCACAGAGCCCCCTCCCGCTCTGCCTTCCCACCTGCTGGCCTGTCCCTGAAGCCCACCTCCTCCCGGGGGATGTGGGGATGGAGGCTGGGCCGGGATGGGCACAGCCTATGTTTTAATTCTTCAAGTTGCTGCTCCACTCGTGGGCTTACGTGCCAACGTTGCCGAAAGCATTCGAGTCCCTGCTGGCCGGGTATTTTGAGTATCTCCTCACGTGGCAGGAGTGTCGGTGGCCGTCAGGTCCAACAAGGCCAGTGCCAGCCTGCGAAAGCGGCCGTTAGCCGGAAGGCCCAGGAGCAGGCTTTCAGCGGAGGTTGGTCGCACAATGTGATTGTCTGGGGCTTTCAAGTATTCAGATTTCCAGGCCACACTCAAGACCAATTAAAAAAAAAAAAAAAAAGATCTCTGAGCTCAGAACCCAGGCATCCATATTTTTGAAAACTCCCGGGCGAGTGAATGCACGTGGCGGTCTAAGGGTCGTCGCTCTGAGACTGCAATCACGTACCACCTGGTGATGCCTTCCAAGGTGTGCTGTGATTTTCACTTAAGGAGAAGTAGTAAATGACTTTTCCTTAAAAAATGTACATCTTTGCAGTGACAGAACTGGATGAATACAGACAAGATGTTAGCAAGAGTGATCTTTACATAGCAGTGTGGGCTGGTGGTTGATTTTCTTCTGTTTTGGTTTGCTTCTTTATATATTCAAAAGCCCCTCAGCAGTGAACCTCTAGTCATTGGGAATAAAAATAATACTTATGAATAACTAATTTCAGATTTGCCATGAAGGAGAGACCATGTCATTTGAAGCCAGGAGCGTCGTCCTAGGATCTGGAGGGACCAGTGTGACATGGGTCCCTGCGGTCGGGTGTGGATGCCCCCTAACCCCCGTATGGACCCGTGTGGGAGAACGGTGGGCTCGCCACCCTAAACACCAATGAGGACCCCCAGCGAGGCGGGGCCCCTGCTTCCAAATTTGGCCGTGACCTCCCGGGTGGCCCACGGGAGGTCGTGGCCCCAACCTCCTTGCCAGTCCCTCCCCAGGGAGCGTTTGCGGGGATGACATTAGAAAGCGTTTCCTAAGGAAGGAAACTGTCAAAGGCAAACGAGCTTGATCTGAAGGCCTCCTCCAGCTGCGGAACAGGGAGGGATGCACATCCCGGTGGGTGGGGCGGGGGGTTCAAAGCCAAGTTAAAATTAAGTCCTATCAGGATAACCCCTTACCCACCGCCAGACACCCTGACACGGCAGGGACACGGAAGAGAATTACCTGAACCTCCCCGGCATATCTGTTCCCTACTGCCCCCCCATCTCACAGGCCAGCCCTCGTCAACCGGGGGCAAGGTTGGCAGTTGACACCGGCCACATCTGGGGACAGGCTCGATCATCACAGTGGGAGGAGGGGTTACTGCCACCGGTGGGTTCAGCTCAGCATCCTGCAGGGCACGGGCGGTCCCCACGGTGGAGAATCACGGGGTTCAAAATGTCCCAAGTGCCAGCCGGGCGTCCCTCCACGGAAGGAAGCAGAAGAGCAGCATTCGTGTCCCTGATGTGTCTTCTGAGAAGTTTTGATGTTTGCTGACGCCTCCGGGGAGTTTCACCATCACGTCCACCACCCCACACTCAACACTGAGCCTCCCAGGCCTCAGAAGCATCTCCTGAGTCTCTTACGAGCCTTCTTACGGGGCTTTACATCTCCGATGTCATTGTTCTTCCTTTATTACCTTCATGATCTATGTTCTTCTCTTCTGTCTGATCTCATTTTCCCTCTATAAATTCTGTCATTTATTTTCTCATTTTTCTTCTGCTCCTTATGATTAGAAATCAAACCCAAACTCACAGTAAAACACCCCAGGCTCCTGAAACAGAGTTGAGAGGAATGTCCCGACTGGAGTAGGGAATGTAAGACTCATATCTAAAATTAAGCATCACATGATCACAACTTCGGTGGGTCACTGACTGCAATAGGAGACATTTTACTTTTCTTGTTGCTGCTAAGTCAGCGATCAAATCACTTTCCATGTAAGGCCACCAAGGGCAAAGGGACTTTTTGCCACAATTGAGACTTGATTCCTTGAGTGGGAGGGGAGGGGTTTCTCTCAGGATCACATGTCACTGGAGAGTTGTGAATAACTGTTTAAATTGGGGGCAAAAACGTAAAGTTTTAAAAACTCAGAAAGTGCGTAAGGATTTGCGTGAGGTTCTCTCAATTCCATCAATAAAGTCACCACGAAGGACTCCATGAAGACAGCAGTGCTCAGGTCAGGGGCGGGTTTCAAAAGAATGAACATCTGGGTTATAATCCAGCTCACAGCCCAGGACGCGCCAGTTTGTGGAGACAGAGGCAGTATAGGTTCGAGACACATGCGTGTGAAGGGGTAGATTTGTCCATCAGTGACGACATTCAGATACAAAAGCGACACACCCGTGAGAAAATGTTCTGGAACCCAACACAACTCCCTGCGTTTGGGGACTGTCTGAGCTCGACTTCACCTCAAGTCCACAAAGGCCTTCATTCTTCTCCCAACACAAAGGGGTCACGTGGCAACAGCACAAGCGCGGCGCACCGTGTCCAGGTGGGTGTGGACTGCGCTGTCCGTGTGCTGGCAGAAGCGCCACGGACTCCCGCCAGCATCTGGGCGTGACGGTGGCGGGGAGACGCCGGAAGCGACCAGGGGGCTGAGAAGGGCAAAGCTCCATCTCTTTTGCTTGCATGTGGCCGTGGACGACCAAGGACACTGACGGGAGCGCGTGGCCATGGCAGTGACTGAGTCTGTGTCTGTGTCTTCAGACGGAGGCCTCACTTAGGAGCAAAGGCAGGCCAAGACTTCCCGATGCCCGGCCTAAAAAATGACACAGAAAGCCTGGCTTGACCTACAAGGCGGTCGTCCCCTCCGGGCACTCACGGTGACCACCTGGGCACCCAACGGCACAGACGCTCCGGGTGGGTCGCCCAGATCAGCACTCGGGCGACTGGAACCAACTGCTGCTCTCCTCGCAGGCTGAGCGGTCACTTGGTTTCTCACTTTCTTTGTCTCTTTCTTCTTTCAAAATGCCCATGAAATTCCATCCTCCATTGTCACAGAAGGCTGGGGAGCATGAACGGCAAGGATATTGCAAAAGGACACCATTAAAAACATGGGAGGGGAGTCTGCGGGATAACGGATACATGTACATGTACGGCTGAGTCCCTTTGCTGTGCACCTGAAACTACCACAACACTGTTAATCGGCTATACTCCGATATAAAGTAAAAGTTAAAAAAAAAAAGAAAGAATCTTCTGGAACCCCACCCCCCAAAATATATGAGTTGCGTGTCACAGACTTAAAATCCCTCATCTTAAAAATCTATGAAAAGGGACCTCCTGGCGGTCCAGTGGTTAGGGACTTCACCTTCCAATGCAGGGGGTGAGGGTTCGATCCCTGGTCGGGGAGCTAAGATCCCACAGGCCTTGTGGCCAAAAAACCAAAACATGAAACAGAAGCAATATTGTAACAAATTCAAAAAAGACTAAAAATTGCCCACATCAAAAAAAAAAATCTTAAAAAAAAATAATCTATGAAAAGATAGGTTTCACAGCCAAGTGCAGAGGCATGAATAGAGTCCGAGCTTCAACACAGAGCGCTGCAGGGTTCACAGCATCCCGGCCCGGAGGCGAGGGGGATGGGTGTGGGGCTCGGGCGTCACCTGGCGTTACATTATCCCCCAGGGACGTGAAGTCAGGCATTTTAGGCATTTCTTGTTTTCTATTCACAAAAGAGACACTTTATTTTTTTGTCCAGTTTTACTGAGATATAATTGGCAGACAGCTCTGTATAAGGTGTCGTAGAGTGGCGGTCTGACTTACCACATCGTGGAGCGGTCATCACGGTAAGTTTAGGGAACATCCGTCATCTCACGTGGATGCAAAATCAAAGATACAGAAAACAACGCGCGCCTTTCTTTGTGCTGAGAACTCTTAGAAGTTACTGTCTGCCGAGTACTGTCTTTGCTCCAGCCTGCCCACGTCGGTAAGAACGCGGATCAGACCGCAGTGCCCCTCCGCTCGGAACCTTCCACGTCCTGCCTTCTCACCGGCACAAACTCCAGCATCCTTACAGGACCGACAAGGGCCTTCCTTGGAGACGCTCACTCAGTCTTGGCTGCAGGTAAGAGCACCTGAAGGGCTTTCAGGAACAATAAAGCCTGGCTCCGACCACGGCTGAGTCACCATTTCCAGCAGCCAGGCCCGGGAATCAGCATCTTTTACAAAAGCCCCACAGTCATAGACTCTAACCATCGAGAGCACACGGAAACTGTCAGCTCTGTTCACTGCTGAGTCTCCAGAGCATACAGCAGGCGCTCAGTAAAAGCTTATCAGATGAACATGTCAAATGAAATGTACACATCCTTGGGATGGAGAGCAAAGATAATGCTTATTTTGCCAAACCCTGGAGCTGAGCATTTGGGGCTCAAAATGCTGGAATTTTATTCAAATCCTCTACGTATTTTCCTGTCCTTAGTTTTGAATTCCTTGACTCTAACGCCTAAAAGCTTTACGTCTACGCAGCTGCTAGGTACCCAACACAAACACCTGGTGTCCCCAAGCACCGACAGAAGTCAACATTCATTTTCTTTCACAGTCCCCCAAGGTTTTAATTTTTTTTAAATTGAAGTATATTTTCCAGTGTTTTGAAAAATGAAAGATCAGCCCTCGCCTACCATCTTGCCGCTGTCCTGAGCTCCTTTCACGATCCAGCGCGCGCAAATTTACAAAAAGCGCGGGAAGCATGCTTCGCACGATAATAACGCTAGCACTGTATTGATGACATTTTGTAGCAAGCACAGCACGAGGACTTTTGCACAGATGGTCTGTAATTTGAAAAAGCGAAACAAAACGATCATGTACGTCACCGCAGTTTTAAAGGTGGAGAAACTGAGCTTCGAGTATTCGGAAATAGCTTCCTTCCTATTTCCAGGAGGCCAGTATTCGCCCAGAGCCCGCGTGGTCAGCGCCAGCTGCCCCCTGAGCCGGCAAGTGGGCCGCAAAGGCCTTGCGCTTCTTCCCGCACCGACACCTTCCGACCCCAGCAGTGGGTGAGCGAGCCGGGCTCCCACGCCTAATGGGGCTTCTGCTTGGTGGTGTTTGTCGACAGGCCAGAGGCCCAGGAGGAGGAAACGGGGAGAAGATGCTGAGCATCAGACTTGAGGGGGCGCCAGCAGAGCAGCCCAGAGACGCTGCCCTGGAGACGCGCTGAGCCCACCCCGAGGGGCCGATGACCCTGGACGCACCTCTGGCCTCAGCAGCGGCCCCGCCCCCGTCCCTGAACCCACAGGCCTCAGCCGCCCGGACAACAGGAAACGGGTCACGGGAGGCTTGCTCGTCAGCCTGCGGGTCTCCGGCCGTGTCATCGGAGGGTCTAGAGGGCAGGCCGGTCACGGCCGCGGAGGCCCCGCGGGCTTGGAGAACAGTCTCTTTGAACGTGAGGGAAGTTTAATTATTTTGGAAAGCTGGCCGAGGGCCAGGGCGCAAGGATGTTTTCTTTCTTTTGTGGGAGGGCAGGAGGGGACTTGCTATTGTGGTGCCTGGAGGCGACGCCACAGCCCCTCGAGCTGCCGGCTGGGTGGGGGAAAGGGGGGGCTGGGGGAAGGCCATGGCCGCCTTGTGCCCTCTTCCAGGTGGAGGGGGACGGGGCGGGCTGAGCCAGGACAGGGCTGTCCTGCAGGAGAGGCTGGAATAGTCAGTGTGCAGCCTGGCTGGCTTCAGGGAGGGGCCGTGTGTGTGTGCCTGTGTACGTGTGTGTGCCTGTGTGTGTGCATCTCTGTGTGTGCCTGTGTATGTGTGTGCATATGTGCATTGTGTGCCTGTGTATGTGTGTGTGTGTGCCTGTGTATGTGTGTGCATGTGTGTGCCTTGTGTGTGCATGAAACAAGGGAAGGCAGAAACGGAAACCTGTTGTAACAACTTGCTCGTGAGAGCAAGTGTCAAGATTTTAGCAAAATGATTAAAGTGGTTGCTGAACAAGCTGGGCGGCAACTCTGCCAGGAGGCAGCTGTGAAAGTGCAGGGCGCCCGGTAGGTGTCACGCCCGCCAGGCCCACTCCCCAGGCTCCGTCTATCGAGTGGCTGGGAAACTGGAGACGGGACGTCCCAGAGCTCGGCTCCCTGGCTTCTGTCCCTTCCCTCAACCCCAGGCAGACACCTGTCCCGCTTCTCTACGAGAAGGGCTGTCAGGAAACAGTGGACACACTTGCAAGTCCACAGGGGTTTGCAGTGGTAGAGAAGGACGCTCCCGGTGACACCGGCTCGAAGGCAGTGACTCCACTTGACACAACTGAGGCCGAACAGACCGCATTCCACAGTCACTGGCTTCCGATGGGAAAACAGAAGGGAGAGAGGCCGGGGCCCCAGACTGGGGTGGGGCTGCCTGGCACACAGACAGCTGCTGGGGGGACAAGCGGGTGACATAACTGGCAAGGAGACAGGGGAAGGGGCTGCCCTCCAGACAAACACGCCACAAATCCTGGCCCTTCGGTCCCAGGCCTCTGCGATCAGGGTTACCGCAGAGAACGCTCTGGAGCGCGCGGCCCGCGGGAAGCCCAGGGTTGGTCTGCTCTTCCCGGGAGCGCTCCTGGCATTGGGGGCTGCCCTGCACGAGCTCTGCCCACCCCACCCGGCAGGACAGACCGCGGGCCCCGCGTGGTGTCACCAGGTTGCACAGATGGGCCTCCCCAGCAGCCTGAGGTGATCCGCCAGGAGGGGAAGCATGGACCCGGAGCTTCCGGCTCACCGGTTCCAGCCCAGAGTAAGCCCGGACAAGACCCCTCCGTTCTCCAGGTTGCCCTGCAGAAACCCAACCCTCTTAAGTGTTCTTCGGGTATTTGTTCATCTGAAGACCCGTCAGATAGCTGATACGGGTGCAATCTGTTTTCTAATTAATGTCATTTATTTCCTTGGGGCTTTGAGCAGAAGGGCTTGGGAATTTTGGTAACAAAATTCTATCTGTTGATCGACCGATGGATCTAGGTAGATAGATAAATAGAGAGCACACATATATGTAATCTCTCTCTCTCTCCCCATATATATATATACGCACACACATTACATTTGCCAGTTTTTAGTCCAAGATTTCATGTAGAAACAGTTGGTTAAAACTTGTAACATTTTTCTCAAAAAGCAAAGTCAGATGGTGATAAAGGTTCAGATGAACCCATACCCCCCTGGTTAATCTACAAAGCAATTGACTTTGAATACTGACAGTACTATTCATCCTAACCAGTGACTGGTGCTAATGCCACCCATTCATGGTGAGCTCTTTTAGAGAAACAGGGAAGGAATTCATGTTCATTCACCTTGGCTACGTGAAGGGTACTTTCAATCCTTAGCCTCATAAATTCCCCCATATCCTATGCTGTCGTCACATCCTCCCATTTCCAAAGTGGAGACTCACTACTCCTACAGGAGACTAGGACCGAAGCTCTGCGGTTCATGCCACAAACACCCTCCTTGGCAGGACTGAGGGCCCTCCCGTTCTCAGCATCCTGGCCACAGGCTGGGCCACACTCTCCCCAGGGGATGCCAGGGTCAGGCAGGAGAGGGACAGGGACACGGCAGCCACGCACACAGAAGCTGGGCCGGCCATTCTCCAGGACGTAGACAATGAACCAACCTGGTTGGTCCCTGTTCTAAGTCCACATGGGTAACCCATTCCCTGTTCTCTGTTGACATGGCCTCAATTTTGCCACCGAATAAAATTATCCTAATCATTTGAGTATTTTCCTGGAATTCTTCAGAGAAAAGATACCATCTTCATTTGGAGAAGTACAAGCAAATGTTTCTGTGCCCCTCCCCCGTGAACCCGTGGAAATGCCCACAGGGGATACAAAGATACAACCTTCCAGGTTCAGTGACCCTGACGCCTTGTGTGACAGCATCAATGGACACAGACTGCCTTACCCTTCCTCACCGCCGTGCCCTGGAGGCCCTTGCCCGCAGCCAGGTCAGAAGCCTGATAAGCAAAGTGGAGGAAAGAGAGGAACCAGCCCCTTCCCGGCCCCCTCTCCCCTGCCCCCAACCCCTGAGGCAGCCCCCACCCACCCGGCTGGGGGAAGGGCTGGAGATTTAATGGAACATCAAGTCCTGTTTACCATTAGGACCGAGCATTGTAGTTGCCTAATTAAGTTTGCTTTTATATCTTACGGTATTGGTGGGATTTTCTATTAAACAGTGAACAGAACGTCATGGAGATGCCCGACGTTTCACCAGGGGAAGCGGGGGCTGCTACCATTAAACTTCGATGAGCAGCTTCAAGTGGGTAGAAGAGGGACAAAAATAGAAGTTGCTTTTATGATTATCTCCCCAAGTCTTAGTTTTCAATGTACCCGTTACACCGTCACCGAATGCTTCTTTGTCTTTCAAGTTCATTTACAATCATTTCACCAAATAAGATGGAGCAGTCGCAGAGTGGAAACCCGCCGCGGAAATGGCCGTCAGTGCTTGCAAAGCACGCGTCCAGCGGAGCAGGTCCATCCCTCTCTCCTTCCTGGACTGCCCCCGGCCTCACTTGAGGAGTCGTGCAGAGCCTCTGCCGCCCTCCACTCCTTCCTGCCTCTACGGGGAGCGTTTCTCTAGATGCTTAGCCCTGACTTTTGCTCTGAATCCACGCGACGCTCAGCCCTCTGCTTCCTCCATCTCGGGCGGCCTCACGCCGCGGGCGGTGGGAAGGAAATCGGTTTCTGCCATATTCTGTGGGTCAAAGGAGGCTTGTTTATCTGCCAGTAAAGTCAACAGCCCGCTGACTTCCTGCCAGGACGGCAGGCATTCTCAGACAAGAAAGCCCGCAGATCAAAGCCTGGGTTGCCGGCAGTTGTTCTAAAAATATGCTAATGGGGCACCTGGTACCTTCTTTCCCCTGTAGACCCACCTCGTGAGGGAGTGGGCAGGTCGGGGCTGCACCTCCCTGCCTGGATCACAGGGACCACTGGTCTCCCAGTCTGGGAACCTCGGAGTGGAGGACACGGCCGGCCCGAGGAGCATCCCCCGAGACCCCACCACCCTGTCCCTGCCCGGGACCCAAGACCACCCTGCACAGGAGGTGTGCTGACTGGGTTCCCAAGGAATTGTCTCCAGTAGGCTTTAGCTGTTTGGGCAAGATGGGTTCAGCGCAGTGATCCTCCGTGAGGCCGGCCCACTCAGTCCACCTCCTAGTCGATAAGGCTGAAGCCGTGGTCCTGTAGCACCTGGGCTTCATCCTATCGGGACCCTGACGCACCTGTGACCCACTGTTTACTATCCATCTTCCCTGACAGGTGTCGGGGAAGGGAGGCTCTCGCCCTGGTCCGTCCTTGGCATCCCTGCACCAGCTGCTCAGTTGTATTCAATTTGCACCGAATAAATGACATTAGAAACGGTGTTACACGCTCAGTACGGCTCGCTCACGGTGGCTGTCATTCAGCAAGCGGCCAGGGGTAAGATGAGTTTAGGACGCAGGTTCCGGGATTCCTGTCCCGGTTTTCTGGGCTAGTCCTCCCCATGTTCCACACCTAGCAGTTCTCTCCCGAGGAAGGTACCTGCTTCACGGCTCAGCACTGGCAACCAGACACGTCTCCAGGTTATCATACGAAGAAGTGGATGGACCAGAGCGTTTCCACTAAACGGCATCCTGCATTTCCTCGCTGTGTACACGATGCGAAGAGCTGCAAGCGGCGTGGGAAGGCAAAATGTCGACACAGCTGTACGTATCACGGGACAGCTACGCCCCCCAAGAGAACCACACAGCGCGGGAGGGGTTCGCTTAAATGCAGCTGGGACCAAAGGATGCTCCAGAGACACACGTGTTTTGGTAAAAGACCGAATGCCAAAGAACCCAGAGGAAAAAACAGATCCTCACACAGTTCCCTTCACATAGCTGGCCTCAGCGTGCTGACCTGCCCAGCAGAAGGAGACCTTTGGTGGAAAAGCAAAGGCACATCTGCTGGGGCCTCTTTCTTGAATCATTCATTTGTGAAAGTAGCTTTTTTTTCTTACTTAGCAACTGAACTGGTTTGGCTCAGACGAAATGACTTTTTTCAACGCTGACGACACAGGCGTCATTGGCTGACCAGTGAAACCCACCTCTCAGGGATGGGAAGGAGAGGCCGTGGGCCAGACACTTTAAAACACGTGCTATTTAATGCTCGAAATATCCTTGTGAGCTCTATAAAAACTCATTTTCTCCATTTTACAGTAATGGAAATAGATTCAGGAAGGGGAAGTGGTTGACCCCGGTAGCAGATAGGGATTTGAACCCTGCCCGCAGCATCCAAACCAGCCCCGCTTTGCCCAGGACGCAAGAATTACGTGCCTTCTAGTATCAGGTAAACGCTGGGCCCATAAAGCTTCTGTTTATCACCGTGAGGAAAAGCTATACCAACTCTGAAATCCTCGTGGGTTATCTATACTTTGATACATATTTCATGTTTTTTTTTAAAAAATAACAAAGTGTGCTTTTAAGAAATTACATAAATATCCTGTTACGTTTCTTGCTAGGTTGAAAGTTCCTGTCTGGTCTTGTGTTCCCCTGCTGCTAATTTCCCATATAAACCTTCCTTCCTACATTTGTTTGCCCAGATCTTTGATTATTTAGGCTTTCAGACCCATTTCAGCTAGCCAAGAAAGCATCATTGTCTTACACATATTCAAACTCTTATTTTTGTTTCTTCATTTAGACACATCACTCTAACTCATTTTCAATCAACATTTTCATCCCTGATACGAGTCAGAACTTTAGTGTAAACCTTAAAGGAACCGGAAAGACAATTCTCAAGAAAGCCCCAGTTAATGACCCATCCTAACTTCCGGAAAGTCGGAAGGAGTAATCAAAACCATCTTTAATGAGGATCACCTACCACAGTCATCGTAAAAAGAAACAACAGACAAGACCTGACCGTGGCTCTGAGGACCCTGACAAGGCAGCTGAATGTCACGTGGTGAGATTTGTTCAGTAGTGATGGGATTTAAAAAGCAAGAAGTTATTTGCACATCCATGTTCACAGCAGCATTATTAACCATATCCAATGCTGGGATGTGTCCATCAGTGGGTGAATGGATAAACAAATGTGGTCTATCCACACAATGGAATATAATACGATTTGTCCTTAGAAAGGAAGGAAATTCGGACACAGGCTACAGCATGGGTGACCCTTGAAGGCATCATGCTCAGTGACATAACCAATTGCAAACAGGCCTGTATCGTATGATTCCACTTATGCGAGGTCCCTAGAATCATCAAATTCAGAGACAGAGGGTGGTTTCCAGGGGCTGGGGGAGAGGAATGGGGGTTAGTGTTTAATGGGGACAGAGTTTCAGTTTTACAAGGTGAAAAGAGTTCTGAGGATGACGGTGGTGACGGTTGCACAATACCCCGAATGTACTTAATGCCACTGACCTGCACACTTAAAAATGGTTGAGAGGAGACCGTTCAGAGCTGGACTCCAGCCATCTCTCTCTCTCTCTCTTCTTTTAATCATCCTGTCCTTTTGATCACAGCACCTTCCCTGCAGACAGACCACTTAGAGTCCCCCTACGGCTTGAGAAATGCCGAGTGAAGCCAGGAGCAGCAGCTGTCCTGAAAGTGAGGGGCTAGGGCCTGCGGCACGAGGGTGTGTGGGGCGGGATGCCCACACTGCCCGCCCGGCTCCCAGGGGTCGTGCCTCCCAGGGGACGGGATGACTTGCAGCGGGCCGGGTGGAGCCGCCCTCGGGAATCCAGTGTCTCCTGTGGCCAGAGCGCTGAGCAAACGCAGCAGCACAGGCCGCATGGGTGGCGGCTCACGGGGCCGCGAGCTCTGCTGCCCGGGTCCAGGCTCGTCCTTTGCTCCTCAGCCCCACCCCTTGGCTTGGTTCCCCGGGGATTGTTTTTCTTCTGGAACTCGGGTTACGCACACAGGCATCCAGTAGGTCAGATGCCAACTGCAGGCTACCCACCTGTCCCCCATGTGGACGGCACAAGGCCCGTCACCCCCAGTCCTAGGCAGGCCTGGGCATTGGGCACTTAACTTCTATTCTCTCCAGGAGGAATTCAGACAAGGAGGTCTGCTTAACCTGTTTCCGTAGGTGTGAAAGCAGTTTAGCTTCTTCCACAGACGTTAAGCCTCCCGGGAAGGGAGTGGGGATGCTGACAGCTGTGCTGAAGGACGGGTTCAGAGTCTGGGGCCTAGGGGTTTCTCACGCAGGTAAAAAGGAACCACATATGTCTCGGGGGGCAGGGGGATAGAGCGCTTTATATGCACGTGCATACACGTATACACATGTACACACATACACACGTGTACATGCATACACACAGACGCGGTCACACACGTACACGCACACACATATACAAATACATGCGTGTGCACACACGTGCATACATATATGCACACATGCATACACATGTGTGTATATGTGCGCATACCTACAACGCAGCACATACACAGCATACGTGTGTGCATGCATACACACGTGCACATACATATGTACATAATACAATTACGTGTATACACATATGCACACTTGCACGTCTACATATATGCACATGTACACACACATAAGTACATATATACACACATGCCTACACTGCACATAGCGCGCACATGCATATTTGCACATACCCACATGTATTTCAAGGACTAGTAGATATCAGGTGTTGTTTATAGCTCTTAAAACCTAAGTTTGAACTCAGGAAAACAATTGTTTAGTCAGTTGGTTAAATATCATTGGAAAAAACTGTTGAAACTCATGGGTGAAAAGCACTTAAGAAAACACTCTTGTGAACGAACTAACTGAACAGGAAACAGTTAAAACCAGAGACCTCCAGGGTCCAGTCAGGGGCAGCTGGGCCTCAGCTCAGGGCTGTCTGTGTACATAGTGCGGGAGGTTCTCCAGTCCCTTCTCCCATCTTGGTCACTGGCCATGGTCTCTTCCTTCAGACCTGTACTGACACTGGGCTCAGTTCACATACAGAGAGACCAGGCGTGTCTCCCAGGTACATCTGAATCCAGCTCCCAACTGCCAACTCCAACCCTCCTTAACTGAGAACCACAGCCCAGCTCTGCCCCAAGAAACTAACGGCTCAGAGATGAAGTAGTGGACCAAGCACGTGACATTTGAATACGAGTTTCAGTGCTTTATTCTTTAGACAAAACCCTCGACTCTGAGCCCCAGGACCGCCTGGGGCTAGGACCGCCTGGCCCGAGGACCGCCGTCCTCTCCTTTGCGTTCCCCACCCTCCCCCGTCGTGGACGTGACTTCCTGGTGGCCAGGCCTCTGCGGGCCACCTGGTGTGTTGCTCCAGCTCTCATACTCGACATTGCATCCGGGGACACAGAATACTCCCTGCCGATTGATCGATTAACACGTCTGCTAGTCAGTGACTACTTCCTACAAGCCAGGCGGTGTCCGGGGCCAGTGACACCATGTTCCTCATTTTCTGCTCAGAACTGCCCTGCGGGACTGGTGTTAGCAGACGAGGCAACTGAGCTCGGGGGGACTCTATCTGCCCAAGGGCCAGCAGTCAGAGCGAGGCAACATCTGGGCTGCCCCCTCTTTTGCTTGCCCTTCTGAAACTGCACAGAAATTGCAGACATGATTTGGCTCCTAGCCCGAACACCCCTGAGATGGGTGGGGGCCTGGGAGGGGGTCGTCGGAGCAGCTTCTAACATGCCCTCTACCCTCCTAACTTATCAATGTCTTGATTCTAGGCACTGTGTGTTTCTGTGGTTTTTGAACCATGTCCCTGGAACATTTGGGCTGTGAGATGTGCTTCAGTGGTTCTGCAAACATCCTCTTCCAATTTAATTTTGAAAAATAGATTTTTAACTGTTTGAAAGCCAAAGGAAAGAGCGAGCGTCCTCAGATGTAATGGCTGGGCTTCTAGTTTAAGTCCTTTTTGTAAAAAAAAGCCTTTTAAAATTTGCTTTCTCCCAATACCTATATTTAAAATTGAACTTGGTATCTACAAATTGGTGATTAACAAGTGCAACCCTGCACTGATCTTGTTTTAAGTGGAGGTCCGTGGATGCCTCAGCCTGAGCGGCCCACGGGCATCCTCTCTACTAAAGGCCAGGATGCCCAGGGCACCTGCTCGGGCAGGAATTCTTCAGTTCATAATTGTTCCCTGATAATAGCTGAACCCAGCACCACGTGTTCTCCTGAAGTCCTGGTATAAGGTACCATTTAAGTGCAGTTTGGAATGTTTTTTTCTTTCACTATGATATATAGGACAGAATTATTATAAACGTGGAGAGACTGGGATATCTCCATTCTAATATTTATAAGTGGTACTTTTTCATCATTTTTTGTTTTTAAAATATTTAAAAATTTTTGCTTAAAATTAGAAACAGATTATTATTAAAAGCTAAAAATATTTTTTAAAATTGAAAATGAATGTGGAAGATTAACCAGACTCCAGCTCAGTAACGCATCACAGCACATAGCACTGATGTTCCAGCTGTGTCCACGCGGCCAGCACAGGACGTAAAGCCAACGTGACGAGAAACGAGGAATAAGCCACAACGTATTCTTCATGAGGAGTCACCTTCCAAGATGATCAAATCGCTCAAGTTCTTACTATTTTATGGAGTTTTAGAAAATAGCTCTATGGGTTCTGCCAACATGAAACATCATTTGAAGCTATCAGGTCAAAAGAAAACTCTGCATATATAAGGCTCTAAGTTTTTTCAGCATAAATCGAATAACTCAAAGTCATACGAAATCTATGAACAATTGACCCTTGAACCATGTTGGGGTCAGAGGCACTTACCTCTGTGCAGCCTGTAACTTTGACCTCACACAAACTTAACTGCTGATGACCCACTGCTGGCCTGAAGCCTTACTGATCACATCAACAGGCGGTGAGCACATATTTTGTGCTATGTGTGTTATCTACTGTGTTCTTACAACAAAGAAAATTATAAGGAAGAGAAAATACATTTACAGTACGTACATGTACTTACTGAAGAAAATCTACGCGTAAGTGGGCAGTTCAAAGTTGTGCTGTTCAAAGGTCAACCGTATACACGACATTTAAATGTGACAGTGAACATACGCTTAGAATGTCATCTGAAGTGAAGTTAGCACATCACGTATGAAGCACAGTCCTCGAGGCCAAAGCTAATCGCACGTCACGCCGTCACGCCACTGACGTTTGATCAAGTCTGTTGACAAGCAGATGGCTACAAAAACGCAGCCAGTTGTACTGGTGTCACCAGCCGTCAAAGCCGTGAGGCTGGTCATCTTACGTCTCCCTGCTGCTTACCCTGCACTGGCGCCCGGCCAGCCCACCTCCAAGTCAAGGGCAGATTCCTCCACCCCTCTTCTCCGGCCCCCTGAAGCCCCCTGGAGAAGCCACCTTGACCTATTTCCAGTTCATCCAAGGCTGAGAAGCCAGGATGATATTTTTAAACTGAAAGTCCTTCCATAGCCTCACGCTGAACTTAGAACCGGATCCTTTCCCCTGGCCCGGGACTCCTGGCCTGGTCCAGCTCATCTCTCTCCTTCCCTGTCCTGCTACATTCCCAAGGCCTCCATCCCTAGAACACCCCTTACTGTTCCTCGGCCTGGGGTCCACACCTGCGTGCCCTGTGCCTAGAGCTGCTTCTCCGGGACCTTCACGCGTAGCTTCCCTGCATCCTCCACGTGGAACTAAACATCGCCTCTCAGAGCGGCCGTCTGTGGGTCCTGCATGTAAGTAAGATGTTACCACCCCAGTACCTCCGCCCAGCATCTCCTTCATTCCTTCCAGGCACTGTTTATAATCTGCTCTGGCTTATTTCTTTCTGTACTGCTTCTGTACTGCCTGCCTCTCCCCCATGGACTGTAAACCCTATTAGGGCTGGAAAAGGGTTAGAGTCCCGTTATCACTGTGTTCTCAGAACCCTCAGCACCTGGAATGTAAGAAATGCAGTTTTCACCACAGCCCAGAACATACGCTTGTATTATGTGTGATTCGTGGCTATTTTCTACTCTGTTGTGTTCTGTTGTACTTCATTTTCTCAAAAAGCTATTTGTGACCCAGCAAGCTTTGAAACTCACCAGTGGGTCCCAACACGGCACTTGAAAACGATGCAACGCAAACTCGAGAAAAGATGTTCACTGTTCTTGATTCGTCTGGACGATGGGATTATAAAGTCTGTACAGCTCAGCTGGTTAAGATGACGGGTTTGGCAAAACTTTCAGTTACTCTTTGAAATAGTGAGACTCAGGCAGCGAAAATGTAATTTGCATGTTTGTGGGATTCTCGTGCAGTACATGAGAGGGACTTTTATTATTATGTAAACAAAGACAAGAGAGGGAGAACTTTTCATGTATTAGATCATTTTTAATAGAGCATCAAATAAACCCAGTAGATTTAAAATCCCATGGCCTGACGGCTAAATCGGTGGCTCAAAGAAGCACAGAAGTCACCACACTGATGACGGATCCAAACCTCCCAGAGCCCACAGGGTCTGCCAGTCTTACGAAGGAATTTTTTTTTTTTTTTTTTTTGCGGTACGCGGGCCTCTCACTGCTGTGGCCTCTCCCGTTGCGGAGCACAGGCTCCGGACGCGCAGGCTCAGCGGCCATGGCTCACGGGCCCCGCCGCTCCGTGGCATGTGGGATCTTCCCGGACCGGGACACGAACCCGTGTCCCCTGCATCGGCAGGAGGACTCCCAGCCACTGTGCCACCAGGGAAGCCCAGGATTATTTTTTATTTGCTTCATTTCATACATTTAAAAACTAACTTTGAAATAAGGAATAAAAATTATTTTAAAAAGTAAACATTATGACAAGAAAATTGACCCAGAAATGTATCAAAAGACAAGCCTGTCCTTGATCCGCCTTTGAAGTGTCTATCCTTTCAGAGATATTTTATGCATGTTCCCCTCTCTTTAGAAAAATAAATGGCACGTACTGTTAAGTCATGCTCTGTTAGGGAGCTCTGCAGCGAGTTTGGGGCATGGCTCCCTGTGTGTCTGCGTGAGGTTTCTCCCTGTTTATCTCACGGTCCATGTTCTCTGCGAGCACCCATTTATTTAACTGCTCTCACATGGGACATGCATATTTTCTCCAAACGTTTGCTGCCAGACAAGGATGCAATGAATAATAAGCTTGTCCAGACCTCATGGAACATAGGGACGAGGATTCCTGTGGGGTGAATCCCCAGACGTGGAGTTGCTGGGTCAGAGGGCGGGTGAGTTACAGCTGTGATGGGGTTTCAGGCGCCCACTGTCAAGGGTGTCCCGGACCGCATGCCCACCTGCAGCAGACCTTTCCTGTATCCACACGCACAATACAGGGAACGTTTTCAGGCTTCCTGACGTTTGCCAGTCTGACAGGTGAAAACAAGCAGCTCAGCGTGAGTTACGTAGAGGGTGAAGGAGTGACGGCAAGGATGCTTTGGGCCGCGTGAGCACCTGGTGAGGAGGCGGCAAGGAGAGGGGCCACACCGGATGCCAGCTGCCCACCTTGACCTTGGGCTTCGTCTCCAGGACTGCGAAAAACAAGTATGCCTGTCGTTTACGCTGCGCCATCAGTGGGGTCTTGTTACGACAGCCCAAGCTGAATGGGCATATTTGAAAGGCGTTTTTCCATCAAATGACACTGGGTAACTGGCAGGGCAATCTGCTCAGGGCTTCCTTCTCAGCTGAGAGTGTGTCCACTTGGGAATGTAGTTGTTCAGCCTGACACAGACGTTCAGTACTTGGACTTCAAGCTTCCAGGCCAGGCTGATCCGAGCTCCCTGAGAGTCTAAGCCTAGCTGTTAAATTTTTTAAAAAGGATTCGATTGTAGGGAATTATCTGTATGTAACAGGAGTTTCTCGGTTCTGTGAAACCAAAATAAATACAGAAATAAGCTATAAACTGGAGGCTAAAGTTGACATAAAACTGTAAAAACTCCATCCGCCCCGATTTCAAATTTTCTGGCCACCAAAATCATCCTCCCTGTCGTTCATTTACCCTTTCAGTAATTTTTTTTTAAACTTTGGATTTAAAAAACAAATGTAATTTTATAGATTCCCCGATATTACATATGAGGACATAAGAGCACTGAAGTTTCCTCCCGGCTCTTTCCAGCTGCATTTCCAGATATTTAAGCTACATTAGAATTACTTTTACTGTATGAAGAAGTATAATACTTATGTTCTCCTATGTCACTTTAATTCTCTCAGTTTTTCACCTTATCTTTCCTCATTCCTTGATAATTTGTTTGTCACCAGACTTGCTATTAAGTTTTAAACACTGACAGAGTTAATTAAAACAATGCAACACCGCTACACTCCTAGGAGAACCGCCAAAATCCGGACACCTGACAGCACCAAAAGCTGGGGAGGACAATGGAGCGGCAGGGACGCATTCTTGCTGACGGGAGTGTGAAACGGTGCAGCAACTCTGGAAGACAAGTTGGTGGGTTCTCACGAAACTAAATGTGCTCTTACCAGGTGACGCACCAGTCACGCTTCTTGATATTTATCCAAAGGAGTTGAAATCTCACGTCCACACGAAATCCTGCACATGGATATTGATAGCAGTGTTATTCGCAATGGCCCAAACTTAGTAGCGACCGAGATGTCCTTCAGCAGGTGAATGGATCAATGAACTGTGGTCCATCCAGACAATGGAACGTTACCCAGCAGTAAAAAGCAATGAGCTATCAATTCATGAAAAGCCGTGGAGGAACCTTAAATGCATGTGACTAAGTGAAAGAAGCCAATCTGGAAAGGCTCCAGACTGTATGATCTCAACTATATGACATTCCCAAAAAAGTCACACTATGGAGACAGTAGAAAGACCAGGGGCTGCCAGGGGTTGGGGGTGGAGAAGAGGGAGGGATGAAGGGGGGAGCACAGAGGGCTTTTAGGTCAGTGAGACTGCTGTGTGTGATATTATAGTAATGCATACCTGTCACTGTACATGCATCCAAAGCCATGCAACGTAGACCCCAAGAGTGGACCTCAGGTAAAGTATGGGTTTGGGCGATTATGGTGTGTCGACATAGCTCATCCTTGGTGAAGATGTTGCCAGCAGGGAGACTGCACGGGCTGGAAGCAGGCGCCTGTAGGAAGGTTCCACACCTTCTTCTTGATTTCTTCTGAGCCTAAAACTGTTCTAAAAAGTACAGTCTTTGGAAAATTGACAGCCGGTCTGATCCTATTAAATAGGTACATTTGACCCTCCTTGTAATTGTATATATAACGTCCACACGTGTTCTTTCATTTTGCTCCTTCTGAATCCCTGCGTTTTTTAGTTTAATTCCTCTCTCAGTAAATACAATCACCAAGTAATTTTCCAAAAATGTTTTGGGCTGTTATATGCCTAAGTTTTTATATGATGAAGTAAAATTTAACTGTGTAGAAATTGCCAGTCACACTTAGGCCACGCGTTACCCCTTTGGACCCTTGAGCATTTTCACTTCGCCTTGAAGCACCAAGTGTTCCTGTAAGAGGAGTTTGAGGTTCATCTTCACAGGTGCCTTGCTTTTTGCTGGATGTTTACTCTTTATCCTTAAGTCTCCAAAACTTTACCAAGATATGGCTCAGTGTTTGTAATTCGGTGTCATTACTTTTTCCTGGTACAACGTGTGCCCTTTGCACCTTCAGTTGCAGGTCTTATGTTCATTTTAGAAATGCTTCATTCTATCATATTTGAGTGCTTTTACTTTCCTGTTTATTCTCTTCAGTCTTCAGGCACCAATTATACTCAGTTTAGTTCTTTTCTGTCCGGCTTTATATAGTTTTCATTTTATCTTTTTTCACTAGCTCTTTTTATTTCCCTTAGTCTGGGTGATTTTCTCATACTACTGACTGTGTTCAGGGGTGTATATTCCAGTGTTTTCTAAACTATCCATTTTTCTCCCGTTAGCAGTTATATTGTTATCCTCAACTGCCTTTCTGGGTTCTGCAATCTCCTTTGATATTCTCTGTATCTCTTTTTTAGGGTATTTCTCAACCAACTGCCCCCAAAATCTGTTTATTCTTCAATTTATTTGAGAGAATGGAGACGTATTTTCCTAAAATTTTCTTTTATTGCCTGCAATGTTTCTTCTTTTTAAGTGTATTCTTCTTTGCTCTTTGCTTCTAATTTTCCTTTCCTTCTGCTTAAAAATGTGTCATGTTTATGCGCATCCTTTCGTACTCTTTTGGCTTATTCTTCATATTGTATTGGGATGATTTTATCTGGATCCGCTATTTGCTTGAACACAGGGTGGAGAGGCCAGAGTGTTAGCTGGAGCAGGCACCAGCTACCAATCAGCTCTATTGCCACCAAATACTTTTCTACAACTGTCTCCCAGAGCCACCGAGCCCAAGGGCAAACCCAGCTTCAGTGTGACCACCAACGATTGTCTCTGTTTCTCGGCTTTGCACCCCTGCAGGTGCTCACTTGTCAGGTGGGCCTTCCCTTGGTGGTCTCAAGGGGCTGGCTGAATCTTCCGGCCACATAAGTCCCATTTACCCCAGCAGAAAAAAAAAAAGAAACTTCCTTCCAACAGACCAACCAAAGTGCTAGGGTTGAGTCTACTGGGTCCTGGTGGATCTCACTTGGGTCCCGTGCCTGTTCCTGAACAAATAACGTCGGCTGCGGGGCCCCCATGAGCTGCGGGAGGGCCGGCTGGTCACTGGCGGCTGGAACAGAGCCCAGGCCAGGGTCCAGCACCCATCACACACCTGATATGCCACTGCCACTGCCCATTAGGAGCCAGGCTGGGGCAGCAGGAAAGTCAGGCTCACATTGGCTGTTGGTGACAGTGAGAGCCCACCTGCGGGAGGGCTGATCAGGGGGCAGTGCTGTGCCCAGCACTGCCCATGTGTCCCTTCGCTCCGTCCTCACGCCCCCCATCAGCAGGCACTATGCTTATCTCCATCTTACTGACCGAGGCCCTGGGGCTGGTCCAAGTGCATCACTTCCCAGGCGCGGTCCTGGGCCCGCCAGAGGTGACGGGCGCGGCTGCATTTTGCGGCCGTGGCCCCGACCGTTGGTCTCATGCCCGCTCTCCTCGGCAGCAGGACCCTCTCCCGCAACACAGCGGCTGGGGCAGAGGCGGGGGACTCGCTCGGGAAGGGCTCTGCCTGCCGGACGGCGGGCGAGCTTGGCAGGAGGTGAGCCCTGAGGCCTCCACGGCGGAATTTTGAAGGCTGTTTTAATGCTTTTGGTCTCTTCTTTGTTCATTCGTTGTTTGTCCTCCTGTGATGTTTTAGTGAAATTTCTTTTGAAAACCCCAAGCTTTCTCAGCTGTGCAAAGCCGAACAAAGAGAGGGCCTTGGAGCCATGTCCTTCCCGGGCCGGTGCTCCTGGGGGCCACGGCCGCGGGGGCGCCGGCGGGGGCGCTCAGGTCCCGCCCAGGTGTCTGCGGGGCTCGTCCTTTCCCACAGAGAGCCACCGAGTCCTTCGCCATCCACCAAACGGAGGTTTACGAACAAGTATTCCAGGAAGGGAGCCGATTTACCCCTGAGAAGGACCCGAGTCCGTTCCGCTCCTCCCTGTACCCCTCTCAGCCTCGGTCCCCAGCCCTTAGGGATGAGCCTGCCCTGTGGGGTCACCTGGGTGACCCCGAGGCCCCTGAGCTTTCAAAGCAGACAGGAAGGAGTGACAGTGACCCCACAGGGCATAGGGGACGGCTGAAAGTGGACACGAGACGCCTTGTAGCCACAACCTCGTCCAAACGCTGGTGTTCGTGTCCAGCGTCAGAGGACGTGGCGCGTTCCCACTGGGTCAGGGGGCAGGTCAGGGGGCGGGTCAGGGGGCGGGTCAGGGCGCTGCCCATCTGAACGTGGAGGGATGGGGTGCGCGGACTCTGAACGCTCAGCCGGGGCGGGGGCGGCTGATGGTGGTCTGGCAGCAGTAGGATCCTGGGGGCGGCAGGATCCCCCATCATACTGGGGACCAGGCATTGGGGGCGTGCATCCACGGGAACCAGCAGGTGCCACTGGTCGGACTCCTTTGATGGGAGGGCTGGCTTCCCAGCGCTCTCCTGGGGGGCAGGCTACGGAAGAGGGGGGCTGTTGAAGCAATAAGGGAGCTCTGATGGAGAAGGTGCAGTTTAATTATCCATTTACGCAGGACACATCGATGGCAACGGAAGATTCTCCAGTTAACGTTGGCAATCAGTGATCACAGGCATTCCGCTGCCGTTATAAACTTCTGTTTTTAGGACTGAAAAGTATGTTTATTTTTTTCTTAGTCTAAAGCATGTTTTCTATGTGGCATTGTTGGTTTTGGGAAAATGCTATGAACTTATTATTAACAATAAAATCCATAGAGAAATAAAATTAGATTTTTTTTAAAAATCTGAAAATGGGAGAGGCCAAATCAGATCAACCAAAACACAACTGATAATGAGTTAAATGGGGATGAAGTTGATCCCGTAATTGAGTCAAAGCACCTCAGAAATACCTCGTGTCACCCAAAGCCGTGGAGACTGGAAAGCAGGAGGTCACAATTCCCGTGACGAATGGTGGGTTTGGAGCCATAGCTCAAGGGACCTGGCCTGCAGGGAGTTTTAGAGACTCTTAGAGCAGAGTGCTCTTAGGATGGGAAAGGATGTGCACTGACAGGGTGCAGCTCAACATCTACAATAGCCTTGAAAAGGAGGGAGCAAGGAGCAGGGGCTGAGGACAGTCTCGCCGGCAGAAAGTTCGTCTTCTTTTCTCAGTGCCCAGACTCCCGAATTTTCACATTTGAACCCCCCCATTGTCTAGAGGCAATTGTCCTCTGAGGGAGGGACCCCCTGGCACTGAGGCAGGAGCGTAGGATTCCTCAGTCTGAGGAAGACGGTTAACACTCTACTGTTGGGTCCAACTAAGTAATGTTTGAGTTCCTTTCCCAGTGTAAAGACCTGTAATGCTAAACAATACATGTATGCTTTGAAAGCTTAAAATCATGTACTCGTGTGCACAATAAGGAATAAGAAATTAATCTTTTCCTGATTCAGAGTTTAAGGTCATAGTTAATGCTACTAAATTTAACGCTTTGAATATAAATGTCAGTATGGGAACTACTTCAGGAATAAACTGGAAAATGGAGATGTTTTGTAGAAATTCACATATGCAATTTACAGACAGGCACCGAACATTCTGGCAAAGTCTGAGAAGCATTGCTCACGCACAGGAACCCAGGTGACCGTGAGAAGTCAATGCGGGGCTCACTCAGGAACATTCCGACTGTTCTCGTAAATGTGGATGTTAGTGTGATGTACACACAGATGTGAATCACCATACTTTCAGAGAATATGAATTTCTTTGATGAATAGCATACTTTCATGGTAACCCCAAGAATGGATTTGTTCTTCCCACTCTAAATGTGGGAGAATTTTGAGTGGAATTTCTTGGGGAAATGCAGACAAGCAGACCACATAAATTGCCCTGATGTATCAAGTGTTTATGTGTATTATTTGAGGCCGTAACTGAAACAGGATGGGTTGAGCTCTGGGCCGTGCAGGTGGAAACACTTAGAGGGAACCCTATCCCCTCTCACACACGCATCCTGAGGGAGAGATGAGAACGCTCACCAAAGGATAAAGGGCCTTTAGATTTTACCCACAAAGCAAAGCCAGACATCTCTAGTTGGGGTGGGATACTGCCTGGACCCTCCCTGTGACTGAGGGGTCTGCCCGAGGGCTACCTCCAGGGGGGTTCTGAGCTTCCCGGCAGAAGGGCTGCACATGGGACGGGCCCTCCCAACTTGTCCTGAAAACGGAAGCTGTAAGCTCCCGTCCCAACAAGGCTGGTACCAACGACTCTGACTTTGAATAAGAAACTCAGAATCGCTTTTGGCCACAGTGTTCAATGTTCCTAGTCTAAACTCTGCAGAGTTCAATTAATATACATTTCCTTTAAATGAAACAGTCTGCACCTTCACTGCGACTGTAATTCTTCCAGGATATGCTAGGAGATTTGCTTCATTCTCAGGTGTCTTTTCTTGCTCTTTTCTGCTTAGTTGATGATTTCTACTTTTTTTTTAAAAAAAATGTTTTTTAATTAATTAATTTATTTTTGGCTGTGCTGGGTCTTCGTTTCTGTGCGAGGGCTTTCTCTAGTTGTGGTGAGCTGGGGCCACTCTTCATCACAGTGCGCAGGCCTCTCACTATCGCAGCCTCTCCCGTTGTGGAGCACAGGCTCCGTATGTGCAGGCTCAGCGGCCGTGGCTCACAGGCCTAGTTGCTCCGTGGCATGTGGGATCTTCCCAGACCAGGGCTCGGACTCATGTTCCCTGCATTGGCAGGCAGATTCTCAGTAGAAGCCCTCTACTTTTTTTTGAAAACTGGAGGAAAGAGTTATAGGCTCGGGCCCCATTCCTCCACAACCCACTGACTTTCAAGTTAACAGTAAAATGAGGCCAGCGTTTAGCACTCAGTGAGCACTAAGTGCACACAGAGAGTGTGCTGGGCATCTTCCCCTATCATCCCATTAAATCCTCACAATAGCCTGTGGGTAAACGTTTTCCCACTGCTTCCTTCTTTTTCAAATGAGAAGCGAGGTCTCCAGGAGGTTGAGGGATTTCCCTGAGCTTCCAGAGCCAGTGAGTAGTAACCCTGGGGTTCAGGTTCACAGGGGCCATGTTCTTTGATTCTCACCCTAGCTGCACGGAACCTCCTGGGGAAGGAAACGGTTGCCCAGCCCTGTGCACCACCCTGGTGCATGCACACTTGGGAGAGCCCACTGCTGGACCTGCAGGTCCCCCGAGATGTGGGCATCCACTCACCGGGCACCGCCCTCCCCGGACTTTGTGACTCAGACCAACTACCCAGCTCGTCTGCTCCTCAGGCATTTCAAACCCACGTCCCAGTTAACATGTCCCCTTTTCTGAACCAGAACCACAGGGTTCACTTCCGCCTGTGAGTGTGTTGAGTGTTCATCATGGGACATGCTTGCCATCGAGGAGGGTCCCGGGTGCCCACGGGCCCCGCCCTCTGGGCGACAACCCGGCATGAGAACCGGAGCCAGTGACTTGTGCTGATGAAATCGTTCCGTAGTCAACCCGCGTCTTGATCTAAGTTTCGTCGGGTCCTACCCTCCTGCAGAGGGAGTGACGGGGGCAGAGCTCCCTGTGTGCCAGGCCCTGCTCCATGGACCCGGGTGCTCATTCATCATCTTCACAACCACTGCGTCTCCTGATGCCCCCACCTTACAGATGGGGAGGCCGAGGCACACAGTGACTGGGTACAAGTCACACAGCAAGCGTGGTGAGCGGAGCAGGATTCAAACCCAGATCAGCGGGCCCCAGAGGCGGTAGCTGTGTCCAGACCCCCACTCCCCACCCAGGGGAAGGAATGCACCACACGTTTCTACACCTGCCACAAAATTAGAAAGCCAGGCGAGCGGTGAGAAAAAAATCACCAGTCATTTCTCTAGCCACTATTTTTTTTCTTTTTTATTGTAGCACAGTTGATTTACAATATTATATTAGTTTCAGGTGTACAACATAGTGATTTAATATTTTTATAGAATATACCCCATATAAAGTTATTATAAAATATTGGCTTTATTCCCTGGGCTGTATAGTACATCTTTGTATCATTCACTTTATACCTAGTAGTTTGTACCTCTTAATCACTTACCCCTATCTTGCCCCTCCCCTCATCCCCACTGGTAACCGCTAGTTTGTTCTCTGTATCTGTGAGTCTGTTTCTGTTTTGTTATATTCATTCATTTGTTTTATTTTTAGATTCCACATATAAGTGACATCATACAGCATTTGTCTTTCTCTGACTTGTATCACTAAGCATAATACCCTTCAAGTCCACCCTTGTTGTTGCAAATGGCAGAAATTTATTCTTTTTTATGGCTGAGTAATATTCCATTGTATAGATACATCACATCTTCTTTATCCATTCATCTGATGGTGGACACTTAGGCTGCTTCCCTATCTTGGCTATTGTAAATAATGCTGCAGTGAACACACGGGTGCATGTATCTTTTTGAATTAGTGTTTTCGTTTCCTTTGGATATATGCCCAGGAGTGGAATTGCTGGGTCATACGGTAGTTCTATTTTTAATTTTTTGAGGGACCTCCAAACTGTTTTCCATAGTGGCTGCATCAACTTACACTCCCGCCAATAGTGCAGGAGGGCTCCCTTTTCCTCACACCCTCACCAGCATCTGTTATTTCTTATTTTTTTGACAGTAGCCATTCTGACAGGTGTGAGGTGGTATCTCATTGTGGTTTGATTTGCATTTCCCTGATGTAATAGCTGTAGGTAGTATGGAAACTTTAACAATATTAGTTCTTCCAATCCATGAGCACAGTATATTTTTCCACTTATTCATATCATCTTTAATTTCTCTTGACTATGTCTTGGAATTTTCAAAGTATAGGTTTTTCATCTCCTTGGTTAAATTTATTCCTAGGTATTTTATTCTTTTTGATTTGAATTTAAATGAGATTGTTTTCTGGATTTCGCTTTCTGAGAGTTCTTTATTAGTGTAAGGAATGCAACATATATCTATATATTAATCTTATATTCTGCAAATTTACTGAATTCATTTACTAGTCCTATTAGTTTTTTTAAATTTATTTTTATTTTATTTATTTTTGGCTGCATTGGGTCTTCGTTGCTGCACATGGGCTTTCTCTAGTTGCCGTGAGCAGGGGCTACTCTTCATTGAGGTGCGTGGGCTTCTCATTGTGGTGGCTTCTCTTGTTGTGGAGCACGGGCTCTAGGCACGCGGGCTTCAGTAGGTGTGGCATGTGGGCTTCAGTAGTTGTGACTCGTGGGCTCTAGAGCGCAGGCTCAGTAGTTGTGGCACATGGGCTTAGTTGCTCCGCAGCATGTGGGATCTTCCCAGACCAGGGCTCAAACCTGTGTCCCTTTCATTGGCAGGCAGATTCTTAACCACTGCACCACCAGGGAAGCCCAGTTCTATTAGTTTTTTGTATAATTATATAACTACATGACTGTACAGTATCATGTCATCTGCAAGTAGTGACAGTTTTACTTCTTCCATTCCAATTTGGATGCCTTTTATTACTATTTTTCTTATCTGATTGCTGTAACTAGGACTTCCAATGCTACGTTAAAAAGAAATGGCGAGAGTGGGCATCCTTGTCTTGTTTCTGATCTTAGAAGAAAAGATTTCAGCTTTTCACCATTGAGAATGATGTTCACTGTGGGCTTGTCATAAAAGGCCTTTATTATACTGAAGTATGTTCCCTCTATGCCCACTTTGTTGAGTTTATTAAATCATGAAATGACCTATGAGGTGATCATGTGATATTTTATTCTTTATCTTACTAATATGTTGTATCACATTTGACCTGTGGATGATTGATTTGTGGCTATTGAACCATCCTTGCATCCCTGGGATAAATCCCACTTGATCATGATGTGTGATCGTTTTTATGTATTGTTGCATTCAGTTTGCTAATATTTTGTTGAGGATTTTTGCATCTGTATTCATCGGAGATATTAGCCTATAATTTTCTTTTTTCGTTGTGTCTTTGGTTTTGGCGTCAGGGTAATGCTGGCCTTCTAGAATGAGTTTGGGGGTGTTCCTTCCTCTTCAGTTTTCTGCAATAGTTTGAGAAGGAGCAATACTAACTCTTCTCTAAATGTTTGGTAGAATTCCCCCGTGAAGCTATCCAACCCTGGACTTTTGTTTGTTGGGAGTTTTTTGATTACTGACTTAGTAACCAGTCTATTCAGATTTTCTATTTCTTCCTGATTCAGTCTTAAAATAGTGTATATTTCTAGGATTTTATCCATTTATTCTAGGTTGTCCAGGTTGTTGCGCATGGGATCCTCCAGGACTTTTATTCAAAGGAAACTTGAAAACTCAATCACTATAACGATGGTTTGTCCTGATAGCCTTTTGATCAGAGGAATTTTCCAGGACAGTCAGAAACAGGGAGTAAATAGGAACGAGCCAAACAAATGTGACAACCGTGTGTCTGTTTGGTCCCTTTATTTATGTCCTGTCTTCTGTCTTTAGATTAATTTCCACATCAGAAGCGGTGGAGGCAGTGGCTGTGCTGGTCTTTAATTAAGCGTGTGCACGTGCATGCGTGTGCGTGCGCGTGTGAGTGTGTGTGTATGTGCATGTGCGCACTTTTCCTGATGGTAAGCTGAAGAGAAAGAATTTAACCACATAAACAATAAACAAGGTTCCCCATGGTTCTAAACACCAAACAGTCACCGACACTCCATCTTGCCACATGTCCCCTGGGTTTCATGTCACAGTTACAGACTGTCCTTGGGAGAGTCCAGCTCACTGGGGTCAGGCTGGTTTACTCACTTCTCCGTCCTTCCTCCTCCGTGCTCTCGAAGGGGGTCAGGGGATCACGGCCAAAGCAGCTCTGGTTCCATGTCGAGTGCGCAGACCCAGCATCCACTCCAGAGGCAAAAGGCTGGTTTTGTGCCTTGTGGGCCTCCCAGCCGAGAAGTCCATGCTGTCTTCAAGTGCTCATCGGAGACACCTGGCTGGGAGGTCCAGGAAGGCCCTGGGGCCACACCTCAGGTGGTTGAGGCCCTGAACTTGTTTCCAGAAGACCCACCTAGCCCTGGCTCGTGTTGATTTATTGTACTCTTGGCAAATCACTTAGCCTTGTTAGATCTGTTTTCTACTTACTTCACAGGATTATTTTAGGAGCTGAAAGCTCCAAGCAGACCCCAAAGCTTGGCTTGCCCATGCTGAAACATCTCTATAATCACAAACCTTCTGAATGACCTCCGGTGAGGTGCACTGTCTCCAAGGACTGACGTCCGAGTGCAGAGTATCACGAACACCCTTAAAATGAGGCCAGAAAATCTGAAATTGGTGCCTCCTTTGTTTAGGTTTGTGGTGTTAAGTAAGTAAAAGCAGGCCGATGAATTGATCTCTGGGTGGGTTTACTTCACTGATCAGCTCCCACCAACACTCCGCTCGTTAAAAACACGCAGGATGAGCTGCCAGGAGAAGCACGGGAAGTCTAATGGGAAACATGAGAATAAAGACTCTGAAACACACTTAACTGGAAAACATCCCCCGGAGTCAGTACCACACGTGGAAGCGAAAACACTGAGTGAAGAATATTTATTACAAAATGTGAAGGCATGTAAAAAATCTGTCTTGTAGAGGCAGGAAAACCATCTCAGGCAAACATGATCTTGCGAGGAAATGTTTTTATAAGGCAGGTTGCGAGTCTGTTACAGCTTTACATGGCCTAATGGTTAAATATATCAAAGGGAAAAATCATAAATATAGTATGATTTCATAAGCTTTCACTGAAGTCCATTTTTCACGTCAAGCCCATAATGGGTTCTCAGAAGAGAATGGGTGAAGGTGAAATTTCAAGAGGAAAGAAAGGTCTAAATTTACCAAGATGCAAAAAGGGAGGAAAGGGACAGTTCTTGCAGGGCTCTTGAAAATCTCAGTTCACAGAAAGTACCTTGAGCTGACAGTTGCACAAATGAAAGGAAAAAGTTCAAAGTCAGACCAGATAAGTAGGGCTTGGAAAGTGAGACCAGAGGTCACAGTGAGATGGAGCGGGGGCCGCCTCACCAGGAACACATCATTTTTATGTGGGTCCCACCGCCTGAGAGGGTGAGAGAGGTCGGCTCTGTATGGGAGGCCAGGGCACACGCCTCTTGTTGGGCATGTGAGTATTCTGGAAGTGCAGATTCTCTTCCCCCAACATGACCACCAAGGAAGAGGGCCGCGCCTCTTGGGTGGGCGGCCTTGTGCCACACCACACAGCCTCAGGGGCAAAATTACACAGCTACCCTGTCTCAACTGTTCCCGTGGACAGAGCTTGGAAAGCTTTTCCTTAGAGAGGGCCTGGGGAAGACTGTACTATTGGGGTCATTTCATGAGGGATGCAGGAAAATGAATAAGCCCAGGGACACTGCCTGCCACCCTCGAGGAAAATCTTGCCAACTAGGTTCATCTTTGGTGCCCACAAAGCCACCTTCACAGCAAGCAGAGTCCCCAGATCAAATAGGTAACATCTCTTACCTGTCCCGTCTTTCAAAGTATATAGATGCCCTCGTGACTCATAAAGTCCAAACTCTTTTATAATTATGATTAAAGTCACAATAACTTAGAGTCACGCATTAAACCATCAATGCATTCTGAAAGTTACCGATACACACATAGGAAGACGCCCCTGAACTTTCCAAAGGTGTTAAACTCACACGGGTTGGGAGCATGTGCTCCAGAGCATAACATCCCAGAGGCAGCAATCTCTTTCCTCTCCTCACCACGGGAAATGTGCTTGGAGAGCCAGCTGGGCTCTGCCTGGTGTGGGAACAACCACTGATAACTGGCCCCAGGGACCACCGAGAGCTCTCCTTGGGGGACTGCAGACTCAGAGAGATGGGCTCTGAGGCATCTAGTGGAGAGGAAATCATACCTGAAGGCAAACGAGTTTTTTAAAGAAAAATGTAGACGGCAATAACAGCAAGGAAGGAGCTTTGGGACAGAGGACAGATGTGGGGCGGGGCAGAGCTGGATACAAGTAGAAAGTACAGGCATCTGGCTGAGAACTGCTCCCAGCAGGAGCAGCGACAGGCAGCCTGGCTCACCACGCCTTCTCCAGGTGGGGTGCCGGTCCACGAAGGTGTTCACATCCTCACCCCTGGAACCCATGACGCTACTTTAGCAGGAAAAAAGGAAATCTGCAGGTGGAATGGGAGACTATTCTGGATTATCCAGGCAGGCCCAGTGTGGTCACCTGGGTCCTTAACAGCAGAACCCTTTCTTGGCTGTGCTCGGAGACAGAGATGACGTCGCCAGCTTTGGAGAAAGGAGGCCACAAGCCAACGACTGTGGGCGCCTCTAGGAGCTGGAAAAGGCAAAGCGTGGGTCCTCCCCGGAGCCTCCACAAGGGAGTCCAGCCCTGCTGACATAGTGATTTTGGCCCAGTGACACCACCTGGACCTGTGACCCACTGAACTCTAAGGTAATAGGTTTGTGTTGTCTTCAGCCACTTAGGTTTTGGTATTTAGTTACGGTAACAATAGGAAACGGATAAAAGCCTTCACCCCACCTGCATCACCAGCTGGGGAGCTGGGGGAACTGACTCTTGAGGGCAGTGCTTGGCCTGGTCCTTGGGGCCCAGGACACCCAGAACTTTCTTTGCTGTGTGGACCTGAGGACTGGAGTCTTCGCAGAATGAATTCAGAGGGCCGGGGCGGGGCAGGGGCCAGAACCGCCGATACTCACAGAAAGCAGAAAGGCCATCTGACGAGTGGCCGTAAGAGGGGCCTGTAGGAAGTCTACCCAAGCAAGAGAGCTCCCAAGTGGTAACTCCAACATCTCTTTAGGAATTAAGCCAATTACTGAGGGGAAGTTGTTTAAGAGGAAAGTATATTCTTTGCAAGAAAAGAAATTAGAATAAAGGAGCAAAATAGGATGGAACCGGGCCATTTTCAGGTCAGTAAAACTAATTCACTGGATTTCTTTTTAATGCCACCCATTCAACTCATTTAAAGGAGGAATCTTTTCACAGTGCCTGCACATATAAAGATGGGACCAAATGCCCTGGTTTTCCCTGGGAAGCATATGCTCCTTTGATCTGCGTGCTTACTGTGTACTAAATCGCAAATTGCAGCTCATTTGCTCTAAGCTCCAGAAACTGGGGTTATTTGTAGGACAGAGACACATATAAATCATGCCTGGGTGTTGGGCTCGGCTCGGCCGGGAGAGCTCTGGGGCTGGTGTGACCGTGTGTGTGCCGAAGCCTGGGAGCACGGAGGCCCAGAAGCTCACCCACTGATGCCGGCTCACAAAGCTGGTGCCACATGCAGGAGAAAAGCCCGCAGGTTGAGCAGGAACCGACTGTGATGGTGGCGATGACGTTTGGTGGCTCCCCCTTGAGCACACAGCAGAGCGACTGGGACCCCAGGGCCGCAGGAGACGGGTTTCCTGCGACTCCGGGCGAGTGTGGGTCTGGAGCAGCGGTCAGAACAAAACAAAACCAACGGGGGGGGGGGGGGGGGGGGGCGCCTCCAGGAGCCCCAGGCTGGGAAGCAGCTCCGAGGACTCTAGGGGCCCGGAATGTGCCCGAAAGGAGGGGCGCCTAGGCAGGTGGCTGCGAGCGTGGAGAGCAGGGTGCAGCTGAGGGAGCCGGCGGCTTTGACCGGCGTCTGCAGCCAGGCAAGGAGAGGAATGGATTAGGCCGGCTGGCCCGTGCCCCCCACCCCAGCCCTCTCACCTCTCTGCCGCAGGGGACTGACTTTCCAACTTCAGACTACCTGTCAGAACATTCACAGCCGGGGACACGCCGAGCCACGACGTCACGTGTCCCCCGCTGTGTGCAGGGGGGCGGGGGCGCCGTAGGACAACGGATTATACACCCAGGCTAAGCCCCTGCAGAGGGCTCAACGTCACTAGTCATCAGGGGAATGCAAATCAAAACCCCAGCGGTTAGGATGGCTGTTACCCACGAAAGACACAGGCATTGGTGAGGGTGTGGAGAAGCTGGGACCCTCGTGCACAGTTGGTGGGAAAGTAAATTGTGCAGCCTCCACGCAAAACCGGAAGGAGGTCCTCAGAAACTTAAGCAGAGGGCTTCCCTGGTGGCGCAGTGGTTGAGAGTCCGCCTGCCGATGCAGGGGACACGGGTTCGTGCCCCGGTCCGGGAAGATCCCACATGCCGCGGAGCGGCTGGGCCCGTGAGCCATGGCCGCTGAGCCTGCGCGTCAGGAGCCTGTGCTCCGCAGCGGGAGAGGCCACAACAGGGAGAGGCCCTCGTACGGCAAAAAAAAAAAAAAAAGCCTAAGGCAAAAAAATAACACCTGAAATAATGCTTTTGATATAATGGGTGCCTAGTAAATTTTTAAAAATATTATTTCTCTCAAGACAAATATTAAATGATATCACTTTTATATGGAGTCTAAAAAATAATACAAAACAGGAACAGACTCACAGACATAGAAAACAAATTTATAGTTACCAAAAGGGAGGTGAGGAGGGATAAATTAGGAGCATGGGATTAACAGATGCACACTACTATACATAAAATAAACAAAAAGGACTCACTCTGTATAGTACAGAGAATTATATTCAATATCTTATAATAACTTTAATGGAGCTTAATCTGGAAAAGTATATATATATATGTGTATATATATATATATATATATACACATACATATACATGTCTGAATCACTTTGCTATACACCTGAGACTAACACAATAGTGAATCAACTATACTTCAATAAAATTAAAAAATATATATTATGCCTCTCTTGCAGAGTCAAAGGTTTGCAAGTTAGTCTTGGCCAGTGGCAGAGAAAAGTACCAGAGACATTGTACGATTGGAAAAATAAATACATACGTTTCAGTAGTTCTACCTTTCTAGTTTCTTCCTTTGGCCCGGAGGCATTGTTTTAAAGAAAACTTTGTCTTTTAGGCAGCAGCTTAGGTGAGGGGTAAGGGGTGAGCTGGCTGGTGGGCAGAAGTTTGGTAACGAGTGTTGGGAGCCCAGGGAGCTAGTGGCTCTTCTACTCTTGATTTTTTCTTCTTTCTTTGTCCTTCCCCATCTTTGGGTCTCCCTTCTCCTTGTTTAACTTGACAGGCAAAGTGACAAAGTTCAAGGCTTGCTCTCTTTCAGTGACATTTTTCAAGGTGGAGCCTCTCATCCAGCAGTCGTGGCTGAGTTTTGCTCAAAAGCCCCCTTCTTCCCGGTCATCTTATATCTGCTCATCATATCCCTGACCCAAAAGGATACGCAGTTCAAGGTGCTGGACCATGCATCCTCCTCTATTCATCCATTTTCACAGAATCAAGGCACACAGAGAAAAGCAAGACTGTCAGATTTGTCTCAGACCCTGTGCGTGATTTTATTCTGACTCGGAGCTTGTATTTACTTCCACGGCTGGAAATCCCGCCTGGGGCCAAGTGAGATGTTTACCACATTTTCCCACATTTTAGAGCGAGTTCTCTAACGTGGGTTATTTAAGGCAAACTTTGGGGTGAACCTGGAAATAACGAATATTCGTGGCCTCTAGGATCACTGTGTCTTGGAATGCTCAGGAGTCGAACTCAAATTCCATCGACATGGGGGAGACCCCCACTTTTCTGAGAGTGATGTGGGCTCCGCGACCACGGTTGCTGGGTTTCAGGTTTCACTGTCCTCTTACAGATAAAGTCTCTTCAATAACTCCTGGATTATTGAGAACACAGCTCGCCCTTTAAATTCCTGGCCGTGTGTCCTGGTCCCTAGACCCGATCAATGCTTGTTTGGGTTTCACCATGGAGTTTATGCTAGAACATTCCATGGCATGCATAGTGGGGGTCCCAGTGAACACCAGAAGATTCTGAGGGAGGTGGGACTGGCCCCGCCAACCAGCTGCCTCTCAGATGCTTATGCGAGTGTCATTGGTCTGGAACCGAACTGATTGGAAACCTCACATGAAGACAGGATTTCTCCTTCCCAATTTTTTTCAAGATTTTCAGCAGTAGAGACCACCTCAGAGGGTGGTGACCTCAGAAGTCTGTGTGTTTTCAAAGCTTCAAGTGACCCCTGAACACCAGAACTTTCAGGAAGCCCTGGTGGTCCTTCCTGAAGCATCTTCCCTGCCAGGAACGTGGAGCAGGGCCCTGTGATCAAGTCCAGTGCAGTGAATGAAACCGAGTCTGCTTCTAGCAAAAGGCGTCTCCCCACCTCCAGGAGTCTAGTTACTTGAATCAGATTTTTGCACAACCAAATTTCAGGGCAGCAAAGGATCTGAACAGCCCTGGGAGGGGTTCCTAAGTGACACTGCCACCCTCCAGGTGAGATGCAGTCCCCAGCTCTGCAGAGCGATGACCTGGGCACTGGTCCCCCACCCAAATTCCACTTTCTCTATTCCCAGCCCTAGTCCTACGGGATATATTCGTCTTTTGTTGAGAAGAATGTTTGTGGTTTTTGTTGTTAAGAACTGTTTTGGAATTCTTTCCCCGGTTCCGATGATAGGCTGGGGTGGGAATCCGTAAGGAGGTTAAGAGAGAACCTGGACTGTTCAGCGAGAGAGACTCAGAGACACGGAGCTGGGAGGGCAGACGCCCGGGGCGGACAGGAGGCTGTGGAAACGCAAGCTGTGCCTCGCTCCTTTCCCACCGACACAGAAGGGGCCTCTCCGGAGCCTGACTGCAGCGCACCTCCCCTGCAGGGTCTAGAACGGCCACACGGGACCTGCCCACATCCAGCCCAGACTGGAGACCAGCCATCTCTCCCATGGGGTCCCCTCAGAACCACACAGAGACTAGAGTCCCAAAAAGACGTGCGATCAAAACCACACACTTTCTAGATGAGAGGTGGTTTGGGTTTTGCTTGTTTGTTTTACAAGAGGACGGAAGCAGGATGTCCTCAGGGGTCAGAGGACAGGTAAACGACACGCCTGACCACCCTCCACGTCCGTCGCACAGTAGACCAAGCGGCCCAGTCGCCACAAAGTCTCCTTCTGGAGCAGCGATTGATGAAAATTATTTTTAATAATTTCAAAAATACATTTCTGTCAAACAGAGACACAGTGACAGAAATGTGGGGACCGACCAGGAGGGCACAGGATGGGGGTCTGTGTGTCCCGGGGGCCCCGGCAGACGCGCCAGGCGTGGCCCCGTCCCTCCAGGGCCCTCGTGGGCACAGCTCTGAAAACATTCACATGTTTTTGAAAAGTGTAACTGTTCAGTTCAGGAGCAAACATGTAGACCCATGCAGTCTCCCAATGTAAGTGGCTTAGAATCCCTACCATTATTGGCGAGTGCTTGTTTCTGGAAAGCAAATAAGATGAGAGTTAAGAGCTGGTGATCAAAGGGACGCAGCATTATTTATAGTTTCCTACAGTGGCAGCGGCTGGCAGGCTCATTACTGCTGTACAGAAATCAAGACCATACGATTAGAGACACTTTCTTTGATCGTTTCTCTAAAGCAATGCCATTGTCAGTGGAGGGCTTCCCAGAAAGGCCGTGTAAACTAGGCCAGAAAGCACAGCACAAAGGACATTCAGCTCAGCTTTACTCCAAACAGACTTCAAAAACTCCTGCGAACAAACGTTTCCGCCTCAGCTGTGCACCAGGTCTGGGTCGCCGGCCCGGGCTCGTGTTCCAGGGCCAGGGCTTCGCCAAAGGGTGCAGTGGGGCATCTCCTGGGTTTCCACTTCAAGAAATACATGCAATGTGAGAAGCTGAGGTCTCACTGTGGAAACAATCTCGTCTCTCCACCGCGGACGTCATCGATTGAATCGTTCGGCTTCCACCCAATCTCCTTGGCGCTGTCGCCTGGTGACAAAACGCAGACAGTGCTGGTGTCCACACGGCACATCGGGCGTGTCCCGGGAGGCACTGCTGTCCACGCGTCACCCGCCAACTGTGACTAGAGGCTGACATGTGGCCGGATTCCGGGCCAACAGGACAAAGCTGCAGGAGGCTTGGAGGCCTGCAGACCTGCGCATCCGCGAGTGCGGGTTTTGCGGACGCTGTCTCACCTGCGCCCAGAGCCGACTCCAGGTGAAGCAGGGAGGATGCAGCGGGACGGATGCTGCGGAACAGAAGGGGGTCCATCACTGATACTGTTGGGCATCAAATTAATCTCTTTTTTTTAACATTCCAATTTATCTAAATTTGTGGATATGTAAATGTCTAATTTCAATCTCTTCCCATAAGACAGTGACATAAGCCCTGAAAAGGAAAAGAAAAAAAAAATCTGCTAAGAAAACTTGAGACTTTACGCCATTAACTGTCTTTGTGAGATGTATCTTTCACATAAAATAGTAAATATAATATCCATGTTCTATTTAAATAGTAATAAAAATCCCCATGTATCTTCCAAAGGGCTTAAGAAATGGAACATCCCCAGTGATGCAGATGAAGCTTCTTTGAACTTTCTCTTTCCACCCGCCCTCCAACCCAATTTACTGCCATCCGAAATATTCTGATGATCATTTCCTTGCCTTCCTGATAGATCGTTGGATAGGTAGATGGTTAGATAGATGATAGATAGATGTAATATAGATATTACATATGAACACGTACGCACACATAGCGCAGCTCTACATTTTGGTCTGCTTTTCCGCTGCACTTTATTTAACTGGAATTTTATGTTGTGCATCTTTCCGCAACCTTCTTTTTCACTGAAGTGCTGTGAAACGCATCCGTGTTGCATTCACCAAGCAGCTCAGTGTCGACCGTCGCTGCGGCAGGTCCCAGCCTCTTGCTGACTGTGCTGCTTCTGTAAACTGCAGGTCCCCAGCTGTTCCAGAGCTGCGCGGGTGTGGGTGCTAACGTGTCTTGGTTCACCGGCCACGGTTCCTCTGGGAATAGAGTTGCTGCCGCACGGGGGGTAAGTGCGTTCAAGTTCACCAGGTCATCCCAGATCTTTTCCAAGCGCCTGCCTGTTCACGCCCCGCACATGGGGCGGTGCACGGAGCTGGGCCCACACACCCTCCCTCTGCCCCCGGCCCCACCTGACTCAGCTCTGGCCAGTCTGGCCAAAGCGCAGTGGGTTCCCTGGGGGCCATTTGCCCGGCCTTTGCCAACCAGCTGAAGCATCTTTCTCATGACGGTAGGCTATACATGTTTCCTCCTCCTCTGTTAAGTGTTTCGTCCAGGCTTTTGCCCAATTTTTTATTGGGTTGTTTGTCTTTTTATTGTAAATTCTTTGTGTGTTCTGTAAACAAATTCTTTATTATTTTTATGTAATAAAAATAATTTAATTTTCTCCCAGTTTTTATCTTTCTTTTCATCCTTTTTATTGTCTTTTGAGCAACATACATAATTTAATCAATTAAGTTAAAATTAAATTCTTAAATTTTAATGTGATCCAATTTATCAAGTGTTTTCTTTAACATTTGTGCGTTTTTGTCTTTTATAATAAATTTGTCCCTGTTCTAGGTTTGCAAAGGTATTTTCCTATATAATCATCTAAACAATGTATACGCTTGTCTTTCATATTTATTTGTACTACCTGGAACTGATTTTTCAAATGGTGTGAGATAGAAATTCACCTTCATTCTTTTCCATATGTATAACCAGCAGCGCTGACTTTTCAGCTTTGGTCGGACTTGATAATCACTGACGTGGATGGAAGGACTGAAATGATGCGTTCCCTCAACAGCCGCCTCACCTCCACACCCTAGAGAGGCCACTCTTGGTGATTCGTCTGTAAATGGCCAGGACATCTTTATGTAAATACAAGAAGCCATGAATATACGGTCCCAATTTTCCTTCTTAGTGCAGCTCTCATGAGTCTGCTTCCTGAAAATTAGTGGCAGAGCTGGAGAGGGTCCCCTTCTCTGCCGGAACTGCTGTGTTGTAGGGGGCAACCCTGCGAGGGGGGGGGGGGGCCGGGGCCAGGTTCAATCCCACCCAAGCCCCTGGGCTTTGCAGAGCCAAAGGCCAGAAAGAAGGAGGGTGAATTCCAGAAACGCGCGAGCCTTAACGGCACTTGCACGTCCCCGGGAGGAAACACCACCCGCGAGGTCAGGCTGCTCAGGACATGGGCAGGGAGCCACCCTAGCCTGCACAGGGTGGGTGCTGGGCTCCCGCCAGGCGGGGACACACCGTCCACGAGGCTGGGTGAAGCTCCAGAGGATGTTGAGGACGGGCCCACGTCAGCCCGAAACGTGGAAGGTTCTGGACCCACCGCACCCGAGCCCGAGCAACGTGACAGCTCCAGACAGACGGCCCTGCCTGCTCCAGACGGCAGAGCTCAGCACCCAGCGGCACGGGGCTCCCCGGGTCCAGCTTCATGTGAGGACTTGCGGGGACACCGGAGCAGGAGACCCGCCGTGGGACCCGCTGCCCAGGCTCCCAGATCTTAGATAAAAACCATCCTCCACGCGTTTCCCTGAGGTCTTTCTTTGACTTCTACTCAGGGAAAATCGACACCCCCACGATGACACGTTTTCCACCCACGATCACGGCGTCTCTTACCATTTGCTCAACTGTTTTTGTACTTTCGGAGCGTTATACGGTTTTCCTCAAGTGGGTTTTGCACATCTCTTGCTGGGGTCACTCCTTGGCCTTTTGCCGTCTTTAGCGCTGTCGTAAGCGGAGTCCCTTTATTTCCACGTTGGACTCTGCGCTATCTGTATCTGTGATGTGCGTTATCAGTTGTCTTCGGACGGGCATGCAGCCCACACGCCTGGAACAGTCCCCTCAGTAGAGTGTCTTAAGCAGCAGGTTCTAATCTGCTCATTGTAAAGAAAATCCCTTAGGTTTCCAGAAAGAAAATTACTACAAAGAAATGAGAATTAGATGGACTTCAAAACACTGAGGAGGAACGGCTTTGACTCCAGACTCTGTGCCCAGTGGGACTGCCATTTGAGAATAAAAATACAATAAAGACATTTACACAGGCAGGACCCAGGAAGCCAAGGCCACCACGAACTTCCTGAGACCCTCCTCTGACCCAGCACAAGCTTTCCCCTCGTCAGGTACATGTGCCATCCCTTTGCGCCGAATGTCCTGCCTCATCCCCCAGCCTCCTCCTGCAAATGTCTGTTTTCTCCCCGAGACTCCATCCACGTGTCCTGTGAGGGGCCTCCTTGGGCAGGGGTGGGGCCCCTCCCGGTCCTCAGTGCCCCGTCCTCCCCGGCCTGCACAGCTGCCCGCTCTCCCTCCCTCCCTCACCCCTGCCTGTGTGGAGCAGCTTCTCTGAGAGATGGGACATGGGTGATGCTGAACCAATGGAGAATAACTCCTGGAGTCCTCTGCCCATTTCTGAGTTGGGTTGGTTGTCTTTTTGTTGTTGAGTCATGGAGCTCTTTGTATATGCTGGATAGTAAACCCTGGTCAGATGTATGATCTGCAAAATTTTTCTCCCACTCTGTAGGTTGTCTCTTCACTTTACTGATAATGTCCTTTAATATAAAAAATTACTTAATTTGTCTATGTTTTTTCTTTTGTTGCCTGTGCTTTTGGTTTCTCTGAACACTTTAAATATTCCACTTCTCTCTCTTCTTGCCTGTGTGCCTTCAGATGTAACTCTTACCTGCCACTTTCTCTCTCCCTGCTCCTCCTGGAGTTCCCACGATGAGTGTGTTGGTCCTTTTGATGGTTTCCTCAGGTGCGTTAGGCTCTGTTCACTTTTCTTCACTCTTTCTTTCTATTCCTCAGACTCAGTAATTTCCATTGTCCTATCTTCAAGTTTGCTGAGTGTTTCTTCTCTCTCAGATCTGCTTTTGAAACTCTGTGGTGAATTTTTCATTTCCGTTATTGTACTTTACAATTTCAGAACTTTTTTGATATCTATTTAGGATCTCAATTTCTTTATTGATGTTTTCATTTTGTTCAGACATTACTTCCTCGACTTTCCCCACATCTTCCATTCGTTCTTTGAGCATCTTTATGACAGCTGTTTTCAGTTTTTATCTAGTATGTCTCCCATGTTTGTTTCTCAGAGGTCATTTCTGTTGATTTATTGTTTCCTTTATATCAGCCGTACTTTCCTGCTTCATTGTGTGCCCTGTGAGTTTTTTGGAGACTGGCCATTTGAACTGAATGATGTGGTAACTGTAAATTGGACCCTACTCCCTGCCTCGGGGATTGCTGGGTTTTGTTGTCATGTTGTTTATTGTTTTATGGTGTGTGTCTGTGTGTCTGTGTGTCTGTGCAGGCTCTCTTTATACTGAGGACTAAGCTGAGGTGTAGAAAGTTCTTCTCAGGTACCTTCTGAGCCTTTCCTAGGCATGTGTGGTCACTATTTAATGTTCCCCACGTACACTCTGGTTTTTTAATGGACTAGTCTTTTATGTCTGGCTCCCAAAGGGGAAAAAGGGAAAAATAAAGGGGGAGAGTGTCATCCTTTTAAAATTATTTAAATGTTTATAATAGCGTTATAATAGCCGAAAGGTGGAAATAACCTAAAATGTCCAACAACTGATGCATAGATGAACAACCTGTGGCGTATCCACAAGATGAGATGTCACGTTACCACACAAAGGAATGAAGTGCTGGGACTTTCTACAACGTGGTTAACCTCAAGGACATTATGCTGAGTGAAGAAGTGAGTCACAAGAGACCACACAGTATATGATTCATCCACAGGAATGTCCAGATTAGGGAAGTTTATAGACTCAGAAATCTGCAGAGTAAAAATGCTGTTTAGGGCTGTAGGGGAGGCATGAGGGGCTAAAAGAGTATAACTGAGGGGTGCAGGGTTCCTTTCCGAGGTGGTGAAAATGTTCTGAAATAGACAGTGTGTCTGTGGATACATTAAAAACCATTGAAATCACACACTTGAAGTGGGCGAATTGTATAGTATGTGAATTAGATCTCAGCAAAGCTGTTTACCAACAAAAACAGGATGATGGAGACTTGAGACAGTGTGTATCACTCCTGCTAGAAGCTTGACAGTGGACGGAGGAGGGCAGTGTCTTAAGAAGAGAGAAAGCCAAAACCCAAATTGTCCTGATGGAAGAGGCTGTGGAACGTGTCTAGGCAGGAAGGGAGGAGCCAGGGGAAAGGACACTACAGAGAGTGGTGACAACTGAAACCTCAGAACAGATGGGAAGTGATGAGGTCCTGGGGGAAAGCATCACTGCTCTCCTTGGGCCAGGTGCTCAGGAGGTGAGAGCTTGTGGAAGAGGCAGAGATGGGGCTCAGACCTCCATCCACCCAGGAAAGGATCTGAGGCTCAACACGGAGAGGCAGGTCCCAGCCGCCCCGCTGTCACCTCCGCTGCAGGGCCCTGTCCCTTCACCTGGTAACTTTAGAAGGAGCGGGGAGGGCTGGGGCTGATAAAACTGTGTGAGTCAATGTCACGAAAAGCAGACGGAGCGGGTGGTGAGCAGGAGACTGAAGGTCGGCAGCTGGTTGAGTTTTATCTGCTCTTGCCAGGTGGGAAGGCGTGCACTTTTTACGTCTTCACTAGGAAACCTAGAACTTCTGGCCACAGATCACTCACACCGCTTCCGATGCTGGCCGGGCCCAAGTGGGACCCTGGCCCGAGGCTGCGGCTGCATTTAACTCCGCACTTGATGAGACAGCTCGAGTGTATTCAGCTCTCCAAGGAGTCAAACAATTAAAACCCCAAGAAACACCGACACGCTGCCTGGAGTATAAACATTCAGGACGCCCAGGCCCTGACGCCAAGGGTTTGGGAAGCCCTGGGTCGTTGTGTTTTGACCAGGAGGGGCTAGAGGAGCAGTGTGAACTCTCAGCCATGGGTGTTGTCTCCACAGGGAGCTGGACGCCAGCTATAAAACGTGAGCGATGCTGAGGCCTATGGAACGCCCTCCTCCATAAGGTGAGGCGACTGCTGTCCTTCCCACCTGGCCCCGAGGTGCTGCTCTCCTTAGAATGAAGTGAAGCCGCACGGCACATCTAATCAGATTTCCCCTGCCAGCCGCAGCCACTCCCAAGCTGTCTTCATAAGCTCGTGTTACCTGCAGAAGTTTGCCTAAGGCTTTGGGGAAGTCACTGAATCATGATTCTTCAGTGTTTGAACATGTTTTGTGTGTTTAAAAAACATCAAAATATTGAATTAAGCAAAGCTACTAGGGTGACTGTAACTTGGGAAGAGCCAGGTAAACTGTCACAGACGAGGGAGACCGAGATACGGAGCGGGGCGTGGGGGGGGGCACAAAAAGTCCCGCCCAGAGTTCGGGTTAAAATGCACGCAGGTACCTGCGCACACAGGCAAAAGCCCGGGGCGAGTGGGGGCAAGACCCTCAGTTGTGGGCTTTTCTACTGGTAAGTCATGTGAGTCTGCCCCCAACCTGCCGGAGGGAGCAGAGGGTCTGTGGTCTGTGGTGAGATGCCACAGGCTTTTTAGAAACCCTTTCCCTCAGCTTTTCTTTATGGTTAAATTCTCTCTCTTTTTTAAAAACTAGACTTCGCTCCTTAAGAAGTTTTGGGTTCACAGCAAAAAGGAGCAGAAAACACAGCGGGTCCCATAAACCGCCCCCCTGAGAGTCTCCGCGTCATCAGCGTCCCCAGAACCTGCGCTGACACGCAGTTCAGAGCCATAAGCCCTTGTTCGAAGTTCTCTCGCCACACAACCTTAGAGCTCTAAGGACAAACAAAAACATTGAACCTCTGGAGAAGCTCTGTAAGTTATCCAACGAAATGGGAAAACAGAGCTCACACTTACGGAGCACCTGTCGCGTGCCTGTCGCTCACATGTGTGACTGCATTGTCTCCTCAAGTTGGTAATCTCCCCTCCTTTGGACATTTTTATGCACTTTCCAGATGACAAAATTGAGACCTAAGAAACCAAGGCCAGAGTCCTATTTCCAGTAAGATTAAACATGGGCTCTTTGCTGTGGGAGCCGCCACTCCCCGTGCGACACCTGGCCGGTTCCTCGTGGTCGCAAAGGAAGCAGCGCCCACTGCCCACCGGAGGAGCTTCTTCTCGGGGCCGTTCTGAATCCCCTCTCCTTTAATCCTGCTCCGTCCTCGGAGGGACTGAGGCTGGCTGGTCACCATCTGACCTAAAACATTTCACTTAAGACTTTCGTTTTGTGGCCGTGACTGAAGGTTCCCAATTTCTGTCGTCTTCGTTAGAACTACTGCTTCCTAAGCCTTGAGACTTGATTTTTCTCCACTGCACCTTTCAATGCGAGGCGGGCAGCCTGTGAAATGCAGAGGACAGACATTGAACAGAGAGATTAGCGTTCAAACCCGACTTCTATCATTTCCAAGCCGTGTGAAACTGAGCAAGTGACTTTCTCTCTTTCTCTCGGCCTCAGTGCCCTCACTTCTGAAATAATGACAATGGTCCCAATGGTACCCAACCCCCGGGGTGCTTGTGAGGATGAAAACTGAAGCCTGTACAGCCCCTGGCCACGCACGTGTGCTACCAAGTGGGGGCATAATTAAGTGATGCCTGACCCGGTCGTTGCCCAGCAAAGATTTCCAGTTGGTTCTCTGAGACACAGTTTGTATTATCGGCAAGATCCTGACCAGCAGCCCTCCAGGTGCGCACTGTGTGTGGTCGCCCTGGACACGCTGAGAGCCCCGCTCTGGAGCCAGGCCTGTATCCAGTGTACCGCGTGGTCTACACCGCGGCAGGCTCTGGATTTGCAGGAGATTTTGACCCTCTCCAGCTCTGAATCACACACCCAGCCCATCTCAGCCTATGCAGTGCAGCCCGGGTATCTGCGCTTTACAAGCTGTGCAGGTGTTTCCAACGCAGGGAGTCATGGCTGTGAGGATCTCAGCGCCTCTTCAGAAACCATTCAGGGGCAACGCTCAGTCCCACACGGGAGGACACCTGGCAGAGGGGCCAGGGCTGGGAGGGAGAATTCCCACTGTGACATCCTTCTGCAACTGTTTAAATTGTAGGAATGAATTTTAAAAATAAGTGATTAAAATTTAAAAACAGACCTTTTCTACTTTTACACGCGGGGCTTTGGAAAGTTGCACTGGTGCAGAATCGTGAGAGTTGTCGTACGCAGAGCTGAGCTCAGGGCGCTTTCCTGCATTCGAGATTTTCAAGGCATTCTGGAGCCCTTTGCAGAGTTTGGTTCATATGTCACTTAAACATGGAAAACTCTTTATGAAGCTTTTGTGTAAAAAGGCAAACCGTTTGCTGCTTCAGGGGGCGTGCAGGGGGCTCTTTAACCCCTCGTCCCAGTGGTGGGAGCCCCAGGGCAGGTCCCAGCACCAGGAAGGCTTGTAAGAGGGCGGGAAAGAGCCTTCGCGAAGACTCAGAAATCACTTCCAGGGGCTGATCACCGAAATTGGCACGTGACAGCCAAGTTCTCCCTGTTCTCTAAAAATAAAACCCTTTAAAAGATTTTTAAGAAGGGAAGAGAAAATGTGATTTTTTCCTCATTTGTCACAGAACACATCCAGGCAAAAAATCGAGCAAGGTATTGAACAATTAACTAAAGACTGAACAAGGCTTTGAGAATTTGGAATGCACTTCTGAGTAGTTCGAGTGACCAACACCCCCGTCAGTGCCCTGTGGCCTCCTGTGGCTCGTCAGCGGAGCGAGAGGTCCCCAGGCTCTGGTCCTCAGGCTCCTCTGCGTCTGCTTCAGCCTGAATCCTTACAGCGTGTTCAGTTTTAACCATTTATCACCTGAGCCTTTGGCTCCCAAACCTCCTGAATGCTCACAGCTTGGAATCTCTGGTTCAGATGAATGGCTTCCACAGCCATGTGTGCTAAGTATTCTGAGTGAAAATATTCCACCCTAACTTTCACTAACGCTCGGGAACATCCTTTTAGCGCAACTTTTTCTGGTTTCCTTTCTTCTTCTTCTTTCAATATTAAATCTTTTGTTAAATACTTGTTTGACTAAAGGATGAACAAAAACAAGTAATCCCACCATGTGGTGGTTACAAATCTTAAAAAAATCTTCTCAGCAGTGTTGTGTGCATTTAAACACCATTTGTGTATTTTTCATAAATGCAAAAAAAAAAAAAAAGGAACAAGCAAGCTCCTTTTGGCCACTCACCCTACTTACTTCCCCTGCTGTGTTCCTTCAGGTGCCCGATCACGGGTACCCTAGGCTGGCCTTACCTAACTGAGCAAAGCCATTCAAAAGATTCCCACGCAACCCCCGAATGTTACACAACATGGAAGGGCTTTGGCTTTTATTGGAACTCTCAATACGAGGTAAATTTCAGCAGGTTAAATACAACTGCCTGAGCGTAGAACATTGGGTCTCTGCCTTCTTGATCTCCCTGAGCTGCCATCTGAGATTTGGTCTTTAAATCGGAAGCCCTCTAAGGAGCTGGCTGCCTTTGGGAACAGGATGGGGGGAATATGAAGGCATTAGCATAACGCTGGAGCGTTCTGCAGGGCAAAGGAGGCAGGTAATCGCCTTGTGGATCAGCAACTTCGTGAAGAGTGAAGAACGCAGTGAATATATTTTCTGAACTCAAACCTCTGACATAAGATTTGACATTACAGCTATACTTACGGGGATATTGCAGGCCAAGTACAGAGAATAATTTTGTAAGTTGATAAAATAAGCTGCTTGTAATGCCGACCCTCAGAGAGGGCTCCTAAGTACAGAAGTAGAAAGGAGATTCGTTTTTGTACAGCGTATCACTTTATACCTTTCAGACTGTGTGATATGTCCTAGTAATTACCTTCTTAAAAATAAATATTTTCCAAAAAATTATAAAATGTGATTTTGCTCAGCTCTATGCAAATAAATTCAAGAAACTTAATGAAATGAAATGCATGGCTTTCCTGGAACATACAAAATACTAAACTGACCTCGGAAGAGTAGAAACTCTAAACAGACCACGAAAGAAAAGAGCTAATTCCCCAAAGAGCAGCGGTCCTTCACAACGGGATGCAGAAGACGCGTGCCCTGCTAACTCAGAGCCACGAAATGAGACACACAAGGTCTGAAGGACACAGAGGTGCCTGCCGAGCCCTCTGGGGGGGGGGATGGGTGGTGCAGCTGAGGACAGAAGAGTTTTCCAGAAGCCGCTCTGGGCCACGGAATTTCACCGCACGCACCATCTGGTCGGGGTCGCGTGGTTTTCCTTTTACTCTTCCCACATACTAGGCACCATGCTAACTGGGTCACACACATCATCTCTTTTAATCCACACTGGACGTCTCGGACAGGAACTCTCGTGACCCCAGCTGCGATCTTGGGACTGTTTACTTTCTAGTCAACGTTCTTCAGGATATCTTAATTGATGAACTGTGAGGTTTCTAATATAAATTTCTAGTACATCTTTTCATGTATGTATAAACTTCTACTGGGAAATTAATCTATATGCCAAAAATAAACTGAGGGTTGAAAATAAAAGTAGACATATGCTATTTCTTGGTCTCGGAGCTGAAATGGTGTGAAGCAAACTACTCACACTGAAGATTCAAGTTAAAACATTCTAATTTCACAGCCCAAATGAACATACTGAATTTCATTCTTTTTTTTTAAATATAAGAATATGGGAAATTAAATTATTTTCAGGTATAGTATTTATCTCGACACTTCAGATAAGAAAAACAAATGACTTATTGGGCTCACTTTTTTAATTGATAGACTTTATTTTTAAAGAGTTTTAGGTTTACAGAAAATTGAGAAGGAAGTACAGACGGTTCTCATGGGCCCGCACCCCACAGCTCCCCGTTTGTGGACATCTTGCATTAGACGGCACGCTTGTCACAGTTGATGGACCAATACCGATACACTGGGATGCGCTCTGTGTTGCACAGTCGAAGAGTTTTGACCAATGCGTGATACCGTGTATCTCCCCATCACAGCATCACAGAGAAGGATCACTTCTCTGCCCTGGAAATCCCTGTGTCCCACCTGTTCATCCTTTCTCCTCGCCCCAAACTCACGAGGACCACTGGTCTTTCCACTGTCTCCATAGTTTTGCCTTTTCCTGAATGTCATGTAGCTGGAATCATACAGTGCCTAGGCTTCTTTCACCTAGTAATATGCATTTCAGCTTCTTCCATGTCTTTTCATTGCTTGATAGCTTGTTTCTTTTTATTCTTGAATTGGAGTCTGTTGTCTGGATGTACTGCTCTTTGTTTATCCATTCATCTACTGAAGGACATCTTGTTTGCTTCCAAATTTTGTCACTTATGAATAAGCTGCTGTAAACATCTATGTGCAGGTGTTTGTGTGGACGTAAGTTTTCAGCTCATTTGGGTCAATACCAACTGTGTGTTGCTAGTGATGCTATTGGCTAGGAATGCCCTGGGGCACTCACCTGGGTCTAGTTGGGATGCCCAGGGTTTCGCGGTGGGAATCAGGGCACAGGAAAGGAGAGGTGGGGTAACTCAGCTGTCAGAGATCTAGTTGGCTTTCTAAAAGGGGAACTTCACGGTGGGGTGGCCTGGCTCCTTAGCTGGTTGCTTTGCTAGTGGCTGTGTCGTCAGCTGCCAAAGTGTTTAATCCAGTTGCATGTCTTTGAAATGGATGGCTCGGCATCAAAAGCTTAATGTAGGCACTGACGCTGCAAGAGGGACTGCTGGGCTGTACAGTAAAGCCATGTACTCACCTCAGGGCAGCCCTTCACATTCCCACCGGCGGTGAGCGAGAGCTCCTGCTGCTCCTCATCTTTGCCAGCATTTGGCGTTCTCTGTGCTTTGATTTTAGTCGTTCTCACGAGCGTGTACTGTTTCAGCTGTAATTCTCTAACGATGTACGATGTGGAGCATCTTTTCACGTGCTTACTTGCCATCTGTAAACCTTACTGGTGAGGTATCTGTCCAGTTCTTTTGCCCATTTTTAAATCAGGTTGTTCGTTTTCCTATTGCTGGGTTTTAAGAATCCTTTACGTATTTTGGATTTTCATGCTTTTAACACTCTCTTTTGTAGAGCAGAAGTTTTTAACTTTAATGAAGTCCCACTTATCAGTTTTTTCTTTCATGGATCAAGCTTTTGATGCCCTACACTTTCAGACGTCATTGCCAAACCCAACTTCACCTACATTTCTCCTTTGTCATCTTTTGAGATTTCTACAGTTCTGTACTCACCTTTCAGTCTATAATCCATTGTGAATTAATTTTTGTGAAAGGAGTAAAGCTTGTGTCTAGATTCATTTTTTTGCATGTGGATGTCCAGATGTTCTAGCACCATTTCTTGAAAACACCTATCATTTGCCCATTTTATTGTCTTTGATTATTTGTCAACGATCACTTGACTATATTTGTGTGAGTCTGTTTCTGGCTTCTATTCTGCTCCATTATTCCATTTCTTTATTTTTTCACCAATACAACACACTATTGATTATGGTAGCTTTATGAAGTTGGTTAACTAACTTTTCTTTAAGCTTCTTTATTGATTACTGTTTCTTTATGAAGTTGGGTAACTAACTTGGTTTTAAGAATTTATTTAAATTCTATTATTTTTCCCTCTTGCTGATCATGACATCCAGGGCACAGGATGAATGAAAATATTCATTCATAGGGAAACAATTATACTTCATCGTCAAAATTGTGGGGACAGAAATTTTTAAGGAGAAAATGCTTTTAAAAATAAGTTTATTGTATGAAGAAAACCCAGATGAATATTCTAGTGGGAAAGGTCTTAATTCTGTAGAGGTTTTGGTCATAGTTTTGAGGTAGAATGCAGATGTCCTTCTAGAAAGTATTCATTAGAATTGAGTTCCACAGTCTGGGATGATTAAGATTTTCACCAATTATCCAAGGATCTAAAAGTTCCCCCGTTTCATGTCATTTCCCTCCCCAACACCAGAAAGCCAACTTTATGTGTCTAAGTGAGTTTTCTGAGAGTGTGACACAGTGTGAAGGTTTGGTCTTAGGTGTCAGACACACCACCTGGACCTCAGCCCCATCTCCAGCATCTACAGACCATGAGTCTGGAAAGACATCCTCGCCCTCATCAGCCTCACAGCCTCCATGTGATGGGTGTGCATTAAGCAGCAGATGCTCCAGATGAAGAGCCCAGGCACACCCCAGCCCTGGACCAGTTTACCGCCCAGCAGGGGGACGGCCAGTGCAAAGGCAGAGGCTGATACAAAGCAGGCGCCCTGGAGTAGGAAGTAGAGACTTTATGGGGACTGATCAAGAACAGTGGTTCTCAAGCTCATTAGAATCACCCGGGGAGCTTTAAAAAAAAACCAAAAAACATTATCCAGGCCACGATCCCAGACTAATTGAAGCAGGGTGTCTGGGTGGGGTCTGGCAGCAGGAAGTGGAGACACCGAGGAGATTCCAGGGCACAGCCGAGTCCCAGGACAGTGGCACTGGGTCAGAGGTTTGTCCCCATTGATGGTAACGGCATTGAGGAAATCCAGATAAAGGGCGCTTTCTGTGACACAGCGGCCACACGACAGGAGAGCCGTTCTGCTGCCACCTAAACGTGGGATGCTATGGTCATTGAGCTCGCCTCACCAGGCACGGGCTCACTTACCGGGAGGGGTGGCAGTCAGGGTTTCATGGTGCCTGTGGCCTCGTGGACCCTCCACACACAGACACGGGAGGGCTGAGGAGCGTCACAGAGACCCCTGCCCAGCCTTGTGTCAGGAAGGCCCAGGCGAGCCCAGTCTGCACCCCCGAGCGGGTTGGCCCTATTCCCATCAAACCATGGGCTCCAAAACCACTTTTACAGGGAAGGCCAGGTTTCTCAGCACCTTCCTAGGGGATCCCTTCTTCCCCTCTTTTCCTGTGGTTTGATATGTTATTTGCTCTGCTCTGCTCTGAGTTGAACGCTGCCCCCATTCATATGTTGGAAGCACCATCCCAGGATCTCAGAGGGTGGCCATAACTTGGATATGAGGTCGTTAAGGAGGAAACGGAGTTAAAATGAGGCCACAGGAGTGGACCCTAACACAGATGACTGGCCTCCTTATAAGAAGTGGACATTTGGACCCTGACATGCACAGAAGGAAAGTCCATGTGAAAACAGAGGAAGAAGAGGCCTTGGGGGAAGCAAAGCTGATCTCAGACGTGCGGCCCCCAGAACCGCGGGGACACACACTTCTGTCATTTATCCCCCCCAGTCCGCATCAGTGGTACTTGTCCCAGCAGCCCTAGCAAACCCATACGCATTCCTTTAAAACTTTTCTTCTGTAAACAAACATTTCCCAGCACCTACTGAAATAGCAGTTTGTTCTCACGAGCACACAATTTCTTACTTCTCTGGAGGACATGATTTCTGGAACATGATTTCCTAAACAGAAAGGAGATATTTCATTTTGCTTTTTCTTTTCCAGAACCTGTACCATATGGACTATTGCATTTTAAAATTCTTCACTTCCATCTGTGTCACTTAGAAACGAGAAAACAAGCTTTCTGTAAAAATTACTGTCCCCGTGTCAAACTGTTCGGACTTAGCTGCTGCCACGTTTACCTCTTGGACACTGCATGATTACTTGCAAGCTATTTTATACGTGTCACACAATGTACCTGGCTATTTTGTCCACGTGGCTTCTAACTGGAAAAGAAGTATTCAGTCACCTTTAGAAGTTTTCACTGTATGACATTATCATGGAATGTAATACAAATTTCCTAATGAAAATCACATCTGATTATTAAAAGGTTGAAAACATTTTCTAGTAAGTTTGTCATATAATCTTGAACTAGGAAAGAAGATCACAAAAGAAATAATATTTATAGTAAACCATTTTGAAAAAAAATATTCTGTATGTAGAAAAAGTCTAAAAGGCTAAACACCTGTAGAATAATCGGGTCCTCTTTGCCCACACCCACTCCCTCTTCAGATTCTTGGCCACTGCCCTGCTTTCCCAGGTCACATGGGACCGGAAACTCCCCCTCCCCTCCTCCCAGCTCAGAGGCGGGTCCTTCATTGATTTTAACCAATCAGTGTCCTGACCACAGACCTTGGTTGAGGGGTGGACACATGACCCAGGGCCTGTCTCCTGCCATTTCAGTGAACAACGGATGTTGTCCACCCTCAAGCCGTCAGCCACTGCAGCCCCTGACGGCGCACCATAGGGGATTCAGGATGGAGAAAAACAGGACGCTGGCCCTACATAGTTAAGGCCACTAACTTGAGATGTCTGTTTTTGTGATTAACAGTCATCTTTCGATGTCCTATTACATTTTTTCTTTTTTGAGGTACGCGTGCCTCTCACTGTTGTGGCCCCTGCCATTACGGAGCACAGGCTCCGGACGCGCAGGCTCAGCGGCCATGGCTCACGGGCCCAGCTGCTCTGCGGCATGTGGGATCCTCCTGGACCGGGGCACGAACCCGTGTCCCCTGCATCGGCAGACGGACTCTCAACCACTGCGCCACCAGGGAAGCCCAATGTCCTACTACATTTTTTTCAGCAAAAACTCCTGTATCCTGGCTCCTCCCTTACCTCTTTAGGACAGTCCCTCAGGGTGATCAGAGAGGCTGTTTGCCAGGGTATAGTCCTCAGTAAGGGCAGTGAACAAAACATAATTCTCAACTTTCAGGTTGTGCATTTTTTTTCAGTTGACAAGAGTTTGGATGTTCTGCTAGATTTGAGCCTGGAAGCCTGGAGCCCAGGAAGCATCTGCAGCCATCCTGTGACCATGAGGCCCAACATGCCTGCTTGGACAGAGCTGACTGGCGGAACAGAGAGAAACTGCGTCCCGAATCCTGATCCTGTCAGTTGAGCTGCTAGATGAAACCTCACCAGAGGAACTATCTCTAGATTTTTCAAAATAATTTTTTATCTATTGTTTAAGGCACTCAAGTTGTATTTTTGTTATCATAACAGAAATAGATCAGTTATTCAGCAAAGCACCCAAACTGATAAAACCCTAATATGCTAAGATGAGCGTCTCCAGAAAATTGTCACATGTCGTGCTTTCATTTTCCTTCATCTCTAAGTGTTTTCCGATTTCCCCTGTGATGCTTTCCTTTGATCCGTTGACTAAGAGTGTATTGCTTAACTTCCACACGTCTGTGATTTCACCAGTTTTCCTTCTATTATTAATTGCTAACTTCACCCCTTCATGACTGTAGAAGTTACTTTGTATGATGTCTACCTTTTAAAATCTATGGAGACTTAAGGTCTGCTCTGGACACCATCGTGCGCACTTGGGGGCACGTGTGTCTGTTGCTGGCTGGGGGGTCCTGCGTGTCTCTCTGGGTTTATCGTGGTGTCGAGGGCTCTACTTCCTCACTCGTCTTCTGTCTGGTTCTGCTCACTGTGGAGAGTAGGGCTGAAGAAGTGTTTTGTTCCTTGCTTTCTACAAAAGGCAACTTAAACATGTCCCGGTCACAGAGAGAGGGTCAGAGTGCGGGGTGGGGAAGCTGGGCCCTTGAAGACGAGACCCTCTCCTCCTCACGGCTTCCAGCATGGAGACGACGAGGTCACACAGGTCCCTTCACTTTCGGGGGTGACGTCCACGTCCGTCTGTCCAGGATGGGAACCGCGGCCCCGCCCTTCCCAGCTCCCCGTCCTCTCGGGTCCCCATCACATCACACTCGGTGGGAGTGTTCGGGCACTTTCATGTTCCTCCAGTGTTTCATACCATCTCTCAAATGTTTTCAGTTTGGCTAAAGCCCCCATGTATTTGTGCCAAACTTCTTCCTCCTCAATCTGTCTACATTTCAAAGAAAATCAGAGCCATCTGTTTCTGCTCCACTGGCTTCACTGTTCACAGCTCTCTCTGCTGGTGACTAAACGCAGAAGGCTTTCAAGTCTCGGCCCGGTGTCCACACTCTCCTCCCTGGTGCTTCAGAGTAAAGGGGGCTGCAGAATCCAGATCGTTCTTGATGAAAGCTTCCTCATTTCTTCACACCCCACACACCAGCTCACACAGTGCAATGTTAATTGGCGAGGAGTCCAGAGGGTCTGGCCCTCAGATGGGCATCACTGACTCCAATCCCCACGGCCTTCCCCGAGCTCGACCTGCTGTGTGCTCAGGGGTTATTTTGGGCAGCTCTTCTTTTCTATATACCTTCTGTGTTTGAATAAATGCTAGAAAAATACATGCCATTTATATTATTATATTAAAAATGAAAACCAGAAGAATATAACAGTAATGCAATTCTCATTTTAAGCAAAATAAGGTCACATATATGAAAAGTAGTTTGCTCCCTTTAGTGAGTATTCAAGGAGCTTGGGATCAGACTGTGTATATATATATATATATATTTTTTTTTTTTTTAATTAATTAATTAATTAATTAATTAATTTGTTTATGGCTGTGTTGGGTCTTCGTTTCTGTGCGAGGGCTTTTTTCTAGTTGCAGCGAGCGGGGGCCACTCTTCACCGCGGTGCGCGGGCCTCTCACTGTCGCGGCCTCTCTTGTTGCGGAGCACAGGCTCCAGACGCGCAGGCTCAGTAGTTGTGGCTCACGGGCCTAGTTGCTGCGCGGCATGTGGGATCTTCCCAGACCAGGGCTCGAACCCGTGTCCCCTGCATTGGTAGACAGATTCTCAGCCACTGCGCCACCAGGGAAGCTCTGTCTGTATATTTTTATATTGTGCATTTCTTTCATCCAACGTTGTATAATGAGCACTTTTATTATACCTAATCTGCAAAAACATGATTCTATGGCTTGATAGTGTTTAATTACACAATTATTCTTTGAACTGTTTCCAATGTTTTATCTTTATATAAATCACGCTCAGGAGGCGTCCTTGTATGTAAGTCCTTCACCATATTTCTGAGAATTTCCGTGGAATAGATTCCTAGAACTGGATTTCTGTGATAAAGAGCGTAGATGTTGCCGAATTGCTCTTCATAAAGCTCATTATGTGTTTGAAAGCTTTATAATATGAACGTTAATAATTTATTTAACAATTTCTCTAGAAGTTGGACATATTGGCTCTTACAAATTTTTCCTACTACAAATAACAAGTACTAATTTTAAAGCAAGTTTATGTTAATCAGAGATAGAGCATAAAATGGTGTCTATTTTCTGATTCTCTCTAGTATATTTAAGGAAAAATAAAAGAGGAATAATAATTTGCATTTTTAAAGATAAATGATGTTCTCCAATAGGAAATTAACCACGAGGATTAGGCCAAAATTAAATCATCTGAAGAAAACAATTTTAAACGCCTTCCTCTGAGTATTATCTCAAGACGGACCTGGAAACAGGGGTCTGGGGACCACCAGCGTGTGAATTAGAAGAGCTGGTGAGAGTGAGGAAGTTTACAGGTACGTGGAGGCAACTGACACAGAAAAAAGAAACAGTCTATAAGGCAATTTAGTGGAATAGAATTTTTAAAATAGTGATTTTTAAAATGATGATGTCATAATTGCTTATAAATTGTATATTTGACCCAAAATATTTTAAAAAATGATGGAAAATGACGGAGTAATAAGGGACCCCAGAGTAGCCTTAACAAAGGCAGAATGTGAACTATCCCATGTGGATAATTTTGGACGCACAGTTGATGACGTACATCCTGAAACCTAAAGGTGACCAGACAGCCAAGCATTTTAGTGGCTGAAGAATCAGACTGGCCAACGCCCCCAGGCAATGCTGTGAGGACAGGAGAGTCTGCTGCCCCCCAGCTCAGTGACAGCAGAGAGAAACAGGAGAGAGAGGATGCCGTTGATAAAACACAGGACTTCAAATAAAAGGAGTAAGACCACGCCTTGGACACTTTGCTCTTTAACGTAGGACTCACCCTTTCTGAATCTCCATTTTTAAGGTTGAACGTGGAGTTGATACAATTCCCTTGCCACGTGGGGTTTCGACCATGATGAGAGGATTTTGTGGGTTGTGAGATGGCCTGTCCCAGTAAACTGTTCTCGTGTCTCTCCTGCAAAGACCAGGGAGATCTCGGGAGACGTCAACCCTGAGACAGGATCAGCCCTCCCGCCTCCACATCCGTGGACCCACGTGTCAAACTCTACCTCCCCGGGATAACCCACCCATCGGCTCTGTTGAAGATGCTCGCCGTGCAGGGGGAGCCGCCTGCCCCCATGACAAACAGTCTCAAAGTTTTTCTGTCCCAAGTCCTGTCTCGCTGCCCATCCTCACCGGGCTCTCCCCACCCTCCCCTCCTCCAGCCCCCGAGTCCCCAGGAACAACCCCATTCCCTCAGCTCCTGCCCCAGGGCAACCAAGGGGGTCCCTCCCAGACCCTTTCTGTTATTGGAAAGTAGTCGTTGGGATCATGGAGCAAAAACGAATAGTTAATAAAAAATAACATTTAAAGAAAATTTTACAGAGAAAACAAAAAACTAGAAGAAATTTTGCTACCTTACTGGAACATGATGCATATAATCTGTTTAATAAACCAACTCTGACGGATGTCCACGGGGAAAGAACTGAATCAAAGGACACAGACCGGGGCCTTGGATGGTGAGCCCGGACTGAAACAAAGATCCCTGAATCTGAGAGCCTCAAGGAATTCCTTCCATGAGTATATTCTTGTGGGGAGAGAGATGTACACGGGTGAAAAGTAAGCAGTAGGAGACTGATTTCTCAAGGCGGAAGTTGAAGCAGTGTCAAAACGCAGGACCCAGCTATTTGCCAAAGAAGTCGGATCACTCACAGCCCTGAGTTAGGAGTGAGAGGTGGCCTGGGGGCTGGGGTCGCCCACCCCGGGGGCTTCATGGAGGAGGTGGGCCCCACAGCCTGAGAGTGGGCGGTGCTGACCATCAGGGGAGACGGTTCTGTAGGAAATGTGAGGCGAGGGGCTCACAGAGCCCGGGAAGCCTGGGCCAGGAGAGTGTGGGCCCCACCCAGGGAGACAGACGGGACCACCATCCTGCTGGGAGAAGTTGACGTCAGGCCGGGGCTCATCCCGCAGGATGGGGGGTCAGGATGACCTCGGGCCCTCGGAAGGTCAGGTGACGAGGAGGCCCCGCGGAAGGCAGGGCCCGGATCCAAGGGAGTGACGGCCGAGGAAACAGGAAAAGTGGAAGGAAAACCTGAGTGATTGGGAAAAGGTCCCCTTGGACGTGAAGCTGGGGCTGCAGACAGTCAGGAAGGGGCAGAGGTCCTCCTGGAGAAAAGCAGTGAGAACAGAGACCGTGGCCCTGGTCAGAGCGAGAGTGCAGGCGGGGCAGAAAGCTGGGGCAGGAAGCTGGTGACCGAGGTGCTGCCTTGCTCAGCAAATATGTGTGCGCAGCCACGGAGTCTGAAAACTGAGAAAGGGAAACTCCGGCAATGATGTCAGGGCCCAAGATGGCAGTGCCTTCCCAGCCTGTCCCTCCCGAAGGAACCATCAGGGATTTCCTGCTAGAAGGACCCAGCACAGCCCGACAAAGAGGCCCCTGAGCCGGCGCGGTCGGTGCAGGCAGAGCGGGGGGCGGGGTGTGCGGGACGCGCGGGGGCGGCCTTAGCCCCTCGGGGTCCGCGTTCTGCACCGCCCGGGCCAGCCTCGGGGGGCTTCTCTGTGAACATGCACTACAGGCAGAGTAGCCAGAAGGGCAGGAGGAGAAAGGGGAGGCCGCCTGGCAGATGAAGGGCCCCTGAATCGCCCAGCCTCCCGCCCTGAACCCGGGGGACCAGAGGGACACCCCTGCCCAGATCCCTGCTCAGCTCCGGCCCGTCCTCACTGGCACGGGTCCACGTGCTCTTCTCAGGCTGGAGTTTTTCAGTGAAGCTAGTGGGGCTGCTGTCCAGAGAGATACTTCAGAGGGGCTGAGCCCGGGCCAGGAGCCTGCTGCATGCTGTCGCTTTGGTTCCATCTGGAAAAGCTGCGTGACCGTGGCTGTCTCTTCCCAGTGGAAACACAAAATGCCATGGGGCCCCTAAATCTCACTGCCCTAAACCACAGCATCCTCTCCTGCAAACAGTCTGGCATGTAAACCACAGACAGTGGTCCAGCGACTTCAGACATTAATTTTTCTCTTTTGAATTTTAGTTTATTTATTTTTGTATACAGCAGGTTCTTATTAGTTATCCATTTTATACATATTAGCGTATATATGTCAATCTCCCAGGTCATCACACCACCACGCCACACCCCCGCCGCTTTCCCCCCTTGGTGTCCATACGTTTGTTCCCTTCATCTGTGCCTCTATTTCTGTCCTGCAAACCAGTTCATCTGTACCATTTTTTTAGGTTCCACATATATGCGTTAATATACAATATTTGTTTTTCTCTTTCTGATTTACTTCACTCTGTATGACAGTCTCTAGATCCATCCATGTCTCTACAAATGACCCAGTTTCGTTCCTTTTTATGGCTAATATTCCATTGTATATATGTGCCACATCTTCTTTATCCATTCATCCGATGATGGACACTTAGGTTGCTTCCACATCCTGGCTATTGTAAACAGTGCTGCAATGAATATTGTGGTACATGACTCTTTTTGAATTATGGTTTTCTCAGGGTATATGCCCAGTAGTGGGATTGCTGGGTCATACGGTAATTCTATTTTTGGTTTTTTAAGGAACCTCCATACTGTTCTCCATAGTGGCTGTATCAATTTACATTCCCACCAACAGTGCGAGAGGGTTCCCTTTTCTCCACACCCTCTACAGCATTTATTGTTTGTAGAGTTTTTGATGATGGCCATTCTGACCGGTGTGAGGTGATACCTCATTGTAATTTTGATTTGCATTTCTATAATGATTAGTGATGTTGAGCATCCTTTCATGTGTTAGTTGGCAATCTGTATATCTTCTTTGGAGAAATATCTATTTAGGTCTTCTGCCCATTATTGGATTAGGTTGTTTGCTTTTTTGATATTGAGCTGTATGAGCTGCTTGTATATTTTGCAGATTAATCCTTTGTCTATTGATTTGTTTGCAAATATTTTATCCCATTCTAAGGGTTGTCTTTTCGTCTTGTTTATGGTTTGCTTTGCTGTGCAAAAGCTTTGAAGTTTCATTAGGTCCCATTTGTTTATTTTTGTTTTTATTTCCATTACTCTAGGAGGTGGATCCAAAAGGATCTTGCTGTGATTTATGTCAAAGAGTGTTCTTCCTACATTTTCCTGTAAGAGTTTTATAGCGTCTGGTCTTACATTTAGGTCTCTAATCCATTTTGAGTTTGTTTGTGTGTATGGTGTTAGGGAGTGTTCTAATTTCAGTCTTTTACATGTAGCTGTCCCGTTTCCCCAGCGCCACTTATTGAAGAGACTGTCTTTTCTCCATTGTATATCCTTGCCTCCTTTGTCATAGATTAGTTGACCATAAGTGTGTGGGTTTATCTCTGGGCTTTCTATCCTGTACCATTGATCTATATTTCTGTTTTTGTGCCAGTATCATATTGTCTTGATTACTGTAGCTTTGTAGTATAGTCTGAAGTCAGGGAGCCTGATTCCTCCAGTTCCATTTTTTTCCCCTCAAGACTGCTTTGACTATTCGGGGTCTTTTGTGTCTCCACATACATTTTAAGATTTTTTGTTCTAGTTCTGTAAGATTGCCATTGTTAATTTATAGGGATGGCATTGAATCTGTAGATTGCTTTGGGTAGTACAGTCATTTTCATAATATTGATTTTTCCAGTCCAAGAACATGGTATATCTCTCCATCTGTTTGTATCATCTTTAATTTCTTTCATCGGTGTCATAGCTTTCTGCATACAGGTCTTTTGTCTCCCTAGGTAGGTATATTCCTAGGTATTTTATTCTTTTTGTTGCAATGGTAAATGGGAGTGTTTCCTTAATTTCTCTTTCAGATTTTTCATCATTTGTGTATAGGAATGCAAGAGATTTCTGTGCATTAATTTTGTATCCTGCAACTTTACCAAATCCATTGATTAGTTTTAGTAGTTTTCTGGTGGCATCTTTAGGATTCTCTATGTATAGTATCATGTCATCTGCAAACAGTGACAGTTTTACTTCTTCTTTTCCAATTTGTATTCCTTTTATTTCTTTTTCTTCTCTGATTGCCATGGCTGGGACTTCCAAAACTGTTGAATAATAGTGGCGAGAGTGGACATCCTTGTCTTGTTCCTGATCTTAGAGGAAATGCTTTCAGTTTTTCACCATTGAGGATGATGTTGGCTGTGAGTTTGTCGTATATGGCCTTTATTATGTTGAGGTAGGTTCCATCTATGCCTACTTTCTGGAGAGTTTTTATCATAAATAGGTGCTGAATTTTGTCAAAAGCTTTTTCTGCATCTATTGAGCTGATCATATGGTTTTTATTCTTCAATTTGTTAATATGGTGTATCACATTGATTGATTTGCATATATTGAAGAATCCTTGCATCCCTGGGATAAGTCTCACTTGATCATGGTGTATGATCCTTTTAATGTGTTGTTGGATTATGTTTGCTAGTCTTTTGTTGAGGATTTTTGCATCTATATTCATCAGTACTATTGGTCTGTAATTTTCTTTTTTTGTAGTATCTTTGTCTGGTTTTGGTATCAGGGTGATGTGGCCTCATAGAATGAGTTTGGCAGTGTTCCTTCCTCTGAAATTTTTTGGAATAGTTTGAGAAGGATGGGTGTTAGCGCTTCTCTAAATGTTTGATAGAATTCACCTGTGAAGCCATCTGGTCCTGGACTTTTGTTTGTTGGAAGATTTTTAATCACTGTTTCAATTTCATTACTGGTGATTTGTCTGTTCATATATTCTATTTCTTCCTGGTTCAGTTTTGGAAGGTTATACCTTTCTAAGAATTTGTCCATTTCTTCCAGGTTGTCCATTTTATTGGCATAGATTGCTTGTAGTAGTCTCTTAGGATGCTTTGTATTTCTGTAGTGTCTGTTGTAACTTCTCCTTTTTCATTTCTAATTTTATTGACTTGAGTCTTCTCCCTCTTTTTCTTGATGCATCTGGCTAATGGTTTATCAATTTTGTTTATCTTCTCAAAGAACCAGCTTTTAGTTTTATTGATCTTTGCTATTGTTTTCTTTGTTTCTATTTCATTTATTTCTACTCTGATCTTTATTATTTCTTTCCTTCTACTAACTTTGGGTTTTGTTTGTTCTTTCTCTAGTTCCTTTAGGTGTAAGGTTAGATTGTTTACTTGAGATTTTTCTTGTTTCTTGAGGTAGCCTTGTATCGCTATAAATTTCTCTCTTAGAACTGCTTTTGCTGTATCCCATAGATTTTTGATGGTCATGTGTTCATTGTGATTTGCCTCTAGGTATTTTTAAATTTCCTCTTTGATTTCTTCAGTGATCTCTTGGTTATTTAGTAACGTATTGTTTAGCCTCCATTTGTGTGTGTTTTACGTTTTTTTCCCTGTAATTGATTTCTAATCTCATAGTGTTGGGGTCAGAAAAGATGCTTGATATGATTTCAATTTTCTTAAACTTACTGAGGCTTGGTTTGTGACCCAAGATGTGATCTATCCTGGAGAGTGTTCCGTGTGCACTTGAGAAGAAAGTGTAATCTTCTGTTTTTGGATAGAATGTCCTATAAATATCGATTAAATCTATCTGGTCTATTGTATCATTTAGAGCTTGTGTTTCCTTATTAATTTTCTGTTTGGATGATCTGTCCATTGGTGTAAGTGAGGTGTTAAAGTCCCCCACTATTATTGTGTTACTGTAAATTTCTTCTTTTATAGCTGTTAGCAGTTGCCTTATGTATTGAGGTGCTTCTATGTTGGGTGCATATATATTTATAATTGTTATATCTTCTTCTTGGATCGATCCCTTGATCATTATGTAGTGTCCTTCCTTGTCTCTTGTAACATTCTTTATTTTAAAGTCTAGTTTATCTGATATGAGTATTGCTACTCCAGCTTTCTTTTGATTTCCATTTGCATGGAATATCTTTTTCCATCCCTTCACTTTCAGTCTGTTATGTATCCCTAGGTCTGAAGTGGTCTTGTAGACAGCATATATATGGGTCTTGTTTTTGTAGCCATTCAGCGAGCCTGTGTCTTTTGGTTGGAGCATTTAATCCATTCATGTTTAAGGTAATTATCGATATGTATGTTCCTATGACCATTTTCTTAATTGTTACGGGTGTGTTTTTGTAGATCCTTTTCACCTCTTGTGTTTCCCACTTAGAGAAGTTCCTTTAGCATTTGTTGTAGACCTGGTTTGATGGTGCTGAATTCTCTTACCTTTTGCTTGTCTGTAAAGCTTTTGATTTCTCCATTGAATCTGAATGAGATCCTTGCCGGGTAGAGTAATCTTAGTTGTAGGTTATTCCCTTTCATCACTTTAAATATATCATGCCACTCCCTTCTGGCTTGTAGAGTTTCTGCTGAGAAATCAGCTGTTAACCTTATGGGAGTTCCCTTGTATGTTATTTTTCCCTTGTTGCTTTTAATAATTTTTCTTTGTCTTTAATTTTTGTCAGTTTGATTACCATGTGTCTCGGCATGTTTCTCCTTGGGTTTATCCTGCCTGGGACTCTCTGTGCTTCCTGGACTTGGGTGGCTATTTTCTTTCCCATGTTAGGGAAATTTTCGACTATAATCCCTTCAAATATTTTCTTGGGTCCTTTCTCTCTCTCTTCTCCTTCTGGGACCCCTATAATGTGAATGTTGTTGCGTTTAATGTTGTCCCAGAGGTCTCTTAGTCTGTCTTCATTTCTTTTCATTCTTTTTCTTTATTCTGTTCTGCAGCAGTGAATTCCAACATTCTGTCTTGGAGGTCACTTATCTGTTCTTCTGCCTCAGTTATTCTGCTGTTGATTCCTTTGAGTGTATTTTTCATTTCAGTTATTGTATTGTTCATCTCTGTTTGTTTGTTCTTTAATTCTTCTAAGTGTTTGTTCTTTAATTCTTCTAGGTCTTTGTTAAACATTTCTTGCATCTTCTTGATCTTTGCCTCCATTCTTTTTCTGAGGTCCTGGATCATCTTCACTACTATTATTCTGAATTCTTTTTCTGGAAGGTTGCCTATCTCCACTTCATTTAATTGTTTTTCTGGGGTTTTATCTTGTTCCTTCATCTGGTACATAGCCCTCTGCCTTTTCATCTTGTCTATCTTTCTGTGAATGTGGTTTTTGTTCCACAGGCTGCAGGATTACAGTTCTTCTTGCTTCTGCTGTCTGCCCTCTGGTGGATGAGGCTATCTAAGAGGCTTGTGCAAGTTTTCTGATGGGAGGGACTGATGGTGGTTAGAGCTGGGTGTTGCTCTGGTGGGCAGAGCTCAGTAAAACATTAATCCACTTGTCTCCTGATGGGTGGAGCTGGGTTCCCTCCCTGTTGGTTGTTTGGCCTGAGGCCAAACACTGGACCCAGCACTGGAGCCTACCTGGGCTCTTTGGTGGGGCTAATGGCGGACTCTGGGAGGGCTCAAGCCAAGGAGTACTTCCCAGAACTTCTGCTGCCAGTGTCCTTGTCCCCACAGTGAACCACAGCAACCCCCACCCCGCCTCTGCAGGAGACCCTCCAACACTAGCAGGTAGGTCTGGTTCAATCTCCCCTGGGATCACTGCTCCTTCCCCTGGGCCGTGGTGCACACACTACTTTGTGTGTGCCCTCCAAGAGTGGGGTCTCTGTTTCCCCCAGTCCTGTCAAAGTCCTGACATCAAATCCGCTAGCCTTCAAAGTCTGATTCTCTAGGAATTCCTCCTCCCATTGCCCCAGGTTAGGAAGCCTGATGTGGGGCTCAGAACCTTCACTCCAGCGGGTGGACTTCTGTGGTATAAGTGTTCTCCAGTTTGTGAGTCACCCATCCAGCAGTTACGGGATTCGATTTTATTGTGATTGCGCCCCTCCTACCGTCTCATTGCGGCTTCTTTGTGTTTGGATGTGGGGTATCTTTTTTGGTGATTTCCAGTGTCTTCCTGTCGATGATTGTTCAGCAGTTAGTTGTGATTCCTGTGTTCTCACAAGAGGGAGTGAGCGCACGTCCTTCTACTCCGCAATCTTGAACCAATCTCTTCGGACATTAATTTTTTAATGAACCAAAAAAAGAAAAAAAAACTAAGTTTGTAAATAAACCTCATCTGTTGCCATAATGTTTGAGTCTATAATGAGACAGCTACCATTTAATGGAGCATTTATCGTTTTTCGAAACATTAAAGCATGTCGTTTCATGAAGCTGCTTTTTAACAAACCACCCCTGGGTATTTTACACTTGATGCTCATTTTCTTAACTGATCATGCTTACTCAACTGACCTAACTTTCCCCGCCTCTTCTTTCTCAACGTACTGTTGTCAAGGAAGATGGAGAACTTGGACGTTTGTCTTTAAAGGAGGAAAAGAAGGAGGAGCCTTGTGCAGATAGCAGGGTGAATGACAGCGAAACTCACGAAGGGATGACCTGTGTGTGTGTACAAGTGTGGAAAGGAACCAGCAGTGTTACAACAAAAAGAGCATCACACATAAATGACAGGCTCACAGGTGACACACGCTTGCATCCCGCTGGTCTTCAAGCTCCTCCATGGCTGCCAGAGAGGCTGCGGGAACCTCACTCCATCTCAAAGGGCACCTGCTCATCTGGGCTAAACTGGAAACGGTGAGACAAGGAGATCCGACCCGCAACGAAACCAGAGTGAATTATTCTTACAAGTCATTGCATGTGTGCGTGTTTAATGATTTGATCGAAGAGTGTTATAACTAATTATGCCCGGTTGTTAAGAAGCTAATTTCATATTTTAAACCTCTGCCAATTTACCAGAAGCCAAGAAGGAAAGCATGAAGACAGATATAGAATAATGCAAGTTAACATTGTAACAGTGTAGTATTAATTTATATGCATCATATATTATAGCACATTCACAGAGTTTTCTACTGCTTATTCTTTATAAACCGTAATTGTAAATTAATCCCCCTTAGTTTATTAGGGTTACTGTCAATTAAAATTTATGAAGCCAAACCTTCCCAGAGAAAGTCACTCCCTGCTTGTAAACAGAGCCTGTTTAGAAGGTGAATTACATGCTTCTTGCCATTAGGTTACGATTTACAATTAAATGGTACGACTTAGTAAGTGATGGTTCCACTGAATTCTTAAAAGTGAAACTGCGTTAAAGGAATGACTCTGGCTTTTTCAGATGGCTGAAAGCCCAGAAAGGGGCTCTGTGTTCTAGGTGACTCTGCATTAGCTCTGTTTAATGGAACTAGAACAAGAGCACAAATGTAAGGCACCTGTGCTTTTTCTCTAGTTGCTGCATTTTTTAAAGGAAAGAAGTAAAATTAACTTGAATAATATATTGTGTGTGTAACCCAACATATCCAAAATACTATCATTTCAGCAAACAGTCCATTTAAAAACCATTGATATGTTTTACATTCAGAATCTGGTCCGTGTTTTACATTCAGAGCACTTCTCGACCTGGGCCAGCCCCCTTTAAGGTGTTCGCCCGCTACACGTAGCTGAGTGGCTACCACGCTGGACCAATTAGCTCGAGGTCAACCAATCTGCCCTCAAAAAGAGACAAAAAATACAAATTACATCAACTCTTAAAATTATTGATTCATTTTTTAAAGAAATTTATTCTGGGAAAACAAGCAGAGTAGATTAAGGGAGATTGATATGATTCAACATAGTCAAACCTTTTATTTAAATACTACTTTAGAATCCGGCCGTATTTAGAAATACAACATACTATGAAAGTTCTAATAATAGAAATAATTTGTTGGAGATACTGTTTATTGTCACTTGCCTTTCATACAAAAACAGGTGGATTATACAAGGAAGCGTCTGATCAGAGTGCTTTGTAAGCAGTATTCTTTTAAGCTTCAATTTGATCTGACTTTAAGGTAGCTACAATTTAGTGGGACATGATTTCTAAAATTGTAATCATGAGTGAGATGCTTCTGATCCAGGCCGTCAGACACAGCCTCGAGCAGAGCTATGTACCACTGGGTCCACATGGGAAAAGTTAAAGGCTGTGATGAGCGCAAATAATACATGAATGGAACAGTCCTGGGAACTGTGTCTGTGCAAGGGGCCCCTCGTTTGTATTTTACATAGTAAATGGTGAGTTGTGAAGACATTACTCCCTGGCCTTCAGTAAGAAGAGCCGTATCTAGGGGAGGACTCCTCGACGCCAGAGCAGAGAAGGGCAGTTTCACCCCATCTGGTCCCCAGGCTCCTCACCAGTGGCAACGGCTCCGTGGTGACAGCCTGTTTAGAGCCAGAGGCTGACTCAGCTCTCACTCAACCCTCCCATCTGCTTCCCATAGAGAGTCTCTGGGATGAAACACTGAAGCCCACTGCACACGATGGTAAGTGTCTTGGGCTGTGTGTACTTTGGGGAAAGAGAGCCTGGGTCTCTCTGGATACGCGTATGCATTTTAAATTGTTATGTTTCTGGAGATCACTGAATCTAAAAGAAAAAAATCCTATCAATCACGTGACCACATTTGATATTCTGAAGAGCAAGCAAGCAAAAGAAATGGTTGCCTTGGGCTCCACAAAGACACCACCCTCAGTATTTCAGGGAACACAGACCTCGTGTGTAAGAGGCACGGTAACAGTGGGACCAGGGATGAGCACCGCTTTGCACAAACAGACTTGGGTTCAGATCCCACCTCTGCTACTTCTCTATAGTGTAACTTCTGGCTTCGGTGGGACCTGAGCCTCTGTTTTCCAGTCCAGATAACAGAAATAATAACATTTACGCCTTGGAGGGGTGGGCAGGATTAAAGAGATGAGACGTGTAGCACGTCCCATGCACCACCTGGTGCATAGCCAGCAGCAATAAATGGCAGCAGCAATTAATAATTAATTAATTAACCCAATGAGTTTGAAAAGTTATTTTCATACTAAAACAAATACACAGTAAAACTGTTTACCAAGACAAAAGCAAACCAGCCTGAACAAGCAGTCAGAGCATCGTCTGCACCCAGGTTACTGTCAGAAGTTTCCCAGCACCTCTGTCCTGTACATCCTGATGCCATTCCCACATCTAGTCAGTGGGAATTGCAGACAAACTAAAGTTAGTGCCTGGACAGCATGATGGGGATGTTTCCCAGGCCCTTAGATGTCTGGGAGCAGGGCCTGGTTTCTTGGGGCTGTTACCTGGACAAGCAAGCTGACACCCGCTGAAGACCCCGGCTGAGGTGCGCCAGGGCATCAGATTTCCCTTCCAGGATTTCATCACTGTTCCTGGCCATTCAGCACCTCAGCCTTCTGTGCAATTCCTCCACCCAAACAAGCACAGAAGCAAAAGCCATCAGTTGTCTTGTCTTGTAAAGAAGTGGGGGGGGGGCAGTTTAAATGCAGCAGCGACTACAGGGCCGTGCCATCACCCCATCTCTTCTGAGGTTGCCGGGAGAAAGACTGTGGGGTTTCCTTTAGGAAAGACCAGCTTGTGGATGGCGGTGAGCGCGTGAGTGCAGAGGCTGCGGGGAGGCTGGTGAGGGGCTGGTGGGGCTGGGCAGGGCTCTGCAGGCCGGTTCATCTCTCGTCTGAGCTACTGCTCCATGAGCTGCAGGCAGGGGCTCCCACGCGGGGTGTGACCAGACGCCGCACCCACCTCTCCTCTCAGAACCATGACAGGGCCGTAACGAACGAACCAAAGGGCTTACTACAAGGCCTGAAGTACAGCAAACACGCACCTTGTGTGAGCTCCTGTCTGGAGATGGAAGGATTCTGGGTAAAGACTTGTTCCTGCATCCCTGAATGAATCCCCAGGGTGGTAGGAATCGTGCTGTCTCTGAGTCCCTGTTGGTGGAGTTTCCCCAAGGTTTAGGCGACCTGTCCGAAGTCACACTCCTGGCTCACGGCTCAGACAACTTGGGCTGCAAGCACGTCACGTCCATTCAGCATGGGGACAGGGCCTGGGGGGAGCGTTGTCCCTGGCAGCTGGGGACCCGAGGCCTCGTCTGTGGCAGGAGGGGGACTTTTCGGCCGAGGCTGGGGTTCACCCCAAGGCCCACTGCTTTTGTTGTTTTAGTGTGCTCCCTCTTTATGACGTTGGTCTTCCCTCTAGCGACTAAATGACGTGTCTCCAGGGGACATGAGCTGACAACCGGCCCCAGCCCCCACTTTACCAGGCTGTGTGGGCTAAATCTTGCTATATTTGGATTATCCTTTTGATAAAATGGTCCAGAAAGTTCTCTCCCTGAAGACTTTCTGGTCCAGAAGCTCTGGAGTGAATAGAAACACGGCTGTCAATTCTCTGCTTCACACCAAGGTGCCGTGTCGGGTGAACGGCAGACCTGCCCCCAAAACATTGGATTTTATTAGTTTACAGACAAAACAAAACTTTAGCAGCCGAAGAAAAGTAAAGATGGTGAGTAGACCAGTCCCCGGAAAATCACACCTCATCGCTCCCCCTTACCTACACCCTCTGAAAGTCCAAACCGTGTTCCTGGAGGAGGCCAGGTAAATCTGATCCTGAAACACCATCGTCCTTGCCTGCTACTGGTGGGCGGTGTCTGAGAAAAGGCAGGTTCTAGAACGTTCAGCTAGAGACGTCCTGGGGCAGGGCTTTACCCGTGTTTCCAAAACTGTGAGCCACGTTATTAAAAACGTTCTCAGAAGGAAATTTCTCACCTTCTCGGGTCAGTCATCTCTTTCAAGGCACCGAATGGGCCACTCGAGGCCCAGCCCAGCTCCAGCGATGGTCCAGAGTCACACACTGAAGAGCCCTCCCACCTGCGTTAGTTTGCTATTGCTACTGTGACAAATGACCACAACTTCGTGGCTTAAAACAGCCCACATTTATTATCTAACAGGTCAGAACTCTGAAATGGGTCTCACCGGGTTAAAATCTAGCCATGGTGGAGCAGGCTCCTTCAGGACGCTCTGGGGTCCACTCTGTGCCCTGTCCGGCTTCTGGAAGCTGCCCGCTTTCCTGGATACCTTAACATCTGCCGTCACCTGTCCTCTCTCTGACCCTCCTGCTTCTCTGTGGTAGGATTCAGGGCCCTTCCCCGGACAATCCAGAATCATGTCCCCATCTCAAAATCCTCCATCACATCTGCATGAGGTGACAAGTCTCGGGTTCTAAGGATTAGGATGAGGGTGTCTCTGGGGACAATTGCTCGGCCAACCAAGAGCCTACAGGAGAGGGACACAGGCTGGGCCTCGAGCACATCCTTGGGGCACCAGCTTCCAGCGGCGACATCCTCTGGGAAATGCCCTTCCTCACCGTGGAGGGCCCCAAGTGTACCAGCAAAAACAAAAGTGCTGGGAAGCGCTTCCCTGGTGGCGCAGTGGTTGAGAGTCCGCCTGCCGATGCAGGGGACGTGGGTTCGTGCCCTGGTCCGGGAAGATCCCACGTGCTGCGGAGCGGCTGGGCCCGTGAGCCATGGCCGCTGAGCCTGCGCGTCCGGAGCCTGTGCTCCACAACGGGAGAGGCCGCAGCAGTGAGAGGCCCGCATACCGCGAAAAAAAAAAAAAAAGTGCTGGGAGGCTTTTGATTTTATTCAGAGAATGAAATGAGCCAAGAGAAAGGCTCTATCTGACTTCTACATTAAGTCACTCAATTTTTTAAAAAGTGCAGAATAAGGGCTGGATATATGATAATAAAGCACCTTGCAATTTCTAATAATTGAACATTGGATCCCTTTTAGATTCAAATATATAGGGTTTTCCATTAGGGTGTTTGGTTGACTCTGACATTTTCAGAACCATTAAGTTTGTTTCCACAGCTATTTTTCAAGGGCCAATAAGAAAAAATAATAGAACTTAATTGGAAAACAAAACAGAATTGAGCCCAGAACATCTCAGTTAATGAGCAATAGAGATTATATTGATTTCATTTTAAAAATAACATTAACCCTCAATAGCAATTAATGCACAGAGATTGCTTGTTTAAGTTATCTGATAAGACGGGTTCATACATTTAGAGTATTAATCTAAAAAAGGGTATTAGTATCCAGGAAGACATTGATCTGCTCACCAGAATTAACGTTGATGGAAACCCAGCTCCACGCAGTAAACCACATGCTGCCATCTGAAACCTTGGTGCAACTGGTGATAAGAGAAGGAGAAATTCTGGCCAAAGGAAACTATTTTAGGCTGGTTTTCCTGTTGTAGAACCATTAAACCTTTCATATTAGCACATCCATCCTAGAACACGTAGGGTTGTGATCAAAGGGGAAGGAAAGAAAAGAAAAGCTGCTATGGTTGGCATTTGCAAAGCAAGTTCAAGTTCAAGAGGAAAACCACAACCCAAGTATGGAAAACAGCTGAATTGACCACAGAATGGTCCTCCTCCAAAGACCACATAACATCTTACGAGTAACGGAAACTATTCACTGGACCCATTTGTAATCTTTATTTTTACGCCAGAAGTCGCTGTCTTTTGCAACCTCTGGGTCTTTCCAGTTTCTCATGACTTAACTGCTTTTGTGGGGGGTCGGGGGACGGCACCCCGCGTGGCCTGCGGGATCCTGGTTCCCCAACCCGGGATCGAATCTGGGCCCTGGCAGTGAAAGCACCAAGTGCTAACAGCTGGACGGCCAGGGAATTCCCGTTAAGTGTTGAACATTTTTAAGGATGAGACAGAATATCCAATCAACTGACCATGAATTATGAGCAGCCCTGGCTGTTCCCAGTCTGGGGTCCTCTGGACAGAGCATCTGCAAGCTTCTGATTTTTCTGCCTTTAAAACGTTCACTTCTAAGCAGTGGATCAGAAATGGAACTGATATGATTCTTAAGACAATCCAAATAACCTGCTAAGGATTAAATTAAAGTTTATGCATGGTTTAAAACCATGGTCAGTGAACGCACATGGGCTCGCGTACGGGGCCAGGTGAAGGCAGCGCTATGCATACTCAAGAGCGCACAGAACAACACAACGAACAGACGCTGAAGCACACGCTGCAGGTGCCAGTCTCTCTTATTGGCACAAGGGACACAGTTACTGACCTCCAAGAGCTGCAAGGAGAAGACAGTCGCGTTGCACGTCGGCAAACACAACCAACGGGAAGCTCGGTTACGGGTTTTCATGGTTGAAGGAGTCAGGTCAGCTGCGGGAAGACGGAATATGTGAACTGAGTTTCCCAGCGAGGAAAGGGATGGGAATTCCAGCAAAGGCAGAGGAGGGACAAAGTGAGAGGGCAGGGGAGGGCAGTCTTGGCTCGTGTGGCTGGAGCGCAGGGGTGAGGGGGCGTGAAGTCATGGCAAGCTGACACGACTCCGTGACATATTAAAGTACCTGGTTGTACTCCTGAGCATCAAATGGGAGGATCTCATAACTGTACCTACTTTTCAAGGGTACGCTGAGGAATCTAAGAAGGGCAGGTTAGACGGTGATGGAAAAGCCAGTTAGGAAGGCAGAGTTCAGAGAAGCAGGCGAGGGAAACGGCAGTATCCAGAGCGTGGTCGGTGGGGTCACCGTGGGGGACGAGGGAGCGCAGTTGTCAAGGACAATTCCGAGGTTCCTAGTTAGGAAAACTGGGCGCGCGGAGCGCCGATGGCCAGAGTAGGGAAGGCAGGAGGAGGTGTGGACCTGGACGCATCTGCCAGAAGCAGCCGTAGCCACAGGAGCAGATGAGAAACACATTAAAGAAATAGCTCTGTCAGCTTTCGTATTTCTTGGTCTAATACTAGGAAGGAACCGAGTGCAGTAAAAACAATGTCATCCCATAACTCTTAGGGAATAATTTAGTACAGGTTTTAGGAAAGCAAATTTTCAAGATGTATCAAGAACCTTCTAGGAATTTCACATATAAGACTTTATCCTAGAGAACAACCAAAAATATGATCAGGGCTGTACTTTCTTTCTGAAACGTTTTAATAGCTAAGTATCAGGAAGCAGGTAGATGGTTTGACACAAGGATCGATTAAACTGTACATACAGTGAAATATTACACCATAGCTAAAAATCATGTTTTGTAAGGGATACTTATTACCGTGGAAAAATCCTCATGATGAAAATGTGTGCCATGATACATTGGACCTGTTATATAATCTTATTATGCAATAATATTATTAAAGTCTAGAAAATGTTAGAAGGTAGTGGAATCATGGGTAATTTTCATTTTTTCCTTCTTTATATTTTATATACTGTCTACATCTTCCACCAAAAGCACAGCTAGTTTCATGAACAGAAAAACACTTTTTAAATAAACAGAGTGAGATGTAAGTATATATGTAGTTACACAGTAGGAGGCAGAGGAAAATGCAGTAAGTGCATATTCACTGGGAAGAAACGAGGGGCTGAGGGACAGCGCAGCGGACAGAGAGACAGACGCACAGAAAGCGGTCGGCAACCAGGTGGGGGTCTGGCTTCTTCCCTGATGTTTCTCAAGTGTAAAAAGATGCACATTTTGTTGTGGAAGAAAGACGCCGATTCCCAGGAGATGCTTACACAGGAAAGAACACATGTGTCTGCAGAAGTTATTTTCAGTTACATAATTACAAGTTGCCGTTTTGAAATCAAGGAGAAAGAGAAAAGGGGGGTAAAGTGAAGACAACTAATGCCACCATCCTCAGATTCCTGGCTCCACCTGATGTCTTCTCCCGGGAGCTAACCAACATTGATTGCCAGACTGGGGAACATTTGCTGGCCAAACATTGGCAAATTCTCACTCACTATTTGCTAAATCAATTGAGAATATCTCAGTGCCTATATATCATAAAATGAAATGGTCTGTGGAAATTTAACATTAAGGTTTGGGTAAAGTTTCCCTCTCCCCACCTTAAAAAAATCGGATTACTTTTATTATCAGTGGCGCCAGGCTACATTAGCAGGAACTGAGCCAACACAATGAAGGAAGTGATTTATTTTCGCTGACAGCTCTCCTATGCTCTGTAAGGGTACCTTTGATATTGTATCTCCTCTTTGATAGTTCCTGTGCAATTGCTTCCCTCTTGGGTTTTCTTGTAACCTTATAATCCAAGTAGCTAAATATGTAATTTACATAGTAAATTTTGTAATTCTTATTGTAAGAATGTATAGACTAGTTAAAGAGGCAAGATGTGGATGGTAAACAGAGAACTGTGTAAAATAAAACTGGCCCGGTGCTTAGAAGAATCTCTCTTCTTTTACAGAAGCCGTACTCTGTAGACTTTTGTTGAAGGAGTAAATGAATGCAAATACCGACATAGGTGACACAAAAAATAGGGGTTTTGTGTAATAAGTTAGAGAAGAGAGGCAGACTAGAGGCCACAGGAGCAGCAGAGGACAGGTGTAGGGCAGCGTTTGCAAAGGCGAGAAGTCACACAGGTAACAAAGCCGTGCAGAGCTAACCCGGCGGCAGGGAGTCACGATGGGGGCAGGACAGGTAACATGAACGAATAAACCAGTTCTTCACAGGTGATCTGGACGGGAAGCCGGGACTCTGGACTTGAGAAGTAGGTGATTGGAAAGCTCTTGGAAGCTCTCTAGCAAGGGAATAAGATGCTAAGTTTGCACTCGGCAGAAGGGGGCTGAATCGGGGCCAAAAGGGCTGGCAGATGGGGGGAAAGTGAGGAGCCCGACCTCTCCACGTAAGGTTGGGATGAGGAGGGCGTGGCCTGGGGTGGTGTCCACGCCGATAAAGACAGGGAATGACAGCTGGAGATGCTCTACCTCTACTCTCATCGGGCCTCTGACGGCACCTCTCCTTTCCTGGGGCTGAGACCATGACCTTGCTTCTTATTTCGCTGGAAAGATAGAAGAGCCTTAAGCCCCAGTCAACCATCCCCTACTTCTGAAACTCTTTCTTCACGTGGCTCCCGGGATACCACGCACTCCTGGGGTCTCCCTCCCCCGGCCATCCTTTTTCAGCCTCGTTCCCTGGGCTCTCATCTCCCCTGGGCCCTGATATTGGAGACCCAAGGCCCAGTCTTTGGATGTCTCCACCTCTCCATCTGCATCACCCCCTGGTGCTCGCATCTGATCTCACGGCTGCTAGAACAGGCTGTGTGTTTGTGTCCCCCGAGCGTCCAGCTGGTCCCGCCCCTGGAGTGGCCCCTCCTCCCCTTGTCCGCCCACCGCCTTCCTCTGTACCCCTCGCTCACTCCAGGCACCTTTCCAGCTCAGGGCCTTTGCACGTGTGGTCCTCTATCTGGGACCCACTCCCCAGAACTCCATACGCCCTCCCCTCCCCTCCCTTCCAACTGCTGCGGAGATGCTCCCCCTGGATGAGGCCTTCCCGAAGGCCCCACCCCACCCGCTAGCCACCCTGGTCGCCCTCCAGCTTTAATCTCTCCGTATCTCTTCTTGCTCAGATTGTTCAGGTTACGTTCGATCCCTCACCTGACACCCACTGAAACGTAAACTAGGCGGGAGCGCGGTCTTTGTGTGCTCGCTGGTGTGCCCCGGGTGCCCTTATTTAGTAAGTTTTAAGAGAGACTTCGAGTTTCCTAATTTGCTTTTCTTTAAAAACGATCAGTTACTTGATAAACTTGCTCTTTGTTTACTGTGCATATTTGGGGCTGAGAGTTTGGAAAGCAGCAAGGCCATTTTAACCCCTTTGTTTGCCATGATCTCACCCGGCGGCGAGGGGTTGAGAGGAGGCTGGTAATGTCGACACGAGACACTTGCTCACACCAAGGGCCCCACCGCTGACAGCCCGGAGCAGCACAAAGCATCCTCAGATCCTGAACTTACGGCGCGATTGTCAGTTGTCTGACTGAAGAGAACCTTGAATTTGTTTTGAAAAGTAAAGTGCAGAAAATAAACACCACTGAAAATCCAGGGACTCCCAGTGGGAAGACCACCGTGTCCATGCCAGTCCCAACCAAGATCTACGGCAGATGTAAAAGACACCAGATTGTGAAGACTTAGCATGGAAAAAGGTATAATTTTTAAAATATGTTTATTACATGTTCACATCATCATGATTTAGAGTCATACAAGTCATATAAATAAATATATAATTGATTAATTTCAACTGTTTCTTTTTTACTTTTTAATGTGGCTGCTGGAATATTTATATTTGCATATGTGGACAGTGCTGGTTTAGGTTAGAAAAAGACTAAAGAGAAATAACAAAATGCAATGTGTAACCCTAGACTGGATCCTTGTTTAAAAAGCACCAAACGACTATAAAAACATCCTTGAAACAATCAGAGAAATCTGAATGTGGACTGGATCCTAGATGTGGAATTGTTGATTTCCTTAGTGGTCATACTGGTATCATAGTTACACAGGAGGTTGTTTTTACTTTTAGAACAAACATCCTAAAATATTTAGGGGTGAAATATCGTGATGGCTAAACTTACTTTCAAATACTTAGGGATGTATATTTTTATAATTTAATATTTTATAATATTTACATTTTACTTAACTATTTTAACTATATTAATATACGTTTATCTACATCATAGGCATTATATTGTATATTGAATATTTACATTTTACATACATTTATATTTACATGTAATTATATGTATGCATATCTGTGTGTTTGCATACACAGCAGAATAGTAACAATTGTTGAATCTGGATGGAAGTTAAATTGCATTCATTGTGCCCTTTTTTCAACAGTCATTCTATACATTAGAATTTGGTTTTTTTGGGTTTTTTTGCGGTATGCAGGCCTCTCACTGTTGTGGCCTCTCCCGTTGTGGAGCACAGGCTCCGGACGCGCAGGCTCAGTGGCCATGGCTCACGGGCCCAGCTGCTCCGCGGCATGTGGGATCTTCCTGGACCGAAGCACGAACCCGTGTCCCCTTCGTCGGCAGGCGGACCCCCAACCACTGCGCCACCAGGGAAGCCCCAGAATTTTTTCGCAATAAAAAGTTGGGGAAAAGTTTATGGCTCCAAAAAACTTTTGACTAAAACCAAATGACACAATTGTGCCACAGCGACCACCATGGGAAGAGAGCATGGCTGAAAATCACGATTCAGGCAGACTATAATGACCATCTTAAGATAATTTATACTTTTACTCAAGGTTGTGGACTAACTGATCCCTAAATATACCAAAACGCCCTTAAATCCCTGTGCCGCTCTCTTCGCTTTGAAGAAGAAACCCTTTAAGGGACATTCTAAACCAAAGACAGCGATTTCCCAGTTATAAATTGCCGTCTGTCCCTAGGGAGGGGGGTGAGCCTCCACCTTCTGGGGAGGGTCCCCGAGACCTCGCCTTCAGTATCACACGGGCCCTGACCCACCGCCATTGTGGTATCTTCCTTAGCTGGGTTGGCAGCCCCAATTTTCATCCACACCCACTTCCAGACAACTTAGCTGGTGAGCTCGTCTGGGGAGGGTCGCCTTGACCCGGCCTAGGACTGAGCAGTGGTGCTTGCAGAGCAGAAGCTGCTTTCTGGTACATATTTATTTGGAAGCAAAGATATGATGATATTCAGCCAGAGAAAGGTTCTCAACACCACTGCAGAGCGGAAAATGGCCAAAGAGAACGCTACATTTGTGCAAGACTCTTGTTTAAACTTCTTCAAGTGTAAGCAGATATTTGATGTCCTTTTACAAGAAAATTTTATTGTAGCCGGAAGAGTCTGTTTCTGTGATGTCATAGGTGTCAGTGTAATCCAGATAGCTCAGCCCTTGGGCCCCACGAGATGGTACTGGAAGTCGGCCCGAAGGAGCAGCGTGAGAGCCGGTACCCTGAACAAAGCTAAGATGGACCGGACCGGGGGTGGCGGACATGTGAACTCTCTGTGCACACGCTCTGGGCTCCTGCTAGGGCTGGGCCCGCGCTGCTGGCCACCCGAAGTGCCCATCATTCTGCTCCCCGAGCTTCTGTGTCACTTCCTCCTCCCAGTAGGACACTGGGCCCCTCAGCTCCTCCCCTGGACCAGAACTGACCTTTTAAAGCCCCAGCTCTCACGCAGAGCCTGCCTCAGTGTGAGTCTCAGCAGATGCTCCCAGGAGGGGCCCTCAAGCCTTTGAAATCCACATCACAAACGCACTCAGGAGACACAGACACCGCTCTGCACCAATCGGAACAAGTTTCAGGAAGAAGCATTCAGTCGTGCTTCGTGCAATGCGTGGATATTCCTATTATCTGTTTCATTCCTTGGAAATATTGGTCAAGACTCCATTGATTTTGAACTTTTAATGAACTCACTTCTAAATTATGCAGGTAGCCCACCTGCCAGTGGTCGGTTAATGGGCTTATTTAGAATTGGGACAATGGCAAAGCAGTCTTTCACCAAAGGCAGATACAGATTCCTGGGGAGGTGTCGTGCCACCGCCAGTGGGTGAGGATCTGTGCTGTGTCTGTCCCACCAGCTTACCACCCCTGCTCCCCACTGGGCAGGCTCGGCGCCGTCAGTCCCGTGTGGTCTCCTCCACTCTGTCCTCTGCAGTTTCCTAAATCAGCCCCTGGGACTTGCTTGGTGCAGATCCCTAATGCTCTGTACTTGGGCTGCTCCTGGAGAAGAAAGTGGATGGAAACATGAGCCCCACCACTGGGGCTGGGCGTTGAGTCATCCACTTAGACCCGGAGTTCGGAGGCCCAGCCTCACCTCTCCTGCATCCTCAGAGCCCAAGTAGCTTAGGAGCCGCAAATGTCCGGAGTCCTAGCTCAGCACCTCCCTCCATCCTTGGTCCTTCTCTAGACCCAGGGTCCTGCCCTGGACCCCAGAGCATAGCTGGTACCTGGGATCCCAGCCAGGTCCCACCAGCCCTCCTGTCCACACACTCAGCAGATGGGTGCTTGGTCCGTGCACGTTGCAGGCGCTGCACCCACGGCTGACCAGGCCATGGGCCTCCTGGGGCTGACTTCTACCCAGCTAGCTGCCCAGGGGCCTGGGCCGCCTGGCAGACAGCTTCCTGGGATCCCGAGCAGCTGTCCTCCGCTCCGCTGGCTGCCTTGAGTCTGGCAATACCTGACTGATCCCTTTGTGCTCTGGGGCCTGGGGAGCCCGACTGTACAGCCTTGGGCTCAGGCCCCTTCCAGCTTCGCCCTCTTCCCGCTGAATCCGCGTCCCAGGGTCTCAGGCACAGTCAGGGTCCTGGCACCAAGGGGCCCGGGACGGGCTTTCTGCCCCACATCCTCGTCCGGCGGAGGAAGAGCACCCAGGAAGGAGCGATTGTCTGCGGAGCCAGTGGACGCAGTCTCTCCGGGGGCAGAGGGCAGAGTCCCCGTAATCCCGGCAGCCAGCTTCTCCCGACTTTGCTTCCCTCGTGCTGGGCTTGGTCCTGCGATCGGTGTGGAGCCGCGCACACTGGGGGAGCTGGCCTGGGTCCCGCTCTGCCGCTCGCGGGCCGTGACCTCCGTGCCTCGGTCTCCTCGCCTGCGGAATCAGACCCCTGCCCCTCGGGGCCGTCCTCAGGGTCAAGTGAGTCTAAGCAAGACCAGGCCCGGAACGGCACCCGGAGGAGAGAGCATGAGTTTGGGTCACACAGGCCTCAGGATGTGAGGCCTCTGAGGGGTCATTTCACACGCGGGGACGTGGGAGCCAGGCTCACCCCACGCCGCCACCTCCTGGTCCTTCTGGCCGGGGTTTTTCCGCTCTCTCTTCTGTGTACCTTGGAGGCCCTTAATGGTAGGCTATTCATTTACTCTGGTCCGCAAGCGGCAGGGAGGAGAAAATCAAGTGGGGCTGGAGTCCCAGGCGGCACCCTCTCCCCTGGCGCCAGCAGCCTTGCCCGCCTGGATCTGCAGCAGAGAAGCTGGGGCCCCGAGGCCCAGGCGCTTCTGCTGTTGCTCTAGACAGTGCTCAGTAGCATGGGCTGAGCACTGCCTGTTGACCAGCGACTTAAGTGTTCAAAGTAACCTTGTGAGAGAAACACCGGTCCCATTTTGCAGATGAGAAAATGAGGCTCCCAGGGCACAAACCCGACCCGTACAAGCCGCCCTTCAGGGTGGAGCTGAGTCACCTCTGACGACTCCAAACCCTCTGTCCTCCCCAGACCCCCAGCTTGCCCTTACGAAGCGAGGCTGCTTCCCCCTGACGCACGGTCTCGGTCCGGGCAATGTCAGAGGCCTGGGCGCCACCGTGCACCCATTCAATCCATGTGGCCACAGCTGGCCCTCAGGCGCCTCTACCCGGCGTGGGGAAGGCAGGACCTGCTTATGGGGTCACAGACGGGCTGGACAGCATTGGGGCCGCCTCTGCCACTGGGACTATGTTTGGAGAGGGCTGCAGGTGGGGTGGAGGCCTGCTTGCTCTGAGCTACCCAGCCACCCAGGCTTCCCTGGACGGTTCTCCTCCCGTGATCCAGGGGGAGTGTGGATGGGAAATGGCCCCTGGGAGGGGGTGGCTGAGAGCAGACCCCGAGCCCCAGGAGGGGCTCCATCCAAGGAGCTCGGAGTCCAGCTGTCTCAGCAGGGCCCTGCCCACCCCCTCCCCCATCCCTGCTCACACCTCCTTGGTGAAACCCTCCCTGTGCAGCGACAAAGCTTCTGGGGTCTGACCCCACCCCCGGCCCCCTGCTTTTGCTTTCAATTATTAATTTCCTCAGTTATTAATAAAAGTACTCGGTTATCGCTTTACATTTTCCTTGTTTTGAATTGGGAAACGTGTTAAACACAAAGAGGCAGATTAGAGCAACAGACAGCTACTACCTTCCACTGAGACCGAACAGAAGCTAACGTTTACTATATTGCTGCTGACATGATTTTTTTGAATAAAGCATCATGAACACGGTTAAATACAGACCAACCCTCTGTCTCTACCACCTCTTCTCAAGTTGGTGTGTGTTACTCCACGCGTTTTAGACTTTTACTGCGTGTGCATGTGTTTAAAAACAATATGTATCCTTCTGTGTATTTAAATATCCCATAAATTAAGTGCATGGCATGTAACATCCTATAACCAGCTTCAGAAATTTAACACTTTAAATTTATCCTTGCTGATGCATGTAGACCTAGTTCATCCACTTTAACAGCTGGTTATTTCAAAGCTACAGTTCCCAGCCCCCCACTAAAACATGGGGGTTGGCAGTTCCTGGACTAATCTCGGGCGCAGGGGAGCAAGGGTCTCTCCACGGCACCTGGAGGTGCGCCCTCACGGTGGTGAGGGACTCGCAACGCCAGCCCCCAGATGCTGCCCCGGGAGCTTCAAAGCTGCCGCCTCGCCTTCACCCTGAGCGCACGATTCCGCCCTCGCACCCCGAGTCCCCTCCGCCGTGCAGATGTGCCGCCGACTTCACGCCGTGAAGCCTCTCCCCAGTGCTCGCTGGCTGTTGGGCTTTTTGCTCCCTTTTCATATCTTTTGCCATTTTTCTATTGTGTTTGTTTTTCCTTTTCTTATCTCTTTGAGGAAATTTAAAAGATATTCTAGGTATTTGTCAGTTTCATTTCTTACAAATAACTTTGAACACTCGTGGCTTCTGTTCTCGCTTTGCTAGAGTCTCTGTGCAGAGATTTTATTTTATTTTGTAATTTTTTAGGGGGTGCGCTGCGCGTCTTGTGAGGTCTCAGTTCCTTGACCAGGGGTTGAACCTGGGCCCCCAGCAGTGGAAGTCCAGGTTTTATTTTTAATATAAAATATAATTTTAATATCATTTTATTTTATGTATTTGTGCTGTTCTTATCTTGCTGATCTTTTCACAACATGGTGTCATCAAAAGAGTCACTGAAGCTTCTAAGACTTTTACTTCTTAAATTTAGGTCTTGATGTATGAAATATACTTCTATGGCTGGTGTGAGATAAAAATCAACTTTATTATTTCCCACAGGGAGAGCCACCCACCAGCCCTACGGCCTTGGTTACACGTCTTTTCACCCATTGCTCTACAATCCCACTCCCATCACAGCCAGGTCTGCACGTCTCTGGATCCGGTACTGGTCCTATTGCCCTGTTTTTTTGCCCATCCCCGTGTCAGGACCACCCGGTCTTAAATAGTCCAGCTTCCTCGTAAGTCTGGACACCTCCTGAGACAAGGCCCACTCGCTATTTTTCAAAGTTGTCTGTCACCTCTACTTGGCCTTTTGCTTTTCCATATTTATTTTAGGCTGAGCCAATTACCTCCTACGAGAATCCTTATTTTGCTGAATTTGCACTTAATTTGTTGATTGACTTGAGGGAAATCACTTACGTTTTGATAGTGACACTTGCATTCATTTACACTGATCTGGGGGCTTCCTTCATGTGCCCACTGATGCTTTGCGATCCCCCCACCCTGTGGTGTCACATGTGTATGTGCACAGAGGTGTCCCTGCAAGGGTGGGTATATTACAGTTTTTGATGTGACTGTGAATGGGATTTTTCTCCTGTTAGCTCTTCCGATACTCTTATTGAAATTGGTGATAAATGGAGATCTTACTGTTTTCTCAGTTCTGGTATGCTCATCAGCAAATGGGGTGAACTCAGGGAATAACGTCAGCTATGTTTCTCCCTTTTTCCATTTCTTGTGACGCACACTCTGGCCTGGACCTGGATTCCACGTGACACATGAGCTGTCACCGTGGACAGCCTGGCCTCACCCTTGGCCTTGACAGAGGAGCTTCCGAAGTTTCCCCACCGACTGCAGTGTCCACTGTGCTTTGACAGAGACCACTTTCTAGTTCACTGTTTATGAAATACACTGATCGTGTCTTGTAGGAATTTTCTCATTTGTTTTTCATTATCACATAAACTTGTTCAAGACTCGTTTATATTTGTTTGTGATTTCAATTCCAACGTGTTTGCACCTCTCACCGTCATCAATCCTGACATATTTTATGGGTCTTCGCTCTCCCGTCCTGACCATACATGCCAAGGTTCATTTATCCCAGGAACCTGTTCAAAACAACAGCTCTTCAGTCATTAATCCTTAAAATAAAAGATTCCATTGCTAGTTCAGTGATTTCTGTGTTATTATGATTTCTTTCCTTCTGGTTTCTCTGGATGTGGTGGGTTGTTCCTGTCCTAATTTCTGGACTAGGAATAGGAGCTCATTAATTATTTTTTCAAATATAATCATTTAAGATTATAAACATTCCTTTACGTGTTGCCGTAGCTTTATATCACAGGTTTTTATGTGGTGTATGCGTTGTGGACCAATCCTAAAGATTTTTAAATGACATTGTGACAGGTTTTGTTTCTTCTCCTCTTGTTTGTTTTTGAGTTGCCTGTGAGTTGTTTAAGGAGCATTAATTTCCATTGTACAGGTTGATGGGATTTTATTTCCATAAATGCCTGTGTCACCACCACCCTGCTCAGGTACACAAGTTTCCAGGGATTCAGAAGGTTTCCCCCTTCACCTTCCAAGTTCATATCTGCTTCCCTGCCCCCTGATGAAATGACTCTTCCAATTTCTATTAAAAAGTATTAGTTTATCTATTCTTTTGCATTTCCATATAAATTTGGGAATCTACTTGTCAATATCTAAAAAGTAGCTGGAAATTTGATCGGGGATTGTACTGAATCTACAGATAAATTCGGGGAGATCCGGCATCTTAACAACATTGTGTCTTTCCAAGTGAGTACGGTTTATTGCATAACTTCGTAGGTCTTGTTTAATTCCTCTCAGCACAGTTTTGTGTTTTCCAGTGAGTGGTTGTACACTGCTTTTCTTAGATTCACTCCTAGATATTTGATGCTATTGCAAATTTTACTTTTTCCCTTCAATTCTCCTATTGCTTGTTGCTAGAATACAGAAATGCAAATAAGTTTTATATATCAGCTTTGTGTCCTGTGAGTTTGCTGAGTAAATGTCTTAGACCAGGTGCTTTTTATAAATTCTTTATGGTGTTACATGGGCACAATTTTGTGTTCTGCAAAAAGGTCGTTTTAGTTCTTCCTTTACAAAATTTTCTTTTATATCCTTTCTCTGCCTTAGAAATGATGGTGGTAGATGTAGTTGCCTTTTCCTCATCTTGGGGAGAGAGCATTCAATAGACAGAGGAAGCGATAGTGGCATTGGACCTGCCCTTACACCCTGCTTTGCTGAAAGTGTGTGGATTAGCAGGTTATAATTCTATCAAAGGCCTTTTCTCTACATTTATTGAGATGATCATATGATTTTTCTCTTTGGTTCTGTTAATGTCTTGAATTGTGTCAGTAGAGTTTTGAATATTAAAGAAGACTCAATTTGTATAGTAACCCAATTTGATCACATTGTATTATCTTTTTAGAAAAGACCTTGCTGCCTGCGCCAGCGTCCTGTGCCAGCCTTGCGGGCTCCCTCCCTGCACAGCCTGCAAGCGACAGCCCTTCCCTCGCACCTGACTAGGCCTCTGGATTGAGGAGGTGCTGCACGAAAGGACCTCTGAGGCACAGAGAAGTTAACTGCCTGGTCCACGATCACAGAGCTAAGCTGTGAGACTTGAGCTGGTGTCCTTCATGCATCACATCTTCCCCATGACTTCAGAAGCCACTGAGATGCTTACATGTTTAGCTGTCTCCTACTTGATATGTACCCAGAAGGGAAATGGCTTTGCTCCAGCTATATTGAGCCGTGTGGCTGACAGGGTCTTGGTGCTCCGGCCTGGTGTCAGGCCTAGGCCTCTGAAGTGGGAGAGCTGAGTTCAGGACATTGGACCACCAGAGACCTCCCGGCCCCAGGTAATATCAGTCCGTGAGAGCTCTCCCAGAGCTGTCCGTCTCAACACTAAGGCCCAGCTCCACCCAACGGCCAGCAGGCTCCAGTGCTGGTTGCCCCATGACAATCGACTAGCAAGACAGGAACACAACACCACCAATGAGCAGAGAGGCTGCCTAAAATCATACTAAGTTCACAGAAACCCCAAAACACATGACGGGACGTGGTCCTGCCCACCAGAAAGACAAAATCCAGCCCCACCCACAAGAACACAGGCACCAGTCCCCTCCACCAGGAAGCCCACACAAGCCACTGAACCAACCTCACCCACTGGGGGCAGACACCAAAAACAATGCGAACTACAGACCTGCGGCCTGCAAAAAGGAGACCCCAAACACAGTAAGTTAAACAAAATGGGAAGACAGAGAACTATGCAGCAGATGAAGGAGCAAGGTGAAAACCCACCAGACCAGACAAATGAAGAGGAAATAAGCAGTCTACCTGAAAAAGAATTCAGAGTAATGAGAGGAAAGATGATCCAAAATCTTGGAAACAGAATGGAGGAAATACAAGAAACGTTTAACAAGGACCTAGAAGAACTAAAGAGCAAACAAACAATGATGAACAACAGAATAAATGAAATTAAAAATTCTCTAGAAGGAATCAATAGCAGAGTAACTGAGGCAGAAGAACGGATAAGTGACCTGGAAGATAAAATAGTGGAAATAACTACAACAGAGCAGAATAAAGAATGAAAAGAATTGAGGACAGTCTCAGAGACCTCTGGGACAACATGAAACACAACAACATTCGAATTATAGGGGTCCCAGAAGAGGAAGCAAAAAAGAAAGGGTCTGAGAAAATATTTGAAGTGATTATAGTTGAAAACTTCCCTAACATGGGAAAGGAAATAGTCAATCAAGTCCAGGAAGCACAGAGAGTCCCATACAGGATAAATCCAAGGAGAAACATTCCAAGACACATATTAATCAAACTATCAAAACTTAAATATAAAGAAAAAATATTAAAAGCAGCAAAGGAAAAGTAACAAATAACATACAAAGGAATCCCCATAAGGTTAACAGCTGATCTTTCAGCAAAAACTCTGCAAGCCAGAAGGGAGTGGCAGGACATATTTAAAGTGATGAAAGGGAAAAACCTACAACAAAGATTACTCTACCCAGCAAGGATCTCATTCAGATTTGATGGAGAAATTAAAACCTTTACAGACAAGCAAAAGAAAGAGAATTCAGCACCACCAAACCAGCTTTACAACAAATGCTAAAGGAACTTCTCTAGGCAAGAAACACAAGAGAAGGAAAAGACCTACAATAACAAACCCAAAACAATTAAGAAAATGGTAATAGGAACATACATATCAATAATTACCTTAAATGTAAATGAATTAAATGTTCCAATCAAAAGACATAAACTGGCTGAATGGATACAAAAACAAGACCAGTATATATGCTGTCTACAAAAGACCCATTTCAGACTTAAGGACACATACAGACTGAAAGTGAGGGGATGGAAAAAGATATTCCACGCAAATGGAAATCAAAAGAAAGCTGCAGTAGCAATTCACATATCAGACAAAATAGACTTTAAAACAAAGACTATTACAAGAGACAAAGAAGGACACTACATAACAATCAAGGGATCAATCCAAGAAGAAGATATAACAATTCTAAATATTTATGCACCCAACATAGAAGCACCTCAATACATAAGGCCAATGCTAACAACCATGAAATGGGAAATTGACAGTAATACAATCATAGTAAGGGACTTTAACACCCCACTTTCACCAATGGACAGATCATCCAAAGTGAAAATAAATAAGGAAACACAAGCTTTAATTGGCACATTAAACAAGATGGGCTTAATTGATATTTATAGGACATTCCATCCCAGAACAACAGAATACACTTTCTTCTCAAGTGCTCATGGAATTTTCTCCAGGATAGATCATACCTTGGGTCACAAATCAAGCCTTGGTAAATTTAAGAAAATTGAAATCACATCAAGTATCTTTTCTGACCACAATGTTACGAGACTAGGTATCAATTACAGGAAAAAAAAAAAAACTGTAAAAAACACAAACACATGGAGGCTAAACAATATGCTACTAAATAACCAAGAGATCACTGAAGAAATCAAAGAGAAAATAAAAAAAAATACCCAGAAACAAATGACAAAGAAAACACAATGACACAAAACCTATGGGATGCAGCAAAAGCAGTTCTAAGAGGGAAGTTTATGGCAATAAAATCCTACCTCAATAAACAAGAAAAATCTCAAATAAACAACCTAACCTTACACCTAAGGCAATTAGAGAAAGAAGAACAAACAAAACCCCAAAGTTAACAGAAGAAAAGAAATCACAAAGATCAGATCAGAAATAAATGAAAAAGGAATGAAGGAAACGATAGCAAAGATCAATAAAACTAAAAGCTGGTTCTTTGAGAAGATAAACAAAATTGATAAACAATTAGCCAGACTCATCAAGAAAAAAAGGGAGAAGTCTCAAATCAACAAAACTAGGAGTGAAAAAGGAGAAGTAACAACTGACACTGCAGAAATACAAAGGATCATGAGAGATTAATACAAGCAACTATATGCCAATAAAATAGACAACCTGGAAGAAATAGACACATTCTTAGAAAAGCACAACCTTCCGAGACTGAACCAGGAAGAAATAGAAAATATAAACAGACCAATCACAAGGACTGAAATTGAAACTGTGATTAAAAATCTTCCAACAAACAAAAGCCCAGGCCCAGATGGCTTCACAGGCGAATTCTATCAAACATTTAGAGAAGAGCTAACATCCATCCTTCTCAAACTCTTCCAAAATATAGCAGAGGGAGGAACACTCCCAAACTCATTCTACGAGGCGAGGCCACCATCACCCTGATACCAAAACCAGGCAAACATGTCTCAAAAAAGAAAACTACAGGCCAATATCACTGATGAACATAGATGCAAAAATCCTCAACAAAATACTAGCAAACAGAATCCAACAGCACATTAAAAGGATCACACGCCATGATAAAGTGGGGTTTATCCCAGGAGTGCAAGGATTCTTCAATATATACAAATCAATCAGTGTGGTATACCATATTAACAAATTGAAGGATAAAAACCATGTGATAATCTCAATAGATGCAGAAAAAGCTTTTGAAAAAATTAAACACCCATTTATGATAAAAACTCTCCAGAAAGTAGGCATAGAGGGAACACACCTCAACATAATGAAGGCCATATACAACAAACCCACAGCCAACATCATTCTCAATGGTGAAAAACTGAAACCATTTCCTCTAAGATCAGGAATAAGACAGGGTTGCCCACTCTCGTGACTATTATTCAACATAGTTTTGGAAGTTTTAGCCACAGCAATCAGAGAAGAAAAAGAAATAAAAGGAATGCAAATTGGAAGAGAAGAAGTAAAACTGTCACTGTTTGCAGATGACATGATACTATACATAGAGAATCCTAAAGATGCCACCAGAAAACTACTAAAACTAATCAATGAATTTGGTAAAGTAGCAGGATATGAAATAAATGCACAGAAATCTCTTGCATTCCTACACACTAACAACAAAATATCAGAAAGAGAAATTAAGGAAATAATCCCATTCACCATTGCAACAAAAAGAATAAAATACCTAGGAATAAACCTACCTAAGGAGACAAAAGACCTGTATGCAAAAAACTATAAGACACTGATGAAAAAAATTAAAGATGATACCAACAGATGGAGAGATATACCATGTTCTTGGATTGGAAGAATCAACATTGTGAAAATGATTATACTACCCAGAGCAATCTACAGATTCAATGCAATCCCTATCAAGCTACCAATGGCATTTTTCACAGAAATAGAACAAAAAATTTCACAATTTGTATGGAAACACAAAAGACCCCAAATAGCAAAAGCAATCTTGAGAAAGAAAAACGGAGCTGGAGGAATCAGGCTCCCTGACTTCAGACTATACTACAAAGCTACAGTAATCAAGACAGTATGGTACTGGCACAAAAACAGAAATATAGATCAATGGTACAGGATAGAAAGCCCAGATATAAACCCATGCACGTATGGTAACCTATCTTTGATAAAGGAGGCAAGAATATACGATGGAGAAAAGACAGCCTCTTCAAAAAGTGGTGCTGAGAAAACAGGACAGCTACATGTAAAAGTATGAAATTAGAACATTCCCTAACACCATACACAAAAATAAACCCCCAATAGATTGAAGACCTAAATGTTAGGCCAGACACTATAAAACTCTTAGAGGAAAACCTAGGCAGAACACTCTATGACATAAATCACAGCAAGATCCTTTTGGATCCACCTCCTAGAGAAATGGAAATAAAAACAAAAATAAACAAATGGGACCTACTGAAACTTAAAAGCTTTTGCACAGCAAAAGAAACCATTAAAAAGATGAAAAGACAACGCTCAGAATGGGATAAAATATTTGCAAAATGAAGCAACTGAAAGGATTAATCTCCAAAATATACAAGCAGCTCATACAGCTCAATATCAAAACAACAAACCACCCAATCCCAAAATGGGCAGAAGACCTAAACAGACATTTCTTCAAAGAAGATATACAGATTGCCAACAAACACATGAAAGGATGCTCAACATCACTAATCATTAGAGAAATGCAAATCAAAAGTACAATGAGTTATCGCCTCACACCGGTCAGAATGGCCATCATCAAAAAAATCTACAAGCAATAAATGCTGGAGAGGGTGTAGAGAAAAGGGAACCCTCTCGCACTCTTGGTGGGAATGTAAATTGATACAGCTACTATGGAGAACAGTATGGAGGTCCCTTCAAAAACCAAAAATAGGGCTTCCCTGGTGGCGCAGTGGTTGAGAGTCCGCCTGCCGATGTAGGGGACACGGGTTCATGCCCCGGTCCGGGAGGATCCCACATGCCGGGGAGTGGCTGGGCCCCTGAGCCATGGCCGCTGTGCCTATGCGTCCGGAGCCTGTGCTCCGCAACGGGAGAGGCCACAACAGTGAGAGGCCCGCGCACCGCGATGAAGAGTGGACCCCGCTTGCCACAACTAGAAAAAGCCCTTGCATAGAAACGAAGACCCAGCACAGCAAAAATCAATCAATTAATTAATAAACTCCTACCCCCAACATCTAAAAAAAAAAGAGCACGTGATCTCAGCACGAGCTGTCACTGGTGATGTCGACCCTGGTCACCTGGCTGAGGTACGATTTCGCTGGTTTTATTTAGCTTTTTTTTTTTTTTTTTTTTTTTTGCGGTACGCGAAAAAAAAGGCTCCGGACGCACAGACTCAGCGGCCATGGCTCACAGGCCCAGCCGCTCCGCGGCACGTGGGATCTTCCCGGACCGGGGCACGAACCCCCGTCCCCCGCATTGGCAGGCGGACTCTCAACAACTGCGCCACCAGGGAAGCCCCTATTTAGCTTTTTAAGTCGGTCGTGCCCTGGTCTTGCCTCCAACCAACAAAAGGGGAAATTTCTTGAAAGTCGAGAATGTGTTAATTCTTTACAACCTCCTCAGGGCCAGCTCTGTGCTGTGCTCATCAGTGACTATCTTTGCACTAATTAATAAGAGAGCGGGGGCAACTCTATCCCACGTAAGGGAAGGAGGTGGGCCGCACCGACCTGCAGGCAGAGTGGGGCTCCTGAGAGCCTCAGAGCATCGGCCGCGCTGTGCTTTCTCAGCCTCGGGGTCCGCGAGGGGCTCGACCAGTGAGTCCAGCTCCGAATCCAACCTGATCCCGATTCCAAGCAGTTTCTATGGGAAGGAAGGAGAGGTAAAAATTAACAGGGGCTCACATATGTCTGCAACGTCACACTGGGTAATAGGACATTGCTGGGATAAATATTGCCTTGCAAATATTTGGAATTTCTGCAATTCTATCTTGAAAATACCCTACTATTAGCTGTTTTTTCCAACTCATTATATCTTAATGGACTCTCTAAAGAGCTTAAAATGTCTGCTTCTCCTTGACCTTCTTATGAGGGAAATTAGAACTGGAAACAATTACTAAATACCTGGAAATTTTCCATTGGGATTTATGCCCTTAAAGCAACTGATCACATTTAAATAGCTTCATCATAGCGAAATCTTGCTTCATGATCATGCATTTTAAAAAGTCCAGCCAGAGGTCCTGAAAGTAATTCTATAACCACATAATGTTTCTCTGTCCATTAAGTTACAAAAATGTGTTACAGAAAATGTTGAGAGAGGTTGCTCCGTGTTCACTGAATTACTCTTATCCACAAATGAGTTTATATCTTCAGTATTTTCATCCTTTTTGGTTCCGTTATCAAGTTATTCTAGCATCCTTTTATTTAGAAAACGCCTCAGGATTATTTCTATTCACTGGTTAGTTCTGTCCTTGTTCTTGCAAAAAACCCCACGTGGTCACCCCTGAAATACAGGAGACGTGGCGCTGAGCCATGGCGGTTTGGGGACGGGGCTTTGGCAGAGCACAGACCCGCTGCCACTTCTCAGCAGGTTCCACGGTGTCATTAGCGTAAAACATAGCAGAAGAGCATGGCCCTGGGAGCCCCTCCCCCAAGGAGCCCCGAAGAAGTACAACTGCTGCCTGCACAGCGTTTTGGATTCTGGGTCTTGTTACGTAAATGACCCCTTTCAGGATGATAAATGCCACCCAAACGCCCAGCAAGAAGTCCTGCAACACATAGAATGTTTAGGGTTTTTTTGTTTGTTTGTTTTGCAAACCCATTATAGAGCAAAAACTGTATTCCACGTAAGAAAACGCTCTTCAGAGAGAAGAGAGATCTCCTAAGAGAAGCCACAGCAGAAGCAGAGGGAGTCAGCGGCTCACCTCAAACCCCTCCCCCACCCTGACCTGAGGCCACTCGCGACCTAAGTGTGTCCTTGAGTCTGAACTAGTTTGGCATCTCGTAAATGAAACATAATAAAAGTAAAAGATGGAAGAAAAAAAGCTAAAAACGTAAAAAGCAGTGCTCAAGTTTTCTGATCTTAAGCAAAACGATCACTTTTAGGAAAGGGGTACCTGAGCCCGCAAAGCTCTCTGCTTTTATTACTATTATGCTTAAAATCCCAGCCACCCGCTGCCCTGCCCCGCTTCCTCTCCCAGCATCTGGGGGGCCGTCTCTTTCCTCAGCACCGGGGAGCAGGTCCACCTGACTCTCTTCGTCCATTTAGGGCCACATCCTGATTTTCCCAAGCAGAGCTTTTCCTGTGATGGAGACGGGAGATTTCACACTCACTTCTAACGTCTCTTCTGGAAAAATAAACATTCCATGTACCTATTCTCCCTTTGTGATGAGCCTGGCTGAGCCGTGCGGCTCCTTCCGGCTCAGGCGAGCGGCGCTGTCCTGGGTGACTCATCATGGTGGGTCTCGCGGCACAGGTACAGAGAGAGAGACAGGGACAGAGAGAGACATAGAGGGATGGAGGGAGGGAGAGAGAAGAAAGGTTGGCAAACTCTACGCTTTCCAGGTGCACAATTTAATAATTCCTGAGCCATATCATTACAATAATACGCATACAATAAAAATCAGTGCACGCAGAGCCACAGACTATCCCCGTACACCTGCCCGAGCCACGACAATGCATCTCCCAGCGACACTGTCTAGAGACCGTGGAAAACCCAGCCCGACCGATGTGAACAACGAGTGAAGCATCTGATTAGACGGGCAGCAGTTAATTCTTTAGGCTTCGGGTCTAAGAGGCAGTGAGAGGCGTCACGACTAAGACGCTTCTAATCTGCCTAATTCCCTAAGTGGTAACTTGTAGCCGCAGGCGCACGCGTGGTCCCCCTGCGCAGCCGGCAGGGGCGGCGCGCAGCCCTGCACTGCGTGACGTTGGCGGGTCTGAGGCAGGGTCCGGCCGCTGCCGCGCGTTCCAGAGTCCGTCTCCTCGCTTTCCCCACAGGCCTATCTAAGATTCTTATAAAACTATTTCCTAACCTACCGTATTCCGAAATATTCTGCCTTAATCCACAATCAAACCCATATCTTCACATTCTAATCTCTGTGGAAAGTTAAAGGAAAACATCTGATTCCCGAGCCCCCTGAGGCGTGAACACCTTAGAGATTAGGAACCTCCTCACGAAGTGTTCCCTTCCCTTGGCTTCTGCAACACCAGAATTCTGGCTGTCTTTCTAGTTTTTCCTGCCCGTGCCCCCAGCTGCTTCTTTTGTGAGCCTACGCCTTTGATGCTGGTCATCGGGGACCCGTCCCAGGCCCACCCCCCACGCTCCTGATTCTCAGGCCGTCTTTACACACGCCCCCTCCCGCCCAGATGCACTTCTGCCCCCTCTTTACTTGGGTTTCCACCACCTTTAAGAGTCACCATAAGCATCGTGCCCTCACAGACCATGCACGGCCAGTGCCCCCACGTGCCCCGCAGTCCCGTGAACAATCTTACTGCTGAATCTGGAGGGTCGTGAGACAGTGAGAGTCTTCTGTCTCCTATGCTTGACGGGGACCATGCGGCAGTGACCTTGACACCCCCCGTGGCTGCCAGAGCCCTTGACACCAGGCAGTCACAAAAGTGTTGGCCGATGAAAAGAGCTGGAAGGGGCAGAAGACGGAGTTGACTGCTGGCAGTGATTGGCAGGGTGGATTCGCGCACACTGTATGCTCTCGGTAAATCCTTGTGAAAGGCGTGAGGCCCGGGAATAACACGCTCTCCGCTCTGAACAGTGTAGGCCCTGGGGCCAAGGAGCACCAGTGACTGACAGCAGGTCACGAGGCTTACACAGCTTAGAGGCAGACGAAGAACACAGGGTTTTCATTGTGGCCTAGTGCTTTCTCCATAATACCTTGGAGACAGTTTCTTTCTGAGTAATTTGGAGGACAAATAGGGAGGACATGAGAAGCGGCAAAGTTTTACTCATTGATAGACAGGAACCTAACATGTGTTTCCTATAGAAGCGTCACCTTTATCTACACCACAGAAAAGGCTGGCAAGACAGGAACTTCATGACAGCTTTTAAGAATGCCTTTGCTTTACAAATCACTCGTGACTCGAAAACCCTGTGATAGTATCATGCCCGTGCTCTTAGGCTGACCCAGGAAGGTGGCGGCTTGGCCTGCGGTGCCCAGCCCGGGTCAAAATGGGGGACGCAGGGCAGCAGGACGCGGCTGGGACACCAGACCAGGGAAGTCTCTTGTGGCCTAGTCTGCACTCCTCACCTGGCTGTGAGGTGTCCTTGGAGGGAAGTACCTTATCCGGCTGGACCGCTGCGTTGCTATGGAGGCCAGAACCAGACTGCCTGGGCCAGGCCCCAACCTCTTGTGTCACAGAGTTGAGTTTCCGCCAAGGTCGGGGCCCAGGCGGCCACGGGCACAGCCCAGCAAACAGCAGTGTGACACACGGACAGAAAGGACTCCGGGAAAAGGGAGTTAAACACGCAGATGTCCCCTGGGGCTCGTGGGCCAGGAGTCCTGGTGGGGAGAGGAGTCCAAATGTCAGTCTCTTTCTACTCACCTGTCTCCATAGAGGCCACTGAATACCTTTAAATTAAACGTAGAACTCTTTCTCTCTTTTTCATTTCAAAAGTGAACATGAGGAGTGGTTTCAGTTGAAAGAGCCTGACCTGAAACAGTGATCATTTCCTGTAACTTGGTTTCGTTGAATTTGATCAAAATCCTGTCCAGGGAGAGAGCATGAAGAGTAAAGAACAAAAATAAAGAACAATTGATGTAAAAATGCTGCCCGAGACACGTGAACACGTGCAGAGTGTGTAAAGGATGGTGACCCAGGGGCCTTGGAGGAGGTAGAACCTTCCCAGAAGCTCCGTCTGGCAGAGCAGCCATTGCAGACCCCGCCCACAGAGTGACCGGCAGAGGGACATTTAGGACCAGAAGTTTTGCCCTTAAAGGGCAGCATTTGTCACTTCCAGTCACTTGTTGGTTTACTCACAATGAATCCCTGGTGGACACGCCAGGCCCTGTGCTTGGCACGGAAACGCCTTAACTTAGAATCAGGGTGACGAGCGGGGTCGTGGTGGTCAGGCCGACGCAGTCCCTCCGAGGACAGGCCTGCAGAAGGTCACCCTGGTCTGAGCCCGCTAACCCGGGCGCCGCATCCACCTCTGCAGTGGGGGGATGGGCAACCAGCATCCCTGAATCGGCGGGAAGTTCCCGGGTCTGACCCGGGAAAAGCAGGAGGCGGAGGGACGCCTGGGCCCGGAAAAGGGCCGAGGTGTTAATGGGGGGTGGGGGGGGGCCGCGTCCAGAATGGGACCCAGAGGCAGAGGACGAAGGTCCAGAGCAGCTGCTCTCACGTCCCGACCCGGTGACTGGGTGCGGGACCCCAGGCAGCTCGGTTCGCTCTCCGAACCTCGGTCTCTGCAGCTGTATCGGGTGCTGGCCCAACACGCTCCTCCCAGTTGTGCAGAGAAGGGCTGAGGTCAGGCACGGAAGCGCTGGGCACACACCCCGAGATCCAAGCCCACTGAGCATCAGCTGTCGGAGGAGGGCCGCTTTCCGGGTGAGGACCGGGGCTTCAGCCCTTTCTCCCAGAGAACCTTCCTCCTGGGGCCCTTCAGCCCCTGTCCAGCCGTCCCCTGCGCGGCCGCCAGCCTCCCCCCCAGCCCGGCCCTTTCACAACCTGCACTTGACCCGCCAGGTCAGCAGCCCCTCCCCCGCGGAGCAGCGGCTCGGCCGTAACTGTGTTCCCAGCACATCCTACATGATCCCAGCACGTAGGAAGGGTGCGATAAATTTTTTTTGAATAAAATATTTATTTAGTAAAGAAAATGTATAAGAGCCATAAAGCCTTGTTGGATCCCTGCATAAAGGCATGTTGTAATAAGATATGGAAATAACAGTTCCTGACGAGGAGCAGATTCCACTAAGGAGCTCAGATCTGAGTGCAGTTGCGTGACGGAGCCACAGACACCGCAGGACTTGCTTCTGTTCTGCCTTGTCGGTAAATCGTTTCACTTATTTTCTCAGTGAGACTCTGATAATAACAGTGATGCCAGAGTATTCTGGAAGCATGGAAAACAGCCCCGCTTCAGCTTGGCCACACTGATCTCCTCTGGGATTTCCCAGCACGTTCTAGTAAACAAGCATCTCTTCACATTAGAAGCCTGGGAGGGGGACAAAGCAAGTCTTTAAATCTAGCAGGGAAGGCCGTCAGTGGGGCCCAAAGGGAGGGGGCGGGCAGCACCTGGATCTCGGACCACTGCTGTCCTCTGCTGGCAGGCCATGTGCTTCTGGTTTTCGGATGAACTCAGGCAGCAACGAGAGCGCCAGGTCCTGCGTGCTGGTCCTCTAAGAGCTGTGACAGAATTGAGCTGACTTTCCAGAGAATGGATACTAAGGAGGAGATCCTTGCTTAGTGCCCTGGCCAGGTGAGTATCACCTGCTGGGGTGGGTCATGAAAGGATGCAGATGGCTGTGCCCATGAGGAGAGAAGCTGCCTGGTGAGCTGGGGTCCCGCTGAAGAGTGTCCTAGGCCTGCGGTGTGGGGCGCGGAGTGAACAGCGTGGGTGATGCATAGACCCCCAGCCTGGAGGTGACAGCGTGTCTTGTTCTGGATGGGGCTGGAGAGGAGCCGGTAGTGAGCCTCTGGGATCCCAGGTTCTCCTCTCCTGAAACTCCAGAGCTCAGGGCAGCAGCTGCTGTGCTCTCTCACCATGAAGCATCATCTTTGTTCTGTGGGTCCTTTATTTTGGTGCATCAAAACACACTTTTGTCATTTATTCTTGAATTAACAAATATGTATTGCGTGCCCACCACCTACCACGTGCCGGTCTCTTCCCGAGGGGCTGAGGACTGCACAGACGGATACGTCCCTGTCCTCCTGGAGGCCACATCTTTAAACACAAGATCTCGCTCTCCCGTATTTCCACCATCCTGCCGCCCAAGCACAGCGCAGCCTCGCGCGTCTGGGCTCCACGTGAGACTCACAGGGCCGCTCCGCTGGGTTTCTCCACAGAGGTGCCAGGAGCACGTCTCTCTCTGGCGGACTGCAGCGCCAGCGCCTGCCAGGGGTGAATGACTTTTACTCGGAAGCCTTAGTTCCCAAAGACTCTCCACTTTGGCCAAAAGAGGGAAGCGGTCCTCCGAGGCCAGAGGGGAGGCCCTGGGGAGGTCCTGGCCGCTGTGTGGGAACTCCGGGTCCCTGGAGGTGAAGGGCAGTGGCCACGGGGCCCCTCCGCACATCACCTCCAGACCTACCCCATGTCCACAAAAGGAGTGTTCTTATCACCTAGGGTGCTGGTATAAAGGGTTATGAGAGGCTTTCTTTCTTCTTACTTAATAGTGACCCCCCCATATGGTGGGGTAACGAGTAGGGCAGATAACACTTCCGATTGGCTGAGGCCTGGAGAGGCCGTGTGATCTGCCCAAGTTCTCGGAAGTGACCAGTGGGCAGGGGAACTGGTCCAAACCTCGGCCCTCTTGCCTGTCAGAGGCCAGAGAGTGGGCGAAGCAGACTGTTACGCAGACAGAAGTTTCCATCGTTCGTTAAGTATTACTGGGGCACTCAGAGAACTACTTCGGCTGCCCGATAGACGTGTGTGTTTTTAAATTTGTTTTTGTTGTTGTAATTCGTGTGTTTAAGAGACATTTAAGGTGTCAGGAAACTGCACCCCGATCCTCAGCTTTCAGAGTTTTGCGGAAATCTGTGCAGCCAGCAGAGCTGGAGAGATGTGTAGAAAGAGGGAAGAAGAAAGGTGGGGGCCCCAGAGGGGCCACGTGCTCAGCTGTGACGTGGGCTGCGGGCCCCTGCGTGGCGCCGGCCCGCGGGGTTGGGCTCCACATGGCCCTGCAGGGGCTCCTGTCCCACCTGCTCGGCTTCCCCGTCGACTGCACTCGGGGCGTCTGTTCAAAGGCGGCCCCTCGTGTTTTGTCTCAAAGGAAGTCACAGGCACAGGGCGGTGACTCACGGGCAGATCTGAGGGACTGGGGGGGTGTTTTGTCTACACTGCGGAGAGCTTACAATAGGCTGATGCCGCTGTGACGGGCGTGGGCCGGCTCCCGTCTGGAAGAATTTGTTCTCAGCGGCGGGGGTCCGCGTTAGATCTTTGTTTATCTGGCCGTCGAATTCTCAGTGTGTTCACGGAATTTTGCATTTGCCAAACTTTGAAAAATAATCCAGGGGATTAAAGAAATCTCTTTTTTCAATTCCTGATACAAAAAGTCATTTTTCTTTTTTTTACTCACAGAAGAGAAGAATAATTTGCTTTCCAAATATTTTCTTTACTCTTTCAGATATATCTGAAAGAGAGAGCTTAAGTGGCTTGAAAGAAATATGTTTTTTCTCATATTAAAAGTATTACATAAGCACCCTGCTAAAAATGGTACTATATTTTATACTAGTTGAATAAGTATTCTCATTTACTAAGACTATGTACTAACTGTATATCAACGAATGAGATTTTAAAAATAGAGTGCAGTAAAATATATATACCAAGTGGGAAAAACTAGAAATGTTACTAATATAGTATTTCTTGAATGAGTATTTGATCTTTCTGATCATTTTGACTCTGGATAAACAGGAGTTTAATGTATCAGTCACATATAAATCAACAAATACAGCCAAACTGATAAAATGCACATATATTCAAATATATGTCCATATAATTCAAATATATTCATATGTAAGTCAAATTAAATGTAGTCAAATTAATACTCTGACAACAAACAAAGGAATTAAAATAAAAACACATCTCAGGGGCTTAAAACAAAAAGCATGGTTTCTCCACCACGTTGGTGAGCAGAATCAACTATGCCCATGCCAGCCCTGTATTTGTCAATAGAGCCTAAAGAATTTTTTTAAATTTCAGAATCACAGCTGCATTTGAGCTTTCTTATTCAGAAACAATGAATTTGCATGGTAGGGACTGTTAATTGCCTACCCATCATGCGTCCTCTTTTTTCTTACTAACAAGACCAATCTTATTAAGGGCATTTCCCAGCCTCTCTTGCAGCTTATAGTGGCCAACCAGATCTAAGCAAAAGCCATTGGGTGAAACTTCTGGGGAAGCTCTTTACAAGTGAACAGATTTGACAAGCTTGTCTCTGTGCCCTTTGCCCTGTTCTTTCTTTGAAACAGGAACATGGATGTGATGGCGTGAGTACCAGCAACCATCTTGTGAGCATGAAGAAAAAGCTCACACCCTGTGGATGGTGGAACAGGGATTTAGAATGAGCTCAAGTCCCCAGTGACCTACTTTATTGTTAGGTGAGAGAAACATAAACATCTTTCTCATATAAGCTACTTATTGTGGAATTTTCAGTTAAATACAGCCAAACCAAAGTTCAAATTGATAGTTAAGTAAGATAAGGAATAAACTGCAAAGATGAGAAGAACATCAATATTGTGTTCTTACTGCACATTTCTTGTTCATAATTATTAAATATGCTCTGAAAGGGACATGCATGTTCATGCCGTCCTGAGTCTATGTCCTCCGTGTTTACTCTTTACACATTTTTTTATGAAATATGCACCACTGAGAAAGGAATATATGGATGGATGGATGGATTGATAGACGAGATACTTAAATACACAGATGGTAGATATGACCAGCAGAGGTACAGTAAGGCACTAAGAGTAATCAAACCAGCAGCTAAATAACACACAGTCACACCAGCAGCAGCTTCAGAAAGAGACCCCTCTGCTCCCCTCCACGTCCTGAGTGCCAGCCCCACCGCGTGAATCTCAACCTCTTCCTGAAGCAACCACGCTGGTGGATTTTACCTTTATCATTCCCTTGATGTTGTTTACATGTATGTATCCTTAAGCAACATTGTTCAAATTGGTATAACTTGATACCTGAGACATCAGCTGTTTGCTTTTCTCCCTAATTCTTTTTCCACCAATGTCACGTATGTTTCACAGGTCATCCACATCCTTCAGGTAGCTGTGCCTCATTCTTCCTCACGCCGAGAAAGGATGTGAATATCCCAAGCATATGTATCCATTTTCTATACAGGTTTGGATTGTTGTTTCCAGTTTGGGATCTTTACAAAGAATATTACCATGACTGTTTTTTAAAATGTTTACTGGAGCTCATATACACGGTTTTATATGAGATAAATATTTAGAAATAGAATTGCCGAGTTGCAGAGCTGCCTCTGGATCCTGGAAGAGCACTTACACTCACACCAGGGTGCATAAGTATGTAGGCTTTCTGTGTCCACAGCTCGCCAATACTTCCTCCTTTTCCACGTGCAGCCTGCCGGGCGCTGGGAAGCTGGGGCTCCGCCTCGTAATGCCTCCAGGCCGCTGTGCTTTATACACCCAGCCAGGCCCCCTGTAACCGAGTCTGTCAATCCATTCAACAGATTTACTTTTTCCTATGGAGTCATGTACCCACCTCATGAGAGAAAAATACAGAAATGAACTTAATGTAGAAGAAAGGGTCAAGTATTGGGTCAAAAGCGGCAGATTCGAATCCCTGGTCACTTTATTTACACGGGTCTGATTTCATTAACTTGGAGAGCTTCTAAGGACCCTACCAGCTCTGAAATGTTTAAATACTGTAATTCTATTTTACAGAGGAGGAGAGAGGTTTATATTTGACAAGCTGTGAAACTTATTAAGGTTCTGAAAACTTCTTACCACAAAATCCTTTGATTCAAACTGTGAAGTCTTACTTCCAACTACTGGTTTAAAAATAATGACAATAATTTTTCCTTGAACTTGGCAACAGGCTCAAATTAAAACTCATGCTCAGCAGGGACTCGGTCGCTGACTGTTATTTTCCCTGGAAACCTCAGCTTTCTAACTTACTCTCTGCTTCGGAGGCTCACCATTCAGCACCACCTCAGGGGCGTGAGACCTGGGCAGCAGCAGGGGCCCCGGGCTGGTTTTAAAGCTCATGTCCCTGTTCTGAAATCCTTAATCCTTTTGCACGAGGGCCTGCATTTTCATTTTTCTCTGGGCCAGCAAATGATGTAGCTGGTGCTGGGTATCTTGTATGTCATCACCTGTACACAAAGTTCTCCAAGATGCACAATCACAACAGAACCCAGAGGAAGACGTCAAGAGTTTCTAGACAATACGACTGGTATTTGGGGTTTCGTTGTTCTGCTGCTTTTCTGTAATTGCAATCCACGTGCAGAAACAATTCTTGGCAAAGTTTGGGAAGATTTGCAGTTCGTCTCATCCCCACCCCAGAGAAAGAGTGGGTTTCCTTTTGTCTGTTACTAAAAACACATGCTGTTCCACTAAAACAGCGACCCCTCCATCCTCCTACCTGGGGGCATGTGCTTCTGAGAGGGAAAGGGGGGCAGGGGAGCTTACACACGTGCACACACCACACACACACCAAGAGCTTTCTATCCACAGTATACTTGGGAGTTTTAATGGTGTCATCAATATCTGATGGACGGTTTATGGAAAGAGGGATTTCATTGCCTCTTTTATAGAGCATTAAAGATTTTTTAAACGTTGCTTCAGTGCTATATACACTGGCCAAGAAATCCCAGTATTTCTGAATTTGTTTCTGCTTCAATTTAAGATGACCCATTAAATAAAATTTCTTAAAAGCTGCACGTCAGTGTGTTCTGACTCAAAATTAAAAGAACCCAGTAATTCTTTTGATTTTGTTAATATTCCAGAAATAAATATTTGACTCATAAAGGTTAGGGAAAATTCATTCCTGTTTACTGCCCCGCACATGTCCGGCGCTGGTTCCAAATCTGTCAGCCAAACAGCTGTCCCGGCACCGGGGCTTGGGCAGCTGTGGGCCCAGAGCCGCTCGGAGGTCCGTGGAAAGCATTTACAGACCACGCGTTCACAGGGACAGGTGCCCTGCACGAAGCAGAGCTGCTCCTGAAGAACATGATGAGAAAGACGCACAGGTAACACCACAAATTGGTTAATATGGCTTTTGGGTGATGACACAAAAGGGACACCAGCAACTCAACAATAGTCACCTCTTTACAGATTGGCTTTGCCTTGGCGGGGGGGGGCAGCCCAACTCCTGGCCTCCCACCCCGGGGTCCCCCATCCTGGGCACTCGGTGGTCAGACTCCTGCACCAGGAGGCCCTGGGCCCAGCCAGGGTGCTGCGGGATCGCTGCTGGTGGTGTTCAGGGACTGGAGGTGAAGGGACAGAGGACTTCCGTACACTCTGCACGCAGCCTCCCTAACGGTCACACTTCATCACACCGCCTGGGGCCTCCGTGTGCGTGCAAGGTAGTGAGCCTCACAAGTGACGCTCCAGTGCTTATTGCTTGACTGGATTTCCTACGAATGATGACATCTTTCTACGTAACCACTGTGCAGCCACCAACGTCGAGTTCCCACCGATCCAGTGGGACCATCAGACCTCCGGTCCCCCTCGGATTCCGCAGGCCCGGGGCTGCGTGCGGAATCAGAGCACACTGGTCCCTGCAAACCATGAACGTCTCTCAGCCTTTCATGATCTTGACAGGTGTGAAAAGTGCAGATCTTCACTTGATAAAGAAGTTCCTTGATTTGGGCTTGACTGGTGTTTCCTTGTTGTTTGTGCATTCAGGTGGCACTCTTCTCCGTATCTGGGGGCCCCCAACCCTGGGGGGACATTACTTTTATCCCTGGCTGAGATGGCGTCTGCCAGATTTCTCCACTGGAAAGTTAGTGACTAAGTACCTTATGCTTGCTAGCTGATGAGTAATTAATGGGTATTTTGTGGGGAAGCTTCGAGACTGGTAGCTCTCCCTTTTCCCATCTCTCCTTTTGTTCATTTGTATCAGTATGAACTCATGCTTGAACGGTTACAAGCTATCATTGTGTGTTTTGATGCACAAACGTCCATTGGGCCGGCGGGTGCCTTCAGGTCGGGTCTTACGATGGTTTAACACGTCAGAATCATTTTTTGAACACTTCCGTACTTTCTGGCACAAAATAAACGCTCCAGACTCAACTTGTACTTTCTCTGCCCAAACCTGGATTCGGCCGGTTCTCCGAAGAGCCCCGGTGCCTTGAAGCTCAGGGTCACGTTTGGAAGCCAAGCTCTGGACACCGGATGTTCATGCTGCCAGAGTGTCACTGTTCCCAGGCCCTTCCAGCATAGGTAGAGCTGAGACGTACATGCATACACGCATATGCGCTTTAAAAATCTGTACATACATACTATTATTAATACACATGTTAAATACGATATGTACTCAATATATCACTGGGTTCAGAGATGCTGGACGTCCAAAGGGCACGGCAGCCTTCAGGGACCGAGCCTGGAAAGAACCCGGTCACCCCCGCTTTGCCGAGGCCAGTCCGTCCTCCCTCCGTCCCTCTCATATGGGGCCAGTGCAGCCACCAGGCTTCCCCCATGAACACAAAGGGTCCTCACTGCACTGTCTGAAGTCTGGCCTCCACTTGTAACAACTAAGTGAGCGGCTGTCTCTGCGGGGCCCCCGGAACGAAGAACCGTGCGTGTGGGTGACGTGCTCGACCCCGCCTGCCCAGGCCCTGCGCACGAGCCCTGCGCCCAGAGGCTCGGGATCCAGAGCCAGCCGAGATGCCCCCCTGCCTGCCTGCCGCGCCCAGGCGGGCCCACAGGACAGAGAGCCTGGCTTTGCTTCCCGCGAACAGCCAGACCTCACAGCCTGACATAGCAAGGGACCTTCATGCCCACCGCTCCCGGGCATCTCGATGGGACCAGGTAAGACTTCCTGAGGCAACCTGTCGGGTGTGAGAGACACAAGGTAAGATGTCCCTGATTCTAAAGGACAGCAAGCGTAAGAGGCATCACTGATTTAATGACAGCTCTTTAGGAAAAAACCCCACAACTTCTCCATTGTGTACATGCATTAAAGAATGAATTCAATTACAGAGAAATCAAAACGGGAATGGGGGGAGACAAGCTGTATCTTCAGTAAAAGAAACACCTCATCGCCCTCCTCAGGGTCCCCTCGGTCCCCAGACGCCCACCGATCTCCTCTGGCAATGCTGCCCACACGGCTCTGAACAGCAGCTGGCGGACGGAGGCTGGGCGTCCACTACAGGGGCCGAGGCTGGCGGACGAGGGGCCTGGAAGGTCTCATTCCTGCACATTTTGAGGGTCCCCTAACTGCCATATGCTCCTCTCTGCCCTTTTCTCCTCTGGGATGAGGAGGTGAAAGAGCCCAGGACCCACCATTTACCCTGCTTGGGGAGAGGGGAAGGCCCAGGGACTCAGGCACGTGACGACCACAGGTGCAGTGTGTGCGGCACCCACGTCCTCAGTGAGGGTGCAGCCAGACCCCCGTGAGGACGGGAGCACCCAGAGGCCCGGGCGTGGGGGGTGCTGTCAAGCAGACTGTCAGGTTGCTGCACGCAGGACACACCGTGGTAAGGACGGCGGAGGCAGCCCTGAGCTGCCCGACGCTCATGTCACAGAAAAGCAGGGCACTGGCTCGGGGTGACGGGCCTGCGAGAGCCACGCTGGAGAGACAGAGGCAGAAAAGGACAAAGGAGCAGGTGGTGGACGTGCTTTGCCAGAAGCCAGAATCCGGGGCCACCGCAAGCTCCCCCAGACCGAGGCTGCCCGGTCAGCCTGGGTGCCACCCCACTGTGAAGGGAGGGGAGCTGGAGCCTTGAGGGAGACCCAGGAGGGGGCAGGGGGAAGAAAGGTCAGCTCCCCCCTTCCCGCCCACCAGTCTCCTGTCTGGTCTGGGAGCCCGAGGACGCCCAGCCTGGAGAGCAGCTCCCCGCAGAGACCGGACGGGGCAGAGGCCGGAGCAAACCTAGAGGCAGAAGCCACGTCCTTCCTGAGCCGTGAGACCCTGGAGCTCAGGATGCAGGGGAGGGAGGCGTGGACGCTGACAGTCCTAGGGCAGGGGGGAAACAAGGGAGACCGAGGCCAGATCACATCACCACGTTCTCTGCCAGGACCTACATTAGAGCAAAATAATACCAGATTCGGGCCATGCTGGGCGTCCAAGTGCTTTATTCAGACAATTCAGCATAAACACCTCCAAACATCTTTGCATAAAATTCAAAAATCTGGTCTCGCAGAAACATTTGCTGCAGACTCCTGACCCCAAAAGTGTCTGTATGAGGAGTGAAACGGGAACAGACAAGATGTTCCTAGCCCCCCAGGGACGCTGCCGGCCGTCATGGGCTCAGAGCTAAGCCGGGCAGGGGCTGGCTCTTCACAGACACTCGTGGCCCCCTCGTCTGTCCACCCGCACCCCCAAACCTCCTGCAGAAAGGGGCCAGGTTGGGAACCAGCGCCGACTCCAGGCCCCTGAACACCGGTGTGGGGAGCAGCTGTGTGGACCACCCAGCAGCGCTGCCACCCCCCCGCCACTCAGCAGCCATGGTCATTGCAAAGCGGAGCGCTTCTCTCTTTGAGTGGCTTTCATTAGAGTAAGAAGGCATTCTGATTAAAGCTTTTGCTGTATCTCATGTAAGAAAAGTCATAAAGTCCCAGGATCCACAAGGATCATGATGCTGTGTTTATAAAGTGCTGTCCAAGCCCTTCACCAACTTTGTTTCATTAATAACCATTTTCAGCCACGTCCCCGGGAGTGGGAAGAAGGAAATCTTACGGCCTTTACAGTTTGCCGCTGCCAAGAGCAGGGACCACATGAGACGGAGCGGGAATCAGCCAGGAGCTGAACCCAGGCAGCAGCGCTTCACACACTCAGGTCTGTTCTGAAGGCGACGCAGCCGAAGCCCTCGCCAGCGCGGGGGTGCCTGCCACGTGCAGCTCCCCCCCCCCCCGCGTGGGTGTGGGGATCCCACCGTCGGCTGAACCTGCTCCCGCCCTGCACAGGCCTGTGGAGGGGATCTGGGGAGACACCAGTTAGGGGGGTGGCTGCTGGTGGTGATATGATTACGTTCAGGGAGGTGACGCTGACGGGGACCGTGATGATGGCGGTGATGCGTGGACGCCGTGAGCCTGAAATGCCCGCAAATTAGCACCGAAGCCTTGACTGGTTCCGAGAACCTCGTACCTCCTGCCTTTCAAGTCTCACTACTTGTGTCTGTGACGTTTACCTGAGCCAACTGTGCAACACCTGGCGATACGTTTTGTCTGACACTCTTGGTTTATCGTCTAACTCTCGTCATTCTCTGAATTTTAATGCATGCGTGTATGGTGTGTCCAACTGGGCAGTAAATATTTTGGCAGCAGGGACTGTGTCTTTTTTTCCCACCACTGACCACTTCCTGCCTGGTCGGTGCGCGTGTGCCACATGGTCGGCAAGCACTGAGTGCTGGGCCGCCGTTAGAGGGATCCGGCCACGCCTGCGGCTCAGGGGCAGGTTCTGGTCGCCGTTTCGGGGGCCACACTGGGGGAGGCATCAAACACTCACCCCATCTGGCACATGCTGGGGGCAAAGGCATGTCACCAGGCCCCGCCAGCCTCGGAGGACTCACGGCGGTGACACAGGAGGAGGGGCTCTGCCACGCCCTCCCTGCTGACCTGGCTACATCTGGGCTTCCACCCCTCCGCGGCAACCCCGTCAAGTGCGGCGCCTGCAGCAGGGAGAACGTCAGGCAACTGCAGAGGGTCCTGTCCGTGCGGGGAGCTGCGGAGCACGATGAGCCGCTGCCCCAGGCAGCTTTCTATGAAAACATCTCGGGCTTTTCACAGCTTTCTTTTCCCGATGAAATTTCTTTCTTCTTGTTTCTGTGGACGTTGGTAGCAAAGCTGTCAGGCCAGCTTTGAAAGGGGGTAAAATCTGTCCCTCCTCCCGTCCTCCTCCCGTCCTGAAGCCAAATCCATTCTGGTTCGTATAGAAATGATCAAATTACAGCTTTTGGCATGTTCCTTAACTAGGGAAAAAATAACTTGGATTAACTAGTGCCAATAAACTAAGTATTTCAATTAAATGCATCAGTCACACCAGCCTCCGTCTCAACCAGCCTTAACCCTTAAAACAGTGTGCGAGACCCTCGGAACAGCTGCTGCGGAAACAGTTTCTATCATGAATCTGAGACTTGGGGCAATTAAGGGAGCTGCCACAGGGACCCCGAGAAAGGGCACGTGTCTCCGCTCAAAAGCAGCCCCAGGCAGGGCTGGGCTTCCCATAATCGGTCACTTAAGCTGAAGGAGAGAGAAAGGCGTCCTTCCCCCAGTTCCTGACCCTCAGACAGACCCCCCGCGGGCTCCTGGGGACCCGTGGGTCGGGGAGCCGCGCGGGTGGGGATAGAAAAAGGACCCTCTAGACCCTCCCGGTTTGACGCGAATAGAGGCCGACCCAGCGCATTCTTGCTGCTCCCCGCCCCCCCCCCACCCCCCGCCGGCACCAGCCAGCGCCCACCCTGTCCAGTCCCCACACGAGGACAGCCGTGCTCACACACTAGGTGCCACTGCCGGTCCGTTCTCGGCCTCCCTCCCAGCGGTCTCAGTGCATGGGCGCCAGGCGCGCTTAAGGGGGCGGACCTAGAGCGGACCGTCAGCTCACGGCTCATCAACGCGCAGCTCAGGGGCTCAGCCCTCCCACACGAGGGGGCACCTGGCTAAAGAACCCCTGCCCAGTGCTTCATCCACAAGCCTTCAGGGGGCTTCTGAGGACCCCCGATTTACATGGACCGCTGACTAACGTCCCGGCCTCAAGATGTCCGTGGTGCAGTGGGATAGACGTTTCCTGACAGATCATCCCAGTGTCGCCTGGTAGGGGCCCTGATAGGTGTGGGCAGCACAGTCATGGGAATAAGGGGGGAACCTGGCCCAGGAAGCAGGGAGGATGTGCAGGCACAAGGCACACAGCAGCTGCAGATAGGAGCCGAGGGGATACGTAAGTGGGGTAACTGCATACTCGGGGGGAGGGTTGCCTCCACACCCATCGTGGTGACTGTCCACATGGCATAAAGTAAACACACAGAACGCAGTCATCGTCACCTGTTTAAACTGTAGAATAAAGGGTCTGTGCTTACACTAAGATCTCATTAGTTTGTAAAGACCATTGATATCAGATTACTTACATTAAAACTGATTTTGGTTTTCAAACCAAAAAGGGACGGAGGAACAGGCAAACTTGCACCTGACAATTTCTAAAAGATGCCAAAGATACTTTCTTTGGCAAGTAATTGACCTCAATTTTATGAGTGTAAACATTCCGACTGACTCTTCTTAGACAGCTTTGCTATGTTTTACTCTAATAAGTCAAGTTCATATGCTGAAATAGAAACAAAATATTTTTGCTTAGAAACAAGTAGTTTTCAGAACTGACCGGCACTTTGCAGGGTGGCCAGCAACCTGGGTGACTCAGATGCTCTTAAAAAGCAAATAAAATACAAGACTCCCCATTCAGTGTGTGCTTTCAGCTGGGGTACGGCTGTGTCTGTCAGGGTCCAGCCAGGAAAACTGAAAACACACTAGTGCATTGGACAGTGGGGATTTAACATAGGGGCTTTGTTCTATGGTGTTGGACTCAACCTTGGTAACCGAGAGGTAGTAACTGCAGGAAGCAGTTCCTCGCCGGCTGTGATGGCTGTGACCAGAGGAGAGAGGTTTGAGGTACCAGCTCCGCGCTCAGGGAGGGGGAAGGGCTGCAGAGGTGGGACTCAGGCCCAGGAGGGGACGCTGCCTGGGGGGCAGGGGTGGCATGTCCGGGAGGCATGGCGAAGCTGGTCTGGGGAGGCTGGGGTGCAATAGGCCCCCAAGCCAGGCGTCGGGTGCAGCCAGGGAGGGGTGCTGTCCACCTTGCTCCTGAAGGAGCTCCGGCCCTGGCGAGGAGACGATCCTCTGCCCTCGTGCAGCCGTGCAGCTGCCCTCTCCTGCTCCTGGTCAGAACCAGTGAGGAGCCGTCGGCAGGCGGGAAGCCCAGCTCACAGCCACGGCCCAGGGTGGGTGTGCCTGAAGCACCAGAGCTTCGTGAGGGGCACAACGGCCAGACGGCGAGCGTTTGGAGCTTTGCGAATCGTAAGGTCATAAGGTCACGCGGAACGTGGTAAAGGGAAAGCAGTGTGGACGACGTGTAAATAAATGAGCGTGGCTCAGTTGCAGTAAAACTGTATTTATAAAACAGCAGGAAGGTGGGTTTGGCCTGACAGCCGTCCTCTGCCAGCCCTTGGTCTAGCTCGTGCACGTGATAAAACCCTGGAGCTTCCGACGTGCTCACCAGAGTCACAGAGGTAAAGGTAAGTAATAAAGTCCTACTTCTCTTTCCAGTCACGCACATGGGCCCTGGGCTCAGAGACCGCAAGTGACACGCGACACCCCAGTGCCCCACGGAAATGGCCTGAAGTGCAGGGACCTCCGAGTAGGGCTGTTACAGACGCTGGATGGCCAGAAGCAGGTTTTTGCTTCCAAAGTTGGATAAGAGCAGAAGCAGGGTTCCTCTTACCGGAAGTAACATCCCTTTTTCTCAGCCTCAACACCTTAGCAGTTGTGACAGCAGATCCAGCGTATTCCCGGGTCAACTGTAAGCAGCAGGCCCCCCATCCAATGTGCCCGGGTGACAGCACACGGCCTCTCAGGAGCATAACGCCCACTGGGGGAGGGAATCGGGGGCCGCTGCTTCAGCGTTTGCTTTGTAGAGAGTTCGTACACAGCAAAACTACAATGAGAACCAACTTTTAAAAAGCAGTGCAGGGGCTTCCCTGGTGGCGCAGTGGTTGAGAGTCCGCCTGCCGATGCAGGGGACACGGGTTCGTGCCCCGGTCTGGGAAGATCCCACATGCCGCGGAGCGGCGGGGCCCGTGAGACGTGGCTGCTGAGCCTGTGCGTCTGGAGCCTGTGCTCCGCAACGGGAGAGGCCACGGCAGTGAGAGGCCCGCGTACTGAAAAAAAAAAAAAAAAGCAATGTAGTCCATAGGCGGAGGTCCCCAGAGGTCTGATGAGCAGAGTGAAGACAGGCTGCGGGCAGGGGAGGTGTCACCGTGTGCAAGCAACCAGCTCACTCGGGGCCGTAAAAAAGGTGCCGCTCTGTCATCAAGGGAACAGCTACTCGCAGAACTGATTGACGGTAGAAGTAACACCCTTCATAGGAAATTTAGCTTGTTTCCAACAACCATTCCCAGCCCAAGGGCGTTTCCTCCTCTGACACAGAAAACTTACTTCCTCATGAGTGGCCATGGAGCAACTCACTGGCCTTCAGCGTCTAGTTCAAGTTCCTTCTAACCTAGGAAGTGTCCTGTGGGCTGAATTGGCAGGAACTTCCACCAAAACTCCTCGTCTGTGAATTCTATCTTTAAAAATACACGTTTCTAGCAAACTTTCCTCAAGGCAGTCAGCACTGAAATTTCTTCTGGGCGTTCTTTCAGAGGCATAAGAGGGGCCTACCTGGGCTTAGGAATGCCTGTCACTAATGTTTCTCAGACGGGCACTCTGTGACGGGCTGAGTACAGGGCAATGCCAGGGAGGGTCCCCCATCACGCAGGAAGTCCTGTGCACGGCAAGGACAAACAGTCACATCCCCTCACCTTACAGCCCGCTTTGCTCTGGGTCCAGATCTGGGAGCACCGCTGGCAGGGGCATGGGGGTTGCAGGTGTAGAGCAAGGACGACCATGACCGTGATCGAACGTGCTGGGGGGAAGGAGACACCGCCCACTCGGGCCCTCTGCTCTGGTCGCCATCTAGGCTTCCTGCACAGCTGTGTAGCCAGCCACACACTCTCATGGGGCTCCGGAACAGCAGTGGGGACAAACGAGGGTCTGGGGGGCTTGCAAAGAGCTCTTCAAGCCACTACAAGCAGACAGCTGCTGCCTGCACCCAACCTGGAGGTCACCCACCCCCGGGGAGGGGCAGACACAGGTCAAAGGTAAAGAGCGGCCACCTGGCTGAGCCGGGCAGCGTGGACGGCAGTGCTGGCGGGGCCAGTTCTGACCGTCCGAGGCCTCAGAACATTGGCCTCTTTGCCAGCCCAGACAATTGCTTATTCTAGAGTATTCTCTGTAACTGGGATTCACGTTTCTTTTTCTTTAAAAAGCCAGAGAGTAAACATTTTTGGCTTTGCGTCCATAAAGTTCTCCCACAACTTTTCAACTCTGCTGGCCACAGACAATGTGTGAACCAATGGCATGACTGTTTTCCAAAAGGAACTTCCTTTACAAAAACAGGCAGTGGATGGATGAACAGATGAACAAGATGTGGCCACACCTGCAGTGGACTATTAGCCTTGAAAAGGAAGGAAACTCTGACACGTGCGACAACATGGGCAAACCTTGAGGGCACGATGCTCAGTGACATAAACCAGACACAAAAGGAGAAGCACTGTGTGGTCCCACGTATGTGAGGTGCCTGGAGGAATCAGATTCACAGAGACAGAGCAGGAGGGTGGGCACCAGGGGCTGGGGGAGGGGTGGGGAGTCCGTGTTTAACGGGGACGGAGGTTCGGTTTGGGAGGATGGAGAGGCTCTGGGGATGACGGTGGGGGTGGTCGCACAACACTGGGAATGTGCCTGATGCCACTGAGCCATGCACTTAGCGTTCAGATGGTGAGTTATATGTTCTGCGTATTTTATCACAAACACACATGTAGACGGACATCCTCTCTGCTTCTGAAGAATAACGCGTTCCTGTGCAGAGAAGTGTTCACTCAGCACAAGCCCTGGTGCTTCCCCAGGACCGACCCCCGTGGGGAGTGGTGGGGCCTGGGGGCATGGGCCACGTGTTCCCGGCTTCACTGGCGACACAGGACATGCGGTCGTGAAATCACTTAAATTTCCAAGAAGTTCAGAAGAGAAAATAAGAGAGAAAGAGGTCTTATTTGGGGGGAGCGGGGGTGGTTATTATTTTATTCTCGAGAATAACCCCGTGCACGTGAAGCCTGTTTGAACACATGAAGTTAATTGTTCTCATGGCCTAAAAGTATTCCCGAGGAGCCGTTGTAGCAGAAAACCAAATGTGGTCCCAGTGCTGCGTCACGTTCGTCTACGAGCTGGCATAGGCAGCCGTGTGTGTGTGTGTGTGTGTGTGTGTGTGTGTGTGTGTGTGTGAGAGAGAGAGAGAGAGAGAGAGAGAGAGAGAGAGAGAAATGCGTCCACACAGTCACGGTGCGTGCACACATGTACGTGTCACCAAGTGGTACTGAACCCGTCAGTGTAGACATGCAGGGTGCAGAGAGGGAGGGAGGTCAAGCCCAGCCTCCGCTTTGGGGGTGAAACTAATTCAAGCAATTCTACCAGCCCACACCCACCCACCCCACCCCACTCCCGCACCCCCGGAGTGAGAGGCTCTAACTCCGAGCAGGACTCTGTGGGTTCCGGAGAGAACGGAACAGGGCTTGACCCTGCAATCGGACTTTTTCTTGCCCTTCCAGGGTGTGGGCTGAAGTTTGCCTGGGGCATTAGCACCACCTGAAAGGGCAGGCGTTGGCTAAGTCAACACGCCCCACTTCCTTTCCTTCCACAAATGCTTGCCGAAGCTCTGATTAGATTTGCTCACGATCTGGGCTTCTGTTCCTGCTGCTTCTGCTCCCCAGCGGGGCTGCGTCCACACAGCTCCCTTGTTTCTGCTCCCCAGCGGGGCTGCGTCCACACAGCTCCCTGGGGACGGTGGCGGGAGGTATCCTCGCTTTCCTCACTTAGGACTTTCTGAAAATTCTCCCCACCAGCCCTTGGGTGGCTTTAAACCCAAGACCTCGAAGCAAAAGGCCTGGGAGCCTGCTGGCAGCTCCGCTTTACCCCCCCCCCACAAGCCCCTGGCCAGGCCACCTCCGTCCACTGTCCCCAACTCTTATTTCCTACCCTTTAGGAAGGCTTACGTGACATCCAGCCCCTAAGGTGAGTCTATGAGCCATATTCCTACGACTGTAGTTCTTTTCCTCCCTAACACCTCTGCAGCGCTTACTCGACCTTGTTTGATGCTGCCATTGACTTTGGACTTGTCATTACTGCTACTGATTGAGAGAGCTTCATGCTGGATCGAGGCACAGTGACCATCCCCTGTGTGGGGAGGGCACAGTGGAGCCCTCAGAGCGAAATGGCACAGAACGGTTTTAATTAGACGAGACTCACGGCAGCCGCTCTGTCCTCAGGGTGATGTAGGCCTGGAGTTCAGAAATACCGAGGTCACATCACCTTGAAGGAAAAGATGACTGGTCCCCAGCAGAGCCTCCGAGCTGAGGCACGCCCTCCTCGTCCAGTGCCCACTGCCTGCGATGCCCACTGCCCACGACGCCCTGGCAGAGGCCAAGCTCCCCACCCAGCTGCCCGCCTGCTGGCTCGTCTTGTCTGTCCTGAGTCCCCGCTCTGTCCCTGGCAGCCCAGGACCCGGCCCGCTAACTGAAGGGCCTGGGCCCTGGAGGAAGCGTGCAGGGTTGGCAGAGGGCAAAGGCCACAGCCCCAGGGTGCCCACCAGTCCTGGGCCCAGCTTTTGGTCTAAGTAAGAGTAAAAGGGGAAAATCCTCTCCCACCGGTTGTGTTTGGTGACAAGGTGATTTTATTTTTATATTTCTGTAATTTCTAAAATAAGCATTCCAAAATTCTCATTATAAGAAAAAGTAATCTTTAACAAAATCATACCTATTCTTTAACATCTAGTTTGTATTCCAGCCTCTCCGTGAAATCTTAACAGCCGTGCACGTGCAAGAATTCCAAAAGCACTTCTGTGCTCACAGATGTCGTTTCTCCAAAACCCAGTCTGTCCAGGAGGAGAAAGAGGACACGATCGCTTCCCCCACTTTATTGATAGGACAGAGGGTCAGAGATGTGACAGCACAGAAGGAGGTAGAAACACGTCTCTGACCTTTGATCTCTTGTCTGGCCAGGACAGATGATGCCTTCCTTGACTTTATTTGGCAAAATAAATCCCTCTCCTCTGCCTACAGACAGTTCAAAAAGCAAATAAACAAGCAACAACAAGTAGGTAAAGATACGTCTGCTAAGGCCACTAATTTAAGAAAGTCGTGTGTGTGACAGAAACAGCAAGACTCGCACAGACAACCCTTCCCTGGGGGCCGAGGCCGGGGCCCGACTGCTCTGCTCGCCAGGTGACCGACTGGCCATCGGGCAAATCGTGCAGGACTGGAATGAGAGACTGAGTGATGGAGGGGGACCTAAAAGTAAGTATGTTGGCCTGAAATAGGCGGACACGCCTGTGTTCTGGCCCTGGCGTCTCACAGGCGCTCTCACCTTCTACAGGTTCTCTACGAGCATTTTTAACCCAGCACTTACGTTTTATAACCTGAAAGTTTACAGTAAGCAGAATGAGTGATCTCTTGTCCTGGCTCACCTGGGACTGTCCCTGTTTCAGCACCGGAAGCCCCTCACCCTTGCAAACCCCTCAGTCCCAGGCAAAGCAGCCACTCGTCCGTCACCTTGTCTGGTGAAGTCCTTGGGACAAGATAATGCTTCATGAACCCAGGCCAGGGTGCGTCTGTGTTGAAGACCCTGTGATCACCTAAAGTGTGATCCTTTAGAGGCAGAATCCGTCCCCGCCCACGTCACCAGTTCATCGAAACAGGTCCCATTTTGACAATGTGGTGCACATGTGCTGGGGTGTGAGGTGGGCGCCTGGGGACCCCTCACCTCTGTCCTGGGCTCATCCAGGTGAGATGCATCCCTGTCATCTCCACCCAGTCACCCCACCCCTGACATCACCCCCAGGATAGGACTGGGACAGCAAAGCCCTCTGCTCTGGGAGTAGAAGGGTTCCACCAGGAAAAGGGAGAAGTCCTTTCTTCAGACCCTTGTTAGTTTGGGTGAAAATATTTAAATCAGTGTCTCTTGTCCTACAAGCTTCTTAACTTGCATTTCTCTTTTCCTGGTGGAAAGTAAAACATTTTTGCTTTTGCAAAATTGTAGCCTTGGTAGTTGAGACATTGCCTTCCTTTTCTGTCTCTCTCTTCTGGAGCCTGGAGTAGGGAGAGGCACAAAGGAAACAGAGAAAGAGAGACAGGATTTGCTTTATTTTTTTTTATGTAGGTGTTTCTTTTTTTAAATTTTATTGGAGTATAGTTGATTTACAATGCTGTGTTAGTGCCAGGTGTACAGCAAAGGAATTTCGTTGTACATATACATATATTCATTCTTTTTCAGATTCTTTTCCCTTTTAGGTTATAACAGAGTATTGAGTAGAGGTCCCTGTGCTATACAGCAGGTCTTTGCTGATTATCTATTTTATATATAGTTGTGAGTGTGTGTTAATCCCAAGCTCCCGATTTATGTCCCCTTCAACGTTTCCCCTCTGGTAACCGTAAGTTTATTTTGGAAATCTGTGTGTCTGTGTCCGTTCTGTAGGCGTTTGCTGTGGAGAACGTTCTGTCAGCAGGAGTTTCTGCCAAGCTTATCTCTTGCTGTGGCTGCAGCTTACCGGCTCTGGCTCTGCACCTGTAGCGCCATCGATAGTGGTGCACAGGAGATAAGCCGCTCGTAGCCATTAGTGACTTTTCTACAGCAATAAGCTCGGAGCTGTAAATTCAGTTATAAACCTAAAACAAATTAGCAGGATCAGGCATCCTGCCCTGCGGCCGACCAGTTTATCTAGTTGAGTAAACTTTGCCTTGAACGTATAGTTCAGCAGCGACGTGACCATCGCGGGCACATTCCTGCAGGTGAGAAGGGGTGGCAGGTGGCGCTGAGGCCTGCACTGCGGGTCAGACGGCTCTTTTCCAGTCTTCCAGGGGCCGTGGAGCCTTCGAGCAGAAGAAGAATCTTGCTCTGCTGTGGGGAAGTTCACCGCATTTCTTTCTTTTTTTTTTTTTAACATCTTTATTGGAGTATAATTGCTTTACAGTGGTGTGTTAGTTTCTGCTTTATAACACAGTGAATCAGTTATACATATACATATGTTCCCATATCTCTTCCCTCTTGCGTCTCCCTCCCTCCCACCCTGCCTCTCCCACCCCTCTAGGTGGTCACGAAGCACCGAGCTGATCTCCCTGTGCTATGCAGCTGCTTCCCACTAGCATTTGGTAGCGTATATATGTCCATGCCTCTCTCTCACCCCGTCCCAGCTTCCCCTTGCCCCTCCCCATGTCCTCAAGTCCGTCCTCTATGTCTGCATCTTTATTCCCGTCCTGCCCCACATTTCTTACTTTCCCGTCGTGTAACAACGACAATGAGGTCCTTCAGGAAAGAGGGCTTTTTCTGGAAACTGGGTAGCGACCTCAGCAAGTCACATAAGGATGTGGCTGTCCTCATGGGGTGGGTTAGGACCTCAGTACACAAGCTCAGAGCCCCCAGCTGTGGGCCCAGGACCACCTGCAGCCGGCAAGTGCCCCCACGGGTGTGTGGGGTTAAACGATAGGAAGGGAGGGGCCGGGGAGGAGACGCAGGGCGGACCAGCCTGTAGCTCGTGCCCGAGCCCACGTCACGCGGTGTGTGGAATGTGCTCTGGGCACTCTGCATCTTCCTTCACTTTTCAGACACCGACTACAGAGCAGCCTGTGAGGGGAGAAGGCTGCTCCCATTTCAGGAATCAGCGCTCAACGGTAAGGAGGAGGGAGATGGATTTCCCCTGAACTGCTATGTGCGAACCAATTAGAATTAAGCCGGAAGAAGCTTTGTGTTTAGAGCCCTGTTCTAGGGTCCTGGAATGGGGTCTCACCAACCCACTGTGACTTAGGACATCTGCCAGAGAAAAGGCCACCCTGAGCAGGGGACAGGGGCTGAGGGCCTGTGTAATTCTTCAAGGCTGGGCTGAGATAACGTTGCAAAGAAGGTCTGGAAAGGAACGGGGCGGCAGAAAATGGGGTTTCTCCCAAGGGGAACTGTTTAGTCTAGAGAAGCGTCAGCCATGGTGAGAAAGGCCAGGCCCCAGGGCTTGGGGGAAGCTGGCCGAGTCCACCTGACCAGCTGGTCCCCACGAGGGGCAGCCCGTCCCTCTGTGGGCCGCGCGGGCTGGGAGGACAGGGGCAGAGGAGGGACTCAGGAAGACCAGGATCCACTCGCCATCCGCACGGGGACAACCGCCACGTCCCCGAAGTCCCTGCCCAGCCAGCTGGAGAGGACAGCTCCCACCATGCCCTGAGCCCCGGGGCCAAGCCCCCTGCAGTCCCTAGACTACAACTCATGCCCCAAGCGCCCCCTCCCGCTCAGAGAGCTGGCGTCCTTGCCAACTTCGAAAAGACGACTGATACTTCGGTAGGTGTTTTCATCTTCTATGCTGTGATATTTTTAAGCAAATAGGGCTTTATCAGTTCAAGGGGTTCTTTTTCCTCCCCTTGGGATGGCACATGGGCAGGAAAGCCTCAGCCCCAGGATTCCCTGCAGGATGGGCCCAGCACCCAAGGAGCTGGGGAGCTGGGGGGGGGGGGCGGTGGAGGGACTTCGTCTGGAGAAGGAGAAAGGCTCCTCTGGAACAAAGACTTTGTGCAAATATCCTGCTTCCCACCCCGCGGAGAGGGTGGGGCCGAAGGGTCAGGAGAAAGAAAGAGCATCAAAGAAAGCCAACTGAAAGGCTAAGAAAGGGAGTCCCATCCCATTGTCTGCCCCAGCCCGTGTCATGAGAACTGGCTCCTCCGAGGTCCCACTTCCTGCCCCTTTGCTCTTTTCTCATGAGAATCCAGCGTCAGACTGTGGGTCTGTGATGGCTTCCGACGGCCAGGGGCACTGGCTGTCCGCTGAGGACGAGGTGCAGGCACCAAATACTAACCAGTAAGACCACGCTCCAGACTTGCGTGAACTCCCAGGCTGGCAAATACTCCGGAAGCATCCGGACCAGAGGAAGACTGTAAAACGTGAACCTCAGAAGTCAGTCCCATGAGGTCCTCGTCCAGCCCCAGCTCGTCGCCACGAAAAAGCTAACAGACAAAGCGTGCTGAATCTGACCCCTGGGAAACAGAAAGCTAGAGCCCCGGGGGAGACCCCTCCTCCAGGAAATCCTGAGGGCAGAACAAACTCATCTATCAGGGTAGTTGGTCTCATTTTCCGCAGAGAAGCTGGAGTCCGGGTGAACAGCCTCCCAGGACCCGTCATTCTTTCTCCCGTTTCAGATCCATCGAGGCTCGAGGAATAGGAGACACTGGGCCACGCGTCTCAGGCCCAGAGGCCTGTCAAAGGTCAAGGCAGGGGAATTTCACAGGACGTTTTCTCACTGAAATTGTGGGGTTGAGAGGGAGACATCTGTGCTTCTCTGGCTTCCTCTCAAATTTAGATAGATGATAGATAGATAGACAGATGATAGATAGATGATAGATAGATAGATAGATGATAGACAGATGATAGATAGATGATAGATAGACAGATGATAGATAGATGATAGATAGATAGATGATAGATAGATAGACAGATGATAGATAGACGATAGATAGATAGATGATAGATAGATAGATGGTAGATAGATAGATGATAGATAGATAGATAGATGATAGATGATAGATAGATGATAGATAGATAGATAGGTGATAGATAGATAGATGATAGATAGATGATAGATGATAGATAGGTGATAGATGATAGATAGATAGATAGATGGTAGATGATAGATAGATAGATGATAGATACATAGATAGATGATAGATAGATAGATAGAGGATAGATAGATGATAGATGATTGATAGATAGATGATAGATAGATGACAGATGATAGATAGATAGATGATAGAGAGATAGATAGATGATAGAGAGATAGATGATAGATAGATAGATGATAGATAGATGATGGATAGATAGATGATAGATGATAGACGATAGATGATAGATAGATAGATGATAGAGAGATAGATGATAGATAGATGATAGATGATTGATAGATAGATGATAGATGATAGAGAGATAGAGAGATAGATGATAGATAGATGATAGATAGATGATAGATGATTGATAGATGATAGACGATAGATGATAGATAGATAAATAGATGATAGAGAGATAGATGATACATAGATAGATGATAGATGATTGATAGATGATAGATATAGATAGATGATAGATAGATAGATAGATGATAGATGATAGATAGATAGATGATAGATGATAGATAGATGATAGATAGATAGATGATAGAGAGATAGAGAGATAGATGATAGATGATAGATGATAGATAGATGATACATGATAGATAGATAGATAGATGATAGATGATACATGATAGATAGATGATACATGATACATGATAGATAGATAGATAGATGATTGATAGATAGATGATAGATATAGATAGGTGATGGATAGAAAGAAAAATAGACTAGTGCAGCATATGAGAGAGGCAGGCAGGAGGAAATTTAGAAAAATGACCAAGTGGCCCATTTTGGTTTTTGGAGCTTTTCGTTTGCTTATATTTAAAATGGATTAGAAGAGAGTGAAGTCTGTGGTTGACTGAGAAGCCCTCAATTTCTCTTCTAACTTGGCTGCTGTGAGGTTCTTGTCAAGACACAGAAAGGGCGACATGACCAACCACGTCTCCATCTGATCACGTCTTCTCAATGGCGCGGGCTCACCTTCCCCATTCGAGGGCCCAGAGGAGTTGCTGGGCCTCCTGGCGACGTCGCTGACGGTGATGGGGACCACCTGCAGAGCCCAGGCCGGGCCACTGTCCACACCCACCCGCGCTCTCAGCTCCTCCCAGAAATCGCCAGCTGGCCTTCCCTCCAGCTGCAGGCTCAGGACAGGGACTTAAGAAGACAAAAAACCTCTTCCTGCTTCACCGGTGCTGGATGCAGGTGGCCAAAGACACCCCAGCGGATGCTCTCAGTTCACATCCCGTGTGACAGGGTCTCCCAGCTGGAGACGGGGCGCCTTTGGCAGGGCTGTGAGGAAGTGGCCCCCATGAGCCTATCCCTGTCCTCTCGGCAAAGGGGATCTGGTCTGGGGTGGCCTCTTTGTCCCCCCCTCCAAGGGGCCCCGCTGCTCACGGCTCCGTCCAGGTATCAGGAGCTACCCAGGGGCAGGCTCTGGCTGTCTCCCCAGGGAGTGGCTCCGACTCCAAAACAGCAGCTGCTGCTGACCCTTTGGCTGCCCTGAAAACAAAGGACACCTGCGGCTTCCCTGCACCAGCCCAGCTTCAGCCAGAGACCCCCAGGCCCCAGCTCTGCCCAGGGCCCCAGCGGCACGCCTGCCTCTCAACGGCCCTGGGAGAACAGAGTCCGGGGCCAGACGTCAGATGATCCACCGCCCCCAGCCTCTCCCAAGGGTGGCTCCAGCCCTCAGCCTCAGGCAAAGCCTCTGGAAACCAGGGCACCTCCAGCCCGCCGTCCCATTCTGCGCAGACCCTCTCTTGGGGATTATATTAAAAATGAAGTGAAGTGTTATTAGAGCAGGTACTCTAGGCCCATTTTCACAGCACGCTGTACAGGACCTAACTCAGCCCTGACCACATATGGTATGTTGGTTTTTTGAGTAATAATTTGAGAATCCAGCACTTGGTCCATATTCTGACCTCCATTATGACATAAATAATGTAAAATATTTATACATATAATATAAATTAGACTGGACTGACATCATTTCAACTTGCAGTGCCTTTCCCAGAAGCAAACCAGCCTGGTCCCAGGAACGTAGTCCTGACCCGCAGGCGAGGGGCAAGGGGTCCCAGAACGGGGGCTACCCTTTCTCTGCTACTTTCTGGCCGAATTTCTTAGGAAAGAGTGTCCACTTCCTCTGTGCGAACTGTAGCTAATAATGATAATAGCCGCCTCACCTGCTTTGTTTCATTGATCATCAGTGAAGATAAAAAGAAAAGCGATTTGTAATTGCTTTCCAAAAGTCAGCTGGGAAGATACACATCTGCTTGAAGCAACCCGTAATGGTCATATCCACACAAGATAATTTGCATTCTCTTAACTGTTACATTTTCCCCATTTCTAAGGGGAAAAAAATAGACCTTTCAGAGAAGTTAGTGAAAATGGATGGTACAGAGTTTGCTCCGGCAGCTGTAGCAAATGCCACGGACAGGGGCGCGGCTCAGACGCAGAAGTTCATCTTCTCACATCCGGGAGGCTGGAAGTCTGAGATCAAGGTGTCGGCAGGGTGGTCCCTCCCGAGGCCCCTCACCTGGGCGTGTAGCTGCTCCCTGCTCCCTGTGTCCTCACGTGGCCATCCCTCTGTGCCTGTGTCCTAATTTCCTCTTCTTATAAGGACCCAGGCAGGTTAAGTTAGGGCCCACCCCAGTGACCCCGTTTAACCTAATTGCCCTTTAAAGACCCTCTCTCCAAATACATCACCTCACCTTATGCAGTCCTGGGGGGTCAGGCTTCAACACGCGAGCTTTGAGGGGACACAATTCAGCCCATAACAGGTGGATAAGACAGAAGCTTCCCTTGTGAATTTGAACTTGCTCATTTCTCGTTTCACTGTTAATAACCAGATCTATCAAGAAAGACGATGATGTAGTGGATGTGGGGACTCTGGGCTGTGGCCTGCTTTGCTCTGCAGTTTGATCAATGTCCGCAGGTACCAATAAGCCTCGGAACGTTGGTCTTGTCAAGGAGACAGAAGCATCACCCCAGCCAGTCCAGGCGCAGCTGAGTTCCAGCGCTGGGGGTGGGCCTTTTCTCCAGCTCTGCAAGGAGCGCTTGGCTGTCCAGAGATGACAGGCTTCATGGTTTTCTTCTCCCTGAAAGGTTTTCAAAGTTGGCTTTACCTTATTCTTTGGTCAGTTCAGAAAAGAAAAGCTGACCTCCTGAGAGCTCCTTGCAAATAGTCTCCAAACAGCCCAGGAAGATTTCCTATGTGTTCACAGGGCCCTGGGCCCTCTCCAGGGTCAGACACAAAACAAAGATAACAGAGAGAAACTGTAACTTTACCAATGAAGGATACCGAAGCCACCGTTTCCTGTGTGATAACATGACAGAAATACCCTAACACACATGCATACATTGCCATAAAGGATTTTTATGAAAGATCCTGCCAGTGAAGGTAGGGCTAATATTTAGTAGAAAGAGAGCTAGCACTTTGTGTCTGTAACGCGATAAACATTTTGTTTTCAAATCACCATAATCTTTCACCTATAAGCTAAAAACTTAAAAAGTGCTTTCATGTTCAACATTACATTAAAGAAAATCTTACTATCGTCTCTCTAGAGAGAACTGGCATTCAAAAATGTTTATTTGTTCAAGATCAAGAAGTTGTGTCCTGAAGCACCAGAAGAGAAAATATGTAAATTAGACTTGATTAAAATTTAAAACTTTTATGGTTCAAAAGACACCCACAGAATAAAAGAAAATATTTGCAAAGCATTTATCTGATGAAGGGCTTGTATCTAGAATATATAAAGAACACTTGCAACTCAGCAATAAAAAGGTAACTAATCCGATTTATAAATGGGCAAAGCGTGTGAACAGACACTTCTCCAAAGATTTACAGATGGCCAATAAACACACGAAAAGTTCCACCTCATCAGTCATCAGGGAGATGCAAACTCAAAGCACCACGAGGTCCCCGCACACGCTGCCAGATGGCTGTGATCGCAGCGACAGACAACAGCAGGTGCTGGTGAGGTGAGGATGCGGTGGAGCTAGAAGGTTGTACTCTGCTGGTGGGAATGCAAAATGGTGCATCTGCTTTGAAACATAGTCTAGAAGTTCCTCAAAAGGTTAAACATAGAATTACCATATGACCCAGCCATTCCCTTCCTAGGTATATACCCAAGAGAAGTGAAAACCTGTGTCCACAAAAACTTGTAGACGACCGTTCACAGCAGCATTATTCACAATAGACAGAGTGGAAGCAACCCGAATGTCCATCAGCTGCTGAACGGATAAGTGTAATGTGGTCTATCCAATAGAGTGAGATACTATTTGGCCGTAAAAAGGAATAAAGTACTGATAAATCCTGAAGATAGGATGCTCGGTGAAAGAAGCCAGTCCCACAAGATCTATTCGTATGATTCCACTTACATGAAGTGTCCAGATCAGGCAAATCTATGGAGACAGAAGGCAGACCTGTGGTTGCCAAGGGCAGGAGGTGGGTGAGAGGAAATGAGAGTGGATGCCAGCGGCTTTGGGGTGATGAACACGTTCTAAAACCCACTGTGTTGACAGCTGCACAACTGTGAAAGTACTAAATGCATTGAATTGTACGCTTTAAATAGGTGAAGTGTAGGGCTTGTGAATTATGTCTCAACAAAGCTGTTATTCAAGAAAAGCTCAGCCCCGCCCCACCTAACATAAAGGCAATTTAACATGTCACTGTACCTATTCCCACAGCCTTTAAAAAACAATGACAATATATATTGTAGGCCTGCCCCTGAGAAAACATGACTGTTAATGCTTTTGTAAACTCAGTTGGAAATACGACACACCTGCAGGAAATCCACGGCAGGAGCCATGCAAGAAAAATGCTTAGAATATCAGGTGTAATCAGCGATCCACCCCATTCCTTAGGACTGATGGGTGTGGACACACCCCAGTGAAAGGTCCGCGGTAAACACAGACAGAAACACTTAGGCCTGTTCCCTCGGCACCACTGACCATGTGGTCGGGTAGACTTTCCTCCCGGGGATGTGGTTACACTCTAAAAGGACGAGGTGTCCGCGCCCTGCCAGGGAACGACCTCATCTGCGTTGCGCATGACTGTGTCTCCCGGCATCGCGGATGCTGGTAAGTGTCTGTTGAATGAATGAATGAGTGAACGGTACGTATTCTTCTCAGTCTCTCGTCACCTGTCACTCACCCTGGCACACGGGACTCAGCCCTGTGGAAACGGTTCGCAGCCTGCTGCTTGGTTGGGTGATGGTGTTTCCCACTTAACTCCTCTGCACAATAGACATTTTAACTCAGAATAAGAGGCTGTTTATTACCAAGTACATGGTGGGCATTAATCTCCATTCAAAAACTGGTGCGTAAGAAGCCACTTTCTTGTTTTGAAAGTGAGCTGCTGTCGTTGGCGGGCCCCATTCCAGAGCGATGGGAACCCACTGGACCAACTGAAGTGTCCCCAGAGCTGCACAGGAGGGGAGGGAGGTAGCCAAGGGCTGCCTGGCCTCGGGTCCGTCCGCGCTCAGTCCTGCCTTTCTGGTCCTCTCCTTTCCGGCCACTGGTCTAGGAAGTTCACTGCTGTCCCCAGATTATGACCTCCTGGCATCTGCCCTCTGGGCCACACCCACGCCATGTCCAGGTGCCCAGCAAACGTCCGCTCACTCCAGACCAGAGCACCCCGTAGGGTTCTTCCTGTTCCCACTCGGTTCTGGGACCCCTGAGGTTCTTTACCAAGACTTTCTCTGTAACCATCCATGCCACCACCAGCGGCCCTGTGAGCGAGGGCCAGAGCAGAGGCCCCTGAGAAGGGGCCCCCCGGTGCGGGGCCCACCTATCCTCACCATCGTGTCCCCAGGCTCGACAGCCAGCCAAGGCTCATCCTTAGTCTTACGTCAGAGTCCAGGCCTTTGAAACTCAAGAGCCCGAGAATTCCCTTCGTTCGTCGTCTGTGTGTGACTTGTCTTCCCTTCTCTGCGGGAAGAAGGCGGAGTGGGTCAGGGGCCTCGAGAGGGCAACGTAGAAGGAAAACCCTCTCCTGGCTCAGGTTCTGAGGATTCTACCGTCGAACTTTACAGAAGTGAGGCTGCCGGAAGCCGCGGGGCAGGTGCAGGGCCGGGGAGGCTGCAGCCTCAACCCCCAGCTGCGGGGCAGCCTGGGCTAAGCCACAGGTGAGATGGAGCGGGGCGGGGAAACAGCCGGGCTCCCTCAAAGCTGGAAGGCGAAATGATTTCAAGCCTCAGGTGCGCTCACCATCCCGACCCATCCTCAATGTCAGAGCTGTTGCCCAGATGGCAGAATTCGGTCCCAGGAAGTAAGGCAGGGGCCTCTGCTTTGCTCTTCGTGGGTCAGACTAGCTCCAGAGGCCTCCCCCGGGGCCCGCGGGGAAGAGGGTCTGAGAACCAGCTGAGGCACAAACAGCTGAGCACACCGGGCACGGCCAAGCTGGCGAGGGGGTGGTGTGGAAAGGCTGGGCCCACAGGCGAAGGCTCCCAACATCAAAGGCTTGGAGAGTGGCAGGGCGGGGGGAGAAGAGGGGAGGCGGGGATTTATTCAAATAAGAAAGATCTGCAGAAAAACGGGGTCGACCCAGCACCTTCCTTCATGAGGGTGCAGAAGGAGGCTGGCTGGCGAGGCAGCCTGACACGTTTCTGCTTGAGGTGGAGTCGGGCCCAACGGCCCTGAGGTCACAGCCGACTACGAAGAGTCAATGGCTTCAGTGTCAAGGTCAAGGTCATCTGATGTCATTGATTTGGGAGCAAACATAAAACCAGAGACCCAACCCAGCCTTCTTCAAGAATAGACCCACAACGCTAAAGATTGGTTCTCTTTAGCAAAAAGTCATTTCATTTAATAGTCATAAGAGCAAATTTCAGTTCAAAGTCCAGGAAACATGTTAATTAGCACATCACACATCAGCTCAGCCTCTGAATTTCTGGGTTCACTGCCCCTGACGACAGCCGCTCAGATGTTATAGGCTGGTCTTAGCTCAGCCGGAGTGGTGGCCGACACAAGCAGTGTTTGCTGTTAGGGGTAGCTGTCTCAGCAAACATAAATTTGCCTAACACAGACAGATCTGCCAGCTATCCATCTTCTGCGCGTATCACAGATTTTGAGATTATATTTAATTACTAAAAAACCTTCCTTAAGAGTCCTGTTGGCACTCTGCAGAGGCCAGTTTTCAAATCTATCAAAGGGAAGTGGAGAGAGAACACAGATCATCTCTAAGGAAACATTCAGTTCTGGAAGCTACGATTCTAACCCTACTCCCTAGGACAGGGCTGGCTTTAAGGGTTAGCAGCATCTCTGTTTTTCTTAAATTTAAATAAACAGTAATAGTCCACTGGCTAATCTGCTGGTGCAAGCTGGCCTATTTATCTGTAGTCTCTTAGATAAGTAATCAAAGTCTGAATTTAGACTTCATCCTTTCCCCTCCCCCCCTCCCTCATTACACTTCCTTCGGGCAACTTGCTTTTATTTCAGGCACCAGAGGAGAAAAAAAAAAAAAAAAATCACACATGCGCAGCTAAACCTGCCCTTTATTCCTTTTTAGGGAGGAGATCTGCCTTATTTGATATTTCCAACATAGATGAATCTTTGGGAGAAAAACCATAGTAATTTCAGGAAGTAGCTGTCCCAACACAGACGACCTCCAGCTGAAAGGCCTCCAGCCTCCCTCACTTGCCCGGGGGTCTGCAGGATGCTGGCTGGGGTCGGGGAGGGGCGGATCGGAGGGACCGAGGCCAGTCGTTGCCTCTGGACAAGCCAAGAAACCTCGGTCCCCTTCGGCTGCCGAAAGAAGCTAAAATGGAAGAATTCCTTTAAAAGGTAACTATAGCTTTCTTTCCTTTGGCTTTCACTTGATTCCGCTTAGGTTTTTTTCCTCCCTGGTCTTCTTTCTTGTCCTGGTGGATCTGGTCAGCCTCGTCCTGGCCCTCGGGGCTAGTGAACCCTTCTCTTAAGTAACTGTTTATATCACTGTTTATCCTTCCAAATGCTGGTATGGAAACTGGAGCTGATAAACGGGTCCATTCAATATTATCACCATTTTTCTGTCAAGAAAGGTGTGAATTTGTGAGGGAGTCACTATCTATTGTCTTTATTTGGGTAAGATAAAGGAATTATGGAATAGGGTGTACTGACTTATAGTCAACACGAGAAACCCCACCAAGATTAGCCCTTGGAAACTGTGAATTAACTACAAAAACATCTCTGGAACTGTCGACCAAACTTCCAGGAGACCTGCTGGCTCATGGGGCAGGGCAGGGGGAGGAGACGCCTCTGGGGAATAACCCGCCGTTCCTTCCTGGCCGCCCTCCGGCCCTTTCCCGACAACTTCACAGGGGCCAAGGGTCACCATGCAGGGGTGCTGGGTGCTGGTCCAGGCATAGCCCCCACCAAGCCCCCAGGGACCCCCATCTAAGGGTCTCCACCTCACGTCCACTTACCCTCTGGGCCTCGGCTGGACACGGCACCTCCTCCAGGAAGTCCTGCTGGATGCAAAGGCCTCCGGGGGCCGGACACCTTGTCCTACTGAACGAGGACCCCTCAAGAGGCAGTAAGCATCTGGAGGAGTGGGACCCCTGCGCTTTCTGAGGCGCCCGAGTCTCAGGGCCTGGAGCAGGGCCTGGCTCACCGGAGAGGCCGGACGAACAAGGCACAGGCCACTCCCTTCACGTCCCCAACGCTGTCATCGACCCGAAAGTTAGAGCAAAACACTGCTGTGCAGGGCGGGCCGACACGCCTTCCTAAGCACGTGGTTTAGATCTTTCCAAGGTTTCCTGGGGAAAACGTACAATGACCGCCCCAGACCCGCGCTGGTGCCAGGCCTGGATGCTGTACACCTTCCTGAAGACAGCAGCAAGAGAAGGCGCGTCGGGAAAGGCAGTGAGGACACCCCCCACGAAGAAACCCAGGAACACGCAGGCCCTTCCGGCCTTTCCCCATACAAGTGCTTTCCCTCAGAGAGCAAAAAATAAATACCTGCAGACCCTGGGATGACTTGGAAAATAAACTAAAAGGTAAGTTGTGGCACGTGGAATATAAACCCCTGCCGAAAGCTCAGACAGCCCAACGTGCCCCTGACAAGAACTTATCTTGACTTTCTAGGAAATAAAAGAAAGGCCAGGAAAACGTAGTAGTTAAGTAAAGCACGTCTTAGAACTGCCAACGCTGACTCTGAATGAGGCCCTGGGCTGTTTCTAACACACCTGCACGTCCTCTGAACTAACATTTTATGGACTTGTGCACAGTGACTGCTTTATCGATATGATTTCTAGAATTAAGTAAGCTGATTCTAAAGATTCATAAGAGAAGGCAAGGAAAGGCAAGACGGAGCTGGAGAGGAGGAGACCCAACTTTGTGCGTAAACGTAAATGCCTCCGGGCTTCCCTGGTGGCGCAGTGGTTGAGAGTCCGCCTGCCGATGCAGGGGACACGGGGTCGTGCCCCGGTCCGGGAAGATCCCACATGCCGCGGAGCGGCTGGGCCCGTGAGCCATGGCCGCTGAGCCTGCGCGTCCGGAGCCTGTGCTCCGCAACGGGAGAGGCCGCAGCAGTGAGAGGCCCGCGTACCGCAAAAAAAAAAAAAAAAGAAGCTGGTCAGGATGATTATTTCTGTCTTCAGACATGGCTCCACTAACTGAGGTCAGAAGAGACCAGGTGGACCCCACTTTTCTCCTGTGCTCTCATTGAAACAAGCTACCCCAAAAGGCTCTTCCCCAAATTCCTCGCAGTTTTTAATATGACTTCACAACCACTGTCTTCTGACCCTCTGGCAAAATCCCATTTTAACGTATCCCAGAGGACTGTCCAAATTATTTCACGGTTCTGGAATATTCCAATTCACATAAATGTTGTTTTGAAGAGGTGCACAGTCACCGAAGCAAAGACTCCTGCTAGTGCAAGAGTGCGACACCACGTTAGCTGTTCACGTAACAGGATGTGATCTGCAATCAGACCAGTTGATGGGGGCCACGGTGCCCCTTATCCCAGAAGCAGGCGGGTCAGTCCTCAGCCACAGCCACGTGCTGGACGGTCAGAGGCTCTGTGTCCAGGTCAGAACCAGTGCGCCACAGGGACGTGCTGCTCCCACATCGCTTCTTCCGGGTCCAGGCGGTGGTGTCCAGGATGCTGAGACCCTTGGTCACTGGTCAAGGCAGCCTCGGTCTCAGGAAAACAAAGCCGGCCCCGGCCGCTCAGAGATCCCGTCCTGGACCGCCGGCCAGAGGACGTGATGTGGCCGTGACGGTCCTGGGGGAGGTGCACGTGATGGAGAACCTGGGGAGTGAGACCAGACTCATGCAAGAGCACCCCCAGAGACGCAGGCCACGTGGAGGCCAGGAGCTGGGCCGCAGGCAGGGGCTGAAGGAAGGCCTGCCAGTCCCAGAGGCCCACCAGGAGGAGGCGTGCCAGGGCTTCTGCTGGGTGCTCCCAGCCTAAGCCGCTCGTTACCTGTGCTGTGTCGTCCACGCCCCGTGGCATCCTTCTCAGGAACGTGGGGACACTGGGATCCCACAGGCTGCGATAGGATGTGCTTGGCTCTGGTGACAGGACAGCTCATCCCCCGGTCCCGTCCCTCCGGTCCTGCTGCCCCGTATCCCCAGACGGTGTTCCAGAGCACAGGCCACGAATGTGAATGTGCGATACACACACACACACTCACACACACACACACACCAGACCCTGTGGTTAAGTGTCTGGAAAGCACCGTGTCTCCTGAGAGTTCAAGGCACGTCACTACCGAACCCCATCATGAGAAAAGGTTTCCTCCGAGCTCCCCTCCAGCGCAGCGCCCATGGAATCCCAGTGCCGGCATGGAGGCGGCCACTCTCCCATCTCCTCCCCAGAACTGCTTCTCCCTCCTCACAGGCAGAGCTCAATCACGTGGCTGTTTCCACAGCATCGGGGGTTTGAGCGTGTAGCCTTGTAGGTAGGCAGCCTCGTGTCCAGTCCAAAATTCTGGCACAGACACGGAGAAAACAAGTGGACCTCTGACAGGACGGTTACGGAGGGGACCCAGAGGTAACGTGCCTGGAGAGACTGGAAACCCAGGCCGCCGCCTGCCCCCTCCCCCCACCGATCACGTGCTCTGGGAAGAGACGGGTCCTGGCAGTTGGGTGTTCCTCATTTCCATGCCAGTGACGGCTCTTTTCGCAGTTTGGGGGATGCCATGACTTTTGTTGTTTAATTCCTTTAATAGTCCCACTTCCAAGAAAGAATAATTTCAAAAGATCAATCGGGCCTGTGATGAAAACTACTCTCCTGATGTGTGCTCCTAGAGGTGTCCTAACAGGTGGCCTGCTGGACACTGACCCCTTGGGGGAGGGCAGAGACCAAGCAACGCCTCCCCACATGGGAGAACGTTCCCATGGGCATCAGCCTCAACTACAAGAGGCTCTGAACAGAGGCCTATTTTATTCAGTTCTGCTACCTGAGTTCCTAAAACAGTGCTGACACATAGCAGGTGTTGAGTAACTATTAGTCCATGGATGGACAGATGGATGGATGGATGGATGGGTGGATGGATAGATAGATGGATGGATGGATGGATGGATAGATGGATGGATCAATGGATGGATGGATGGATGGATGGGTGGATGGATCAATGGATGGATGGGTGGATTGGTGGATAGATGGCTGGGTGGATGGATGGATGGATGGATGGATGGGTGGATTGGTGGATAGATGGCTGGGTGGATGGATGGATGGGTGGATGGATGGATGGATCAATGGATGGATGGGTGGATTGGTGGATAGATGGATGGGTGGATGGATAGATAGATGGATGGACGGATGAATCAATGGATGGGTGGATTGGTGGATAGATGGCTGGGTGGATGGATGGATGGATGGGTGGATGGCAGTGATGTGGATTTCCCACTGAGCTGGTGTTCTCATCAGCACACTTCACAGTCTACACCATCAGACCTCTCAGCATTTTGAATGTTGAGGTTTGAGCTTTGCTTGCAAACTAGAATATTTTAATTCCTCATTCTCATCTGAAGAAACCAACCTACAGAAAATCACAGGAATAGTCCAGTGAGCCTGAATATCCGGCCACATTTTAATATGACTGAGGTAAGAAGGCTAGAACGCCCTCAGCAGGATGTGTGCACTCGGTTGCAATAGTATCATCTTTTCTATACGGCTCCAGTCGGCATTTTCACTCGTGTAAATACACAATCTTTTTCTAAATATGAGAGAAAAAAGGCTACAACTGGCTTTGTTTTTCCAGAAGACTAGGAAACTTGTAGTTTTCAACCCCGTGCTTTTCTTCAGCTGAAAGGTTTTTGGAGTATCTGACTCCAGGGGCCAGCTACATCTTCGGATTTCTGTCTTTAGTACTAATGTTTACTACAGCACTTACGGTTTTCCAAAGAGATTGGAAAAACAGACATCTGCTACTCGACAAGTGAGGCTGTGACCGAGCCTACCACACGTTGTCCACAGACACCCAGATGCCCGCGGGCCGTGTCATAAGTGAGCGGTACGCACCGAGGAAGGAGGCTCTCCTGCCGACTTCCACCACCAGCAATCAGACTCCAGTGGCCTTGGGACTCGACTGAAAATGCTTGACTATTGAGTCAGACCTCTCATGGAAAGAAAATAATTATTTTTTCTGTTCTGGGAAGTAGACTTAACTTGAACTCCATCCTGCAGAATTCTTTGGATTCAGGAGCTGAAAGCCCCTGCCTTGGTTCCTCTTTGTAAAGAGCACAGGGTCTGGATTCCGAAGTCCCCAGTTGTACCCGCACCGGGGGTTCGTCTGCTGGGCGGTTTTCTCTATATCACTTATCTTCTCTGCGCCTCGCTTTCCTCATCCAGAAATGATGGTCAGCTGGCTTAGGGACGTGGTGTGTGTACCTCGCGTGCAGACTCTTTGCAACTATAAACTCTGGACGGCAGAGGGGGCCATTTCGGAGAGAGGGACTGTTCTCAGATTGGGGGTCACACCTGCCGCTGTTGCTGGTGGGTCAGCAGACAATCTCATGGCCCTATTGGGAGATAATTTCAGTGGATGTGAGAAACAAAATGTAAAATGTCGTGCAAATATTGTCACACTATGAAGTGAAAGCAACTTGACAGATGGTTTCACTCTGTGCTCAGATGTCTCTGTCATGGTCAGGAAGGCTTTAACCTGCCCAAGAACACGATTTTTTCTGTTTTCCTCCTGGATGGTTTTAAGATGAAACACACTTTAAAACAGAGTAGGAAAGTTTGAGTTTACTTGACATTTTTAGATTAAATTGTCTCCACTCAAAAGAAAAAGAAAAAGCCTCAAAAAAAAATCAAGCATAGTATTAAGGCTTTAATTCAAAGGAGCAAAATCTTTCTGTTCTGCATTACGGGATTATGCTCTTAGAAGGAAAATTGGCGTCAGCATCTGGGTATCACTGCCGGCTCACGACAGCGGACAGCGCTCACGGGCATCTGCTCATCTTACAACCAAACCTCTCCACATACAATAGCGCCAACAACTGCTCGCAGGAAATAAGGAATCAGATCCAAAACGTTTGAAATGTGTTTATTTGGGTGGCGGTGAGGGGAGTGGTTGGATGGTGAGTGTGTGTGTGTACACACTAATGTGTTCTTTTGTAGATAGAGTTTAGTTTTAGTTTTAAAAATATATATATCATCAGGAACCGTTTACACTTGGAAACTCCCACAACCCCATGCCTCGGGCTTTTCCAGGGGCTTGGGGTCTGGAGCGGCCGTGTGAAACATGCAGCAGCTCTCCCTCACACAGACCTCCCACACGCGGGGCTTTGATGGCCTGGGGCGGATCCCTTTACTGCCCCGTCCCGGAAAACGCACAAGATGCCTTTCAGATGATGGGTCTACAGCAGTTGAAGCAGCGATTGTGCCTGGCAAGGAGCCCGCTAGCCACACATGATCTCCACGCGCCTCACCGTTCTCATCCTTCAAAGAGCAGCCCCTCGGGGATGCCTGCCCTGCTCGAGAGGAGCAGAGCAGGGCCCTGGTGTCCAGGAGGCTGCCAAGGGCGGGGCGAAGCCCGGCCTCGCTTCCACACGTCCCTCTGTCAGAACTGGGCTCTCCTGGTGGATACGGACCTTGTGCCCCCTGACTGCCCTGGTCTATAGCCTCCTTCCCGGCAGCGAACAACTTGTAAAGTCAGAGAGCAGCCTTGCTGAAGCAGAAGCTGAGAACCAAGCTGTGTCACTCAAACAGCCCACCTTCTTCCCTCTCCTCGCCAGACAGAAGGCAGCAATAGGGTTCGGAGGGAGGAAGGGCCACAGGCGAATCTCGGAAGTAACTTAAGGGGAAGAACGACGCGTGTCCTCTTGCAGCACCTTCACTGCAGGCCCCGGCAGGCCGGGGGCGGGGGGTGCCCTGGCCTCAGGACAGAATGTTCTCGACTGGCAGTCACAGGACCTGCGTGGGGCCTCTCAGGTGGAGAGGCAGAGGGCAAGACCTCTTTTATGCATTTTGGTCAAATTATGAGAAAAAATTCAAACTGAAGCCGTTGAAGCAGCGATTGTGCTGTTTTTTGAGCTTAACTGGTTCTCTTCTCACCTTCTGTGCCTTTCTGACCTGGGCTGTAAGGTTGGTGGGCAGTTACACACAATCACCTTTAACGAAAACACAAATGGTGTAAACTGGTGAGCCTCAGCCTGGCTTTTGCCTGTTCCTCTGAATGAAATCAGACTCAAAGCACCAGCTAGTCTTCGTGCACAGCAATCCACCAAAATCTGGTGGTTTTCATCCTGGGCGGGGCTAAGGTGACCAGCCCAATGGCCTCATTTTAAATTAATCACCTCTTAAAGGTCTCGTCTCCAAACACAGTCACATTTTGAGGTGCTGGAGGTTAGAACTTCAACATATGAATCTGGGGAGAATGCAATTCAGCTCACAGCACCACCGAAATCGAAAACAACCAAAGACTGTACAGTGGTGACGGGAGATAAGAAAGGAAGCAGTCCAGCACTGCCCCGCCCACCTGCAGCTTGAACGCGGCGCTGTTCACCATCTGCCCGTGCCCCACATCCCGCAGCCTCTTTGCCTGCCCACCGCTGCAGCGTGCATCCTTTGAATTCATCCTGCTGGTCGTAATACGGTCTGCCTCTTCTGAAGACTGCCACTCGCTTAAGTAGAGTTCAAATCAGAGGACACTGGGGAATCTCCGACTGCTTTAACCCTGCTGTACCCTTAGGGAAACAGTAGAGCCCAGGTATAGCGTGAGTGTCCGTGGTGCTCCAGGCAAACGCAAGGATGAAGTGGGGACCCAGGGAGCAAGGAGGTAGACCTTCCCAGCCTCCAGAGCACATCCGGACAGACAGAGATAAAACCACAACCTGATGGCTGAAATCAAAATGAACCAGCCCTGAGAATTCTTTCATTTTTTTGTTCAGAAGATATTTATCTCCGAGTGCCTTCCCTGAAGGCCTTGGGGTGCGTCCCTGTCCTGGGTGTTCTGTTCAGATGCCCCTTCTTGGCAAGCGACTCATGACAGGCACAGGCATGGAATCTGATACCCTTCTTTCCCTTTATGTCTTTAAAAAACAGCTGCTGCTCTAACAACTAAGCCTCCCAGGTGCCAGAGCAAAACACAGTGAGAGCAGGAGAGCGTGGTGTCTGTCTCAGGTCTGCTCCTCCCCTGTCTCCAGCCCGTGATCAGCTGGGAGCTGCTGCCGGCTACCCTCCCCTGTGCCTCCAGTAAGGCGGCCAAACGCCTAGAGCAGGGCCCTTGCTCGTATGGACGAGAGAACCATCCACACGTCACATAATAAAACATGTTGGCTAAGACCAATGCTTCTTTTGTCTTAGCAGAACTGTTTATATTTCAGCCTCTGACAACGAATGGCCAGAGACACGAAGAAGCATAGATGCGTTTTCTCCCCCGTCTTGTCTTCCAGGGAAGCACAGGGCATCAGGATGATAAGAGGGGTCTGTCTGTGAGCAGCAAGCTCAGGGCCCAGGAACCTAACACAGATCCGTGCTGTGCTCCAGTGCTGAGAGAATTCAGAAATCCAGAGCGCACACTTCCAACGGCTGGATTCTGTCTGTGCTTAACTTTTCAAAGATGTTTTCCTTATTTATGAATTTTATATGCAAGGCCACCTTTTAACTATGAAAAAGGCATGTCCATCTAAAAGAGCTCAGTGTCAGACACTTTGTATCCATCGTTGGGGACCAAGTGTTAGGTTCATCGCTGCCTGAGGATGAGAATCTAATCTTCCACGCGCTGGAGGAATCCCATATTTGCATGAAAATGGGTTTCAACATACTTGAGACTAATGTGACCTGTACATTCATATTTTCCATGCAATGCCCTTTGATAAACTTACAATAAGGGAATGGATATATAATTCGAGTATTTTATCAACATGCAAACATAATAAAAGAAATTGAGGAAGGTCCACACAAATGGAAATCTACCCATGTTCATGGATCGAAAGAATTAATATTGTTAACATGTCCATACTATCCAAATCCTTCAAGATTCCAACTGCATTTTTACACAAATAGGAAAACAATTCTAAAGTGTTTATGGAATCACAGAAGACAGGAGGACAAAGCTGGAGGCATCAGAGTTCCTGACTTCAAGCTACAGTCATCAGAATAGTGTGGTACTAGCCATACAACAAACACATAGACCAAGGGCACAGCACCAAGAGCCCAAACATGAACCTGTGCAAACACAGTCAACTAATATTTGGCAAAGGAGCCAAGGATACTCAATAGAGAAGAGACAGTGTCCTCAGTAAACAGTGCTGAGAAAACTAGATATCCACATGCAAAAGAATGAAACTAGACCCCTATCTTACACCACGCACACAAATTAACGCAGAATGGTTAAAGACTTAAACATAACACACAAAACCACAAAACTCTTAGAAGAAAACATAGGGGTAAAGCTTCTTGCCATTGGTCTCGGTGGTGATTTCCAGGATATGACACCTAAAGCACAAGCAACAAAATAAAAAAAAGCAAGTGAGACGACATCAAGCTAAAAAGCTTATTCATAGCAAATGACTGACAAAATGAAAAGGCAACCTATTGAATGGAATAAAATATTTGCAAACCACACATCTGATAAGGGTTACTATCCAAATATATGAGGAACTCACACAACCCAATAACAACAACAAATCCAATTAAAAAATGGGCAACCCCAGAGGGGTGGGATAGGGAGGGAGGGAGGGAGACGCAAGAGGGAGGGGATATGGGGATATATGTATATGTATAGCTGATTCACTTTGTTATAAAGCAGAAATTAACACACTGTTGGAAAGCAATTATACTCCAATAAAGATGTTAAAAATATAAATAAATAACCCCCCCCCAAAATGGGCAATGTACCCAAATGGACATTTTTCCAAAGAAGAAATACAAATGGCCAACAGATTTATGAAAAAATGTTCAACCTCACTCATCACTGGAGAAATACAAATCAAAACCACAATGAGATATCACCTCACACCTGTCAGCATGACTAAGAAAAAAAGATAAGAGACAAGTGTTGGTGAAGATGTGGAGAAAAGGGAACCCTTGTGCACTGTTGGTGGGAACGTAAATTGGTGCAGACAATTACAGCATGGAGATTTGTCAAAAAATTAAAAATAGAACTACCAAGTGATCCAACAATTAAACTTCTGGGTATATAGCCCCAAAGGAAATGAAATTACTATTCTGAAGAGATATTTGTAGCCCCATGTTCATTGCAGCATTATTTACAACATCCAAGATATGGAAACAAACTAATACATGAACAGATGAATGGATAAAGAAAATGTGATATATATATATATATAATGAAATATTTTATATATGATATATATAATGATTGATATATATATATAATGAAATATTATTCAGCCATAAAAAAGAAGGTAATTCTGCTATTTGTGACAACATGGATGGACCTTGAGGGTAATAGGCTAAGTGAAATAAGTCAGAGAAAGACAAGCATGGTCTGACTCACATGTGGAATCTAAAAAAGCTGAGCTCATAGCAACAAAAAACAGATTGGTGGTTCCCAGAGGTGGGGGGCAGGCAAACTGGGAAAAGGGGGTCAAAAGGTACAAACTTCCAGCTGTAAACTAAGTAAGTCCTGGGGATGTGATGCACAGCGTGGTGACTACAGTTAATAACACTGTATGGTCTATTTGAAAGTTGCTAAGAGAGTATTTCTTAGAAGTTCTCATCACAGGAAAAATTGTAACTATATGTGATGACGGATGCTAACTTGATTTATTGGGGTGGTCATTTCACAAAACATACATATATCAAATCATTATGTTGTATACCTTAAACTTGTGCAATGTTATATGTCAATTATCCCTCAATAAAACTGGAAAACAATAAAATAAAGAATAAAATGGGGAAATTTTTTAAATGAAACAGCAATAATTTGATGCACGCAAGTGTTTGTGTGGGTGTATGTTTTCAATCTTTTGGGCATCTACCTAAGACTGGAATTGCCGGGACTTCCCTGGTGGCGCAGTGGTTAAGAATCCACCTGCCAATGCAGGGGACACGGGTTCAAGCCCTGGTCCGGGAAGATCCCACATGCCACGGAGCAACTAAGCCCATGAGCCACAACTACTGAGCCCACGTGCCACAACTACTGAAGCCCGTGCGCCTAGAGCCCGTGCTCCACAACAGGAGAAGCCACCGCAATGAGAAGCCCGCACACCACAAGGAAGAGTAGCCCCCGCTCGCCACAACTCGAGAAAGCCCGCGTGCAGCAATGAAGACCCAACACAGCCAAAATTAAATAAATAAATTTATTTAAAAAAGAAAAAGACTGGAATTGCTGAGTCATTTGGTAATTTTATGTTTAGCTTTTTGAGAAACTCAAGCTGCTTTTCAAAGTGGCTGCACCGTTTCACGTTCCTACCAGCAGCGTATGAGGGTTCCACATCCCCACATCTCTACTCACACCCGCCCTTGTCCATCTTTGTTGCTATGGCCACCCTGGTGGTGGGAAGTGGTATCTCAACGTGGTTTTGATTTGTGCCCCTAATGGCTCATCCTCTTTATCTTTTTATCGTGTGCTCTTTGGCCCTTTGTGTACTGTTCTTGAAGAAGTACACAGATCCTTCACCCACTTTTAGTTAGGGTGTCTTTTTTCATTGAGCTGTATGGTCTCTGTATATTCTAGATACATGTCTCTTGTCAGATTATGATTTGCAAATATGCTGCCCCATTTTGTGGGTTGTCTATTTAGTTATTTATTTATTTTTGATAGTGTCTTTTGCAAGCGCAAAAGTTTATGGTTTTGATGAAGTCTAAGTTATCTATTTTTTCTTTTGTTGTTTGTGCTTTTTAAAAAGTAAAATTTTTTCTTAATTTTTCTTATCTTCAAATCTTTTTCTTTTTTTCTTGAACCTCATGTGTGTCGTGAGTTGCTTACTGTTTCTGCCCATCTTAATCACCAGTTTCATGTGCCACTGGAACTGTAGATTTTAATCAAACCATTAACTTCATCTTCAGTGAAAATAAACTGTTAGAGCTATTTCCTTCTTTGACAAGAGTCAAAGTTCCCAAGCCATGAGCAACTAGGGTCCCTGCAGCCTGGAAGCTGCTTCTGTGAGAAACTATGTCCTCCAGTCGGTGGCGTTTTCAGGAGGAGGGGTGTGTTTCCTGTGAAGCTCTTGTCAAGTTTCAGTCCAAATAGATCTGAAAGAGTTTGCAGATTGGGAAGGCGGAGGGCAGAGAGCTTCGTGGGACTTGCTGGTGCATTTGTTTTTCCTAATACTGGGCTTGCCAATCAAAGGAGTAAGTAAGCCCAGGCTCAACGCGGCATAGACTAAACAGCCAGGGGACGGGGTGGGAATTTGCTTACACAGGGATTTCCTGCATGGTTTGGAGGTCAGTGGCAGTGGAAAAACGTCAGTTGAGGGGCTTGACCTGTGACTCAACATGTGTTCTTGAACATAAAGCCCCACCTTTGCCTCTAAAACCCGTGAGCAGGACGAGGCAAAGGCTCTCCCTCAACTCCACCTGTAAGGGCAGCTCCCCTGCAGCACAAGCCCCTTCTTGGGACACGTCACGCAGGTCTCCTGCAGAGCAATGAAACTAGGTCACGTTTTCCAAAACTGACTGATGTGCAGCAGAACGACTTAACTGGCATCCTGAATATTGTCAGCGAACATTACCAGCGCTCCAAACTTCATCCCCCCAGCGCTAAAGCAAACCGCCACAGGTAATAGTCCAAAATCACCAAAGTTTTCTCTGTTTAAAGGATATAAAACATTGGAGTGGGGTGGGGGGGTGTGGACACTGAAAATTAAGGTTCTGACTTTGAAAGATCTGGAATAAATGGAGAGTTCCACTTAGCAGAAGTGACTCCCAAGAGAAATTAATTAGAATATAAAATCATACTTCAGTAATACTAGAATCAAGGACAGTGATGTTTAAATAATCCTGGGGATTTTTAAGTATTATGAAACCCATATGCCACCATAAGATAAACAGAAGCTTCCACAAGGGAAAATAAAAGTTTGATTATGTGGCAATAATAATGAATCACAAAAGGAGTGAGGGAAAACCCACCACGTGGTAGGGAGCCGGCCAGCACCTCCCACCCCGCTCCCGGGTTCAAACTTTCCACCTGGTCAAACGACGTGTCTTTAAAACATCTTCTTCCGGAAATCCTCTCCCAACCCTTCCCTGTGGAGGGAGTTATTTCCTCTCTGACCTGGGAGCATCCCAGCACGCCCATGACCCACCAGGGAGTGACGATGGGCATCACGCCTGCCGCCCTGCAGGACGCGGAGCTCCTGAAAGGTGGCGTCGGCGACTTGCTGGTCTCTATTCCAACCACCCAGCAAGGAACCTAGTAAACCATCGCTACTCAATGAATAAATAAATAAATGCACTTCACTGAAATACACAAATGCAGCTACCACCACGAATATTATCACATTGTCCCTTAACCAATCTAGAAAATCCAGCACTGCGTCACATGTGACTGAAATCCAGTACATACAGGAAGCAACCTCTCTCATTGTAGAGGTTAGTAAAACCGTTCTATGTTGAACTAATCAGAAAGAAACAAATATAGTAACGTGAATGCATCATAGAATTTAATGTAAAAGATTAAAGAATTCTTTTTAAAATCCAAACATTGTTATGATATATATGAGTACATAGCATTGCTTACCAAATACAAGTTCTGCAGGGTCTGTGCTGAGTGATTTATATGTAAGTCCATTTGTATGGAAGAGCTGGGAAAAAATGCATTTTTTTTCCTACATCGCCTTATGATACCAATCTGCTGAGCAAACAGTTTTCTAGTGAGTAATTCAGAGGCAAATTTCAATCTGGTTCTTATAAAATTATCATGAATTAAGGTGGACTAAATTAACTATTTAGTACTATTTAGCAAATATTAGAAAGAGCGGTTTTGTTGGAAATAACTAGTGACAGGAAGTAATTTGATTGACAGATAATTCTTAGTATACTTTTGTGTATTGATTTGTTTTACTTTTTTATTTTTGGTTTGTTTAATTTTGAAAAGAGACAAACACATACATTTAACTTACATCTTTTAACTTTTTAAACAATATATAACCTTCTTTGGAAAGAAAACTATTTTAACTTATCTATCTCTAGACCCATAAATTTTCAATTCCAATGAATTCAACTTAGCTTGATTTGCTCTGAACAACTATTTTTAATCACTACATTAAAAACTATGGACAGCTGATGTAGTGTAACTTTTTTAAAAATGGAGTCCAGTAAAAAAATAAAAGTTAACTTCTGAAGCTCTGATATATCACGCTCGGATCTCATCACGTTTATGTCTATCATTCAGTCGATCATGTAAGGGAACCTAAAAGCTTTGGATTTGAGGCCAGGTCGTTCCCTTACTGGTGGTGTGTTTTGCTGTAAGTTTTTCTCTTGGAGCTTTAGGTCCTAATCTGGAAAATGCCCAGTGTCATCCCCACCAGCATCACACATGCCTGGCATGCTGTAGCAAGAAGTATTGTTTCCAGTAATGCGCTAAGTACCCTGTGTTCCCCTCACCAGCCTGACCATAAGAATCGCTTGGACACTTATTAAAAACATAACAAAGAGCCCACAGCTATCCCCCAACCCACGAGTCAGGATTTCCAGGGACGAGCCCTCAAGTCTCTCTATTTAACAACCCCACCCCCACCCACCCCCACCGCCGAGTGGTCCCTAGGGTGGGAGTTGGGGAAACTGTGCTCAAGGATCCAAAAGAGGATGTTTCTGCCCAAGGAGTTCCCCTGGATGGGGGGCAGCGGTGGTACAAGGTGGACCAGAGAGCCCGGGGACACTTGTGGTCTAAGTGGCACAATCACCATCACCACAGAAGCCCCGACCCCAGGCAGCAGTGGGCGGGGGCCCAGCCGTCAAGACACGGCTCAGGCAGCATCTCATCACCTGGAATCTCTTGTCGTTTCAGCCTGACTCATTTCACGCTCCAGGCTCTTCTCTTGGCCAGAAACACCCTTTCTTAGGCTCCTCCGTAGAAGCACCGTGACCTTCAAAATGCACCTCAAATGTCACCCCCTCCGGCAGGCGTCCTGACCCTCCTGTTGGATGCTGCTCGTGGCCTGATCGTCTGCATCGTTAGGACCTTTTTTCTCCAGCCCCACTGCCCTCTGAGGGCGCGGACTGTCCTCCCCTTGATGACCGTGTCTCCCCAGAGGACCTGGCGCAAATAAGCAGGAGAGAGAGGAGAGAGCAGGTGCCGGCTGAGTTACCAACACCCTGGAGTCCAGGGGATGGTCACAGCACTCCCCTGAATAAAAGGTCCATGAATGTGTTGAAATGGGATTTGTCTCCACACAAAACCTGCCCCTTCCCAGCAGGCCCGACCAACCCAGTCTGGGTCAGCTCATAGGCCGGAGTGAAGACGCTTCCCCTCTGTGAAGGGGTGACTGGCTACATCTTTGCTGTGTGGGGAGAAACAGCTGGAAACATCCCCGAGGTTGTCGAATTCCCTCGTGTTGCAGGGAACTGCCTAGAGTTTCGGCCTCTGTGTTTTTGACGACCAGCCCACAAAGCACATCCGAGGGGCTGGTGGAGACCTTAAGCCCAGACGGGATTCCCGAGCACTTTACTATTTGAAAAGTGAAACTGGACGGCCACGGACCAGGCGGTTCCGGGCAGCCTGTGCTGGGATACAGGGCAGAAGCCCTCAAACCTAACTGTGTTCACTGCCCGTGAAAACTGGAGCAAAATTGAAGTCTCAGGAGTATGAAAGAATGTGCATTACATCAGCTAAAAAACCTATGGCTTTCTTGTTTGTTTCCACCCACCTGCAAGGGGCCTTTGAAATGAAGCTGGAATAGTCAAGCCTAAAGTTTAGAAGAAAATAAAAATACCGCTATTTTAAGATTTATAAACCACTCAAATAAAAACTGAGATCAGAGCCTCAGATGCAGGGCACAGACCCTCGGCAATCAGAGCTCTCCCACTGCTCTGCGTCTGTCCAGCAGCCTGAGTCACGGCCCTGGGCTCCTCGAATGCCAACCCACGTCCCGATCCTCCCGGCCTGCCCTGCGTGTACCTCTCTCCTTGTCTCCACAAGACTTCTGTTTTACCTCCCATCATTCCTCCTGAATCTTCTTGTGGAAATCAGAATTGCTTCTCTGGTCTTTCCAGTAAAGCTTCTAAATGCTGCTGTGCATCTTACTTGGTGCGAACCTCGGGCAGTGGCCTAATTGCTCAGTTCTTTTACCTGCACCTCCCACTTCTTTTTAGGGACTGTATTTGTATTTAGATGCTACTTCATGTAAGTTTGCTTTGTCCTTGCAACTTTACTTAGTGCTGATTAAACTTGGAGTAAATAACAGCTTCGGGGCTGGTACAGACCCTCAAACACCCAGGCTGCATGCCCACAGGCCAACGTATAACCTACACATAGATCTCCTCGGTTGGATCTATATTTAAAAACAAGATGACATCCATAAGAAATCATTTTCTTCTGAAGCCTTGCCTTAGCAGGGACTCACGTTCAAAAGTTTATTCATCAAAAGTTTTCCTCCATGTGAGAATTATCCTGGGATTTTGCAATGGATGAAAGATTTTGTAGGTTAGTAACATGCGTAACCGAAAGCAACCGTAAAAGCCTAGAATTAGGCAAGAATGTCCACTGGAACGCTGACCGTGTATATGCTTCCCCACAAATCCTTCAGATGAAACGTCATACCTGAAGACCTTAAGGCAATTAGTAAGGGAGATTATTTCTGCCTTACATGGTGCTGAGGGATAGAGCTTAGCCCCTTTGAGAAGGGTCTTATTCAGACCCCCAGAGCACAAATGTCTGTCAATAACAGACTCTCAGGAGGGATGGAAGCGGCGGGAAATACAGAATGAATTCCACGTAAATCCCAATTAAAACATCGTCTTGAAAATGAGTGAACTTTAAACTAATTCATTTAAAAATAATGGGAACCGTGGAGATCAATTTCTCTCGAATCCCATGAAAACCAAAGACCTTCAAATCTGTGCAGTGTCATTGCTTTTTATGCTGACAAGTATGAAAACAGGTGTGTTGTAGCTTCACTTTGCTCAAGGCCTCACTCGCAGTCTACTCCGTGTGGCAGAGAGAGAGAGAGGGAGGGAGGGAGGGAGGGAGGGAGGAAGGAAGGAAGGAAGGAAGGAAGGAAGGAAGGAAGGAAGGAAGGGAGGGGGGGAGGGAGGGAGGGAGGAGGGGGAGAAGAAACAGAGAGAGAAAGAGGAAGGAAGGAAGGGAGGGAGGGAGGGAGGAAGGAAGGGAGGGAGGGAGGGAGGGAGGGAGAGAGGGAGGAAGGGAGGGAGGAGGGGGAGAAGAAACAGAGAGAGAAAGAGGAAGGAAGGAAGGGAGGGAGGGAGGGAGGGAAAGAAGGAGGGGGAGAAGAAACAGAGAGAGGAAAATGAAGGAAGGAAGGGTGGACTTTGGGTTGATACCACGTAGGACAGATTTCCAGCAATATGTAAAAAAAGAACAGCCCACATTCAAAGGACAATAAATTTTAAAATTCTATTCCAATTCTTCTGTTTATCTACCGATAGGTGTCCATTCAGAGAACCACTTTAAGGAATAACACTGACACCTGCTGAAAACTTACAAGACCCTGCATACGTCCGTTAACATAAGCCTCACGACAACATCTCGTGGCTGTGTTTCATTATTGTGACCACTCTATACATGAGATAACTGAAACTCCAAGATGCTCAGTAGCTGAGCCAAGGCGCCCAGCTAGAAAGCAGCAAAACTTGAGTTACTCAGATGATATGGCTCTGGAGCCCATACTCTTAAATACTACACAACCATTTTGAGAAATTACATCATGGGCTGAACAAAAGCGGGATGTACGAGCAGGCGGGAGGACCTCCCGGGCTTACCCCAGTCCAGTGTCTCTGGATGACAGGGACAAAAAAAAAAAAGGCAGCCATGACCCTGTATCACTGGTCTCACATATCACAGCCGTGGAACTTGAAAAATAAAGCCTAGAACAGTGAGTAAAGAATGATTCGAAAATATCTGTACTTTAACTGATCAAACATACATTGTTGGCTTGCGCTTGTGCAGACAAGGTGGTCAGACGCTTGGGACCACTAAGTCCTTCCTTTTGCCATTGTCTGTATGATGTCATCTATATTCTTCTCAGGTAATTCTATTCTCTTTAAAGCAAGATAAACACAAGCAACTTTTTTTTTTTTTCGGTATGCGGGCCTCTCACTGTTGTGGCCTCTCCCGTTGCGGAGCACAGGCTCCGGACGCACAGGCTCAGCAGCCATGGCTCACGGGCCCAGCCGCTCCACGGCATGTGGGATCCTCCCGGACCGGGGCACGAACCCGTGTCCCCTGCATCAGCAGGCGGACTCTCAACCACTGCGCCACCAGGGAAGCCCAAAGCAACTTTTTTTTATTGCTGACAGGCAACCCTATCCATTGACTCATCCACTCAGAAATATATATCAAGCCCCTGAAATTTTCAAAACTGGAAATGCACGTGAGACCCACGCGGGGTTGGCCTGCACAGCAAGATGAGCCACACCTTACACGATTTTCAGATATGACAGAAAACACCAGGCCTTGTAGCTTTACTCGTTTAAAAGTAAGGAGACTTAAAAAGTATATGAAGTTAGCAGATTGATAATTATCTGAAAAATGTAACTTGTAAATTTACCTGCCATGTGATTTTTAGAAATAAACCAAGGTATCTGGACTCTGGGCCAAACAGCAATTGACCTTGAATCTACGAGCTTCACAGATTAACATTACTTCCATGTCAGTGTTCATAGAACTTTTCCTCTTTTATAATAAAGTTCCTTTTGCCTGCTTTTAATTTTCTAGAAATCAGAGCTCTCCTAATGTCCTTCAAATCCATGATAATTTTCTATAGCAATTACTGTAAAATTTCAACAAGGAGGCTCCCACACTAGGTACCAGGAGGTGAAAACGCTGGCCCCTCTGCACTTCTGTTCTAACGCATTACTACCACCCTAAGTATCACAGTTGACGCTCTGAGCTATGTACCAGCATCATATGAGCCCTTCAACACATCCCACTTGTAAGATTTCTGTTCCTTAGTTAAGCAGACCCTCCCCACTATGTGTAGAGATGTCTCTGGGACCAGAAGCCTCTCTGACCGGGGTCGTCACAGGACTGCAGATATTTTCACTTTGAAAGTTGACACAAGTTACTACTTTTACAACCAAATGCCCCGTGCTTCGGGGTCTCAGGGCGCAGCTGCAGTGAGATTTTGTCACCAGTGCTAACGGCACAGAAAGCTTACAGTCTCTGGCTGCTGTGCGGGATGACCTCACAGAGGCGTTGATGGGGTTCCGTGGACCAGCAGGACAACACATGGGACTGCAGAGTTCTGGGGACAAACTCACTTGTCGATTTATCGTTAGTGAATCCCCCTCAACGGCATAGAAATGACAGAGCAGAGTCCCTACCTCAGCAAACTTCCCACGTCCCTCCCGACCTCAGTCCTAGGAGGCGGAAGTGGGGAGGCTCTGTGAGCCTTGAGTCAGGTGGTCCCAGCACCCAGACCTCTCAGGCAACTGCCCTTTGATACAGCCAGGTCTGCGGGCGCCCAGCTATGACGTGTTCACATCACTTTGCTCAGCCTCCCAGGGTCCTAGGGTCACTGCCCTCACTGATCTGTGCAAGGAAGCTCTGTACCAATCAGACTGCAGGACGTTTGATCCAGAAGTGACCTGAGAGCGTCCCTCCCAACCTCCTCCACTGATCAGTGGCCGATCTGGCGCTGGCTCTGCCTCGGCGCCCCACACCCCCACCTGGGGCTGCACAGCCTCCTCTGAGACAGCCACCTCTGCTTCCTTCTGATGCGGCTCAGTCTGCATCGCTGCATCATTTCCCAACGCTGCATGTTCCCAGGACGAGGCACAGATGTGGACGCACTTCCCTGCGATGTCCCTAGAACAGGTTCCCCATCACTGGGGAAATTTAGAAACCAGCCTCCTGCTACAACCCAGGCCTGGCGCGATGGTGCTTGGCTTCCAGGGGCAAGCCCAGGAGGAGGGCTCTGAGTGCCCTCCGGGCTGTGGCTCCCGGAACCAGGTGTCCAGATGGCGGTCCTGCAACCTGGGGCATTCTGTCCTCATCCAGATTGAGGCCTGCTTGGAATCCCACTGAGTCTGAATTTCCAAACTTCTAGCATGCTGACCCTAAATGCACAAGCATCTCTTTTGGGCACGAGGATGAACAAAAATAAGACACGTTAACCACAGAGTGCACGAAAAAGGCAAACTTTAAGCCTGAAGACAGCGTGCGTGTGGGTTCTGCCTGAACTTTATCGTCACGTCTCTAATTCACATCTTAATCGAGTTTCAAGTCCAAGCCTTTGTAGGTTCAGCTCATTCCTGCTTAAGTAGCTGATGATGAACCATCTGGGGCACCTGCCAACTTGAACGCAGTGGTCCGCGCCTGCAGAGAGTCTGAGCGCCACGTCCTGGAAAGAAAAGGTTCTGGGAACTAAGTGATCCCAGGAAGGGAGGGGCCGCGGGGGGCGCTGGTTTCCAGTCCCCGGAACCCCAGCTCACACCGGGATGTCAGCATAATCTCTATCACACTTTTCTTCTCGGCTGTGTAAACAGAGGTGATCGCATTAACCTTTTCAACACAAGAAGTAGAAACGCTCATTCCATATATAGAAGGAAAATGGAGCAAAGAGAAAATGAGCAATTATCCTGAGGTCAAAGAAGAGCTTTACCTCGGATTTTAGAAAAAGATTCTTCCTTTCAAGTGGCCTCACAGGGCAGACACGGGGGATGAGAAAGTACCAAACAGGGGCAAGTTTGAGGTAACAACGTAGAGTCTTGCTGACTAATATAGATGCCAAACGCACGTTGCTGTTTTAATTGGAAACAGCCCAGATGTCCTTTAATGGGGTACAAGAGACCACATGGTGGCACCTCCGTACCGTGGAACACTACTCAGCAATAGAGAGGAACAAAGCATTGATACAGTTAACAGTTCGGATGGGTCTCAAAGGAAATATGTTCAGTGAGAATAGTCTCAGAAGATCACATATTGTGTGATTCCATGCATATAGCACCTTGAAATAACAAAATTACAGACATGGAGAGCAAGTCTGTGTCGTAGGAGTCCGGGACGGGTGGCTGGGAGTTGGCTGTGTCTCTGAAGAGCAGCACAAAGGTCCTGGGGCAGAACCGCTCTGCTCTGTGTCCTGACTGTGTCTCAGGACCCTGCACTCATGGTGGGGCTCAGTGCACACCCAGCACAGAGCAGGTAGAGCAGGTGACAGCGGGCGAGAACCGGGGTTGCACCAGAGTCCGTTTCCTGGCTGGGGTGTTGTGCTGTGGTCTTGTAGGATGTCCCCCGCCCCATACCCAGGGGAACTGGGGGGAAGGTGCCTGGATCTCTCCACATTATTTCTTACAACTGCATGTAAATCTACAATTATCTCAAAATAAAAAGTTTTAAAATACACTGGATTTATTTAAGGAGAAAACCTTAAACGCAGAAAGGAAGATGGCAGGACCCAAGACAGCGCCTGAAGCCCTGGCTCAGTCGGCCTCTCTGGGTGAGGCCAAGGTGGGGTACCCCCGGCCTGTGTCCCCCGTGGAGAGTCCATCGCAGCCCTGGCTGGACGCTGGGCTCGGGGCACAGCTTTTAGAAGTGCTCATGCCCGGGTCTCACCCGCAGAAACGTCACTCATGGAGAGTGGGCCCGGGCACCCAGGTTTCTGAAGCCGCTCAGCAGTGCTGATGTGCTGCTGGGATGGGACCGGGTGCCGCCGGTCCTCACTTGCCCCTGCCCGACGGTTCTCAGACCGGTGAGTTCGAGGAGAAACTGACAAGCAGAGGAAGAGCTCGCTCCGCGGTCCCGCAGCCGTCAGATCCTCCTGTCGTGCGTCCAGCCGCCTGGGGTGGGCAGGTGGTCACCGTCCAGGCCGGGGCCTCTCCTGCGCTGTCAGCAGCACACTTGGAATTTTGATTTCCACCCAAGCATCTCCTGGGCCTTATCTCCCACTTGGTTCCAAACACAGAAGGGGGGAAAGTGCTATTCTTTGACCCTCCCCAAAACCTGAATAGTTAAAGCCCAGTCGAGAAGAATACATTCAGTACCTGACTCGTGGAGGTTGGCTTTACGAGACTGCACGGCCATAGCAAGGGTTACATCATCTTATAATAGTTTGAAATAGAAATCCTGGACAGGTCCAACTGAAATAAATAAAAGTTCATTTTGGAACTTGCCAGCTCTCCACCGCTTGAAGTTAAGACGCCTGGAGTAACAAAGCTAACATCAAGCCCTCTTTACGCTTTTAAGTTCCTACAAGGATTGCCATTGCACAAAATAGACTAGGGTTTTTAAAGCTAAGGGAAGAAATTAAGTTATTACACCTGAAACCTGTTCCTTTAACCCTCAGACCGAGAGCCTTCAGCCCCGAGCTGAGTGCATGGCCATGGCCCCAGAGGCCGTGGGCCCTGGACTGTCTGTGGGCTCACACACAGCCAGTGACCGGGGTCAGATACACCTCTTTCCAGACCCTGCTTTTCGACTCCTTTTCTAGGCTCCTTCACGTGACCTTGGTAAAGTTACTTCCTTTTCCGGTTTTTAGAGTCCTTTTCAGTCCATCGGAAACCACCGTTCTCATCACCACTTAGTAGAGCTCATGAAGAACCAAAGTCGCTGCGTGAAATAGGCACTTGGCTTCTTGTCTCAAGTGCAGGCGCAGGAACAGACGCCGGCTAAAATCAGCTCAGGTACACAACCGTTTGTTTTGTGGATACAAATCCCATAATATGAGGGGAACAAAACGGAAGTAACAGGTCAGGAGACCACCGAGACCTCAGCCCATGGAGTTAGGGGTTGGGGGCCACCAAACGCATCTGCTCTTAGTCAAGAATTCAACACACCCTCGGGTTTAGAACCAATGGAGAGAGATGCAGGTGTAAACAACTACTTTTATGTTGGTAGAAGCTGGACCAGAAAGCATTGCTTGCATGAGGGGACAAACAGCCTTGTACACAATAATCATTAATTGTTAAAGCAGTTTACTTTTGCAGTTATAAACAGGCATTCGTGCTTTACTGAGCCCTACAGTTCCAACCTCTAAAGGATGTTGTAAGGATGCTGGTTTACTCCGAGTTACATCTTCGAACGGCACTTTTACCTGAGAGTGAATATTCAGACACTGACAATAAACATGAATGCCTCGTAAGTATTACAGACCTTGTCAAGCCTCTAGGTGTGATGATCACCTGTATCACTGACCACACAGAAGGTCAGAAATGATACAAGATGTGCATTTTCTGTTTTGTCTTCTAAAGGCTGGGACTGAAGCCAAGGTTAAAGACAGATTTTCTCTGGATCTTGAGGCCTGCTCTGAGCTTCAGTGCCTCCCTAAATAAAGAGAGATCGAAGGTAGAAGATGGACGGTTGGATGGACAAATAGAAAGCCAGTTTAGCATGTAGAGCTTCCTCTGGAACCATCATTTCACCATGGCTTATAAACAGAAGGTAAGCAGGGTCAAGGGAAAAATGTCAAGTCCATCAAATTCTGGTTCACTGATATTCAATAATTCTTGCAAAATATCGGAAAGCAAGATAATTATATAAAAGCTAAAATTAGAGATTTTATGGTCAACTACGAACTTCAGTGATTCTTATTTCCCTTCACTGTAATAAAAAAAAAATTGGTTGTATAAGTGCACACCAGGGTTTGGTTATAAGATTTTAAATCTTCCCCACTTGGAAGCACTTCACAACAATCTTTTAAAAAATATGACTAATATGCTTTGCTCGAAACTCTTGGCGCTGTTTCCTGGAGAAAGATTCCACTATTTCGTCTCGCACGTTAAGAGGCGGCCACGCTGAGAGCGCCGCTGAGCAGCACCGAGGGCCGAGGCATCCGCTCTCCTCGCAGCGTTGGTCTTCATCCACGTTGCTACAGATTTGAAAGGCAGAAGGGTCTCAATGCAGACAATTGTTTTGATTTGCTTTATTTCAAGTCACAAAAATGGGCGTTTTGAAATTCCTCCCCTCTAATTAAATGCTCTGTGCATTTTTTTTTTTTGCGGTACGCGGGCCTCTCTCTGCTGTGGCCTCTCCCGTTGCGGAGCACAGGCTCCGGACGCGCAGGCTCAGCGGCCATGGTTCACGGGCCCAGCCGCTCCGCGGTATGTGGGATTTTCCCGGACCGGGGCACGAACCCGCGTCCCCCGCATCGGCAGGCGGACCCCCAACCACTGCGCCACCAGGGAAGCCCTCTCTGTGCATTTTTAATGCATCGCACCCTCTGGCACCCCAACCCCTTCTCTATCAAGGGCCCTGAATCTTGACTCAGCCCCACGAGTCCCTCTGTCTTAACACCTAACAGACGATATCCCAATTCTCTGTTTCCTTGCCTGTTTCCACCATTTTATGCAGGCTTTTAACTAGTTTCTCATGATTATCCAAGTAATACTTGTTCAGATAAATTTTGGAATATTTAGGAAAGCATAAGTTTTGTACCCATAGCACTCACCAAATTACACTAGCATGAATTAATGAAGGAAGAAAGGAAGGAAATATTTAGTTCTAGAGTAGCGTGCTTGTAGAAGGTGTGGGTAATGGAGACTAGGCTGGAATTGCAGGTGGGCTGATTGTATAGAGAGCTTTCAGATCCATGGTAAGGTGTCTGCTCTTCCCTGTGTAGCAATGGAAATCATGCTTCAACCTGCACTTTAGAAAGAATGGTGGTGACATAAAGACTATGGATTGGGAAAGGGGAGACTGAAGATTGTGATTCTATCAGGTCCAGTAAAAATTCAGACTAAGGAAGCAATATTGTAGATTAAAGATAGGATATAAGGTTGCTGAATGGAGCTGATAAAGATCAAGAAACTGGATAGTCTGGGATTAGCAGATGCAAACTATTATATACAAGGTGAATAAACAACAAGGTCCTACTGTAGAGCACAGGGAACTACATTCAATATCCTGTGATAAACCATAATGAAAAAGAATATCTATATGTGTGTGTGTGTGTGTATATATGTATATATATAACTGAATCGCTTTGCTGTATAGCAGAAATTAACACAACATATTGTAAATCAACTCGACTTCAATAAAATTTAAATAAATAAAGAGAAATTGGCTAGTTCTGCAAATGACAGGGAAGAGGTGACTATGATCAGAGGGTTTCTCCCCTCGCTGGTGGTGGCGTGAATCAAGCCCCGAGGGCGGGAGAGGAAGCTGTCCCTGAGGAAGACTAGATGCGGGGTGGACACACACACACACACACACACACACACACACACACACACACACACAGAGATTCCACAGGATTTAAGCTCAAACACCTCCTGGGGCTGCACGTGAAGCCCCGTGAGTCATCTGCAGAGAACAGACCAAGAGGAGGTGGAAGTGAATATTCCCCGAGAAGAAACTGCGTTACAAAAGGAGAATGCAAAGACACAGCCTGGGGATGCCGGTGTTTCAGAGCAGCTTACGAAGGGGCCCTGGCTGAAACACATACAAGGAGTGGCTGGAAACGGAGAAGAATCGAGAAAACGTGGTACCGCAGGACCCAAGGGCAGAGAGAGCTCAAGAGGGGCAGCACCTTCAAACCCTGCAAGGAGAGAATGCGGACACTGACCCGGAGAGCTCTCTGACATACCTAAGTGCTAAAAGTAATGTCCATGATGATGAGATAAAGGATGAAAGTGGGCAAAAAGAAATTCATATTAACATATTAACAAGGTTGTTTGCCCACAGAAGAGCTTGATGTTTTCACTGACCACATAACATACAGAAATCACGTGGTTCCTCCAGGGCCTCTGTTTACTGTCTGTAAAGTGAATTAATTCAGTCGAGTAATCAATCATTTGACTGTCGTGTCTACCGCTCCATGCCTGTGTACATCCCATTAAACAAAGTTGTAAACAAACTTGCTCTCATGACTTTAAACGCAAATGTTCGAGATGTGTAACTGTCTGCTCTGATGCCTTCATAACTTTATTCTGTAGCGCCGAGAAGATTGTTAGTCACTAATTTTCTTATGGACATTCCCAGGTCTCAAGCAACGGTCAAATCAAAGTCTAAAAAGCTTAAAAACCCTAGTAAGATGCATGCGAGCTTCTAAAATTTGTGAGATGCTTACACGTGTCGTTTTAAAGCCTCATCCTTAAATCACAAAAGTATTTTTTCAGAGGAGGGTGTGGTGTGATATTTATTCACCATATTTAGGTATGGTTTCTTCCAACAAAGAGCAGAAATGTGTCCTAAAGGCCCAATTATAGTAGGTAAATATTTCCATCAAGAACATCTGGCTTTTTGCAAAAACTTAGGTGGTTTCACGACCGTTCCTCTCTTCTCCTGCCGTGCTTCGTGCTTGGATGGTACAAATCTGCTCCACTCGGGCTGCAGAACGTTTTTTCCTTCCGCCTGAAAAACAATTCCTTTCGACTTGTTTTCTCTCATTACTATTCTGGTTCTGATCCAGGCTGAGTGGCAGGGCCAGCCTCGAGGCTTAGCGCTTCATTTTCCCGTCCTGTGTATTCATCTGTACATTTCCCTCATTCTCTAAGTTTTATTTTATGCGTGAATAGTTTGAGTGTAATATATCGATTAACATCGATTATTTCCCAGCCCTGGTTCTGTCTTGTGACTCCAGGTAGTTTGTGTCTGTGAGGCTTACTCTGGGGTTGAGATGGCAGATAAAGCACAAGTTGAAGTCCCCCGCTCCTCTCTGAACAGATGGAAATGCCGGGTCGAATACGAAGTGTTGAGAGCCAATCTCTAGAGCACGGAACGAAGCATTAAAGGAAGAGGAACGCACAGCAGTGAGCAGGATTTGCGACTCAGTGCACGGGGGATCACAGGCGCTGGGGTTTTGACAATGGCTCAAGCAACAGGAGTCGAAATAGCAGTCGAAATAGCATAAAGGATGCAAGGATGGTTCAACACACAAAAATCAATTAATGTGCTATACCACATTAACAGAATAAAGGATACAAATCACACAATCTTTTCTATAAAAGAAAAAAGGGATTTGATGAAATTCAACACCCTTTCATGAATAAAAACTCTCAAAAACTAGGAATAGAAGAAAAGTACCTTAACATAATGAAGATCATAAATGAAAAGCTCACAACTAACATCACACTCAACAGTGAAAAACCATAAGCTTTTCCCCTATGATCAGGAATGAGGCAAGGATGCCCAATCTCAACACTTCTATTCAACAAAATACTGGTGGTTCCAGCCAGAGCAGTTAGAAAAAGATATAAAAGCCATCCAAGTTGGAAAGGAAGAAGTAAAACTGTCCCTCTTTGTAAATAACATTACCCCATATACAGAAAACTTTAAAGACACCACTAAAAAATCTGTTAGTACTATTACATAAATTCTGTAAAGTTGCAGGATAGAAAATCAGTATTCAAAAATCAGTTCTATTTCAATATACTAAAAACAAACTTTCTGAAAAGGAAATTATAAAAGCAATCCCATTTATAATAGCACCAAAAAGAATAAGATACTTAGGTATACAGTAAACTAAGGAGGTGAAAGACTTGTATATTGAAAACTACAGAACATTGATGAAAAAAATTAAAGACACAAACACATGGAAATACATCTTGTGTTTGTGGACTGGAAAACAATATTGTCGAAATGGCCACACTATACAAAGCTATCCACAGATTCAATTCAATTGCTGTCAAAATCCCAATGCATTTTTTACAGAAATAAATTGTACAATTCATGTGGAACCAGAAAGGATCATGAATAGACAAATCAATCCTAAGAAAGAAGAACAAAGCTGGGGGCATCACACTTCCTGATTTCAAAGCATATAACAAAGCTACAGTAATCAAAACAGTTTGGTACTGGCAAAAAACAGATATATCGATTGATGGAACAGAATAGACAGCCCAGAAATAAGTCCATACATATAAGGTCAACTGATCTTCAACAAAGGTACCAAAAATACTCAAGGGAGAAAGGCCTGTCCCTAGCGCTGGGTAAACTAGATATCCACATGCGACAGAATCAAATTGTACTTTTATCTTACGACACACACAAAATCAACTCAAAATAGATTAAAAACTTAAACTTTAGACCTGAAACTGTGGAACTTCTAGAAGAAAACATAGAGAGAAGTCTTTATGACACTGGTCTTGGCAATGATTTCTTGGATATGACATAAAAGCAAAGGCAATAAAAACAAAAATACACAAATGAGACTATGTCAAACTAAAAAGCTTCTACACAGTAAAGGAAAACAACAGAATGAAAAGGCAACCTCCAGAATGGGGGAACTATTTCCAAACCATATAACTGATAAGGGGTTAATATCCAGAATATATAAGGAACTCCTACAACTCAACAGCTAAAAAACAAATAACTGGTTTTAAAAATGGGCTAAGGCATAAAAGGAACGAAAATGGGTCATCTGTAGAGACGTGGATGGATCTAGAGACTATCATACAGAGTGAAGTAAGTCAGAAAGAGAAAAACAAATATCGTATATTAACGCATATATGTGGAACCTAGAAAAAACCGTTTGCAGGGCAGAAATAGAGACACAGATGTAGAGAACAAACGTATGGACACCAAGGGGGGAAAGCGGCAGGGGTGTGGGGTGGTATGTGATGAATTGGGAGATTGGGATTGACTTGTATACACTGATGTGTATAAAATGGATGACTAATAAGAGCCTGCTTATAAAAAAATAAATAAAATTCAAAAATAAATAAATAAATACATAAATGAGCTAAGGACTTGAATAGACATGTCTTAAAAGAAAACATACAAACGGCCAACAGGTATATGAAAAGTGCTGCATGTCACTAAACATCAAGGAAACGCAAAGGAGACACCAGATATCAGAGCCACAAGGAGAGACCATCTCCACACCTTCAGGATGGTTATTATCAAAGAACAAAAGCCAACAAGCTTTGGCGAGGATGCGGAGGAACTGAGACCCTCGCGCACTGTTGGTGGGAGTGCAAAATGGTGCAGCCACTGTGGAGTACAGTATGGAGGCTCCTCAATAATTAAGAGCAGAACAATCATATGGTCCAGCAGTCCCACTTCCAGGTATTTACCCAAAAGAGTTGAAACCAGGATCTTAGACAGATATTGGTACCCCATGTTCATTGAAGCACTTCACAATAGCCAAGATGCGGGAACAACCTGAGTGTCCATCAAGAGATGATGGATAAATAAAAGTGGTCCATACACACAATGAAATACTGTTCATTAAAAGGAAGACAATCCTGACACAGGCTACAGCACGGATGGACCTTGAGAGCGTCACACTCAATGAGAAAACCAGTCACAAAGACAAATATGCATGATTCCACTTATATGGTGTATCTAATATAGTCAAATTCATAGAAGCAAATTACGGGATGGTGGTTTCCAGGACTGGGGAAAGGGAAATGGAGCACAGTTTCAGTTCAGCCGATGAATGAACTGTAGAGAGACGCCTACAGTCAACAACGTTGTGTGCATTCCGAACTCTGCTGAAAGGGCAGATCTCGTGTTAAGTGTTCTTACCACAGTAAAATGTACTTTTAATTGGGTAACGGTGATACCCCAGTGTGTACGTTTACCGTGCCTCCGAAGAAGGACTAGGGCCTACATTTTCTGACAAAGACCACCCAGCTCTTCGGCAGAGCCCCCCCTCCTCCCAACCAACATTTCACTGCCAGGTCCTCACGAAGAGAAGTTAGAGTAGCCTTATGGAAGGAGAGTGGTAACAGCTACCTTCATACAGAAGAGTGACCAAAAAGTCAGGACAGAGCTACCAAATGTCATGGCAACTATGTAACATGTATCAGAAAAAGTGAATTTACTTTTAAAAAGAAAGACTTTACCAACCAAAAGATAAAAATTCCAAACACACACACAGACACACACGCACGTGCCAAGTAAACAAGAAAATTATGCACAACTGCTTATATAAGGCAAAGTAATCAGGTGACTGACTCAATAAAACAACGTAAAAATCAGGAGATAAAATTGAATGAATAGCACTGTGCCTGGTCCTTAGAAAATAAATAAATATTTGTTGAATAAATGTTTGCATTTCAGATCTAATGAAACATATTAAGAGCTAAAAGAAACCCTTGTATAATGAGAATATATACGAGAAACACCAGTGTGTAAATTAGACATCACTGAAAGCTGAATTACGTACACATAGAGGAAATGCTCAAAGCGATACCAGTGAATGGGTATGACAATCACAAGGTGAGGCCTCACTTTCCCAGAAATGACTCTCTGTGTCATTAGCACTTTTCCATATTTTAATTAAATATACACGTCAAAGAAATTCATGAAGGAATACCATTGAAATAAAAAGTAAGAAAAAATACTGAGTAGATATTGAAAAGAATCAGAAAGAGTCTCTGCAGCTAGATTAAATAGTAGCCTGTATGTAGCTGGAATTAGAAGATAAATCAGAGCGCCTGTTCCAGGATGTACTGTAGTTATGAGATGAGGAATACAAATTAGAGATTGAGAGGTATATGGAAAAAGAAACTCCTTTCCAGAAGGATTTCCATGGGGGCAGAATAGAGAGAAGGGCAGAGAAGCAACACTCAGAGGTAGCGGGTGAGAATGTGAAAGAATGAGGGAAGAAACCCTGTCCAGGACCGCAGAGATGATTCCCTTTAAATCCACATACAGACACAACCCAGTGGAGCTGAAGACATCACGGTAAAGAGAAAATTATTGGAGCTTCGGAGAGAAAAGACAGACAACACACAGAGGAGCCACAGTAGGACGGCAGCAGTCGCTTAGCGTCAAAGAGGCCAGAAAACCACGGACGGGAATCCTCAAATCTCCGGCAGGAACGACTATGGGTACAAAGTACCCAAACTCACCTATGAGCCGGGAGAAAGAACCCTCTTTCGGGTTACGTGGCAAACACAGAAAACCCTCATTACAAAAAGAAGGGGAAAATACACGAAGCACTGTTTCTGATGTATGAATAAGCTGTGAAGAGAGTAAGGAAACTTCCTGTAGCCAGAAATGAAGTGGGAACGGGAATGGGAAGCACAGCTCTGGAGTCGCTGGCTCCTGGGGGGTCGGGGGGAGGGGATCCACCATTGCGGGTGGTCTTGACCTTGACGGGCTCGGCAGGAGGGAGGTGGGGACTCACGTTAAGAAACCAGCAGAAAGCCTGACTCCCCAGAGGCCGGCCCTGGGGGAGGAGCCCAGGCCCAGCAGAAGGCCAGCAGCTTCCTCAGCTCATCCTGGGCTCCAGGGAGAGACATGAGCCACAGACCGGCCCTTCCAGGCCTTGGCCTCCTGCAGTCAGAGCTCCAGAGAGAGCAGAAGTGTTAAAAGTTCATCGGAGAATACTCCTAACAAGTTCTGTCAATACATTTGAAATGTATTATACTTTTCCCAGGGGAAAAATGACAAAACTGACTTAGGAAGAAATTAAAACATTGATTTTCTGAGAATAATGAAATAAAATGGATCTGTAATTCAAAGTATTCCACATAGAAAACGTGAGAGCCAGGTGTTTTTATGGGTAGCGTCTGTCACCCGTCACAGTGAGGGCGGCATTACCAGGGTCACAGAAAGGAAGGGAACCACCGGCAAACCTTGACGTTGTGAATGTGCTAACGCGGCTACCGAAGGCTGGCAGCTGAAGGCGGGGCTCTGAGCAGCCCTGCCGGGCTGATTGTCTCCTGTTTCAAAGTGGCTCCCGGCTCCCAGCGAACAGGGTCCAGGAAGGAAAGAAAGGGCGACGGGGCAGTAAGCAGCGTGTGTGTATAACGGCACGTGCGTGCATGTAAGAGAAAAAGCGAAGTGCTGGGCGAGAGGCAGAGCACAAGCCCATTGCTGTAAAAACAGAACTGGACTTTGCACGTGGCCAGGAATGAGGCCGCAAAACTATACAAGAAACTGTTCCACACGGCCAGCAGCCGCTGCTTCTGCAAGCTGAATTCGGCCAGAAACCGGAAGCTGGGATCGAACAGGACGCGGCACATCTGCCTCGGGCCCAGACGCCAAGCGGGCACGTGTGCTTTGCGTTTTCAGCTGAAGTTTCGGGGCACTGAGTGCCGTGAGCTCGGGATGCGTGGTCATCACTGACCAGCCCATTTCTCAAATGTCTCCTTCTGCCCAATAAAATGAAGACTTTCTCCAATGAATCACAACTTGAGAATGAGAACATGTTTCTCCGCCACGGGTTGCCCGTCTCCTGGCGGGGACGTGTCGGGCCGGCCACCCTCTGTCCCCAGGGCCCTTGATGCCCTGGGCCCTGGAACCACGGAGGCTTCTCGTCTAGAACCCGTTTGGGGAGCTGTGTGCAGACTGGTCCCAATTTGTTCACAGGGTAAAAGCTCAGATACCAGACGGCCTAGTTTAAACCTGGACATCTGGCAACTCTAAAAACAAATTCAGTTGTCTTTCCTCAGAGAAAATTGTGCATATCATATAATTTCTGAAATTGGGTTAAATTACAGCAAATTGTAGCGTGTAGAATTGGTAAATAAATACAACAGACGACACCCCACCGTCTGAGTGCAGCTGGGGGGGGGAACATTAGGCATGATTAGATGTGGTTAAAAGTTATCATTGTTTTGCGATTTGCAACATAAACATACTGTGTAAATATCCCGTGAGAAAAGTTAACTTCTGTAGCTCTAGTTCACGGATTGATTTTCGTGTTAACTTCAAAAGCGACTACAAATATTTACATAAAATTGTTTGCATAGTTAGATCACCTCTACTTCTCCAAGATACCCCTAGTCCCGACTCTAACGGGTCGGTCGGGGTGCCCGTCCTTCACCTGCTGAATGCAGATTCTCTGTGACACCAGACGTGTCCCTGCCAGGGACGTCCAGGGGACCCCGAGAAACCTCAGCAGGTGGACCCGACGCCTCCACGACTTGGCTTTTCCTCGTCACTTTCAACATCGCTTGCGTGGCTGGCTTCATCTGCATCAGAACCCAGGAACTGTGCGTGGGGAAGGGGGGCGTCTGTGTGTGCACGCGTGTGCGCGCGTGTTGAGTGCGTGCGTGTCCACCCGCGTGCACACAGGCCTTCTCCTTCATTCGTCACTCAGAGATGCATTCAGTTCACGCTTAGGCTCCGTCCCCTTCAAAGCGTCTGGAGGGCAGACTAGAAAGCGGACAGGATGTGAGGCTTAATGTCACGAAGACGACCTTACATCGACGTCTAATAAGGCGCAGCTCTGACCTTTTGTTTTGCCATCTCTGCATCATTGCAGTGTGGTTCCAAGTCTTCTGACTGTATAAACCATCCTCGACCAGAGGACAGAACGCAAATCAAGCAGTGTTCTCTGTTTCAACCACAGAGCAGCACCGAGCCTGTAACTGCTCAGGAAGCACCTTTTGATTATGAAGAAGAAATGTTAAGTCAATTGTTCCTGACAAAAGTACACGGATGCATTTGTGCTCCTAATCCCAAAGTCAGAAGGCATAGTCAGCAGCAGGGTTACTATCGTATATTACACTAGAATACAAATTATGTGAGTAAGTGGGGGCCACTGCTCAGGGAGCACAGGTTTGTACCTGGACGGTGAGGGTCCTCCCTGGTGACCTTACCTCGGGTCTAAGACGACACAGCCCGGCTCTGAGATGGTGACCCTCTTTCTGCTTCAGGGGGCAGTTCGATGGCCTGAGTGTGACAGACAGCCATGGACAAGGGGAGAGGCCCCCTGTGTGACAAGAAAGGTCACGCTGTGTCACCATGAGAGCCGTCCATTAGCCTAAGCAGGTAGAGGCCGCCTGTTCCCGAAAAAATAGGACCATATCCTCCACACAGAATGAGTTCCATGAAAGCACTTGTCGTATGGGGTGGGAGATGGACCTCACAGCCTCAGACCACTCTGCCAGTTCTAAGATGCTAAGATTGTCCCCGTAAATGGGAGACGCTCTGCACATTCCGAGAGGTGACATGTTCAACACAGAGAAATAAGCCTCAAGACAGACGGGGCGGACATGGCCACCGCAGTCAGACTGTGAGGACTGGAGATCAGCAAAGACACACATGTAAACACGTCATCACGGAAGGCTGCTTCCGCCAGGCTCCTGCAGCTCTTCTACTTCAATCCTTTGGGGGGTTTCAGCCTTCTTTTTGCATATTTGGCTGCTGGCGGTGGGCAGTAAGGTGAGAAAAGGAAAGGACTGGGGAGCTCGGTAAACCTGCAAAGTGAAAACTGTCAAGGAAAATGTCACCGCTCGGTGGTTTGTGACCACCTAGAGGGGTGCGAGGGAGGGAGACGCAAGAGATATGGGAACACATGTATATGTATAGCTGATTCACTTTGTTATAAAGCAGAAACTAACACACCATTGTAAAGCAATTATACCCCAATAAAGATGTTAAAGAAAAAAAAAAGTCATCGCTTTGTCATCTCATCTCCAGGACGCCATGGGGGCTGGACATCTCTGTGAGACAGACCACCGTTTGGGAGAACCAGACGGGTGACTTTTTGTTTTGATGTCTTTAAAGTGTTTATCCTGGAGAAGAAAAGAAAACAAATAAGCCAGTATGTTCCAATTACTGGCTGTATAGAGATCCAGTGAAATGAAAGAATTCAAGAGTGAGCACAAAAGATCTTTCTTCATAAAGAAAAGAGTACAGAGTATAAAGTTAATCAACTTGGAATTTTCCTTTCTGTGATTCAAACCACATTTCTCCAGAAATGGTCCTATGTCTGAAAAATACATATCCCCACTTTGCAAAGTTTAAAAATGCTGAGTTAAAAAGTCAGGAGGTATAGTTAGACATATATTTATTAAATATATATGAATCTGACTGCCTGCTCTATCATTTATTACACATAAAATCTCAATTTTGGAACTTCTTACAATTTTAATTAAATATTTTAAATAAAAAACTAATTTTATTAAAACTTTAAAATATAAGTAATGTTTTATTCAGACGTCCAAACCCGAGCAATTTAACAGAAGGTTCAAACATCTGCTTCCAAAGCGGGCTTAGCAAATGTTCGACAATAAAATCGTTTCTCCCCCCCTCACTCAAATGTGCAAAGGTTGTACAGAAGTTGCTGGAAATGAACGGAAGGTCTTCTCACTTTCCACTCAGTCACAAGTGAGCAGAGGCAAGAGGAAGTGCTGTGATGGCAGAGTTAAAACCACAGCTGAGGGGTAAAGGCCTCGGTCCGTCCACAGAGGGGAAAGGGGGGCCCCGGAGGGGAGCAGAGGACCACCAGGGAGCTCTGCCCGCAGACCTGCTCTCTCCCGGGGCTCCTGAGAAACTGCCTGGGTTCACCTGAAATGATATAAATTAATCTACATCTGCTTGAAATGAAACTGCTGACAGAAATTTCAGTCACTAGGGCAATTATAATTTATTATCCAGAAACACATTAATACTCGTTAGAAATAAATTTGGAGATTTCTAAAGTGCCGTAAGTTTAAAGCAACAGTTTTGTCGAGATGCAATCCTTACACCACATAACTCTTTCATTTACAGTGTACAATTCAACGGCTGTTAGTATTTCACAGAGTTCTGAACTTACCTCCACGACTTTAATTGGTGCCTACGCCACGGAAACCCTCCTCCCCTCGGCACCCCCCAGACGTCCATCCCAGCCCCAGGCGACCACCTGCGTTGTCTGTAGACTTGCCCGTTGAGGACATTTCATGTAAATGGTACCAAACCATATGGAGTTTTTAAACTAATGAAAGCCATTTTTTAAAGTCCTAACAAAATTCACGATCAGAAACACTTCTTCAAATCTCTCCTCTTCTCTCTTTTTCAGTAATGCAGGAGACCTTCAAAGCAAGTTCAGCTTCGTTTTTCCGGCCGTGACCCGTGGTTTCGGTCTTACCCTCGGGTTTCTGCCGGCGGCTCTGCTCCCCACCGCCCCCTGCTGGCGCTGCCCCCGCACGTTCCCGAGTCACTCCTCGCCCTTCTAGGTCTTAAAATACTGAACAGAGCACAGGACTATTAACCGGTGTAAAACGTCAGTGTGGTCGCTCCGATGTAAGTATCCTATTCTTCTCCTAGAAATTTGAAAGCTTTGAGTCAGTCCTAAAACTCTTATCAAAACCTCGTCCAAAAATGTCGCCTTCTTAACACTTTTCATTTTTCACAAGGAAAATGCTGAACCTTAAAGAATCTTATTTCAATCCTAACAAAAACATAAACTTGGAAAGCTCTTTCTTTACTGTTTAAATGAATACAACTCATGAGAGATAAAGATTTTACTAAAACCATGTGTGAAGACTACTAATAAAAATGGAAGAAAGAAATATAAAAATTCGAAACATGCATAAATAATAGTACGTTCCCCTAAGGCTTAGAACCGTGTGAAAGTTATTTTTAGTTATTTAACGTATCTATTGCTCTTTGAGTATTTCTCAATTTTTAAGTGGTTTTAAAATGGAAACTTTACTATTTACTGAATATTTTTCCTAACCTTAAGAGTTGGGTTTTTTTTGAAATTTAAATAGACAGTAAAAGAAAATAAAATTTACAAACCACTTTCTATGGTCTTCATAATGTAATAGTCTAGTGCTTCATCTTTGTATACAGTAAAATTATTTCTGATTTGTTACTAAAACTCCATAATCCTAGGACTAGTGCTTCAACATCTATGCTTAGCAGCCTCAGTAAGCACTTAGCCATTTTAAAAACATTATCTCCAACCTCGCAGAAAGTTTAAGAATTTTTCAGAAGTGAAGGTTTGATTTAGCATGTTACTCTGAATTTCTCTCCTGGTTTTAAAACAAAGAAGAAGTAACATCAAAAATTCCTTTGGGGGCGGATGAATGAGTACATGTGTTAGACTTTCAGTTATTTTACTATTACTTGTGTGCCCCAGGTAAGAGTACTCCCCAGGGAGTACTTTATTCTATTTTACGGAGATTTTAAAACATATCCGTGTACCACCTAAGGCAAAGAAATTTTTAATCAGTTTACATGTAAATAAATAAACTTTTGAGTTGAAGGATGCAAATTGAGTTTACCGTACTTTTGTTTTAAATAAAATGTTTAATGTATAAATAAGATATGGATAATAAATTATGTCCTTTGAAAAATGGAGTTTTTATGTATAGGTAAAGTACAATGAAGAGAGGAATTTTGCATTAAATCTGCATTTAGACAAAAAGCTTTGGTTTCTGAAGGTTGACAAACACGACGAGGCTCAGGAAACCCATCCCAGTGCTTTGAACACAGGGACCTCAGCATCCGTCACCGCAGAGGAGGACGTGTCGTTTCAGGGCTACACGTCCTGTGTGTAAAGGAAAAGCTGGAGGTGAAGAACGTGTTCACACTGATTATTGTTATTATTATTATTTTTTTTTTTTTTTGCGGTACGCGGGCCTCTCACTGTTGTGGCCTCTCCCGTTGCGGAGCACAGGCTCCGGACGCGCAGGCTCAGCGGCCATGGCTCACGGGCCCAGCCGCTCCGCGGCATGTGGGATCTTCCCGGACCGGGGCACGAACCCGTGTCCCCTGCATCGGCAGGCGGACTCTCAACCACTGCGCTACCAGGGAAGCCCCACACTGATTATTTTTACCATATTTAAAGCATGTTTCTCTACTCACTACTGTTGGTTCCTCTTGAGCATGGCAAAACTCACACATTTTAATATAGAAAATAATGCTGGATGGGTCCCCTTGCCTTCTTTATTATGTATCACTGCCCAAAAGACTGATCCAACCCATCGCCTCTTAAATAAAGCAGCCTTCATTTCTCCTATATTTCAAGCCTACAAAGAATATTAGCTTCCCTCATTTCTTGTGGGTGTTTTAAAACAAACATCTCTGTGCTGTTGGGTCCTTTACTCGGCCCATCCCTCCTACGAAAAGAAAAGAACTAACAATTAGAGGATGCTGTCTTCTCTTGGCCGGTGATACTAGGTGCTTGCTCTAGTCGTGAGGGGCTACCGAGGATGGGGGGCCTGTCTTGCAGGAACTACCTTTCCTTAGAAAACAACCGGTAACGCTTTGCGGTTCCAGCAGGCTTTGATACCCATCGGTGAGTCTGTCTCTGGCCTCAGATACACCGTTGTTTACGCCAGGGAGTAGTCCACATTTCAGTGCAGGGAAACACATGTTCTGCTGAAACCTGACCCTTCCCATCGGCTGCTGAGATGCAGAGGTTGAGGACAAAAGACAAAGACGGCTGGTGACAGAAGCAGCCAAGTTCGGAGCCGTCTCCAAGGACGTTTCTTAAAGCGAGGGAGAAGTTCGAAACCTGGCTGGAGGGTGTGGGTAAAGTGAGTCTCCAGGACACAGGCCTGGGTGGGGACACCTGGCCTCTTGTGGCCCCCGCCAAGCCCCCCAACATAATTCACTGCGGCAGGAAACCCGGTGCCGCCTCCCAATGACCCTGCCGAGGTCACGGGCACGCACGGCCAGACGTGGCCAGAGGCTCCTGTTTCTGTGCTGGGGTTTCCTGCTTGTAGCTCTCATCTCTTACCAGCCTGGATTTGTTCCTGCTTCTGTGTCTTGGGCAGGAATCCATCACTGGACGCATCCAAGTGGGGACATTGAAACAGACGGCAGTGACAGGAGCGTCTCCAGCCTGGGGCAGAGGCCCAGGGGAAACGGGGAGATTTCCGAGTGACCACAATCACAGCTCCTTCTATACGATAGACACTTGCATCTGCTTGTGAACCAGTGACGTGTGTGAACATGATGTTCCCTGAAAACCTTCTGTGAATATTTTAAATGTGTCTTATATGTACATGGACACAAAGCCCTAGGTGCCATTATATCTATGAACCTTTTTTTTAACTTCCCAACAACATGTAAAAGTATAACGTCAAAGCTTCACCCTCTTGCTCTTTGCTCTCTGCACCTGAGGACTGGGGCCTGACAAGATCCAGGGCTCCGGGACGGCGCTAACCCCTCCCCGCCCCTCAACAGATACATAAACGGGAAGGGAGCAGAAAGGGCTCAGCATGGAGCGGCCGCTCCCGTTAAACCGACCTTCTCCAGCAGAGCCACGCGCCGTCTCCCAAGAGTGGATGTCAAGGTCACCCGGGCTACCCCGAGCCCGGCCCGCACCGCCCCGCAACAGAGCGGCCAAGTCAGGGAACAGGGGTGAAGCCACCATCACAGAAATCACGCGGGAACGTCCAGCGTTAAGGAGGCACCTGACCACAGCGGCTGCTAATTTGTGGAAAAAGCCCAGTTACTGGATTTAAACTTGAAACTTACCACTGCACCCTGGGACACATTCCAGATCAGGGTGCACATCACAAACCCATGCTGATCTAGAACACATAGTGCCTCCTACAAATGCAATAAAAAGTTACATGGATACATGCCTTTATATGCGCATATGAAAAACAATATAATTAATTCCTTTAACTTTGCTAAAAGTATGAAAACGGTTTATAAGTACCATTTTTAAAAGGAAATCATTTTTCCTATGCAGAATATAACTAGGGTCTAGGGTCTTGAAATACTCTACAGAAAACTCCGGTAAAAACACTGGATAACATTTCTATTAAAAAATGTAAGTGTATGAATGAAAAGTAAAATATTTTAGTGACTATTACCCACAGAAGTCTTTCAAACTGCATTTTAATTCCTAGATTCTATGATCTAAGAAAATCTCATTTTCCGTGGTAGAGCTTACAAATGAAATACAAAAAACTGAGGTTAGAAAGAGATTGCATTAGTTACATTTAATGCCATTTAAAAAGCTGAGTCAGAATTGAATGTCAGAGAGCAGCGTTTATTGTACACGTGCTGAGGCTCGTTGATGGTGCTGGAAAACTGCAGTGTGAGGTCAGGGGGTCGGGGGAGCCGGTGATCACGGAGGGGTGGGATCACAAAGGCAGGTTTCCAGTGACCAGTGGACCTGACCCTCCACCACGTGGACTCCTGGACCGGGGGCGAGTCTCATGTGAAGATTTCCTCACAGCCCCATCTCGGCTCTGCTGGTCTCGCATCGCAGGGTTTGCCCTTCCTCTCTCCTGGGGGGTGGGGGGCAGAGGTGTGTCTGGGGGGCAGGGAGGGCAGTTCTGGGGGCCCTCAGAGCTGGCCAGGGTGGAGGGCGGGCTGTGGCAGAAGGTGGACAGTATCTTGGCTTCTCCTGTTCTTCCCCAGCTTTATGGGGAGGGGGGTGTCTTTATTTGGTAAAAGGAAAATTTCAGACAGAACTTCAGGCACATGTTCACATGTACCTACAAAAGCAAAACCCAAAGCCAGATACACATAATTTTTGGATGGTCATTATTCTGGATTGCTCCTGTGATTTTTTTTCTTAGCTAAGAGATAAAGAGAGAAACTTGCTGCAGTGCATGAGAATGGGCAGATTTTCATATCATTTATTTTCCTCCAAGGAGATAAGAGGGCACATTGAACAAGCTGGCCACCCCTGTCCTTCCCGAGATGAAGACACCCATCCTCCCCAAGCCGGTCTGGTACCAAGCCTCTGTGCAGAGTTTTGAGGATTCGTCTTAGTTTTCCAGAAAGCCTGCCGGTTACACTAGTGTTTGAAGCCCCGCAGGATTTCCGATCGCCTCACGGGAGGCAGTGACTGACCCCAGCAAAGCCACCGGCCCGGAAGCTGCAGCATCCCCCACATCCTCTCTGAGAAGCACCATTGGCAACGGTGCCGTTTCCATGGAGACAACTGCAGACCCAGAGGAGAATCTCGTCCCAGCAGCAGGTGCCGTCAGTAGGACCCTTGAGCAGAAAATGCAGAATTAGGAGAAAGCAGTGCCCTTTTGTGGAGAATCAGGCCCAGATTAGAGTCTAACCTGGGTCTCCTCCTGGCACACACTCACGCATCTTTCCACGAGGCCCACTTTGTGTTAATATTTGCATAACAACAACAACAGCTCCTGCTCTGATTTTCATGGTAATCAAGATGCCCTGGGCCCATTTTACAGATGAGAAGGTACAGAACAAACTGCAGCTCACCCAGCTTGTAACTGTGCCAGTCGTGTCATATTCTGAGCCTGTCTACTGTAACCGTGTCACATCACCAGGTGGTAGAATTGGAAGGGGTCCCCAGATGGATCACTGGCATAAACTATTTCCAAATCTATACCACAGAAACCAAACTTACAGAGGGTATAGGGTATGCACAGCTGTAACCCCATCGTGGGTGAGTAGGAGGCATTCTTAAGGAAGGAACTCTCTCCTGAGGCTGTTGTCTGTAAAATGCTTATAATCTGATGAATAACACACACTTGGAGGCTCCCATACGATTAAATGGGCAGGTGAGTACACCTCTCCTCCCACAAGGACCAGGATTTAAGGCTACGTTAATGATAAGCAAAGTTGATGAAAAACGCATGAAGACGACGCACAGGATTCTCTCAGAAGACCTACATAAAAGACCCCTCCATGGGCACAGAGACCTTCTAGCATTAGCAAACAGCACTAACTGTTTTTCTAGCATTGGGTATGCGGCCAACGCTATTTCATCCCCAGGAGCATTCTGAAGGCCGTCCACGACCTCTGGGAGGTTTGGACCTGTTAACCATTTAATCATGTGACACTTACTTGGAAAAAGAAGCCCTTTCTGCTGTTTCTTACAGCTTCTCCTTTTAGCACTCAAGCCCCATTAGGTAGTAGGCAGAATAATACATTTCTTCGGTTTCCCCTCCATTCTAAGCCCAGTATAAGAAATATGGTCCAGAAACCTACTGAATGTTAAAATTGCTGGCGCTGGTTCAGATCGATTAGGGAAGAGCTGACTTCACAGGAGGGTGCTGAGAAGGGGAGGATGGAGTCAGCCTCACACTGTCACCTTCACGGAGCGTCCCAAAGAGCTTGCTCTACCCCGGCCACAGTGTCCTCACCTGTGAATTGGGGGAGGTTTCACCCAGGCATAACCCAGGCCCGATTTCCAAACCCCTGACCTCACGAGCAGCATTTCGAGCCCAGGGCTCTGAGCGCCTGGGCCTTTGCGGCTCCTGAACAAACCTGCCCGGGGCGAGTGAGCAGCAAAGCGGCCTGGATCCAAAGTACTTGCCCCAAAGTCTAAGCACCTCGGGCTTTTACGTCCTCGAGGCCTCACCGTCCTTTTGGTTGTTATTGTGTTTTTTCCCAACAGCCTGCAAAGTCTAAGGGCACGAGGCCTGAGTGAGAGCTTCGGATGGTATCGAATTCTGTGGCGCCGCCAGTGGCTCCGTTTGGAGAAGGAAAAGCCCGCGGCAGGGGCTCCCTCTGTCCTCTTCTGCTGCAGCTGTAGCAGGTCAGTAGCAAAGCGACCCAGAGGCTCTGCTGTTACCTACACACTTTGTTTACCTTGTACACAGACTGGACTGAAGCAAATATTTTAACACACAGCATTTGTTCATCTTGAAAGGTGAGAACCTGAGTTTTTGTCATATTATTTTCAGTATTTGTATGTTTTGTTTTTGCGATAGAAAAGTCAGCAAAAGATAATAAACACAAAATATTAAAACAAGAAATTTAAGATTTCCTGAGAGGTTTTTAACTTAGAAAATTTAAAATCAGATATGTATTTTATTTTTCTATGCCTAAATTTGTTAATAACTTGAATATTTCCTCCCTGGAAAAAAGAAGAAAGAATTCAGAAATCACAAAGTAGTGTTTGCTACTTATTATTTTGGTTTTCTACATCAGCTATAATAGACACAAAATGTCCCTAATTCCTCAAATTCTCTATTGCCAATCTCTGCATTGTCAAACCAACTACATCAAGATGAAAATCACATTAAGATAAATACAATTCAGTATATTTATGCTTTTGCATTAATGAGACAGTTTCAGGTCACAGGGAAATTGATACTCAGATTATTAATTATTTGCTATAAACATCATGTTTACTTCACACAAAATGTATAAAATGCACCCCAATTTTGTAAGAAAATATGTTGAAAAAATGTAACTTGTATTGAGAACAATTTTAAAGTTCTGGGAATGCAACCTAATCCATTAACTCTGAAAGGAAAATATCACATCACAACGCTAAAGAAACTGTGTCTCATGGTTAATACGGACATATACTAGGTAACAAACAGAGTATTTGCTGGGAAATTGTCTCACACTAGCCACGGCCATCGCAAGGGCAAATAGCGTTACTGTATCTAGTGAATATTAGGAACTAAAAAGCCATGTTATAAAATCACTTTGACTGACATTTAATAGAACACATGAGAGGCAAATATAGCAATAAAAATTTATTCAGAAAGGCAGCAAAATAAAACTTTGAATGAATTCCTAAACAGGTAGTTAGAGTGTATGTAGACAAAATTGTTTGTTATGAAGAATACAGAAAAAAAAAATTTGGAGGAAATATAATGTCATGCTGCACAGGACTGAAATAGGAAGAGGAAATAAAAACTAACACATTTCAAGACAAACTGGTATTTCAGAATTAGTATTTGTAAATACGTCATGAGCAGAATAAGCGTGAAAAAAGAGCATCAAAATTTCAATCTTCATCCTCAAAGACTAGAAAACTCTCATCTTCAAAAGCAGAGGCCCAGCCTCGAGGAAACCCAGGTGAGCCTCTCATCATCGCCAGCTCTGGCTCTTGGACGCCCAGCCATCACTGTTGTCAGGCGATAAATCACCCTCCACAGAGTGGAAGGCACCGCTAATGCCACGTGTTTAAGGGATTAGACCACTGCCCCTTGATATTCAGCCTTGCATGAAGCCTCAACTCCCACGCTGGTCCCCGGGGCCACTTCCTTCCCCTCCAGGTCACTTCAGAAGCCCAGTCTTGCACCCACCTGTTCCTCTCCTCCTTCCTGAGTCCTCCAAGTCACACACTGAGTTCCATCTGCAGCTCACAGCTGGCCGTAGCCCGTCCGGAATCACGGCTAAATCAGTGTGTCCTCCAGACACTTGGCACTGAGGAGTTCAGCCGGGCTTTTGAAAGCCGACAGGACTGGCTGCCCACAGCTCCCTTTGTCTGCGGACGGCTCCACGCCATCCGCATTCATCTGCCCTTTTCATGGACACAGATATAAACTTCACTTGAGATGCCTTCTTCTGGTACAACGTTTCTTCTGGTCATCGACACATCGGCCATTCATGACAGCGTGCTCACACAGCTCTGTCTTCTCTCTCGTGTCGGAATGTTATGACCCGTTAAAAGAGGAGGCCACCTTTTTTTTTTTTTCCTTTTGGGAAGCACAATAAATATCAAAAGACTTGGCCATACTTGCTGTCTATAAAAGGCAAAAATGAGCTTTCCTGTGAGCATCCAAATTTATGTAAACTAATATGCAGCTGGCATATTTACGCTTGAAATAACTCAACTTTCCTCGTTAATCTGAGCACATGAGAATTGATCCATCTGTATACTGTTACCAGTTGTTGTTACTAAACTCTTCAATTTTCCTTTATCTAATACTCAAGTTTCTCAAATGCTGTGATTGGGGCCCCTGTGGAGATCATTTTGTTTGTTCTTATTATGTTGATAGATCCACTAGCTTCTTGCTTCTCGTTCTGATTTCTAGAATCCTTATTAGTTATTCAGGTTTCAGTGGGCAAAATGCCCCTCAGAAAACTTTGTTCCTAATTCATTTTACTAAATCATTAATATGGAGTATCTACCTAATACTGTAGCAATGCCTCCGTTAATTTTGAGCCATGGCTTATGATACCAATTAAATAAAAAACTAAAATGTGAAGGGAATAACTAAAATTCTACCTGAAAAAAAAAAAGCAGCAATTGGTTTGACACTGCAGTCTTGGCCAAGTTACTGAGGTCACCCCACCACCAGGAGGTCCTAGAGGGGCCTTCTTGGCCAAGTTACTGAGGTCACCTCACCACCAGGAAGTCCTAGAGGGACCTTGGCCTGCATCACCCTTCGCAAAGGCTCGAGACGCCCCTCTTCCCACCCCTGGGACTCAGAGGGCCCCCAGGCGGACAACTGTCAGGCCTCCAGCACCCTGCCTTGGGGACGAAGGTCCCAGCCTTGGAAGGGACATACAACCTGAGGGCCCTGAAACCAAGCTTGGTTAGTGTAATGGCCTCAGGAGTTGAGGGGAGAAGGGAAACAGTCGTGGGAAGAGAGGATCCACAAAGCCGTGTGTGTGGGGTGACCCCAGGGGCCTGGGTTCTCATGGAGACAATGTGAGTGGGATGAAGAGCCTGGTGGTCTGAGGCAAACCCGGAGGTGGAATTTGGCCATGGGGCTGGAGGACCTTGAGTCCCACACCCCTTCACCCCACAGGGTGATATGGGGCCGGAAGAGGAGGGGTTTCAGCTACGGGCTGTTAGGGCTCCGTTCCAAACCCCAAAGCCCCGATCCCTATGGCCAAGGGAGGGGAGACGGCTGAGGAAGACGGTGGTCTCACCCTGCAGCCCGCGGAGCTCTTGGTCCTCACCGTGGATGCTGGGAATGGTCAAGAAGCCCGCCGGGGCCTGACAGAGAGAATCCAGAATGTTCCGCTGGGATGGGGGGTGGAGACGGCCTCAGATGGCTGCAGGTGCGGTGCGGAGTCTGCGCTTGCCCTGCCTTTTGCGTTCAAGCCCCACCAAGGGATGGAATCAGCTGGGAGCCACATGCTGGGACTGACCTGGGGCCAAGAGGTGAAGCTTAGAGCAAAGCCCTTTCCGATCGAGAATGAGGAAAATTGCCGACAGGGCAGGCGGAATGGACTGCACCCCTAGGTCATGAGTTTCAACACTGAAAATATTTTAGCCAAGACTGTAGGGTCACTGGTAAGAAAAGATGTAGAGAGGATTTGTCCACAGAATAGGAGTTTGGAGGACAATTTCTAAGTTTCCTCACAATGATAATTTTAGAATTCTTCCAGCCTTCTATGAACTTCTATTACTTTTACAGTCTCTTCCTTTCCACACTGGTTTCGGGTAAGTTACCAGGCCTCCCCACCCAGAATTCAGGGGGTGGCTGCCACACTTCATTTTCCTTCTGTGTCCTCAGAACGTTGAGCACAAAATTGGAACCAAGTACTGACCGGCTGATTGATGGTTTGGTAGGTTTATGTTGTTAGTGGACTTTCCTAGTATGACATTACTGTACCCTCTTCTTTCCATAAGGCCACAATTTACAGTACTCCAACAATTAGGGCAAAAATGTTAGGAAATGGTGAACCTGGTTTTCGGCTTATGGGAGTTGAATCGTACTGTTTCTGCTTCTTTTTTCAAAGTAGAAAAGTTTTAAAGACCTTAAAAGAGCTAGGTGAGTGCTGCGTGTTGGCCGTATTGGCTGCACTCGTCAAGGCGTTTCAAGAAAGAACTGGTCTCAGGAAAGGCTGGTACAGAACACAGCAAGCAGATATGAAAGTGGATGGAGAAAGTCCAAAATGTGGAGCCTTAAGGAAAGGAAAAACCAAGCGATTCCAGATCCGAGCAGGAACAGAGGCAACCAGGAGCGGCTTCGAGAGCAAAAGGCGCAAACCCTCCCCATTTGGTAACATGACTAAGAGCACGCGGAGGTGTGGCCTCCACGGTTATTTCCAGGATGAAACTGGCCGGGGGCGGGGCGGAGGGTGGGGAGTGGAGGAAGCCCAGCTAGAATGGGGGGGAGGGGCCAGGGTCCCGAGGGCAGGAAAGCGGAGAAAGTAAGCAACTTTGAGAATTATTATTGAAATATCCTCTGGGTGTGGCTAGTGGCATATGGAAGTGACCAGCAGCACGTAGGTCAGACACCTACTAAGTTTTTAACAGCCTTACTGAGATATACTTCCCGGACGACAAGAGGCACCCATGCAGTGTATACAATTCAGTGGCTTTCAGTGCAGTCCCAGAGTGGCGCAGTCCTCACCACAGTTGATTTTGGGCACTTTACTCACCGCAGAAAGAAACCCCGTGCCCGCTGGGGGTTACGCCCACTTCCTCCCCTGCCCCCAGCCCTCTCCCAGGCCATCCCTGATCTATTTAACGTCTCTGTAGATCTGCCCGTTCCGGAAGCTTCACACGTGAGGAATCATATACAACATGGGGTCTTCTGCGTTTGGCTGCAATCACGTGGCACGTTTCCAAGTCTCATCCATGTTGCAACCTTCCTTTCTACGTAGTCTTCCTTTTTAAGGCTGAATAACTTTTCGTTGTACTGCTACACCACATCTTGTTAATCCGTTTATCAGGTCATAGTCATTTGGGTTTTTCCCACTTCTTGCCTTTTGTGTATAATGCTGCTATGAAGATCCATGTACACAAGGTTTTGTGTACACAGGGCTTTTCAGTTTGGGGGGTATATACCCAGGAGTGGAATCGCGGGGTCACGTGGTAACTCAGCTTAGCTTTGAGCAGCTGCCAGACTGTTTTCTAAAGTGGCCGCACCGCCTTGCCCTCCCACCAGCACTGTATCAGGTTCCAACATCTCCCGCCCTCTGCAACACCAGCTATTGTTCACCTTTTCATCGTGGCCGTCCAAGTGGCTGTGAAGTGATGTCTCATTGTGCTTTTGACTTGTATTTGATGAGTATGTTGAGTATCTTTTCCTGTAAACCTTCTTTGCATCCCTTCTTTGAAAAAATGTCTATTCAAATCCTTTGCCCATTTTTAAAGTGGGTTGCCTTTTTATTGTTGAATTGTAAGAGTTCTTTATATATTATGGACATTAAACCCTTATCATATTGTGATTTACAAATATTTCTTCCATTCTGTGGTTTGTCTCTACACTTTCATGATAATGTCCTTTGAAACACAAAAGTTTTTAACTTTGGTCAAGTCCAATCTATCTGTTTATTTCTTTTGTTGCTAGTGCTTTTGGTGTCATATCTGAGAAAACAATGCCAGCCTATGAGAATATCCCACTCTAAACACCTCTAGCAACTTTTAATAGCCATGAAGGGCTAGGTCTAGCCACATAAGAATTGTTGAGTTGTGTTTTAAAAAATCAGAGATACAACACAAAAATTATTCTGAAATGAGTGAAGTACTGAATCTGCAGATGAAAACAGCATATCTTTGTTCAGAAAAAAAAAATAGAGGTCAGTCACTGAGACACATCCTGGTGAGGTTATTGATTTCTATCAAATTGCAAGGATCATGAACATTTTTTCCCAACATACAAGCAGAAAAAGGAAATCATCTACCAGGGGGAAAATTCCTTTTAGGCTCAGTTTTCCAACAAGCAATGCCAAAGACCAAGGGAAAAAAGGCCACAAAACTCAGTAGGAAAGGAAGTGTGACTGTGGACTAATGCACGCAGTCAGCTTGTGATTGGAGTTTAAAAACTAGCCTCTGAATGTCACCCACGTCACCAGAAAACCATCCAAGTCTGCGATTATTTCCATGTTAGTCTGTCCTGTTACTGATGTCCAATTGCTCTGCATGTTTCCCAGGACGGACTGCAAATCCCTGGAGGGCAAGCATGTTTCTCTTTTGCTCTTCGTAGACCTGGCTCATAGGAGGCACTCCACCCTGTGTGTAAGTATATGTGCCCCGTGACAGCTCTGCACCAGCCTCTCCCCGTCTGACTCTTGGAGTTGACGTTAGTGCAGGTCAGAACCCCCAGACGGCTCGGTGACACCGATTCCACAGGTCTGGGTGGGACGGCACCTCTGCAGTCCCAGGGGCTACTGCTGCTGGACCAAGGCCACACTTGGAGGGACACTGCTCTACGCGGCAGCCCCAGCTCTGGCTGCACCTGGACATCACCTGGGGAGACTACTGCTGGTGCCTGGGGCTCCCCGAGACGTAATGATTCAATCCACTGGGGAGAGGGCTGAGCACTCGCGTGACTCCCTCGGGCACCCCGTGCCTGAGCTGGCCCTCCTGCCACACATCCTATGTGTGGGCACGGGATACAGGTATCTGTCTGGGAATAATGACAGGTGAAGGCAGAGATCGTGGAAGGTTTGTGGGTTACTTTCCTCCCCAGCATCTCTCTCTCATAGTGACAACAGTGAGTGACCAAAAGGTTGTTTGAATAAAGGAAGGAGTGAAAGGAAGAGTTGGGACAAGTCACAAAGAGGAATTAAAGTGCAGTCCTTGGTGGGAGCCCCCCTCCCTCGCATCCTCCCATAAAGCCCAGCTTTGCGTGGGCGACAGCATCTCCGTCCCCGAGAAGGATCCACCTGCCCCATATTACTTTCATCTGTGTCACCTCATCTCCTAGACATCTTAGAGTTTGGACCCGGGGTTTGGGATGCTCTGTAATGGCCACGGCCCCCCTGGGCCGGAGGGCGGGAATTCGGACCAGAGATCCTGTCCCGGGGGTGGGGGGGGCTTGGAGGTCACATCGGATTTTTTTCCTAAATTTGTCATCATTGCAAGCAACGCACATGCCTATTTCTTGAATAACTGAATGGAATTGACAGAAGTCACTCCTGTCCAGCTCCGCAAGGGCCTCCTTCTTGCAGTCTGCTGGCTTCGCCTGAGCCCGCTTCTCAGCAGCCTGGGCCCAGCGCCTCTAGCATGCTCTGTCTCCAGGTGGGGCCCACCTCCGTGCCGCCTTCCGCCTTCCGGTTGCTGCCTTAGGCACCTGTGCCAGTTCAGCTCCACCTCCGAGGGCCGGAAGGTCCCGGGTTCTTTCCTGAAGCTGCTCCTTGCCTGTGATCTTACCCAGAGCTCTCGGGCGGACCTGGGGGAGGGCAGGGGAGGGAGAGAGGATGGGCAGTTCTCCCCATTACATGGTGTGTGTAACACACAGCAGAGAATTCACAGCTAACAATCCTCGCTGTTGTAAGGACAACTTCTGAATCACCAACAACTTTATTTATTCAAAATACATGGAAACAAGGAAGACTTCTCTTTCAGAGTCTCCCAGAATTTCCTGACAGATTCGGCTGGAAACGGGACAAGTGCGTCACTCCTTGGAACTTCCACTTCGCTCGGGGGAGCCTGCTCTGGGGGTGCTCTCTTTTTGGTCTTAACGTCTACAGCTAATCAAAAGCCCGACTGGGTTAGGATGAAAGAACCCTGTCCCACTGCATTCCCACATTCCTCCTTCTCCTTTCAGTGTCTTCCAAGATCTACTTTGAACTGGAGTGTTGTATACTGTTCAGGGGCCCTTTGACCTCTTCCCATTAAATCAAAAGGAAACTGGGTCTCAGCCTTCACCCAACAGCCAGCCCACTAATGTCCGTGTCCAGCACCCCTGCCAAGGAGGTGGTCATTTCTAGGAGCTTCCCTGCCAGTCTGTCTACACAGCTGACTGCTAATCCAGTCCAGATTAGTGGGTAATTCTGGAATTAGCCTCTTTGAGGGAAAGTGTTTAAAGGATGGAAGTTTACAGGGAATTTTACCGACCTTGTAAGACAACACAGAAGTTCCCAGCGGGCGGCAGAGGAAAGGAGAGGAACTAGCACGGCCCCCGACCCCTGCACGCCCCACCCTGTGTGTGGGCAGCCCACATGGCACCTTTTGACTTTTCCAAATATTGGGAGAAAAAGCAGCCACGGTTTTATGTGAGAACAAAAGCCCTGAAGCTCCAATTTCCGGTGGTTAAACAAAAGAGGACACACACCAAGAGAAGCCAGTCCAAATGCGTGTGAAAAGCTGGACAAAAGAGAATCTGCATTTAAACAGAGAAAAAAAAAGGAAAAAGAGAAATGATCCATTTTTGGATGTAGCATAACTGCCTGGTAGGTGTTTTCATAAATTCCTTGGGCGTCCAGGGACGGGATAGTGTTATAAGGTCCACATCCCTCGGAAAGAGAACCGATCTGGCCCTGCATCTTCTCCGAGGGATATTCATCACGGGGCACAGTTAGCACACAGATAAAGCTGCTCTCACCACAAGCACGGGTGTTGCGGGCCTGAGTTCAGCATTGCTGGGCCTGGAGCCCAGAGACACCCAGATTTCTCGGCGGGCGCACAGCCCCCCGGGAGCAGGGCCTGCGGCAGAGCAGGGCAAGTATTCCGTAAAACTGCCCATCAAAGAAGTCAGTCAGAGTGGAGTCAGGGAAAAGCTGCAAATTGATTCCAGACCCTGCTTCTCTCAGGCCGTCCTGGAGAGAGTGGCTGAATTTATTGAAACCTTCCCGCCAGGGTGACTCCTCCAATCACTGCACCCTGGTCTCCTGGGAACGGGGTGGGGGGCCCGGGACCTCACCTGAGCCCCAGGGGCACCGGCGGGGCAGGTGAGATGCAGGATGCAACCCGAGGGCTGCAATGGCCAGCCACCTCCTTCGTGTCCTGGAAATCCCTCCCCGGGCACGTTTTATCGCGCATCTGGATATAATCCTCTTCCGGAAATCTTAAATTGACCACGTTTAGTCACATCTGAGGAATCACGCTGAACAAAGAGAGGTGCGTGAATACTGGAGAACGACAAAAGCGCCAACTTTGTGTAAGAAAGAACTAGACGCATCTCAGGTTCTCAACTGGCACATGGGACTCAGATACAGAAGAGCTCTAATGGAATAGTCAGTTTATTGATAGCTTGACTGCACTTGAAGAGGAATAAACAACGCATCCAACCACGTGAAGTGACTGAAGATTGGTTATCACACGTGTCTGTAATTGAGGGGCTCCCGTGACCCACGGGTGTGGACCCTCAGGTGACAGTGGCCTGGAGGAGAGCCTTGTAAGGCCAGGCTTGTGCAGATGGCTGACGCGCCAGGTGACGGAATCTACACCAGAACGATCTTCAGGCCTTGAGCGAGGAGCGAAAAACAAACAGATCAATTTATTAGAGATAAAAGTTGAAAAAATATAAAATTCTGATTTCAGAGGCTCACAAATGATTACACAGTTCCAGTGCAGGTAGCAGCCAGCTTGGGAGGAAGGCTTGAGGATGAGTTGCAACTGCTTCAAAGAGATAAACAGAGGCAGCCGTGGCTAGAAGCACAGAGTCCCCGTCACGGGTCCCTAGAAGCCCTGGCACACGTGTCAGACAGGCCGTCCCGGGCCCCGCCTGCCACTTGCCCCACGCCCGCCGCTTCCCCTCGTCCTTCCCCGCTGCCCAGACGCTGGCCACACCGACAAGCACTGCTTCCCCGTAACGAGGTCTCGCCCGCATTCCAGCTTTAAGAACATGACAACCTACTCATTTCAAGGCCAAGTTCAAATCCCGCCTTCCCTGCCTGGCTCTCCTCTTCTCACAAGGAGATGATCCTGCTGCCTCTGGCCATGGATCCCGCAGCTCGGGGTCCTGGTGACTCTCAGCTGCGTCGTCAGAGAGGGTCTTGTCTGAGACACTTCATTACACTTTATGGCTTCTGAACAACTCTGTAGGCAGCTGAGGCTGTAACTGTATTTTTACGTAGAGTTTGCATTTGTCATATAAGCTTATTCCTATTATGGGGAAGGAGGGAGGGAAGAAGGACCCAGTGGCCAGAATGGGGCCCCCAACTCGCAACTCCCAGGAGGAGGGGTTTCAGACAGTCGGTCACATGTCACACAGTCCATGATGCTGGCATCAGTTATGAGATTATAACGCTCTGCACCAACGTGACAGTTAATCCCACCCGCCTTGAGAGAGTCAGGCTTGGGCTTGTTGACTGACAGGTCTCAGTCTACACGGATGTGCCCCTTAAAATACCAAGCACCACTGTGGTCGTGGCCCCTCCACCCAGGTGTGAGGTGGGTGTCGGACACGCTGGCAAAGAAAATCTCTGCACCTAGTTTCCCTGGAAAACTTTTCACAGGAAAATCTCAATCCACAGGGCAGGAAAACGAGGTGCAGAGAAAAACGTGTCTCTGAGCCCAGCAGTAATTTATTAAAAGGTCGGGGGGATATATAAGCATTTTCCCCCTGAGGCATATGTAGACAAAACTGGAGGAAAATGCAAGTATAAAATATATTACATTTCAAGCCAGTAAGCGCTGGTTCAAAAAGATTTAAAGAGGTGCGGCTGCACAAGTGAGCTTGGGAGCGAGTCTGCCCAGCTCTGCCCCCGAAGCCGGGGAGGACTCGGGAAGGGTCAAGTCCGCGAGCAGGGTTTAGACTAACAAACCCAGTTTGTTTTGGAAGCAAATTTCTTCCAGAATGTCTCAATGGGTTATTACTATTCTACTGATTTTCTCTAATCCCTACTGTTTGCTGGGACTTCAAATTCGCCAACCGTGGCAGTCTTCGGGTCTGTGGCCGATGACCATGAACCCAGCGGGGGGAGCCCCGCTCGGTCTGGCTCCCTGGGACGGGCTTACACACAAAGACAAACTTTTATCCGAAGGGACTCCTGGACACAGGTCTAGCCCGAGCCACCGTCGCTGTGCAGAGAGCGCGGCAGAGCCTCTCCCAGAAGCCTTGGACTTGGACATAAATACATCAAAGGTTGGATGAGACCCTGATAAGCTGTGGGGGCACAACGGATTTGTTTACGACACCGCCCAACCCAGGGATCCGAGCGGTCTCCTGACGCCCGCTGACGGTGAGATGTGCCCCAGTCTGCAAACAGGATGGTTTCACTCAGAGAAGGGCATTGGCCTGTGAACACTGCGTCAGTTTAAAACAATCTCATCTCACCCCGCTGCGGGCCCCAGGCATGAAGTCCTCGTAAAGGTTTACAGAGCATGTGGAGCTCTATCGCAAAGACAGGTCGTTGATGGAGACTGCCAGGCGCTTCTCCCTATTTCCTACTTCGAATTTATTATTTTCTCCTTTTAAAATATCTTTTGCAGAGTGTAAAGTTTGGGTCAAGCCAAAACCTCAATCTTTATATTTTATTTCTGAACGTATTATGAGTAGACAGTTGAAAATAAATGTCGAAGCACTTGGTCTCTTTTAACCAAACCAATAACAAAGAATTTAAAATAAACTTTCCGAGACGCTTATCAATTACACGATGTACAAAAATTCCACAAACACATGAAAATCTTACTTTTAAACATGTTATTTACATTATAAAAAAAACCTTCAATATGTTTTTTCTCAACCTCCAGACAGCTTTTCAGATGAAGTACCTCTAAATTTAAAATTAAAAATGATCCTATTGTTAATCTGAAACAAAATCGCAATAAGGACACTCCAAATATTCTGGAAACATGGGGAAAATAGTATATTTATTGTATTTTTTCAGGCTAACGATCAGACTTCTTGTTTTAAATTGAGTTACTTTACCTAAAAAGGTGTCTGGAGGTTGAGGGGAAACGTATTAAGTATACCCTTTGAAAGGTAACTAATAAACTGTTGCAATAGGTTTGTCCTCTGTTGCCAGGCTTTTCGGACAGGCTGCACGTGACTTCGGCTCAAGTAGCAGAGCGTTCTACATACTAATGAAGTACATATGGGTCGCAAAGCTACCGCCCAATGAAAGTTAAAGACATGAACGTACGTATTGATCTATAGAAAGAGGCTGATTAGGCAAGGGACAGGTCACAGAGTCTCTCTGAACCCTCAACAGAGAAAAGAAGCGTGAACAAAAGCTGGGGTGTACACCCCCCCCACCCCCCCAAGGAACAGAGGTTCTAGCAAGCACACATTTCCTGAAGGCCTGGGTTGCTCAGCGACCCATCACACAGGCCCTGACGGCCCACCAAGCCTGTGGTCCATCCATGGGCTGACTTATTCCACACATCTCCTGAGTCTCTACCCTGTGCCAGCATCACGATCCCTGGGAAGCTCTTTTTGGGGTTTAGGCACAAAGTTCCCAAAGGCACAAGACTCGACACAAGGTAGCTCAACTCACAGCACTGAGGCCCCTGCTCTGAATGCTCCAGGGACGTGTGCCCACGTGGGGCACCCGAAGGAGGAGACTCAGCTCCCAGGTCTTCAGAGGGTGCCTTCCGGGCACTGCTCACTGCCTGGGACCGTCCCTAGGATGCAGGCAGAGGATGCTGTTTTGATGCCTCTGGCCAAGAGGCGAGGCCTAAGCACAGCCGCCCGCTCTTAAATTCTAATCTCACATTAGCGTCAGCATCACAAAGCCACTGAGAGTAAAGGCACGTGCGATCTTCATCTCTGCTGTGCTGTGTTACACAAATCTGGGCTATTTTATTCGATCAGATTATAAATGGGCAATATTACAATTTGTTAATTGCCAAATGTCAGCTTAATTCGTTTAAGATGATTGCTACTGCAGAGCCTCCCAAGGCACCCCGACCCCATCCATTTTCTCAGCCAGATGCCCCTCCTTCACAGACGTCCCCACGCACGCACAGACATACGTGGGCCCAGCGGGCTGAGGGTCCCGCCCCACTGGCTCTTCGCCTTCAGCATTTCCCAGGACGTGGTCTTCAGCGTCTTCTCTCCCTCAGGCCATCTCCCGAGACCCTCCGTGAACCTCCTGGACTCTCCTCTCCATCAGTCTCTCAGTCCTGACCCCCCTTCCAATATTTTAGGGACTCTTGTCACCATAATGTCAGTTTGCAAATATGCAAACTGAGGTCTAAAAGGAGTAACAATCGAAGATTTAAGCATCAGAACCATATGCAAAAGCTCAGCGTAACAGATACACCAGCCGCAGAAGCAGGACTGCTGAGAAGCACGCGTGGCCCTCCTGCCTCCCTCCCTCCCAGGCTTGCTCTGAGTATTCCTGCTGGGCTCACCACCCTAACTTTTGAACACAGGTGTAGCCTGGCTGACGGGTGCTTGTGCTCCATAAGGTTTCCAGGCGCTCAGGGTCCCCCTGCCCTGATTCTCTGCTCTACCCAAAGTGCCACCTTCATCCGCCTGATGCTCCCCCACCAAGCGCACACTCCAGCCACGAGGGAGGAGGGGAGAGGAAGGGGGGAGCTGTCCAGCAGGGGCACAGGGCTTCCATGCCTTCCATTCACCCCCACCCCCCCGACACACCTCGGCCAGAACTTAGGCATCTGGCCACACCTGGCGGCCAGAGAGGCTGGGATGACGTCTGCACGTGTCCAGCCAGCTATGGACCCAGCTGAAAACCCTACTGCTCTGGGCGGTGAGAAGGTGGATACTGGGAGACAAGCAGGAGGGTCTCCACACCCAAGCTCTTCTTCACGTGTCTCTGCTCAAATTTCACGCTGAATATCTGCGGTCCTGCAACACGGTCCATGATCGGCCAGCCGGGTGCCCCGCAGGGCACCCCTGAGCAGATGCACCTCAGTCAAACTTCCGCCATCAGCTCAGGCTTTCGGGAGCCCCTGAGAACCCCCCACCTCCCTGACTCTCTGCGCCCTCCGCCCCCACCCTGTCCGTAAAGGGCCCCCTTGCCACATCCCATGACGCGCTCCCTCCTCTGAACTCCTGCACCTGTCGGGCACCCTTCACCCCATGCTCGGCCCTCAGCACCTGCCGAGCAGCCCCCGGCTCCCGCCCCGCCTGCTCGGGAAAGCTGGACCTCCAGGCCGGTGGTGCTCCCGAAGCAGCCATGGCGGGTGCGCTGCCCCGTCTCCCTCGCTCTGGGTGGACCAGCCTCAGGCTGCATCCCGTTGGAATCCCGGTGGAACTAGCAGGCGCCCACCATGCAGCTGGTCTCATGTGTTCCACGTTTCTGCCCGTGCTTCCTGGGATCACGCTAAATACACCCGTGGTCCTCGAATCCTCATGTCAGCATCTGCTTCTGCGGCCCAAACTGAGACAAGCAGGCCCCGCCTTCCCGCCCTCCCTGGAGTCCCGGTGGCTCACCTGCTTCCTGCACACAGTAGGCACTTAACAGAGGCTGGGCTTTGTCAGAACTGACTGTGTCTACCTTTTCCTTCTCTGTCCTAAAGCCAGTGTAGTAACTTGTTAGTTCAAGACCCAGGTTGCTAGGGAGCGGCTGCTGCACACTCAGAAGCCTGTGGTCCCGCCAGGTACCCGCCTGTCACTGCCCACGGGGATTCAGCCCAGAAGTACGTTCCCCGGGCTTACAGGGCACAAAGCTATTTGTTTGGGCTTCATCAGCACCACTTCACTGAGCAGCACAAAGGGAGGCTCTACGACGAACCAGCTCTGCACCAAGCCTTGCCTACTTTCTGCCGAACGAACGTGCTAATTCGCTGTCGCAAAATCCACGGCTGACACGAAGATCCGTTGTCCACTATCTTCCAAACGTGAGCAAATAAAATGTGTAGCCGATGGCCCCGCAGGACTGAGGTCAGCCAGGTCGGCGGTGCACGGGGCTGCTTCTCCCCCTCCGCCGCGGCTCTCTCGGCGCCCCTCGCCCTCCGAGGAGGGGTCCCAGGAGAGAGAACCATTTCCATCCGGCACGGCCGCCCACAAGCTGCTTGGGTTTGCACCCATCACTTTTGCTGCCTCCCCAGGTCGTTGATAAAGTCTTTGCGGTTGTGTTTGGGCGTATGTGTAGAACTTTTTCAAGCATTTTGAATTCTGTGAAATCCAGAAGAAGCTGCCCAATCTATTCCCTTCTTGTGTTTTAGACCCATGTACATTTAAAGGGATATTCAATACTTTTGTTTTTGAACTGGTTACCCATATCCCATTAAAGCGTTGTCTTTTAAAAGCTATTTGCTATTCAAGGAGCCTTGGGAGCCCATTAAAAATCCTTTTTAAATCCTTTTTCTCTGAAACAGGAAGTTGCATTTTGCCGAGTAAACACTCTGGCCTGAGTGTGGGGTGCCGGCCCCGCGAGCGGCTGCCCACGCTTCACGTGTGTGAATCCCCAGAGGAAATCTCGGTCAAGGCAATTAGCATTAGAAAGCAACAAAATGAAAATCAGAAGCTTAAATACCAGCAAAGAACTTGTTCTTCTTCTGGGGCCAAAACCAGTGATGACCGGAGAAGACGTGTTTCTCGGAATCTCGGGAGCTCCTGGGAGGAGGGTGCCGCGTTTCCTCCCCGGGCTGCTTTGGCTGCACAAATCAGCGCACGAGTCGGGCGGCGTGTGGCTACGATGGCCATCTGGACGGTCGCACCCTCAACACTCCACTTCACCTTTAACTGGCCCTGCTGGGGAACACACGCCCCGGGCTAGAGAAAGCAAGGTGAGCCCCCTTCCTCCTACTGCTTCCTGTTGTGGACGTAAGGAGATGCATGACCACTCTGGGTCAGCTCCCTACAGCTGCCAGAACAAACCGTCACGCACTGGGTAACTTCGAACAGCAGCGGTGTGTTCACTGTCTCCCCCGTGACTCTGGAGGCTGGACTCTCCACCTCTGCGGTCACCCGGGGTCCTCTCTGACACCGACGTTTTGGACTTAGGGTCCACCCTACTCAAGTGTGACCACACCTTACCTTAACCACTGACACCTGCAAAGACCCTATTTCCAAACAGGATCACGTTCTGAGATCCCAGGTGGACATGACTTTTGGAGGGATGCCCTTCGACCCTGGAGAGGCCCCCTGCTGGCCCCGAAATGTACGTTCATCCCACGTGTAAATTACATTCACCCCATCCCAACTTCCCCAAAAGTCTTATCTCAGCATCACCTCTAAGTCCAAAATTTCAAATAAATACCATCTGCTCAAAAAGTCCCAGTCTCACTGTCTAAACCAGATATGGATGAGGCCCTGGATATGAGCCTTCCTGGGACAAAATGCCTCTCCCTCTGGGGACCTGTGAAACTAGAAAACGAGTTAACTGCTTCCAAAATGCGAAGGTGGGACAGGCGGGGGATAGGCTTCCTAGTCCTAGATGGGGGACAAGGGGGCCACTTGTCTCAAGCAAGTTCAGAACACAGCAGGGCAAATTCCGCCAGGTTTCAAGGCCTGGGAATAATCCCATGGGTCTCCACGCTTTGACCTCCAGGCCCACGGAGGCCCCAGGAAAAGTCCGATCAGCCCTGCTCTCTGGGCGATGCGTTCCCACCCGTGGAGCCCAGAAGCCTGACACGCTTCCCTCATCTCATTCTGTGTCTGTCCACTCCAGTCCAAGCTGGCAGTGTTCCTGCTGGAATGACGTTCTCATAAATCCGGTTGGTCTTCCATGGATATCACAGGTTCCAATGTCGCCAGACACAAGGGTCCTCCGTGGGTTTTTCCTGGACCAACCGATCCCTGTCCCTTACTCCTGCTGCAATGGTTCAGGGACCCACAAGGGTTAAACCTAATCTCTCCACCAAAGCTTGTCCAGCCTCCCCCTCAGCCCTTTCTCCAGAGCACACCTTGGCACCTTCGGCCGTATGGACAGGTTGAGAATTTTCCAAATCATCAAATGCTTGTTCTTTTTGTTTTCCAGTCCCCTCTGCAGTTTATCTCCTTCCTCACGCATTTTACTGTAAACAGCAAGGAGTAACCGGGCCACTCCCTCCGTCACACCTTGCTTGGAAATCTCCCCAGCTAAATATCCAAGTTCATCACTTTCCACCCAACATAGAACTTAATTCAGCCAAATTCCCTACCATCATATAACAAGGCTCACCTCCAGTGTCCAATAACATTTTTCTCACTTCCTTCTCAAGTCTCACCGGAGGTACCTTTAAGGTTCACATCTCTAGCAACGTTCTGATCATGACTATCTATATTCCCTAAGACAGCAGGAACTTCCACAGTTTTAGATGTTACAGTAGAACCCCTCTTCCCAGTACCAAAATCTGTATCAGTGAGGGTTCTCTAGAGAAATGGAATCATTCAATAGGAGAGATAGATGGATGACAGATAGATGGGTAGATAGATAGATACATAGATGATAGATAAGATACATAGATTAGATAGATAGATAGATAGATGATAGATACATAGATTAGTTATAGATAGGTAGGTAGATAGTAGGTAGATGATAGATAGACAGATAGAAAAGTAGGAGAGAAAGAGATTGACTGCTTTGAAGGAACTCGGCTGGTCCAACATGTGTGCGGCTGGCAGGCAGGAGTCAGCACCATAGTCTTGTGCATAAATTCTCCGGGACACCTCAGTTTTGCTCTTAACAGCCTTTGCCTGATAGCGTGACGCCTACCTACGTTTTCCATTTTACTTTTTAAAGTAAACTGATGGTGGATGTTAACCACATCTACAAAATCTCTTCATGGCATTTAATTAGGTAACTGGGTACGAGCCAAACTGACACATGAAATTAAACATGGCACATTCCCAATGTAATGAGACCCCAAGATTTAAAATCGTTTGTCCATATTTGAGTGGTCGCTATTTCACTTACTTTAAGGTTCAGTTGGGCCTAAGATGAAATTCTTATGTGACTTTTAGGGGCAACAGCATCATTTTTTCCAATCAAAGTTCAGAGATAAAGGAAAACCAGTTGACTTGTCTCAGTTCTTACAGCTTAAAGATGTAAATGGATTGAAAATGTGGGAGACAAATGTATTCCTATCCAACGCGCAAATGTATAACGTTTGTACCGCATCAAAAAAAAGCGTGTACGTATACCATAGGAAAGCACACTTGATTTTTGTTTTACTTTTAAAAAGAATCTTTATTTCTCCTGGTTACAAAAATAATACATGTTCACTCTAGATAATTTGTAAAATGCAAAGAAGTAAAGAAAAGAAGAAAAATCATATAAAATTCCACTTCAGAGGTATCCTCTCAACATTTTAGCGTATTTCCTCAAACATGCTTTGCCATATACACCTACATACATTAACATACACATGTATAATCCAGAAATGTGTGTAGACACACACACACACACACACGCACACGGAGATACATATACACATATATATACATATAAAATTCAAAACATCATGACACTTTATATTTTCACATTTCTGGTTTATAAGTCCCCTTTTCCTCCCCAGTAATCATCTCTATTAATTTGTGGCCAAATTAGACCCTTCAAAAACGTCCAGTGTGTATCAAAACTTACAGCCTAGAACAGATGTTTAGAGACTATGCAATGATAACCTACTTTCCACCCAAAGTGGCAGGATGTCACAGTCTGACCAGCAGATCTAGACACAACTGCAGCAGGTAGTAACCTGAGTATAATGTGGGCACGCTTCCTGCACTTCCGACAGCACAAGTTTGATACCAGGATTAAAACACATGCAGGGGGGCTTCCCTAGTAGCGCAGTGGTTGAGAGTCTGCCTGCCGATGCAGGGGACGCGGATTCGTGCCCCGGTCTGGGAGGATCCCACATGCCGCGGAGCGGCTGGGCCCGTGAGCCATGGCCGCTGAGCCTGCGCGTCTGGAGCAACGGGAGAGGCCACAACAGTGAGAGGCCGGCGTACCGCAAAAACAAAACAAAACAAAACAAAACAAAAAAGAAAGAATCTCTTGAGCATCCAAACCAAACGAAGGAGAGACACACATTAGGTGGATCATCTCTAAGAAGAAACGGTCAGGCCGGCCTCAGCTTCTCTCACAGTCACATGTGGCATCAGGAGACAGGTGCCAGTACCTGTGATGGCCTCAGTGATGTAAGAGGAGGTCTGAGAATGTAACTGAAGGAGGTCAACTGAGCTCTCACTCACATAAAAAGGCAACAGCAAAAGTTCACAATAGGCAAGAACTCAGCTCCCGTGACCCTTTACTAAAGAAATCATTAAAGGATGGACTCTGGCCAAAAACTAGCAGTGAACACTGAATCCATCAAACTGCAGGATTAGGATTAAAGGAAATATGGGCTGAATACAGTAAATTTTATAAATCTTCTCAATGTAGAAATAATACCACAAAAGGTGTGAGAAGAAAAAAAGATGAAGGTGCAAAAAAGAATAAATATGCTGATTTCATCCTTGCCTTTTACGCTGGATAGACAGTTATGCCACCTGAAGCTGATGAGTCAAGTAATAAAGGTATATTTAAAGATAGAAAATAACACCAAGAAGAATAAAATAAATAAAACTGCATGATGGAGGGGAACGAAAAAAGATGAGAAAGGAAAGTATATTAATTATAATAATGTTCACAGAAGCAAGTCAAAGGATATTGTCTAAAGAAATGTAAAGTAAATTTATAAAGTTAACCATCAGAACAAAAATTCAAACCATCCAAGTTATCAGAAGAAATGGTGAAAAAGGAATAAAGAAAATACAAACCATATTATGAAAAAAATTTAAATTTAAATCGAAGGTATAATGTTAAATATTGTGGCACATAGGAATTGGTATAAGGGTCAGGTCAGAAAATGCAAATGGGCAAAACATGCTTAATAACAGAAGCAGATTTAAAGGTTGTACCACATTATGCCATTTGTAATCTAAACATTAAAATAAATGATGGTAAAAGTATATTAGTCAAATACAAACCCCCCCAAAAGTTGTTGATTTAATATGATTTAAGACTGATTTAAGAGCAAAAGTTTTTTGTTTTTTTGGTTTTTTTTTTTTTTTGGCTGTGTTGGGTCTTTGTTTCTGTGCGCGGGCTTTCTCTAGTTGCCACGAGCAGGGGCTACTCTTCGTTGCGGTGCGTGGGCTTCTCATTGCGGTGGCTTCTCTTGTTGTGGAGCACAGGCTCTAGGTGCGCAGGTTTCAGTAGTTGCAGCACGCAGGCTCAGTAGTTGTGGCACGTGGGCCCTAGAGCACGCGGGCTTCAGTACTTGCAGTGCGCGGGCTCTAGGGCGCACGCGCTTCAGTAGTTGTGGCTCACAGGCTCTAGAGCGCAGTCTCAGTAGTTGTGGCGCACAGGCTTAGTTGCTCCACGGCATGTGGGATCTCCCTGGACCAGGGATCAAACCGTGTCCCCTGCATTGGCAGGCGGATTCTTAACCACTGTGCCACTACGGAAGTCCCAGAGCAAAAGTATTAAGTCAAGTAAAGAAGGTAAATTTATTAAATTCTATAAACCAAATAATACAGTACCTACATTCATAAATCAAATTATATAATTAATATAAGAAGAAATATACAGAGGTACATTACTTTCAGGAAACTTTATTTCACATTGTGTCAACCCAGGACAGATCAAGTGATCAAAAAAGATCTAATTAATATAATGAGATACATATATATGGATGTACATTGAACTCTGTGCCCTAAAGAAAAAAATATATCTTATTTTCACATAAACATGGAACATTCATAAAATTGACCATATAGTAGGTCATAAAAATCGCTCAATAAATTTTAAAAAGTATAACACAGGCTCCATTCTCAGAACAAAAGGAAATAAAACTATACATTAATAATAATACAGGAAACAAAAAATACGTCACTTGAAAATTTTAGAACTCTCATTTAAACAAAGAATAGCTATAAACTTTTCATGAAACTATAGAAATTACTGTAAGTTTTCATGGAAACACTAAATATCAGACCTTATAAGATACAAGAAAGTACTGCTCAGAGGAAAATATATAGCCCTAAATATATATACCAGAATAAGAAGGATGAAAATCTATAAATTAAGCATCCAATTCAAATATTTAGAAAAAGAACGTTATAATAAACTTAAGGAAAGCAAAGAAAAATTAAAATAAAGGCATTAATGAATAAATTATAAAATTTTCAAACGTTTTTATTTCTTGAAAAATAAATAAGTAAACTGACAGTGGTAAACACTTGGCATGGCTCGTTTAACCCTCTTTGACCCCCTTTCTGTTTGGACAGGATACAAAATAAAGAACAACATTTCCCGTACTCCCCTGAACATGGGAATCTGGTGTATGTAGCAGAGTCCACCAATGAGACACATTTGCATGAGATTTAGAAAGTCTCAGAGGGAACCATAGGTGGAGCCTGTAGGGGGAAAATATCAGGAGTTCAATTTTAGACTGGTTGAGTTTCAATTGTCTTTTAAATGTCAACTGGATGCACTGAATAGGCAACTGGATTTACAAATGTGAATTTGGAAGGGTGCTCAGAGACAGAGGTATAAGTTTGGGAGCTGTCAGCACGTAGCTGGTCTTCAAAGTCGAGAGACTAGATGAGATCCCAAGGGAATACATGTGGCTAAACAGAGGAAAGAACTGAAGTCTGAGCCCTGTGGTCTCCAACATTCATTCACTCAGTGATAATAGGTGGAACCAGCAAGGGAGATAGAAAAAGAGTGACCAGTGTGATAGAAGAAAAACTGAGTAAGTGCGACTTCTTGGAAGCCAAGTGTAAGTGCACATCGTAGAGGAAGGAGGGATCACCAGCTGATGGATCAAAAAGACGAGGACTGGATTTAGCAAGTGCGGAGGCCATAGCTGACCTTGGAAGGAGTAGTTTCAGTTGAACAGAGACTAGTTAACTTTGCCGTCTGCTCATTACCCATAAAATAAGAATAATAATAGCATCTACTTCAAAGGCAGTGTTGTGAAGATTGCATGAGTGAGTATGTGTGGAATGGTGCCTAGTACACAATGGCGAGACAACAGATGTTCTTGCCACATAGCATGATTCCATACATGAGAAGGAAAACCAAGCAATAACTCCAAACTGCTGAGCAGATATAAATGTGTGTGCACAGAAAATTATGTGGAGTAATATACATAAACCTACTAACATCACCTCTGAGAATGTAAGTATGACTGGGAATGGAGACCAGGGATGACGAAAGTGTAAAATAAATGTTTTATCATATATGGTTCTTTACTAAGTTCTTTGCACTGAGAATGTGTTCATGTATATTATTTGTATGATACTTTCTAATTAAAAATTTATAGAGGGGAGCAGCCTCAACTTGATAAAGATCATCTATAAAAAAATCCACAGCTAGCATCATACATAATGATGAGAAACTAGACGCTTTGCTCCTAAGATTAGGAACAAGCAAGGATTTGCCCTTTTACCCCTCTTGTTGAACATTGTATTAGAAGTCCTAGCTAATGCAATAAAATAAGAAAAGGAAATAAAAAGTTTACAAGTTTAGAAGGAAGAAATAAACTATCTTTTTTTGCAGATAATATCATTGTCTATGTAGACAATCCCAAAGAATTGATTAAAAAAAAAAAAAAACCAAAACCTCTTGGCACTAATAAGCCTGTATATTAAGGTTGCAGGATACAAGGTTAATACACAAAATTCAATTGCTTTCTCAGATATCAGCAGTAAATAACTGAAATTTGATATTAAAAACACATCATTTAACACCAAAGAATTAAAACTTAGGTATAAACCTAACAAAATATGTACAAAATCTATATAAGGAAAACAACAAAACTGATTAAAGAAATCAAAGATCTAAATAAATGGAGAGATAGTATCTTCATGGACAGGAAGACATAAAATTAAGATGTCAGTTCTTCCTAACTTGACCCATAGGTTCAGCGCAATCCCAGTCTAAATCTCAGCAAGTTATTTTATGGATGTTGACGATCTGATTCTGAAGTTTATATGGAGAGACAAAAGGCCCAGAATAGTCAACAAAAGACTGAAGAAGAACAAAGTTGGAGAAGTGGCATTACCCGACTTCAAGACTTTCTACAAAGCTACAGTGATCAGGACAGTGTGGCACTAGTGGAAAAGTAAGACACATAGATCCGTGGAGCAGCATGGCGAGCCCAGAGACAGACCAGCACAGACGCAGTGAACTGACCTTTGGCAAAGGGGTGAAGGAGACTCAATAAAGGAAGGGCAGTCTTTCTAAAACATGGTGCCGGAGAAACTGGGACCCACAGGCAAAACACTGAATCCAGACACAGACCTCACACCCTTCATAATAATTAACTCAAAATGGGTCACAGACCTGATGAAAATGCAAAACTATAAAGCTCCCAGTAGATAACATAGGAGAAAATCTAGGAGACTTTGAGTTTGGGTTTGGTGATAACTTTTTAGGTACAACACCAAAAGCAGGATCATGAAGGAAAAAGTTGGTACGTGGAACTTCATTAAAACTAATAACTTCTGCTTAAGACACTCAGGAGATTGAGAAGACAAAGCATAGACTGGGAGAAAATATTTGTAAAACTCATATCTGATAAAGGACTGGTATACAAAATATACAAGTTTCTCTTAAAACTCAATAATAAGAAAACAGGGACTTCCTTGGTGGTCCAGTGGTAGAGAATCCACCTTCCAATACGGGGGACGCAGGTTCAATCCCTGGCCAGGGAACTAAGATCCCACTAGCCGCAGGACAGCTGAGCCCGTGCACCATAACTCCTGAGCCCGTGCGCCTCAACTAGAGAGCCCAAGCACCACAAACTACAGAGCCCACGCATCCTGGAGCCTGTGCACCGCAACAAAAGATCCCGCATGCCTCTATGAAGATCCCGCATGCCACAACTAAAACCTGACACAGCCAAACAAACAAACAAACAAACAAATAAATAAATAAAATAAAAGGCTGTGGGTGGCAAGAAAAGAGATCACATTTTGTCTTGTCGGGGTGAGGTTTCAAAAGGTTGCTTTCTAAATAAACCTCGAAGTAGAAATAGAGATAGAAAATAAAAGATGCACTATTTAAAAAAAAAAATAAGAAGAAAACAAACATCAAACTCATAGAAGCAGAGAGTAGAAGGTGGTTACCATGGGCTGGCTCGCAGGGTGGGCAGGGGGCAGACACTGGTCAAAGGGCACGAAGTTACGGTATGTAGAACAAGTCTAGAGACCAAGTGAACGGCATGACGGCTAAATAATACTGCAGAGAATGCTGGAAATATGCTAAGAGAGTAGATGTTAGGTACGCCCATCACACCAAAGCCATGGGCCATGTGAGGAGGTAATATGTTAGTAGCTGGGCTATAAGAATCATTTCACTCTGTGTACATGTATCAGTCGTGTTGTGCACCTTAAATATATACAATTTTGTCAAAAACTATGTAAATAAATGACAAAAGTAATAGGAAAAAAGGAAACAAACACCCCAATTACAAAATGGGGTCTGAACAGACACCTCACCAAACAAGATGTACAGATAGCAAATAAGCACATGAAAAGATACTCAGCATCACAGGGATTAGGGAATCACACATTAAAATAACAGTGAGATTCCTCCACACAACTATGAGAGTGTCACACAATTAGAATAGTAACACAGAGATTTCTATCATTTACCTGTGGAGTAAACATAGATTTGCACTTTGATTACGTTGTTGCCAGCCAGGGGAGTGAATCTTTTGTCTCCTATGATAGAATCTGAACCAAACTAGAAAACAGACAAACCAACCAGACCACTGACAAGAAGCCAAAGACCCGCGTGAGTACTGATCAGAGGAATAAAATACTTAACACCCCAAACTAACTTTAACTGTCATATTTCCTGTAAATATTATCAGTGCCCCATCCCTCAACCAGCACTATCATAGTGAAAACGTTGTACAAGTAGAGCTGTTTCCATCTCTTAGAGATTTTTTCTCTCTTCCCCCTCTCACTGAAAGAATTCAGCTATGGGTCTATTGAAGGCAGTGGTTCTCAACTTCGTGCATTCTCTCACCTGGGAGCTCTAAAAATGTCCAGGCCAACGAAATCAGAATCCTTGGACAATTCTGAGTTTAGTTTAAGAGGTAATTCTCTCTAACTGGAAGATGTGTTTCTCCTATTTCATATTTTTGACAAGTAGTCTTTGGCACAATAATAATAAAGGCTAACAATTGTACTGCTCTTACTGTGTAACAGAAGTTACAGTAAAACGTCAACCCCTTCGTCTGTAACTGTGTCCTCAGCTCCTTCGTGCAGAGCCACTTTCTCTTCTGTTTAAGAAAAGTCCACGCACTTGGTTAGACTTAAACTGGAGACAAAATCAAAGCATCACATTTGTCCGCGCTCTACAAGAGGACGAATCTGCATGACTGTTTCTTTTGGTCCCTGTTCACGAAGCCTAAATTATGAAGAACTTAAATGCATGATGCAAATATTTTAAAAATCACCTTTCCTTCTGCCGCAGTGATGGGACACATTTTGCAGCTAATCTGCAGGTTTCTGGTCAGATGTTCCTTCCTCCCTGACAAATTTGCCTCCTGGGTGTAAGCAAGCCCCCGGGGGCAACCTCCCCGGAAACCCCACGTGCCAGCCCCTCTCCTCAGCTTCATGGCAGTCCGGCCAGACCCATGTGGCTGACACCGGGTTGTCCACTCAGGACCCGGGCACGTGGATGAAGCCTCAAGCTGCACACCCCCCAAAGGAGGTAAATAAAGTTCCCGTGAAGCAGCTTTGCTCTTTCCCTCAGCTCCCTTCCCTAAGGACGACCTCAGTTCTCACCGCCTCTTTCCCTAGAAGACCTGTGACAATTGCTTCCCCCAAATCCACACATGGTGCGCCTACCCTCGCTTTGCAGAACCTACTCAGAGCCTCCTGGTGACAATCCACCCTTCCCTGAGGGATCTCGCCTCCCAGGACAGGCAGCTGCCACAGCGTACCTCCGGAAAGACAAGACCCAGGTTTGCTCTCTTAGAAGACATTTTCCCACACAGTGTCTAAATTGTACTTTTTTCAAAAGGGTTTTTATAGAAATCATGTAGCTAGCTACCCATTGCCACTCTGAATCTATAGTTCTGAAGATACAAAAATGAACTGAACTTACCTCCGCTCAGAGATGGAGAAGGCAGGGCAGTGGAAGAACAGGTGGCCTGTCCAATTTCTCAAAGCTTATGGCAAACTGTGGAAGGTCACACTAACCCCTTTGACTTACAGCCCAACTTTCTTACTGCTAAAGAGCGCCTCCCAGTAAGGACAAACTTTCTGCTTGAAGTGGGTCCTTCATCTTTATTTTCTCATCCATAAACTGAAGCTACGCCTTATCCTTGAAAATTCAAGTGGCTTCTGTGAGGACGCATAATATGAATGTGAACATACTGCGTGTTTCTTAGAAGAAAGAGACCTAATCAATACAAGGTGTTGCTCTAACCAAGATCAAGTTTTGGCCTCGGTTACATGTCAGTGGCTGATGTCATGCATTTCGAAGCAAAATTAGCCCGATGTTGTCTGGGTAAACCAGGCATGTAAATTAACTCAGCCGCAAAACTTCCTAAAAATTTTGGAAGAGACGGGCTTTGTCAAGTCATTAAACTACAGAACAATATAAGTATTTCAGGATGTTGGTGCTACCCACTGCCATCCTGTCCGTTACTGTTGCGGCACTGACAGCCTGGCACAGACCACTGGCTCTTGTGAGAGGTAGATTTGTCCTAATCTGTTCATGAGATCGTTCACACTAACCCCTCTCACAGGGAAAAGAGGGCATGGGAGGTACCAGCTGAGGTGAGGCAGGTGATCCGGCGCCACTTCTGCCCACCCCGCTCCTGGGCGTGGCCTGTCTGGAGGATGCAGCAAACTGAAGCGATCGCCATTCACCCTTTTTCTCTACGACACGCCTGATTTTACTACCAAAGCCATGAAGGCATCATCGTAACCCATGGAGGGCACTTAGTAAACTGAATGGCATTGAATCATACCCAGAAATCTGCAATTGCTTTCTGTTTTGTTTTGGTTTTTAATACAGAAACACATTTGAAATGTATTTGTCTGGTAGGGATGAGATTGGCATAAAGGTAAACAGCTGGCAGGCTGTTCATAGCAATTAATTTGTGCCGTGGCTTTTCATTCCCAAACTTCAGAAATTAGAGACTGACTGTTCACCAGATGTTGTTAAAAAAAAGATTTTTTTTTTTTTTTTTACTAATTAACTACTAAATTACTAAAAGGTACACTCTTGTAAGTCCTCTTTTAGCTGAAAATGTCTGTGTCTTGTTAACTGTTTATTGAATTGAGTAATTATATTGCTTTTGCTGTTAAATGATATTGACATTTTTGAATGAAGGTTTTCGGTCAGGAGAAATGAACATGCCTTCTGGCAGTAACCTAAGGTGTGCAGTTGAAACAAACAAACAAAAAGCTTGACTATTTGTGTTATTTCTCCCTTTTCCTTTTCCCCAAGTTCTCTGGGTGTGACTCATATCAGAATATACTTAAAGATGAGGACTTTGTCACTTACCATTGAAACGTTCAAAGTAAGTCCCTAGGGAGCTGCTGGAGTTGGGGTTGATTTAGCCCTGAAACAGCTGCTTCTCAAACCGTGGGGCAGCTGCTTGATTCATTTCAAATTATTGTGATAGAAAAAGGAAAAAAGGATTTTTAAAATAGACATAATATAATCATCATTCATTATAACATTGCCAGAAGCTTAATGTTTTGTAAAACATGTTTATTAGGACTCAAGACACCACAGCAAATGACAAAACTAATTTCCAGATGGAATTGTCAGTTTGCTGCAGACTTTTTTCTCTACGCAGAATGTTCTAGTGTAAAAATCTCTCAATTTTGTCTGTTATATGATTGGCCCTCCACAAAGCAGCTGTAATTAGGCCACAGGAAGAGGATCAGTGGCAAGGTCGGCCCGCTGTGTTCCGACACATTCCTTTCTTCTCTGTCCCGCTTCCCACTGTGTAACAGAGGGTGACCTTAGGACTCCTTATTCATTTAAAGGCACCATTCTGATTTGTGTGGAAGAAAGAAGTTGAATATAGCCCTGAATGTTTCACAAAGAATCTCCAAGGCAGATTTTTTTCTTTTAGGTCTCCCTGTCAAAAAATAGATTTAGACATCAGAGTAAGTCAAATATAATCAAATGCGAATGTCTAGCACCAGCTGTGTCCACACAGTAAGGCAGCAGTCGACAAACCGACTCCCTTAATCCAAGCCCAAGTCTGAAGGCATTTATTCATCTTAAATATCCAGAATGACTATCAGGAAAGTCTCCAGTTGGCCAGTTTCTCAGCATCCTGTTTGCTTTACTTTACTTTAAAGCACATTCCTGCAGAGCCAAGGCATAACAATGTGACCAAAGATCTGGTCCCCACTCTTCTGCTCATCGGCAGGGCTGCTTATATCAGGTGCTAGGATGGCCCGAACCAAACGGGCGATCCCGATCCTTCAGTCCCAGAACAGGTTCTTGAGCGTCTTGAATATGGTAGGCCTGGAAATGTGAGGAGAACTGCTAAAGGCATTTGAGTCCATCACAAGCAGAGGCGCTGAAAACCATAGGGCCTATCTGGTGAAAAGTGAGTGGGCTGAACTATTCAGAGTAGGAGGTTACTTTCAGTCTTGAAAGATGTGTAGGTGGATGGTGGTGGGTGGATGGTGAGAACATTAAAGAGAACAGGCAGGACAGTTAAATTAGCCCAGCAGGTGAAGTAATTTCCAGAGGTCTGGCCAGCCGGAGCGTAAGTTCTGGGTGTGGGTGGGGACCGGTTCACACCAGCAGGAGTCAGGTAATCGAGTCTCCAGGCATGCTGAGGGCTTTGAATTTAATCCAAGAGGCATCGGTATTTTTGGTGAGTTTTGTGTTTCAGAATGATCACCCCCATGACTTAGAGGGTGGGCTGGAGGGACAGTAATATAGGAAAGAAGACATGAAGTGGGAGGAGAAATTCTAAAAGGTGGAGCAGGCAGGCCTCCTTGTTGGGTGGCACGAGAAAGGTGAGGAAGATGGTTTGGGTCACTGTCTCCATGAAGGTGCTCCTCTTAGATATGAGGGAGAAGTAGGAGTTTGGTTTGAGACAGGGTAGTCTAGAGAGGTGCTTGTTAAACATTGATGCTGAGGGAATTCCCTGGCAGTCCTGTGGTTAGGACTCTGCACTTTCACTGTGGAGGACCCGGGTTCAATCCCTGGTCGGGAACTAAGATCCTGGAAGCGGCTCACCGCTGCCAAAAACAAAAAACAAACACATTGTATAGGGCTTCCCTGGAGGCACAGTGGTTAAGAATCCACCTGCCAGTGCAGGGGACACGGGTTCAAGCCCTGGTCCGGGAAGATCCCACATGCCGCGGAGCAGCTAAGCCCGTGCACCACAACTACTGAGCCTGCGCTCTAGAGCCCGTGAGCCACAGCTACTGAATCCTGCACGCCTAGAGCCCGTGCTCCGCAACAAGAGAAGCCGCCGCAATTAGAAGCCCACGCACCGCAACTAGAGAAAGCCGGAGTGCAGCAATGAAGACTCAACGCAGACAAAAATAAATGAATAAAATAAATAAATTTATAAAACAAACAAAAAAACATTGTAGCTGAATCCCCAGTAGATGGGGATGGAATTCGGGAAGGATCACTGGAGCAAATATGTATATATGTGTGTATATGTGTGTATATATATATACACACACACACACATACACACAATAACTAAAATATATAAATATGTATCATATATGGGATTATTCTTCTGATTTAAAAGTAACAGAAGCTTATTTCAGAAAATTTAGGAAAATCAGCAAAGTGTAAAACATAAGATCTGAAATGGGGCTGGATGTATAGACTCAATAGTCAAACGTCCTGAATGACAATTGCCGTCTAGTTCACACGTGAAGCATACATTTTCAAAGGTTTATCATATAATAAAATGCACTTAAAAGTAAAACTAAACTCTTTACAGGATGTAGTTTGACTGTCATGAACAGAAAATGACCTTTAGAAACTGAGCTACCACGAGAAGGAAAAGCTCAGTGTTCACTGCACTAGAATCGAAATAACATTCATATCAACCAAATCCAGTCTTCAGGTCCACGGGAATATCTCTGCAGCTCGCCTGTCTCAGCAGGCCCATTAGAAAACAGTACCCGGAGCCTCATAGCCTTGGGCTCATCCACTGTTAACACAACTACCCGTAAACACCTGCTCCTTTAATTTTCTGTTGCCTATGTATGGAATTCCACGATCTCAAGTAATAATCGCCCCATACATGAGCAAATCCAGACTTCCTTTGAGAAGAAGTTGGCTCTGTCTTTGGCCAACTCTACAGCTCACTTCCGCAACAAGGTGGAACCTCTTTGAGGCAAGAATGAAAGTCAGCGTCTACCATTTCCACAGGCGCCTCTCACCTACGTAGAATGTGCACACTCCAGCCTCTTTCCAAACCAGCCCGCATTTTTCTTTTGTGTAGAGGTGTGCCTCACATGAAGCGCCCAACTAGATGACTTCTCCCATGTACCGTAACAGGCCTATGTAATCACCACCAAGGTCTCGATAGAGAACCTGTGCACTCAAATGCCCTTCGTTCCCTATTACTGAGGGCTGGGGAGGTAGGATAGGCCAGGAGGTGCTGGAGGGGGGCCAGGGGAACATGGTCTAAGAGACTGTGAGGCCGTGTCTGTGGGGCGACGTGCAGGTGACGTCTGGGGCTTCGAAGGCTGAGAAATGGGGCTGAGTCTCAGCAGCACGGAGTGAACCGGAGCAGGACCCTCAAGACCCTCTTGGGTGTAAGAGCCCCACCCTCATGTCTCTGTCTCATGAACTCAAAGGACTTGCATCAGGCCTCCCCTGAGTCTCAAAAGTCTGGCTCAGAAGTTAATGATGAGGAAAATGTGAATGTGTAGAAACAAAGAAGAGCTGCTGGGCTGGAAACTGGTGACAATTTTAATGACAGATCAGCAGAGACCTACGACCCTTAGCTCCTCCCTGAAGCGCACAGGTAACAATGTCTGATGCTCACCCCTAACTTGTTTTACAGAAACCGGACTCCCACCAGATGGGAACCGCTGACCATAAGCCCGTAGACCCCAGATGGGTTGGGACGAGAAGGTTGACGATGCTGACTTCTGAAATACCACCCTGTCATCTCAGCACCAGCCAAGCAGAATAAGGTCCACGAGCTGGTCCCACTCCCCGAAACCCGCTCCCTCACCCTGCCTTTAAAATCCTTTCTCTGACAGCCCTCAGGAAGTTCTGGTCTTTTGCGCACGAGCTGCCCATTCTCCTTGCTGGCAACCCTGCAATTAATGCTGGGCTTGCCTTCTCCACAACCCCATGTCTGTAGAGCAGCTTTGCCAGGTGAGAAGACCCAAGTTCAGTTCAGTAACAAGAGGTCAGGGAGGAAGACAAGTTGCCTAGCTGTCGGGAGGGTGCCCAGGGCGTCAGTTCTGACAGTGTGAAAGTTGGAGAAGTGAACAACACACCTATGGAAGGAGAGATGCCAGGACAGTCCCCTGAAATGAAAACAGGAGAGATGTAGATAAAGAAAGAGCCTGGGAAAAGAGAAGGGCCAGCCCCCTTTTGGGAGGGTTTGCGGGGGAAGCACGGAGGGAAAGCCAGGCTTCAGATGAAGAAGTAGGAAAAACGTTGAAAAAATGTTCAGGATATAGAGGAGTTCACTAAAAATTAAATGAGGAATTCACAAGAATAGTCCAACTTATATTTAGATAAGGAATTAATTAGTGAAAGCAAAAGCCCCATGAGCCGTGTTCCAGAAACCAAGCATTCCCCTGCTTCCACAAACTCATGGCGGTTCCTACGCTTTTCTCCTCACCTGGTTTCTACATGCTGACGTGGGGTAAGTACTTTGTTAGGTCATTTCTTTGCAAATTACAATTTTAAATCAAGAACTTAGCTTGACTGCCCTACATCTTGTCAAACGAATTCTAATTGAAGGCAGCATTAAATGCCCTTCTGCCAGAACTTCGAACACAGTGATGGAATTATGTGAATTGACTCACTTTCCCAGGTTTAAGTCTCCTCCCGTGTAAGAAGCATGTTCTCCAACAGCGAAGCTTTGTAAGCTGGTGACACATTTGAAAACTGCTAGAGTTCTAACATGAAGTGAGTACAGGACTTTCCTAGACTCTAATTTGATGCCTCAGGAAAACCAAATGATTAGGTATCTTGCTTTGATGCTGTCACTACATCAGTCCTAGAAAGAAACGTATTACTTTTGAAATTATTTGACCTTAGTGGCACTGAAATTCTACTTGCTCTTATTCCCCTTGCCACATTCTAGGATTTTTCTTTACAAACCACTGTTTTCCCTTGTTACAGAATGTTCAGCTGATGTCAGTGCCCTGAAGCTTGCTTTTCCTCCATCATGAAATTATTGGAGTCACGTAATCCAAAAAGTGTACATGGAATAAAAAGAAGCCAAAGTTATTGCAAGATCATCTTTCAGAACTAGCTATTATTCTTAAAGTGTAAGTCTAATATAAGACCCGGTCGACTGGATGTCTGCAGAAACCAGTCCTAAGGGAGCAGGCGGTATCACGGAAGTGGGAGGGTCTCGGGGGATGCACGCCTGCCTGCTTGGCAGAGGGCAGGGCCCCTTATCCGCGGACAGAAGCAGGCTCTGAAGCCCGGGGGGCCTTTGGGTCTGCACTCAGTCCTGGTGCCTCGATTCTGGGTCTCAGTGGACTGTACCCTGGGGGAGAGAGAGAAAGCCAGGACCTGCACAGCTGGAAGTTTCGCTAAGAGACTAGAAGAGCGCTGGAGGAGGGGGGTTGCTCTGGTCAGGAGGTTGGGGAGGGGAGAAACACAGGAACAGAGGAGACCCCACTGCATGTGGACACTTGACTCTTACCTTAGTGGTGGGTACCCAGGGACTCACTTTCTTTTTATTCCCCAAATTATACACGCATTCTTTCCATCAGGTTGTTTTAGTTTGATGTGAAAAAACTTTGCTAAAGTCAAATCCATGTCAAAATATAAGGGCAATTTCAATTTAGAAAATGACCTTTGTTGCCCACAAAAAGCACAGCTAATATGTTAAAATACCTGTGAATATACAGTCACCCCAGAGGACATGCTTTTATAACAGTTTTGCAATAACCCACCTCCTCTGCTTTATCCTGCATTTGGCGAATCAGAGGAATACCAAACCTTGGTTTGTCCAATTAGCTGAAGCTCAACTCTGTCACCAAATCCACTATACTCCTCATTTTGCTGTCAGATTGTAACAGATGACCGTCTGTAATCACCAGGGTTGCTGAGAATGACTTGCAAGTTTTCAAAAATCAAATTCATACACCTCAAACAAAGAATGACCAAAAATAAGGTTTTATTTTAATTTTCCAATATTTGAAAACAGTCCTAAATAGGAAATGCAAGCATTTTGAGGACTGGCCACTCACCAGAATATGTGTCCAGCTTCCCAAACGACAACCCTGAGAGGCCAACATTCACTCAAAAGTCAAAAACTTTGTGTTATGTTTTTAAAGAATCAATTTCCTTAATTCATATTATACCCCAATAATGCTTTATTAATGGAGAGATGTTTCTGACAGCCCACAAACCACTTATAGAAAATACCAGCTGTTGAAATATTATAGTTAATATTTTCTCTGTTAAGTACTTGAAGAAATCAAGAGATGTTGCGATTTGCAATTTTAATTAGATTCACTTGAAATGTGGCCCTAGGCTTCAGACCTGGCATCCTGAGGACAGCTGTAGGCCAAGAGTAAATGCCCCTCTCTCCCAGCACTGCCTTTAGAGGCAGGACTCCAGGCCGGTCACGTCAGCTGACTGGTTACACCCCACACGCACAGGGCATTCCTGCCTCAGCACCTCTGCACCTGCTGTTCCTTCCGCAGAAGCATCTCCAGCCAGAAGCCCACGTGGCTTCTGTTCAGGTCTCTGGGTCTTTCCTCAAATGTCATCTTTTTCTGTGAGCCCCCTCCCCCAGCATTCCCTGCCCCCATTCCTTCTTTCTCTTCCTTTTCTTCTTCTTAATTTCAGCTTTATGGACTCAGCTGACAAATAAAATTGTAAGACCTTTAAAGCACTCATCATAGTGATTTAATATATATACGTTGTGAACGGATTTGCCCCGTTGAGTTAATTAACATGTCCGTCACCTCACATACTTACACTCATCTTTTTTTCTTTTCTTCTCCTTCTCCTTCTTCTCCTCCTGCTTCTCCTTCTCCTTCTTCTTTTTCTTGGTGAGACTATTTAGGTGCTACTCTCTCAGCAAATTTCAACTATACATTACGGTTTTGTCACCACGTTTTAACATGAGACCCTCAGACCTTCTCATCTTATGGCTGAAGGGCTGTGCCCCTGTGCCCACCCCTCCCTAGCAGCCTCTCCTCAGGGCGGTTAACACTTGCTTTACCTATCTAGGTGCTGCTATGTTGGGTGCACGAATATTTACAAATGTTACATCCTCTTGTTGGATTGACCCTTTATTGTCATATAATAACTTTTTTGTCTCTTCTTACAGTCTTTGGCTTAAAGTCCTCACCCCTTTATTCCTCCACAGTCTTTGTCACATCTATCGTCTTACACACTTTTTAAGTGTTTTTATTGTCTGCGTTCCCCGCTAGAGTGTAAGCCCTGTGGGTGCAGGGATTTTTGTCCTTTTGTTCCTGCTGCGTCCCCAGCACCAGGGGGAGGGCTGAGTACTTAGCAGACGGGCAGGAAATATTCCTGAGTGAATGAGTGGAAGGCAGCCACCCACATTCACTTGTTTCAAATAACGACGAGAGGAAGACTCCCACCTACGGACCTTCGGGAGAGGCCGGGTCTCCAGTCACCGAGGTCGGCAGAGTCTCCCGGGGCAGAAATCCTCTGGACTCTGAGCCTCACGGCCAAATCAGGATTGCAGAGCAGGGCACACGCACCAGAGATTTTTCTCTCTTTGCCCACTTTTCGAACCCAATGAACATTATAGAAACATCCTTTATTTCCAGTAGGTTTTGCCATAACTCTCCAAACAATGTTCCAACGCCAGCTCCCCCGGCAGGAGCGCCGTGTGGGGAATGAGCCTGCGGTCAGTCAGCCGCTGCCTTTCTCGGGGACTTTCCACGCCGTGTTTTTCTCCTCATTCTTAAACCTTCCGGATCTGCTCATTTCTCCTGGTGAGAGATTTAATTACTGGTATTTTCAGGGGTGCATGTTCACTACAGGAACGATGAAAGCGGCTAGGATCGGGGCTGAGAGGGCTGAGTCCTGCCACGGTGACCACGAGCCCTGAGTGACGGCGACAGACGCACCAGGGCCGGAGCCCCCACCCCGGGCAGCTCATGCTTGCAAAGCAGCTCAAAGCCCGACAGAGTCAGTCCTTTCCTCACACGCTCAATTGTAAAATCCTAGAGCAGCGTCAGCGTGAGAACGAAATGGTAATTTGCATGGGTCTCCTCCATGTACTCCTTCTGGAGAAATAGAGCCGTGTGGGGTGTTTCAGGCTGAAAAGCCTTTCCCTGCGCTCTGGCTTCAGTCCACTTTCCATGGCTGGCTCAACAGGAAAATGAGTAGGAATAGGATAATCAGCACGCTGGTTTCTAACTGGTTCCATCTATCTATTAATTCAGCACAATTGACCTAATCTGTAGAGTGAAGTCAGGTGGCATTTGTCCACAGTGGAAACAGAAATATGTCACCAAGTAGCCACTGCTCCGTCTTTAAGGCAGACGGAAATTTATTTATTCATCTGCCAGTCTTTTATCGTCACCTGTCCTGGGGAATTCTGAAGGGAGTATAACACGATTTCTCCACCGATTTAATAATGCTGGTCAGTCACTCGAAGTCCAGATGCAAACCTGGCCTTCTACAGAAATCTAGTCATCTACATAGGCAGGTGCAGGTCTTTAACTGGCGGGGATAATTTTATATATGAATCTTATTCATTACTTAGAGTTTACAGAAAATGGAAAAACCTCGTTTTTAGCTAATAATGTGGAATACAGCATACCCAGTGTTGTCCAAACTTTAGGCATTCTCATTCTGCTTTCAGAACTTTTGTCATCTCCAATGTACTTCATTTCTATGACACTCTTTAAATTTCCTGAATAATTTTCTTTACAAACCCACCTTTACCTTCATTCCAAGTAACAGTAGCTACCAAAGCATTGGTTTGGTTCATGCTTTCATCTAACAAATATTTATTCAGCGTGTACCTTGTGACACATTTTTGGGAGCTGGAAATATAGCTGTGATGACGGGGGACCAAGACCCCCTCTCGGGGAGGTTACATTCTGAAGGAGGAGAGAGTCAGTAAACAAGTACTTACAGGGTGTTCCAGAAACACCATGTCAGCTGCGTGAGAAAAAGAAAACTAAAGGAAGGTGAGGGGAAAAGAGAAGTGGGGTGAGTGAGCCTCTGACGGGGGGACATCTCAGCGGAGACCTGAGTGCGAGCCCAGGCGGCCTCCGAGTGGGAGACGAGGGAAGATGCTCCCAGGGGACAGCGGAGGTGGGGTCTGGGACAGAGTCGGGGGCAGAGCCTGGGGACCAGGATCAGGGGCCAGGCGGGGGCCTCACAGGCCCCGGGGAGGAGCTCGGGTTTCCTTTGTGGGTAACTGGGGGGGTTCTGTCATCGTCATCACTGGGGCTCCTGCGGGAAGAACAGACCTTGGGGAGCAGTTCTGGGCACCACTCAGGGTTCCCACAGGGATGGGGGCGGGGAAGCGGGTGGATGAGCCAGCTAGCTTTATTCTTCTCTCTGAGACACACCAAAATGAACACACGACTACTAGGGGAGGTTTGCGGTCCCTCCACGTTCTGTGTGGACGCATGTCGCAGGGTTCCTGGGTCCGGCCGTCGGGAGGCCGCACCACAGGCTGGGAAGGCGGGCTGCCTGGGGTCCGGCCCGCTGCCCGAGTTGCTGCCTGACACATCTTTTGCAGGTTTCTCCTTCTTTGTCTGGATACCAAGGATGCCGAGAGCTGTCTCACGGGGTCCCCGGCGGTAGCAGCGAGATGGGTATGGCCCTGCTCAGCGCATTCCTGCCGGCTAATAAGCAAGGGCTGCCCCAGTGTCCGTGAGCAACACGGGACCGAGCCCTGACCTTCCCACGGCGACGATAACCAGCCCCACGCGGACTGCACGCTCAGTTTTACTTGCTGCTCTTATTACCCTTAAGAAGAGCCACGTTTTGTTTTTAATTGGGCATTTAATAAACAGCAGTAATACTTTCCAAATATAGGGGGTGTTTTCCAAATAATTTCAGGGCTTCAAAGTCCCAGGAGGCTTTTGCTCCTGTGCTCCCGCAGGTGAAATCACAGCTGGGACGACCAGAATTCTCTCCGCCTCCAAGAGTCTGAGTGCGGTGGGTAAAGCTGACCCAAGTGCCCCAGCCGCCCCCGAAGAATGAACAGAAGCATGTGTTCTGAAAGGGACGTAACCCTCGGTTCTCAGAACACACATCGGCTGACACCTGCCGGGCCACCTGGCTTCCCTTATCGCGTTTATTATTATTAACTATTTCAAAAGCACCTTGGAGATTTTCAAGAAAGGGATAGATTGTGATCTCTGCTTTGAGTGTGGTCCTGCCAAGAGACCCAATGACTCTTTAAAGGTCCCTTTACTGACACGGTATGTCTTAACTGATACTTTCCTTTTAAAAACAACAGTCCTTTTGGGGAGTGTGCAGAAAGGATATTGGGGATTATGCTTGAATAAAAACACTGGAACTTGCTTTCCTGTGCCCCCTTTTTTTCAGGGAAGAAATCCTCTTGGAATGTGGAAAAGAAATGAGTTTGAGCAACTAAATCCAAACATCCCCACGCTGATCTGCTCCTCCCAGGTCAGCACCAGAGCAGAAGCCCCACGATGTTCCCCTCCCTCCTGGAAGATGGGACCACAACGTGCTTGCCTGCTCGAGACGGGCGGGTGGTCTCCAAGATGATTCTCCTGTGAGAACAAAGGCCTGCACACACACACACACACACACACACATGCTTAAAAGACCCCTTGAGGAGGCCTTCTGTGAATCTCTGTGCTGTCCCCAATTCTTCCAACTCAAATTGAAGAGCCCTCTGACTTTTCAAACTTTCCCTAAGTAACGCCAAGTGCTGGGCTTCGCTGTGCTTTCCTAACTGGATATTTACTTGACCGGCCTAATCAACCCCCATCTGAGAATAACCTCCCAGCTTCATACTTGATTTTCTTCTAACCGTAAACTGTGGTGGCCTCTCCTCACCAGCCTCCAAAATGAGCGTGATTGGGTGAATCTCAGGACAGCCAAGCCCAGACTCACTGAAACACGGGAACGTGTGACCAAGGTGACCAACAACACTTTTCGGTTCAGCCCAAACTTACCTGAGTGCTCTTGCAAAGTGCTCACGTAGTTTGACAACCTGTCGATCTGCGGAGCCGGGCCACAGGCAACCTCAACTGTGGTAGAAAGATACAGTTGGGAGTTACGAGGGGCAGCACCTTCCAACACTGCCTTCCCCCGAGTCTGTTAGCAATTCTCTTGGGAGTTGGTGGAAAGCCCATTTCTCTACCTGGGGTAAGTGTTTCTTCTTCTGGATTCCGTACTAACTGAATCATCCCACATATTAAAAAATGTAATTCGTGCCCCCACTTATGGAGAATTTTACAGCTAAAATGTAGAAATACCGTAGTCAGAATATTTTATGAAAGACCCAAAACACGTGGTTGTTGATTTGCATGAAATTTCACAGATACCCAGATGATAATATAAAAAGGAAACAAACTCTGTTTGAACCGTGTAGCTGTTCTATTAGATTATCCCCTGTCGGTCCCAATTCCTGCTTCTGATCTAACACCTATAAATGGCCATGGAAATTGTGTATAAAACATGCATTTCATATTGCAAAGGTAGAAAGTTCAAGTTGTACGAGAGTCAGAATTTTATTAGAATTTCTTTGACTCATGCCTTTTCCTAGCCTTGAAAATGTGGGCAATTCATTTCGATCACTCTTTGTAACTTGGAGAGTTTGGTGGCAGTTTGGTGGCAGCCGACAAACTGGTCAGCGAGCTGGGAGACATTGCTGGGCTGTGAAACATGGCGAAGAGGTGAACCAGATGAGTTTGAACTTAATAGTCTTCTAATCCATTTTTACATTAATTTCTTGAACAAACGGGCAAACTGGAGGAGCCCCCGGTGGCTCCACTGACCCTGACCCTGGCGGTCTGGCTCCTAAGCCCCCAGCTTGCATCACTCCATCACTTGCTTTCCTCTTTCCACAGGTGGGACCTGATCCACTGCTGCAAGCCTCCCAAAGCGAAGGCATCAAGCAGAGAAACTCCTTCCGAGGCGCACTTCTGTGCCAGTCCTTCCAGAACGTGGCCTCTGCTGGAGATTTCTAGCCAGAAAGCTGCGTTGCGCCTGTCCTTGCCAATGCTCCTATGTCTCTTCTAGCTTCTTGCCTGGCACCCCTCTCTCTCCATCTCTCTCTGTCTCTCTGTCTTTGTGTCTCTCTGTCTCTGACTCTCCATCTCTCTTGATAGCTGAGGGCCAAAAGATTGGCGTCCAGTTCCCACGACGTACAGACTGTGTCCGGGAGGAATGTAAGGCAGCGCAAAGACCTCGCCGGGAGCCGCAGGCGGGAAGGGGTTTCTGTCTGCCTGCTCCTTGGTCCTCATGCCTCGGGCTCAATCACGCACGGAGCACCGCCTGAGAACCTCCCCGGCCAGACTCCTGGACACGCTGCTCTTGTTTTTATAAATGCAAGAAATTCCCCGTGATTTTAAATCAGGACCACAGTGAGAGAGCTTCTCCCAAACACGTGTGCCCAGTAGACAGCAGACCCAGGACTCCCACCTCAACTCCAAACCCTGGCTCCCGCCCCGGTCAGTGTCCCTGGGCTGCATTAGCTCACAGCCGGTTACTTCACAGTAATGTCAAGGGCCATTGGAACTATTATTAGCAAAGTCCCTGTAGCAAAATTTTCAGTATCTGTTTTCCAGATAGACTGTGAATCTACCGCTGAACTAGAGCTAGACTCTAGACTTCCTGAAAAACTCCATTTGCCCACTTGCAGCGTCTTCATAAGCTCCCTTTGGTGTGAGAGCACTTAAACCTTCTGTTCTCCCGGGGCCCCTGGGCAGTGGGCAGGTGCACCCTAACCGCGACAGGCAGGTGGGAGTCAAAGACTAGGGACAGGGTGACACCAGATGGTTAAAGCTGTATAACTCTTCCTCCCCCATAAATGTGAACTTCCCATTCTTTCTTTCTTAATTAAAAAAATTATTCTTTATCTAAACAGCAAAACTTAAAGTTTAACCATTATTTATAGATGATGTTTTAAAATCCCTCAAAGAAATGAAAGAGGAAATTCTAACCAATTGCTACCTTTCCCCCATTTTCTACCATATGAATCTACACCTTCAGTTTCAAAGCTCTTTCATCCTGGCAGTCTTTGGCAACTGTTTGGGCTGCCCAGTTCCACCGCTCAGGGCACTGGGCAAACGTTACTGTGGCTTCAGCTCTTGGCTGGGAATTTCTCAGGTGCCTGGGCAGTGACTTACATCCTCAGGAGATCCTGATGAAGGACCCTCCATCCCCAGGTAGAAAGTGGCCATTTTCACTCCTTTTGTTTTGAGTTTCCACCACCCCTTAGTTACTTAGCTTCACTAATAGCCCTTATTTGCATATTATACTGTTTATTGTGCTTTATTTTTGGCAACAACCGGACTCACAAACTGCTTAACTAAGAAAAGTCTGAACAAAATGTGAACGACTCTTAGGACAGGTCCTCACACGAACTGGATCATTTCACATCCACTCACTGGAGCTGCCCCTGCGACCGTCACCGGAACCTGCAGGCTGGGCTCCGGTTAGTAGCACAGCAGAGCCGAGCGTAACTGCAGGACGAAAAATCCCAGTAGATCACAGAGATCCACTTATAAATTATAATTTTCCTCTGGGTGGAAGAAAATATTCCAGACCTGTATCATTCACATACTTAGAAATGAAAACAACTTATTTTTGCCCTACTTTCTCGAATTGCTTGGGGGTGAAAAATGTTAAACGGATAATATCTTTCAACGCTGAATTGATTTCTCAGCTTAATTTAAGCATGGAAATTATGTGCCAGATGGCATAATCAACATGTTCTGTTGAAAGACTGCAATTTTATTCCTACAAGAAAAAATAAAAGAAGCGTTTTTCCACGTGGTCTACTCAGCGGGAAGGAAAGTTTATACATGCTCCCTCCAACAATGCCACCCTTGATGAGGAAAATGACAACAGCTTTGAATGTATTGACTGAGCCCTTTGGAAAGCAGGAATAGTGCTTTGTTTCATTCTGCCATGCGGTTCACATGGGAAGAGAAAGAGTGAAAGGAATAATCATGAATACAGTAAAACTCATCTCAGCGCCACTGGACGTTTAAAGTCTTTCTGAAATGCATTTCATTTTCAATCATGTCATAACTATTTCATTAGATATCCTGAGCCTCATGCTATAAAATCGGAATATGCCCTTGGTTCTCTCCTCCCGGGAGGTTGTTCAGAGATTTGCGTGTCTTGGGAGAGATGGGAACTGCCTGTTTTCACAACCCAATCTGTTTTATGTGACATTCCCACTCCCTGCCTGACGCCCATAAAGCTCTTGGCGAGGAACTCAGTTATGAGCTAAAGAGAAAAGCGTGATGTTTATGAAGAGGGACGAGCACAGTTCACCGGCGCAAACATCTGAGCGTGAAGAAGAGGTGGGGGCGGAGGAGAGGAGAGCAGACGCAGGGAGGGTGACTGATGCGTGACCTCGTTTCTGTGCGATGAAGATGCCCTTCCTACGACAGATCAGTTATTGCTGGAGAAGACAGGATGTTTCTACTAACTTTGAACAAAAATTTTAAATGATTATTAAAACAGATCCTTGGAATAAGATATGTTCCAATGAAGCAATAACCCCTCAGTCTGCACTTTTTGGGTCTCGTCAGCACTTTTATGGTCATGGGCGCAAGTTCTTTTTTTCATCTCTGGGTTGAGACTCTTCCCTCTTATCTTTAAAACACCCGTATTTTGATGCCTCGTCAACTCTAGGCATCCCTGGCCCGAAAATGACAGCCTGCTTGGCAGTATTATGCTAAAACACATTTTTCAATCTTCTCACATAAAAATAACTCTATTGAAGATGCATTCGCTTATCATAGCAGATACATTTCAGAAGAACCACATTATGTTTATTCAGACATCTAAATCTTATTTCTTGAGTGTCAATTTTTTTCCATCATTATTCTCATGATTAAATACACGTCACCACAGTCTCTTACACAGGATGACATGATACAATCAGCTTCTATGAAGTTTACTATGTGTCTAACAGATCACTATTTACACACAGTTCAAAGATGACAAATCACACCAGTTGACACGTTAATCACTCTGCACCTGGGCTGTTGCAAGTTCCGCATGTCTGGGGTCAAGTATGAATTTTCATGTTGTTCCAACCCTATTTCTATCCCGATACCAATGAAAACAATATGAATCAAGGAAAGTTGTTTTTAAATGGTTTGCTTTTTAGTTTACATTCTAGAATAAACAGCCCAAATAAGTGGAACATGGGGTGGGGGGAGAGCAGCTTTTATTTACCAGACAAAGTGACAGAAAAGCCATACTTGAGAAACGTGAGCAACACAAGGAAGAACGAGGTGCAGAGACCACAGAGTCTGTGTCCAGAACAGGGGCAGCGAGTTTCCAGAAGGAGACGGCGGCATCGCTGTCAAAGGCAGCGGCTCATCAGAAGTCACTGATTAGGAGCTTCGGCCACGAGGTGGGTCTGAGGCAAAGTGCAGGGTTTGAGGTGTGAATGTGCAGCAGGAAAAGGGACAGCAGAGAATCTTATGCAGAATTTAGAGCAACCGTTCTCCATTTTTTTTCCCTGTGAAAGGAAAAGTGAATGCCTGCTACATCGTTACGGCTCCTCCCTCAATCTTTAAGTGCTATTGTGGACCCCAAGTTGTTGCGTCAATTTTGCACTCTACTTATTTTGCAGTTGAGTGATGTTGAGTAGTCTGTGTTCTAGTTTTGAATCTTCCGCAGTGCAGAGACCGAGAAAAGATTTGGGTGCAGCGAGAGAGCAGAGGGAGAGACAGGGAAGGAGGGAAGGTGGGCAGGGGTAGCTGAGTGGGCTGCCCCTCTGGGGACGGAGCCAGTTCCAGTGGGATCTGCCGAGGAACCACCGCAGACCCTCCTCTCCAAGACCTGGGGCCGGGGGAGTGTGCACTAGTGCCCCCAGCACACACACCGGGCGTTGCCCCCCGGGGCCTTACCCCTCCTGCACTTCCTGGGGTCCGACTGTGTTGGAGGGACCCGGGCAGAGGAGCCAGAGGAGAAGGGGCTCGGTGGGGAGGGAGTTTGGGGCGCCTGCCCCCCCAGGGGAGTCAGACAGCCTCCTGGCTCCGCCAAGGGTCCTGCTCGGTCGGGGCGGCGCCATGCTTTCTCATCGCCCGGCCTGGGAGGGACCACTTACACCTGCTGGAGGAGCGTGGCCTTGGATGCTGTGAATCTAGGTGCCTTGAAACGAACAGATAAGCAGGTTGAAAGGACCCCAGGCCGTTAGTGGAGTCTGATATGGGGATGAGGGCCGAGCGGCCTCCACGCAGAGCCCAGGAGCCCGGGCTGCGGCCCAGACAGATGCAGGGTGATGCGGCCATTCTCCTGTCTCCTGTGCCGGCGGCTCCAATGCCAAACCCGCCCCTCACAGAGATGGATTGGGAGGTCGAGCAAACACTTCTGTGTCAAACAGCACAAGTAGCTAATAGCGCATGCAGTGTTAATAGCACAAGGGACCACCCAACTCCAGACTGACCGTCTGACGGCTCCATGCCCCCTCCCCACGCCTGACACGGGCCCTGACACACAGGTGGCTCTTGTCCTATCAGTGCGGGGCTCCACCCCAAGGTGTCACAGCGATGCCAGCGCTTTCAGGGGGAATGGAGGAACCCACAACGTGTGCATTTCTGCCTCCCCAAGGAGCTCTCAATGTCTCAGACCCGCGAGGCTCCTACTGGGTTCCCGAGCCCAGAGCATCCGCATCACCTAGAACAAGTTCTCCCCCGTGACCGTGACGGAGACCGAGACTCTCTCCTGGACCAGCTTTGGCCTCCGAGCCCTCTTCTCAGCTGGGCCCTCATTTCGGCTCCTGTGTTCTCCGCGCTGTCCAGTTCTAGCAAGAAGCCTGTCAGGTGGGCTTAGCCAAAGCCCTACCACCCACATCTGCTCACAGCCGCCATCTGATTGGTCTCCTCACCCCTGGAGCCCCCAGGCTGTCCGATTGCCCTCAGTGGCGATCCCGTGGGGTCAGTTCAGCCAGTGCGCCCCGCCGCCCCGCCGCGAGGTTTCCTCCGAGTAACCCTCCTTTCCCAGCCCCCTGCTCCTTGGCTGTGAACCCGCACTCTCCTTGTGGCGCTCTGAGTGAGGCCCACCTCTCCTCCCAGCTACAGGGCCTATGGAAGTGCCCCTTTGAGTGACGTCTTCCTTACCGTCCTTAAGAAGCAGCAGAATCGCTATTTTCTCTAACAACCTCCCTAGACCTAGTGAAGCGGAAACTCTGAGAGTGGGGTGCGGCACCCGGGTTTTATCCAGCCCTCGGTGGGTTCTGGGGTGATGACACACGTTTGAGACCCACTGCTCAGATGGAGACCCTACACAGGGCACTTTCCTGCTGCAAAGACGAGGCCCTGGGTGACCAGGTAGGTGCCGGAGTGCTCGGAGGAGGTGGAATCTTCATTCCCGTGGGTCTCCTGTCTGAGAGAGCTCCAGCTGGAGAGGGGCACCCACCAATGTGCAACAAAATTGAGAAAGGCTGACCCAGGCCCCCTGGAGGAATCGTGATTATTTCAGGCATCAGATGGTAGTCATTTAAGATCTGGATTTAAGTATGGAGACAGTTGTGGCTCTAAAAACCCCACAGGACAGTGGCTAAAATTCTAATTGCCAGGATCAGTTCTGTGGTTCTGGACTGACCTGTGGTTTCACATGGGAAAGACCCACAGCTGTAGAGGAAACCACAAAGGTCTGGAAACGGCGGGCAGAGGTAAACAGAACCACAGTACATTCTGCAAAGGATAATAAGGAACCACAGAAAAGCAGCAAAAGGGGGAAAAGTGCATTCCTTGGCTGAGACCCTATTGAATGTTTAAAGTCAGGGAACAGACGGCTAAGAAGGGAAGGGGACCTCCTAGGCTTGAATTCCACAAAGAAACAGCAGTTCAAGCCTATATTTTTACTTCTTATTAAGGCTGGTTAAGAACATAATACAACAGAGGAGTTATTTCAGAATATGTCATTGTTTCACTTCGTATTTTGGTTGCATTTTAAAATCTCTACAGACGTTAGGAATGTATATGTCTCTGCAAATGTTGAAAAATACAGAAACTTCTATAACAGACATGCTTTTACAAGAGGAATATTTAAATAAGGAGAAAACTTCACTTCTCCAACTTCAGCATTTGACCATTACTATCAAATCAGCCACCTAGGAGACAGGTGAGCGAGTGGTAACTGTTAGGGGGCAGATTTCTTCAGATTTCGCTCCACGTTTGTCCTGGAGGAGCCCTTAGACTCCCTCTGGTGGCAGCTCCTTTGGAGCTGGAGAGAACAGGCATCTCAGAACTCTGCACAGTAGAATTTCACGTGAAATTTCAAATCCAAAGCTGCCCCATTGCTAATGCCCACCTGCCTCCAAAACAAAAGTACCTTTTCCTTAATTCACTAGAAATACCGGGAGAGGGTTTTACTTTGTGGCAAACTCTAGTGCAATATTTGAATAGTCATTAAATTCTTTAAATTATTCCTTAAAATTATAACGTTGATGTTAATACTTATAAGTCATTTATATACGTCCCTATCAGAGACAGTGTTTAACATTCACGATGCAGAAAGACAAAAGCTATTTCTTTAATTATGAATTGTCTGTTCCACAAAAATTAATAAGACAGAAACTTTATATCTTTGCAAAGGTTTAAAACATTTAAAATTGGGAGAAAACTTCAATTCTCCGACGTCAGCTTCTTGGGCGCAAGTACTTACGCTCCAAGTCCCTCGAGGTCCAACCCACTTGGGGTGAGCAGGCCCATCCTGCTCATCGCAAACGTCCTCTCCTGCGCCCCGTCCCCGCCGCTGCCCTGCCCGCGTTCCCCTCTTCCTCCATCCTCACCCTCCCCTGCTGTCTTTAACACATGCTAGTTTAGGGCAGCTTCCATCCCATGATCGGCCGGACCGGCACTGGTCAAACGCACCCACCGTTTTCCTCTGCCCACATCCAGTGGTCCCTCGGGTTTCCTTCCTACTTCCTGAGGGGAACTGGACTCCTCTGGCCTCCCAGCTCATGACCCTCCAGCGGCTGCCCGCTCCAATCAGAAGGAAATACAGCTCCCCCCCATGGCCAACAAGGTACTGCACCATCCAGTCTCGCCAGACCTCCACACCTGTGTCCCCACGCCCACCCTTGTGCCCCTGCACCGTCTGCTCCCCCTGCATGCACGTGGTCCGCTGCATGCCTCTCCTCCTCTGACCACCCCGTCAAAGCAGCCCCCACCTCATCCATCACCTTTCTCAGCGTGCACGGCACCTTCCCCGTCTTGAATCGTCTCGTCGGTTCCTGTGTGTGGTGTCCCCACCACGAGAACGTAAGCACGGTCGAGTCAGGGATCTCCTCTTGTTCAGCCACCACTGGGTTTGCGCGCCAAGTACTCAGGACGCGGCCTACTTACTGAACAAATCAACGAACGCGTCAGTGGTGCTGTGAGTTGCCCCTTCCTGGGCATGTTCCGGGCTGTGCTGGTTTCCTCCCCGCTAGACCACTTGTGTTCAGGACCTGGGCCTGGTGAGCATCCCGCTCCCACGTCCTCCATGCCCCAACACCAGGAGAGCCTCGAAGGGAGACTCCTCAAAGGGAGACCTCAAAGGGAGACCGTTCCTGGCTCTGGTCCCCGAGACAGACGAAGGATGAGTGGATCACGGCAGACACGAGACCAACACGGAGGCGATTTCAATGGTCCAGGAAAGAGATTAAGTGCCTGAACCGAGGCCCCCGCAGGGGCAGGCGAAGAGTGAATAAGCTCGAGAGATGCTGTAGCAGCAGAATCGAGTCTCTAGGTAAGTGGGTTGGGAGTGTTCTCGTCTGCTGGGGCTGCAACAAAATTCCACAGATGGGGCACAGCTTAAACAACCGACGTTTATTTCTCCCAGTTCTGCAGGCTGGAAGCCTGAGACCAGGGTGTCAGCAGGGCTGCTTCCTTCTGAGGCCTCCCTCTCTCCTTGACTTGCTGGTGGCTATGTCCTTACAGTGCGTGTGTCTCTCTTCCTATAAGGACACCAGTCCTAGGGGATTAGGGCCCCACCCTATGACCTCATTTAACCTTAATTACCTCCTTAAAGGCCCGTCTCCAAATACAGTCACATTGGGAATTAAGCTCCAACATGTTAATTTGTGGGGAACAAGATTCAGTCCATAAGGAGGCCTGTGGAGGTTAGGGAGCATCTAGAATGACTTCCAGAATTATGTGAATTGCTTGGCTGTTCTTCGTTTCTATTACTTATGTCTTATTTATTTTCTATATTAAGCATATTATGATCATTTTAAAGGGCAGGAAAACCTTCTGTTGCTTGCAGAGCACAATCTATAGATTGGTTTTAGGACACAGGATCCCTCAACTTCCAAATTCCACCCCAAAATCCCTGAGCCAATTTCTGCATCACTTTGATGAGTGTGTCAGGGGGCTTCATTCGTTTTCAGCACCTGAACCATCACTGCTGCTTCTCAATTCTCCTTGAAAAGATTGGGAAGGAGCTGAGGACACTGTGGTCCCTACAGAAGTGCCCACTGAAGGCTGAGGGTTTGAAGAGTGAAGCTTGCATACCCCAGGTGGGAGGGCATGCAGGACGGAGCCGGGGTGCTGTCCCAGCTGGGCCACCTGCAACTCGTCACCTCCTGCTCTGCACACACGCCACATGGGCTTCCGACCTTGCAGGAGCCCCTCTTGTCCCAGTGCCAGGACTGCCACGCACCACACTCCACGGTCAAGCCTCGAGCCCACTTCACCGACTGCTGAAGGAGAAGCAACACAGCTGAACATGCCTCTGGCTCAAAGCACCATTTCCCTCAGAAAATGTGCGATCTCCCTCCAGCACACGGGGCCCTCCTTCTGGCTCCTTCTCCCTTCCCCAGCCTCTCGATGCCCATGATCTCCTTTAGGACCCCTCCTTTAAAGATCACATCCATGTCTCTAGCTCTGCCCTTGCCCAGCTCGACCGTCTTCCACGCAACACCTCCGAAGCGGAATTCCCGATGTTTCCCTCCACCTTCTCATCGCAGCCATGGGCACCGAAGCCACCGAGCTGCTGAACTCACTAATAATAATGAGAATAATACTTGCTAACACATGTGTGTCTACTGGAGGCCAAATTCTGATCTCAGCAGGAAACCTGCTCATTTTTAAGCCTTCCCATTTTCTACACTGAGCATCCTTGGAAAGTTTCTTGGAAGGTTTCTTCTGTACACGGTAGGAGCACAGCCACAGGGCAAGATCAGAGCTCCCCTCCCGCCGCAGCCCTCACCCACCCATGCTGGACCACGGATGCTGCAAGTCTGCACCTGAGCAACCCCGCCCCGCCCCCGGAATGCCGTGCTCCCCTTCCTAGGGAGGGTTAGCTGATGGTAACAACTACCACGCTCTTTTACACCCAGGGAACAGAGAGCTCACAGAAGACACTGCCTCTCGAAACTGCAGCAGGAGACACTATTAGAAACACAACCGCAAGGAAAAGCTTTAGCTGCAGGTCGAGACCCGCAGGCAAGCCCAGGGCAGCCGGGCTTTGCGGCCAGGCCACCCTCCCGGCTGTTCCTCCCCCTCGAGCCATGGAAAGGGACCACATCCGTGAGCCAGTGGGCACCAGGTGGTGGCTGGGGACACATGTGTCCCTGTGTCCCGGCCGCAGTGGCGTCTCCATTGAAGGGCTCGGGCGAGCGGCTCAGCTTCACAGCCGTCAGGACTCTGGGTAAACACGCTTGACTGATTAATGATAACAGCTCTAAAACCCCACAGACGTTTCCAGCACCCAGAAATGTTTATTTTTTATACTAAATTAAATTCATTTTCTCCCTCATTCCCTCTAAGGGAAACGGTGACAAATTTAAATTCAGAGTGGCCTTCTCTCTTGGAGGTGGCCCTGTGCCATGACCTCTAGGCAGGCTCTGGTTTGGGTTTGTCTTTCAGTGGGGGCGGGGAGGGGGAGATTGAAGGGCAGGAAAAGAAAAAGCACTGGGTACAGTGCCCTGAGCCAAGCGCCTCGCGCAAGAAGGAACTTGCTAAGGATTTCGTATTTACCAGGCTCACGGTGGGTGCTTACGTATGATGGAAAAAGAGAAGGAGACAAATCCTTAGGAGCATCTGCTTTGTGCCAGACACCACGATGCTGGGAAACAGAAGACGTGGTCTCTGTGCGGCTCCTCAGAAAACTGAAGCTTGGAGGGGTTCCGTTGCCCAGAGCAACACCGGGCAGAACCAGGGCTTCAGCTCAAGTCTCTTGCATTCCAAAGCCCATTTTCCATCTCTGTATGTTTATCCACACAGCCGTCAGTGAGGAGAGCAGCAATGGACCCTGATTTCTGCAGTGCCTATTTGGTTTACGTAAAGCATTCTGGCCATTTTTATGCTAGTACATTTGTGACCTCTTGAAAATCTGCATTAGACTACATAGTCTTTGTGCTTCTTTCCATGTTAGCCTGGCAATTCCCACCAGCTGCGCACTGGCCAGCAGACAGATGTTCTCAGATGAGCAATCCCTCCAAGGACTAGCTTTCCCTGGATGCTAAGGCTCTACCTCTGGACTCAGGGACGTACACAGATCCTCTAGGAGCTGAGACAGGATGAGAAATTCAGATTGTTGAGAATATCGTTTTAAAACACTGAGCTGAAATAAAGCCATGGTTTGTCAGTCAGTTCCAAAGGACAATCAGACATTGCTTTTTCCAGTTTTGTTTTCTTTTTTAAATTTTAGTCACCAATGAATTTGTAAAGGCGCATGCAGTTACGTATAAAATAAGAAGATGTGTGGCTTAGCTGTGACCTTCAAGGAAAGAAGACACTTGACTGGCTGTTCAGGAGAAGTCATCATAAATGTTGGGAGAACGCTTGACGATGATTCTGATGTTTCTTCTACATGCTAAAGATGGGCCTGGATTTCCCTCACTTCATAAAGTGTAATGTAGAAGTGAGGGAGGCCAACAGCGTGGATTGGGTTGCGCTTCACTAAGGGCCTGTATCAAGAGCTGTGCTCGGTTTCAGGGTCGCAGCTCGGCCAGACGCTGCCCTGTACTGATGCCCAGTGGTGGGTGGGACGCAGGAGTGAGAGCAAACAGCCAAGTGCAGGACTTGAGCCAAACTATCAGCGAAAAAAACGCTGGGAGAGATCACGTTTCAGAACCTCCTCTCCCATCAAAACAAAAACGAAACAAGCAAACGCTTGCCCCAATGTAGTAACTACTAACTCTCTGAGTCAAAGATTCGTTCCGGAAGGTGCAACACACTTTATGAAGCTCTCCAGGCCTTCCTCCATGGCTCCACATCACAGAGGACTCATGGGGCCAGTGGCCATTTCCTGCTCTCTGAATGCTGAGCTCCTGCGCATTCCTCAAAGCCCAGCAGAAGAGCCGCCTCCTCCAAAAGGACCTTCTGGATATCCTGAGTACACTCTGTGGCCGGCTCTACTGCTGTCTTAGAAACAGATAATTCTCTAGCCCGCCATGGCGACTGTTTCTGCCTTTTGCCTGTGGGAACACATGGCCCAGGCAGAGGCCACCTGAAGTTATCAAAGAGAGAAAGCTCTCCTGCGAGACCGTCCTGTCATGGCAGCCCAGCTGATGCTTCGACATTTGGTCAAAGGAGAGCACCCCATGGTGCAGGGGGCCCCTGCTGCTGCTGGGCCCCTGTGGGCCCGTCCACGGAGCCCTGGAGCCGAGCACATGGGTGTCTGCCTTCCACGAGCCCACTTTTTGAGCTTAGTGCAAACAATCAGGATGGTGATGTACAGAAGGGCCCCCGACCACGGTGAAGCTGTGCTGAAGGCGGGGAACCACGCTGCCTTCGTAGCAGCACCACGTCGGCTGAGCTGTGCTTTGCTGTCAAAACAAACAACCCTGAACCCTCAGGAGTGACGACAACAGCACTTCTCTCTCACTCCCGTGACCCCGTCCTGGCTGCGGCTCTGCCCCACCCAGTCTTTCTCCCAGGACCTTGGCTGAAGAAGCAGACATGATGCAGACATTCTCCAGGAGGGAAAGAAGGTGACAGGTCCCAGGACTGCTTTTCAGGCTTCCCCTGTTGCTGCTCCACCATGGAAAGAAGCCCGGGGCCGAGGTGGACCCCAGGGGGACGGGAAGCCTGTAGGAGGGGCAGGGACTGTCCTAAACAGTAATGTCACCCGCCACAACCTGTGAGAAAGATGTGCTATTGAAGCAATCCAGAAAGAACGCTAGACGAGCAGGTTCCTACTGAGTTGTACTGGAAATACAGTCCCTCCAATTGTCTGGTTCTAGGCTTTAACATTTTCACCTATAAAATCAGAGGTTTGGGCCACGTGGTGTCAAGGTCTCTTCCGACTCTGCGTTGAGCCCGAAGCCTTGCCTCACGGTTATCTGTTTTGCTCTCTTATCCAAAGGACAAGCGCCTGTGTCATTTCTCTCTTTCTCACCAAGTGCGGTGCGTGAGAACACAGGCTGAATAAATAAGTTAAACCTAATGAATAGCTTACGCGTTAGTGGGAATTCAATAGATGATTTCCTGGAAGCAGGTTCATGGCCCCCGCCTCGGTGGAGAAGGAGGAAAAGAAGGAGAAGAAACAAAAACGCAGCACAAGAGGGCCTGGGGGTGGGGGGCAGGCCCGACAACGCAGCCTGGGGATTCCCGGCTCCTGGGACGTCCCCTTGAGGGCAGCTCCGTCACCACGGGACTCAGCCCTGGATCTCCCCATGGCTGAAAACTGCTTAACTTACTAAATCTAAAGGCATATGTATTTTGAAACTATTGCAAATGGAAAGAGGTTTCTTTCTTTTTTTCCCTGTTCCGTGTTTTGTGTAGGGAAAGTAGGTAAAGAGCACACTCCCAAATCATTAGAATTCAATTATAGGAAATGCTGCAGTATTATGCAAAAATGAAATTCCTGATTTTACTGTGAAAAGGAAATGATAGCCTTTCGAACCTAACAAAATAGCTGATTTGCCAAGAAAATGCTCTCAGCTAGAAGGAATCCGCCAGGAAGAAAAATAGTCAGTGCTTGGGTCCCATTTACTCTGTTTTTGTAAGGTGATGAATAATCATTTTTTAAAGCTCTCCTAAATTTATGACAAATACACAGCGTTCTTATTTCAATAATTACAAAGCATGATTTGGGTTTCACATTTTGTCTTCAGCTGGAGTGAGTGATGGGCACTGTCTTCCGCTCAGCCCTGCCGGTCCCGCCCCGAGGTGCAGCTTGGCAAGGTCACCTGCGAGTCTAACTCCTTGTTCTAAGGATTGTAGCCCACAGTAACTCCTCAGTCATTGCACTCCTTGGTTGTAAGCGTAAATCGGATGTGTAGATTCACTTTGCGTCAAGGCTTTGTGTGGTTTGAAATTAAATACAAGTAGACCCACAACACAGATAAAATCCATCCGAATAATAGGGGCTGTTTTGTAAGCTCAACCAACATCATGCAGCTGGAAAACCAACCCTTTTTCCTTTTTCCTTAACTAACTCCAACATGATGAGCTGTAAAACTCCACATGCTGTAGTGAAATCTGAGAAGTGAAACAGAAAGCAAGTGAAGGAACAACGCAGGAGTCGGGGTACGAACGCACAAACCTTGAAGGGTCCTTTGTTTTCCAGCTTTCCTTTTGTGGCTTTCAAGTATTACCTTCAAATCAGTGATTTGAGCATTTCAGAGAAACACATTTAAGGAAAGGCACTTCTACAGCATAACTTTTTACCTCCCTCAGAAATCTGTACTCAGGAGACACTGGCCCTTGCTCTGGGGAGGGAAGGCGCCCCGTCTCCCTACCTCATGACACACCCACTGGCTACAAGCCGTACCACCAAGTGGGAGACAACCCACCCTTAAGCCTGACACTTCTAACTCATGAGCATTTTATACTTTTCACCAACTGTCTGGAGTATTTCTGCTTCCAGCGGCTAAAACTCTGTATGTGGGCGATACTGAGAACGTTCGGGAAGCTTAGGCTTTAAATATATAACGTTCGAAGAACTTTCAAGTGCTACTTTACCACTAAACCCCCGAATCACAGAGCCTGGCAGCTCCACGGGCAGGACGTGATGCCCGCCGCCTGCCTCTGGCGTCACATCCCCCCGTTGGTCTGCAGTTTTCCTTGGAGACGGGCCATCTTCACACTGTGCCTGCATCCCCTTCCAGCCCTCCTGCCACTGCTCTGTGTGCACGACCCTGCCTGGGGCGCCTGGGACGGATCTCCTGCCATTTCCTGCACTCTGCACAAGCACTAATTGAAAATTTGGGTGGCCTTGCTTATTTATTTTCCTGGAATGCAGTGGGTTATATTTTCATGGCATTTTCTCAGCAGTGCAGCATTTCAATTTCAAACTAGGACAATGAGAAGAAAAGCCAGTTCCCATCAGCAAAAGACGACTGCACCCAGTTTGGATTTGCAGGATGGCGTGTATAAATTGTGACTAAACATAAACCATCAGAAATGCCTGTTTTTTTCAGGAAACTAAAGAGACAAGTTGACTTTCCCCCTAAAAAGAAAAAAAACAACAACATGGTGATGGGCTCAGTTACCACAAAAAATGAAAGATAAATAGAAGGTAACATTCAAAACTATTTGGTAAAATTCAGCAATTCACTGTCCATGTCTAAATCTTCATAAGATGCACTGGCTCGAATTTTCTGTTGGATTCATGCATGTCAGAAAGCTTCACAGCAGCACTGGAGTCGTGTACAAATCACATCCTGGTTTGCATGGGCATTTCTCTTTAGCAATATGAAGGCTAACAGTGGAACTTTTAATTTTATCAAGATGTTATCCCATGTTATTCTAATAATCTACCACTGCTGTAAGTTTTGTATTGCTTAATATTTAAAGAGGAATCTATTTCGATGAAGTTGTGTAAAAACACAATTTTGGCAAAAATTGAATTTATACACATGGCTTAGAGAGTTTACACCTTAAAACTGCCTTTCGATTTCATCCTGAATGTGTGCATCTTTCATTTCTGAAATAACAGTATATATAGAGTGAATTTTTAATATCTGATACATTTTGCATGAAATATTTTAAAAGAAAACTTTAGAATGGTTGAAAATATATGCACATGTTAAATAAACTTATTTACCAAAGACAATTACTTTAATAAAACTCCCTGAAAAAGTGCCAGTTGAGGGGCAAATACATTTCCAATTTCGTGTCTTAAATAGGGCTGAGTCTAGGTCATTTTCTTAATCTTGAGAGCTACCTTCCCTTGGTCTGTATGCATTTCTGCCATTGGTGTAATTGACGGGCACACTAACTGTACATCAGTTCACCTCAGAATGGGACATTGATGAGACCTTTTCATGGAGCAAAGTTGCCACGCTATGATCTGAAAGTAAAATGTTCAAAAACGTCTGAACTAGTTTGGGCAGATGATTTGGGAAATAAAGAAATTTCATCTGTTCATTTTAATCAAACAATTAATAATATTAAGTTGCTATTCTGAGTTACTTTTTAAAAATTGGAAATAGTGCTAAATTGCCAAAGAATAAATGACAATGGCACATATCTTCCCATAAAAATAAGTACTAAAGGTATCTGGCTTCTCAGGTGAACAAACTTATTAAAGCTTCACTATAATTCATGAATAGGATTTCTCTTCCACACACGTTTTGTCTTAAAATTAAGGGTGTTAAAGAGGAGAACAAAATCTGTTGGACTATGTAAATATTGCTGAAGTACTGATTTTGAACATACAGATGTGAGCTGAATAACATAATTATAGTTTTTCATGTGCTACTGATTATGTATTTGAAACTCACTCTATAAGAAATGCTGTGCATGTAATAATGGTAACACTTCATGTTTACATAGGTCTTCATAAACTTCAAAAGTATTTTTCAACACATGTAATTGAGGTTCATAATAATTCTTTGAGGCTCACTTGCTTAAAAAGCACATTAAATTTTGTGTTTTAAGAAAAGGTATTAAAGGAAAGTAAGTGTATGTTTATTAAAAACATAGACATAGTCGTAGAACCAAGCATGAAAAACACAAAAATTTTACAGTTTAAATAAAGAAGATACTTGGCCTTGGATGGCCGTGTCAAATGTTTGCTCCAGTGCAGCTCTTCTGACCTTCTGAACAGCTTAGAAAACAAGCTAGCAGAACTTCACTAGCTTGGTAAATTCAAATATATTTTATGTAGTATTTTTCCTTTCATTTCACTGACTTTAATAAAACGATAAAAGGAAATATTGCATTATTCACACTCACATCATTTTTTCCAGCAGTGGGCCTCTTCTTATGTCTGTCTTGTTATGTTAAATTACACCTTAGGAAAATATATGCCACCTGAGATGCAGTCCATTAGGAGACTTGCCGTTTGTAGTTGAGTCAGAACAGATATGGGGAAAGATATACTTGCACAAAGTGTCAAAAATAAAAATTACATATTTCTAATATTTCCCAGTATCATTTCCACTTTGCTGGAATTAACAGTACATTTTAGTATGGCTGATGATTTCTTCCCTAGATGTGAAATAGCAAAATATTTTTTAAAAGAAACGTACGTCACAGAACAAACAAGAACCAAACCGCTTCTGGTGACCAGCCCTTCCCTGCGTCTGGCGGAGCTGCCGCTCCCTTAGGTCGGGATGTAGGATGACTCCAGAGTAGCGTAGACATAATTCACAGCCGGATTTAGGAATTGCCCAACAGAAATTAATTCCTAAAATGTCGAAACTACTCCTAATAAAACCGCCAAGTCTGGGCTGGAGGATTATTTCCATGACAGGGGCGGGCCGTTACCTGCAGGGGAACAGGCTGCTGCGGGGACTGCACAGAACAGAAAACCGAAAGCCTGAGTACGAACATCTTCTCATCTGTGCTTTCTCTGGAAACTTAACGACTTGGACAGCAAATGAGGTACATGGACAGTGTTGGAGAACAGACTCGTTGGATCTATGTATCGGTTTTCTGCATCTGACATCCAACTGTATACAACTGACAACTTACCTGATTTGGATTAGTTTATCCAAAGCACAGGCAAAATAAACCAGGTCCTGATTTCTTCTTCTTGAGAAAATAAGCTGGTTCTTCTGCACACTTTCTTGTAATAGAGGCAAAAAGCGGTGCATAACTAAGAGAACAAGGCACCTAACAGACTTCCAGGCCAAGGATCTGCCAGTGTAGACCGTCCACTCCCTTCAAGTCGGGGAGTGGAGCCCAGACCCTCCCAAACACGATTCTCCAGTTACACGGCCTCAGACAATCTCAAGAGCCATTGAAAGCAAAGCACAGTTTACAACCTTCCTGTGATGAGGAGGCCAGCCGCAAAAGAGAAGTGTGTCAATCGGAGAATGTTTTAAACATTAGAATGCTGCTGTCAGCATTCCTTTCACAGAGAATTCTGCCGAAGGCCTCAATTTACAGAAAAGATGAAAGAGCTGCGAGGAAAACAAGTATTTGAACTGTGACTGAGGGACAGGATGAGGCAGGTGGGCTGAAGCGGGTTAGGACAAGCGGAGTCTGAACATCAGAAGCCTGCAGCCCCCGTGGTGGCCCCCCGGTCCTCACACCCGCCGTCCGTGGGACTGCGACCCCCAGGGGCCACCCTCACCCCTGCAGCCCTTCCCAGCGGCTGATACCTCCAAGCTCGGTTTAAGTTTTCATTCGTTTCTTAGAGGGTGTGGGTGCGTGTGCATGTGTGCGTGCACGTATGCGTGGGTGTGTGCGGCGGGCAGTGACCCACGGTGCACACCGCCGGCCTAAGCTCAGCAAGCCCCTGGCCTACCTGCCAGGTGAGTCTTTGCCCGCAGACGAGGTGGGGCCCCTGCGCAGGGCACAGCCCTGCCCTTGGGTTGGCTGCCTCCACCCGCCACCTCCCGTGGCTTTTATAAGGTGAAAGCCGAAGCATCAGTAAGTCCGTGCAGTCACTTGCTACTCTTCCTTCCACTTCTCTCAGAGGCATTTGTTCTGTTGGGAAGTGGAAATGGAAGGAGGGAAGGGAGGGGGATGGCAGGAGAGAAGGGGCCCTGGTCTGTGCGCTCGCGTCCCCGTCCCCTCCTACTCAGTTCTCCCCCAGGCACCATGACTTGTCAGCTGAGGGGCCTCGCCTGCCTGCGGCTGCCTCTTCTGGTTTTCTAACCATTTTTCTCTTCACTATGAAAGTGTGATTTTCAGTAATAAAAAGCCACAGGATATAATCAACCCCTGTGAATCTAAGACAAATTATTTATGCAAAAGGGATAAGAAGTTGACACCTGCTGCTACCGTCTCTGGCAGGTACAAGTGCTTGCTTCAGTCTTCTGGACCAGTGGCCACCACCTCCTGCCCCCCAGGGTGCGGTGCCCCCTGGACTGGCCGTGAGGCTCTCCATATGATTATGTTCACGATGGCCTGAAAAGAACTCCAAAACTGGATGGAGATGTTTACACCTCAGACTCCCACAGATTTTGTACATGAAAGAAGGTTTTTGTCTCTAAGTGTTTCTCAGCGACTGCAGACTACTATTAATTGTAAATATTGTTAGCAATATTAATTTTATTATAACTATTACAGATATGCTGAAAAGATAAGTCAGCCTAAATTCATATACCAGAGTTGCTAACATTTTTAATTTTTTCACCTTTAAATAAGCTGCTTGCTTAGTCTTCTTAGAAGTGCAGTTCATTAAGTGCTTCTACAATGAGAACTATTCTGATTCCCTCTTTAAAAAATGTAAGGTCTCTCAAGTTTGTAAAAGTTAATCTGCGGTTGCTGTTGATATGCTAAGACAACATGAAATCTCATTGGATGAAGGAGAAAGCTTTGATTCCATAAAAGAGCTACCTGCATCCTCTAATTATATTTTATAAGCAAGGTCAGTATTCTAAGTTAGTTATTTAGGTTCATTAAACGTCATGAAATATATAACATTTATGGTAATTTAAAAATGTTTAACATGCAGTTATTAGATTCCTAATAAGGATGGGCACATACTTTCAAAGTGCATTTGATTTGTTATTGTCCTTTTACAAAGAAAAAGGTGGTGATAATGTGTATTTAATTGTATTCTCGTATGAAGCTTACAAATGGCCTATATTTCTGTATCTCCGAGATCACAATAATGTGAATGTGTGTGCATATAATGTGAATTATAACATATAGACTTCTTCCTACACGAATAAGTTCACATTAAAAAATTCAAAGATTAATAGTGTACAGGTCGCTCACTTTTAAAGCAGTGTTTATCTGGGCTAGCATTGTAACAAGATTAGTTGTGTCAATAGCCTTGTACCTGGGATTATTTCCACCCCTAACTCTGCTTACATAATTGTGTTAACTCAAACCTAACCAATACCCCAGTCCTTTACATGGTTCTGCTCAAAACTTGCTGGTTTAAATATGTTAGAGTGGGGCTTCCCTGGTGGTGCAGTGGTTGAGAGTCCGCCTGCCGATGCAGGGGACACGGGTTCGTGCCCCGGTCCGGGAAGATCTCACATGCCGCGGAGCGGCTGGGCCCGTGAGCCACGGCCGCTGAGCCTGTGCGTCCGGAGCCTGTGCTCCGCAATGGGAGAGGCCACGACAATGAGAGGCCCGCGTACCGCAAAAATAAATAAATATGTTAGAGTATGCTTGAAAAACAAGCAGGAAAGACAGATTCTTCAGAATTCTAGCTCTTATTTGTTAAAATCTTCCCCCCAAAGATTCTCTCAGACAATGAATTTGCTTCAGCCCTAATTGTAAATATTTATGAAACAAGACCTGCATGCAAAAAATAAAAAGACAAAACAGGATGTTTTATTTATCATCATCACCTTCCACAGTCCAAAATATGTTGTTCTTATTTTACTTTTGGAAAATAAATATTGCGAACAAATAATTAGAATGTCTTTAATGGCAGATAAGCTTAATTTATAGAAACAGAGAGAGGACGTGTAGGGAAAGAGCAATGCCCAGACCATGAGGCACTGTGTCTCTACTTGTTGATCTGCAAAGCAAGCTCGGATTCCTGCAAAATGCATGTACAGAGGACCTCTCTGAATTAGTGGCTAGATGATTAGTTTTGTGCAGAAAACAAACCTTTTTTTGAAAGTGCCTGTTAGAATTCAACTGCCTCTAGCACCAGTTAAACAGATATCTTAGACATTAAAAAATTACTACCAGCTCTATTGAGGTAGACTTGAATACAAAAATTGCACATATTTCATGTATACAATTTGGTGAGTCTGGAAGTTACACATCTTGAAAGGAAAGAATTACGGTGTGTAAACCAAGAAAGGAAAGCAATGTGAAAATTCTGTAAGTATAGGAAATCAACTAAAAATGCAAAAAGCTTGCCTCTCTGTTTGATGTGGGAAGCTGCCTGGTCTTGTTCAGGAAGAACATTCTCAATTCTCTGAGAATTAATTTAACTCTTATTTCTCTTAAAGCATGCCAAAACCCATGGGTCGGAGGCGGCCAGGGCTGTACAGCAATGCATTGCTTCTCCTTTATTTGGACGATGCTCTACTTTACACTACAGTTTCTGGTCTGAAATTATATTTACTAGAAAAATTGCTGCCACATTTAGAGTCAGTGGTTAGCAGCATGTTTATGCAAAAACTATTAAACTGGATGGTGTTTAATTTTTTTCCTGGCTATTAACCCATGTTGTGTCTTGTCACACCATGGCTGGTCGCTCTTCCATTAGACAGTGGAAGAGAACTGGCGCTTCAGAGCAAGCCAGCACTGTAACCAAGGAAAATATGGTCTGTAAATTCTGGTTCAAAACTGATTTTCATAAAGAATGAAAACCTCCTTCTAAATGTGTTCTGACAAATACAAGCTTACAAAGAGAAGGCCAGTTCACAGCAGTGACAATGACATTTAAACACATCCGGAACACAAATGGCACAAAAGGGCTAACAGCAGTCACTGAAGTTTTCTTCCACAATTTGAAATCAGCAAGCAGAGCATATAAATTTCTGGGATAAAATTATAATTACAGCATTAGAGAGAGAGTCTCCACTAGTTCTCAAACAAAGCTTTGTTAGGGAGCCTCAAAAGTCTACAGTTCGAAAAGCTGTTGTTTATTGGAAAGAAAGCATATGCGCACAGGCGGAAATCCGCCATTCATACCTGTGCATTCGAGGGTCTCTGTTAGCGGGATGGATACGCCGCATGATAAAGCACAATGATGCAAATCAGCACAGCCTCACACATCTGGGCTCTGAAAAAATGTGGCCAAGCGTGGAGGGAATTACTTTATGGAAAAGTAGGAATTCAATAAAAACACAACGTTGAAAATCAACCCACATGTTTACATTGTATTGTTTTCCTCTTCATTGCTTTACTTCACAGCTAACCTCCTACAGTTTGACTTTCCACTCCAGCTCCACTCCAGTGCCACCGCCAGGGACAAAGAGGCAAAGATACTAGTTCACGGGGGCTGGGGGCTGTGGAGGTGTGGACGCGATTCAGGACAGGGGGCAAAAGTTACAGAAACAGAAAAGGATCAGCAATCTGCTTCAAGTTCAGAGAAGGCAACCAAGAAGTTCTGTTTTAAAATGGATTGCATTATAGGTGACAAATTCAAAGAACAAAAAGATCCCTTTAATTGAATACCAAGAAAAATTAGTGTGACCTGCTACCACTGGCATATAGTTATTCCGAAAATCCCCACTAACAGCCCCACCTGTCTTGCCCTATGCACAGAGGAAGGCCCAAATTCACTGCAGAACAGTCGCTTGCTGGAAAACAGAGCCATGAGTTCAGGGCTTACAGGGGCTTTACGGTGGCTCCTACCCACCACCTTATTTCAAAAATGAGATCACCGGACCTCTCAAGGGGTCAAAGAATGCACCTGATCAGGGTCCATATAAGGTTGGTCCAGAATGTGGGTTTCTGGACTCTCAGTGTAATCTCTCTCTATATCTATCTATCTACCTACCTACCTATACATCCACCCATCCATCTATCCATCTATCAATCTATTTACCTATCACCTATCTATCTATCTATGTGTATTTAAACCAACAGCAGTATAGTCAACTCTTGATTTTTCAGGGACCATTGATATTTGTTTATTTTTAGTATGTCACTGCTCAAACTCCACCAGGAGCACAAAAATAAGTTCTTACTCAAATCAATTGGCTATACTTTGTTATCACTTCTTTTTTTTTCAAATTCAGGTACTTATTCAGGACCTGCATAGGTTTAAAAAAAAAACCACATACAGTAAAGTAAACAAATCATAAATGAAAAACTGGATGAACTGTCACAAAGTGAACACACCTGTATTATCACACAGGTTAAAAAGTAAATTCAATTATTGCCAGCACCCCAAAGTCTCCTTTTTGTCCAGTCCCAGTCTCATCTCCACCCCTACATTACTGTTTGCCCATATAATTGAAATCATACAGCATTTATTCTTTTGTGTCTGTCTTCTTTTGTGCAGTATCATCTGTGAGTAGATCTTCATTGCTCTGCTGTACTTCATGACATAAATATGCCACTATTTATGTGTTTATTTTCACTGTGGACAGGCGTTTCACACACACCGATGTGAATGTCCTCTTACACATCTTTTGTGCCAGTATAGACACAGTTCTCTTTGGTAGATGGCTGGGGACAGAACTGTATGTTATCACTTTTGTTATAAGGGTCCAGTCAGAAAGGAAAAAGGTTCAGACTGTTGTCTAAAGTGTGGGCTGGATATTTTCTTTGGCTTTTAATTTTCTGTGTACTCCTTGTCCCTCTGTACCACGGAAAGTGTATAGGGAGCTCTGCCTTCCTGGGGGATGGCCCGGGATACTGGGCGGTGGGAGAGTACCAGCAGCTGCTGGCAGCGGAGCTCACAGGGGGCGGGGGGCAGGACCAACCTCCGGGATGCACAGGCCTGAGAGCTGGGACACGGGTGTGGTGAGCAGGTCCTGCACACTGACGCTTGCTGTTGCTGTCGGGAACACATTCACTACCCCAAGCTGGGTATAGCTTAGTTCACAATGTAGGCGAAATCTACTGAAAACAGAGGGTGAGAAAACTGCCTTCAGGGAGTTTAAAATCTTTTATCAGCTTGGTGGGAAACCAAGGAGTTAGTCGAGCAATGAAAGGACTCATAAGTATCGTGTCACATTAGAATAAAAAAGAATGAGATTTGAGGCCAGGCAGATTACACGTATTCAAGGCATTCCTAAAACTCCTGGGAAGCGGGAAGCCTTCATAAAGAAGTGTCCAGAGGACTGAAATCCTACGCAACAGCCGAGAGGCCGACAACATGTCTCCCTGCCTAAGTAGAGCCGGAGCTGGCGACATCTGCCTTTACAGCAGGGCACAAAGAGCAGCAGGCCAAGGCAGCCGGCTGCGCCGAGCCCCCGTGCGTTAGGACAAGCATCGCGTCAGTGGAGTAAACTGGGAACATGGTACCATTTTCTACGGCTACTGATAAATGCAAAGCACATAGGACCTTAAAGTGGAAAGTCGGAAAAGACAAAACACACACACTCAAAAATCCAAGACAAACAAAAAAGCTCCCAACCCCCTAATGCTGCCTAGCAATTTAAAACAAATTAATGCTACCTTTCATTCAGCGGTAAGTCCTTCATTTAGAACATAAAGAGGTCTAAATTCCTAGTCACAGAACCTCAGCAGCAGCAGGGCCTAGCAGGGCAGGGAGGCCTCACTCCAACCCTGTTCCCTCTCTCCAGGTGCCACACCTCTCATGTCTCTGGCAGCCAGTGACTGTCCTCAATCTGTCCTCTTCCAGACCACCTACAGACAGCCGGGAGAGACCCCGGAATAAACACAGCTGCGTCTTTGTGCTGGTGGCAGCAACGGGCTAACGCTGTGGAAACACGGCATCCTTGCGCAGACCCAGCTTTATTTACAGGGTGCTTAACAAAATATGCAAAGAGAAGGTAAGCAGAAAAACACAAGGGCTCTGCTTTGCTGTAGAATTGGAGACATTTATTCTGAGGCCTTTGCAGATACAGCGCTTTGAAGCTGACAAGAAACACAGCTGCTGAAGTCCACACAAAGGCATCTGCTAGGAGTACAGGGTAGCCAGATTCCTCAACCAACAGGCCCAATCTGAGAATTGCTAAAACAACGTCATAACTGTCACAACCTTGGAGGATTTCAAATTGTCCTTGTGATCTTAAATCATAAAAGACTCCAGCAAAGAATGACAAAGCTGGGTGGTATTCGATGAAACCTCTCAGCAATTCATACATTGTCAAGATGGACACAGTAAACTGGGCTCACGTTTGCCTCTAAGTGACCATAAAGCACGTTCTGAAATTGACTGCTAGAAACAGCCATCTCCCCCAACTCTGCCACTATCATGATGTATCGTTATGATTGTTAACTTTTCGTTTTCCACTCAACACTGACTTAGGTTGTGGTTAGTGCTATTACTGAGTGGCTGGCCTGATGTATTGAATACCTGCTGTGTAAGGCCCTGTGGTATCTACAATGGAGACAGGAATTTGCCATCAAGGGGCTTTGTTAAGCTGTGCGTTAACACATCAAACCATCGTCAGTCTTTGGTCAAAAGGATCACTAGATATGGCAAAATATAGTTGTTTCGAGGATTAGAATCTGTACTAACTATGGTCCATTCCAGACTGATATACCATGTAGCATGAAACACTTCAGGTGTTCACTTAATGTAAAAAACATCTACAGAATGGGGAGCTGTGCCATCACAGTGTTTGCTAAGACTGAAACCAAAGGAATTCCATGTTTCAAAGTGATTTTTTCCTCTCTAGGACAAACGAAATCTGATGCAGAATTGCAAACACAAGCTCTACAGTGATATTTCATTGCCTCAGCAGCTACAGCAATTTTGGGTTTAATGATTTAATTTCCGGCCAGCTTCTGCACGTATTACACTAACATTTGCCAGCTGGCTTCAGAATGTGGACCAGAAGTTTAAGAAAAAAGAAACACTACCAGTAATTTTTATATTAGCAAAAGACTCTCTTTCTTCTTCTAGTGTTTCTGTCTCAGGGATACAGTATTATTTATCACTTTTTTGATCCAGGAAAGACCTGTGAGTCCTCAAGAGTCATTCATACCAGCTTAATGGCAGGATCGCCTGACTTGGGAAACGATGCATCGCCGAGAGCAAAGGAGAGACGAGAAACAGGTTCAGTTTCACTGTGAGGCAGGGTACCACTGCCGACCTGTGCTTCAGGCCACTGACTCGTGCTTCCTGTGTTTAAAGTGAATGATCCTGGGAAAGCTGAGGTACTGCACACGGAAGCACTCCTTCCGAGGTAAAGGGGAGAAAAACGAAGTCACGCCAAGTCCCACAACTGCGAACGTTTGTCCAAAATGTTACCTTCTTTTTCTCAGGATGTATTTCTCTAATATAGGTGTGCAATTCAACACGTAAAGGTATTCAAATTATAATAAAAATAGGCTGCTTATTTTTCTGTGATAACGCCTGTCTTGGCTGGACTCCCCCGGAAGCTGACCCTGCGATATGGTTTCCAGGCTCGAATTTAACTTGGGAGGTGATACCAGGAAACATCAGGAGGGGATGGGGAAGCCAGGTGGGAAAGGGGAGGAAGCAAGTGGAGGTGTGGGTGAAGGTGGTCCTGAGGGTACTGGGGCCCAGCCTCGAGGGCAGCTCTGGGCACGCTGCATACCGTGCCTCCCAGCTGCCCCGGGAGCTCCACACCAACTCCTCGCCCGTCTTTGGCTGAAGCCTGCTTCCGGGCCAGGAAACTCTCCAGTGCTTCCAGCCTACCACGTGTCCAGGAAGAAAGACCCAAGGCACAGCGGCAGGTACCAGAGAGCAGAGGGGCAGCAGAGGGGGTACGGGTGGGCTCTGGTGGGCACTGCTACACCCTGTTGTGTTCACCTGGTCCTGTCACTGGTGCCTCATGGAGTTACACCCGCACCAGGAGTGCTGATAGGCTGAGCTGTGGGCTCCTGCTGCAGTTAGTCCTGGGGCCACAGAGGTTCTCAGCATCTTCCTCCTTTATCACTCGTTCCGGATGTCCCTCACTCTCCAGCAGCACTTCTGCTGGCCTAGGTTGCCTGCTTGATGATGTTGCTTGTTTCGTCCCTGTGGGGTCTGAGCCCCTGGTTGCCATACCCCTGTCAGGCCAGGGGTGCTGCGTTATCCATTTGCTGCTATCACCAGGCACGGAAAAGATGCTCAGCGAGTGCCCTGAGTCCAGAAGTAATCCTCCCTGCCCCTATTTCCTACTGATCATAAAGGTCATTTTTTTTTTTTTTTTGGTCGCCTGTATGAGGAGCCCAGGGGAGGAGAGGTCTTTAGATTGAGTGGAACCTTGTGTCCCCTGGAGGTGCATCCTTCCCTGCCGCAGGAGCCAGGGCTCTACTGGGGACGCAGCACCGTACGCTGGTATGAGGTTCACAATACACCTTGCATCCCATAGCACAGCATCCCACCCCCGCAAAAAGTTATCCCCGGCCAGAGCTACAGTTGTGCCCCTGAGGCCGTTCTAATGTTCTACGAGGGTGGCACCTTCTGGGTGTGTGAAGTAGGGCAGACCCAGTGCATCTTGCGGTACTGGCCCCTCTGTCATACCTCTTTCACTCTCAAACGGGTCCCTGTCCCAGGTGATATCACGGGAAGCCCCCTGATGATAAATCAGACACAGTGAGCAACTGCACAGTGATGACTACCAGAGCCCTGCAGGCAGGGAGGACTAACCCGAACCCGGATCTGCATCTGGGTCTGAGAAAATCCGCTTGCCACCCAGTGGCTGCCTGGCCTCCGGGAGGGAAGGCCCCGTTCCCCGGCTGGACCTCGGCCTCCGCGTCCGGAAGGGCGGACGCAGCGCGCAGTTCCATAGCCGTCACCACGGATACACACTCCCAGGCCCCGGAGCAAACAGGCCGGCCCGTCGGCTGGAGTAACCCGCACAGGCGAGCTGAGAGGAGGGGCGGGGAAGCAGAAGCGCAGCCAGCCCTCAGCCCTGGTACACACAACGCGCGACTCCTTCCGCACTAAACCGAGTGGCCGGAAGAGCGCGTTCTCTTCCGTCCCGCAGCGCTCGGGGCTGCGCGTCACTTCCGGCCGGCCCGCGGCGGCCGCTCCCTGTCAGGCAGCCGGTTCCTCCTGGCCGGGCCCGGGTGGGCCGCCTTTCTATGTCGGAGGCCGGCTCCCGGCAGCGCCCGCCCACCGAACCCGAGCACTGTCCACGCTCAGGGGTCCCGGCCGCGAGCACCATGGCATTCCGGCCTGCGCGTCGCCTGCCGCCCAGACGCGGAGGTTCAGCCTGAGGCTCCTGAGGAACCGGGGTCGCGGACGGGTGCTCCGCTCCCATCCGTCTCCCAACTCCCGCCCCCACCCCGCCCCTGGGGCTCGGCCGTCGGGCGCTCGACGCTCGACTGCGCGGCGGATCGACGCCCTCGGCGCTCCGGTGGCGGAAGTGAGGGCGTTGGCGGCGGGGCGGCAGCGGCCAGGGAGCCCTTGGTCGAGCGCGGGGCCCTGTCCGTGCGGGCCTGCAGGTAGGTGTGTGGGGGGGTGAGGCCTTGGCTGAGGCCGGCCGGGGCCGCCGTCAGCCCCGCGCCGCCCTGCAGCCGCGACCGTGCGGAGGGACCCTGCGCGGGTCCCGGAGCCCCGCCCCCTCCCCGCCGTCCGGGGCCCCTGCTGGGGACTCGGAGCCCCGCCCCGGCTCCCGGCGTGCGCCTTCGGAGCGCCGAGCCGCGGGGGCGGGTGGCCGCTGGCCTCAGCTGCTCCCTGGAGCGCCTGCTTACCTGTCCCATCGTAGGGTTGCGGGGTTCACTGGCGGGGAGCGAAGTCAAGAGGCCGGTGTTGCTTGTTCTCCTCGGTCGCGTCACTGGAGAGCTGCGCCGAGCGTTTACTAGCGCCCGTCGCCTTGCCTCCGGATCGATTGCGTTATCCCCACTTGACGGCCGGCTAGACGGAGCTCATCGTGGCGGGGCGCCTAGCCGTCAGTCTCAGCGCGGGCTGCCTGGCGGCCGCGCCCCAACGCCGGCGCTCCCCCAGTGAAGCCGGGGCGTGCTCAGGCGGGCGGGAAACCGCGCGCAGGCGCTTCTCCTCCGAGAGCGAGTCTGAGAAACGTGTGCCTTTCTTTTCATTTTTTTTTTCTTTTAATGAATCTGAGTAAACTTGCAAGGAAAGCTTTAACAAAGTGTTTTAGAACGCTTAAGTAAGTCACCTGGATGCGCTGTATTGAAAAGCTCCTTCTCGCTGAGGGTGTGCGCACCGCTCGTCGAATGCCTGACGATGCTCTGCTTACGTTCTGGGCAGGCTTGGTGTAACGACAGGAACTGACAGCCGGAAGCTTCCCGGGGAGCCTGTGTGTCCAACGTGGTGGATCCACAGGGGTGATGGAAAGAGGGCGATGCGTGCTTGGTACTTAGATGCTCTCTTCTGTCTGGTTCAGTAGAAGTCTAGTAGTTTTAAACAGAGGGCCCCCCAGCGCAACTTGGACCAATTCTTGGAAGTTTCAGAAAATGATTTTTTCTTCTTGTCAGGCATTTAATTTCCCGAGCTGAATATCGTGTTGAAAGTTACCTCTCTAAAAGACGGTTTACCAGCATGCTAAGTCGAATTTTCATTCATCCCACAAATACTGGAGAGCCCGTGCTGTGTGACTCTAATGGGAAGGGGGACTAGTACTTAAAATTTTTGCACAGGCAGCCTTTTAATAAAGCACTGCGGCCAGTTTCCAGTGCTGGGCCCGGCAACCTGAGGCCATGTAGGAAATGCTGGTTGTACAGTTAGCCTCTGCATTACTGTTCACCCGTTCTCCACCTTACTCCTGTCGTCTCGCCAGGGTTCCTAGTTCAGCGCCTGCCACAGAGGAGAGCTTACATGTTTTCCGAGTGCGTGGGTTTTAGGCCCGTGTTGGGTAGAGAGGATTGTAAATTGACTGGGGTGGGAAGTAACGTCCGTCACTCTGCTGAGCAGAATGCTAGGGCCTTGATTGTTCTCAGACGCTGGGGAAGGTGTTCCTGGATCCCCGGGAGTGCCTGGTGAGACCGCAAGGTGGAAGTGTTAGTTACACTCTCATGATTCTGTGCATGTTTATGCCGATTGGAAAGAATTGTTGATGCAAACACAAGCTTACAGTAATTGTAGAGAAATGATGCATCTCTGTGGACACACCTGTAGGTATCCTTAGACCTCAGTTTGAAAATTATGGGGTCGAAGCACCATTTACTGGTCCGTGTGCTACCACCACCTGCTCTGTAGCATGGGCTGAGCTACTTAGCAGCCTTTTTGGGCTTCCGTTTCCTTGTACCTGAGGATATATAAAACTAGATTATCTCAGAGTTCTTCCTGCTTTGAAATTTTCCAACTCAGTGAATCCTATAACCACTTAGCGCTTGTCCTGTCCTGTGGTATCTTAGGGGTTGTAGCTATTGTTGGTATTTACACGTCTGTCAACAGACTAAGCTCTTGCCAGACAGGGATTAGCCTTAGTCATTTTTGTATCCCAATTTTAGCATATGCCTGACACATGTTAGAAATAAAATTAGTCTGTATTCAGAAAGGGGATATTTTTGCCCTCTCCATTAAATAGCCAAGAACTAAGCTGCAGTATTCAGTGTAAGTACAGCAGGAATTCAGAGGGGGGAAGGATCTTTTGGGGTTGGAGCAATTGGGAAGGCTTCATGGAGATCAGAACTTGATGGGGGAGGATTTGGCCCTTCCGAGAGAAGGCATGTGAACGTCTGGGTGGCTTATGAGAGACAGAGGCCCATAGGCTGGGAAGTGAGTGCATTTTGGATTATGGAGTTCCTTGAACTTCAGGCAGAGGAGTTTGGAACTGACTTACGAGGCTTTTTTTCCCTGGAAAATTGTATTAGGTTTGCTCAAAAGCTTCATTAACATCCTTTAATACTGTTGGTAGCAGTTAAGACTGGGGTGGACTATACAGTTTGCTTAATTTTCGGTTTGGGTTTGAGTAATTCCTTCTACTTACTAGTTGCCACTTACAGTCAGTCTTGGTGCCAGGATGGAAAGAGCAGTGGACACTGGGACTTAGGAAACCTGGATCTTCGTTAGGATGTGAGCTGTGCAAGGCGGGTCCTCGCCACGACCTGTGGTGCTGTCTGGCACCAGTTCGCTTTCAGAAGTCCTTGTGCAGCGCTGACTGAGCTCTGCCTGCCGCTGCTTGCTCGCTGTGCCACTTTCGACAGGCTCGACCTTTAGTTTCATCTGTAAGCTTTGGTGCATTTTTTACGGCCATATCCGCTTGTAAAGTGCGGGGTATATGATTTTAACTTTCGTTGTATTATAATTTTACTGAAAGACAAAACAAGGTAAAAAGCAAGGAATATTTGGTTTTAGTTTAATTTTAATGAAAGCCCCATGTGATTGACATATCTGGGTGTCAGGAATCAGAATTCATGCCAGATGGTTCAAATAATGAGATTTAAATAAAGAAACTACTTGCAGAGGTGTGGGCAGAGTGAGGGAACAAACGGGATAGTGAGGCCCAAAGGGCTACTAAACAGCTGGAGGGGGCAAAGGAGAAAGCAGAGCTGCCCCAGCTGGAGCCTCGGCGGAGGGGTGGCTGCTGCCAGAGGTGTGGTGCTGGGGGCTGGGGGAGCAGGACAGAGGTGCCCCAACCTGAGACTGGTTCACCTCTGAAATCCGGAGCTCAGACCACCCACTCTTTGCTGGCAGTCTCTTGTCTTTTTGACCCTCACTCAGTTACCTGCCTCTGCTCCTTTACCCGATATTCCGTCACCCTTCTACCAGGATGCTCAGTTGTGTCCTCCCTCATCTTTCTGTGGCATCTGGCCGACAGATTATCAGTCCTGGACCATCTCAACTCTTTGCCTTTTTTAAATGCTTGAACTGAGGTTCTGAGACCAGAAGGGGAAAATCATAGCGTCTAGATTTGTACCCCTATAAATCTGTGGTCACCACTTGCAAGTGGCCATCAAAGAGTTTTTTAGAGTTTTCTTTGTTAGCCACTTGCTGCTTCTCTGCAGAATCTATTTTAAGCATTTTCTACTCTTGTCAAACCTCTCATCCTTACACATAATCAGTCTCTACTAAGCAGATAATCTTGCCACCTGAGAACTATGAGAGCTCTCAGAGGAGAACCCTGGGCTCTCTTCCAGAACTTTTCCTCCTCCCAGTTACATTGAAAGTGGTTGCCTTTACCCCAGGATGGATCCCTGTACCCCTGCACTCCTGCCTTTGGGAGCACTTCACTCAGTGTTCCTCTCTTGCTAAAGGCTCCTTCCAGTCAGCCTTTAAACGTGCTTAGACAGACAGCAGCAAAGCAAAATAGAAAAACAACAATAAAAAGGTAGCATCCTCCTTTGATTTCACATTCACCTGTTAAAGTTTCTCTCTCCTTCCCTTCCAGCCAGATTTCTTAAATAGTTGTTCATACGCTGCATCAGTCACCCCACTGCTGTCTGGTTAGGTGCCCACCACTCTGCTGAAGGCCAAGGTCACCTGGGACCCCCTTGTCACTAGGTCTTGTTCCTGTCATTTCCCTAGTGTAGTGCCAGAGACCCAACCAATGCTTAATAGATACTTGTTTTGACTGAACAATCTGAGGGTACTCCCTCGTTTCAGATCCCGGTTTATCTGCATCTTTTTTGTTTTTCTCTTTCTTTTTTATTAAAGATTTTTTTGATGTGGACCATTTTTAAAGTCTCTATCGAATTTGTTACAGATATTGCTCCTGTTTTTGTATTTTGTTTTGGCGCGAGGCATGTGGGATCTTAGCTCCCCCACCAGGGATAGAACCCGCACCCCCTGCATTGGAAGGCGAAGTCTTAACCACTGGATCGCCAGGGAAGTCCCCTCTTTGTTTTTCTTAGGGATGGGAATCTGACACTGTCATCTCTTGAGGTGCTGGGTAACTAGTCTCTCTATATATCTCAAATCTTCTGGGTCCACTAAACAAATAGAAATCTGTTTTATTTGATAATGACCTTTTCAGTATTGTCCAGGTGACCTGTCTTTCCAGGGGGACCTGGACATTTTTTTCCCTAAAAAATTACATTTCCTAAAATATCAAGAAGTTATGTTGTGTCCACCCCATGTGGATCTAGTAAAGAGGAAGTGGTAGGGACATGGGGACAGCTGGCAATAGACTTGACGAACGAATAATGCCGTGCTTTGACATGAAGCACTCTCCTTCTTCCTTCCAATAAGTAGTGTATCTTCTTGGACGTTTTTGCTCTTACGTTTCTTTTTTGAAGGGTGGTGGTAGAGGGGATGGATTTGCACTGTTCTGTTTCATTTTTGATATGTCATCAGTGTCCAGTGGCATGAGTTAGAGGACCAGTCACCTTTGGACCCACAGCTTTTTGCTTTGAAATGTAGTGAAGGTAATTGTCCCCTAGGAGGAGACTTAGCCTGCTGAGGCAGAGAGTTTATAGTTTCTGGGAAATAAAGGAGTGTTTTAATAAACTCTTCTAATTAAGATGGAATCCAGTGCTTGTTTTAAGGGAATAGCTGGGTAATCAAGTATTTATGTGACAGATGAGGTGTGTGGGAGCTCTGGAGGGTGGAATTGTCAGGCTTTCCCTGTGGACTGTCTGGCTTCCAGCATTCCCTGCTAGTCGCCTTGTGTACCTTCTCTCCCTTTAATACCGTACCTCCAAACATTATTATTATTATTATTTTTGGCACGCGGGCCTCCCACTGCTGTGGCCTCTCCCGTTGTGGAGCACAGGCTCCGGACGCACAGGCTCAGCGGCCATGGCTTACGGGCCCAGCCACTCCGCGGCATGTGGGATCTCCCCGGACCGGGGCACGAACCTGTGTCCCCTGCATCGGCAGGTGGACTCTCAACCACTGCGCCAGCAGGGAAGCCCTATCAGTTATATTTTTTAAATCATTGGATTTTTTCTCCCCAAATGAGTTGAAACTTATACATTCATTAAAAAACCCAGTATACCTCAGTTATACTTTCTTTATGGGAGTAATAAGGGAAAGAGGTATAAGGAGAGCTGGGAAAGCAAGGATGCTTTATCTCTTGTCTGTCCAGCTCTTCTGCTGACGTCCCTTCTGAGACCTCAGGAGCCTTCTTAGTACACTTGGTACCCCACGGATTCTTTCAGATTTGTGCATGACTCTGTTTTTGTTAACCATGGTTTTGAGACGGAGCAGGAGGGAGATGATTAACTTAGGACACTGGACAGGAGTTCAGGACCTTGTGTCTGAGACTTGTCCCACCCTGAGCTTGAGATGGTGGAGGGTGTGGCAGTGTGATAGAACTTGACCTTGCTCAGGAACAGTAGAGTTTACAGAGGACAGAAGGAGGTAAATCACCATTCTCAGAGACTTTTCCCCAGGTCTCTGGGAGATCCCTCTGGGGCCACCTGCCCCTGCCGTGCCTTGCCGTGGGGGGCAGGTCTATCCTAGGATAGGTTGAAGTGGCTCCAGGAAGATGTGAATTCTGCAGTTTGGGTGTGTTGGTGGGTGGCCCAAGAGTCTAGTTGGGTATGATTTTATTTTTCAGACTCATTAGGCAGCTCTGCAACCAGATTTTTCTGGGGGTCCTTTGGATCCAGGGCGGCTCTGGGCAGGATAGGTCTACCGAGTGCTTCTCAGACACTCCTGTGCACAGAATGGCTTAGATGTGTATTAGTGGGTCGGGCTGGGCTGCTGAGAGTCCCCCTTCCTGATTTGCTCCCTGGTGATGCTCATTTGAGTAGCATGGGGGGGGGGTGGGGGGGTGGGGCGGGTGGCGGCGGAGGGAGTTTGGGAGTTTATTATTACTATGATTTGGTGGTTTGCGGGGGAAACTCACTTTTCTACGGCCTGACCTCAGAAAATAGTGCTTCAGCATCAGGAGGCTTTCCTTGGCCTATTTGCTGAAGGTTCTCCAAGTCTTCAGTGAGTCAGAACTTCTGTTTTTCCAACTCCTGGCCTTATCCCTTCAGCTGAGCTGGGCCTCTGGGTACCTGACAGTGAAAGAACACCTGATCACTCGTTTTGTTCAGATTTCTTGTCTGCTATTCCAATCAAAATTCTTCCTTACTAAATAGTAAAAAATTTTGGTTTAATCCTTTTAAAGCTACTTTGGTGGTTACGTTTTCTGTTTTTTCCCCCCAAATGCTGCTACTTGTTATTTTTTTCTATGTACATTTAGCCTGAAATTATGTAAAAAATAATTTACTGTGTTTTTTTGTATCAATAAGTCTTTTGGAAAATTAAAGATTGTGCCACAGTGAAATATGGGAAAATTATAAAATTAAAATTTTCTGACCTCTGTTGCAGAAACACTTGATATTCATGTTATGGGCTTCATTAGAGGAAAAGAGGCAGGCGGGTTAAAACCAACGTAATATAAATCTAAAAGAAAATGCATTATTTAAGTATATATTACAGATTATAAGAAAATACGTTTGTCTTTATTTTAATGAAATGCTTTTATAATGGTAATTTTCTCTTTTGACCTGTGATGGATAGGAGGTTAATTGATGTTAAATGGATGCTTTGTTAATCCTTCATCAGCTACTAAATTGGTTGGGGGAGTACAGGTCAAGGCCACACAAGGCCGGGACTGGCTTGTTTTCTCAGGGAAACCACTCTTCGCTGTCCTGACTCTCTCCCTTTCTGGCTCTCCATCCCCTCCTCCCTCCCCCCGCTCCCCCCCCTCCCATCTCTCTCCTCTCCCCTCCCCTCTCCTTCCCTCCCTGCTTCCCCCTCCGCTCCGGGCCCCGAGTGACAGCTGTTGGACGTTGCGTGCGAGTTGAGCCAGCGCTGTGTGGTCCGAGTGTGTGGTCTCCCTCAGCCGAGAGGCTGCTAACAGGGTGGATGGGAGAGAGCACGACTGTTTACTTTACTTTCTTTCGGATGCCGGGATTGTGCCCAGAGTTTCTCCTAAGCACGAGCAGCTTCGATCCCTCCCAGCTGGGCTGCAGCCTCCGCCTGCGCTGTCTCCCTGTTTGATCCCTGAGGCTCATGGCACTGCTGAGTGCTGGGGTGATTTTGCTTTCGCTGTGCCAAGATATGTGGCCTTGGAGAAGTTTCTTTTGAGATAGAGCTAGGGAAGTAAAGCAGAAATTTCAAGATAAGTGACAAAGTTGATGCATTTTTAGAAATTGGGAAAGCTATTATACAAAATTTGGGTCAAATTAATCCAGCTCTGCTTATGTAAAGGAATCTGGGAGTTAAGTGACATCCTGTCATGTATAACAATTTTAATAAAAGTAACCAATTTAAGCTGACAGTTGATTCCTTGACCTTTTGTGAAAATCTACATTGATTTTGGCATGCCTGTTTACTGTAGTTATTATATTGTCAGCAGTCATATTGGCTTATTTCATGGTAAAGATTTGACAAGTCGAGACTTAAAAAAAGAGACAACAGGCCCCAAATGGAAGCACTTGTGCTAAAACCTATGTCACCAAACTGAGACTTTAATACCTAATTTAATTGCAGTTTCAGTCTTTCCCAGGAAGATAGTCTTAACCAGTCAGTCTGAAATTGCCTGGTCAGGACAGTGAGGTAATCCCTGCTGTTCCCCGGAGGAAGGTGACCTTGCCTGAAACAGCTCTATGCTGGTAACTTCTTTATCCAGCCCCTTCTGCCTGCAGAAGTCTTACACTGGGTACAGCTCTGAGGAGGACCGCCTTTCTATTTGCTAGATGGGGTATTGCCCAATTCATGAATTGCTGAATAAAGCCAATTGGATCTTTAAATTTACTCAGTTAATTTTTTTAAAATGAGACAAATGAAACTTTGTTTTCATGCAATAATATATATTTAGGATAATATCTTTTTTTCCTAATTCTTTTTTTTTTTTTTTGCTGTACTCGGGCCTCTCACTGTTGTGGCCTCTCCCGTTGCGGAGCACAGGCTCCGGACGCGCAGGCTCAGCAGCCATGGCTCACGGGCCCAGCCACTCCGCGGCATGTGGGATCTCCCCGGACCAGGGCACGAACCTGTGTCCCCTGCATCGGCAGGTGGACTCTCAACCATTGCACCACCAGGGAAGCCCCTTTTTTTCCTAATTCTTTCATTATAATTAGCTTAGTTTCTTGATTTTATTCCTCTCTCATTCCTGAACGTTCTCATAGAGATGGTTAAATATCTTGTGACTTAAAGTGAGCACATGTGGACTGTTGATGTCATTGGGATTTTCCATTGTTTACTTCTTCCTCTCCCTGTCTTCCCAACAGTCTTGCTGAAATGGAGTTGGTGTTGCTGATGCCTGTTCAGGACTGGAAAGGCTAGGCCACTGACGCTTTCCAGAGGGGCTAATATAGGTGGCTTATTGTTGTTTGACTGCTTTTCCCGCTGATTTTAACCCTGGGTTTCAGTAAATGAGCTGGGAGGGTAAAGCCTTCCTCCTCTCCCTTGCTCCCTTTCAGTCCTGGCCTTGGCCTTCCTTAATCTCATTTGATCTTGTATCAGAAGATTTTAGAACTTAGTAGTGTCAAATGCTTTAAAAAAAAAATACTGCCATCCTGTATTTCCTCTTGTGTCCATTTTTGGGAGGTTCTGTGTTTGTGGTGATAATGATAATCTAATGCTCCTAGGAATTCTGAAGCAAAATTAGTATAGTCACAAAATCGTGTACACATCACCACAATCGAATTCTTTAACATTTTCATCACTCCACTATCAATCCTTTCCTGTTCCCCTCCTCTAGCCACCACTAATCTACTTACTGTCTCTCCGGGTTTACTTGTTCTGAATTTTCATACAAATGGAATCATAAAATATGTAACCTTGTGTGTTGATTATGGCAAAATGTGTGTAGTGTTAGTAATTTCATTATGTCTTTTACGTAACAAATGAAAATTATGTAGAGAGAGAAAACACTGATAAATAGATGCTACAGTCAAGTAATCATTAAAAATAAAATTGAACTTATGTTTTGGAAACAAATATTTAACAGGAGCTGTGAAATGTTCTAGGCTTATCTTCGATAGAAGTGCTGCTTGTGTACTGCCTGTCACCCAGCCCTCTGCCGCAGCAGCCCTGCAGGGTCCTGAGTTGCACAGTGTCATTGCTAACCGGTTGTTTGAACTCTCAGTGGATAAATCCTGATTGGACTGAGTCCCGCCATTTCTTGCTTCGAATTTACTGGGCTGAGTCCTCCAGGAATGAGCCCTGAGCAGGGAAGCAGGAAAAGGGGCCACTGGAGTGGAAACTGCCCTCAAGAGCAGCGAGTCCTTTGCAGGGCAGAGGAAAGCATCTGTAGAGCCACAATACCGTGGCAGCGTTTTTAAAATAGCATCTCCAAATGCTTCTCTGTTGGAGACAGATTCGTCTTTAAGTCTAAGGGAAAAATTACTGTCTTTGTTTGGACTTTACATTATTTAGACCTGAAGAGTTGGAATCTCTTGTGGGGTTTTTTGGAATTCTTTTTATATTCTCAGTACTGCTCCTTTTTTTATGTGTGGAGTTTTTAAACTGAAAAATCAAACTTAAATCAGTTTTGGCTTGGTTTTTGTAGAAATAAAAGATGGTGAAAAATAAATATTTTTCTAATCAGAGATTTATGAGGGGTAAAACTCATTTTGGTTTAAACATTTTAAGTACTTTTGGGGAAAAGGGGACTCAGTATTAAAGATCTGACCGTACACATTAGATTTCTGATCTTCAGGTAATTCTTTGTGGAAGTGGTAATAGAATAGGAAACTTTTCACCTCTTGGGCATTACAATTGGAGACCACCCCTCCCAGAGGCAGCCCAAGAAGAGGAGTTGTTCTGAGCGGGTCTTGGTAGTTAATTTGGATTCACCTCTGATTCCTTCCTGTGGTGTGAACTATAACCTGCCTGTAAAGTGAGCGCCACTGGGCTGGGTGGCCAGAGGAGCTGTCATAGGGTGATCGGGTAAACTTTTAGGATACAGTTAGAGGACTCAGTTTCTATAGTAGTTTTTGGTGATTGCTATTGTGGCACAGATTTATTGGTTTAAAAAAACAATGGGAGGGCTTCCCTGGTGGCGCAGTGGTTGAGAGTCCGCCTTTCGATGCAGGGGACGTGGGTTCATGCCCTGGTCCTGGAAGATCCCACATGCCGCGGAGCGGCTGGGCCCGTGAGCCGTGGCTGCTGAGCCTGCGCGTCCGGAGCCTGTGCTCCGCAACGGGAGAGGCCACAACAGTGAGAGGCCTGCGTACCACAAAAACAAAACAACAAAAAAAAAAACAATGGGATACAGCACAGAATCAAGGAATGGCATCTGTCCTGCAGTGGGACAAATCAGGTTGACATCCCTCTCAAAGGCCACCTCTTGGTGGTGTCTTATAGCTGGAATCCCACATGGCCTGAGGTTTGCTGCTGTCCTTGAAGAGCCAGAAGAAGAGAGCGCCAGTGAGCCCATGTGTTCCCTGGTCTCTTTTCCCAGCCACTATCTGCCAAGTGTCCACGTTGTTCTGGCCCTGGGCTGGGTGCTGGGAGTACAGAAAAGAATACGACGCAGTCGTAACCAAACCCATTGAGGACTGTTCTTTATCAGGGACCTTGGTACAATAATTCTTTTTTTCTCCTTTTTTTTTTTTAAATGTAGGGGATGCTATTGTTATCCCTTTCCTATGCAAATGGATTTGCAGGAGTAGTGAGCAGGTCCAGAACTACCAAGAGGAAACTGTGGTCACTGTTCCTAAGGAAGTGGTAGACTGCCTGGGTCCCCATCCATGAGGGCTGCTCTGTACTGTGCTCCAGAATTGGCCTTTCTGCACAGCCCAAGGCTGACTGCACCTCAGAAGTTTACATATGTGCTCATTGCCACAGGGAAAGCCATATAAAAATGTATTAAAAGCATGATTTCTCTGACCCTCTACCCTCTCCCAAGAATGTTAACCTCTGGAATCTGTCCTCAGCCTTTGTCCATATTCATCAAATAGATGTACAAAGGTAGCATTGGTTTTGGTTTTTTTCCCTCCCTCCTTCCCTTTCTTAGGAACATTGGTTGGATCCCCATTCTACCACATCCACTGTAACAAATACTTTTTTTTTAATATTTATTTATTTTTATATGGTTGCACCGGGTCTTAGTTGTGGCAGGGGGGCTCCTTAGTTGCAGCATGTGGGCTCCTTAGTTGCGGCAGGTGGGCTCCTTAATTGCGGCTCGTGGGCTCCTTAGTTGTGGCACGCGGGCTCCTTAGCTGTGGCATGTGCACTCTTAGTTGTGGCATGCATGTGGGATCTAGTTTCCTGACCAGGGATTGAACCCGGGCCCCCTGCATTGGGAGTACAGAGTCTCATCCACTGCACCACCAGGGAAGGCCCTGTCACAAATAATTTTTGAGACAATATAGAACAGTTGGACTTGGGCTGAGTACAAAGTCCTTTATAGAGACACAAACTGAAATATTTATGGATGACATGGTATGATATCTGGGATTTGCTTTAAAATACTCCCTCAAAAACAACATAAAAGTGTGTTGAGGAGGAGATGTAGTTGAAAAAGAGACAAAATGGGAACATGGAGGTTCATTATGCTGGTCTCTCTTCTTTTATGTGTGTTTAAAATTTCCATAATAAAAAGTAAAAAAAAAAAAGAAAAGAAAAACCACATGGAGAAGCAGAATAACATGGCTCTGAGGACTGGTTTTGAATCCCAACTCTGCCACTCACTAGCTGTGACTTTGGACAAGCTGTTTAATCTCTGATAATCTTACCATTATTAATAAAACTACTTAGTATTTTAGAAAACTAAACTTTTTCTATACATTCTAAAATCATAATATATATAAAAATTATATAGTAACACAGTTGTAAATATATAGATTATATAATTAGTATTTTTTTTTTTTTTTTTTGCAGTACGTGGGCCTCTTACTGTTGTGGCCTCTCCCGTTGCGGAGCACAGGCTCCGGACGCGCAGGCTCAGCGGCCATGGCTCACGGGCCCAGCCGCTCCGCGGCATGTGGGATCTTCCTGGACCGGGGCACGAACTCGTGTCCCCTTCGTCGGCAGGCGGACTTTCAACCACTGCGCCACCAGGGAAGCCCATAATTATTAATTTTTAAAGAAAGAAATTAGATTTTTTTATTGGCAAAAATTGAAAATGCTCATATAAATTACTAGCCCAGAGCTTGAATTTCCATTGGATCCATCGCAGGAAACAAGAGTCTGTCATTTCTTGCCAGGTTTGGGGGCCCTTTCTAGGCCTTGAGGGTGTTTTTGAGGAAGCTGATACTCTTCAAGCACAGCTGGCTGAGGTGGTCGACCTGTTTCCCTGCATCTGGACCTGCAGGCTGTCCTTGGCTCTGGGGGCAGGAGGGACAGTGGTGTTGGCCTGGCGTTGCTGCTGGAGGATGGCAGCCCCCCAGTGTGGCCCAGATTGTAGGCCTCCAAGGTCAGAACCAGGCTTACCTGTTTACTAGAAGCTTTCTGTGCTGGGCTTGTGTCAGTTGGGTAGGTTTTTCTCTCTCTTCACAATAGAGTCTTGTCCAGGAAATGTCACTTGATATGCAGGCTGTAGCTCTTCTAAACATCTGGTCAGGAAACTGTCCCATGGAAGCTTTATATATTGTGTTACATATGTATTTGTGTGTGTATGTGTGTGTTATATGTACATATTTATACATAAATTATATAAATATGCATAATATGTATACATATACAAATGTATATATAAAAAATGATTTAAATTTATAGAAAAAGTTCCTGGCAGTAAGTATTCTAAAATGGCAAATAGTTAGCTAAATATATATATGTGTGTATATATATGCCCCCACATGTCATTATTTTTAACCAATTTGTTTAAGTGTTCTCTTGGTCTTGCATACTTTTCAGAACATTTTTTTAGAGGATCATCCTGCCAGTTAAGCCATGGCATCACTTTGAGACCAATCATTTAGAGCTTGAAGAAAAAGGAGTTGAATGGTTTTACGTGTAGACATTATGAGCTTCTTAAAGGCAAAAATTACTGCAGCTTTTCACACTAGAAATAAAAAAGCCACTGAAGCATCCTGTAGGTTTTAATTTCTAATAAAGTAACTATTAATTGCTGTCACTTATATAAACAAAAAGCCCTTTGGGGTCCCCCCTCTCCTTTTTCTTTTTTTTTTTTTCCTGCATAATGCGGGCCTCTCATTGTTGTGGCCTCTCCCGTTGCAGAGCACAGGCTCCGGACGCACAGGCTCAGTGGCCATGGCTCACGGGCCCAGCTGCTCCGCGGCATGTGGGATCTTCCCGGACCGGGGCACAAACCTGTGTCCCCTGCATCGGCAGGTGGACTCTCAACCACTGCGCCACCAGGGAAGCTGCCCCCTCTCTTTTTTTTTAAAAAAAGTAAAGGGTTCTTGTGACCAAAAAGTGAGAAAATCACTGCGGATTATCTCCAGCCACTATTGGCTCATTTCTTGCTTAAGGAACCACTGTTAGGAAGCTCCAGGCTCTTGTGTGAGAGTCTTGGCTCTTTTACCTAGGGAGCTGATGCTTGGTGAGAGGGACTTGGACCACAGGTGGCTTCTTTCCTTTTTGTGATTTTTTTCTCTTTATTTTCTCTATAAAATTTGTTTTTTCTTTTTTCTTATTCAGTGTACAGTTTAGGGGGCAAGGTGGAGGACAGGGTGGGGGCATGATCATGGGGTGTCAGGGGGGACTCTGGGGGACAGGGTGGGTGAGTCTCCATTTGCCCCCTCTCTGTGCAAATGATGTGAAGCAGTAATGACTGAGAATTTTCCAATGTTAATACTAGACAACAAACGGCAGATCCAGGAAGCTCGGAGAATATCAAGTAGGATCAGTACTAGAAAATCTGCCTCTAATCGTATTATATTCAAACTGCAGAAAATCAAAAAGAGGAAATCTTGAAGTAAGCTAGAGGAAAAAAGCCTTACCCTTGGGGGGGACCAAGAGTAAGAATTATATTGGATTAGAACAAATGAACTAAGTGTTCAGTCCAGACAGAAAAAGAAAAGCAAAATAAAATGCAAGGAAGAGGAATTAATACATGTTGAAGCTGTCAGTAATGAATTAGTAACAGTGCTCCTGAAAAAGAAGGTAGAATTTATAGCTTACATCAAGGACTGTTATTATAAAAGGTCATTAAAACAAAATATTGACCAGTCTAACCATGAAAAAGATATTTACAGATACTCAAGACAATGAAAAAAGTAATAAAATGATAGCTGTGGAAGAAAATAGTATGATATTAAACTTGAAAATCAGAGCAAAATACCTGACTTTCTGAAAAATATAATAAAATTGTCTGAAGATTTATAAAATACATACCCATAATCATTAAGCAAATTCCCAAATAATCATACCCAGCGTGGTACTAGAATGAGATGGTTTTATAGGCCAGTAATAGGAAACCTACAAGGAAAAATATTCCTGTACTATTTATAAGATGACAAGTATCGAAAACTTCAGATTCTTTCTATAAGGTAGCAATAGCACTCTGGATACAGTAAATGCTTAATAATATTTGTAAACTGCTGAGTGCTTCCTGCTACTACAGCAAACAGGCAATGGAGTAAAAGAGAAGATAATTTCTGACTAATTGTAAATAAGATTAAAGACGTAGAACTCCTAAATAAAGTATTAGCAAATCAAATCCAGGAATACCTAAAGGACTAGTAAAATGGAACCAAGTAATGTTTATTCCTAGAATGCCCACTAATTCATTAATAGGAAAATTATTTCAATTCACTGTATTAATAAGTAAAAAAAATTATCTTGAAAGATGCTGAAAAATATTTGATAAAATTAAAACTTCATTTCTGATTTAAAAAATAGACTTTCAGTAAATAAGGCTAAAGACATTTTCTGTAAGATAACTACATAATATCAATAGCAGACATCTTAGTGGTGAAATGCTAGAGCATGTATTCTCAACAGGAGCAATAACTGAAAATTAGCTCTTGAGGGGACAGGAACATCTTAACCTTTATGTATAAAGTGCAGATAGACATACAGTACCTAATACAGGTTTTACATTATGATATTGAAACTTCTTGGGAGTGACTGAGAAAAAGACCTAAATAGAAATGCTTCTCCTGGGGTAGGAAGGCAAACAGGTGGAGAAGCGTTGCTCTAGAGGCTTGCCTGCTACGGTCACACCTGTGCTTGCGAATACCACAGTTCGCACTGGTTGGGATGTTACAGCAAATGCAATGAGGCAACTGAAATAAGTGACACAAATATTGAAGAGTAAGAGCCAAGGCTGTTACAGTATTTGAAGGTGATGAAAGTTTCTGCAGAGAAAACATAGAAGGTCTTTTGGGAAATTATTTCAGTTGAGAGAGGCTCAATAAGTTGGTTTCAGATAAATTACATGAACGCTCCCTGTGAACAGAGCTGAATGCTTTATTGACAGTCATAAAAAATGAGTAAGTGGGAAGATTCAATGTTGTAGCTATTTTAAATGCCCTGAAATTATCCAGAAATTCTGTGTAATTTATACATTTGTTCATTTAACGAATATGTGTTAAGCATCAGTTGTATGACATACTGTTCTAAATTCTGGGTGTACAGCAGTGTGTGGACAGACAAAAAGCCCTTCCCTACTGGAACTTATACTCTAGTCAGTAGAGATAGACAAAAAAGTATAAATAGAGTATGTCAGGGTGGTGATAATTCCCATCAGAATTCTAGTAGGATTAGTTTTAGAATCAAATAAAGTATTTTAGAGTTCATCTGGACCAATATCTCTGAGAGATGGCTAAGATAACTTGTTAAAGATTAATTGTCCTGGGCTTCCCTGGTGGCGCAGTGGTTGAGAGTCCGCCTGCTGATGCAGGGGACACGGGTTCGTGCCCCGGTCCGGGAAGATCCCACATGCCGCGGAGCAGCTGGGCCCGTGAGCCATGGCAGCTGAGCCTGCGCGTCCGGAGCCTGTGCTCCGCAACGGGAGAGGCTGCGGCGGTGAGAGGCCCGTGTACCGCAAAAAAAAAAAAAAAAAAAAAAAAAAAGATTAATTATCCTATCAGATAATTGATTATAATATAAAATTGAGTTATGCCATAGGTGCAAAATAAATCAGTGGGGTGAAATATAGAGGGTCCAGAAACAGACTCAAAATGAGAATTTTTGTCAGAGATAAAAGTGGCATTTCAGATCAGTGGAGAGAACAGTGGGTCATTCAGTGAGATGGTATTGTGGTCGACCAGCTATTCTCAGTACTCCAAAATAGATTCCAAAGGAGTTAAATTCCAAAATAGATTCCAGAGGAGGTAAATAATCATAAAGATTAAACCAGCATTAAAGTACCAGGAACATGACGTTGAATGCGTGACTCTAGAGTGGCGAAGAAAAGGTCAATGGGTTTGATGTTAAAAGACTCAAGATTTCCCGAGGCCCAAGAGCACCGTAACCAATGTGAAAAGACAGTGATAACTGGGAAGATTTGGACAGTGGACACAGGGTGAACATTCCCATTAGAGATCTTACAGTTAAGGAAATTAAGCCTAATAAAAAGATGCAAAGGTGATGAAAATGGAATTTACACACAGTGCAAGTTGAAACCATTTATTTTGTTTTGCCTGTCAGATCACTGCAGATTAAAGAGGTTCTGACACCCACTGTTGCTTGTGGGAGATGTGCTGATAGCACTGCAGGCCAGTTTGGTTTTTACGTTAGGCTCTTAAATGTACATCCTTTGGCCAGTGATCCCTCTTTGAATGTAATGAAAGGAAATAATTGGGTAAATGTGCAAAAATCTTTTGCAGTCAAGTGTCCATTGTCATGGTCCAATAGGAAAAAATTGGAAGCCATCTCAATGCCACTTTAATTATACATCCATACAGTGGAATACTAAGGAGCCTGAGACTGGTGTAGCTTTGTATTTACAAACACAGTAAGGTGTCCCTTGTGTCATTTACGTGTTAGATGACACTGCAGAGCACATGGCACCTGTGACACCTGTAGACGAGGCTGCAGAGCACACAGCTAGGTGCCCTGGTACACGGAGGACCTGTGGCCTCAGCGCCACGGGCATCCTGACTGAGGCGGCTGTGTGTGGACGCCTGCTCTTAAAGGTGAAGGTGGCTCCTTGCCCTGAGGGATGGTTTTTAATCCCTTCGTGTAGTTGGACTGTTCACGGGTTTCTGCGATGGACGTGCCTGTCCTTTTCTCAATGCAGGCGGGAACCCTGAAGCCCCTCTCAAGGGAGGAGGAGGAGCAGGGAAGGTGAGGATTGAGGCTGAGGGGTCCAAGTTGTCTCAGAGCTGGTGGTGCCCTGCTGCTGGGCACGAACAAGGCCCAGGAGGTGCTGGGGCTAGTGCCAGCTCACTGGTGGGCAGAGCCAGGTTCCTGAGTGTCTTCTGCAGGGTCCTGGGGGGTCCTTGAGCTGATGTCCCCTCAGCAGTGGGTGGGACCAGTTACTGACATGGCTAACTGCAGGGTCCAGGGTATTCCAAAGTTGGTGTTGGCCTGCAGTGGGCAGGGCTGGCGCCCAGGGGGTTCTGGGGCTGGTGCTGGCCTGCTAGTGGGTGGGCTGGGTTCTGACATGGCAGGCTGGTGGTCCTGGAGCTTGTGTTCCTTAGTGGCTGGAGTTGGGGCCCATGGGGTCCCAGGCAGGGCTGGTGCCCGTCCACTGGTGGGTCAGGCTGGGTCCTGGACTCTGGTGAACAGGGCTGGGTCCTGGGATGGCTGGGGGGTCAGGGGGTATTAAGGCAGCAGGCCTGCTGGTGGGCGGGATTGTGTCCCTGCTCAACTAGTTGCTTGGCCTGAGGCCACTCCATACTGGTGCCCATAGGCTGGTGGGTGGTGCCAGGTCCACACTAATGAGCTAGAGGACGGGTTCCAAAATGGCCCTTGCCAGCACCAGTGTCCTCCTGACAGAACGAGCTCCCCAACGTGGCTGCCGCCCGTGTCTGTGGTCCCAGGGTCTATGGCCCCAGGGTCTGTGGCCCCAGGGTCTGTGGTCCCAGGGTCTGTGGTCCCAGGGTGAGCTCCAGCTGCCTCCTCTCTCTCTGGGAGTTTCTCCAAGATCAGTAGGCAGGTCTGATCCAGGGTTCTTGTGAGATGCTGTGTGCGCCCTTTGAGAGTGGAGTCTATTTCCCACAGCCCTCTGGCACTCCCAAAAGTAACCCCCATGATCATAAAGCCAAACGACCTGGGGGCTATGGCGTCTTCCTGGTGTAGCACCGCCAGTCTGGGAGCCCGACCTGGGGCTTGAACCACACTCTCCTTGGGGAGAACCTCTGAAGTTGTGATTACCCTCCTGTTTGTGGGTCGCCCACCTGGGGACCCCATTCTGTGGGTCTTAACTGCACCACATCTGCACTCCTCCTACCTGTCTTGTGTGGTTCCTTCTTTATGTTTTTGGTTACAGAAGATCTTTTCTGTAGGCTTCCGGTTTTCTCATCAATAGTTTCTCTGTATGTAGTTGCAGTTTCTTGAGACCTTTGGAGGTGAGGTCAGGGTCTTCCTACTCTGCCATCTTGGCCTGGTTTTGTTTTTCATAAAGCTTACGGGCTTTTCAAAACGGACACAGACCCTGAGCTAATTGGGTTGAAAGTCTGGACCCTTACTGTCTTATACAGATGTACCTTTTGTTGAGCCTCTTCCTTTGTAAAGCTTTCATGAAAAATCATTGGTGAAGAGAGTTGGATAGTTGATTCTTATGTTCACTGTCAGTTTTTTCTTGCTTTTTAAGGTGCCAACAAGAAAAAGCTTTTCTAACTCAACTCTGTTTTTTTTGGGGGGGGGAAGGATTGTAACAAAATAAAAATAATTTTGAATCTTGAAACAATTTGGTCAGTATTTTATTATAAAGTGCTCCTGTGTAAAATGGGAACTTCTCTTTTTAAAAAAAGAAATATAAACATTTTCTGAGGGATTTTTCTTAATTTAGAGAGCTCAATATGATACCTGAAACATAGAAGATGTTTAGCATTTCGTGTGTTACATAGTCCTTGTCAAGCTGTGTGTGTTTCGTCAAAGTATGTTAGTGTATACTCATGGGTTTAGATTTATCATCTACAAAGTTTGAATTGGTTATTCGTGAGGCTTGATAATAATGCTTCTTATTCACACAAGGATTCGAAGAAATAGTCAAGTTGATGTGGACCAAGATAACTTTTATATAAACCAAGTTTCCTTTTTTTTTTTGCGGTATGCAGGCCTCTCTCACTGTTGTGTCCTCTCCCGTTTCGGAGCACAGGCTCCGGATGCGCAGGCTCAGCAGCCATGGCTCACGGGCCTAGCCGCTCCGCGGCATGTGGGATCCTCCCGGACCGGGGCACGAACCGTATCCCCTGCTTCGGCAGGCAGACTCTCAACCACTGCGCCACCAGGGAAGCCCCAAGTTTCCATTTTTTTCCCGTAGTATTCCAGTATTCCATTTAGAAAATAATTCTTACTGCTTCATTATTTTGAGAAGAGGAAGAAGGGGTTTTTAAAGGGCTACTACAGTGAGTTAAAGTCTCATGAAGAAGGGACGTTCATATTCTTTCACGTTGAATTTTCGTTCTTTAATGGCTCATGCAATAAGATAAACCACTAACTTGGCAGCCTTTATTTTTGCCGACTCAGTAAATTCTCATGACTGTATTTCCATCAGTAATGAATAATTTCCTACTAGATTTGGTGATAAAAATACTTTGTTAATTTATTTTGTTTTGCTGATTTCTGAATTCCATTCATGGTGTTGTGGAAAGAACACAGAAACAAAAGACCTAGGCAAGTCACAGGAACTCGTCTGCAGTCTCTTTCGGTTTTGAATAGATTGTGATTCAGTAGTACTCTAAGGGTTATAATACGGACAGTTAAACAGTTGTTTTCAGAAGTATTTCAAAAATAGTGTCTTAAAATTAATAATACATAACCATTTCAGAGTTATAGTTTAAGCTTTGTGAAGCTGTTTACTTTCTGACTTCTGAGTTATACAAAAGTGCTTGGTGAATATTTTCAAAGCTGTTTGTGAAGATTTTTACAAAAATCTGCTTTTAACATTTTAAAATCCTTGACCTCATGGGCATTTTTGTAGACTTTAAATGCAAGATAAAAATGCAAAACAATTTATTACGATTGTATTTTTCTCCATATACAAACCCTACTTATGACATAATGCCTTGTGATGTAAGGTTAGTAGATAGTCAATAAATTTTTATTGTTTAAAAAAAAGAAAATAAATGCAAAACAAATCTTTAACACAGAAACTTGTAAGATATGCAGATTTTTTTTTTAGTTGTGCCGTCACACAGAAATGACTTACCAGGCTTGTTTCTAGTATCTTTTCCATATTTTTCTTTGGTTTATTTAATGAGAATTTCTAAGCCATAGTAAAAGTCTCTCTTTTTACCTAAATGTTGCATTCCCTCTCCCCTCCTTCCTTCCCTCAGTCTGTCTGTTCATCTCTCTCTTTCTCTGTTTCTCCTTTAATAAAATGGGGGAAATGAAAAAAAACCTGTGGTTTGTTTTTTAAAATAAATAATTGTGTATTTTAATCTGGTAACTATAATGGTTTACTTTTAATAATTTATTTTTAAAAAGTATCTGTAAAAGCTTTGTAGCCTAGTCTTTGCAATATAACTTTCGAAAATGAAAGGGATAATTAGGCTATCTAATACCCTAATATTCAAATATAAGATTTTAAAAATTCAGATTCTTCTAATGATATATCAAAAATATTTTATAATAAATACAAGAATTTTTAAATGAATAACAACATGCTTTTATCATAGTTTAGTTTAATTGTGAAAAGCTAGGGAGGCCAGTTTCTATAGTCTTAACATTGGTAACTGAATTTAAAAGCTTTGTCCTATAAGACTCTCATAGAATCGAGAACTAAAAAGCGGTCTTAGGAATAATCTCATCCAGCCACCTTATATACAGATGAGAAAACTGTTTCAGAGCACATAAGAGTAACCAAGGGCTTTTAGTTGTTAATGCCAGAGCCCAGCTTAGAACCTAGATCTCCAGACTATTCACAAATGTTAAGTTTTTGAGGTTGTTCTATCAAGGCTTCATTCAGCGACTTACAGCTTGGATATACTTCTGTTTATTAAAATATATCTAGATTACCATGTGAAACTGTTACTTATCTAAAAAGATAAAATTCAAATGAAATTCTGAAACCTTTTTGAAGGGAATTGTTGTCCTTGAGTGAAGATGTCCTTTGTTCCTATAGATAGGAAGGAATGTATTTGCCACAAAATGATAATTCCATGGTAAAGCAAAACCTCACATTAAAAAAATCAACGCATCAAGTTGAGAAATTATTTCAGCTTCTTCCAGTTCTTTCTTTTAGAGAAACACTGCTGAGAAGCAAGAAAACACTTACGCTTTTATTTTCATTGTGTCTACAGAATGTAAATCATTGACAAAATGTAGTATTAAAGTGCTTCCTTACTGAGGTACTAAGCAAGTGAAGCTCCAGCCAAAACATTAGCCTTGCTTATTAGTACCTCAGTGAGACAAAACAAAATATCTCACCTGGTCCTATTTCCACGAGTACAGACGCTCTAGGAGGTAGCACAAAATCAGGTCAAGAGTGGGCACATTGGAGTCAGGCAGTGCATCCAGCTCCGCCCCTCACGTGCTGTCTGAGCTCGAACAAGTCTGTTTACTTCTCTGAGCCTCCGCTTCCTCTTGGAGGCAGGAGAGCTGATAAGACTTACCTTGTCTGGCTGCTTAAAGGAAGATGCGGAATGTGGTACCTGGACGTCAGGCAATGGGATATGACTGAGTCATTCAACTGGTATTATTGTGTCCTTTAAAATTTAACATTAAATATTGCAGTGGTAGATATGTGTCATTATACCTTTGTGAAAACCTACAGAATGTACAACACCAAGAATGAACCCTAATGTAAACCATGGACTTTGGGTGACACTGATGTGTAATGTAGGTTCATGAATTGTGGTAGATATACCAGTGTGTATACCAGTGGTAGATATACCACTGGAGTAGGGTGTCCATCATAAGGGAGGTTGTGTGTGTGTGGTGTGGGGGAGGGTTGTGCAGTGGGAATCTGGGGACTCTGTACTCTTGGCTTAATTTTGCTGTGAACCTAAGGCTGCTTTAAAAATAAAGCTTATTAATTTAAAAAATAACATGAATAAATGTTAGTTGGGTCACCTGTCCATCACACATTGGGTAGAGAGCCCAGCATCCCTCCAGATATCTGGCAAGTTTTGGAGAATTCTCTTAGACTTGGGCTCTTCTAGCTTTAACTTCAGGTTCTGCTGCGTTGCCAACCTCAGCTCTGCCTTCTCCAGCTACCTGCTCTGTTCCTTATTAAAAGGCACTGGCCTGTATACGTGCAGTGTGAGCAGGAGAATGTATTAAAAGTTTGGGAGTATGAGTGGGAGAGGGAAAAAAAGCACAGCCAATCAAAAGTGTTAGTGCTCCCATTCTAAAAGTCTCTGGGTTGTACCTGCCATTGGGACAGTTCATTGGTCCCTTCACATAAAGCTTTATTCTCTTGTCATGATTTACTGACCCTTGCACCTACCACTCTCTTCTCCCTCTCTCTCTCTTTTTTTCAGTCTACCTAGAGAAACTGAAAAAACTTACTTTCTTAATGCAGATCCATTTTCTTTCCTTGGTTCTGTTAAGAATTATTATTTTTTTAAGGGTAAAATCACGACTGTGTAAATAAATTTTAAAAGTAACACATTGAAAAGAAAAAGTGCTTCCTTAAATCCAGAAATGTTTCAGTGTAGTTTTTATTGTCCCACTAAATATAATTTGCTATAAACTAGACCTGCAATTCATATGATAACGGTGATATATTTTTATTCCGTTAACTAAAAAAGGAAAAAAAAATCACTCTTACGTGTATGTTTATTCACTGTAACTATATCAACACCATACCAACATCAAAAGAAATCAGACAAGTGTCTATTACCTGGTTAATTCCTAAAAGGGTCCTCTTAGTCCCGTTTATTCCCATTCAGGTCCAGGTAGTTGAAATGTTCTTGACATATTAACATGAATCTGGAGACATGTCAGAATTATGATTGCTTTTTAAATTTTTTTTTATTTTTTAGGTTAAAGTATAATTGTCTTACAGTATTATTTTTAGGTGTACAACATATTGATTCGATATTTATAGATTGTACTCCATGTAAAGTTATTATAAAATACTCCTATATTTTCTGTTCTGTACATTACATCCTTGTGACTTATTTCTCTTATACCTAGTAGTTTGTACCTCTTAATCCCCATCCCCTGTTTGACCCATCCCCTCCCCCACTCCCTGCTGGTAACCACTGGTTTGTTCTCTGTATCTGTGAATCTGTTTCTGTTTTATTTGTTCATTTGCTTTGTTAGATCCCACATATAAGTGAAAACATACAGTATTTGTCTTTCTTTGTTTGACTGTTTTCACTAAGCATAATACCCTTCGGGTCTATCCATATTGTTGCAAATGGCAAAATTTTATTCTTTTTAATGGCTGAGTGGTATTCCATTGTATATATGTACCACATCTTGTTTATCTGTTCATCTGTTGATGTACACTTGGGTTGCTTCCATATCTTGGCTATTGTAAATACAGTTCCATGAACATTGGGGTGCATGTATCTTTTTGAATTACCGTTTTTGTTTCCTTCAGATATATACCCAGGGGTGGAATTGCTAGATCATATGGTAGTTCTATTTTTAAATTTTTTGAGGAACCTCTATACTGTTTTCCATAGTGTCTGCACCAATTTACATTCCCACCAACCGTGCATGAGGGTTCCCTTTTCTCCACATCCTTGCCAACACTTACTTCTTGTCTTTCTGAGGATCGACATTTTGACAGGTGTGAGGTGATGTCCATTGTGGTTTTGATTTGCATTTCTCCAGTGATTAGTGATGTTGAGCATCTTTTCATGTGCCTGTTGGCCATCTGCATGTTTTCTTTGGGAAGATGCCTATTCAGGTCTTCTGCCCAGTTTTTATTCAGGTTGTTTGTTTGTTATTGAGTTGTACGAATATATTTTGGATATTAATCCCATAGTAGACATATTATTTGCAAATGTCTTTTCCTATTCAGTAGATTATCTTTTCGTTTTGATGATGGTTTCCTTTGCTGTGCAAGAGCTTCTCAGTTTGATGTAGTCCATTTGTTTATTTTTGCTTTTGTTTCCCTTGCCTGAGAAGACAGATCCAAAAAAATATTGCTAAGACCAATGTGAAAGAGTGCACTTCCTATGTTTTCGTACATTTAGGTCTTTAATCCATTTTGAGTTTTTGTTTATGGTGTGAGAAAATGTTGTAATTTCATTCATTTGCACGTAGCTGTCCAGTTTTCCCAATACCATTTATTGAAGAGGCTGTCTTTCCCCCATCTTATAGTCTTGCCTCCTTTATCATAAATAACCGTGGGTATATTTCTGCCTCTCTATTCTGTTCCATTGATATGTGTGTCTGTTTTTATGCCAGTACCATGCTATTTTGATTACTGTAGCTTTGTAGTATAGTTTCAAGTCAGGGAGCATGATTCCTCCATCTCTGGTCTTCTTTCTCAAGATTGTTTTGGCTGTTCGGGGTCTTTTGTGGTTCCATACAAATTTTAGGATTGTTCTAGTTCTGTGAAAAATGTCATGGATAATTTGATAGGAATGGCATTAAAGCTGTAGATTGCTGTGGGTAGTACAGACATTTTAACAATATGAATTCTTTCTGAACATATCCATGAACACGGGATATCTTTCCATTTCTTTGTATCATGTTCAGTTTCCTTCATGAATGCTTTATAGTTTTCAGAGTATTGGTCTTTCACCTCCTTGGTTAAGTTTCTTCCTAGGTATTTTATTCTTTCGGATGTGGTTTTTTTTTTTTTTTTTGGCGGTACGCGGGCCTCCCACTGCTGTGGCCTCTCCCGCTGCGGAGCACAGGTTCCGGACGTGCAGGCTCAGCAGCCATGGCTCACGGGCCCAGCCGCTCCACGGCATGTGGGATCCTCCCAGACCAGGGCACGAACCCGTGTCCCCTGCATCAGCAGGCAGACTCTCAACCACTGCGCCACCAGGGAAGCCCTCTCGGATGTGGTTTTTAAATGGGACTATTTTCTTTCTTTCTCTTATAGTTCATTATTAGTGTTTAGCAACACAACAGATTTCTGTATGATTCCTTTTTAGCAAATCTATAACCCTGTTTGGTACCTAACAGGTTTTAAGCATGGAGTATGTTCTTAGGCTAAGAGCCAGTGTGTAACAATTTGCAGCTCATCTAAGTGTACCTATGTATGTATGTAAAATTCCCAATACAGTACTCTGCTGCTGTCAGCCTTTATTATTTGTCCATTTGTATAATTTAATCCTTTATTATTAGTGTGCTTGGGTGAGGATATTGCCTTTAAAAATGGCTTATTCTGTGTCTGCAACAATTTTCCTTACATGAGTAAGTAATAGCTACTTTACCTCCTGTCTCTGTCATTCCACTTTCAAAAGATAAAATTAGCTTGTGGTGTGTAATTTTAGGGTAGGTTCTTTCACTTTTTATTCCTTACCTCTTTCATTATCTTATATGGCTGTATAATGTAAACGCTGGATATTGTTTTAATTAAAAAATGAGGCTTATGACAGGAAAGTCAGACTTTTGTTAACCTCTGTTCAGTGTATTTATATAAGAAAGATCTTATGACAGAATTTCAAAGACTGTTGCGTTATTGCATTTGGAAAATGCTTGTGAGGAAAATGTATAGGCACTTAATGACAACTCTAGATGAAAGTTTTCCTTTAAAAATATCCTTGTTGATTCGGCATGAGTTGTGAAACTGAACATGTTCAGAAACTACATTCTCTTTTCTTAAGGCTTAGACTTTTTCCTGAGAGTGATGATAATGTATTTCATTTATTTGTGATTTTAAATGTAAGAACGTTACCTATAATGCAGAATGTTTCTAAGTGGAGGTGGGTTGAAAAGAGACATCTCTTTCCAGAATTCATTCCACAGATAATTATTGAGTGCATATTTTGTGGGTAGGTACTGTTGTGTGTGTTGTGGACATTGTAGTGTAAAAAGTACATATTCTTACATTTGTAAGTTACATGGCTCACTGATCTTCCTGAGATAAGGGTTTGTCCATGCTTGGGGATGTGTAGGTGATGCTTCATGGTAAGGAAATGCCATTTAATTTTTGTATATGAACCAACATAATGAACACTGGATTTTCAGCTGCCTTTGATGTGTATATCTGGAACAGAGCTGTACTTTTCAATCATAAATAAGAAAATAGATCATAGTTTTTGATTCATGACTCTCCATAGTGGCCCAGACATTACCTGTTATTACGAGACCTACTTTGTTTTACGTGGACAAACTTTGAGGATAACATAGGTAAGATTTATGATCCTCTGTAAACACCTTCAAAATGGATTTGGGAAATTGGGAGTAGGTTGAAAGTGTCTTGTCCTAATTGTGTGTGTGTGTGTGTGTGTGTGTGTGTGTGTGTGCATGCCCTTTTATTTTTTTTGAGACCAGAGGTATTCTAATTTCAACTCTATCTCGCAGCAGGATGAGCCAGTGCCCCCAGTCATGTAAGAAACAACTAAGGTTCTTAGAATGTGACTATCATACACAGATGACCTAGTAAGATGCAGGATGCTCTAAAGGAAAGAGTGGTATCAGACTCCTGTGAGTCAGGAAACCAAGGGTCTGGTCTGTTTTACAACGAATTGGGTGTGTGACCTTGAAAATGGTCTAACCCTAACTCTGGGTAGTATTGCCATCTTAACAATATTAAGTCTTCCTGTCCACATCTTTCAATTTATTTAGGTCTTTAATTTCTTTCAACATTTTAAAATAATTTTCAAAGTACAAGTTTTGCACTTTTGTAAAATTCATTCCTGAGTATTTTATTCTTTTTGATGCTATTGTATACAAGTATCTTTTAAACTTTTTTTTGTTTTTTCATGTGTATACCTAATACCTCTCCCCATCCCTATTCTCTACCCCTTGTACCTCTTCATCCTATTTTAATTCCAGTATTCCACTGATACCATGAACATTCAGAAAACATTTATTCAACTTCCGTCAGCAGTCATCTGGCATGTTTATTTTGTGTCAGGTACTGTATGACAGGTATTAGAAAAGTAGAGTTGATTGAATATTATGTGTTTTCAATGAGGAGATACAGACTTGGTATCTAAGATGTAACACTTATGTAACAGAAGTGTTATAGAAGGAGGAGGGATCAGGGAGACTTTTTAGAGAAGGTAACATTTAAGCTTGACTTTGAAATATTGGTAAGGATTTAACAAACTTGGAAAGTCTTTCTATTTAGTCGAAATAAGGTAAATGAAATCAGGAAGGCATAAAAAGTACCTGGTGGTTCTTAAGAGGTGAGTGGGCTTGTGTGGTTAGTGTCAGATGGGTGAGGGAAATGACTGAGGATGACCTAGGAGTGTAGAAGAGTCTGATGGTGACAGGTTTTAATAAGATGCTAAGGATGTCATGGGGACTGGAGACCACTGAGCAGTGGGGGAGATGTTTTTTTTGAATCAGGAATGATGATTAGATCTGTAGTTTGGAGAACTGACTCCAGTGTTTGCTGAGGGGGGATTGCAGCGAAGGGATAACAGGGGCAGAGTGACCAGTTAGGAGCTGGCTGGCTTCAGTATCCAGGGAGAGAAGCAGTGGACCTTGGACTCTGCCAGGGGATTCTGTTTGATTCAGGGGGTGTGATGGGGAGGGAGGGGAGTTCAAGATAATTTTGGGTTGCCTCATTTGGCTTATTAGGTGAATGGTAACCTCCTGTGGTTCTTCGCTTTTTGCTGCTGTTGTTTTGCTGTTTTAATTGTTAAAGGAGTTTACATAGGCATGATTGAACTCAGTCTCCAGCCCCCTCCCCTTTCTCAGAGGAAGCCAAGCTGATGGCACCTGGCTCAGAACCCCAGCCCTCTAATCACAGGGTTGCTGTCTCTGGTTTGGCAGTCCTGGTACTGGGCTGCCATGAGCACTACGTACGAGCGGTACTGAGGGTTCATGAAGAGCCAAGACACTCCTTGGATTTTGAGTCTCTCTCTCCCAGAAACCAGGGACAAAGGTCTGTCACCTCTGTATTATCCATATCCAGCACAGCCCAGACTTGTTTAGCTCACTCTGCCAGCACCCACTTCCATGTTTCCAGATTCTGTGGCTAATCTGCCAGTATCTGGATAGTCACTTCTGGATAAAATTTAAAACTCCCTCCCCCTCTTCCCAGATACACATCTGCCTATTTGCAGCCTTATTACCACTTCTGTTAAACCAACGGTCAGTTCTTACATTAACAGGACGATATAAATCTCTTTTCTTTTGCCTCTTTTCAAAGTTACAAGAGCTGTTATTCTTGGATTGATTCCTTTTCATGGCATCCTGTTCTTTTAGGCATAAAAGTTTTCTCCTTCTGCAGATATTTATTTGGGGGTCAAAGTTTACAGTACTTTTGAAGTGTGTGTGTGTGTGTGTGTGTGTGTGTGTGTGTGTTTCCTGTTATCCACTGTGTTAATTTGCTGGGGCTGCCATAACAAAGTACCATAGGCTGAAACAACAGACATGTGTTTTCTCATGATCTGGGGGCTAGAAGTCCAAGATCAAGGTGTTGGCAGGGCTGGTTTCTCCCGAGGCCTCCCTGCTTGGCTTGGAGATGCCACCTTCTCCCTGTGTCCTCACGTGGTTGTCCCTCTGTGTGTGTGTGTGTGTCCTCATCTCTTCGTATAAGGGCACTGATCCTGTGGGATCAGCGCCCATCCTAGTGACCTCATTTTACCTTAACCACCTCTTTAAAGTCGCGATCTCTAAATACAGTCACATTCTGAGGTCCTGGATTAGTACTTCAATGTAATTTGCAGGGAAGCACTGTAGCCTGTAGCCTTATCTCTGTTTCCTCTGGATCTTTTTTTAATTTTTTTTAAATTTATTTGTTTTTTTATTTTTGGCTGTGTTGGGTCTTCGTTGCTGTGTGCAGGGCTTTCTCTAGTTGTGAGCGGGGGCTACTCTTCGTTGTGGTGCGTGGGCTCCTCATTGTCGTGGCTTCTCTTGTTGCAGAGCACAGGCTCTAGGCGCGCGGGCTTCAGTAGTTGTGGCGCGTGGGCTCAGTAGCTGTGGCTCGCGGGCTCTAGAGCTCAGGCTCAGTAGTTGTGGCGCGCGGGCTTAGTTGCTCCACGGCATGTGGGATCTTCCCGGGCCAGGGCTTGAACCCGTGTCCCTTGCATTGGCAGGCAGATTCTTAACCACTGCGCCACCAGGGAAGCCCTGGATCTTTTTTTTTAATCTGACTATCATCTCTCGCTCACGTATTTTCCTTGACCACCTTACAGTCTTTGTCCTTGTGCCTTTTAGGATGAGGCTGTGACAGCTGCTTGTTTAGTCTAGGCATGGGCAGAGTTGGTCTGTATATGCTTTTCCTTGGGTGATGTGGCTGCAAGTAGTCCTTTCTGGGAGGACCCTTCCATGTTAGAGTCTTCGGTTCTGTCTTTCCAGGGCTCCTTAGTTTCTCCAGAGTGATTCTTGTTACCCGGACAGAGCGGAGTTGGGTGAGAGGGTTGGCGCCCTCCTCTCTGTGCCTGGTGTCTGTCCCTCAGTCCTGGTCCGTTCTGTTTGGTTTCGTGAGAGATTGAACTGATCTGGCTAATGGTGGGGTGAAGGCAGGGGCCACTGTCTAACTTCGCTCTGTGAAAAGACAGACAACCAGCAGCTGTTTTTCTCTGAACCCACCCTTCCCTTGTCTTCTGGAGCATCTGAAGCCTCGAGCACTTGAGGAGTTCTGTGGGTTTATTAGTGAGGTTTTCTCATTTCCTGGTTGCCTGCTGTGCACTAGGTGCTCTGCCCTGCTGGGATTATGTACCTGATCTTTGTTGTAGCCTTATGGAAGGTTCTGTTACTGGCCGCAGTGTCCGTATATGAAAACAGAGGTTTGGAGCGGAATTAGAGCGCCAGGACTAGAGCTCAGGGCATCTGAACTCAGAAGCTGCACTTCTGCCGGCTCCGCACTGGGACAGTTAGCAAGTCTCTGCTTCTGTCTCAGTGTCGAAGATGTCAGTGTATTGATTTGAGCACATTTAAAAGAGTTGCTACACTAAGTCTAACACAAAAATAAAATGAAATTCAGTATACCTATGAGAATGGAGATGTTCTTTAATTTTATGAATCTGATTAGCTCAGAATGTGCTCCTTCAGGAGCTTCCAGCATATACTTTGGGTGCAGCAGGTGGTGGCATGGAGCTCAGGGGGACCTTAGGTTCTGTCTGTCCTTACATCAGAAGTTTATGTTCTTGATGTCTCCCTCCCAGTACTAGCTAGTGTCCTTAGTCACCTTCATGTGCAGGAATTGTTGGCAGACAGGCTAACTGACAGCTAAAAAACCTGGCGCTGTATGTTTGCAGAATACTGCTGTGTTTTGGTACTGAATGTCTAGTTCTGGTGTTTCTAGTTGCTGCTCATCTCAGTTGGCACTAACCCTTTTTTCCTTTCTCTTCTACAGATTACTTCTGTAGCTTGACCTCTACTTTCCTCAACAAGCAGAATGTCTCGAACACGACAACCCCCGCTTGTGACAGGCATCTCTCCAAATGAAGGAATCCCATGGACAAAGGTCACGATTAGGGGAGAAAACCTGGGGACTGGGCCAGCTGACCTCATAGGTAAGGGCAGGGACGATGCTGTGTGTTCATGGTGAATGCATTTTTATGTTGGGCAACTGAGGCAAGATATACTATTTTGAAATAGTGAAGGTGATAGAAAAACACCCCTGAGGTCTGTACAGGATGATCTGAATAGAAATGAAAGAATTATTTGGTTTTCTGATTTTTCTGTTAAAATCATTATTTTGTCAGATCTTGCCTGTATTGTCTTTCGCCTGGTCATTGAGAAAGCCCCCCACAGCCGAGGTTTGCCTCCTTTCCTCGGGGTCGGCCTCTCCTGCCAAGACTGCCAAAACAGCCGCCCAGCTCTTCTGGCCTCCCCTCATACAGCTGTCTGTTCTTCTCAGGTGCCGGGTGAGCTAGGCCTCTTCTGCTCCTATTGCTCTCGGAACCAAATCTAAACTCCCTCCACCCAGAGGAGCCTGTGCGCTCTGCCGGGCCGCACCGTGGGACCTGTGGGCATTTGTCTGCACCCGATGCCCATTGGGGCGGGAGCACTGAGCCTCCAAACTTAACAGCCACAGGCTCTCTGCAAACTCATGCCCGCCCACGGTTTGCATTAGGCTCCCCTAATGTTTACATATTTAGAGCAAGCTACGTTTTAGTTTTTAGGATCAGTTTATGCTGTTTATCTTTATAAGCCCAAGGACGCGAGCAATAGAACACTGCATCCACTTGGCACTGCGCGAGTTTTTTTGATTTTGGTTTGCAGTGTGCCCCCTTCTTCTGGGGGAGACCCTTTCCTGCTGGTTATTTCATTATTCTGGTCTGTCAGTGGTTCTCACCTGGCTTGTCTTCATCTTCTCTAGAACTTAAAAAAATGCTCTTGCCTTAGCTGCTAAGTCTCAGTCTCTAAAGATGGAGCCTTATCATTGCTTTTTTTAAAGCACTGCCAGGATAGAGAGCAAACCATAAATATCAGTGTGTGGTCAGTTTGGGTTATTTTCATGTGAACTCTGCATGAGGGTGTGCAGATACATTCAGAATAAGAGAGCGGGGAGGCAACTCAATATGTGCTGCTGAATGAGTATTCTGATTTCCCACATGTTAATTTATTTGGATTCAGACATTCATTTGACTCATTTCTTAATTCATGAAGGACCCCTTGGTAAATACTAGAGATTATGAGTTAGAGCTTGTTTTCCTTGCATTATAGCTGCTGGTTGACACATTGTTTTTTGGCCATCCGGAAATCCCTTGGAAAAGAGAAGGTTGATTAGAGCTGGGCACCATGTTTAATTACTGAGTCTTGCCCTCCCCAGCTCGTTCTTTTCACTAGTGTTACTTAACTGTGTCTCATTTTATACTGTTTTCTCCAGCCACAGTTTTTGATTCTTCAGTAAATAAAACTTAAGTTTATTATCCTTATGAAGGTAGTCTGTCTTATCCTATGTCTTGGTTCTTGACAAAGCTCATTCCAGGTTGTTCTTTATCCAAAGTGGAAAAATCCCTAGAATTCATGGAAATAGACCATCTAGATGGAGGTTCAGTTTAACTGGCAGTCACTGAGCCCTCACACGTGACTGCTGCCCGTCTGTGTGGATGCTGATCTCTCTTTAGCTTCAGGCAGCGCGATTCCTGTTTGACTGAGTGCGCACGACTTTTATAAACCTGCTAGTTCAGCTTTCAGCCTGCCCATGTATTGCCAAGAAACCACTTTTTAAAAAAGCAAACTTAACCTACTAAATAATTTAAGCATTTTTATAACTCCGGTGACATCTACACTAGCCAAGTAAAATACTACAAAAACACTTTATTTGGAATTCTACAAGTTACTTAAAAAAAAAAAAAAGATGTTATATTTCATGAAGCAGATTTCTTGGCAAAACATGTTTAAGAAATAGATCGTATGATCTTATTTAATTTTCATGCATTTAAAATGATCTGTTTAAATCTGTGTTTTAAATTATATGGTGATTATTAACTTTTTTAGTTAAAATGCAGAACAGATATTAAATCTGAGGAACCTCGATAGCAGCTACAACGAGATGAATAAACTGTTATTCCGGGTGCTTTTTCCCAAAGTTCCATCATCATGGATATCATACATGTTTGCTCATCTGAACATGTTTTTAAGACTTTATGTCTGTATATCTGAAATCTCCCATTTCTCAGTTTTAATCGTAAGATAGCTCCCCAGCAGGGGACTTATATTAGGAACTTTAATACATTAAGTCCTGACATTGGATTGCGTTATTTCCTTTCTAAAGTTAGTATTTAAATCACAAAAATGTTTTTGATATTGTAAAATTTAAAAATATCAAGTTATGTATTGACCTGGAGTGATATTGAAATATATACCATCTATAACTAAACAGTTCATAAATTAAAACATTTCCCATTTATATAAAAAAATACATAGACTGATTTATGTGTACATAAAAATTATTAGAGCACTGTATGTATTGAAGTGTTTCACAGGCTTACCTTGGAGATGGAGAGGAGTTTCAGGGGGTGCTTTCAACCTCTTAAAAGGCTTAAATTTTTCATAATAAAAGTTGAGTATCAAGAAAACTAACAAACACTCCCATTTTGAAAAATAATTTTGAATTATGAATGCATTTAAAAATGTGTAAATGTCATTACACATTTAAAAAGCCAATGGAAAACTTAGTCCTAAAGGAACTTTGAAGTGCTGTCATTAGAAAAACTGAATTCCTTACATGAATAAATAGTAATGTCTTAGGGAAATCTCTGAAATTAATTATTTCAATAAACATCTTTAAAATGGAGTTGTTTTTATTCATTTATGGTTAGTATAACATTCTTACTAAATAGTGCTTTAAGTTGTAACAAAAGATGACTTGAATCCCTCCCTACATTTTTTCAACCGAATTTGGCATAAGTTGAGGTGTTCCTGGTATCTGATTGAAAAAACAAAACAAAAAGCTTGCATTTGCTAAACTTGACTGCCGAGCAGTATCAAAAGTTAAATGGTGAGAAAAGAAAGTGCGAGTGTCTGGGTGTTTGCTGAATACACTTCGGTCTATTTTCTCCATGAATGTTTATTACATTGGTCTCTGTTTAGCAGAAATGCACGTGGTGGGATGGTGGTCCTCTGCCTGGGGCCACGTCTTCCCTGTCTGCATTGCAGTCTACGTGGGTCTGGGCAGAGATGCCAGGCGTGGGCTGAGATTTTGGGAGCAGAGTGTAGTACAGCGACAGGACCATGAGGGAAACATTTAGGCAGCGTGGACTGCCGTTGCAGGAGTGATGTACAGACATGAAAAATGCACTAGTAATCCAGTAATGCCTGAGAACATTTACTGATTTAACAGACTTCAGGCTGTGCTTAACATAAACTACAAACTTTAGTTCATTCTGTAGTATCATGTATAATTGAACACTAGGAAAAGTATGTGTGGATTATTTTCAGGAAGATGATAAATATTTTTTTTAGGGAATGATGTACACATTTATTAATACGCTTTAGAGCTTTATAGCACGAACTTGGACTTCTAAAAATAACAATAATTTCCTTTCTAATACCTATGAAAGCAATCTAAGATTCTCATAGTTAAGTAATCTGGAGTGCCTAGACATTATTATGGTTATTATTTTCTAATTCCAATGATGTTTGAAGACACTTAAATATAATCTAAAAGAAGTATTAAATATTAGAGAAAAAATAGGCAAATTCAGTAGAGACAGTCGTTTATTTGCAAATGATATTGGGTATATTCAAGAATAGAAATAACTAACTGATGAACCAGGAAATGCTATTTCTAGTTCTGTTTTTCAGTTCAGGAAAAAGGCCTGGCGATACTGACAGAAGAATTGTCTTTTCATGAAATAGCTGTTCTTTGGACTTTGTTATGTGCATGCATGTTTTTACTTTCAGGTCTGACAATTTGTGGGCATAATTGCCTTCTGACAGCAGAGTGGATGTCTGCGAGTAAAATTGTATGTCGCGTGGGACAGGCCAAGAACGACAAAGGAGACATTATTGTCACAACCAAGTCAGGTGGCAAAGGAACCTCCACAGTCTCCTTCAAGCTGCTCAGACCTGAGAAAATAGGTATCATCTCCCATGACTTTACTCTAAAGAAGAAAATAAAAGTGGGTTTTGTTTTTAAAACTGACAACTGGTAAATTAGTATAAAATTTACTTACTCTCATATGTCATTAACTTAGATTCAGTTTATGTTTATTTTTTCAGGAATGGGATATTGGTTAAAATCTGCATTACTTTTGAAAAGGCAGTTAGCTGAGCTGACGGTAAACCCTAAGGATGCTAACTAATCATTAGAACTGCTGTTCTGTCCTGTATAAAAGCTGTTCATGTAACACGTCCGAAATGCCGATTCTAGTTTCTTGATCTTGAATACAATAATTGCATTTCCTGCTGTGATACAGATAAGATTTGAGGTGAAATACATACCTGGTTTGGCCAAATTAGCCAGTAATGCCTAAATAATGTTCCGTGTTCCTTCACTTTCTGCGTCCTTTGAGGCCCCGACAAGATGTTGCCCACCTAGATGTGCCTCTGGCCTCCAAACTAGAAATCACACTCTTCTTGTGCCCTAGAGCCCCTCCTGTGTTCCCTTTGTGCCCTTAACCCGTGCTTCCTCACCTTGGGGTACAGAGCTTGGTCTGAGAAGCTGGGACTCTGATCACACGAGCAGCCAGCTGTGGGTGGAGTGGAGTCACAGAATCACCTACCTCAGAGGATTGAATGAGTTAGAACATTGGAGAAAGTGCTTAGCATAGGTCCTCACACAAACTAAGGGCTCCATAAATTAGTGTTTTTAATTATTCGTCTCCTAGCTCTTTATGTATATGGCATCTCCTCTGCTAAAGTAAGAATACTGTTAGATTCATCTTTGTGGTCCTGTAATGACTTGCACATGGTCAGTACTTAATAAATATTTGTGTAATGTAGGACTATCACAGGCATAATTAAACCCAGGCCTTCTCTCATATAGAAAAGCAAAGAGTTTTGCAAATTTTGTTTTCTGTCTTAGAGCATAAAGCCTTTCTTCAGCATTATATCCTTAAATTCCTTGATTCTTTTTAATAAAAATTTGAGGAACTTAAGGGAAAACCAAAAATGGAATTTACATTTATGTACGTGTGTGTATGTAAACGTATGTACATATATATACATACAATATTTTTGTTTTTGTTTACTCACTTTTATTTAATGTCTTTGAAAACCGAACTGTGAAATTAAAGCAGGAACTTGTTTCCAGTTTTCTGGAGGAACTTAAAAACATTTTGACAGAATCTAGCATCATCTTGTATCATGTTTGTACAGCAGGTGAAGAAAACTTATTTGAAAGTATTGATTTTATGCTAAAATGCTCTGCCCAGGACTTAGCACAGCACAGGCTCAGGAAAGGCCTATAGACCTGAACCTGGGAGTGTCTGGGCCTGAGCTTACCCTCTGACAGAGCTTCCTTGTGTCATCCTGGTAGACCTGTGGGTGCCCATAGAGTTAGAAGGCTCACGAGGAGCCCTCTGGTCTCCCGGCCCTGCGCTCTACTCTGCTCCCTCGCACACTGCCCATCCTCTGTTTCAGCCCAGTCCGAGCCACAGGAAAGAGGGTACTGTTTTCAGAGATTATATTTTGTTTTTCCTGAATATCCTAGTCATTTCCATCACACAAGCCGTGCATTCCGTGGAAGGTGTTTGATTTCTTTATATTGATATAAGGATTGTTGGGTGTTCTGTTGATGTACCAAATTAATTGTACTGCTTATTATTTGTAAAATACATTTGTTTTAGAGAACTTTTTCTCAGAGGCTTAACTTGTCTTCTGTATTGAATAATGTACAGTGCAATCAAGAGGTGTTATTTTTGCCTTTCTATAGATTTTTAGTGGTTTTAATTAAGCTACCAGCCATTACAAAAAAAAAAAAATCTGGAGCTTTTGTGCCTTCAAATCTTTAAAAAATTACTGTAGCATGCATTCTGTATTAGGTGTTTCAACAGTAAAGCAGTATGGTAAGACTTAGTGCCTGGGGAGTGTGTATCTTATTAAGGCTGTGCTCCTCATTTGGTAGGTATTTTGGATCAGTCTGCTGTGTGGGTTGATGAGATGAATTACTATGACATGCGCACTGACAGGAATAAAGGGATTCCTCCCTTGTCCCTGCGTCCTGCTAATCCACTCGGCATCGAGATTGAAAAGTGAGTACCGCCTTGCCTCCGTTGTCTTTATTTCTAGCTGCTGAAAAGTTCTGTGCACTCAGTGAAGAGAGTCGGGCTCCAGGAACATCCAGGGAAGCACAGTTGAAGACACTCTGTTGTTGGGAGTCGGGCATCATCTCTAGGAGCTTGGTCAGCTTTGCCAGAGCGAACCTTCCAACTGGTTAGAACTGTTGGCGAAAGCTACTTACCTCTTCAGTTTTTGAGTTTACATTTTGTGAAGAGGAAAAGTATCTTGAAATTTTGAATAACTAATACTTTTAATGATATGAGAATTAACGGGTTGTCTGGAGTTGGTAAGTTTAAATATTTAGATGGTACTTGAGATTAAAACAGAATTTTCCATGTGCTTGATTTTTCAGGATATATTTGGCAGTAAGTAGAACCAAGGTAGTCTTGTCATTTTGTTTACAACCCCTACCTGTAATTCATACTTAATTCAGACTTACTTTACCAGAATTGTGGCAGGTAAATCTTACAAGATGTCTTGGACCAAATCTAGAATTCCCTGTTCTCATTCCCTAGTACAGTGTTTTTGTAGATTTTGTAATCAGTGCCTTTATCCTTGCAGCTTCCTTAGTCAGTTCACCTAACACGTTAGTTGTTTCTGACTTGTCTCTCGGCCTTAGTGACTCTGCTGGTGAAGTTACTACTGAGCGTTTCTCCACAAGCATTTCTGCAGGCGACAGATTAGTTCTGCTAATGTTTTAGCCATAGTTTATTTTAGGTTTTTCTAGGAATGGAGAAAGTTGTCCACTGATCTTTATATATTTAACCTTCAAGCCTACACTTGAAGACCATTAGTAAATCAAAAGTAAGCTTCTTTTTCACCTGCTGGGGTTTGCCCTGGCTGAGAGGGAGGGAGCACGTGTTTGTCGTGGGAAGTTGTCTTGTGTTGAAAAAGGCCTGGGGTTTGGCAGCTTTTAGTGAGCGAGGACTGTCCTGGGTCACAGCTGGGAAGCTCTTTGGCCAGCGTGGGTCATTCTGGAGCTGTTTTAAGGGTTTCAGTACCCGATAAATTAAGAGTTTAAGGATCACGAAGGTCCAGGAAAGAAAAGTAATTGCTGGGTCTTTATTTGAGCATAGTTTCCTGCATGAATGGACTTTGTGGTTGAGAGTAAACCTCTCAGTGGCCTGCTTCAGTGGCCTGGATTCGGCTTCTTTCCAAGGCCCACCACAAAGGAAGTGTGGAGCAGAAGCGTTCTTTGGATTGTTCTTTTGTAAGGAAGATACAGTTTTGCACCCTTGTACCAGGATTATAGGAATATGGTGTGACTTTTGTCTGAGCCTTAGATGGAACTATCAAAGTTAGGATTAAATTGGTTATTTACTATCATAAAATGGATTTCCTTAATTTTTAGTTTAGCATGTAACTCACCCCTCGTTTGATCTCTTTACCTTTTCATGTCCTCTTACTTTTTGATTGTCTTGATTGTTCCTGTTACTGCCGCTGCTCACACAGGGGTTCAGCTTGAACTCTCTCTTACAGCTCTTTTTCTTAATACATTTCGGGATAATCCCGAGGTAACGTTGGTAACCAGCCAGAAGCACTAAAAGTGCCTGGCTCTTTAGAAGTTGTTTTTCTTCTTCTCTGAGGCAGTCTAGTTGGGTCTGAGCCCCTCTCTCAGTTTAACTCTTGGCCCTCCCGTTACTTGCAGGGTGACTTGGAGTCTGCTCAGCTTCCTCAAGGTGCAGACGGGGCGGCCTGGGTCACGCGGCGTGTGCGTTTCAGCGGTGGGGACGCTTACTCGCAGTGGGCGCTGGTTGGATGTTCGTCGTCGTCACCGTGATCCCCTGCTCTTCTTACATGTGCGCTACTCAGTGCTGTGCCCCCAGGGAAAGAATCTTATGACTTAAGATTTCAGGGTGATGAATTGTATTCAGATCTTAAAATAGTATTATGTACATTCAAGAAGTGCTTAAATGGTGATAAAATTTACAGTAATATTTCTTTGAAGTTGTTACTTGAAAGTTTCAGAAATAATCTGCTTAGCCATGGAATAACTAAAGGATAGTTTTTGAAAAGGTAAAAGCTTGACTCGCATACAAATACAAAATGCGCACGTGTCCAAGCTTTTATTTAATTCATTAATTAATGGGAAAACCAGTGAAATGTTAAAACCAGTTCAGGGGGAATTCCAGAGGACAGACATAATGGGCAGTGAGGAATGCTGAAAGGTGCAACACCGGCCACTTCTCCTCAGTAACCAGTTGCATCTTCACCTGACACGTATTTCTGTGCCAGGCATCCCTGGTCACCATCAACCCTCCACTTCTGCTTCTGTAACAGAGCTGCAGAGCAGAGACAAGGCATGGATGGGGGAAGATCAGGGGACCCTGGGCAGACCCCTCCAGACAGTGAAAGGATGGCCAGGAATCTTTTTGCCCATTTAAAGTCTTTCGCAAGTTTTCTGGTCAAAAGGAAGAGTGGATAGACGGCTTCCTTGGTGGCGCAATGGTTAAGAATCCGCCTGCCAATGCAGGAGACACGGGTTCGAGCCCTGGTCCGGGAAGATCCCCCATGCCACAGAGCAACTAAGCCCGTGCGCCACGACTACTGAGCCTGCGTGCTAGAGCCCGTGAGCCACAACAAGAGAAGCCACCGCGATGAGAAGCACGCGCACCGCAATGAACAGTAGCCCCCACTCGCCGCAACTAGAGAAAAGCCTGTGCGCAGCAATGAAGACCGAGTGCAGCCAAAAATAAAATAAATAAATTTAAAAAACAACAACAGCGTTCACTTAAAAAAAAAAAAAAAGTGCATAGAGATACTAGGAAGCAAGAAAATGGAAGGTGAAGGTAGGAAAGGGTATAGAAACCAAGAAGAAGAGTATATAGTTTGGCCAGAAAAATGCTTTTCCAGGTTCCTTTTCACCTTTTAAAGATACTGTCAGGAAAACTGCATTTGTTTTATTGAAGTCTGACTTCAGATAGAGAAGCCTTATTTTAGAAAAAGAGAGTAGGAAAGGAAAAGCAGATGTTAAAATATTGGTGTGGGTTTTATTTCCCTGACTCTCTTAATATCTTTTAGATAAAAGCTTTGGTCCCTGTAGAGAATGGTGTTAACATTGAGGTTAGAATCCCTGAGAGCATTTCCTTTTACTATGTCTTTTATTTCTGTTTCTTAATGTCATTTGGGGTTTCTTTTATAATTAAAAGACGGGAGAGGACCTATTTTAAATTTTTAAAAAAATGTCATCAGAGAAGGAATAACAGGATTTAATTACTTGCTTGTTGAAATATACTAATTGAGAAGGTTTGAAGAATTATGACTGCTTGTTATAAAGTACCATGGTCCTGATGAATTACCAGACTAAAGTAGTGAGGTCGCCTTTGGAAGAGGAATCAGCTCCTGGTAATTACAATGCTGAGTGTTCATGGCAATTCTCAGCCCACAGTCAAATGCACAAAGTGGAGCCAGGAGGAGCCTTGCAGTGTTGTGGCCACTTCATGTGACCATGAGTAGCAAGCACGAGTAGCCGAATACAGTGTTGTTCTTTGGTGTGAGGCAGAGTTTAATAAATGTTTTATTGGTGTGCTCGGTGTGCGCGCTGCCATCTTTCAGCGCACAGGCTTAACACCTGGCGTTTATGGGCCTCCTTCGGCTGCTGAAGTTCTGCATATCCCTAGAGTTTTAACTGATGTTCTGCACACATGGTGCCTTGATACTTATAAAAATGTTACTAATTGCTCAGAAAAAAATAACTTCACTTTGAACTGAGACTAGGATTTGCTTGTAAAAAGTCTGTATTTCTGATTTACTATACTGTCACAAATACGCATTCTTTGCACTGCTTAAAATTATGATGGAGACAAACTTAACTGAAAAAGAAGGTAAAAACAGGTTCATATTAATAAGTAAAAGCCTTCACTCTGTTTTATTTCTTAAAAGTACTCTTTGCCTACTAGGAGAATATCTATAAGTAATGTTTTTGGAGACAGTACATACATGGGAGTTAGGGCCTTAAAATGGAGCTTTGCCCCTCCTGTTTTTATGGGATCTGCAACCTTTTTGTGAAATTACTACCTGGGAAGAGCTGTCTAGAGTAGTCAGTTGATGCACCACTAGTATCTTTATTTCCACAGAGGCTTCATGAACAATGCAGGTCTGACTTGCTCCTCATCAGTTTACTTTCCAGTACAAAGAAAAGGTGGCCAGTTTTCCTGCTCCATTTAGAAGACAAGGAAAGGTGACAAAATAATTCTTAGTATGAGTGTGGAAGGGAAAAAAGCCTTGGGTAAATTTTCAGAAATGTTATGAAAACAGATTTGTGGGCTGTGATGTAGTGCCTAGGTCCATAAACTGGACCAAAAAAGGAAAAAAAACACACAACGTAAAACAAGCTCATAATATTTAAGGTGCAGAGTAACACTGGTGCTGGAGTGAAAGCTATGAGAATTGAGTGTGACACACACTTGGAAGAGCCCCCTTTCCTCCTATCTTTCTACCTGCAGGTCAGGAGAGCGTGTTCCCCTTGGTGTGAGCACAGTGATGCAGCCGTACCCAGGCTCCTCTGCGCGGGTAGTTAGACTTTCTCTCAGAAGGGTTTTTGTTGTTTTGCTGGCTCGCGGGTCATCACTGCCAGTCGTTCTCGTACTTGAAAGTGAATGCTGCTGTGTTGAGAGCATTCCTGTTTTGCATCTGACCACTGGGTCAGTCAGGTCCGTGTACCTGGGGCTTCATGGCTAATCCTTTTTGGAAGGTGTAATCTGAGCTCACACTGCCATCTAATGGGGAGCTTGCGCTGTAGGGGCATGAAGCTTGTCAGCTACTGAAATTGTTGGTTCCTTAATGAAAACACTTCCCATGTTTACATGGTAGACTCTGTGTTGCTTTCGTCCTCCAGTTAGTGGGTTTAGTTTGAATCACTCAGAATATACCTTGCTGTTACTGACTTGCTAAGCCATCACTTCACTTGGAGGGTCAGAGCCTAAGATCCAGTTATTGTGGACAGAGGTTTAAGTTTTAACTCTCCAGACTTCGTGCTCCATTGACACAGTGTTTCTGCCCTTCCTCATGCTGTTACCAAGACCATTAGCAATTTTCTGCATTCTGAATCACTGTCTCCCTCAGTTTCTATCTTTCTGGATTTGTAGTTGTGGGGTTTTTTTCATGCCTGAGATTCTCTGGTTCTTTAATTGGCAATAGAAGTGTGGGGTCCTGCTCTTGACTGTTTACATGCAACCTCTCCGGGGCTGTTTCCTGACTGTGAAATGGGAATACATAACTCATGTTGTTACGAGAATCAAACAAAATGGTTCTTACGAAGAGTCTGTTAAATATAGAGAACCAAGTGGAGAGAATAAAAGTAACAGCAAGTAACATTTTTGAGCATTTATCACATGTCAGAAACTGCTAAGCCTTCCACACTGCATTACCTACTTTAATCCTCAAAATAGTCCTAAGAGGAAGATACTATGATCCCATTATCCTCATGAATAAATGGAACCTTAGAGAGGTTAAATATCTTCCTCAAGGTTATTCCAACAACGCTAGCCAACTTGTAACTACTGCCGTGGGCCGTCTCTGCTTTTGTGGGTACACTCCCACAGAGCATCATTGCTTCCCGTGTTGTCATTCGTTGTCTCTTTTTTCTGGATCTTCTGTTTCACATTCATTTTGAGGTGTTTGCAAAGAAGATCTTATTTTGGGATAGACTCTTGACTCAGGATGCCTTCAGCTGTGAGTAGCAGAAACAAAAATTCATTCTGGTTTAAGCAAAAAAGATATTTATTTTCTCATAATATACAAAGTCCAGAGATGGTGGACTCCACGATTGGCTGAGTCTGTGGCTCAGAAGTGTCACTGAGACGTAAGGAGCCTGGGTTTGCTGTTCTGCTGCTCTTTGAGTGGCACTGATCTCCTTCATAACTGTAGAGTGGCGTTAGAGGTTTCTAGTGTCGCGACGACAGTAATACACAGGAAATAACAGTGTTAAAATAAAGATCCAGTATTGCAGAAACTGTAATAATACACAGGAGATAACGAAGCTCGGTAAAGTCTGAGGGCAGAAAGACACCGTCTTTTCTTAGTTCTCCTTAGAAGTGTGGAGGCCTTTCCCAGAAATGCTCCAGCAGCTCTTTCCTCAGACATTGTGGTCAAAATCCAATCACTCGATCAATAGCAAGGGGAGCACGATAAGCACAACTGCTGAGGATTATTGGTGTTCGTACTCAGTGAGGCGTGGACACCCCACTCTCTCTGCAGGTGGTTCTGTCCGCGAAAGGGGAGGGGACGTCGGGTCTTGGGCTGACGGCGGGCCACTTGTGTGGTTTGGATCGAACTGTCTGACTCCGTGACATAGTGTTGTCATCTTTAGTGTAACTTGTCTTATTCTTGTACGGCTGATTCCTAATCACTCTTTTTCTAATTTAAATGTATAGTAAGATTGGTAAGAGTTGAATGTCTTCAGGAAGAAATCACTCTAAAATAAACTCATTCTTAGGGGTGATTATGAGGGTTTGAGAACTAGGACTTAGTGTTCTGACCAAGAGAGATCCAGTACCTTTCAAAGTCTTGACCCGTTCAGGTGTGTGAAGGAGCTGTGTGTACAAGAAGTGCAGTGGGTGGGGTGGATTAATGCTTCAGATCTCAGTGGACAGCTCTCACGTGGCCCTTCCAAATGTCGCCACTCACACTAATGCCAGCACTCAGGGTCAGCCCCTGCCCCCCGGCTGCGCTTGAAGGGACGCACAGGGGTGCAGAGCCCATGGAGTCCTGCGGAGGACGGTGTGGGGAGGGGCTCCCGGGGCAGCAGAGTCCTCTCGTAGAGCCCACACTAGACTTCAGGCCTTTATCCTGTGATGAAGCAGACCCTGTACATGTGTAAAAACAACAACATAGGGCATTACAGGTGAGGTGTTACTAAGGTTTAGGGATCAGATCAATTTTAAGTGTGGGAAGTTCTAGATGGTTGGGATTTGTTATCTTTCAATACCACCAGTTTAAGCATCCTAACAGTATAGGATATAACCTTTTGTTTTTTAACTTTTTTTTATAGCTTTATTGAGAAATAATTGACAAATTTGTAAGATGTTTAAAGTGTACGTCTTAGTGATTTGATTTACGTGTACATTGTAAAAGGAGTCCCACCATCTAGGTAACTAACACATTCATCACCTCACATATTTACTTTCTTGGTGGGAACATATAAGTTCTATTCTCTCTATGGTGTTATCACCTGTAGTCACATATTACACATTAGATCCTCAGACCATATTCATCTCGTGAGTGAAAGTTTCTACCTCTCCCTATTCCCCCATCTCCAGGCAACCGCTCTCCTACTCTATTTCTATAGTTTGACTTTTTAAAAAATATTTCACATATTTTGCACATCTGATAAGGGGCTTATATTTGCACATCTGACAAGTGGTTAATATCCAAAATATATAAAGAAGCCTACAACTCAATAGCAAAAAAAAAAAAAAAAAAAGCCAATCTGATTAAAAAATGGGCAGAGGATCCGGACGTTTTTCCGAAGAAGACACACGAATGCCAACACGCACATGAAGAGGTGCTGAGCATCACTAACCATCAGGGAAATGCAAAGCAAAGCCACAGTGAGATCCCCTCGCACCTGGCAGAATGGCTCACAACAAATAACAAGTGTTGGAAGAGGTGTGGAGGAAAGGGAACCCTCCTGCGCTATTGGTGGGAACGTAAATTGGTGCAGCCACTGTGCAGAACAGCAGGGAGGGCCTCAAAAAGTTAAATATAGAGCTACCATATGACCCAGCAGTCCCGCTTCTGGTTATTTATCCAAAGAAAATGAAAACAGGATCTCAAAGTTATCTGCACCCCGTGTTCACTTGCAGCATTAATTACAGTTGCCAAGATATGGGAACAACCTTTATTCACAATAGCCAAGATATGGAAACAACCTAAGTGTGCATCCACGGACAGGGGGTTAAAGGAGTTGTACGTGTGGGTGCCCAGGCTCGCATTGTTACTCAGGAAAACAGGAACGTTACTCAGCCGTGAGAAGGAGGACAGTCCTGTCATCTGCAACAACGTGGGTGGACCTTGATCTCAGTATGCCAGACAGGAAGACAAAGTTTTTTTCTTTTTTTAAAACTAAACCCATTGAGTAGTACTTGCTGTCAGACCTGTGGGAACTGCGTGGCCTTAGCCATCTCACTGTGGCATACAGCTTCTGTATTTTTTAGTTTCGTGTCTGCGTTTGGTGCCTCTTTGCTTTATTTGCTGTCATTGTCTCAGAGCCTTTTTTGTCCTGTCATACTTAACTCCAGCTACTCTTCTCACGTTGTGCTTTGATGATGGGTAGGAACCACCCAACGAGAGTAAAGCTGCAGGGCCCGAGCGAGGGAGAGAAGCTCAGTTTGGCTCCCAGAGGCCCTTTCTGCTGCTCTTTTGTCAGTTGTATCTTCAGTGTCTTGAGTGTGGACCTGACCCTTGTTAGGTGAGAATTTCATGGAGTTGAATAATTTATAAAGACTGTTAATAGCAGGGATTTAGTTGGTATCAGGTGATTCTGTGGTACTTTTGATTCTGTTAAGACTATTTAACTTCAGGACTACATGGAGCGCCACGTTGACGAAAAAGCAGTAGGTGGACCGCCATGCCCTTCTTCGCACTGATGAGGCCCCACTGGTGCACCAGGCTGTCCTTTCCAGCTTAGACAGCTCCTGGGCAGATACCTCCCGGTGGTGAACGTAGAACTGTGGCTCGTGACCCTTGCCTTTCAGAGTGAGCGGAAGGCTCCTGGGTGCCTCCCTGGGGCTCAGCTAAGTCTCCACTCAGCCATATATTCCCCCAGAGTTCCAACGTGGAGGCATGAAGTATAAATAAATAAAATGATAAAAACTTCCAAAGGTGACAGGATTTTATTACTAAGTAAAGTATCAAACCAGCATGAAGAATCTAAACCAAAATAAACTTCAAAAAATGCAGTTCTCCAACTCCCTCTCAAAGACTCTGGTGACAGTGACCAGCGTGCCTGTGGAGCACACACTCAGAGGCACACCTGCTCACACACATCCCCCAAGAAGATTGAGGCTACAGTTATTCTTCACTCTTGAAGCCAGTGAGGAAAGATTAAGGTTGACTTGGTCTCCAAGTTACTAAGACTCAGGTGATGCCAGCTTGGTATCCACGGCTCCCTTAGTCTCATCTCACCTTGTCTGTTACTCCCATGTTAAACCTTTTCTTCCCCTAATTAAGGAAAACTCCGTGGTGAGAGAGGTTGAGTGTAACAGGAGGGAACATGGGACCTCCTGGCCGAGGTGCCAGCCTCCGTGTCCAGATGCAGGGTTTCCAGGGGAGATCGTGGAGAGCTGTGTTTTGGACTTGTGTCCCTTGCCCTCTGGGGGAGAATGGGGACAAAGGAGCCAGTAGAGAAGAGGAGGGTGGGCGAGAGCTGCTGGAGGGTGTGACGGGCTTCCCGGCCACCCGGTCAGGGCCCCCGAGCCCAGGTGAGCACCTCCCTCTCCCTGGAGAGAGTGGGCTCCAGGCCTTTGCCAGTTGTGCCCAAGGGGACTGGTCACCTGCAAGGTGAAGGGCTCCAGCGGGCAGTGCTCGTGGGTGGAGGTGGGATGTTGCCCTTGGACAAGGCTGCCTAACTTCTTAAATGAGGCTGTGTCTGTGATAATGTGGCATTGGGACTCTCAGAGAAGTCATCAGACCTGCACACCTTTTCTTCCAGGCTGGGGATAATTTCTCCCACTGAATAAATTTTAGAGACAAAATAATTGTGTGTCCCGTATGGGGGTGGGGAACAATTTCAGTCAGAGGGGAACGAGGTAAAAACGACCAGGATGTTTGCAGGAAACTGTGATCCCTTTGAAGTTGCTGGAGCTTCAGCTTCGAGGATTAGGGTAGCAGAAATGAGTCCTGAGAGAGAAGCAGGTTTGGGAAGTGGAGGGACTTGACCGCAGAGCTTGGACTTCATTCTGCAGGCGGAGCGTGGGCACTGTAAGGGCTGCTCACTCACAAGCCCTCAGTGGGCCGGGTCCTGCCCAGTTCTGTTTGCTCTCAGACACAACTTGCTCACCTCCAGTGTGGAGCCTGACACCTGTGGTAGGTACTTAATTCGTGTTTGAATGAATAGATAAATGAACTGATCGAGAAGTTGACCTTAAAAATGTGGGCAAGAAAGTGAGCTACAGATAAGGGAGTGTCAGGTAGTGTAAGCTTTTCTTGAAATTGATCTAGACGTGGGCATAGAAACATGGATACTATATAGATCTGATTTTATCAGTAGGGGTCATCAGGCATCAGTGTGTCTTAAAACAACTTTCATATAGGTCTTGAACAAAAACCATTGTAACAAGTTGATTTACTGTTTTTAATTTCAGTGTACCCAAATTTTGATTTTTATCTACTGAGTAGGAAATGATTTCATGTTTGGATAGATTTCGTGAAGTATCAACTCAGCCTCTTTAAATCTTATATTCGGGCTTCTCTGGTGGCGCAGTGGTTGAGAGTCCGCCTGCCGATGCAGGGGACACGGGTTCGTGCCCCGGTCCGGGAAGATCCCACATGCCGCAGAGCGGCTGGGCCCGTGAGCCATGGCAGCTGAGCCTGCGCTCCACAACGGGAGAGGCCACAACAGTGAGAGGCCCGCGTACCGCAAAAAAAAAAAAAAAGAAAAAAAAAATCTTATATTCTTTTTTTGATGTAATTTCTGTATTTTAACTAATTTCCTATCTTACATATACAGTCAAAGTTTATATGTTAAGTTAGCTGAGGTGTAGGAAGTATATTTTTTTACACATGCAAACGTAGGCTCCATGATGTATCATGTATCATTGTAATGGTTTGTATTCACGTTTATTACTGTTGGTTACATCTTTGTAGTAATAGCACTCAAAATATATCTCAAACCTTTTCCTCCCTCAGAGGTAAATTTCCCCAGAAGGACTTAGAAATGCTGTTCCCTGGAATGAGTGCTGATTTTACAAGTGAGAACTTTTCGGCTGCCTGGTACCTCATAGAGAACCACTCCAACACCAGGTTAGTGGGTGCTGGGCTGTGTCGTGTGGTTTCACGGGGTGCAGCTCATCAGACTTCAGGTAACGCGGGTTTCCCTCTGGCTTTGCTGCTTAGCAGCCCTTTGACCTCGGGTGAGCTTGTGAACATCTCAGAGTATCTGTTTCCTTATTTATAAAATGGGATCATTAATCAAGAGGACCCCTATTTCCTACTATCATGTTCTTTCTATATGTTTCGTTATTTATGCCACCCATTAAAACTTTGGAGTCTCAGCTGTGTCCTGTGTCTGAATGTGATCCCCCTCCCTACTCAAGTAACAGAATTCTCGAGTGCTGCTTTAAAACGAGGAACACACCTCCTTCCCTGACCAGAGAGCAAAGGAAGATGAGTTATTTATCATTTTGCAAAGACTTGGCTTAAAATTAGCCAAAAAATAAACAAGGGTCATATATCCAATTAAAGTCCTCCTTTGTATCTGCTACGTATAGTTTACCCGCCCTCTGTACAAGAGCAGATCTGTAACTTTTTCGCAAGACTGGCTTAAAACAGTTATATTTAGTAAAAATGTTTTAATAAATCAGTGGCTTAGTGTTTAAAATTTGTATTCTTGAAAAGCCAACTTGTTAAAATATACCTTAGGCGAAATCCTTCCCTCACCTATTGGGATGAAAACCATTATAGAAAACAGGAAAAGTTGGTATATACCTAGAGTAAATTTGGCCTGATAAATTTTTAGAGCAAATGCCTGTCACTTTCTTTGTGGAAGACGGTTCTGAGTTCACATTATAGATGTGCTTTTCTGTCACCATCTCAGGATTGATCTCTGTTCTCTGTGTAGGGCCATCTTGGCATTCAAGAATATAGTTAACATTTTACATAGCCAGATTTTCTTAGCTCAGGTGGAAATAAAACTTCTAAAATACAGAGATCTGACTGTTTTTTCTCTGCCTGAGATATAAAGATGAAATAGTGTGATCTGTTTAGTTATTTAAATTTTGAGTTGACCCCCAGGTTTTCTGTAATTTCACTGTTAATGGCGGGGCCTGGTCATGATGGGCTGAAGAGGACAGCGTGCGCAGCTTGTGTCCAGAGCATAGCAGTGGACGTCCAGGGGGTCCTTCTTAGTCCTGTCACCCAGCACTGCATGGTCCAGGTCTCCACATCTGGGAGACGCTCTTCAAAACTCCTTACCTGGCAAATCCTGTGTGTGATTTGGGTCGATTATAAGAATGTCTCCATGTGTATTTACTTCCCAGGGTTCTGACATATGAGGGCTACAGATCTCCTTGTATAGCTGCTGTAACTTTGGTGTTCATAACATGTAAAGGTTTAGATCTAGGTAAGCATTTGAAAGCTTGGTTTCATCTGATTACATACTGTATCAGTCTGTATCCTTCCAGGGTAGGCTTCAGTATTTCACACTTGATGCATCATCTTCTTGTGGCTTCTTCATTTCACTTCAGTTTTGAACAGCTCAAAATGGCCGTCACCCACCTGAAGAGACAGGCTAACAAGAAGAGCGAGGGCAGCCTGGCGTGCGTGAAAGGGGGACTCAGTACTTTCTTTGAGGCACAGGACGCCCTCTCAGGTAAGGTGACCCCCAGCCATCTGCTGGGGCTTCCCCGCGGACACCAGGCCCTGCACGTACGGAGTGTTTGCAGGCTGTGATGCTGAGGCTGTGTCCCTGGGAGCGGAGCTCTGCAGTGGCCACCAGTCAGTCTTTGCGGCCGGGCTGGAATCTCTTTGAAGGCTTGGTACCTTAAGTATTTGTCCCTGAGGCTTTGCTCACCCATCAGACACGTGTGAAGTAGGAGACCACTTTGCCTCCCCGCAGTGTCTGGTGTCCAGGGACGATAAGGAGTTAAATCCCAAGGGTAGAATTCTAGAATTTTAAAAATCCTTGTACAGCCATCAGTATCTTGCACATGGGACTAATTCTGTAGATGTGACCCATTGTGTGTTTGGTCTGGGAAGAACTGGTGATAACGTGTCCCTTCTTTGTAGCCATCGCCCCACCAGCCCCGCACGGTAGCTAACTCCCTCACCCACATACTCATCCTTACATGTGAAGGAAATGGTATTTAATAGAAATGGTATGGCTTTAGACATTTCAAGGGAAGATGTTGGACAGGTTATTTTATTTTTTTCTTTTTAACTACCTTTAATTAATAAAAATCAAATTATTGTTTATCTAGTAAAAAGTAAGATATATTAAAAAAAAAAGTTAGCCCAATTCTCTTTAAAAACAAAGACACCTATAACTAAGTACCTGTATAGCTAGATACCTATAACCCAAACTGTAGACTAAGAGGCCACACCTTCCTCAATTCAGAAAGACTTAGTTTTTTAAATTAATTTGTATTGTTAAAGTTCGGACGTCCTATTAGCTTTTTTAAAACGCTTCTCCTCCTGGGCCAGACACGCTTGGTTGCCTTTTGACAAGTTAAATGTGCATCTGGTACAGCTCTCTGCACGTAGAAGTTAGGTCTTTGAAGGAGTGAGTTGTGAATGCCTGGGAGGGAGCTGAGAAGTCAGGTAAACTTTGATAAAGTCTCTGTGCCCTGCGTTTTTTGATGGTGTGCTGTGCTGCTTTCTTTGTGCTTATTGATATTCTAAGTTGTCAGTGGTGCTATGTCAGCAGCAGAAACTTGAGCATAAATGAACTGAGTTTAGTGTTCTCGAGTTGAACGAAGTTATCGATATGCCTGGTAGCTGTGCACATGATAATTTGCCATATGTGATTAGCAATTCTCATAACTATTGTAATTACAGTATTTCCTTAGCAAAAACATGCTTGACTTTTCTCTCCATCCTTTTTTTTCTTTTTTTTTTTGCGGTACGTGGGCCTCTCACTGTTGTGGCCTCTCCCATTGCGGAGCACAGGTTCCGGACGCGCAGGCTCAGCAGCCATGGCTCACGGGCCCAGCCTCTCCGCGGCATGTGGGATCTTCCCGGACTGGGGCACGAACCCGAGTCCCCTGCATCGGCAGGCGGACTCTCAACCACTAGTGCCACCAGGGAAGCCCTCCACCCTTTTTTTTTAACATATGTATTTGTAAACACATGTATACTTGTATTCATTTATTTATGGTTTTACTTATGTAAATGGCTTCACTCCTGGCAGATTTCAAGAGATTTTATTTGGTGCATTAAATTTAGTCTCACTTATTAGACATTTGTCCTAGAAGTATACTGGTAATTTAAAGTTTAGCAAAGATGATAATGCTGACCAACTACCAATAAGCGAGTGACTCTGTGGCATATAGAAAATGATTTTAATGGTAAATTAGAAAATTTTAAACATACATATATCTAGCTTTTCTATTTTTTGATGTAAATGTACATTACAAAAAATATTAAACAGACAAATAATCAAGAATGACTTACAACTCTACTGTAGGGATAATCACAGTAACATTTTGATGTATTTCCTTTTGGTCTTTTTTCCCCTCAGCTTATATGAGTGCCTATTAAAAAATTGGAATTATATTGTGTATATAGTTGTGTGTGCTAGAAATCTTTTATATGTTAGGTGGCTCCTCTGAGTAATTATTTTACTATACTTTAGCATTTGATTTGTTTTATTAGTAGCTCTTTAAAAATTTTTTCAACTGTAGTCTTAATTGAAATTGAACTGTAGTTTTAAAAAATGCTTTTTCGGTCAGGTTTTGGTGCTACTGTTATACAGAATCATGTGGATCTGTACGAGTATATGTTCGTACTGTGAAGTGGGTTATGTAGATTAGGAATTATTTGAAATTTGAGAGCATTGATACATTGAAAGAGCTAATAAACTATCTGCTCAGGTAATTAGCTTTACTTTCCTATTATGAAAAATTTCAAGCATGCTAAGAGTAGAGAGAATAGTACCATCACTTCCGTATATACCTATCACCTAGATTTAACAGGTCATATTTTTCCATACTTGCCTCATCGCAGGTTTTGAGGTTGGCTGGTTTGTGTTTTGCTGATCTCAGGCAGCACGACCTTTCTCTCCTGTGCACTTCAGTGTGAGTCCCCTGATAAGGATGTTACGTACTCGACCACAGCCGCGTGACCACAGCTCAGAAAGTTCCAGTAATCCTTCAGTATCATTCAAGGCCCCAAATTCAAATTTCCCCAGTTACACTTACTTGGTTTGTCCAAACCAAGATCCACATAAGACCCAGACAGTTCATTTGTTTGTTTGTTTGTTTTTTTTCAGTCTCTTAAGGCTCTTTTAAACTAGAACAGTCCTTTCACCTTCGCTACCCGTCTTCGTTTTTCTCATGCTATTGATTTGTTGAAGACATGAGGCTGTTTGTCCTGTAGGATATCCCATATTCTGGATTTGACTCATTACTTCCTCATGGTGCCATTAGCTTATTTTACTCTCCATTGTATTGCTGGGACTTACCTGATTGGATACCAGTTAGGATTCAGTTTTGACCCTTGTGGCTACATGTGGTAGTGTGTGCTTCCGATCTTATCCCATCAGGAGACGTTAGTGTCTATTCTTCCTGGAGAGAGACCCTGGGGTGTATATATAGACACTGGCAGTGTGTATATAGATACACTTTTGAAATCTCTGCTTTTTGTGTTTTGTGGATTTTGGTTTGGCTTTCTCCTGAAGTTCTCTATTTCATTAAGATTTTCATGCCTTTTAGAATTACATTATAATTGAAAAGTCATTAAAAATTCATTGTAATAGGCCCTTGTCGCCAGTTTCATTCACGCGTGTGTCCTACTTCTTTGTTTACGTTGATTCTTCAGTTATGCCTTTTCTGTGTTTTTAAAATTTGAAATTTTCCTCTTTGATCTAGTAGTTTGTAGTGGATTTTTGTTTTTTAAAGTTAGTTTCTAGTCTAACTATATTATGAAAAGAAAATGTGTTTCTTGATAGATACCAGTTTTCTGCAACTGCCTGTTCTCTTCAGGGCACACTGATTGGTGTATTATTATCAGTGCCTGATTAATTACTTATGTTATTTAAGTCTAGGTTATTTATAATAAACATGCCAGACAAATCTCCCTCTTTAATTTTGATTCTGTCAGTTTTTCTTTGTATGTAAAACATGTTTCCTTTGTAACTTTTGATGCTTGGATTCTCTTGATACTATATTACACTGTAAGGTAATAATAATAGCTGCAAAATTGGGTACTTCCCAGGACTACCGCAGGTTTGGTGATCAGCGGGAAGAACTCAACAGTTGTGTACTCACAGTTGTGGTTTATTATAGCGAAGGGAGACAACTTAGCTCAGCCTGGGGAAGGGCACCTGGGGTGGGGCCAGGCAGTCCCACCCACAGGGAGCCCTGGTTGTCCTCTTGGGTGGAGTCATGTGGCACCGACCCTCCTGATAGTGATGTGAGATGGTGGCGTGGAGTGTTGCACCCAAGCCTGGGTCTGGAGTTTTTATCGGGACTCTGTCACATAGACACGAGCTGACTCCCAACAGCTGACCTCCATCTCCAGTCCCTCTGCAGATCGAGCCAATGCCAAGTGACCAAAGCCCTTACCATAAACCACGTTGTCAGACTGTGCGGTGCAGCCCCATCACAGAAGATGCTTGAAGAGCTTAGAGGTGACCTTCCAGCAGCCGAGGGCAAAGGCCAACCCCCTCTTTGGGCAAGATTAAATTCTTTACTGTACAGGATTAACATTCCATACCCTTCTTTTTGTATGCATTTGCTTGATGATATTATGCATTAAGTTCCTTTTAACCTTGAGAAATTTTGATTTTGTTTCTCTCTTATAAGCAAGAAATGGTAGGATTTATATTCTTTTATGCCGTTCTGAGAGGTTCTGCCTTTTCATAGAAGAATTTAAGCCATGTACATTTATCATAAGTGAAACTTCTGTACTTTTGTTCTATAATTGTTTTTTTTCATTTTTACCTCTGCTATATGGACCATATTGTTTGCAGATTTGGAAGAAATGGTCTTACATTTTGTTACAGGTTGTCTCTGACTCCTGATGTGCATGACAACAGTTTGTCACATCTGCATTCCTCATGTGCTTTCCTTTTTTCTGGTCTTAATTTAATCTGAAGTCATAGACCTAGCTGCTTTTTTTTTTACCTTTTCTATTTTATGATTCTGTTTCTAGATTTATTCTTGTCTTTTGCATTTAATTTCATATTTACCACAGTTACTTAAAATTTACCATTTATACACATACATTTCATTGGCTTTACTGTTTGTTGCCAGTTGTGTATGTGTCATCTTTCCTCTTCGGATCTTTTGTTTTGTAACTCTTGTGCGTTATCTGTTGAATTCCTGCATGCAGAAGTGTCTCTTGCTTTCATACATGAACAACCTCTTGGCCATAAGAGAATGACTTTTAAAACATTGATTCAGGGTCTTTTAGTGTCACAGAGAGGAAATCCTGAGCCAGAGTAATTCTTTATTACTTGTAGGTGACTTGTTTATTTTTCTCTCTGCCTAAATGCTTAAGATATATTTGTTTAGCCTTAAATTATTTAAAAAAAAAACCCAAAACACCTTTTCAGGGTATATTGGAATGTAGGTCTTGTTTTTATTCCTTTTACCCAACACTTGATGAGCTTTTAGAGCCTATAGACTCACACCTGCAGGCTCTGACACTTTTCTTTCGCTCGGTCAGCTGTCACTCCCTGGGGTGTCTCTGAGAGGCTTCTTCCTCTGCTGCTTCCCTGCACGGTGCCCAGGGGAGGAGCCCTCTGCTAATTTCCCTCCCTCTCCTGCGTGCTGGGTGCTGGGAAATGGTGTTCTTAAACAGTCCTTTCCTTAAAGGGGTGTTGGAGGTGAGAACAGTAGGGGAGACTCTGTAGTCTTGAAGACTTGGGAAAAAGTCTGCAGGTGTGTCATGTCTGGGCCACCCTGTGTTACAGAGTTAGCTGGATAAATACCTTTCTCTGCCCTTTTGATATCAGCCGTGTTCTTCTCTTGACTGTAGTGGACTTTTTTCATACACAGTCCAAGGATTCTTTTCAGTGCATCCCAGTCAGTGTACAGTTGGCAGCAATTACCTTCTCGTATGGCTTTTATTTACCTTTAAGGTTTTATGCTGTTTTCTTTATTCCTTTGTGTACCATGAGTATTTTAATTAGAATTTGGCAAGAAGTGTGTCTGGCATAACTAATCTGCCAATGTTAACCTCGGTGTGTTCATTATTATAGTTTTTTCTTTACCATATCCTGCAAAAATATTCCCAGTAGCGTACTTCCCTTTCCCGTGGCTGTCACCCTGCTGTTCCCTTCCAGGCCTCAAAGCCTTGAAGCCCAGGTTCTCCCCCGTTGCGGTGGTGCCTGTGGGGCCTCCTTACAGGAAAGGCCGGCTGTTCCTCAGTCCCTCTGACCCTCACCTGGCCAATCATTTGTTTTAGTGGCAGGTCCAGCCCCATCAGCTGCTCCTTGTGAGAACAGCTGTGGGCCTGGCCTTCTTTACCATATACGCTAGGTGAGGGGTCGCCGAGGGAGGAGGCCCAGGCAGAGTGGCAGCGCGTACTGCTCAGAACACGCGTGGCCCTCCCTCCGTCCGTGCGTTGCTGCTGCTCCAGGAGCGGGTGCCACTCTGTTGAGGGGTGCAGATAACCTTGGCATGCGCTTATCCAGGACCCACTTTTCTAAGTGGGCTCCTTTGTACCTGCTAGTCTTCGAAGGAGTAGTGGGAATTATGTTGTTATTGTTTTCAGTATAACTGAGGAAGGAGAGAATTCATGGAGTACCCAACCAATTTAGATGTAATTTATGTATGATTTAGCCACTCTGATAAAAATTTGGTAGAGTAAGAAGTAGAGAACTAAATGTTTGAAAAGTTCTATATAAATCTGAGTTATTAATACATCTCAACCTAACCCTGCCTACTGTCCTATCTTAGTATTATCCTCAGAGGTCGGCAACTCGACCAAGTTGGGCCACACCTGTCTTTGTACACGTCAGGAGCTGAACATGCCTGTTTTTCAAGAGTTGTTTAAGAAAACAGGGAGAAGAATGTGTGCCAGAGGCCCCCTGTGGCCCCCAAAGCCCTCAATATTTACAGTGTGTTTCTTACAAAAGTAGTTTGCCAGTCTCTGGTGTAGCCTGAGATGCCTGCCGCACCCAGGCCGGTCACAGCATTCGGTGGTTAGAGCCTGCAGCTAGCTTGTGGGTGGCCGTGTGCCTGACACTCCTGAGGGACTCCACCTGCACTCATGCCTTTCCTTAGTGGTCACCTACTAATGGCGTTATATAAACGCTTACATAAATATTATGAATTCTTAAATTGAAATTAGAAAATTCGATGTCTACATTCTTCTGTCAGAGTTCAATAAAACAAATCATTTCTTTGAATCAGTAGGCAATCTTTCAGTAACTGATTTTTCTTTGAGTAGAACTTGCACATACACTTTTTTGTTTCCCAAATATAGATTTATGGTGTTCAGCTGCTTCACATATTTAAGTTTTAATACATGAGAAACTGTAACAAGCCTGTGACTGTGGACTGAGTTTTTTTTTTTTTTCTTGAGGTTTTCCTGCTTATCAAGGTCACAGTTTTTTTAAATTAATTACTTTATTTTTGGCTGCGTTGGGTCTTTGTTGCGGAGTGCGGGCTTTCTCGTTGTGGTGAGCGGGGGCTACTCTTCTTTGCGGTGCACGGGCATTTCATCGCGGTGGCTTCTCTTGTTGCGGAGCACAGGCTCTAGGCACACGGACTTCAGTAGTTGTGGCGTGAGGGCTCAGTAGTTGTGGCTCGCGGGCTCTAGAGCGCAGGCTCAGTAGTTGTGGCGCAAGGGCTTAGTTGCTCCGTGGCATGTGGGATCTTCCCGGACCAGGGCTCGAACCCGTGTCCCCTGCATTGGCAGGTGGATTCTTAACCACTGCGCCACCAGGGAAGCCCCCAAGTTGCTTATTGAGTTATACTATTTAAAAATGTTTTCAGAGAAAATAAAAGGTCAAGTGACCCAGACCTTGGGTTATTTGCATTAGTTTTCTGGAAAATAGGATTGCCTTTATCAGATCCTAGTGTCTCTGGGTCCTCATGCTGGCTGACAGCCTGACGGGTCTGCTGTGTGGAGATGGGCCCAGGAAGCCGCTTTGTGGCAGAACAGGGCTGTGAGCCATGCAGCAGCCTGGACCTGTGGAGTGGCGAGGGGCCTGTCAGTAGCAGAGAATGTGGCTGGGGACTCATTTAGCGCAGACTCTGACTTAGAAGCAGCATTCGAGCAGAAGCTCTCAGGTGTAACCTCTTAACTGCCACCGATAGACCGGGAGCGGTGACCACCTAATAACATGCCACGTGGCCACTGGCTCCCTTCCAGCCAGGACTGTCAGAAACACAGCAGCCTTTGCTCAGGAGCAGTGCGAACAGATGTGCTTGTTTGAAACATAGGCGTCCTTCTAGTTTCGCTTTTTAATATTTGGGCTTTTTTTATCTCCATTCCTTAAAGATAGGAAAGTTCTTTTCCATTTAACTTAATCAGTTCAAGGTATGTGGAAATGTTTTATGTCATCACATAATCCAAATTTAAAATATTAGATGAATAACTCTTTTCATTCCTGAATCAACCAAGACAATTAAAAATGCAGTAGTTGGTTTTTCCCCCCAAATATATATATTTTTCTTCCTATGAATGTGTTTTTTTCAACAGAGAAGTAATATATTTTTAGAGTTTCATGCAAAATTTGAGGTTGTTTTACAAAAAAGTATAAAAAAGGACAAGATTAAGAGTAGAAACTAATTAAAAGAAGTCGTGGATGTTCAAAGCTCATTTGACCCAGAATTCCCTAACCAGTGAGTCAAGGGAAACCAACTAAATTGTAATTGATTAAAGAAACACACATCAGGTTTTTTTTTTTTTTTTTTTTCCCATCAGTTTTGCTTAGACAGACTTTTTTTCCCTGTAAATCTGCCACTCCTGACTGGTGGGTTGAGGCAGAACCTGTCAGTTCCTTCTAAGGAGGAGTTTGAATGTTAGAGAAGAGCTCATGTCCTGGAGTGCTGCTGCCCTGGAGTCCTGCCGGGATGCTGGGGAGTGAGCTGTCCTGCAGCGGAGTGTGTGCTGGAGCATGTCCGGGAAAGGCATAGAATCCTGGCTGTCTCAGCAGCTGTTATTTTGGAAAGAAGTCTTGTATTTGCAACTGAATGCAGTTCCCCACTGACATAGTAGTTCTGTTGTTCCCAGTTTACAGATGTGGAAACAAAGGCTGAGGGGGTTTGGGTCACCTGTCCATGCAGTGTGGGCAGGATGTGGTGAAGCTTCTTGTCCTGGGATCATACCGCTTGAGCTCAAATTTGGGGTTTGGCTTTGTGACCTTGGTCAACTTATTTAATTTTACTGAGCTGTGGTTTTCCCATCTATGAAATAGAAATAACATTAGAAGCTCATCATTGGCTTCTTACCAGATGTGCGTCGTGCGTTAGAAACTTATCATGGTGCTCTGCTTATGGTCATGTCTCGATAATATTTGCCTTGCTATTTTTATTACTTTTACTGTGTCACAGTTTTGCATTTGCAATTGTATTTGGAGATTTGTTTTGAAATTTTTCTTAATGAGTCACCTGAGCAAGCCTGATCTGCTGTTTAAAGCCTCCTCTTCAGTAGGTAAAAGTTTTTAAATATAAATTAACGCTTTCCTAATACTCTTTATCAGAGTCGTTCAGATGTGCGTCAGTGTTAGCAAACAACTCCAGTGTAATTCGTACATCCACAAATTGACGTATTGGTAGATGTTACTAGATATTTCTTGAGAACCTCCAGGGAAATAATTACAGACTAAATAGAATATGTATAATATGTATTTTGCCATGTTAAATCCCAAGGCTGAAATTAAATATTTTGAGGTTGATAGATATCAAATAGTAGTATTTCTATTTTGTAGTTGGTGAAACTGAGAAATAGAATGACTTTCTTATGGCCAGATATCAAAGATATTAGTTATTTAAGCCTCACTTTTCGTTTTTAATTCAACCGTCTTTACCACTCAGCCTTGGTGATCAGATGATTAAGTATGTGTATTATGTACTATTTTAATAGCATTAAACTACCATGACTTAATACTGGTGTCTGCTGGTTACTTTGCAGAGTTTGTGCAGAGTTTTTGTGTTTGTGCTTCTTTCTAGCACTGAAAATATGACCATTTTTTATGCTGTTTAAAAATGTCATTTTGACGTAATGTTTTCCCACCCATTAAAATAGCCTATATTTTAACTAGATCCTTTTTTCTAGCCATCCATCAGAAACTAGAAGCGGATGGAACGGAAAAAGTTGAAGGATCCATGACGCAGAAACTGGAGAATGTTCTGAACAGTAAGTTTTGTCCTACTACCCAAAACTATTTATGGACTTCATAACACGCTTTGATACAGTTCTTGGACCTGGTTTCACAGAACAAGGCAGTAAGTTGTATTTTAGTATTTATTTCTAAATAGTAGTGATTTAATGAACATAAAGGGAAATAAAAACATTGAAAATGAATGTTCTCTTTCTGTTTGCATTTTATTTATGAGAACTCATCATTTGAAAGCAAGCCAGTGTACTTCTTAAAAAGTAAAATTTGTTACCATAAAGGAGGCCAGAATATAAATAGCATCATCAAAGATAGAAAAATGCTGCAGCAGTAACCAAGATTGTCATTGACCAAAACCTGAAAAAGCATCTTCAAGTACGTGCCATCGTCAATGCTGATAACATCAGCTACTAGAGTGACAGATACCGAGCTGCTGTCTATTTATTTGTGCCTTACCTTTTTCCAAAACAACTTTAAGGCAGCTGCATACTTGAGTGTTTCCAACTCTGAGACATTTTGTAGGAATTGTAGGCCAAGAGAAACTGATACATGCAATTTGAGGCCCTGTCCACCTCCCCTTCTTTTTTCTGACATCTGTACTTGCAGCTACTTATCCTACTGATTTAGAAGAAACTCATCAGATAAATCAATCCCTATGATAATATTAGTGGCTTAAAAGTAAATTATTCTCTTCCACGTATGTAGTAAAAACATCTGACAAGGAGCAGTAACGCCCAGGGGACTCTCCTAGTCTTCAAGTATAAGCATATATAGCATATGATTTCTCCAGGAAGTAGAGTAGGCTCGAGAATAACGGAAACATTTAAGAACCTCGGCATCGGCTCTTTAGTGATTCTATAAATGCAGGACTGTGATAGCAAGTCAGTTTTGCACGTCTAGCTTAATTTAGTCCCATCAGCAAAAGTTTCTGAGCTTTTTTGTAAATATCTATTTGTCATTGACCAAAACCTGAAAAAGGTTTTGGTCAATGACAAATATCTAAACCTGGGGATAGCTCTAATAATAAAAGTGTTTCCTAGAAAGAAGCTTTAATTTGACACAGGCTTTCCTTGGTAGTAGAATTTGAGTACTTGGATTTCATCCCAAAATTTATGAGTTTAACAGCACTTTAAATTTTTTGGTCTCTGGTTGTTGGTATTACTATCATCATCATCACCATTTTGCCTTGGGATTTTACCTCGTTCCTCGTTCTCATCTGAGAACCAAGTCACCAGCTTTGTTCAAATGGCTATATTCTGAATTCAGCCCACGTAAGCATTTACTAAAGCTATTTCTATATTAACATAGACATTTTAAGGTCTTGGATGGATATTTTCTGTTTAGGGATGTTATTTTCCCTGGAGAAGTTGCCATCAAACCATGATATCTGTTTAAAAAAAAGATTGTGTCAGTAACTTTTAAAAGGTGGCTTGTGAGAACAATCTGGCTTAGTAAGTATCTCATTGTATCAGTAGAAGAAAATGGATATTTGCTCAGGTTTGGAAAAAATTCACGATCTGTTTCATGGGTGAGCCCTGGCATAGTACGTTAATGTAATTTTTTTCTTTTCAGTAGTTTAGGTAATTCTCCTTTGGGACTTGTGGTATAAAATTTGTAAGGGAAATGGTTTTACTTCTGTTCCTTTATAAGCACAAACTTTTTCTAGAAATGTGTCCTTTTACCTTTCTACTGAAATTTGCTCTTTTTTGGGTAAAGTTGGCTTAACGTGAGTGTCACTTCTTTGAGACTCAGGACTTTTCTGGGATAAAAATTTCCTGTAGATTATATTCCTTTGTAACAATCCGTTTTTCCTAGACACATTTTTATGTCAACTGGATGTTGATGTTTGCTATCTTAGGGTAAGTCGTGTTAGTTTAGGTCAGCTTGGCGAACATTTGTAAGACTGGTTGTGTCAAGTGCCGTGCTGGGTCCAGCGTCGAGCTTGGAGCTGGGAGGGATGTGGCTGCCGCCCAACAAGCAGGTCCCCTGCCCCGACGGCGTGCCCAGGTCACCGATTCACCGATCTTCAGGAGCTGTACCGCTGGGGAACTGAAACAGAAATTTTGCAGGAGTGCAAATGTAGTCTGGTTTGCTTAAATTATATATTTTTTCTTTTATTTGAATTTCTATTTCTCCATTTATTTATTTATTAGCATCTTTATTGGAGTATAATTGCTTTACAGTGGTGTGTTAGTTTCTGCTGTGTAACAAAGTGAATCAGCTATACGTACACGTATATCCCCATGTCTCCTCCCTCTAGCATCTCCCTCCCACCCTCCCTATCCCACCCCTCTAGGTGGTCACAGAGCACCGAGCTGATCTCCCTGTGCTATGCGGCTGCTTCCCACTAGCATTTGGTCGTGTATATATGTCCATGCCACTCTCTCACTTCGTCCCAGCTTCCCCTTCCCCCTCCCCGTGTCCTCAAGTCCATTCTCTACATCTGCTTAGATTATATTAATGCTTTAATCTTGTGTATAATTACATACTAACTTATGTGCATTTTCCCTGAGTTATTTTAAATGAAAGTTTTTTAAATTTGGGCAACCTTTTCCACTTTGTTTCTAAAGGGTGATGTTGACTAAGAAATTCAGTCCCTTTTGTTCAGAATTTATCAATGTTGAAGCCTTTCATTGAAATTCTTTTTTGTTTTCACTGATACATGTTTCTCATATTTGCCTTGGTATTTAATAATTCCATCTTGATTTCAAGCCAGTGATGAAGTGATGACTGTTAATTTCTATCAGATCCACATATCTCACTCTGTGTTGTTACCTGTTCCAAGAGCATAGAACAGCGCCGTCCAACAGAACTTCTGCCATGATGGAAATGTAGCTCTTGAGCACTTAAAATGGAACTAGTATTGCTGAGGAATTTAATTTTTATTCAATCTTAATAATTTGGCTTTTAAGTCGAAGTAGCCCCGTGTGGCTGGTGCGGCTGGGCTAGGCAGGCAGGTGCGGGGAGGGACCCTGTGGTCTAGGTGTGTGTCGCCAGAGCTGGGACAGCTAGACCTCTGTGCCCCTCACTGGTGTCAGGGCTTGCTCCCACAGTCCACAGATGCTCAGCCCCTGCGGTAACCCCGGGAGGCTTGTGCTGTAACCCGCATTTTATTGACGAAAAACTGAGGCTCAGAAGGATTGAACGCGTTACCTAAAGTCACATCAGCAGTAAGTGGCAGAGCTAGGATCTGTGTCTGTGCATCTGGCTCTGAGCCTGCGCTTTAAACTACAGACTGCCTTGCTGGTTTGGGATGCGTGGGTTTCAGTGACCAGTATTCTTGCCACGTTGCATCAAGCACACACCTGGTTGCTAGCTCTGCGGTCCACTGAACGTTCGGCAGTAACGTGCCCAGCTGCTCTTCCTGCAGAGTCGGGGGGACCCACTGCAGACGCTTGCCAGGTCCTGCTCAGACAGCAGAGTGTGCCTGTGGGCAGCCTCCTCGTCTCCCAGAGAGAAGCTTGCAGACATTTCGCAGACATGGAGACTCAGAAGGGGAAGTTGGCCCACAGAGATGAAAGCGCATCAGAAAAGAGAAAGTGATGACAGTGTGAGTGGAATTCAAATCCAGCACGACTTGGGTTGTAGAAGTGGCTGTGGTGGGGTGTGGACACTGGGAGGCCCGAGGAGCTCAGTGAGGGTGGACTTCCCCACCGAAGCCAGGAAGGTGTGACGAGGAGGTAAGGCTGTCCCAGAGGGAGTGAGGCCGACGGAGCGCTCAGAGCTGACCAGTGAAGCTGGAAGTACAGCAGACAGACGTGGAAACGAGCGTCATTGTTTGTCAGAGCGCAGAAAAGATGCTTGATACGTGCTGTAAACTTTATGACAAGAAGAGGCGGGCTATCTTGATGATAAATTTTACAAAGAAATTAAACATTGAATTTTCAGTTTCTAATGTTTTTTATTATAGTGTGCTAAATAAAAATTAGTTTTACTGTTTTTTCATTTTCTTATTGATCTATAACCAACAGTAAGCAAGTTTTTAATGTTTCAGCAAAAATTTTCTAAGTCACAGAACAGGCGTCGTTTTCGCGTTGATTATTAGGATTGCTTGCTCTGCTCGGTTCAGCTGCCCGATCACTGACGTGGTCCTGCACATGGGCCCTGTGCTGTCCCTCCCTCAGGGGACAGAGTCCTGGGCACTGGTTCTGAGGCTGGTTTCTGGCACTTGCCCTGTAAGCGTTTATTGAGCGCTCTTATTCCTCTTCAGGGACAGGAGGATGAAACTTTGTGCTTTGCTTCCGAGAGTTTATAATCCAGTGAAAAAGTAGGACCAGATAGGTAGGGGATTAAATTGTGGTGTGACAGTGCTCTGCCGGTAGGGGTCCCGGAGCCCCGATGGAGAGAGGACGGGGGAGGACTGCGAGCCTCAGGAGAGGAGGGGGACAGGCCAGGCAGGCTGACATTGGCCGGTGGGCACTAAGTGGGCCCAGGTGCATCCCGGGCGGGGCAGGCTGTGCGAGGAGGAAGGCGCTGACCTCAGGGGAGATGGCTGTGGGCCATGAAGCAGGACCGAGTACCCTGGGGTGCAGACGTGAGGGCTGAGGCTGCCGGGTAGAGGGGTCTGCTCATGACAAGCTCTCTGTGCGGCGTTGTGGAGTTTGTCTTTATCTTGAGAATACTGGTGAGCCGTGGGAGGATTTTACATAAGGAATTCACATGGTGAACTTTTAAAAAAACATTCTGTCATCTGTCCAGAGAATGCACTGGAGGGAGCTGGATAGAGACCAGAAGAGAAACCAGTAGAAGTGTGCACTGGTGACGTGACAGCGGTTTGTAGGACCCCAGCGTCAGGCCTGGCTGGGAACAAGCACTAGGTGACTCAGGTAGTGACCTTGTTCATGTAATGTCGCCCTGTAATGTCAGATAGCTGCCTGTCTGGCCGTTTTCTGGAGTCTGTTAAGAGAAACGAGACATACAGTAGGTTGTTCAGTCTCTTTGTGTCCTGGTTTTGCTATGAATTTAAGTATACGTTGAAAAGTTACCTTAAGTTTCATTCAGCTTCATTGTTCCTGGGGTAAATTGTGTCGTGAGTGTGTAGGGGGAAGCCTCCTCCCATCCCCCCCCCCCCCCCCAGCTCCCATCAAGCAGAGACGCAGGTTATACATCACCCGTACTGTCCTCTGTGCTGGGTGCCAGTGCCATGAAAAGGGGCCAGAGAGAGCTTCGTGTTTACTTTAATAAACATGCTTGAAATGACCAGGCGCCATCAGAAGTACATGACTAGCTTTTGTGGATGACGGGTTCCTGGCACAGTTACAGTGTTTTTCCATCTTTGAGGGCAGGTATGAGTTTGATTGGTCAGTGGGCAGTACTGCAGTGACTTGTCTTCCCATCTTATTCTCCAGCTCTGCTGAGATATAGTTGACACAGGACATTGTGCAAGTTTAAGGTGCGGAGTGTGATGGTTAGATACCTGTCTGTGATGCCGCGTGTTCACCCCACCCCCACCCCCGCCAGCGCTGTCACCACACGTAATTCCATTTGTTTGTGATGAGAATGTTTGAGATTTCCTCTTGAAGCCACTTTCAGGCTACAGTACAGCATTGTTAGCTCTGTTTCCGATGCTGTGCATCACATCCTCAGAGCGCATCCATCTCCCCGAGGCCCCAGCCCGGCCTGCTTACAAGAGCTCGGCTTTTCAGGCTCCACGTGTAAGTGGAGCCACTCAGGGTCTGTCTTCCTGTGACTGCACGTGGCGTGGAGCCCTCCGGGTCCATCCGCATCTCCCTGTCTCGTGCTGAGGAAAATATCACTGCCCTGCCAGCCCAGCTGAGGCCAGTGTCATTGCTGTCAGTGCAGGGGGGGCATCCATCCCCCAGACCATGATGCAGTGTCCCTGCGGGGGGAAGGGGAGAGCCTTCAGCCTGCACGTGCCCAGGGCTGCTCGTGGGCTGGCACAGGTGGCCTTCAGGGCGGCCCTGCCTCCGCTCGTGGGGCCAGCGCGCCCTTCTCCTCTCAGCTGCCCTCAGGTGTGGCTGGTGAGCTGCTGCTGCTTTTTTATCCGCTTGCACAAATCTCGGTTTCCCTGCTTTCGTTTCGTTTCTTACTGTCTATAATCATCCAGTTATCAGAGCTATGAACTCCCAGAATTTTATTGTGAATGCAGTAAAGTTTGCAACAGAATAATTTATGGACAGAAATTATCTATAAATTAAAATCATAATTTCATGACTTAAAATTTGTACGTAAATTAGAATTCTCTATATGTATACATTTTTGTGTAACTAAATTAAATTTTAATTTTATAGTTTATAATTTCTGCCTATAAGTTTTTCTGTATTAAATATTTATATTTTATTTAATTTTAAGCAAATTTTCTACCTGTGCTTGTTATAACTTTTAGGGGAGTTTGAAATTATTAGTTTGTATTTTTTTATTGTCTTTAATAAGATGAAAAAAAATCTAGTTTTGATATCTTGTACTCCTTCATTGTAGAGAAGGTGCTTGGGGATTTAACATCCGCAGCGCACACATAAGTAATCAACCTTTAAAAATATTCAGTCCCCATTCACGTATCTAATTCATTCATGAAGCCTCAATTCGTGAAGTTTATTTCTAAATGATAAACAAATGCTTAATATTAATTTTCTTCCAAGAAAAATACTTTTAACCTTAATCACATTTCCAGTATTCATTTAGTCATCATTATATGGTTTGGTGGCAAGAAAGGAATATATTTTTTTTCTCAGAGTAGAAATTTAGTATTCTACATTAAATAGCAGGTGGTGAAAATAGCTGTCCTGACAAAACAAAGTTTTTATACCAGGCCTTTAAAATTTCAACAGAATTTAAACATTATTTAGATAAAACAATTATGTTACAAAGATGACTTTTAACACACTCAGGCCACCCACAGTGTGGACCAGAGAATGCGGCATGCCAGCCACCCAGCGAGACTGAGGTCGTTTTTTTTTCATCTTTGCTTAAAGTATAGTCACTAGACCAGATAATGTAGAAACTTTTTATGAGCAGTGGTCAAACAGCCAAAAAAAGTTTATCCTTTTTCTTCCCTTTCCTTGTGACTAATTAAAAATAATTCACAAGTTGAAAAAGCTTAACTATTTTTGTACACGGTAAATTTTGTTTTAGATAAAGAAACTCTTTCATACAGTGATTCATAGAGTTTGAGGTCTTTAAGGTAAAAAAAAAAACATATATATAGAATGTCCAGTCTGTGTATCATTTTAAGAAATACTAAGCTGATTTAAGAAATATTCATTAATAGTGGTGTGTTAAAGTTTGACACTTTAAATTGCTTATATCATTTTTTGTGCCTGCTACATAATTAGATAATTTTATGTAGAAGTAGGATTAGGTCTAAAATATTTCTTTTGAACAACTTTTCTGAAAAATTTTTTCCGTTTTTTTTTATTACTATGGATCTGTAAATATTGAATCCAGAGAATTTAACTAGTGTACTTGTGTGTGCACGCGTGTATGTGTGTGGGTTTTAACCTGTTGTCTGAATTAATGAAATAACCTAAGGTTCCATAATGCTGTAAAACTTAAAAGAAGCTAAAATAAACGTAGATTGACATTAGACAATTTATTTGGGCCCGGTAAGTGTGGTTATTCTTAATTGGATACCATTAACTGGTATGCACATATGAAAAGACTTCAGAGGCAAAAAGGAAATTGTATTTTAGCAAATCGTAAAATAAACCTCCAATATAGCTGACTTTTAGAAAAGTTGACTGAGTTTTAATATTAAGTGCAGTAGCAGTCTAACATTTTATTTCTTTTGTCCAGTGACACATTTTCTGAGTAAAATGAGTTTTTATCTAAGTTTCTTTTTGTCCTTTTAAAATAGGAGCAAGTAACACTGCAGACACATTATTTCAAGAAGTCTTGGGTCGTAAGGACAAGGCGGATTCCACTAGAAATGCGCTCAATGTGCTGCAGCGATTTAAGTTTCTCTTCAACCTTCCTCTGAGTATTGAGAGGAACATCCAGAAGGTGGAGTGCATATTTGTGTACCTATGGTCGTAGAGGCCATAAATTTTAAAGAGTTGTTACGATGTTTTTTATCTTAACCAAATGTCTTCATTAAACTTTACTGACAGTCTCCAAAATGTTTCTTTATTTTAAAGGGTGATTATGATGTGGTTATTAATGATTATGAAAAGGCCAAGTCACTTTTTGGGAAAACGGAGGTGCAAGTTTTCAAGAAATGTAAGATTTGTTTATTACTTTTAGATTTTCTACTTTGCTTTTACAGGAAGAATGTGGAATGTAGTCTGCAAAGAATGTTACATTCGTTTTAGTTTTTGTTTATATGGTGCCCTTTCTCAGGTGTAAGACAGTTACTTCAGAAGTAACAGGATGGCTCTTCTTACTAAGATGGAGTGAAAACTGTAGGATAGGTTAGTCTTGGACATTCTTTGCTGCTTGTTAATCATGTTGCTATTTAAAGTCTTTTCTACTGGAAAGAATCAATTATAGATATTTTACAGAAACATAAATCTACATTTTAATCTTCCCTCTTCAGAAAGACCAATATATTTATGAATTCTAACCCTACTTTAAAGTAAACTAAACAACTTTTGAAATTATCTCTAAGGCTAGAGTTACAGAAAATAAGAAAAGCCTAAAATGCCTTATGGTCATGCCTTATTAACTAGGAGAAATATCACAGGGCTTGATTAAATTTGTAAATAATTTTATTTTTATTGTGATAAATTTACATGCAGTGATATGCACAGGCTTACATGTTGCAGCTCAGTGAGTTTGACAAATACCCACGCCCATGGAACCCACACCCTGGAGAGAGCGTTTTCATCACTCCGGAAATTTCCCTCTTGCCTCTTCTCAGTCGCCCCTCTTCCCCAAGGCAGCCACTGTTCTGCTTTCCGTAATTGGATTTTAAATTTTCATTCTGTAAGTCCTGTAATTCTTTCCTTTTTAAACAGATTATGCTGAAGTAGAAACACGGATTGAAGCTTTGAGAGAATTACTTCTGGATAAGTTGCTTGAGACACCATCGACCTTACATGACCAAAAACGTTATATAAGGTAAACCTTCTGCAAGAATTTTGACAAATCACATGTGTCTGGATAGTGCTGCATACATCATGTAACTCTTAAAGCTGATTTGGGGGAAATTGGGAGACTGATGAAATGGTAAAAGGGAAGACAAGTAGCAGAAATTTAGGGATACCTAGTGTAGGACACCAAAATTCTTCTGTGTACTCAAAAATTTGGGAGCACTCACTCTTTAAAGGCAAGGAAATCCTGCCGGTTTGGAGAAAGGAAAAGTAGCCTCATTGCACCTCTCCTCCCGTCCACAGCACCTTCCCCAGCCTGGGGTTGCGGGGCCCTCCCCGTGGGCCCCTGCAGGTGGGGACTCCCTGACTGGCTTCGAGGGTGGCACTGTCCCACAGGCGGGAGGGTGTCTGGTGCCCCGAGAGTGGCCAGGGCTCAGCAGCAGAGAAAATTCTGAAAGCTTTCAGTCTTGAAAAGGAAGTGGGAGGGCTTACGTGAAAAAGACAGCAGTAACAGCAAAAGCCATGGACACCACAGCATAGAGGGAACCATGTTGCCCGAGAGGGAGGGGCTTCAGCAGGCGCAGGGGCGCTGGAACTGCTGACTGCCCCCCCCAAACAAGCCTGCGCAGCTGTGTCTGAGCCTCACAGCCGCCATGCGGTGTCTGCATCACACCTGGCGCGCAGGTGAGGACCTGGGACTCAGAGCGGTCGCTGCTCAGCACGCACCGCCACAGGCCTCCCTGTCTGTCTGGCTTCACAGCCTGTCTTTGCTTTTCTCTAAGTGCCCCCAGAGGAAAGAATGCATTTGGGAGATTTTTCTGGCCTGTAGAATCATAGAACTCTAATGCTGCGAATAAACTGCACGTTAGTTATCCAACCGCCTTTTTTTTTTTTTTTTTTTTTAACATGTAAAGTAACAGAGTTCCAGGAAGGTTAATCTCTCATGTAGGAAACATAGCTGGTTAGCATCTTGTCTGTGTTCTGCTGTGTTGCTTCACTAATCGGGCTTTGTGTCTATTTACCTGTTTACACTTACTCTTTTTCATTTGCTGATAGTCATACGTTAAACCTTATTGAGTGCAGGATTTCTTTGTGTAGCGAATTACCATTTATGTAGATTACTCATGTACAGTTCCTGTGACTGGTTAACCTACTGGATACCGTTTAAAAGATGGTGGGTGTTAAAAAAGATTCTTTAAAATGGCCTATTTAATGTTTTATTCCCTGTCATTTTAAAGGGAAAAGAACAAGAATGTCACTGAGAATGTCAAGTCATTATTTTTTAATCATTATTTTATTTTTGATACTTTGAGAAGATACTGAGCAATTTTATCATCCTTCTTAAATTACGGGTTTCATTATTAATGAATAGGAAAAACAACATCACAACCAGGCCAAATATCTGTTGGACTTTGGAATCTATGGTGCGCAGTCCTTTGAGCACCAAGTGGGGATGAGACTCTCAACTTTATCATCAGCAAAACTCCATCTCTTAGCTCTCACGTAACCAGGTTGCGCAGGGAATGAGCGAGTCAGATTACCCCTGTGTTGTTGTGCTGTTGTTCACTGCTGTATCTACCTAAAGACATCCTGATTCTTTTCACTCTCCTTACTCTGGTGAGGCTAGTAGCTCAAGTAAGAAGCAAAGTACCACATACTTCTTCCATGCCAGTGTGATTCTGTCCTTGGTAATTGTTAAAAATCATGTTCGAGTATGGCTAACTACTTTAATTCTTAAATTTAAAAATTTTGAGCCTATGCTCATCATAATTAACATTCCTTACCTTCTGCCCTTTAAAAATGTTTTTTAAAAAGTGTTCTCGGATAACACGTATTTAAAAGAAATAGCAATAACCTGTATCATATGCTAAGCCAAGATCTTTGAAATGAAACTACAAACTAAAAGAAAAGAAGACGCTCATTGCATTAAGTCATTTAACCAAGGAAGAGCCTAGCACAAGTTGTGCTTTTGAACTGAGACACTGCGGAGTTTCTGAGACAAGAAATTTATCTTTCTTTATAAAACTCTTTTATGTAATACCCATTAGCAAGATGATAGAAAGAGGATTATTATTAAATTTTGGGAGGACCTAGTCAGCATACTAAAAAGACATAATCTGAGAAGATGCTGAGCAGAAAGGCATGTTGATCTTGCTGTACTGCTCGAGAGCGAGCCCTGTGACGGCCCCTCTGTGTGCTGCTGGTGGTGTGTGCACACAGAGGGAGGGAAGCCGCCCTCCGACAGGGACGGTGCCATATTTACTGCTGCTGCCGATCTGAGGTTGCTGTTGAGTGCCAGCGTCAGGAGGTGCAGCAGGACCTGTCTGAGGGCACCTCCGGCAGACAGTCCCGCCCTGGCAGGAAGGGTGGAAGCTCACGTTTTGGGGAAAGAAATGACACAATGTACTATTTGTCATATTTACATTCCAGAGGATAGAAGAGGAAAGCCTGTGTGAGGGGAAGACTCAGATTAGGTTTTGAAGGCTTTGCTGAACGTCACCTGTTAGATCCTCCTGGGGATGCTGGTAATTGATTTGCCAGACTCTCAGCACAGCCAGCCTCCTGGCCCCTATAAATAAAGGGTCATGGCTCGGGTAGGAGAGGAGCCCGCACGGGACACCCCGCTGTCCTCGGAAACCATTCTTCCCCGTTAGCCCGTGGAGGTCAGGGGAGGTGGGTCGTTCCCGAATGTGATGTCAGGTTTCTTCTCAGTGTTTTATTTGCCACTAACTTGTTTCTCCTCTAATTAGCTGCTAAGTAAGGAAATACTCAGTATTGCAGAAGCTGGGGAGAGAAGCCCAGGTGTGTCCCTGCGTGTTTAGAGGTCACAGCTTGTCACCATTAATTAAAATTTATTCTTGAACAAAACTTTTAACCCCAAGACAACAGACAGCTTAGGGTTTAAGAGTTATTTTAAGACAATAAGTCCAGCTTTTGAGGTTGATTTAATTGGATTTAACTTGTTACATTTATATATTTCATGAGGGCCAAGTTTTTAATGATATTTGGCAGAAATTTTTCAAGTTGTCTATCTGGGTTTGGAATTTTTACAGAGAAAGAAGACTTTAAATATTTTAAGAACTATTTAAAAACTAAGAAAAATGCCCATCTATACTGTATTTTCTAGAGAAATATCTTCTCATGAATTAGAGTTTAGACTTAGAAGTCAGTGCTTGCTGTCACCAAATCTCTTTGTGTAATAAAGTGTTGCCCTGTTTGGATCCTGCAGAAAAAAGGGTCACACTGCCACCTCGTGGCCGTATTTCAGACCAGAAAGGAATGAAGAAATATTCACGCTGAGGCCTCTGCTGGCTCTCACCTGTTTTCTGTGTGACTGAGAACTAAGTAGAAACAGTCTGTGAACAAAATGTAACCATAAAGATACGCTCTCACTGGGCGTTATAGGGGCATTGCAAGTTGTCTTTGTCTCCTTGGTTGTATTTTTATAAAGTCCTAACTTCTTAAAGTGTAGGTTTATTGTTTGTTAATTGCCTGAAAAGAAATCTGAATATATTTCATTTAGAACTGAATATTAAAGACTAGTATTGACGAATGCTTTACTAATTGACAAAGTTTTAGGTTTTCTTAAAAGTGATGACTTTAAGATATGCTAGCTTTCCTCTTGTCCTCATTATGGCTGTGCAGCAGAAGCTGACTGGGTCAGCCTTGGCCTTGCTGTTTCAGGTACCTGTCTGACCTCCACGCGCCAGGCGACCCTGCGTGGCAGTGCATCGGAGCCCAGCACCGATGGATCCTCCAGCTCATGCACAGCTGCCAGGAGGGCTGCGTGCGGGACCTCAAAGGCAAGACCCTTTCTCCCTGCCTGAGTCCTCCCCCTCATCACTCGACACACTCTGGGGACGCTCTAGATTGAGGGATGAGTCGTTCCCTTTGTAACTATACCTGCCCCCCACCCCGGTTAGCGTCCTCCCTGGGCGAGTAAGAGAGCAGGGGAGGGAGAAAGCCCTCTCAGCATGCCTGTCTCATGGCTGACTGGCAGTGTTGACAGAGGTTCGGCTTACAGAACAGTTACCTCTTGTGGAAGTGACATGATGTTGTAGAAATGATACTAGTCTTGATCAACAGGAACAGTGCACTCACTATTCCATCAAGTGCATGTTGAGCCCTGCTGCGCACCAGGCACCATGCCAAGTCCAGGTGCACGGACGCAGTCCCAGCCCTCATGGAGCTCAACTAACCAAGTACCAGGTTGTGACTGGTAGATGGCAGGTTTGGGGACGTGTCTTAGACAGGACTCTGTGTTAGCAGAGAACCTAGAGGATGAGGAATGCCTGCCGGGCCGCCTCCAGCACAGGCCCTGAGGAGAGTGGAGGAAGAGTCACAGCTGGTTCACAGCCAGCACAGTGGCAGGACTTGAGGCCGGGTGAGGAGGCCCCTGGCCTCCTTCGTCCAGGGGTTTGAAGCCTGCGAAAGACCCGATGAGACGGGGACAGTGGAGCCGGTTAGGAGGCTGCTGTGGTGATTCAGGCATCTCGCCGGCACGGGGGCCGTGGGTGTGGAGGAGGAGGGGATTCAAGAGCTGTGCGGAACCTGCGATCGCCAGGACCTGGTGAGGGAAGGAGGGGTAGGAGGGGCTCGGTGATGCCCAGAGGTCTGGCCTTGGCAGCTGGTTGGGATGGGGCGCCGTGGGGCTGGGGCGAGGAGGAGAAGATGGTCTTCCCTTCTCTTTGGACCGGTTGGTGTGCGGCTGTCTGACGAACAAGTGGACGCGTCCAATAGGTAACTGAATTTAAAGAGCGAGAGGTTTGGGTGTGGTCTGCACGTAGATGGTCCCTGGGAGTTGACATATTCACCCAAGAAGGAGAAAAAGGAAGAAAATGTAGGAATGTAGGACAGAGTCCTAGGGAGTGCTCTTTACAACACTGGTGGAGGAGAAACCTGCAGGGTGGCCAGGGAGCCGGGAGGGAAAGGAGGGTCAGCAAGGGTTTTAAGGTGAAGAGTCCGATAAAGGGGTGTCCTTTAGATTTTGTGCTGAGGCTGTTGATGACCTTGGCAAATGCAGTTTCAGTGGCCTGAGACACCAAATAGATTGTATAAATAAGGCGCAGCGATTCTTACAAGGTTTCCGGACGAGAAAGTGAAGTAACATGAGAGCAGTCCTGGCACAGAAGGAGGTGCCACAGAGAGGCCATGATTATTTATTTATAGTTTAGTTTTGTCGTGAATTAGGTGGCTTGGAGTTGAGTATTTTCCAGCTATGAGTCTGTTCTTTTCTATTGTTGATGTTTAGGAAAACCCAAATATCTCTTCACTGATGCCATATCTAAATTTCTAGTATGTCATTAATTATTTTATAGTTTTAGCAAGTGAAAATGACATCAAACAACATATGCACAGTCTGAGGTCATTGGGGGATATTTAGAGGTCCTCAGGTTCTTGTGTACTGAGTCTGCTCTGTTGGGCAGGACTCTCAACGTGGCTGCCCGTCACAACCCCCTGGGTTTTTTTAAAGATTGTCACTTCCCAGCGTCCTCCCCATTCCTGACCTGATTAGACTCTCTAGCAGTGGAGTCCACGCAGCAGTATTTTTTAAAGCTCCCAGGAGACTGTGGTGCAGCCGGGGCTGGTAATCAGTGTGGTGGATGTGCTCTCGGGACTGAAGAGCCGTGATGAGCAAGACCCAGAGGTCTCTGGCCTCTTGGAGCTTGTAGTCTAGTGAGAGAGACCTATGTCTTTAAACAATTCACATGTTGTTTATTACATAAGTGTACTTGTGAAAGGTATTGCAAAGTGGGGAGTGCAGAACTCTGCCTCAGTCTCGTTAGCGGGAGGCCCAAGGAAGTTTCCTAGAGGAGGTGTTGTTGCCACTGAACCTAAATGAGGGATGTGAGTTTTCCAGGGAAGGAGCCACGGGGAAGTAGTCCAGAGACCCAGTAGGTGCTCAGTAAGTACCACCCTTCCCCTCTCCAGTGAAGAGGCTGTAAATACAGTGATACAAACAGGATCACGGTCTGACAAACGTTTTCCCTACTCAGGCTCATAAGAAACAATCCAACTGTATGATTTAGTTCTGAAAATACTTGAATTTCTGGAAAGCATGTGTCATTTATGAAGACAGCATATAGACCATTTGAAATTGGAGAAGTGCCAGGAAAATTCATATGCCTTATTGTCGCACCCATACCTGAAGGATCTGATAACCGATATTCCATCACTAAAGGTCTGAATCTTTCTTGAAGATCAATAGAGACACACCCTTACCTAATGGATTCCTGCCCTGCCATCTTGGTGTTATGTATTGCTATATGTATTTATCCAAAACTGCTGAAAATCAGCATTTCTGGAAGAAAAAAAAAAGACACGAGCTTCCGTGTAACTGGAGACCTGCCTTTTTATTCACTCTGACCAAGCCTGTTGTAGACGTTGCCGCTCGCATATGAAGTGCTTGGAGGACTGTGCATTACCTGGATCCTTTTGTTAGTGATGAGGTTTACCTAAAGTTATTTTCATAAGTTGGTCTTTAAAATTAGGAAGTGAAACATAACAGTTTACGACTCTTTGAACTTACTCCACAGATTTCGTGACAATACAATGTAAGTTTCCTAAATTCATTAGCCAGATGTTTATAGGTTAGGATTTAATCGTCCTTGACATTCAGAGGAACATCCTGAGCCGTGCCCACCTGTTGTCAGCAAACACGACTAATATGAACAGTATAGACAGTCCCAACAGATAACTGTCTTTCAGTTGGAAAGTTGGTGTGTTCTTTTGAGCTCACCATCAGGAGTTCTTATTATTTTATTTTGGAGAATTCCAAACATACTTAAGAGCACCAAGGGTGATACCACAACCTCCCGTGTACCTGCCCAGTTTCGACAGTTATCCCCTCACAGCCAGTCTCGTTTTATCTACACCGCCTCCCTCACCCTGAATTATTTTGGAAGCAGGTCACATCATTTCATCCATAATTATTTCAGTATGTAATTTTCAAAGGTAAAGATGCTTTGTGAAAACTGTAACTAAAATACTATTATCATTACCTGAAATGTGGTTTCTTAATATCAAGTATTCAGTTAATTGTCAAATTCAAAAGCAGTTTAATACCTCCAGTATCTTTTTAAGTACACGGATACTATGTACTTAATGTGGCTTTTTAATCGATAGCCAGTGCAAAGGCAGATGATACGAGAAGTGACACAGATGGAGACAGAACTTGTGTTTCCTAGAAGAATTAGCCGTGGTGACATAGTGTCCACTTTGGCCACTTGGCACCTAGATGCCTTCCTGGTTGTTGTCATCAGAGTGTGCATATGTCACTGGACACGTCAGCTCTTTACTGTGCACCTGCCTACCCGTGTACAGGTAATGTCATTATATAGCATAGGCATGTGCATGTGTGGGTGTGTTTATGTAAGATATTGGCCTTAATTATACGTTTGCTGGGAATAAGTACAATTTTTCTTTCATGTAATCTACACCCGATTGTTCCCGATAGACTCCTAATTGATATTTATGAGCGTCCTAGTTAGGTGTAATAGAAGTGCAGTCAGTATGAGGGCAAGTCTCCTAAATATCATTTGGACTTTCTGTTGGCCATCCTCTCGTAATCACAACATTTGGGGTCTGGAAGAAACCTGGGAAGTTGTCTGGTTTGGTACATGACTTGGATCTGTTTTGCACGTGAGGAAGCTGCCTCAGAGAAGCCAGGTGACAGACAGCTCAGCTTCTCCGTGTCCTGCACGGTGGTTCCACAGACCTCTCTGTGTTCTGTGGTTGAAGATAGTATTTCATCAAGTGTGTTTCTGAACACGGTGAACGGATGGCACGATGGCAGTGCCTTTTTGTGAAGCTGCATTGCTTTCATTCAGGTCTTCTCCAGAACCTACTTTCAGAATGAAAGCTTGCCGCATTCTAAATCTAAAGAATGCATTGTAAGTTCTTCTATTTGTAACACCTGTACTTGGACTTTTAACACCAGAGAAATGCTTGTAACTGATGGATAACCCAGTCTTGTGAGGTGAAATACAATTCTAAAAAGACAGACTGTAAATATTTTAGACAGGAAAAGACTTCTTTGTGTCTTTGTAAGTAAAGCTGGTTTTTATGCATGAATTTAAGAAACCTAATTAACATACAAGTTTTTTTTTTTTTTAAGTCTTTACATGATGCTTTGGGTTAAAATGTTAATTGTATTTAGTCTTGTGGTCTTCAAGAAAAGTTCATGAGCCAAGATGGTGATAGATTTTCAGAGACAGCAGTCCTACATAAAAAAGCCACATTTGTCCAGGTTACATTCATCTGTATGTGAAGCATTCATTGCTCAGCAGAGGTAGGTCATAGGGTTGATATTTTTATAAACACTGCATTAGAGCCTTCTCTGGATTCCAATTTTTATAATAATAACGCATACGAACCTGGTAGATGGTGCCCCTAGATGTCGCACACCAGGACACAGACAGGAGATGAGCATTACGCCTCAACGCACCCTGCCAGGTATCCAGGAATTCCTCACTCCTCTTCTGCGGCCGCCTCTGTAGCCCAAATGTGATCTTTCCGTTTTTCTAAGGGGAGACAAATAGGAGGAAAAAAACAAGAATAAAGATCAACATTAAAAAAAAAATTCATCTTGAAAGCATAAACACCTATGGAAGGGCCTGTTTTCTTCCAGCTTGAGCTAGTCAACTCTACAGCTTCTCTTCCAAAACTTTTACTGCCTTATAAGAAGTGTCATTTGTCTCTTAAAATTTCTGTGAAATAGGGCCAAAATTAGACTAAATCTTCAGGTTTCCTGTCAGGAAAAGCCTTTGGTTTAACCCCCTACGGACATTCTCAAACAGGATTTTGAAAGGTAGCCTTCAAAGGTGTGTTTTTTCCTTTGTTCTGAAAATGAGTTTAACTCTAAACTCATTTAAAATACGTGCTGACTACATGTGGTGACTCCAGGGAGAAGCATCTAGAGCAGTTATCTCTGCTTTCTGCTGTCTGCACCGCTAGGGCTTCCCAGAGGACATATTAGAGCAGAGGCAAGTGACGCGTTTAGAATGGAAGCCATAGATTCTTTCAGACAGTCACACAGCAGATGGGAACACATTTCCATGTGGCTCAGGTTCTCTTTGAAAACTTAGAGATACGTCACACCTGAAAGGTTTATTCTGAACCATCACAGTACGGATCTATTATAGAGGAAAAATGTTAAGAATAGAGGCTAATGATCTACTCTTTTAATTATTTCAAACAGAGCAGATTATTAATGACTTGCTGAAATAAAAAGACTATATTTTCAATTCAAGCTCATCAAATACATGCATAAAGTACATTTTAAATTTTTGTACAGTTTCATGAATTTAGTATAACTAAACTATATTTTTTCTTGATATTTAAAAAATAAAGATGTGACCTTTATGTAGATAATCACTGGGGTTAAAAAAAATATAATTCTAGTATTTCCACAATTTGGCATCTGGTAGCTCCTGGGCACCAGATTAGGTTGCAAGCCTCCATTAAGAAATTGGCAGCAGATTTGTCAGATCTTCTACGTAACTACAAAAATGTTTCTATGTTTAAAAAGACAGTAAACGTTTATACATAGATTTCTAATAAAATTTCTAATTTTTTATTTTAAAGTTGTTATCATGAGGTTGTACATTAGGAAGTTTCTTTTATGAAGTTTCATTTTTGGAGATTTAAAAAGTAGTTTCTCTCCTGAATGTTTATTATACCAACGTGAACCCAGAATGATAGACGTTGATTTAAAAAGAAGAAAAGGCACAGCTCCTGCAAGTACAGGTAGGCGACACTGGTTTGGTCTCCACCTTCCCGTCCCTGTGACTGAGTCCTCCCGATGTGAATTGTGCTTTACCTGCTCACTGTTGCTTCAGTTGGCTTTAGAAGAGGCAGTGCTTCTAAATACTTGTAGTGGGATTTTATTCACTTACTTTGAGAGTCGTAAGCCATAAAGGATTACAGAAGAAGGTAGATTCAGGAGAGAGGAATAGAAGAAAAGTACCAGTTTATGACTGTAATAGCAAAAATCTTCTCTCCAGCAAAGTGGTGGTCTGGTTTTCCTTTCCCTTTTGTCCTTTTTCTCAGAAAGAGAAGAAACCTAGGTGATACTCAGTGTGCCATGAATTAGATTCACAGTGCATCCTGTTAGAAATTGTCGCTGTTGTTTGTAAACAGTATAAGTTTACATAAGCAGTTTTAATTACCTGACAGCTTAGCAGGATTTTACGTGATTGTAAATTTGTTTTTTAATCTAATTTGAAAAGACAAATTTAGCTTCCAAATTAAAATGAGGACTAGCAATTAATACTAGTAACTTAAACAGTTTTTTAGAAGTCAGTAAACTAGCACTTGAGCATTTGATTTACTGTTCAAATAGTACAGCGTTCATTCGCAGGTCCTGTCAGTGCTTCCCCAGCTGTTGGGTATGGTCGGAGGAGTGAGACTTGCCTCGTTTTGTGCTCGGTTCTGGTCACCTGGTGGCAGCGTCTGTCTGTGTCAGGTCAGACAGGGCAGCAGGGCTTCCGTCAGGAGGACCTCTCCGCGTGACGTCCCAGCGCTGGGTCTTTTCTGCTTGGCTCACTGTCTGTCTGGGGGGAGACACACCTCCAGCCTTCAGAGAAAACGGTTTTGACAGTAAATGCCCCGCACACCTTGAATTGCTAGCATTGCCTGGTAATTTTAGAATATTCAGGGGTACAGATATTTTATGTCTCCTGTTGTCATTTTTGTAATAATTCTGTTGCTTATACAGTCTAAGTAGGTGCTCTCTACTTAAATCTGTATATAACTGCAGAAAAGGGTCGTACTTAAATAAAAGCATAAATAATTTGGTTTTGGTTATTCACCTAACCAGCTTGTTACAATGTATGGTTCTTGCTTATATAGCCAATGTTAGCTGAGAAGTGCTTCTTCAAGGTTCACACCTGTAGTCTTGCTTTTAAAATACGTCTCTTCCTTTCAGCTTTTTTCCGAATGATGTTGGAATACAGTTCAGAATTTGGCCCGCAGCCCTAAGAAGTGGAGTGAGGTTATGCGGCCTGTTAAATACGCCTTCCTTGGTTTAATTTGGATTAAACGATCCCCTTTAAATTGAAGAAGTACCCCGTAGGAACTTCAAATGTATGTATAGAAGCATCAGATCAAAAAGAACATTCTTACCTGTGGACACAGTCTCATTCCTGGAGGCTGGTAGCTGCCTTGCTGCACCCACCCCATCCCAGTCACCGACCTTTGTGTGTGCTGTGCTTGACAGGAGTCCAGCAGGCCTGGGTCTGCAGAGGCTCCTGGCCCCGAGCACGGTCAACAAGCGGCAGGGGGTGGTCCGGCTGCTGCTCAGGACAGGGGCCTGCTGTGTGCAGGAAAGTGTGTTTGGAGGTGTTTCGGGCTGAGGAAGTGGGCCACCTGGAGAGTTGGCTATAGACCAGGGCTCCCCGTACCACGTGGGCTGGGAGAAAGCTGGGCGGGAGGCCGGGGGCCGAGTACACATGGCTGATGTATCACCTGGCCCACATCTGCAGGCCTCCCCCTCCACAGAAAAGCCTCTCCTGCCCTTTGTGTCTCAGGGAGTCTGGTAAACACATACTGACCACTGCATTTAAAGAAGGGAGAGCGCACCCAGATAGCTGGAGTTGAAAGGATTTGGCTGATGTGTGATATGGAATCCTTGGTATAACAAGCATTTCTTACAAATCTTCCTAAAGCCATTATCAGTTTTTTGTCGTACTCAGAGTTTTAAGGTAAACTCTTAAGTTTTTGAGCTTTGCAGAAAATCTTGCCATATCTCTGAAGTTCGCATGAAGCTGAAGACTTTTTATCTGGTAAAAATCTCATAGTTGGAAAAAAATAGCAAATCTTTCAACTCGTTCATAGCAAATTGTGAAAGATAAATAGTTTTTCTTTTAGAAAAGTAATACACTTTAAACTTGATTTCTGTACTGCCACTTTTACTCTTCGTGAAGCAGCTAGGATTGTTAGTGTTCTGAAGAAAGTTACTTCTGCAACTTCTGAAGACAGATTTTCTGTTTTTCTCTTATTAAAAGTAAATTTCTGTTTTGTTTATATAGTATTCCAAAGGTGATTTTTCTAATTTTATATTTATTTGTAATCTGTTAAATTTCTCCTGCATACTCACAATTAGAAAAATAGTTCCCTTTGAGAATGCTGGTAGCATGTTTTAGAAGCTTTATTTAAACCGGAGAAACAGAATGTTGACTCAAGTGTGTCAACGAAAATAAATGATCTGTAATGGGAAAAGAATTTTATTTGATAGAAAAGAGTTTTATTTGAGCCAAACTGAGGACTGTAGCCCAGAAGACAGCCTCTCAGATAACTCTGAGGAACTGTTCCAGAGAAGCATGGTTTTCAGCACAGTTTTATATCTTGTCAGAACAAAGAACATCAAACATGTCAGGGATACAGACCAGCATGTACACAGCGAGTCAGTGTGGCCTTGGCACCTGGGAAGGGAATCTCACCATTCAAGAAGGACCAGCATTGGTGGCCCAGGGAGACAGGCATTTCATCTTTACTTTTAGCGTGGACATTCTTTACTTCTGGCCACTGTGCCCTCTTCTGTAATAATTAAAGCAGATGTACAATGTGTGTTTGATTGAACAGCCACAAACAGGCTGTTCCAGTTAGTATAAAATTCAAGTTGACGCGTGTATAAGCCAGAATGTCTTCCCCAGACCGCAACACGTGAACGTTTCTTCTATCAAGGGTCAGTAATTAAGAAGCTTAGTCATTTTTTTTTAATTTTAAGTGTTTAAAAGAGTTTTTCTTCCAAGATGCTTCTTCCAAGCATATGTAGATAAGATATATATGTTTTCTTTGATGTATTGGTAAAAACCCAAATATTAGTTCATGGAATTTAGAAGATACAGCTATACCCTAGGATTATTTAGTTCTAGAATTTTTTTAGTATCCTTTTTTTTTTTTTTTCCCCTACAAACACCATATAGAATTTTAGGACTGGAAATACCGTACTGATGGAAGTGTTGCTGTGTGAAGTTTTGTCAGGAGAGCAATCTTTCCCCATAGTTATTCCTCAGATAACTTGGACAGATTGCGGCCAAGTAATCTTGATCTTATCAGCACACTGTCATTTGAGGGTGTTTACTGGTTACTCTGCTTGGTGCCTCTAAAATAGCCAAGCTGTAAGGTCCACAATAACAAGTATGAAATCCTGGTGACGTTTTCCCTGTTACTGTTTTTGTCGCCTTTAATATTTTCTTGATGAAATTTCCTTTTACGACTTAACGCTCACGTGTGCTCTCTGTGCAGAGGCAGAGACTGTTTATACATTTAAACAGCACTGCTACTCATCACCCTCAGTTGTCTCAAACTATTCCAGGGAGCGGAATAGGCGGTGGTTCAAAGTTTCAAATTCAGATTTTGTATCATAGAATCAGAATTTTAGAGCTGAAAAAGGCACTAAGGCTTGTGTAGTTCAAGCCCTGATTTTTACAGGTGAAGAAGCACATGCCGCCTGTGACTCCTTCTGCCGCAGAGCGGGGGCCCCTGGGGTAGGGGGCAGTTGTCAGCGCGAGCACAGATGAGGGAAAGCTGGGCTGCGATCCTATTTGAGAAAAACTTTCGTCAGGGATAAAATCGTAGGAACAGTTCATTTCTAGAGAAAATCTACTCTCAAGAAAACAAATGACCTCCCATAACTCATTAATGCAGTTTTAGGTTTGAAAAAGACAAAGTCAAACACAGTTTTACAAAAACTTTAGGCTCTGTCACCTGCAGAACAGCTTAGTGCAAACTGAGCTTCTAATGAAAAACCCAAGTCCTGTGTATACATGTATTGAACACCATCCTTAGGTGGATATCAGGGCAGATAATTTAGTGTTTTCAGGGAAAATATACGAAGTAACATAATTTTCATTTGTGTATGGTCTGCACATAAATAAGAGCATGATATTATGAAACTTCCTAGTTACTCTCATTTATAACAGTATATTTTATATAACATTTCTCTTAAACATATCAAGAGGTACTGCTATCGTATTGTGAGGTAAAACAGTCAAGAGCAAATGAACGGATTTCTTATATTTTAAAACCTTTTGCTGATTTTATGTTACAGAAACTTTTTTTCATCTTTTTCTTTCTTTTATAATAATGTTTGTTTATCATCAGAAGCACTTCATATTTGTAATAATTTTGTGGGGTATAAATATCGTCATGTAATTTAAGTTTAAAAGGAGTGTCAGAATCCTCAAGTTTTTTTTTTTTTTGACACTTGATAGTAAATAATTTCTGACAACTGAGATTTTAAATGTTTTCATTAATTTTCTCCTCAAAGGACAATCCTCCTAATTCCCCATAAGATTACTCATTGCAAGACTTTTTCTGACCAGAGAAAGGAGCAGTCTGTTAGAGGAGAGCGAGTTCTGGGCTCAGGCCCGGGCTCCCACTGCACGGCTGGTCCCCGGGCTGTGCAGGGCACCACCTGCCGGACCCTTGGCCCAGCACGCCCACGGACGCATCTGTCCCCAGGGTCTGGGGGCCGTCCTCTCCCTGCTACTGTGCTGTCCTTGCTGCTATTCGACAGACACTTCCAAATAAGAAATTAGTTCTTGGTAAGCTTTCTTTTCCTGATATCGTAGAAAATGATGATACGGTTTCTAATAGAAGGAACTCATGTTCTTAATAGTTTCTGCCATTAAAGGGAAAAATAAATCAGTCTTTTAACAGTTTCAAAATTCAAGTTTATTTAAATTAAACTATACAGGACTTAATATCATGCATTTAAATTAATGTTACGGGGAAAAACTTTTTCTGAGGATCTACTTAATGATCATTGTATATTTTTGTAGGAATGGTATACAGTGTGTATTTAGGAAACTAGGAGGTTTTCCTTCTAATCAAAAATTTGTAGTCCTGTTACGGGGAAAAACTTTTTCTGAGGATCTACTTAATGATCATTGTATATTTTTGTAGGAATGGTATACAGTGTGTATTTAGGAAACTAGGAGGTTTTCCTTCTAATCAAAAATTTGTAGTCCTGAAACCTTCAAGGGTAGTAACTTATAACGTTTTGAATTAAAGCATTCTCTTCTTGCACCTTTCAATATACATGTTTACATAAATTACACATTTTATACAAACATTTAATGTGGTGCCAAGTTTGGGCTTTTTTACATTTCCTTTTTTATATAAATTTATTTATTTGTGTTTGGCTGCGTTGGGTCTTTGTCGCTGCGCGCGGGCTTTCTCTGGTTGTGGCGAGTGGGGGCTCCTCTTCATTGCGGTGCGCGGGCTTCTCTTGTGGAGCACTGGGTCTAGGTGCATGGGCTTCAGTAGTTGTGGCATGCGGGCTCAGTAGCTGTGGCCACAGGCTTAGTTGCTCCGTGGCATGTGGGATCCTCCCAGACCAGGGCTGGAACTCGTGTCCCCTGCATTGGCAGGCAGATTCCCAACCACTGTGCTACCAGGGAAGTCCCTACATTTCCTTTTAAAATATGTCAGAAAATTGATATTTTGATATTAATTTCTTGAATTCTACAATTAATAGCAGTGGTGACTCTGTAAACTTCAGAGGAAAATGTCATAAATCTTCAAAGCTTCCACACAAATCCCTCTTTGAGATGGGGAAAAAATCAATTATAAAAAATATTATTTCTTCATCTATGTGTTTTCTTAACTCTCATTTTTCTTGCTATTTTAAAATATTGAATTCTACAAGTCTTATCCTAGATTTAATGTGTTCCGAAGTAGAAGTCCATGTAAATAAAGCATTTAGCATAGTAGGTGAAACATCGTGGGTATTTAATAAAATGCCGTTCCACTGAAACTATCTGTTCAAATGACTTGGTTTCTGTTTCTGTAAAACCTGCCTGGTAGAATCTGTGAGGAGGCAGGGAGATAGCTCATACTGTATCATGCTGAGTGGCTCATGATGGGAGGAGCCATGAAAGCAGACTCTTTGCTTATATTGTATTCACTTATGTCTTGATTTTCTGCCTCCACTGCCAGGATGTAAACACCTTGAGGACAGGCCTTTACCTGTTAACCCACTGCCATATCCCAGGGGCCTGCAATTCCTGGCACGTGGGAGGGCTCAGTAAAGACTTGTTTGATGCTACTGAATAACTGACACTATCACTGGCATAAAATCATTATTTTATAAATGGGTTTCATCTTTTGCCCTTGGAAACAAATCTATAAGCTTTTCATATTCTGTTAAGTTATAAAACAAAGGAAGAGCATTCTTATTGAATAATTTAGTATCAGTCACTCAGTGTATATTGAAGGAATTATATGCAGAAGATCCAGCTGTGGACAGAGACTTAATATTGATCCTTATCCCCGAGAAGTTCTGACTGGAACTGTTAATGAACAGCAGAAGGCAGAATGTTGAGTCAATGAGACGGTGTTCATTCGGAGGGCAGGGAAAGTAGACAGCACTTTGAGCTGGAACAGCAGGAGGCGACTTGTGTTTATTAACAGGATGGGGAGGATGATGAAAAGGGTAGGAAGTGAGGCAGGAAAATGAAAGATGCATTTTCATAGTGTCCTCTGCACCGTAAGCACCCTGTAAATGTTTATTGAATTCAGCTTGTTTTGGAGGTCTTTGAATGCTCAGCCGCAGAGCTCAGAGTGCTGGTTATAGCACCTCTGCAGGCTGACAAGGCGAATTCTACCCATAATGCCAGCCTCTCACTAACAGGATTAGCAACACGGGATTCCATTCCTGGTGACTCCGGAGAACCATCTTAGAAAAAGTGTTTCCTGGTTCTTAGATAATTTGGGTTGGAATTCTGAGGGTTTTCTGGAAGACTTCTGAGAAGGGAATCAAGATAGCAGTATTTTGGTGGTATTAATCCAGGACAATAAAGAGAATGTCTTGACATTCTCTAGTGAAGTGTTAGGCTTCTAGAATATTAACAGTGTGGGGTGAAAAGGGTCCCAACTAGGTGGCTGGCAGTGGGAATAGAAATAAGAAATCACATCCCACATTGCAAAGAAAGAAGTTGTGGTATTTGGAGATTTAAATTTTAAGGGGGAAGTCAAAGATTTATGCTGTTAAGTCTGCTCCACTAAACCCTGTACCTTCCTTTCCAAGTGCCAAGTTGCTTTTCAAAAAAGAATTTTTCATCCAGATTTTTATGTTTATGGAACCCCCTCCCCTCCGTTTTGCTGAACATTCATTCTGAAATGATATGTAAGTTACATGTCTGTATTAAGCCAGAGTAATAGATTTAATCCTCCAAATCTGTATGGTGGGAGTGACTTTTAAAAGCTATTTAGAGAAAATATTTCTGGTTTTACTTTAGTAGATGTCTTCTTTAAAAAAAAGAATGGAACGGTTGAGCAAGAAATCTCTCAGAGAAGAGGTCCATTAAATCACTTAGTAAGCTCTGTGAGTCCATGGAAACGCTGCCTCTCTCTTCCAGGGCCACCGGGCCTTCACAGCGCCACGCTGGACCTGGACGGCGATGTGCGTGCCTCCGCGCCGGGTCATCTAGGCCAGACAGCGTCTCTGAAGAGGGGTAGCAGCTTTCAGCCTGGTCGAGATGACGGTGAGTGTCTCCCTCCCACCTGTATCTTTTAAATTTGTACTCGTGTAATAGCCAGCATTTTTCTCTTGGAAAATTCCATAATTACCTGTGTTACTGCTGCTGAGTATTACCAGCCATCATCCCTTCTACTTAAGCAACTACACAGTAATTAAATTTAGATAATTAAAATGAATTTTACATTGTACATTAAAGAAATGCCATTTGATTTTTTAGTAAGTCATTTCATTGGGCACAGGTCAGTGTTATTCAACACATTTCTGTGGTTGAATTTTTAAAAATATGCCACAGAAAAAATTATCTGAGAACGTCTTTAGGATGAAGGTTGCAACAAAAGTGAATCTCTGTAGTCAGTACAGAAAAATAGTAGACACCTTTTTAATGAATTTTAAAATTTGGTTTGAAAAGAGTTGTTTGTTTATTACCCATAAATTAGTTGCTAATCATTTTTTCTACGCTAAGGCATCTCAAGTTGTAACTGTGTTACATTTCTTCCTGAGGTTGACATTTATCTTTTGATTGTTTACCTATATGAGATACAAAACATGTTGGTTATAATGCCTTTGTGTACCAGTTAGATGCTGTTAGTCACTGGTTACTTACAACCTCAATAATAGATATAAGAAATGCAAATAAGGTAATAGAAATACCTTACTTCTTATTAAGTTCAAATACCTCTAAAGATTATTTCAAAGTATTTCATATTATTCTTCTGAGTACTGGAGTAGAGATTTTTTTTCTAAAGTTCTATTAATAATATGAATGAATGTCCATCATAAGCACTAAAATCAAATGATACATTTGCACTAAATGAAGGGATTCCATAACTGTCAGTGTGGCTTCTTCTTGTCCTGTTCCATTCTCCACCCAGCCCACCAAACTCTAGAATAAACACTGGAAAGAGCAGAACTGTTTGATTCTGTACATTGTGGTACCGTGTAGCCCTCTAAGCAGATATAGCCAGGGCCTGACCCTGAAGTGCAGCCCACCTGAGTTTCAAAAAAAATACTTCCTTTCTTTAATGAGTAGGATGACACATGATCTGTGAAAACCCTTTCCACACCCCTTCCTTGCCCTTTTGTGATTCACTACCACCCGTGGACATGCTGACAGGCTTAAAACAGTTAGAAATTATACTTGAGGCTGACTGTAATGAATTACATCATCTTGAACAGTTCAAATTTATCCTGCCTGGGGTTTGTCAAGCTTCTTGCATCAATTTTATCTAATTCTGGAAATTTCCATCAAATTTGCAAAATTTTTGGCTATCATTTTGTCAGATACCTTTCTGCTCTGCTTCCTTTTCTGGAATCCCAACTGCATGTATGTTAAGCCAATGGATTATCCCGTAGATCACTGAGGATCTGTTCCCCACCCCAGTTTCTCCACTCTGTGCTCCACTGTAGAGTTAATTGTTATGCCTTCTCTGATCTTTTATCTTCAGCATCTAAGCTGAAGTTTCATGTAAAAGTTTCATGTACTTTTTCATCTCTAGAAGTTCCATTTGGTTCTTTTAAATATCTTCCCTTTCTTTCCTCATTATTTCACGTTTTCCTTTACTTGAACATTGTCCTTACAGGTTAATTCTCTCTCTGTCATTTGTGGCTCTGTTACTCTTGACTAGTTTTCTCCCTGGTTTCTGGTTCTGATTCTCCTTCCCCTTTTAGCCTGGTTAATCATGTTTCATTGTTTCTCAGACACTGGGAATGTTCAGTGTTGAGTGTCGGGGTTTTGTTCTCTTCCTTTAAAGAGTGTGAGACTTTGTTTTACCGGTTACTTGCAAATAAGTTTGATTCATCCAAGGCCTGTGGTTAGTTGCTGGAGCAGTAGCCTACCTTCCAGGGAGACTTGAGGCCACTCCTGAATGGCCTGGGGTCACTCAGGAGGACTGCTCCCCTCCCGTATGATTCCTGGGAACCCTTGGCCTTACTACTCCCTGGCTGCTCTTTGCCTGGCTGTGAAGTTCACTGGACATGAGCATGACTTAGGAAGACTCTTATGTGGATTCTGGGAGCTTTTTTCCCACGTAGTTCCTCCCTCCTTTCCAGAACTCTTCCATGTATCATCCACTCACCCCCGCTGCCCTGAACTCCATCTTTCCAACTCCGAAAGCCCACTGAGCTTTGCTTCAGTTCCTCCTCCCTTGACCTCTCTTGTCTAGAAATGGCAGGCAGAAATCCAGAGCAGCTGTGGGCTCCCCACCTGTTCACTTCCCCTTCCCTTAGGGATCACAGTCTTGTGCTGCCTATGAAATGCTTGTTTAGATATTCCCCCACCCCCACCCCCGCCCCACAGTTTTCTAGTTGTTCACCACCAGAGGTTAAATCCAGCATGGCTAGAAGTGAAAGCAAAGTAAGTCAGCTTTAATTTCTCCAGAGTTATTGAAATTGGAACATTATGAGGGATTGCTTGCAGTAAACAATAGCTGTGAATAAAGTTGAGGAAGCTCATTCTTGATCTTGTGATCAAAAAAAGCCTACGTTATGACTTCTATTGAGACAAATTAGATACTCCTGCCATATTCCCTTAGTTCTTTTCATCAGTCTTAGGAGATAACTCTTAAAGTTATTCTTTCGGTGATAGAGCATGTGGGAATTTATCAATAAGAAAAGAAGATCCAAAATCATTTTTTAGTTATAATGATCAGAATTTGGATGTAGTAGGCTTAGAAGGAACAAGGGGAAAGGGCTCTCAGTACACACATACACACGTGGGTGTAAAGAATCTGCTGGTGATAAAAAGATCAAAAACACATGACCCTCAGAATTGTTCCCTGTCACCGGGCAGGAGGCTGCAGGAGCCCGTGTGTTTTCCGAGAGCCCTGGTGCCTGAGTGCCAGCCCCTCGGTAACACGGCCCTGCAGCCAGTGTGCACCTCTGGCGGGGACGCTCCATCCCAAGGGGAATTCAGACAAAATCATTTTATCAGTTTATCTGCTATAGAAAGATTCAGCCAATGGAATCCAGAATCTTTTTGGAAGCCTTTTGGAATTGGTTTGTTTTTATTTATACTTGTCCAGATACTTTTCCCATCATAAAATCGTTTCACATAGAATACTTGTTAATTTTTTTTCTTTTTTTATATACATTTATTTATTTGTTTTTGTCCGCCTTGGGTCTTCATTGCTGCACGCCGGCTTTCTCTAGTTGTGGCGAGCGGGGGCTACTCTTCGTTGCGGTGCACGGGCTTCTCATTGCAGTGGCTTCTCTTGTTGCGGAGCATGGGTTCTAGGCTCATGGGCTTCAGTAGCTGTGGCTCGCGGGCTCAGCAGTTGTGGCTTACAGGCTCTAGAGCACAGGGTCAGTAGCTGTGGTGCATGGGCTTAGTTGCTCCGCGGCATGTGGGATCTTCCCAGACCAGGGCTCAAACCTGTGTCCCCTGCACTGGCAGGCAGATTCTTAACCACTGCGCCACCAGGGAAGCCCAGAATACTTACTAATTAGTGGATTCAACAAGAGAGAAGCTGAGTTTACTTCCTATTTGTTTATTTTGTGGTTTTTAAAAAGATTTCTTTTTAAGTGGTGAGAAGGCAGTGTTCCCTCTTTCCCTTGGGGTGGAGGCATCCTCTGTGCCGACTGCTCTTGGGAGCAGACGGTGTGTGTGCAGGACGTGTGCGCACACAGAGCCACCTGGGTGTCGCAACTTCAGACCAAGGGGGACTCGTCAGCTTGGGTCACTTTCACGGGTTCCCTGCAGACCTGGCCGAGGATCTGTGAGCTCGGGAGCCCGATGAGCTCTCCCAGCAGGGGATGCAAACCGGAGATCAGTTCGGCTGCAGGAGCATGGATCTTTTGAAACTAATTTTCAAAAAATTAGTCTTTCGAAATTAATTTTGGGGACTATCCTGTGTAAGAGTCTGCTTGCACCCTTATGAGGTGGGTCTTCTAAAGCTTCAGGTTTTAGATCTTGTCCTGTCTCCTGCCTTGTCCTTGGCCTGTGATACTGGAGCTGTGGCCACGCCAGGTCTGCTACTGCCACCGTTGGAAAGCAGCTCGTGTCAGTCCATGTTGAGTTGGTCTGTAGGTGATAAAGGGTGGGGGGATTGGGAAATAGTTGGTGCTCGCAGACGTAATACTTTCACCTTTATTCCCTCGAACTTACTCTTCCCACAAGAAATCTGTCAGACCTTGTTTCCCACTTTCTACAATAACTGCGTTAAATGATGTGTTATCCAAGAGGCTTCAGTGTTTTTACTTTCTGTTAAATGTATTTGTTATGGGAGGAGTTTTTAATTACATGACTGTGCTTGAATATGTCCCTTTATGATAATTTGATTCCTTACTGAGTTTCCACCACTGAGTTACAACCTGAAGGCAGCAGGATTGGAAAGCCGAAGCCCCTCCTCTGTGAAGGTCTCCTGTCCTGCCTCCGCTCCCCACTTGCCCCGCCAGACCCGCTGAGCAAGCAGGCCCCTCTGCTCACTGTGCCGCCACAGGCGTTGGTAGTTGGTGGGAAAAGGAAATACTGGTCTATCAGCAGATAAAAGCTCTGCAGCCCAAGTGGGACAGCACGGGGCACGTTTTTAGGTGGGGGAGCAGCAGTATGTTCAAACGCATTTTTAGTCTTGATTCAAAAGGATATTAATAGTATTTTATTCTTTTCCTCTTTAGCATGGAGATACCAAACTCCCCACCGGGTGGCATTTGTTGAAAAATTGACCAAGCTTGTTTTAAGTCAGCTGCCCAACTTCTGGAAACTCTGGATTTCATATGTTAACGGAAGCCTTTTCAGTGAGGTATGTGTACAGATTTGACTATAGTTGTAGCTAAGTCGTGGATTTCTAGTCTTAAAAATTTTAGATTTTGAAGTGACTTTTTTAAAGCCTCAGAAGTCCAAAGCCTCTAAGTATTGTCAGATGTTTTAAGATTAGTAGAAAATGCTGTAAAGCCCTAACACTTAATAGCTGTATGGCCTTGAACAAGTTACTCAGCTCTTCCGGGAGTCACTGTCCTTGATTGTAAAGGAGAACAGTGAGCGTCTCTCTCAGAAGGCAGGGGTGAGTGCTCAGGGAAACAGTGGCTTAAAGAATAAAAGAATCTGAATTGAGTATAATGCCAGTCAGGCCATGTGGTGGATGAAACTGTCGTGCAATTGATGATGAACAGGTGATACAACAGGGATCAAATGTTTGCATCTTGCACGTGGGTCTCAAGTGAGAGGGAACTTCCTAGTTGGAAAGAACTTAAAGATCCTGTTTTCTGGCCCCTATGTGATCAGCCTGGAGAAGTTGTTTAAGGCTTTACACTCTCACAAGTTGCACGTGTACTTAGTGTCCTAATCATGTATGATTGGAGCACAGAAATTACGAGCGTAAAGTAACGACTCTTGACTTTTGTGCGTAGCACACAGATTCGGACTCGTCACTCAGTTGTCTCACGTCAAGTGCCCATGACAGGCCTCCAGGTCCCAGAATATAGACTCTGAGGCCCTTTGCCTGGAGCTGTGGTGGCTCAGGAGAAGACAGCTCTGGTTTCGTATCTCCGAGGAGACTCTTCACAGCCCTGGGGAAGCTGGGAGAGGCGGGGTCTTCCTGGGGCTAGTGCACTTGCCAGCACAAAACCGCTTTTGCTCTTTTACACCAAGGACACCTCTGCAGTTTGACAGAAGGTGGTGGGTGTCTTGGTTCTCCAGGATCCATCCAGTCTCCTTTGACCATGGATACATGCTCATGCTGCTATTAAAGAAGTTTGCCACTATCTCTTTTCCTTTTAACGTGGTAGATCCCTAGATGTTTGTTTAAATGAAAGGTTAGTTATCTAAGCCATAAAATTTACTTAGTACATGAAAAACAGAAAAACAATAGTGCATGCAAAACAACAGACTCCTTCATGCAGAAAAACCTACCTCTTAAGCATGAGTTATCCCTCTTTTTTTCTTACATTAATTTCAGCAGTGTATCAGTTACTGACACATTCAAATATTATAGCAATAAATAACATACCTCACAACTCTTTCATGTCCATTTTGTATTACCTGGTTATTTTACAAAAGCTCTGTTAAAAAGTTCACTGTGCAGAGAAAGTCAGTCTTCCATAAAATATGTGTAGAGTTTGGCTGGCCTTCATTGCTGCCTGAAGAAGAGAGTGCCTTTAGGTGTCCTGAAAAGAGTTTTCTCAGCGTTGTGCTTTCAGACGTGCCCGATCAGCCCGCATTTTTGTTCATGGCAGCTGGATGAGAGTGGCGGCCTCTGTGGTGGGGAAGGTTTGGGTTTCTTGCCTTTTGCTGCAGTGGGGGACAGCCACCCGCTCCTGCCGTGTTGTACCCTCCTCCTCTTACCTGCTCCCTCTAAAGCAGAGCTCTTGTGAGACTGGAAAGGGGAGGTGCTTCCATGCCAGTGCCTGGACAGCTGTGTTCACGGCGTCTCTTGCAGAGCGCCAGGGTTAGAGTAGAACACCCAGTGTGTGTCGCTTACTAGCTGTGACCTTGGGCAGATACCGTTACTTCTCAGCCTACTTCCAGGGGGATGGTTTGGGAATTAGATGAGTTAATATTAAGTGAAGTGCTTATAACCGTGTCGGGGAGATAAAAAAGAATTTGCTCTTATTATTTGGAGTAAATATTTATTCCAGTATTTGAAGTGTCATTGGCCTGGCACACAGTAGGTGTTTCACGAACAAAGCTTAGTAGTGGTGAGAAGTGTGGGGCTGATGTAGAACAGAGACGTGCTGAACGTTGCCAAGGCGGGTTCTCACGTGTGAAGGAGCAGAACCCAGGAAACGTCTGGAAACCTAGTTCTGTTTCCAGCCGAGTGTTTTCCTTCCAACTGGAGCGGTGTCTGGAGGTGGCCCCCACGCATGGACAGTAGTTGCCTCATCTTGCATCTTTCTAGGGTTTTTTGATCTGAGATGATTTAGTGAAAAGGGACGGTATTCTCCTTCTCACAGGTTATACCTAGTTGTCTAAACGTCTAGATGAAGTGTTCAGTTGCAGATGAGGAATAAATGAGCTCAGGAGTCACAGCACTGGAAAATCATTGTGATCAGTTGTGCTGAGTTGGGTGTGCCTGTGGAATTTCCAACAGTTTATACTCATAAACTTTTCTTAAAAGTTTATGGTAATAATTATTAAGTGTAATTCACTGTACAGATTTGGGCATGTTTTTAAACTAAGTGACTCTCTATTGAAAAGCCAGAAAGACACCAGAGGACAGTGGAAGGAATGGAGGAGTTAGGAAAGGGTGCCAATCATGTCATGAGTGAGATCCAGAGACTTAATTAAATTAATATTGGGAAGAGTTCCAGGGTTTCAATCTCATACAAGAAAGCTCTCTTAATATTTAAACACAATTTACTTGGAATTTCTTATTTTTTCTTGTTGTAGAACTGTTTTGTTTTATTTCGAGTTCATCTGTTAAAAGATTTAGATGGAGTTTCCAACAGTTTAACAAATAGTTCTTCAGACCAGTCAAGGCCATGTGAGGTAACATGTGAATCAAAACAGTGCGATCTAGCCGTTGGTCTTACCACAAAGTAGTTTTGGTCTGTGTGTGCAGGAAAGAGTTAAGGTTTTTAGCTAGCAAAATGGTTAATAGTAGGTTAAGATTTTACCTTTAGATATATTTTAAATGTAGTGTATTTTGAGGTGAAAACTTTTAAAGTATCCAAATAATTTTTAAACTTTAGGAATCAGCATTTTAAAAAATTGCATAACTCATAGTATGTAAATTACAGTGTCCTTTCTGTTCCAAAATTAAATTTTCTTTTAAAAGTAGGGCAAAGTGTACATAATTCAGCATGTTGGAGATGTTCAACTCTTCATCAGATTAAAACAATAAGTAACGATTTTTTTAACAATTGCAAGAGGTATGCCTTACAGGTAGTTCCCCTACCCTCTCCACTTCTTTTGTGTTTGGAGACAGGCCCTCGATGTTTAAATAGTTATTCTGTCCAGTAGGTGTCATCATGCGTGCATTAGCACCTGTTTGGTGGGCAGAATTGTTCTGGCAAAGTTTAACCTAAATTTTGGTATGATGTTTTTCAAACAATTGATTTTCACTCTTTTGATTCAAAAATATTTCACAGAACAAAGAAAGGACTGTGAAATAATCTTCCCCTTGAACAAGCCCATTGTATAAAAAATTCAGCGTTAGGTGCTACGGCAGATAAAACCAGAAAAGACCCCATCTGACGGGACACTTGCAGGTTTGTGTTGGCTTGACCCTTCCCGGGGACAGATGGCACCTTCTTCCAGAGGCCCTTCCCATCCGTCCTCCACAGCACAGTGAGCCAGGGCTCAGAAGAACAACCAATAGGGTGTTGGCTCTGTTTCCAACCGTGTATATAAAGAGAATGAGCTTTACTCTAAGGAGTTGGCTCGTGTGACTGTGGAGGGTAGCAAGCCCCAAAGTCCGCAATCAGCACGCTGGAGACCCTGCAGTTCCCAGCTGGAGGCCAGCAAACTCCAGACCCAGAAGCACCACCGTTTCACCTTGTTCTGCCCAGGCCTTCTGCGGACACCAAGTAGGCAACCTGAAATTCAAATTTGGACCTCAGAGGAAAGATTTGGGCTGGAGGTGTAAATTTGGAACGGTGATCTTGAGATTTATAATAAGAAATATATATTTGATCTTGCTCACCCTTGATATTGTGACTTCCTAAGTGAGGAGTGGTAAAAGATGCCTTTTGTTGTGATAATGAGTGTCTCCCACCTGAGGATGGGGGCTAGTTGTCTGGAGGACCAACCCTGTGTTTAGAGGGTAGGAGCTTTCAGTCCCACCCCCAGACCTCTGGGAGAAGGGCTGGAGGCTGAGTTCAGTGACCAGTGGCCAGTGATCTAATCAATCGTGTCTACTTAATGAAGCCTTCATAAAACCCCCAAAGGGCACGTGGAGGTTGGGGAGAGTGTCCCACCTGCAGAGGGCAGGGGACTCCACCCCTTTCCCCACACCTTGCCCTGTGTCTCTTGTCTTTGTAGCTGGTCAAACTCCGACATGAGCCCCTCTGGTCATGCCTCACTGCAGCTCTAAAACGCTTCAGTTACTTCTCATTTGTCCTAAAAAGAATCAATTTCTGTAAATCCTGATATACAAAGAATTTTGATGGTTGTTGGCCAATGAACTTAGAAATTTGCTGATTGAATTATTATTGTGAATTTGGGGTTTAGTTTTTTTAAAAACTAAACTTAAATTCTTTTAAAAGCGCATCTCTACAAAGAAAAAAATGATAAAAGCTGCAAGATAAGTGTAAATTAGCTCCGGAAGAGGTGTGTGTGTCTGTGTGTGCTGGCCTCTTCTGTCAGGGTGTCTGATACTTTGTTGAAGACGTCAGCAATCCTTATCCTTGTCTTACTCCTTCCCGTCAATGGTGTTGATCCTGTAGACCAACTCTCCACACTGTTTCTCTAGCTTATACCTTAAATAGAAATAGCATACCTTGAAGTATTTTAAAATTACCTTGGCATCAATGTCATAATTATTTATAATGCAGTTTTTCCTAAGTAAAAAGTTCTCTAACCAAATACACCAGTATTTTACCTTTAAAGGGTAACTTTTACATTATGTTGGTGAAGTATCTGAATTTTCTTTTACATTGTACCATTTTGTGATTACTTCTTCCTTTGGAAAGTTCCCTAAGTTTGCTCTGCTAGGACATTCTGTATAATAATATTTAGTTGTTAGAAAATTTGGTAATAAAAAGTTAACTGAAATCCAGTGGAACAGATTTCTCATTTAATCAGTGTAAAGTGGTCTTCTACACATTAAGGAGAAAGCAATCAGAGGAAAACATGGCTATCAGTAAACAGATAACAACCAATTCTAGAATACATTCCCTCCTAAATTAGACTGTGAGGCCCCTGGAAGAAGAGCAGTGATGTGGAATGTTTTAAAGTAAAATGCCAGCGCTAATGCTCATGTTCACGAGAACTGTCGGGAGGAGTGGAGCGGGGTGTCCAAAGGCGTCCGGACACTTGTCCAGAGCTTCTGCTCCTCTCGTTTCTGCACCCACTGCCCGGGAAGTGGTGCTGGAGCGGCATTGTGGACTGAATGCCCGTAGGCTTAACTGTAGAAAACTGTGGATGAAAACAGCATGTGAAATTCACCTACAGAAAGTTTCAGTTTAATACTTAGGTTTATTTATGAGAATTGTACTTAAAGGTTTTAGGAAGATGAATAGCTTCTTGTTGGAATAAGAAGGGTTTTCTAATTGGTCATCCTTTAATCAGAAACTTAGATTACTTCTTATACATTCCTTTTAATCAAGTTATAACTATATTTCATGCTTTCTTTATATACAACTGCTAAAGCATTTCTTTTTTTTATAAATTATTTCTAAAGACAACTAATTTTTTTTTTTAATTTTTAAGACTGCTGAGAAGTCAGGCCACATTGAAAGATCAAAGAATGTAAGGCAAAGACAAAATGATTTTAAGGTGAGTTAAGGATAGGTATGTAGACTTTTTCTTGGGGTAGGGTTTTCTCAAGCAAAGTGACTAGAGACCTTGATGTACATTGAAGACATTTGTCTTGTGCAGGCCGACTCTTCCAGTTGATTTAATCAAGTTGATACCTTTTAATGTAGTTTTGTTTGTTCATCATTGTCTAGAAAATGATCCAGGAAGTAATGCACTGTCTGGTGAAGCTGCTCCGGGGGGCCCTGCTCCCGCTCAGCGTCACGGAGGGCGGAGGGCGGCAGTGCAGAGGCTGGGAAGTGAAGGCCGAGCTCTCTGGGCAGGGGCTCGCTCACGCCATCCAGACTCTGAGGTAAATGTGGGCGCGTTCTCCGGAAAAGGAGGAAATACCACACACTCAGTGTGGATATGATTTTTAATACACTCAACACAGAATTTTACTGTCTCCTTTTGTGTCCACTGTTTCCCGTGTGTCACCTGATAACTAAGCTCTTAAACCTTGCTGGTGCTTTTGTCTGATGAGAATGTCACCTTTTTCATTGTTTAGTTCAGTGTCACTGTGATATCCCTGTGAATGGGCTTACTTTCCCCATGTTTTCAACATAACGCTGTAGCTTATAAGCACCATTGTGAATCGTTGTGGGATGGCCAAAATGATGTCTGGAATTGCTTCCAGATCCTGCTCTGCTGACATTTGTTTTGCTGTGTTTGTTCTACAGGCTTACTTATGAATCCTTGACTGCCCTTGAGATTCCTAATGACCTGTTACAGACGATCCAGGACCTCGTCTTGGACCTTCGAGTGCGTTGTGTGGTGGTCACACTGCAGCACACAGCGGAAGGTATGTTGAGAAAAACTGATGACATTGGCTAGACAACAGTTATTTGCACATGCCACCTCTTTCCAGCTTCCAAATCCTTAAAAACATTAAAGATGCTCTGATAGAAATCTGAGTATTTCAGACTGTCTTTAGCTGCTCAATATAACTTTTTTCCTTTTTTGAAACTTTTCAAATCTATTTACTTTGAGATGCCAGACCATATATAAATTAAGATGGGTATACTTGAAAAATATTTAAGGATATAAGAACATCCTTATGGAAAATGCTAAGTGGAAAAAGTCGAATATAAAATGTGTATAAAAGTATGATCCCAATTTTGAAAATATATATATGTATATTTAAAATTTTTAATTTAGAAATGTCAGCATAAAATCAGAAGAAAGACTGTTAACAGTTTCTCTTTGCCGCAGAAGTTATAGGTGTTCATTTTCTTTATACTTTTATAGAGTTTTCAGGATTTCTGCATATAGTCATAAACAATGAAGGTTATCTTTACAAAGCAGCCTTTTGGGTTATTAAACATTTTCAAAAACAATCAAGAATATTGTTGTGAAAGGCACAAGCCGTTGGTATCTGTCCCAAGGACTTTGCTGTAGGAAGGCTGTGTCTGCACAGCACCGGCCCCTGGCCCGGGTCGGGGCTGAGCCCTCAGGTGTGCACTGGTCGTGTTCTTCCCTCCGTGGGAATCACGTTGTCATCATCGGGAGCATACAGGACTGAGAGAGAGTCCACTTTGGTCATCAGAAATCTTAGGGGGAAATGCCGTGTGTCTTGTATTGTACCTGTTTAATATTACCAGGAGTGCTGAGTAACTACTAAGTTGTTGTCTGAAGCTGTCACTGAACCTAGCCCAGCATTCTCCAGATTGGGCTACACAGTAGACAATTTTATTTACATTAATGTTGTATTAGAAAAATCCAGTGAGTGATACACACTTAAATCCTTGAGTCTACCAGAATTATATTCTCTCCCTACTTTCACTGATTTTTTACAAACTTACATAAAACAATTAAAAACCATAACCTTTATGCATTTTTATCTCTCTGAAGTTCAGTGAGATAATTATAATAAGACGCGCTCGTGTACTTGTGTTCCCTCTAGAAGTAAAGAGATTGGCTGAAAAGGAAGACTGGGTTGTCGACAGTGAAGGCCTGACGTCCCTAGTAAGTTTAAATTCTTTTTGGTGATTAATCATTAGTGTCTGTTATATTCAAAATAATTGATTTATTTTGATAATGAGCATATGCTCTCTATTGCAACTCTAAAACGTTTCTGGAAATGCAGAAGCAAACTTCTTAAAGTTTTCCTTCTCAGAGTCATTTTTGCTTAACACTAACCACAGGTATTTAAAACTGAGTAAAAACAGTGGATCCCCCTTTAGAGTGATCTTTCTTCATCCTGTGACTCTTAACTATTTTTTGTTGTGTTACATTTTTTAATGTAATTCTAAGTTACCCAGCAATTTGAATTTTTCAGAAAAGCACGATAGGAAACCAGTGCTGTTGCTGGGCCCTAAGGCAAAACAGGCAACAGCGAACTTCTCCAGACGCATGCAGGGGTCAGGTGGGCAGTTAAAACCATGGTCTGTTCGCTCTGGAATAATCATCTTTTCAGATGGGGCTTTGAGATTTTCAGAATCCCCTTGAAAATAGTATTAGTGTTAGAGTTTGTGAGTTCTCGTGTTTTTGAGTCTGTCCCATGGATCCCACAGCAACCTGTATGTGGGTGTCAGGCAAGGTTAAAACATTCAGTGGCCTAAAGAAGAGGGCATTTCCTTTTTCTCCCCCACTAAAGAGGTTGGGACTGGTGTGGCAGCTTTGTCATGTAGTACGGGCAGTGTCCAGGGCTCCTCCGACTCCTGCTTTGTGACCCTTAGTGTGGCTCCTCTCTCAGGATGGCCTCATGACACGGGATGGCCACTGCAGTTCCAGCCACCACAGCCTTATTCCTGTCAGCAGGGAAGTCCAGCATTTTCCCAGGAGCCACAACGGACAACTCTGCTTACATCTAATTGGCCATAATTTGTCCACGTGCCTACTACCCCTGTCTGCAGCGGAGGCTGGAAAAAATGTAGTTTTTCAGCAGAGCACAATCCTGGCCCCAGCAGTTTCTGCCTTACCTTAGTAGACAGGCACAGTGGGATAAAACGGTCTGACTTGCTCACAGTTACAAAGTAGTGGGGCTCAGGTTGTTGAGGAGCAGCCACCCCGTGACATTTCTTCATGTCCTTCAATTTGTGTGCTTGTCCACAGCTTTCCTCTGACAATTGGGGATTTGTTTTGAATTTTATTTATTTTTCTATACAGCAGGTTCTTATTAGTTATCCATTTTATATGTATTAGTGTATATATGTCAGTCCCAATCTCAGTTGGGGAATTTTTGACAAGTTGAAATTCTTCTTTTCCTCCAAAGTTCAAAGTTCTTTCTTAAGTTAATACAAAGCTGTACAAGTGTGTGTTTGGAACAGCAGTGCTTACTTCCAAATTTTTGTAAATTAAATCATGCTTGAAATTACGGGAATTTATTTTTAATAAGTCTTATAATTATATATGTATATTTTTAAATCTTATTATTATTTTTGGCTGCATTGGGTCTTCAGTGCTGCACATGGGCTTTCTCTAGTTGTGGCGAGCAGGGGCTGCTCTTCATTGCGGTGGGAATACTTCTCATTGTGGTGGCTTCTCTTGCTGCAGAGCACGGGCTCTAGGGGCACGGGCTTCAGTAGTTGCAGCACACGGGCTCAGTAGTTGTGGCTCGCAGGCTCTAGAGCGCAGGCTCAGTAGTTGTGGCACACGGGCTTAGTTGCTCTGCGGCATGTGGGATCTTCCTGGACCAGGGCTCGAACCCATGTCCTCTGCATTGGCAGTCGGATTCTTAACCACTGCGCCACCAGGGAGGTCCCTGTAATTATATTTTAAAGGATTTAATTTTAATAAAAATTTGTTTTATTTGGTTTATTTTTCAGAAGTATTTATGTTTAAATACAAACTATCCTATAACTAAATATTGGGTTGGCCATGAGGTTCGTTCGGTTTTTTCCGTAAGATGCTCTAGTAGCACTTAGTTGTGTTTAACTTCATTTGAAACAATCTTGTTAGATTGTATGTGACACCTGTCATATCAGCGTGCATTTAAAAAAAAGACTTATCTAAATTGGTGAATTTCTGTATAACTATTTTAATATTGAAGATGGAAGAAGAAGAGCAACATTTTCAGCGTATTATGCTTTATTATTTCAAGAAAGATAAAAACACAACCAAAATGCAGAAAAAGATTTGTGCAGCATATGGAGAAGGTGCTGTGACGGATAGAACATGTCTAAAGTGGTTTGCGAAGTTACGTGCTGGAGATTTCTCACTGGACAGTGCTCCACAGTTGGGTAGACCAGTTGAAGTTGACAGTGATCAAATGGAGACATTAATTGAGAACAATCAGTGTTATACCACGCAGGAGATAGCCGACATATCTCAAAATATCCAAATCAAAATATCCAAATCAAGTGTTGGAAAATCATTTGCACCAGCTTGGTTATGTGGATTGCTTTGATGTCTGGGTTCCACATAAGTTAAGCGAGAAAAACCTTCTTGACCGTATTTCCGCATGCGAGTCTCTACTTAAACGTAATGAAAACGTTCAGTTTTTAAAACAAATTGTGATGGGCGATGAAAAGTGGATACTGTACAATAATGTGGAGCGGAAGAAATCATGGGGCAAGTGAAATGAAGCACCACCTACCACACCAAAGGCCGGTCTTCATCCAAAGAAGGTAATGTGTGTGTGGTGGGATTGGAAGGGAGTCCTCTATTATGAGCTCCTTCCAGAAAACCAAACGATTAATTCCAACAAGTACTGCTCCCGGTTAGACCAACTGGAAGCAGCACTCCATGAAAAGCATCCAGAATTAGTCAGCAGAAAACGCATAATCTTCTATCAGGATGATGCAAGACCACGTGTTTCTTTGATGACCAGGCAAAAACCGTTACAGCTCGGCTGGGAAGTTCTGATTCATCTGCCATATTCACCAGACATTGCACCTTCAGATTTTCATTTATCGGTCTTTACATAATTCTCTTAATGGAAAAGAATTCAATTCCCTGGAAGACTGTGAAAGGCACCTGGAACAGTTCTTTGCTCAAAAAGATAAAAAGTTTTGGGAAGATGGAATTATGAAGTTGCCTGAAAATGGCAGAAGGTAGTGGAACAAAAGGGCGAATACATTGTTAAGTAAAGTTCTTGGTGAAAATGAAAAATGTGTCTTTTATTTTCACTTAAAAATCAAAGGCACTTTTTGGCCCACCCAGTATTTAGAGGAAGGAGGTGTAGAGCAGACGGTACCACCCAGCACAGCAGCCACTTGGCACAGCTTCAGACTCCAAAGAAAGAAGATCTCAACTGTCTGTATTGACTACATGTTGAAATAATTTTTGATATATTACACGTTATAAACTAAAATTTAGGTTTTTCTTCTACTTTTCTTATTGTGGTTCCTGGAAAATCTAAGATTACGTACATGACGTGTGTTTGTGGCTCACACTGCACTTGTGTTGGGCGGCACTGGTGTGGAGGGAAGGCCCTGTGCTGCTTCAGTGTCTGGTCTGGTTACGTCCTCAGTTCTGTCTCAGTAGCCGTGCCATCTTCAGAAGCCACTTAACCTCTCTGCCTCTAGTTAAAGAAGCAGAATGCTTGTTCACAGTGGTGTTGGTTACGATTAAATGAGATGCTGTAGAAAAAAGCTGTAATACAAAGCTTTATACACATACAGAGAATTTTAATTTATTAAACTAATACTTGTAATACTGGGACCACTATGATAAAAATACCTTAAATGTACGTAAAGCCTTACTATTATCAAAGCTCTATCCTATGCCCCTGTCATCCCTAATTATCACAGCAGGCCTGGATGGCAGGCCAGAGACATCGCTGGACCAGCACTGCTGAATTACTGCCCCAAATGAAACAAGCCAGGCAGAGCAGACAGCACAGCCCTGACCCTGGGTTCTTAGTACCAGCTTCAGGTCATCTTGTGCAAAGACAAAGATGTGTGTTCAATTTGAGAAAACGGAGCATCTGTTTTCAAGGATTTATGTTCATTTAAAAAAAAAAAAAGGACAAAATATGAACAACTTAGTCATAAAATAGGTATTGGCTTCAGGTTAGTGTTTTTTGTACACGCAGTCTAGTGTGCGTGTGTGATGGCTGCAAATCTGGGTCCCCAGTGTGTGCGTGTGAGATAACAGCCACATCTAAGGTTGTTTGTTTGTTTGTAGTAGATAAGCCCCCATGAAAGTCCTTCGAAGTGGTTACTGTAGAGGCTTGTTTCTAATAAATTTAAAGTTTGTAACATGGTAAGATACTGTATCCATGGCGTAGCTGGTCTCGTGTTTGGTGACGCACAAGCCAGAGATCTAAAGCCACTTATTGGTGATTTGGTGCCAGCCAGTGTGTCTTATTGGACGTTGTTGAAGAAATGTGCTAATAATCCCATAGGCCTCTGGGAGCTGAGCCTGCTGTCAGCTGTGGGCACAGACTTCCCGTGAGAGGGAAGGTACATCCAGGCCTAGAGCAATGTCCAGGGTCCAGCTTTGAGTGTTTACCTAACATCTGAAATTCTCAGGTTTTGAACAGAGAGTCAGTTGTCTCAAAGGCTATTACATACACTACTTTACATTTTCTTAGCATTTACATAGTACTGATCCCATTTGTTTGAAATAAGGATGTTTTTCTTTCCCTGTGAGTCCTTATCAAGTTAAAGAAATGCACATGAGCTTTGCCCCCATGACTGTGCTTTCAGCTGAGTGTCTGAAACAGCTCGTTGGAGAGCATCCTGTTTTCTACTCTTGTTGAAAATGTTTTCTGCCTTTTTTCAGTTTGGATAATTCTGAGAATTTTCTCCTTTCAGAATAACTGGAATGATATGTGATGTTATAATCAGCAGCTTGAGTGATTCACTGACAAAATGCAGAGATAGTGCCTGTTCTTTCTTTTCAGAAAAAAGAAATCGCAGCTGTGTAGACTCATGTGCTCCCTTTCCCACTGGCAGTGCTCTCCGGGCTCTCTGTTCACATTCTAAGGCAAGACAGTTAGGAAACAGCACAGGAACACTGAACTGCCTGCCATTGGATTTGGGGTTGAATTCCCAGTGTTATTATTGTAACATCTTAGATTTTCCTACCTTCTGGGGCAGGTAGGTGGGTTCGCAAGGCCGGTGTCTACCAGGACTTTACTTTCTGTAGGCGGTATTTTCTGTCACATCCATCCCTGCCCCTGCCCCCGCCCCCGACCTTCTTTCTCTGCACTTAAAGACTTTTGCATGTTCTTTATGGTGCCCTCTGGTGGCTCCAAAGTGCAGTATTAAAATGACATTAAGTTGAGGTGCTATTAGTTTTCCTTAAGCCTGGATTCCTTTTTGTGAGAGAGTAAACTTGTCTTTCTTTGGTTTGTATACAGGTGTGTCTTTTTTTCTGTTCGATTTTTCCCTGAGTTCTTTTAGTAATTGAAGCAGATTTTGCCCAGAGCTGGTTCAGCTGAACTGAGCCTTGCCCTGCCCCGTGCAGGCTCTACCAGGCTCTGGCCCGTGGTGGTGACTCGGCACGTCCAGGCCCCTCCTGTCTCTGTCCGGGGGCGGCCCCTCTTGCCCTTGGTCTCAGCTTGGATGTTGTCACTGGCTCAGGGGCTTCTCCTGCTTAGGGCAGAACCCCTCCATCAGTTTTCCTCTGAGTGCCCGCTTGTTCTCTTCATGGCCCTTACTCTACTTTGCAGTCCACTTATTTTATTTCTGTACTTTTTTTTTGTAGAAGTGACAGTTTTGTCGACTCCATCCCAGGATGTACACGTAACGAGAACACGTGTCACCGTCCTCTGGAGTGGGCCTGGCACGAGGAGGTGTAGTTAGGGCTCATTCAGACTCATCCTGAAGCCCATTTGTTGGACATATTTTCAGGTTTCATTTCTGACTTGATGGGCATAGAAGGTGACCGTAGAGATGGTTGGAATGAAAGGTCGGCCTTCCTCTGGGTCATCATACTAACGTTCCCTGGGAGATGAGGAAGGCCCGGGAGATGGAGCTCGTCCCAGAGTATGTTACGTCTGCGCTTCATCCCGGCATCTGCCTCTCAGGAGAGTAGAATTTTGAAGAAAAATTCTCATTCTACCCAACTTCTATTCTAATTGAATTAGATGTGCTTCCAACTGTCAGGGTTCATGGTCTTTAAATATCAAGTGCAGAACATGCCAGGTCTATCTAGGTCCGGGTGGCGGGGAGGCTGTGTGTGTCTCCATCCCTTTCCTCACGTCTGGAAATCTGGGCATCAGGGCCGAGTTTGCTTCTGCTCGGGGTCTGCATGCCCAGGTCCTGTTGCTTTTGTCTTCTGCAGCCATGCCACTTTGAGCGCTGCGTGGTGCACTCCCTGCAGTCGCTGCGAGAAGTCCTGGAGTGCAAGCCCGGAGAAGCCAGCGTGAGTGTCTGAGAGCAGCCGTCTGCGGTGGGGGCCGGGCAGCCGGGGACTCCCCTTGCAGGTTTGGGTCATTGCGATGCCAGAGCTGCTGCCCTGTCACTCAGGCCACAGTCACTCGGCCCGAGGCCAGCTCTCCATTCCTGTCCCCTTTCAGAGTCAGGTGACCCACGCTGGACACACTTTCCCACGTGTTAACTTCTTATATCGAACTTCATAAACAAAAAGTTTTCTTAGCCAAGTACAACAATTCTCATTCTTCCTTACAGGTCTTTCAGCAACCGAAAACCCAGGAAGAGGTTTGCCAACTAAGCATCAACATCATGCAGGTACTTTGTAAAAGCACTGATGCCCTGAAGCCTGAAATAATGCGAATTATTAGTCTTCCCTCCTACTCATAATCAGTGTATAGCAGATATTAAATATGGATTCTTTTTTCCTTCTTGTCTGAGAACATAATAGTTTATGGTAAATAAGTTCAAGGTAAGATTAGTTCCACCTTGCTTAGCAGTACCCCAATAACTCATTTTTATTATGCTCCCCTTTTTTGTGTTCTCACAGTACTTTGTGTGTATATATCTGTTAGAGCACAGATTAAATGACATGACAGTTGTTTACGTTGTACCTAGAGCACCAAGTTCTTTGGGACCAGTGCCTTGTGGGCACATAAACCCAGTTGAACGCATGAGTGAATGAGTGAGAGGAAGGAAATAAAATACATTCAAGAACTTAACAATGGGATCAGAACATAGGTGCTTTAAATTTTTTTATCACTTAGCATCATACGTTGGGATGTGTGTTCCCAGTGCTTACATACTTTTATGTGTGTGTGAATATATACTCTGTATATGGGACATACAGTCTATCCACTTACAGAAGATATATATGCATACATACCACTTAATAGAGATACACTGTATTTCTGGTTATTTATGTAAAATTATCTTTAATGTCCAAATAGATTAGTATCTAAGCGTTCATACCACTGAAACGTCTTATTTTTGACTTAGGTTTTTATATGCTGTCTGGAACAGTTGAGCACCAAGCCTGATGCCGATGTAGATACTGCACAGTAAGTAGAGCTGAGAGTAGCCTCACCGATGCGTTTACCAGGATTGAAAATACAGGCTTTTGTTCTGTATTTGGTCTTATACCCTGGGGCTTCCAATAAGAGAGAGCAAGTAGTCATATGAATTATATTTTTATATATTTGGCCTGTATTCTTTCCACAATTTCTTCATCTTCTGAACTTGTCTCACCTTTCCTAGGGGCACATTGAACAAACTGAGCACACAGTTAGCTTACTGATGATCCAGAGGAACAGGCTTTATAAATAATAGAACAGGGAGTTAAAATGCGTGACTCCTCGTTGATAGCTGTTGTGGTTCTGGTGCAGGGGGTTACCCTGGCACTCCTGTTAAAGGGACACTGTCTGGGCCATTCTAAGTTAGTTGGACTCCAGAGGACACATCTCTATTCCTCATATTTCCAAATCCATTTGATAATTCTTTTATAATGCTGCTCTCTGGGATTTTTTTTAAACCTACTTTTTCTGACTGTTTGGCATGTGTAACTTCTGTGTACCTAAGGTTTATGCTCTCTGACACAGATGATACTGAAATAAATGCCTCTTAAATCTATAACTGACAACTGGAATTTTTTCCATGTTTGTCTATTTCCATGTTTACATGGTTTTTGCCTCTCAGTATATAAGACACTTATCTCTCTGAGACCTAATAAATATTTAGTTATTCTAGTTTTTCTTTGATTTTTACATGTTTATTAGCACATTAATTTACCAGGAATTTGTATTGTTAATCAGTTTACTGATGTTTTGAATTAAATAAGTCTTGTCTTCTTGTTTTGTTACAATTTCTGTGCCTTACATCATTGAATTCTAATATGTAGTGAAGGTATTTCTGAACTTTATCTTCGGTTCTATTCGTTCACAAATGTTTCCTATCAGTGTTTGTTGTTTTAATTATCAGTAGTTTTGTTTTTTTGTTTTTATTTTTTTTGAGAGGGCTTCTCACTGCTGTGGCCTCTCCTGTTGCGGAGCAGGGCTCTGGACAGCGGCCATGGCTCACGGGCCTAGCAGCTCCGCGGCATGTGGGATCTTCCCGGACCGGGGCACGGACCCGCGTCCCCTGCATTGGCAGGTGGACTCTCAACCACTGCACCACCAGGGAAGCCCAGTAGTTTTTTTTTTAAATGTTTTTCAGATTGTTATCCTTTTATTGCTTCTTTATTTTAAACTTATTTTATATTTTTATCTATTTAGTCTTCCATATGAATTCTAAAATCAGTTGGTTAGATTTAAAGAAAAGGAATCCTGCTAAGGTGTTACTTGTGATTCTGCTGTATCTGTAATTAATCAGTGGATCTTTGGTGTTTCCTCCCCTGCAGCTTTCTGTGTCTGGTCACTTGTTAGGAAATTAACTAATTTCCTAACTCAGCTCACCTCAAGTCATTTACTATGAACGTGAGCTTGAAAAAATCCCCTCTAGATTCTGATGGGCAAAAACATTTCAGTTATGAGAGTCTATACCTAGAAATTAAATTATTGGGAAGACCCCAAAAGCACATTTTATGTGGCCCATGTTAATAGATAGTCCACAGTGTCTACTCTGAGCTGTTAGGTGTTAAATATTAAAAAACAGAAAGTTATATGATTTTTGACGAAGAGGTTTTAAAGTCAAGTTTACATAGGTTTCATTGCATTTTTTATTGAGGTATAATTGACATATAACATTATGTTACCATTTTTAATTTTAGTGCTTTAACTTGTTCTCTTACTTTTCTATTCAGTCTCTCCGTTGATGTTTCTTCTCCTGATTTGTTTGGAAGTATCCATGAAGACTTTAGTTTGACTTCTGTAAGTAAGATCATAGATAATGAAGGTGATAAATAGAAAGTAAAATGTCATTTGTTATAAAACATGTCATTATGACTGTTTCACAACTCAGTCTAAATTATTAATACTTCGTTACCACATTACTGCTGTAGCATGCTACTCTTACTTTGGAGCTGTGTTTTATTTTGTGAAAGTTTTAGTAAAAATATAATTTTGTAAATATTCCACACTTAAAAATCTTTTAGCTGAAGTTGCAGCTTAAGTAGCTCCGTCTCCTCTCTGCATTGTGTGGAGATCCTGAGTGTGGTACCCTGTTGCTTGAAAGCTGGAGAGCAGGCAAAGGACAGGCACCGTTTCTCCCCATTTTCCCTCTTTTAAACAGAGAAGCTCTGCTTTTCTCTATTTTTTTTTTTGTTGTTGTTGTTGTTGTTAAGTTCCCTAATAGCATTTTATTTGAACACAAAATTCCATGGCAAAACCAAAACCAAATCACCTTTTCTATAAACACACATATATTTTAAACATATGCATGTGTTTAGCAATGATTCACACATATACTTTATCCTGTATGTGAATTTAGCTGTTGAAATTCAAACTCCAGCTATCCTAAAAAACAAACAGACAAAAAAAACAACGCTTTCTGGTTTGTCATTAGCTTGAATGATGTGTGTGTATGTGTATGTACCTGTCAAGAAAGAAAACATGTGAACTAAATTTCCTGCCATATATAATTTCTACAGTTATTATAAGTTTGAATTCCTAAATAAGGATTTGTTATATTAGGAAAAATAGGGTTTAATCAAAGTAATTTTTTTTTAAAAGCTATTGTAGGTTTAATTACTTGGGTGACTAGGTAGATAACAGTACTGTTCATGAAGAGAATTCAGGAAGGAAATGGTTTCTAAAGAAAGATTAAAAATTCAGTTTGGGACCAGATGTGTTGAATGAGAGATGTTCAGGTGGGATGTCTAATGGGTGATTGGACCCCAGGAGAGAGATCTAGGTACAGATTTGTGAGTCAGCAGTGTAAGGCCTGGGAGTGGATGAGAATACTAGGGAAAACAGTAGGAGGAGAGGAGGGCCAAATATATAAAAATAATATTGAGGGTGCCAGTATTTAAGGGAGGGCCTGAGGCAGAGAGCCTGGAAGTTCCCTGAGAAGGAAGAATCAGAGAAGGAAATCCAGGGACAGGTGGGAGAGCGCGTTTAAGCAAAGGAATATTTAACGGTATCACAGACTGACAGAGCATCAGGCCAGGTCAGACAGAAGCCAGGCCTCGTGGGAGGGCGTGTGGATGGCCGAGGGGCAGCTGCCTGCGCTGGGTCAGGGATGAGTGGCAGCTGAGGAGGGCGATGTGGTGAGTTCAAACTGTTCTCCCGCTGTGAATGGGAGAGGACATGCGAGGAAGGATCCTTCTCAGTGGAGAAAGGCCTTGCTGCCTGTCTGGCCAACCACGTTTCTTCTGGGTCTTTTGGGACAAGCCTAATTTCTACGTGACTATCTTTCCAGTGTTTGGAGCAGCCGCCGTGTGCTCACATGTTCCCTTCTTGAGCAAACACGGCTTGCTCTGAGCCCAGGACTCCCCCAGAGCCATGCCTTCGCCTCCTCTCCTCTGTCACCCAGAGCCCTGCATGCTTCGCACTTGCTTCTGCTGGTCACTGGACCTTCTCTGTCCCATTTCACTCTCCTGAAATTGTTCCAGATTTGGAACTAAATTCAGTTCCTGTGTTTTTCCCCATTGGATGATACCGTGTTAGATTTGGTCCAGGTAATTGAGATCTTCTTAGGGTCTTGTCCTGTTATCCAGCAGAGAGGCACCTTGTGGGAAGAAAGAGGGCTAGGTTTCTGGTTCGCTTGCTGGTCTGCTGCTTACTGACAGAAGAACCTCGGGCATGCCACGGAGGGTGGCCTGATGGCCGCATCACAGAGATGATGTGGGGTAGCCAGAACAGTACACAAGGCCGTGCAGTCCTCAGTCTGCAGGTGCTGCCATGGATAGGTTGAGTTGTTATTTTCAAACATGTGTATTCATCTGAGTTGTTTGTCAGCTTTTGATGAGTCATTCAATTTTAAGAATTTGATTATTTGTCAGGTTTTCTTCCCACTTTTGTTTCCTGTGATTGGTTATATTTGAGGAAAAAATACACTTACTAAGAGTAAGAATTCAAATCACTCAAATAGTTTTTCCATTCTGGGGAAGAACCATTCAGATTACAAGGGTAAAAATCAACCAGAGTTAATTAATGAAGAGGGCAGAGAAGGTGTGGCAGGCTGGGGTGGGCAGCTGGGAGGCGGTGCCTGGAGGGTAGTTAAGGATTGATCCTGGGGCTGAGAGACCAGTTGAGATATTTGGGATGCCACTGCTCAGAGTGGCTGATGAAGCGTCACGGTGACTTTATGTCACACGCTTTACAAGGGCCACATAACAGTGATAGTTAGCTGTGGGCAGGGGTCTGGGCCTCCCCCAGCCTCACGTGTCACCTCCTGGTGCCCACCTCACGCGGTTTGAACACAGAACGTGGACGAGGAGTAGACGCACAGCGCATTTGTTTTAGGCTTTTTTTTGCCGCCACTTCCTGTCCATAGAGTCATTCAGGCCACTGACAAACTTTCATTGCTTTGAAAGCACTGTAATAATTCCTGGGCCTTTTAATTATATATGTTGATGACCGCAAAAGGCAGCAAATCGGCCACACTCTGCCAGAACTAAACAGTAAAATTTTAAATAAAGACATGGAAAGTTTTACACATTTTGGGGGAGCTGAATGGAATTCTTGGGTGATCCAGGCTCAGTGAGCCTAGCCCTGTGGTCTGTGCACCTGCCAGGGCCTGGTTATTCCCATCTGCCTTCCTGACATTAACCTAAGCTACCCTGATTAGTACACAGCAGTGATCAAAGTATGGGTGAGAGCTTCTCCTAGGAAGGAGTTCTGCCTTAGTTTTTAGTCAGGGATCTAAACCAAGGCCCTAAGTTAGTCACAGTGGTTCCAGAGAAGCCCTCACGCCTGAGGGAGCAGGGACAGTGCTCAGACAGCCCCAAGAACAGTGACGGTGCCATTCCTAGAACTGTATTTAGAAAGCCAGTTCTTCTGAACTCTGAGAGGATGATTGATTCATCAGCCTGGGGGGTCTGGTAATTTTGATAAGAAGTCACCTTAAATAGCGGGAAGCCTGGGGAGTGTAGACTGGCGCCCTGCATGGCTGACCGGGGGAGAGTCCCCGTAAGAGGGAGACTCTTCTACGTAAGAAATTCTGTGAAGGCCTGGTGTTTGAAGGAGTCCATCTATGGATGGCATTACAATTCTCTTCCAAGTTACAAGAAATTTAGAAATTATTTTCTGAGAGTTTCTCCATTTTTTGGTAGTTATTTTTAAATATCCATTTTTATAGCTTTTTTGGGGTGCAAAACGTATGAAGTGGAATAACCAATAAAGTAGAATCCCTTTCCTAAGAAAGCAGCTATCCTGTTTTACTAGTTTACTGTGTTGCATCAATCTGTTTTTCCATACAGCTGATAAATTGCAAAAGGAATTTGAGTCAAACATTGTTTGGCTCTATAGTGTGTTATGTCATAGTGAGCAGTTAGTAGAATTATAGAATTGTATTTTGTTTCTCCCTGTTACTGGAAAGAAGGAACCAAGAAAACAAAGCACTGAATATTGATATTAAACACCAAGAGATTATAATTACATTTAACAAGTGATAAATGTTATCTGTTAGACTTTCAATTTGTTACTATAAATATTTTTCTAAAAATTTGTATTGGTTTTAGGAACAGAGACTGTTAATAGTCCTGAGTAATTGCTGCTACCTAGAACGTCACACCTTCCGAAATATCGCAGAACATTTTGAAAAGCACAACTTCCAGGGAATAGAAAAAATAACACAGGTAAATGGATCGCGTTAAATGGACAAGTGGTGGTGTCATCCGCTTCGTTCCCAGCTGTTTCCTCAACCCCCCACCCCCGCTCCTCCCCGCGCCCGGGCCCTCCTCCTCACAGCTCACTGGAGTCACTGAGGTAATGCTCTCCTCTTTCTCTAGAGCAAAGCCCTCTCAAGGTTAGAGCTTTTCAAAACTGAGGGAGGAGAAGGAAAGAAAGGCTTCAAAGCCAGATCTTTAGGAGTCATCTCTGATTTGGCTTCTTTTAGGTTAAAGCTTTTACTTCCAGCCGACAGCAAACCCTGAGCTTGGAGAGCCACCTCTTCTTCCTCCCTCCCGCTCCAGGGGGCCACAGCATTGCTTCTGCTTGCCTGCCAGAGCACACGCACACACGCGTGCGTGCACACACACTCCTGCACGCGGGCACAGCTCTAGGTTGCTTTGTCTTACCTGAAAAGTACATACCCTCCACTCTTCAGTCCTGCCTGTAGAAAGGTGGACAAAAATGAGCCCTGTATAAATCAATGGAGTAGTTTTTTTTAGTGTTACACTTTGTTGATTCTACTTTTCAAGTAAGCAGAAAAGGAAAAAATGAAGTAATCATGTTATTATTAAAGGCTGCTTGGTTCCTGGACAAAAGTTTATCAGATTTCTAAGTAAAACTAAGCTAGAACCACTTTTCTAATGTCAGTACAGTTTTCTCAGTGCAAAGAATAAGAAAGATAGTGATCTTGTTAATCTTATAATCAAAAAGTGCTCTTGATGGATTGCATACTTTTTACAAATGATGGTTCCAGTTCATGAACTAGATTGGGATTTTTTTTTCAAAGATTGAAAATGTCAGAGTGGGTGGCTGTGTCTTGTTTTCTTGCCTTTTCGTAAAGATTAATCATCCTGATGAGAAATGTTGTGACTTAAGACTTTAGGGCCAAATGTCGAGTTTATTTCCAGAAATTTTTGTGTTGAGAACTGCAAGGTGCTCTCTTGCAGTAGAAAGTTAGTATTTGTAGAAAGTGGGCATTTTATTTTTATGCAGTAACAATAATGACACATTATTATTGAAGAAATCTTTTATCATTTTAGAAATATATGAAGTGATTAGGAACTGCATATAACAAGCAGGGAGATTTTTAGGTTTTTACAAAGTTATGAGTGGGAATTATCTGTTAGGTTCAGTTTGTATCATTAGGAAGAAGAATGAAATTGACATGCAGATGGGCTTTGATGTCCTTCCCAGCCTTTGTCCAGATTGTTCTGAGACAAGGTGATATGCAGGATCGGGGGTGGGCTATTTTGGGCACTCAGAATTTGGAATTGAATATTTTGAAATCATTCAGTTGAGTATTAAAGGAATAGACAGTAAACTAGATTTATAGTGTTTGTGCCGATTCTGTTTTTTATGAGTGAATTCATTAATTTCATGATGACAGTCAAGTAAAATATATTTCTTGAATTAAGTTATAAAAGTTGCCAACTGCCACTGTTTTTCACGGTTCCTTTCTCAAATGACAGATAGCTCGGGAGGCCCAGATCCTAGAACAATCCCAGGGCACGTGGGTCCCATGAACATTGGTTATCTGTTCTCTGGCTCTGCCCTGCTCTCAGAGGGAAGTGCTCACCGAGGGCTTCTGCCTGGTGTGCTTCTACCAGATGGGCCCCACCTCTCTCAGGTCTCCTTCAGGCTGCAGGTGGGGACTTTGCCAAGGGTCCTCCAGGCATAGTTCCTTCTGCTTTCTTGCTCCGCCAGGAGCTCTACCAGGAGCGGCACAGAAATGGCCAGCCTCTTCAGTCCCCTTTGTCTCAGTCTCCATCTTCAAGAGTAGAATTAATTTTTACATAGGAACAGTACGTGCATAATCACGCTTGTTAGGCGTTTATTAAAATTTAATCATCACTCATCCTTTAAAGCTAGAATGATTTTTGTACACAGTTTTATTTGATGAAAATAGCTCTGTGAAGTAATCAAGGAAAGTATTATTAACTCCATTTTTTTCATGCAGAAAAATGCTCGGAGAGGTTAATGCCTTGACCTGTAAACAGCAGAGCAAAGCAGGACTCAAAATTAAGTTTTCTCGTGCTAAATCCAGAATGCTTTCTGGCCAAGCACCATACATATATTAAGATAAAGAACAAAGTTGTTTCCATGGAAGCACACCAAAGGAATAGGACATGAAGCCGGTTGACTAATGTATATCATTTCAGACTTGATGAAACAACATTAAATAATAAACATTAAATTTATCAGATCAGAGTATCAACTCCTCTTTCCCTACAAGTTACGTCCTTTAAAATAGGCCCCATTGTAGGCCTTCAGTGGATGTGCTGTTTGGAGCCCGTACAGCAGGTGCCAGCCCTTGAGTACTCTGTGTGTTTCCACGTGCCGGGCCAGCGCCTTTGAGTTTTCCTCAAGTCTTGGAAGTGTTTTTCCAGTCACGCATTTTTTTTCTTTATTATAAAAGTAAGACCTAATTATCATTTTTTAAAAAGAGAAATACTGAAAATCTAAAAAAATTTTTAAATCATCTATAATGCGCCAAAGATGAACACTGTCTTATTTTAGTATATATAATAATTTAGTGTCTTATATATACCGTATACCTGTGTGTATATATGTTATAAAAAAAAATATGAAACATTTTTCCCAATTCTGTTTACCTTGAATGTATCTTTTTCTATCGGCTCTTCTGTTGTGAGCACTTTTCCATTTTTATTAACTATTTTTGTAAAGATGAGTTTTATGGCTTTATATTTGTTAGTGCAGATGTACCATTTTCTAATTTTTATTATTTTAACTTTTTTCCTGCTGGTTATTTTCACTGTTGTTACTGAGAGGGGAAGATAGTCTTTGGTCACATTTCTTACTTCCTCACAGTGGATTCTTACAACTGGGAGTACAACTCCAAAGACTCCTGGTGGGGTTTGCCAGATTGCTTTCCAGAAGCCGGTCTCACCACATTTGGCCATCATCGCTGATTATAGTTTCTAGTTTGATAGGTAAACATACTCTTTCATGGTATTTTCATCTGCATGCCTTTCTCTGCTTGGTAGGTTAACACTTTTTCATATGCTCATTGACTGTTTACAGAGTTTTGCGTTCTAAGTGTGCACCCCAGGTTAACCACAAATCCTTAACTCTTTGAGACCTTTGAGAAAGGAAAACCAGAGCTATATGCTTAATAAACCTTAGCTTGTAATTTTATTGCGGTAGCTGTAATTACATAATTCCAAGGAATTTTTTTTTTACATATATTTTAACCTGTGCCAGTCTTTTAAAAGGAATTATCTAATTTAGAGTTTGGATAATTGCAGATTTTTGACCGACTCAGGAATGTAGTCATAATGGCCATTAAAGTCTGGCATGAAATGCTTGATTGAGGTTTTATTTGAAGCCCCTAAATCTCTTTCAGGTATTCCAACATGGAGGTGGAGAAAGGACAGGTGTTTTGTTTTTGTTTTTTTTAAATATGTCCAGGGAAGGTCCTTTACAGCAATCAGTTTTAAAGGTTTTTGAGTCACTTGAATCATGGGTACCATATTTTACATATTTGATTATTTTTAGCTTAATTGTATATAATTCTCTTTTTTTGCTGCTGTTTTTATTTATTCTAGTTAAAACTTTGTTTTTTAATACAACTTTTAAAAGTCAAACTCCATTTACAGTTATTACAAAATATTGGCTCTATTCCCCATGTTGTACAGTATATGCTTGAGGCTATCTTACACCCAGTAGTTTGTACCTCCCCTCTACCACTGGTAACCACTAGTTTGTTCTCTATATCTGTGAGTCTGTTTCTTTTTTGCTTCAGTCACTAGTTTGTTGTCTTTTTTTAGATTCCACATATAAGTGATATCATCCGGTATTTGTCTGACTTACTTCACTAAGCATAATGCCCTCCAGGTCCATCTGTGTTGCTGCAAATGGCAGAATTTCATTCTTTTTATGGCTGAGTAGTATTCCATTGTATACAGAGACCACATCTTTCTCCATTCATCATTCAGTGGGCACTTGGATGCTTTCAAGTCTTGGCCGTTATACGTAGTGCTGCTGTTTTTTCACATAGATGTTGTTTCAGAGATGAGAGAGAAGCTCAAAGTCTGTTTGGAAAGTTGGGGATGTGCAGGGCATAAGTGAGTAAAACCATTGATTCACCACTTGGGCGCAGGATGTGGGTTCCGAAGTCAAAACCTTGAACCCTGGCAGATAAAATTCAACCACTGGAGTTGTCTTTTACCCCACCCCTCTTCCCATTTCCGTCCTCATGCGGGCGCTCCGGGCCCTCCTCAGTCTCTTCTCGTCTACTCCCTCCGTCCCTTTGTCAGTGGTGCCCGTGATCTTTAACCTGCAGGCCGTTTCTAGGCTTCGGATCTGTTTCCTACGAGACGTCTTCGCTGGAAGTTCCCCTGGTATATCAGGTCATTGTGTCCAAACCAAAATGGCCCTCCGCCTTCATGCCAGCCCCTTTCTGTGCGTCCTTGTCTCAGGCGGCCAGCTGGGCCCTGGGGGTGTTCTGGCCTCCATCTCTCGGGACGGCTGATGAGCGTCCTCTGAACCTGTCTCCACCTGGTTGGCTCTTCCTGCTCAGGCACGGCCCTTCATCAGCCGACCACTGTGCTTTCGCAGGAGCCTCGCTCCCTGGCGCTCTGTGCCCTAAGTCCCTTCGCTCTGCACCATCCTGCAACTCCCGTCTCAGATGCAGGTGTCTCGTCCCACAGAGAGCCTCCTGTGGCATGGCCCTGTCCTGTTCCCCCAAAGCGCGCACGGGCGAGGTCCTCTGCTCTTCTTGTGGTGCTTCCTTCAGATGCTGGAGTCGCATTTGACCCCTCACATTGTGACTACTTTAATGTTGGTTTGCTTCTTTTCTCGACTAAGTTCTTTTCAAATATTTCTATATGAAATGTTTTATCCCTACAGAGGAATAGCTCTTGTGTAGATGTGAATTAGAAGAAATTGCAGCTGAAGAAATGCAGTGTCGTGATCAGGACCCTCGGTGCACATTTGCATCACCTCCCTCCTCTTGTAGAGTCACTTGTGCATTTTGTGGTTCCTGATTAACACGTTGTTTACTGTTACCTGTTTCTGAGTTTTAAATAGCATCAGTGGGATCACAGGCGTGCATTTTTCTGTGACTCCTCTTTCTACTCAGTACTGTTTTTGAGGTTTATCCATGTTGCTGCATGTAGGTTATGCTAATTTGTAAAATAAGTTAGAGTGTCTCCTTTTTTCTTCTTCTGAGAGTTTATATAGAGTTGGAATTACAGTATTCGTTATCTGAATACTTAGAAGAATTCTGGTAAAACTTTCTGGGGCTGTATTTTCTTTGTGAGACAGTTTTTAATGACTGGTTCATTTTCTTTAATGGTTAAAGAACCATTCAGGCTTTCCGTTTCCTCTTGTTAATTTGGGTCATCTGTGTTTTTCTTGGACTTTGTCCATTTTGCCTAAATTTTCAAATGTATTGGCATAAAATCGTTTTATAATAGTTCCATATTCTTGCAATCTCAACTGCATCTACAGTTATGACCCCCTTTTATACTTAATGTTGCATGCTTAATATTTTAGTCTTTTTTTCGATCAGCTTTGCCAGAATCTTTTCAAGAGCCAACCTCTGTCTTCACTGATCTCTCTTCGCATCCTTGTTTTCTGAGGCAGTAACTTGGGTGCTGAGCTTACTTGTTTTGTCTACACAGCTCACTGATTCCAAACCTTTCTCCTTTTTCACATGAACATTTAAGGCTATGAATTTCCCTCTCTCTAGTGGCGTGCCGCATGCTAACACATGGTGTTCTGATTGTTCAGTTTATATGTTCCAATTTTAATTGTGTGTTTTCCTTTGACACATCAGTATGTAGAGGTGTGATTTTAAATTTCCAAATTGAGGGAGCAGCTAGTTTCCATATTGGGAGTTAGTTTTTTCTTTGTTAGAGATTTCTGACTTAAGTGTTCTGATGTCAGAATATCATATTTTTAACTTTGTTGAAACTTGCTTTGCAGATGATACATGGTGAGTTTTCTTAAATATTCTACCTTGCTTGAAAAGACTGTCCTTCAGTTTTGAATACCAGGTTCCGTTTGCGTCTGTTAGACCCAAGATGTGAATTGTTCATATCTGTTCCTTTTGTTTGTTTGTGTGGTCTTTAATCTGTCCATTACTGAGAAAGATGTAGTACAGTCTCTCTTTGGCTACTTTTTAGATATTTTCTTCACCTCTAGCATTCTGTAGTTCAACTATGATGTGTCTCTTGGTATGACTTTTTTTTTTTTTTGCCTTTTTGCCTTTTTGCCTTGACTCTGATTCATACTTTTAAGCAGTCCTGGAAAATTCTCAGCCATCACCTCATCAAAAATTCTCCCCTTGGGCTTCCCTGGTGGCGCAGTGGTTGAGAGTCTGCCTGCCGATGCAGGGGACATGGGTTCGTGCCCCGGTCTGGGAACATCCCACATGGCGTGGAGTGGCTGGGCTGAGCCTGCGCGTCTGGAGCCTGTGCTCCGCAATGGGAGAGGCCACAACAATCAGAGGCCCGCGTACCGCAAAAAAAAAAAAAAAAAAATCTCCCCTGTTCACTCTTTTCTCCCTTCAAGAATTCCTGTTGGATCATATCAGACCTTATATTCTCCATGTCTCTTACCTTCTTCTTTCATGTTTTTTCCCTCATCTTTAAATACTCTGTAATGGTTAGGAATATTTCTTCAGATCTCTCTCCTCATCCACTGCTGCTTCTGTTATGTCTAATCTTGCTGAAATTTGCTGTCTGTTGACATTTTATTAAAGTTGTTTTTCATTCCCAGAAACTCTTTTTGGTTTTTGTTACTAAGTCAGGGAAAACAATTAACTTACTCTGGAATAGTACACTTTGAAACATTATACCAGTGTAGGAGATGGTGGCGGTAAAGTGCTTTCCAGTGGCCCTCAGATGGTTCTGCGTAGGTGGCCAAGTCAGCTGCAGGCTATAGTCAAGTAAATGGAGAGGGATTTTTGCAGTCAGGTGAAGCCTGATTAATGGGATGTGAGCTGGTTAACTTGATTATAAAAAATTCACAGAAAACCAACAGTTGGGGAATATATAGATCATAATCAGTCACAGGTTAGAACCACGGCAGAAGGAAGATGAGGAGAAGTGGCTCTCGGCAGCAAGTCCTAGGTGGTCCTTCTGTGTCAGAGTGACAGGATGTCCTGCTTTATCACAGTTTGCTCTTTTGATTTAATAGTGCCACCTCTACTAGGGATTAAAGGTTTATTTTTTAAAATTAACTATTTACTTGGCATTTATTTTGTCCACATTTGACAAGTTATGGTTCAGTAACATGAAGGAATGTCAGTTCACTGTCCAGCCATCTGTTTGTAAAGAATTAAAAATATATTAATTTGACTGAAAGTAGTAATCCAGATTCACTTGCATAGAGATTCTGATTATAGTTTGACGAGTTTATTTCTGTAGAGCTGGCTCAGTTAAATGCACTCTTTCTGTCATCTTTGAAATGAAAATAACAGGGCTTTTTTCCTACTGTGTTTTTCTTTCTCAGAAACTTATTTGTTTTAGAAGTATTCCTTCCAAAAAGTTTTTAAAATAGTAAACCAGAAAATTTAAGTTGGAAACATTAAATCACAACAATGAGATGATTTTACGTTTCGTGAACTATTTGAGTGAGCTACAGACCCTTGTGTAGACACCGGGGAAGCAGGGCATCTGCCATCTGCGTTTTGTTCCTGGACGTGCCCCCCGTGACCACGTGTGACATCAGAGCACCTTGACCTGCACGTTGCTGCCGAAGAGAGAGCTGGTAGATCATCACAAGCCTCTAAAATGCTGCCTCCTAACACGCTCTGTATTTCTCCATGTTATTACTGGTTGTTGAACTACAGTTGGCCTTGAACTACGTATGCACTGGGGTTAGGGTGCTGACCCTCCACCCAGTCGTGTAACTTAGAGTCAGCCCTCCGTATCCACCCTCCCCGTCTGTGGGTTCGTACAGTACGGTAGTATTTACTACCGAAAAAAATCCACATATCCGTGGACCTGCACAGCTCAAACCTGTGTGAGAAAACCTATTTCTAATTACATAACTGCTGAATTAGCACCCTTTTTTCCCCTTTTCCATTAGAGACGGCTGGCCTGGAAGCCGTCAGGCCCCACCTTCCCTGAGAAGCTTTTCAGCCCCTTAGCAGTGCCCTGGTCACTCTTGCTCTCTCTGCTTCCTTATCAGCCACATTCCGTGAACATTGTCTTTCGTATGTTTTCTTGTCTGTCTGCCCTACTGGACTGTGGTTTCCTTCCTAACAGAGTTTTTTTTCACGTAACTTTCATCCATCACTCTCAGGTGGTGGGTTCGTGATAGACCCCATCCTTGCATAATAGGGTCAGGTGAACTCAGCTGACATCTGTGCTTCTCAGATGGTATGAACAGGGCATTTGAAAAATGATAATCATAGCTGCTAGCATTTATTATGTATTTTAGATGTGCTACACAAGGCTCATAAATTATCATTTCTAATCTTCACAAAAAAATTTATGAGGTGAGTATCGTTGATTCTCATTGTTTCATTTGTCTGGTACCTATCTGTGCATACATTTATTTTCAGCCTTTTTTCTTAAATTGAGATATACCTTATATACAGTAAAACATATAAATCTTTAGTGTATTAGATTGGTGACTTTTTGCACAGTACCCACCACCCAGATCAAAATATAAAATGTTCTCCTTGTGCCAAGTCCCATGCAGTGGGACAGCTGCATGGGCACCCCTCTCACCGCTGTCTGACTTCTGTCTGCACAGGTTAGTTTCTCCTTTTCTTGAACTTCATGTGAAGTGGAGCCGTACAGTTTGTAGCCTCCCGTGTCTGGCTGCTTTTGCTCAGACCTAATCATTTCTGAGATTCAGCCAAATTGTGTGTCTGTTACTAATCTGTTTCTTTTATTGCAGAGTTTAGGTAACATATTTTGCTTACTCATTCTTGGTAATGGGCTTTGGGTTGTTTCCAGTTTCAGGTCTTTATGAATAAAGTTGCTGTGGGCACTGCTGTAAAAGCCTTTCTGTGGACATTTGTACTCTCCTATTTTACATATATACCTAGAAGTGGAATTGCTGGTCATGGAATAAGTTGATAGAACCTCTGACTATTCCCAAGTGGGGATATCCTTTACACTCAGCCAGCAACGTGTGAGTGTCCAGGTGCCCCACTTGCTCACTACCACTTCACTTTCTGTTTTATTTTAGCCCGTCTCCTGGCTTTTGTTGGCATTCCCTGATAAACAGTGATGTTAGGCATCTTTCTTATGCATTTAGCTGTTCATATTCAGGTACCGTCTTTAGAAGTGCCTGTTCATTTCAGTTGTTCATTTGTTAATTGGGTTGTTTACCTTTCTATTAGTGATGTTAGAAATCTGTGTATATCTTTGTCAGATATATATTCTTTGAGTAGAAATTTTAAATTTTGATGAGGTTTATCTACTTTTAAAAATGTTTAGTGTCTTTCATATCCTGTCAAAATCTTTACCTGCTCCAATGTCCTGAATTTCTTTTTCCCAGAGGCTTTGTAGTTTTAACTGTTATCTTCAGGGAGATGATCTGTCTCTTACTGAGTATTACATTGTGTTCATTATTACTATAATTATACGTATACTATGATAGCTTTATAGTATGCATTGAAAGGACAGTTGTGCTCTTTTTTCCTGGTATCTTTTCATGCTGTATTGTATGGTCTACAACCTCTAGTACAGTCTAGTGCCAGCCCCGACCCTGCACTCCCCAGATTCTCACTCCTCCCATGTCGAGGGCTCAGCCCACCCCCTCTGCAAGTCCTTGGCCCCTGGGTGGTGGTGAGACCAGGCATGGACGCACGGGGCTGACACTGACCCGCTCTTCCAGCAAGAACTAGTTCATGTGGGCTGACCTTCTTGTGAAGACGGCCCCTGGTCTATACAGAGGACTAATTCTTATCTTGTTACACAGCTGCACTAGAGTGGTCTTTATTACTGAAAGTAAAATAAAAATCTTGCCTTTTTGTAAGAAGTTGGTAAAAACTGTTAAAATCTACTGAAGTATTTATTTACATTGTTTTACTTTTTTCTTCACCCTCAAGCAGACAGCTCATAATTACTCTTCTTTGTGTTTATAGGTTAGCATGGCCTCACTGAAAGAGTTGGACCAAAGACTCTTTGAAAACTACATTGAATTGAAGGCAGACCCCATCGTTGGCTCCTTAGAACCTGGAATTTACGCAGGCTACTTCGACTGGAAGGACTGCCTGCCCCCGACAGGTGGGTGGTTTGAAGTTACTGAAGTCTCCAGATGCATCCAGAGGGGTAAATATGGATTTCCTTTTCTCAATACAGGCTGAAGATGCGTTTCTGTTTATTCCCTTTTTTTTTTTCATGTTTACTGAGGGGTTGATTTAAAGTTTTATTAGCTTACCCACTTTTTGGTAGCCTGGGGTTATTAGTACTTAAAATGGTTAAAGATATTCTTAAATTCCAGAGAATAATTAATTACACCTCATAATGTGTGATCATCTCAGTAACGTACACTTGCTTCCTATGATATTTCTTTACTTCATAGAAATAATAGACTGTGAGTGACAGTTTTATGCAATGACCTTGCAACCTTCATCAAAAAATTTACTTAAGACGTTTGGTCACTTCTATGGAAGACCCAGTTACTGATGCCAAAAAGGTGAAAGATACAAGGAAAACGTATGGGAGTAAGATTATTATAATAATTTAACAAAGAACATTAAACTGGAGAAAGATGACTGACAGTTCCAGTATTATCGTTTTGACATCAAATGAAAGTCACTTAAATCACTTCATAATATATATTTTAGAACTAACTATTGCTTGTTGATTGAAATAAACTTTTTGATTGATCAAATAGTTGTTTCTTTGTATGAAGTACTGTAGAATACATAAAGCCAAGCAACCTACTAACATCGTTATGTCGATGTAGCGTGATGTGGAAATGGTTCTGTTCATATTAGACATCGGTTCTTCGAGGTGAGTGTGGCTGTACCAGTGACCTGCTTGCAGGTTGTTACCTTCGTTCTTTCAACTAACTGTTGTGATCACCTGTCCTTTTTTTTGTGTGATGCTTTTATTAGATGGTGATAACATTGTTTACTCTTTAATACCTTTGGTTTTTATTGTTATTTTTCATATTAGGGGTAACGATACAGTGATGCCAAAATTCTAAGCTAAGAGCCAGAATCATTAAATCAGTAATATTTTATGTGACTGCAGGTATTTAATTCCTGAAATCACCATCATTATAGACATACGCGCCTTCTGCTTACAGCTGACCATAATTGATCTTTTTCCTGCCATGCCAGGACTCTTGTGTACCCATGTTTTTCTGTGTCCAAACTGGATTACAGTTCACATGCCAAATATATCCTTTTACAGTTTAAGTCAGAGCCTGTCAGTAACTTGCTTAAAATTTTTGCGGCATCTTCCTGCTCACTCGCGGTAAAATCCACAGAGCGGGCAGCACTGAGTCCGGCACCCGCCCCCTGCGGCCCCTCCAGCTGCTTCCAGCACACTGGGCCTCTTGTGGCCCAGACTTCCCACATCCTCCCCCAGGTCCTTCCCTTTGCTTAGACGGTAATCCTCCCTCATGTGTACTTTTGTCCTCAGGCCTCTACTTAAATATCAGGACACCAGCCATCCACCCTGCAGAGGTGACACGGCCAGTGGAGAGTAGGCATGGCGTTTTAGATTAAACCTGTGGGAATTACGTGTATTTTATGTGTAAGATAATTATCTACAAGGGAGAAGGCTGTACATGTGGTTCCAGCACCTGCCTTTATGTTGGTTGAGCTTCTTAAAGCCAAATCCGTGAGGTTGTGGGTAGTGGTCAGTTATCCAAGGTGGGTGATGAAATGCACCTTCTGTGTAAGCCGGGTTCCTGACTCCACGTGAACAGACCTCTGGAACTTTTGAACTCAACAGCCTCTGGAACTTTTGATCTACCATCCTTTTCAAAACTCTTGGGCTAGATGACTGGGAGTTTCAGTATCTTTGGACTTTAGGAAGGTAACAGTGCACATACCACATATTATGTTATATCCCCGGTAGAGATCCCTGCAGAGAAATAGGTGAATATTAGATTAGGAGTGATAACAAGATCCTTATCGGTTCAGGTGAGACATGCCACCACAAAAGTTCATCACGAATTTGCAAGTTCACAAACAGAGGCTCTTGCCTCCCGGGTTCTATGTCTCCCTTGTCTAGACTCCAGCATGGCGTGTGGTGCCTGCTCGTGAAGATTTGTTCAGTGACTGGGGTCCCCTTGCAGCTCCCACGGAGCCATGCCCGTGTCCTCGCTGCCCCCCCCCCCCACCGCCTCACTCCCGCCGGGTCCGCGCCTGCTCTGCCCCGGGGGTTGTTTTCGGGTCCTTTTAATCTCTCTTGTAACTCTTCAGTACACGAACGTGATAGATGTATTTCTGTATCTGTTTTTTATTTCCCTGTTTTGGAGAAATTTTTAAACAAAGATGTGAGGAGATTCCTTTCACATTCCCAGACTTCTCATCATTTAAGTTTTTTATAGAGCAGTGACTGAAAGGTTCAGAATTCCAAGGGTCAGATCGCAGAATGTTTTTCAATAAAATCTCTCCATTTTCTCCTCAAGGGAACAATACCCAGTAATCAGCTGTGCTCTGTGCTTGGCCCCTAGCCTCTGCAGACCAGCCTGGCTATTGCTTCCCCTTGGGGGCCTCTCTCCTTCCCCTGAGACATGTATGAATTACCTCACATGGGCCCTGCTGCACCAAGCTCTTGTGCAGTTAACCAATCCCCAGTTCACAAATGAAGGATACAGCAGGCCCTGCACACGTGCACACACGTGTGCACACACTTGCACATAGTATGTACATATGCACACACATGCACACCCTAAATGTGTTAGCTCCTTGCAAACAGTTTCAGTCATTTGCGTGCCTATAACACCTGTGCCTCGCCTATGATTATCACTTAATACTTACTACCATCTTCTAAATTTCAACTATCCTAAGACACAAATTACTTATGACCTCCTGAGGGTCGGGGAGGGGTGGCTAGGACATCAGGCACTAACCCTAAGCTCTGGTCCCCCTAACTGTACTCACAGCCCCGTCACACTCCTCTTTACAGCCCAGCTTCAGAAAGTCGGCTGGGTGGTTCCTCAGAGATTCCACGTGAGGCCCCGTGTCCTCTCGTGTCCTCCTGACATCTCCGGCACCCCTGCGACTCCACCTCTGTGCCATGGCTGGGTCCGTGGACACGCTCGCTCTTGTGCTCCGTGACCGGAGTGCTCCCGGGCTGCTCCCTCTCCCTGGGAGAGATGGCCCTCCTGCGGGCCCTGCGGTCCCACTGCTGGTGGCCGGCCCTCAGTCTCCTTCCCCTGCCTAGCCTTGCACCCTGGCGTCCCCGGGACGCCGGCTTCCTCTGGGCTTGCTAGTCTTTCCTCGGACTCTGCCCTTCCCACGCCTCCTCCGGGAGCTTCCCTGCCCCCCCCCCGCCGCTCCCCGGCCTGCCCTTGAGTCCTGCACGTGGGCGGTCACTGTGCCCCCGGCTCCTGTGCTGCGAGCTGAGGGTGGGAGTTCACAGGTTACAGCCTCAGTGACGTGTGGGTCATGCCTCAGTTTATCTTCTGAGTACTTGCTCTGTGGTTCACAGTGATTTTTCTCAGTTGTTTTTCCGATAGGAAAGTAAATCGTGATGTTCTCGTTTCCATTAATCTTCTTGTTCACTTTTTAATAAATACAACACGGTGGGTGTTCATATTTGTTTAACCGAAGTGAGCATGTTAGCACTTGCTTCCTGTGGAAGCTTTGTGCATCCCTAAATCTTGAGCAATTGCATTTGAATTAAAACGTGCATGTCAGGGATACCTGACATGTGAGCAGTTCTGTGCAGCATCGCTGTGCTCTTCAGGGACAGTTGAGGTGTGTCTGGCTCAATCCCTGTGAGGACGAGGGTGTGGGAAGGGCAGTGCCAGGCTCTTAGGGTCTTGGGTCCCACTGCCTCCAGATGGGTGACTGACTCAGACTGTCCAGATCCTGCCTTGAAGGGACCTGGGGTCCTTTCTCTGCCACTTCCCATCTTCCCAGCCCTCAGCGTGAGTGATGATGGATAGAAAATGATGTCATCATTATCGGGGCCACTTTTTATACAAAATTAAGCTTCTGCTGGCCTTGGGGCATTGAGGCCTGTGGCTCTGTCTTTCAGATAAACTTCCAGAGCAGACGCACACACCACTGCTTTGTCAGCCATTCATTTACCATTTCTCTGGTTCCAAAGCCTCTTAGAAATTGTTGGTTTTAGTTTCACTTTTATAAACTGTATTTAGTTCTGTTCTTGGTGTAGCTTTGACTTCGTGATCCCCAACTGAACTTCAGTCTCGCATAGTCATATAGTGATTTTTAGTTTCTTTAAAGACGACTGAAGTTTTGAGACCTCGTGTAAGGTGAACAGCCAAAATAGTTTGACTTTAGTCTTCCAAAATAATTTCAATTAACAACTTTAGTATTATCTTTAGAATTTTCATCTCCAAAATTTCATCCAAAACTGAATTTTACAAATCACGTAGGTAACCGATTGTTGATTGCAGTAGTTAGCAATAAATTTAGTTTCTGATACTGTTTGTGGTGATTTTTAAAAAAAATTCAGGTGATTAATTTCACGATTCAAGAAGAGATATTCGTTAAAGCTTTTTTTTTATTATTTTTTTTTTTAGCGGTACGCGGGCCTCTCACCGCTGTGGCCTCTCCCGTTGCGGAGCACAGGCTCCGGACGCGCAGGCTCAGCGGCCATGGCTCACGGGCCCAGCTGCTCCGCGGCATGTGGGATCTTCCCGGACCGGGGCACGAACCCGTGTCCCCTGCATCGGCAGGCGGACTCTCAACCACTGCGCCACCAGGGAAGCCCCATAGCTGTGCTTTTTTAACCTGACAGTTGGATATTTAAATTCTCACCTCTTTATTTGTATATGTGTCAGGAAAGATTATTCTGGTTACTTCTGAGTCACTTAACTGACTGTGTCGTTATTCTTATCTGCAGTTATTAAGAGCTCTGAGTATTTGCATTTGATAGGTTTTAGCTAAATTGAGAATGGTCTTAGTCTTCATTTATGAATACACATGGAAGTTCATATCTTTAAAACATATTGAATAAGAAAAATAATCTTTCTTAAAATTTTCTCTTAAATATTGGTGTTCTGTCTAAAAGGCATTCAAGTTTACATATATTCCTAAAGATACTTAATAAATGAATTTAAAATTAACCATTTTTATAAAGGTAAAGTACTTAACCGATTTTTAACTCAAAAGGCCTTTTTATTAATTGTAGTCATTGACATTATCAGGAGGAGGGAAGACATTTATGTCATCGGTGATGTGAGTGAGTGGAGTGCCGGGTGTTAGCGTGGTCAGCCGACTACTTGTGTGGGATGCATGGAACCCGGAGCAGAACGATTTCCACATCAATCATATGTCAGATCCAGTATTTGGAATACTGAGACTACTCAAAGTCTGTAAGAAAATATTCCTCTCATGGACAGATAGAGAATTTCCTTTCATTCACAAATTCAGCCAGTATTATCAAGTCTGGTAACATCCGAGGCACTCTACACATTCCCCAAGTTGTTCCTGCTTCCAAGGTTAGAAGGTGGTAGAGAAGCTGAGGGTGGTGCTGCGTGTGAGGTGAGATGGTGGCTCTGACCCGGGGGAGTTGGGATGCACCCGTGTCCCCCCTCAAGTCATGTGGCCTGCTCCCAGTGGCACCAAGGAGAGCAAGGCAGGACTCAGGAGGGACCAGCGCTGCTCCCCGCCCTGTGGGGGAGCCCTGGCACCAGCACCCCCAGGGCAGCTCCCGAGACCACGTCGTAACCTTGGCGTCTGTACCTGTGGTGTGTGGTTCTGTGTTTGTTATGGGGTGGTTGGCGGTATGTGTGAGGGCAGCTGTTTTGGTGAAAAAGATCACACAGCGTGAGGTGGCAAAAAAACTAAAATAGATCCGTTGTTCTCTTGTGATTTTTATATCCATTTATTTTTTTAAATTATATCATCTTGGAGCCCTTGAGGTATTTTTTTTATCCTTTAAAGTTAAAATCCAGTGCATTATCGGGGGAGGAGGGAATGTGAAAAATAGCTTCTGTGCTGTTCATTGACTGTCTAATCATCTCATTTTTTTTAAGTTATCATCGTTTCTGCAGTTACCTAAAGAAAATATATTTCCACTGCCATGCGAAGAGTATCTTGATTGGTTATTGTATGTTTTCTTCCCCCAACACTTTTCTCCTAATACTCTTGTGATTTTAATTGGATCCTTGTATTTCAGCGAGCTAGTTGCACTTACCTCTAACTAATCGCACTTAGTTAGCATGAAGAACTCTGAGGTAGTGGCCAGGCTGCCTGCCGTTTATCTCATCAAATCAGCACCTCCATTTAAACATTCATCTCAATAGTTGTTAAACTGTAACCACACGTAGGGAAAATCTTTTTCTGAAAGTTCTCGGGGAGTTTACTAAATGCTGGAACAGTGCTGTTGCGATCCTGCTTTCTGGATCCTCCTGATAGATGAGTCGTCGTGTCCAGTATCAGGGAGGAGGGGAAAGAAGGGACTCTGGCCCCATCGCTACCTCCGCCTGCACAGAGGGAAAGAAAGAAAAACACCGTCTGAATCTTGGGGCCTGGGGAATCCCGATGAATAACAGTCTTCTTCTCTGTCCACATTTCGAACCGACTGAAGAATAAGACGCAAGAGTCAGTAGGTGAGAAGGCCGGTGCCGGTGGGTCAGAGTGAGAGCCCAGACCCCTCGCCCAGCCCCTCCGAGAAGCAGCCCCTCTGCCTGCTCCCCACCTCCCGCAGGCAGGGGTAGCGAAGAAGCAGGGGACAAACCCCCATGTGCTGCTGACCCTGCCAGAGGTGGACAAAGGCTGTCCCTCCCTCTGGGAAGCCCCACTCAAACCAGAAGGGCGGGGAGACGCCGTTCTCCTTTAAAGCACCAGACGTGAACTTCCAGCAAGAGGTGGCTGGCTCTGGTTGTGCGGACAAGAGATAGGAGCTGATTTCAGCAAACAAAAAACTTGTTTTGTCCCATTAATAAACAAGGAAGCAGAATTACTTCAGAATCTAAATATTAATTCCTATTGCAAATAAAATACCGCGGCCAGCAGTGCAAGGGTCAGTTACAGAGACGGTCTGTAGAAAAGGAGGGGACTCAAAGACGTCCTTCCCTCCGCAGCCCACAGCCTGCCTCTGGTTTCGGGGGTGGGGGGCAGCCCTCAGGCCCTCGCTCCCTCCCACGTTCCCCTTCAGCCCCACCCCACTGTCTCCAGGCCCCCAGGCCACCGCCCCTCCATGCCTGCAGCCCTTGGTGGTACCCAGCACAGGGAGATCCTTCCCTGACAGACTTGGTCCATCAGTTGGTTGGTGAATGAGAAACACCTCGGCAGAAATTACTCAAGCAAGTAAAATACTAATTTACAGTTTAGTTTTTACCCTGGTAGGTATTTTCAACAGAATGTCGCATTGAATTGTCTCTTAATTCAGCTAATGTTAAAGAAGAGAACTTTGGTTGATTACATAAGAAAACTGTTACCAAAAATAACATGTGGACTACCCATTCAGAAATAATTAGAATATTATAAAATTTTATATCTGTGTAAAATGAAAAAATCCTCACACCAAAGGTCTCCGAATGTCATTTCACCTTTCCAGAATTACTCTGAAGACTGCGGCTTGCAGAATTCTGAGGGCGCCTTTACGAGCGTCACATTCTTGGTGCTGTTTGTTGGACACTCTAGAAATCTCTTCTCTTCTCGAATGTGGAACACAGGTGGTAACGCCCAGTGACACGGCTGTCCTCTCGTGCCTGTCTTCCACAGGTTTCCTGCGCCCTGGTCATGGGGTACTTTGGCACACTATCGCATCTGCTTCTGATCGAAACAGATGCCAGTCGCGTGAACTCCACCTTTGAAGAGAGACATCCAAGTCAGTAGTCTTTCCCGGTACTGAACTTCTCAGAAGGAGTAGTTTTATCAATTCCTTGGACTGTTTTTCTTAATTTCATTTAAAACGTACTGTCAGGTAGATATTAATAAACTTACATTTCATCTATTTATGAGAGAAAGGCAATGTTACATTTTTCAAAGGAGGATGGTCCTAGTCAGTCATCTTTTTTTAAACACACTTTCATCATTTAACCTCACTTTTTCCCAGCCATTTTCCCCTTTTTTATAAGCAGTTTCCCGCATCAGTGTCAGTGCTGTGAGGCCGTTTATACAGTGCTTCGGCCATTTGGTTACAGGTTGTCTGCCAGGCATTTTTCAGTAAAGCTGAATGTTGGCTCTGGTGGCGGTCAGTGTGAAACGTATTACCCTTGAGCGGACCCGTGGCCCTACATACTTTCTTCATTGCATGTTTTATCTGTTGAAGTATTTATTTTATTGTGTCTGAAACTGATAGCTGTTTGGCACCAGGGTAAACTAACGTGCTGTTTTGCAAAGGCCATTGTTTAAACTTATTTTGGACATTCCTAGACATTTATCACAATAGAGCAGGGAAGCGCAGCTCCTGACCTCGTGGCAGCTTCAGCAGGGCCAGTCTTCTGCCCCCTCCTCCAGATGAAGGATCATTTCATCTACACACAGATCAGATAAGGACTGATTTCTTTAAAAACATAACCTCAGTACCATTATCAGATCTGGAAACAAATAATAATTCATTAATTTTAGCAAATATCCAGTCAGTGTCCAGAATTCTCAGAAGAGCTTTATTTTAGATCGTTTGCTCAGATCAGGATTCTGTCAAGGTCTATGTGTTGCTTTTACTTGCTGTGTCTCTGAAGTTTTTTTCTTTTTTCTTTCTCTAGGGCCCCCTCTTCAGCTTATTTGTTGACTAAATCAGGTGGTTCTTATATTCTCACTTTCTGAATTTTTCTTATTGTTTCCTCATGGTGTCATTTCACATGTTCCTCTGTCCCTTGTGTTTCCTATGAACTTGTGGTTAATAAAGAAGCCTTATCAGTTTCAGGTTCAATTTTGTTTTAATTTGTTTTCTGCCACCAGCAGGTCCATCACGTTTGATTGTCTCCATGTTTGTGATATTAAGATTGAAAACTGGATTCAAGTGTTACCAGCTTGCTCCACCCTTTAAAATTTTGTCATAAACTTGTCATCTAATGGTCTTAGCACCATGGGTAATTGTTGCCATGATCTGTTGTTTCCTTAGAGATTGCAAACTAATGATTGGTAGCTGGAGCACGAAATTAAAAAGTAAAAAATTTCATCAACTATTTAGTTACTCTGAAGTACAGTTCATGTAGGAAAGGCAGGATAAATGTTTGATTTTTCTCTTTATTTAGAGTTTTCAGAGTAAGTTGGTTCCCTTTTGTTTCTTTTATTAAAGGTGATGAACAAGGTGTTTTTAAATTATCTTCGTTAATTCATACCTTGAGCATATTACATGAGTTTCAGTTCATTGTCATAGTCAGTGTTTTTTAGTAATCAAGCTGTCCCCTCTCTGGCTGGGAATGCCCCCCCCCCCATGGGCCCCGGGTCTTCCCTGCTTTCTGTGGTCCAGTTGTCCCACCCAGTGTGTGCCTTCTCCTCCCAGATGTGGGACCAGCCATTGGATGGGAATGAAATGATATGAAATACGGAAAAACTTCCTCTCTCTTAACTTTCTTCTGCTCTTTCCACACTATGTCTCTGTCCTTCCTAGGGGCCCCCTGGCTTTTTTGTCATCCCTCTCACTCTTGTTAAGTCACACCCAAAAGTCCGTTGCTTGTCCATGATTAGACAAGCACCACATTACCTGGTGGTCCTGTGTCCTGGTGGCCCTGTGTCCCAGTGGTGCCGCCGCTTCCCTTCAGGTTGCACCAGCTGGCCTGTTGCTTAACATCACATTCCTGCCCATCGGCTCGTGGCGGGCTGTGTCCCCTCTGGCTAGTGAGGCCTTAGGAAGGCTGCGTGGATGTTCTGTAATTACGAGTTATGTCCTACGGACAGCGTTAGGGATTTTTTTTCCTCACTTCACCTGATTTTGTCTAATTATGACCTAGGAGTCTTCTTCTAAAACTCGTTTACACACTTCACAGCTGTGTGTGCTGCGGGAAACAGCACAGTAATGGATACTCATGTGTATCCTGCCATTTTGGCGTTGCCTTCTTCATCCCAGCTATTTTATTCCCTGTGACCTTGGCTACCTTTGAGGTTAATGCTCACTCTGAACTTACAAGTATTTGTCTTCAGACAGTTCTGTGTGAGGAGTTTGAAAGGGCGCTGGAGGGTCTGCCTTTGTTCTGGTCTCCGACTCTGGGCACGACCTGAGAGCCAGTGGAGGCCCGGTGCCCTGGCACAGTGAGCTGACAGCTGTGCCGGCCCCTCCATTTGGCCACAGCCCAGCCAGCAAGCACACCGGCCCCCCACTGGGGACACTGACAGCTCGACCGACAGGGCATTGGGCCGTCATTTTCGTGAGTTTAGCCTAGATGTTGTAGCTACGTTAGTCTCCACCCTGATTCCTCCTCAGAACCAAAGCCATGGTTCATATTCCTCTAGTTCTAGTAAAGAAGATGGCTGCAGAACACTGATTAACTTGAATGCCTCTGCTCTCGGCGTTAGCTGCGGGTTTTAGTGGTGTACTGTAGTGGTCTCAGTGTGTGGATAGATGGGGTGCATTGGTAGCACAGTGAGCAGACAACTCCAAATTGTTGCTTTAACCTGAAAATGGTGGCAAGTGTTCACTTTCCCAGTTACTTAAAACATTATTTATCACAATAGAAAGCTGAGGTTCATATGATTCCAAATGTTGTATTTCGACTTCTTAACAAAAAAGTGCTTTGGTATATTAGTCAGTGGTTAATAGAATCTAAGGGATTCCTCCGCCAGACAGACCCTCACGGCCTGGCCCAGGCCCTGTGTGCCGGGGAGCGTCACGGCCTGACCGTACCGCGCACCCAGAACCTGCCAGGCTTGCTCTCGTCCAAGAGAGGAGGATGCACACCTTTTGGGCTCCGTGAGAAAACTAAACCATAGAGCAGCCTCGGGACGCTTCACTTCCTCTAGCCTGTCCAGCCGGGGCTAGAAATGCCGTCCCTGTCTGTGTCTCTCCCAACACCAGGCAAAAACGTCCGTAACCATCTTCCCTTAATAACAAGCAGCAAAGGCCAACCACCCCTAACCACTTGGAGTACAGCTTAACAGCAGCCACTTTGGTGGCTGTTTATTCTGCACATTCCGGTGGGAAACTTGTGAGTGTGTGTTTTTAAAACAATAATGTCTCAAATGTTTCCTGGGAGTCCACAGTAGAAAGGAGACCCACAGGCCTGGAGGGGCTCAGAGACCTGCTTCCCTCCCCTAAAGCCGAGGACGCTTGGTTGACAAAACTGGGACCTGTCTCTCTGTCTCGTTTATCAGTGAGGGGATTAATCGGGCAAACCCCCCATCTCTCCACCGTGTAAACAGGCCAGTGGTGGGACGGTTTGAGGCTAGGTGTTAGGTGACGGGAGGAAGACGTCAGCAGAGCAGTTCCGGTCCCAAGGAGCAAATGAAAGGTGATGCGAATAAAATCTTCACGTTGTGCAGGAAGTTTACTTGGGATGTGAGTTTTCTTTTGGATCAGTTTACTTCAATTTTCTATTAATATCTCATACTAATAATCAAACTGTTTGAGTGACAACCAAGGTAGATTCATGAACATGATGTATTTGAAAACGCGTTTTTCATTTTTGCAGTTGCTGTCATTTCTGATTGCAGATGGTGTGACAGCCTCTGATCGCGGTAGTAAGGACTTCAGGATGACACGTGGAACGCGTGTCGGTCTGAGCCGGTCTGTGTACTGAAGGAGTGTGATGATAGGCCTTATGAAATCACAAAGACACCTTGAGAGGCTTTAGACGTGATGGGAGGCAAAGGAGTGAGCACGCCTGTGCTGCACGGTCGGGTTGTATTAATGAAAGGAAAAATTGGTGTATATTCTTGGACTTTTCTCTCTTTTTTTCCTTTGTGCTGTGGCTTTTTCATCTTATGCTAAGGAAAATAGGCGTGGAAACCCTTTCTTTAAACTAGAGCACGTGCTGCTTTGGGATACGTGGGCCACCGTCCAGCAAGACGGCACGTAAACTGCTGTGGACGACGGGGTGTGTGGTGGCGCTCAGGGCCCTGCTCTGCTCTCTGCGGGAGAAGACTGGCGGGAAGACTGGTGGAGCCGCGGGGGCAACCAAGCCCCTTGGCAGGGACCCAGCCCCACCCCAGGGCGCCGTGGTGGGTGTTTCTGCAGACAGCAGCCTCCACTGCAGCTCTGCCTGAGGTAGCCGAAGGCTGGAAGCGGCTCCAGAGCCCGCCCGCCCGCCAGCCAGTGGGGTGGGTGCGTGAGCGTGATATCCTCGTCCAGTCAAGGTCTGTGTGGCAGGGAGACCCTCCCACACAAAACCAGGCCGTGACCTTGAGGGGAGCCGCAAACTGGGCTCCTCCTGTGGGAGTTCATCCCTCTGCCTGTGTGAAAGCCAGCACCTTGCCCAGGGGAGGTGGAGGTCAGGTAGTGGCGAGCTGCCGGGTATGGGCGCGACGGGGGCGGGGCGCAGGAGGGCCTGCTGCATCTCCCTCGGGATGCTGGTTACCTGTGTGTGCGGGGCACGCGCAGCATCACGTCGTACACAGGAGTTACATGCTTCCCTACGTGTGAGTTCTACTTACTTTGAAAAGAGGAGAAAACTCCTGTTTGCAGACTTAAAAACCTCGACAGCAAAACGTCATGATTAGCAAGTATGGCCACTTGACACCTCTTCCAAACTCACATCTTTGTGCGGCGCTTTGTACTTTCTCAGCTCTGAAAGCCAGCTCAGACTCAGACCTTTAACTCGTTGATTTCAATTCAGAAATGCTTTTTGTGTGGTTAAATGTAAAGCTTAAAAAAATTGACTGTGATGCACTGTTCATCGGAGTCCCCTTTTCCTCACCAGGAGGGGTGGTCCTGCACTGCCCGCGGAGGACAGGCATGCCCTGTGGAGGCCGGGGCCCGAGGGCCGCATGGTTTCTGCTGTCTCTGCCCTGTGCTGAGGGGGGCCTCTGAGAGCTGAGACGCCTGAGTGACCCACCTCCCCACAACCCCATTGGCCTAAGACAGTATTTTCCCTATTGGGCAGATTTTTTAAACTTGGAGAGTAAGAAAAGTCTGTGGCTTGTTCAGAGCAGTACAACTGTGTCTTCAGCCCAGTTCTGTCTCCAGAGTCTTTGTCTTCTGAGTGGAGAGGTGCGGGGGGTGAGGAAATGGGTCAGACCAGAGGGGCAACAGTACCGTGTAACTTTGTATGTCCTACCGTTTGTAAATAGTTAGATTAGAAAGCGCTTTCCGCCTTCCTCTGTCTGAGGTGCGTCTTCCTCTCTCCCGCGCACGGCCCACCCACCCCAGCCTCCCAGGCTCCCCGGCTGCAGAGACCGGCAGAGGCTGGCAGGAGGCCGGGGCATGTCAGGCCTGCCTTTCCCTGGACCAGCAGTGGCTGATTCGGGATCATCTCAAAGCATGGCAGACTTGTGAGATTTATAGTCATGAATGATAAAGACACTGGGAAGAATAAAGGGTTGCATTCATTTTGGGATAAGGAATCTGCACAAACCTGTTACGGGGCCCTGAGCAACGAGTTCAGTAGAGTGGTACCAGCAGCTTTGGCGGTGAAGGTGGAAGAGCAGCTAAGTAATTGTCAGTAAAATTTTCAAGAGAAAAAGTTATGTGGATCTGAGATGTTGGGGTGAAGATTTTGCTCTGGGATCAGAGAAGCAACATCCTGTCAATGAAGGGAGCCCCCTGTGGCTTTGCAGGTATCCCTGCGGGAGTCTTGGAGCCGGGCTCGCCCAGGGGTGGAAGCTGACGTCTCCTGACGTCTCCGGCCTCCCGCAGGTGCAGGCCAGGCCTGTGGGTCCCTCCCTCACAATTAGGCTTCTCCAAATGCTGACTTAAAAGACCCATTATTGTGTAAATGAAGACTAAAATCCAAGTTAACTCTTGACTTTCATGTTTTTTTCTGCCTTCCACTTTATTCCAACTCCACTGTTTTTTTGACTCCAAGGTCTTTTCTTTGGTTCAATGGCAGAAACTTACCCTAATTGGATTTCACTTCTCACACTGTGGGTGGAGCCCTGTACTGAGACCAGGACTCGGTGCTCTGCTCCACCTTGATGGCTCCACCGTCAGAGGCAGGGCCGCTCGGGCCGAGCCACCTGCAGTGGCCACGCGTGTGTCCATCCACGGCCACGGGCTAAGTAGTGGGTCCGCAGTCCTGAACCAAGCCGTCGGGCTCCAGAGCCACGTTCTTCGGCCTGGCTTCTCTCATAAGCATTTATTAAGTTTGATTCCACTGAAGTCATTCTTGGGGGAAAAAAAGTACTCCTAGAGATTTTGAAATTTGAAGCTATCAGTACCACAGACCTTTATGAAGTATTATATACAACTGTAACACCTCGCAGTGTGAAACACATTTGCATACGTAGAATGAGTTCTACTTTCTTGTCACTTTCACTTTTCTAACTGGAGTTGCCTTCTAATGAAAACAATTTTTCTCTGCCAAAAGAAGAAATTGAAACAAAGGAATTTGATTTATGTTAAATCAAATTTTTATACCTTTAAGTCTAAAATTCAGTGTATCAGTGTTGAAACTGATATTTCATGCTAAATGTATAAAGTGTTCTGTAATATTTTAGGTTAGTATAATTCATAGACTACATAATTCATGTAGTTTTACACATCAGACTTTAACTTTGAAGTGGGAGAGGTTGTGACTCCCTTACCATATTGGACTCTTCAAAGCTCCTTGTCTCTGAAATTTATGAAGGCTAAACTCTTACGAATATAAATCCTTTCTTACAAATGGAAAAAATAAGCTATGAAATAATTTTACTGTTATTTTCACTGCTGGTGATATTTTGTTTTATCTTCATAGGGAAAAGTTTTCTTATTCATATTTAAAAGCTAGGAGATATATTAATTAAAGCAAAAAAAAAGGATTCTGAGAAAGAAAACAGAAAACTGTACAGGCCATGTCATTCATTCATATACTACACGTGAAAGGTGTCCTTTCCACCCCAGGTATTCATTTAAAAATCCTCTACATTTCAGAAGACATTTATCAGTTTAGAAAAGGTCATTAATTTAAGAAAGCACGAACTAAAACATAAAGACTTGGACCTAAAAGCCCGTTCTCTGTTCCAACAAAAGCTGATTTTGTTGCAGAATGTTCAGGCCTTTTTAATCTGTCCAACAGTATTGATACCGTTCTGGTTGCCTTTTTTTTTAATAGGCAGTAATTTCAATCATGTATTTTCACACTGTAATTGAATAGATAATTTACTTGAAAAAAACAATACCCCAAAGTTCTTTCATGTAGTGTTTCAGTTTGACCAAAAAAAAAGTACACTGTGGGATATTTATAGTATTTTTCAATCTATTTTTATCTGTAGACTAGGACTGGTAGCTGATTTAGGGCATAAGGGTTAAAAACAGGAAATGTGGTTTATAAAGTAGGTAGCATCTCCAGAGTTTCCAGAGTTAGACTGCTTTTATTACTGACTGTCGTGTTTCAAAACAACATGAGGCAGGGCACCGAGAGACCAGTCTGTGTTTGGAGGATGTGACAGGAAATGCTTCAGAGGAAAGCTTGTGTTCCTGGTACAGGTCAGGGGGGTACCGGTGTTTTCTGTACATGCGCCGTCTTTCTGTCCAGCTCTTTCTCAGATACTCTTTATACAGTCAGATTGAGTATAAGTCTTGTGCAACACAGTAAATTTCCTTTGACCTTCGCATTTCGCTTGAATTTTTCTTCTAGTGTTTTAATGGAAAGTTTTGTCGTCGTCATAGTTCAGGAGCATGTGTTATGGTTATTGTTAATTATAGTAATTAGAGAATCCAAGTTAAAGTAAAAAGGCATGAAGAAACAGGAGTCTAATCTTGAATAGCCTTTTCAATGACAGGTTGACAGAACCAGTCAAAACCCAAAACCTTTGACTCAGCAGTTCCACTTCTACAAGGTGTCTTAAGTCAGTTATTCTACGAGAATACAGGGTCTGATATGGTTGTGTCGTTATTTATGACGGTCAATACTGAAAGGCAACAGGACTGTCGAGTAGTAGGAGAGTAAGTTATGAATAAATAAAGTGAAAAATAAAACAAGTAAGTCAGATAAATAGGAAGATAAATACCTTATGGCAGATCTGTGCTGTAGAATACCAGGCAGCCACTGAAAACTGTAAGGTCAGTGTGTGCACACTGGCATGGAAGAGTGTGTGTGGTACATCACGGAAGGAAGCAAGTAAGTTTCAAGAAAAGAGTGTGTACTGTAATGTCATTTTTTAGGGAAAAAATTTATATTCGTTGGAAAACATCTGGAAGAATACACACCAAACTAGGGAGAAGGATAAAGGGAAAGCTCATTGGACTTGTATTTGTTATTAGGAAACTTACACTTCTGTATCTTAATTCCTTACGAGCAATTAATTTTTTCAAATTAAATTAAGAATGTAGGCTTGATCAATTCAAAATTGTTCACTGTTCTGTTCTTTAATGTGGCCGTTCTCTAGAGAGGTCTGCCTAGTGGTTTGCCAAACTTATAAGAAGACTCAAATCTGCCTGTGTAACACTTTTTAATTGAATGAGCATTTTCCCATACTTCACGGAAAACCTGAAGTTTCAGTGAATTAACTGGTTTTCCAGCCAGGGTTTAAATCCACGTCATTCCGTGCCCCCGTGTGCATCACCTGTTACAGGCTGTAGCTGGGACTGGCCATAGGAGCGCTGCTTCCTTTCCACCTGTCGGGGAGCATTTCTCCACAAACAGTGCTGAGGGTTCTCATCAGACAGAAGCCCTCTGTTCTATTGCTGCCAGACAGTTTTGTTTCAGCCACTTGCCTTCTTGGGGGCTATTTCAGAGATGAAGTGAGGCTGTCTCCTGTGGAAGGTGGCCATGTTTTCCAATCTGGGTGTGTCCCCGGTGGTGTGTAAGCCCTGTGAGGAGGGGGCCTTTGTGTTTTGTGGGTTTGTTCTTGAGGTCACTCCGTGTCCCCAGCACATGGAATAGAGTCTGGCATGTAATATTAATAGGCAGTCAATAAAAATTTTACTAGTTATTCCAAAATTAAGTGTCCTCCCTATTTGATTAAAACAAGTAACTGACAAATAGAGTTTTATGAAAAACAAGACCATTGCTGGCAAAGATGTTCTGAGGTCCAGGCCCCCTTACGAGAAGCCCACCCTGCGAGGGGCCCAGAGGCTCTTGCCCAGAAGGTCTGGGCTCTGCCTTCTCCGTGGAGAATTCCCACCTGGGCCACTGGGTGAACTGCTCAGTGACGGCCTGGACTGAGGCTGCGTGGTTAGGGGCACTTTTTGGTCAAATATCATGACACATTCTAATTTCACGTTCAGAGCATCAAGGAGATAATATTGTAAATACTTAGAAGCTGCTCTCATTCTGTGTCTAAATAACATGGGAAGCTGTGCGGGAGGAACCTTTCTACAAACACTTAACTACTGCATCACAGTAAAGTAGCTGTTGTCCGTTTGCTTTATTCTTCCTGTGCACATGCTCACGTTGCCGGCTAGTCCCGTCAAGTCAGCATTTATGACCCGCTGCTGTTGAAGCCGAAGCTGAAGCCAGCACATTTGCCGAGTGTTCATACGTTCTAATAAGCCAAGCGTCTTCCTAGGTATCTGGCACAGTGAGCGTTTAGTAAGTGTTGAGTGTAGTATTATTTGGAGCAAGCTTTTGCTTTAGGATGCAGCTAGAAAAATCGTATTTTAAAAACAAATGTATTTAGCCTCAGCAATATTCTGTCCTGCTATACCTTCTTTATTTAAGTTGTATTTTTCAAATGGATCCTGAAAAATTGTTTCAGAAAGACTGTCTTTGTTTTCTTCAAGGCGAGACCAGATGCATTGTCCAGATTCTGCACGGTGTGTTTCAGAAAGAGAAATCAGTGTATATTTTCTAGTGGTCATGGCTTCTAGCTGACTTTTTGTTTATGTCTTAAGAAATGGTACCTGAAATAGGCAGGCTTCTCTGGAGTCCTGACCCCAGGGTGCGTGCGTGCTCTTCAGTGGGGAGGGAGGGTCTCGCCTGTTCGGCTCACGGGGGTGCACCCCACTGGCCGTGCCCAGCAGATGTTTGAAGGAGAAGGGAATAAACACACATCACATTTTCATCACAGCTTTGTTAGCAAAGCAGATGTTGTCATCTCTGCCTTGTGCGAAGTAGGCAGTTGTCTAGAGGGTGAACTGACTTTTATCTTACGGCCGCACCATTTGTATGTAGGTGAGCCAGAACTTAGACCCCGAGTCTTCTGACTTTACACTGAGTGTCCCTTCTGTCACCTTGAGGAACTTGAAAGTCGTCATTAGCCATTAATGTTCGTAATAGTAAAAGCATACAGATAAATGCAGTGGAGAGAGAGCATGTATCACTGAAGTTCACTAAGGATGGTCCCTTCGTCAGTGTCGTGGAGCCTTTGAAAACTGTAACCAAAATCCTCTCCTGATCCCACTCCGGGCCTCTGACCACAGCCCCTGCGGACGCATCCCCAGCTTCCCCGGCTGCCCCCTGAGGCCTCAGCCACGCGGATGACAAAATGTGCCTGCAGCTCCTCTTGGAGCTTCCCCCAGGCCGGGGGTGCCCTCTGGTGCCTCCACTGTGCCAGGCCTCTTGTGCTGCAGGTTTGAAAGAGCCTACATCCTCCTACAGTTGGATTTGGAGCAACATTTCAAAGCAGGAAACTCAACAGGCAGTTAAACCCAAGGAGCAAATCTGCATTCAGGCTTTAGAAACACACCTGAAAGCGTCAGTGTGGTCCCTGCGAGGTTCAGAGCAGGGCCTGGGGAGCAGGGCCACGAGCAGGGTGACCTGGCCTTGTGTCTCTCCTTAGAGGGAGGAATTGCGATTCCAACCACAGAAGACCTCAGTGGTCTCATCTGTTGCACGCTTGTGGCCTTCAGACCTCGGTCCCTGGACACGAGGCGTCTAGGCCCCAGCCCAGTGCCCCTGATGGCCTCCACCTCCCCACCCCCGCACACCACCCCTCACCTTTCAGGAACGTCACAGAACAGGGACAGCAAGGAAATGGTTCACAGGTTAGCGTCCGTCGGAGAACAGCGATCGTTTCTACAGCACACAACCCTTCCATGTGGGCACCTGGCATTACTTCTCCCTGCCCCTTGGACAGAAATATGAGCACCCAGCACCTTGGGGTGAAACTCGGGAACTAGCACTTTGGGGATTTACGCACATTCTGCCTGGAGGACCCAGTGCCCAAGCACCTCCGACGTGTGCCTGGCATGTAGTCGAACCAGCAGATTCACGCGGGGTGAATGAATCCATTCCCTTAGCGCTAACCAGTTTCAGCACAACGATTAGCTGTTTGGAGGGAGGCTGTCAATGATTGATTTTTGTGTTTTTAAGTTTTTCTTGTTACCACACCAGCACGTGTGTTGCTCCGGAGTTTGTGATCATGTCTCGCGAGCTCCCTGGGGCCGCCTGCTCTTTCAGACCTGCCGCTGCCCCCTGCCCACTCCTCATGGGACTGTGGGCCCCCTGCCCCCCCTCCTGATGTGACGTGTGATGGTCCAGGAGCAGCTGTATGTCCTCTCATCCCAGGACCACAGCTTTTCCCTTCTCTGTTTCCGTTACCCCCCCCTTTTTTTTCCCTAATATTTATTTATTTGCACCGGGTCTTAGTTGCGGCAGGCGGGCTCCTTAGTTGTGGCTTGCAGGTTCCTTAGTTGTGGCATGCATGTGGGATCTAGTTCCCTGACCAGGGATCGAACACGGGACCCCTGCATTGGGAGCACAGAGTCTTAACCACTGCACCACCAGGGAAGTCCCTCCAGTGTTACTCCTTGAAAGAGTTGTTTGGGAGGAGGGTAATTATTTCATTCTTTCTATTCATCAAAGGAAAGTCTCCAGGAAAGATAAAGTGTTCTTACTTGTGCAAGGCTGAGGCGCTATGCTCCTCCCAGCGTGTTACCCTGTAGCCACATAAAACGGGAAGCTCGATTGCTTTTTCAAATTTTCTTTCAACGCAAACATGGTCCTGACTCTTAGAAGCGCCTGCACTCTTATTCTTACCTCCACAGCTGTGTGTTTGGAGTTGGATTAGTGAGTTAGATTTACCTCTTCCTTGGGGGGCTTAATGGCTGCGCCTAGACCCGTGCTCTTGCCAGGAGCCGCCTTCTCTGGGGCAGCGTGGGCATCGGGCCCAGGGCGAGCGGTCGCCCACACATGACCTCAGCTTGCTTCGTCCTAAGTCCGATTTTCTGCTTCTCAGGCAGCTCTCTGGCCCCACTCGTCTCTGTTCCCTTGAAGAACCTGAGGAGCTCACAGCTGCCCTCATGTTCCAGGCACGTGGCTGGGCCCAACTCCTGGTGCTGGTCCCAGCAGCACTGACAGGACCCCGGTTTCATGGAGACAGAGGCCGTGGGAGCCCCTCCTCTGGCTTAGACCCTCACTGGCCCAGTGTCGGGCCGAACTTCTAGTAACCGCGTTTTCTCTCTGTACATGCGTGAGCCAGCCCTCCACACTGTTGCAGTTTAAAGACTCGAGACCTGAGTCCAGTGGTCACGGAGTTGACCCGAGCACAGGGGCTGAGGCCTGTGGGCCCCGTGCTCGTGGCCTGCCTCACGCCCAGCCTGGGGCCCTGGGAGACAGCCCTCCTCTTGCGGGCAGAAAGCTTTCCTGGTCGTCAGCACAAGTCACGTGTTCCGCCTTCGCTGATATGAAGACTTGTTACTCTGCAGCTGTCCTTTTCTCTCAGGAAGAATCGACCTGTTTCTGGATTGTATTTAATTATTCTTCAACCAGTTTTCTCAGTTACTCCGTCAGCAAAATAGAATTAAAAACGCCTGCACCTCCATATCCCCAAGAAATATTTATGAGGTTGGCTCCTCAGAAGAAAAGCCGTGTGCCTCCTTACACACCAGGGTACATGGCAGAACCAGAAGCTGGCTGTGTATTGAGAATCTGCAAATGCCACGTCAACAAGGTGATTGCAGTTCAACTTCCCTGAATAATCAGTAGCTTGGACGACATTATGGGAGAAGATCCTCCTCAACATCATCATGATTTTGCAATACAGTAGAATTTTCTGTTTTGTAGAGAAGGAATTGTCAGTTTGTGCAATTAATTCTAGAAGGAATCCTGAGATATTAATTCCACTCCAAGTGAAAGCCATTGTTTTAGAGTTACAATAAAGCAGCATTTTGTTTTTATATTTTTTTTCTTGCAAAATAGCGAAGGAGCTCTTAAGGAGCCCTGTGAATGCCAGGACCCCCTCACTGCAGCCCCACACGGGTGCGTTCTCACACTCTTGTCGATAGAAGGCGAAGCTGGGTCCCTGTCTTCCTGCCACAGGTCACTGCTTGTAGAGAGGAGGCTGGACTGAACCCATGCCCGCTGCCTGCAGACTGCGCTCTGCCCTCTCGTGTGTGCCTGCCCTGGAGGGCAGCCATGCCATCCTGAAGTCATGGGTTTGTCCAGTCTCTAACTTGCTTTACAGAATCAGGTTGGAGTGTGTCTTTTTCAGAAGTTTCACCCAGAACTAATTCTTTTAAGATCAAAATAGTCATTCTGCATAATAATTCGACTTTTATTTGGAAGTAAGATGCTATAGTAGATGTTTAGCATATGTTTCATAAACTTTGGTAAATATCCTCCTTCTGTCCTCTGGGTTTTGTCTGGCGGGGGTGGTTGTGTGTGTGTGTGTGTGTGTGTGTGTGTGTGTGTGTGTACATATGAAGAATATGTGTATGAAGAAACTGAAGGGCAGTTTTAAATTTCACTTTTGACAGGCGGATCAGCAATTACAGAGAACAGAACAATGACAGAAATGGAAAAACAATGAAAGAAAACTCCTAATTAATTTAACCTTTTTTTAAAATAACTTGACCGAACATAGCCCTCGGGCCATTTGGCTCTCAGGCGCCCTGGGCCAGTGCTGCCCCTCTGTCTCTCCTGGAAGGTGCGGGGCAGGGGCAGCCACAGCAGCACCCACACTGGTGTCTCCACTAAATGCCTTTCCCTCCCCCATCTGATTTCAGGTGTCAGAAACTACTTAAAAGAAGCATTGGTGAATATAATTGCTGTGCATGCAGAGGTAAGCCGTCCTTAGCTATTCCTAAGGGACGTGGGTAACTGGAGGAAAGAAGAGGCCAGTTCAATGGGTTTTATGGAGGTCTTTTTCCCTTCAGAATGTATTTTTGGTGTAAATAAAATACAACTCTGGTTTCAGCGCACGCACATGTGTGTTTTAACTGTGAGAGAGTCTTTTTCTGAAATTGGGTATGTTCTTTTCTCATAATTAAAACTAAACTCATGAATATTTGAAAGGTAAAGAGAAGAGAAATTGAAAGGATGTCTTTCCCTAACTTGGAAAATTCCTTGCCCCGTTTTTAACCAGTGTACAAATGAGCGCTGACATCTTATTCTCGCAGCTGTGGGGCGTGTTCGGAAGAAGTTAGGTGGTGGCCTCCCCTCAGCATCTCACAGAGGTGCCCCTGGACGTTGGTGCTGCTGGTCACACCCAGCCTGCCCTCCCGTGGCACTTTGTGCTTAGTGTCCCGCCGTTGTCCCTGCTGTGACTGCCTTCGTAATTCTGCAGTCGTGGACTTCCAGGTTGGCTGTGGCCAGTGAACTGTTGTCCACCAGATGAAATGGGCCCAGCAAAGAAGTTCTCAGTAGAAGATTTCAGGCGCAGTTGACCGCTGCTCGAGAACCTTCTGAGTATCTGCATCTGGTGCAGGTGCATCGGGGGGTGTCAGGTTTACGTCACCCTCCACATGCACACGTGCTGCCTGGGTTACCAAGGTGAACTGGAGAAATGTGGATCATTAAGGCTGAAACAGAAGAGCGAGCAAAGGACACAGATTGCAGCCTCCACCTGGCTCTGAGTCTGAAGCAGCCAGAGCAGAAAGCGGAGTGGGGTGTCTTGTAATTTTCATTTCCTAGTGAGGCAGAGCATACATGTTTCTCCATAAAGTAAAGTTTTTATGTGATCTGACTCAGGCACGAATTTGCCATGTACATCTTTTTATGAAGAGTGATATACTTTCAACCCTGATTTTATCAAAGACATATAAAAGCGCTTTTTTGTTAGGTTAGCTTCCGATAAAGTTACGAGTGTAACATTAAATCATCAGGCAGTGGAGACATTTCAGTCGTAGGTGGGCAGGTGGTAATCAGAGGAGCTGCAGAATATGTGGGCATTTTAGTGATGATGGTGATTCCCACTGAGGCAACTTTGATTAACGTCCACTGTCGGTCGATAACCATGACGTTGTTTGTATTAGGCTTTTCAAGGCCCTTTTTAATATATCCCAGTGGCTGAAAACAGAATTTTGTACTTAACATTTACTATTCCCACATGATCTTAACTTGCCCCAAATTTTCTTCAGTACTCAGGTTATGTTTGGGTTGACCCAAAGGTTTAATACTAGTGATTGAATCTGAAAAAAGGAAAAGCTAAAAAGAAAATACGATTTAGTCTAACTTAGAAATCAGGATAGTAATATGTTTCTCCAAATGTCCAAACTGTTAGTTTGCAAATATCAAAATTCAAAGCTTGAAAACAACGTTTTTGTCAAATGAAAGGAAATATATATTTAATTCAGCAAAGAGTAAAATCGGGAACTCTGTTGGCCAATACAGAATAACGTATCCAGTATGAAGTAGCATTTGTTTTGACCCAAGGAGAGTCTGACCCAGTATGTTTTTATTTCTATAATTTCCTCTTTAGAAATCGTATTTCTTCTTGTGAAAAGGGTAGAGGAGGAAGAAATCTTTAAAACTATTTCAGTTTGTCCCCATCAACAATACCTTTCAAAACTACATTTGCCAATATTTTTTAAGAGGAATGTTTTTTGTCACGAATCAGTGAATACAGCTTGTGTGCAAGCCCGTGTCTGCCTTTCCTTCGTCAATTCTGATCCTGCAGAAATACAGCTTAGGAGACCTGGGGGGTGTTTTGCTACGTGCATCCCTTTGTTTTTAACAAGTTCTGGTCAAGGCAAGTCCTCATAATGCATCATTTCTTCTTATTTTCAACGTTCTATCAGGTGTTCACTATTTCCAAAGACCTGGTGCCTCGGGTGCTGTCTAGGGTGGTGGAAGCAGTTTCTGAAGAGCTGAGTAGGCTGATGCAGTGCGTCTCATCCTTCAGCAAAAACGGAGCATTGCAGGTACAACAGCCGCTCAGTTCTGTGTTTCACTTAGTTGTTTGAAAACACAGAGATGTGTTTTCAGTCATCAGCCTCAGGAGGTCCAGACAGGCTTCGTATTTTTCTGTGGATCTGCTGGTTGGAGAGCTACATGGTCTCCTGTGTGAGCCATATCCATGACGTCGACAGGTCCAGAGTTCCTGTCCCTTTAGAGTACAGTGACTCTTGTGAAACTATCTGAATGCAGATTCCTTCTGAAGTTCTGTGAGTTTTTCTGTTTTACAGTTGTCTTCACCACGTTCAATTTAACAGGAAATTTTTAGAAACTTCTTGTAAATAGTCTTTCCAGAGCATTCAAATGCAGTTTGCATAGAAACAACAAATAACTGTTTTTCTACTCATATTCCATTGGTTTATGTTGTATTTACTTAAACTACGTAATTACAATAGCAAAGGTAACTTCTGTAAGCCAGATGAGCCTTGGTTTGCCTGTAGCCAGATCAGTAGGAACCAGGGTGTGCAGGCCTGTGGGGGTGTGAGCCCCCCTGTACGCCCTCATGCCCAAGGGCATTGTGAGGGTATCTTCTTAAAGTACCAGAAGTTTTGCATCTAGTAATGCCTGAGGACCTCCTATCAGGCCAAGCCCCTGCAGATAACAACTCTAATCCTGAATAATATATAAAAATAAAAAATGTAAAAACAAAAACCTGAAGACTCTAGAGAGTGAACATGAGTGGCTGATTCTGGAAGAAATGGCACTTGGGTGAATTCCTCACTTTTTATGGATTTTGGCCTGAATGCAGGCCCAGGGGAAACTAAAACTACATAAAACCTGTTGTCTTTTCAGTGTAGAAGAATAGGCTTCAGGGCAGCCACAACTACAGGAAAGCAAGGGAGGTATCCCAGGGAGCAGAAAGCAGGAGCCGTAAGTTCTGTGTATACACTGCCTGGGTCTCTGGTTGGCCCCTAAACCACACGCCTGGTCAAACTCCACTGCAGCCCACGTAAGGCAAGAACCGAAGTAAGAACTGAAAAGCTGCCCCAGAGCCGAGGGTTTTCAGTCTGAGTCCAGATACATTTATTGCTTGTTAAAATAAACAAAAATCAGCTCTTCAGAAGCATATTCTAGAACCCAGAGTCTTCTCAAGATAACATTCACGATGTCCAGGATACAATCCAAATTTAGTTGAAATGCACAAGCAGAACAAAACAGGAAAACATGACCCATTCTCAATAGAAAAGACAATCAGCTGAGACCAGCCCTGAGATGACCCAGTTGTTAGAAATCAGACAAGGATTTTAAAGCAGCTGTGTTCAGTGATGTAAAGGAGACTATGCTCCTAATGAATGAACAGACAGGGAATCTCAGCAGAAAAATGGGAGCCCTAAAATAGGAACTAAGTAGAAATTCTGGAGTAGAAAAGTATAATACATTAATATTTTAAAATATACTTGATGGTAATAACAGCAGGATGGAGAGGACAAAAGAAAAACAATCAGTGAATGTATAGACCAAACATCAGTTATCCAATATGAAGAAGAGAGAGAAGAATAATTGAGAAAAAGTAAACAGAGCTCTAGGGACCCTGGGACATGTGATTCCATGTCCAATCAGCAGGTGAAGGATGGTCCACATCGTTAATTATTTGAGACGTGAAAGCTGACACAACAGTGAGTTCCCATCCAGCAGGAAGAAGAAAATTAAAGACTGAAAGCACCCAGTTTTGGCAAGACTGTAGAGAAGCGAGTTCTCACGCGTTGGCAGGAGTGTGAAATAGTACCGCTGCTTCGGGAAAAGTTCTTGCAGTTTCTTTGAAAACTAAGTATACACTTACCCATCCAAACACTGGAAACAGCCCAGGTGTCCATCAGTAGGGTAAACAAACAAATGGTGGATCCATAAAACAATTACCGTTCAGCGTCAGGGAAGCCGCGTGAAGGGGGCCTTGTACTGGATGGATATCATTTTCGTGGAGAAAACCCCAGGACGATGCTGTCCCCTGGGTGGTTGACACCAGTTGGGGAGCTGAGGGGGCTCTGCAGGCGGTGGTCCTACACCTCGGGATGGTTCCCGCACACAGTGTGTGCAGCAGCCCGAACTCACCAGATGTGCACTCGAAGATTTGTCCATTGTGCAGTGTGTAAGTTTTAACTCAAAGAATCAAAAAAGTTGCAACAGCCTACTCCAGGCAGTGACGCCTGTGGCAGATGCGTGTGCTGTGGAGAACATTGGCGGCGGAGTCTGTGCTGCACGGGTGCTCGCCGTAAAGTTCTCCCAGAGTCTCTGCACTTGAAAAAGTTCACACAGAAACGCAGAGTGAAAGGGATTGAGCATGTGTATTGACCTGGCAAGCTGGCGAGGGGAAAATCCATCACAGAAACTTCATAATATTTCCATGATCATGGCTGTTCTAATAGTTGGGCAGGAGGAGATCAGTAACAGGAATTGTGTATGTGAAGATGAATTGAAAGGAAGTTGCAGTAGCTGCTTTGGGCCTAGGCGGTCCTGGAATTACAACAAAAAGCTCCCCTCCCTGCAGATTTTTTCTGCAGCCCATTTAGCTGATGACTGAGTTCCTCTCGCAGGAGGGTCAGCAGGAAGGGGCAGAAAGAGACATCGGAACCGGCTGGCAGCCCGGCCTCCTGAGCTCTGTGCCTCCTGGAGACTGGCGTCAGTTGTGTTGTGAAACGTTGGCCACTGCCGTTCGGGATGCCTGTGTGTGACCTCCTCCTGATCAGATGGCTCTGCGAGGCCCGCGTGAAGGGTTGGCCTGGCCATCAGCCTCAGACCTTCCCGAGAGCCGCCGGCAGGGGCGTTTTCTGGCAAACGGTCCATGTATTTTGTATAAATAATCACAGCTTTTACAATTGGCATAATTCATAGGTTAATTCTTTATCACTTTGTTTGAATAAAATTTCTAGCAGATACTAGTTTTACAGTGATTTAATCCTTCTCCTAAAATATTCAGCCGAAAGTTCTACCTTGTTTTTTCTCTTTGATGTTTTCGTTGTAGGTTCGTTTTTATATACACTAGAATGTAAACAAGAGAGACAAATTGTCATATCTACGCTTTGTCATTACAAACTGTTTCAGGCTTCTAAACCCCTGAAAAATGAAACCAAACAATTGCTTTCCAAACTGAACATTTCACTGAATGTACTGTATCTTATGTAAGTCAGCTTTTATCTTGATTGGTTAATTTAAAAACTAGCCATGTCTTTCATTGTTGTTTGTGTTTTGTGCACGCCTAGAGGTGAGGGCTGTGTCTTTAAAACAGTCTCCTGGGCAGCACGCACACTGCGGTACCTGAGGTGAAGGAGGGTGTCCTCGCTGGGGGCCCTAGGGCTCCGAGGGCAGCAAGCTGTGTGCAGAGCACACCCTCTCCACCCTTGCCAAGAGGTAGAAGCGTTAGGTTAGCTTGTTTTTTCTTAAAAGTCTTACGCAGATGAAATTCATATGCCGTACAGTGCGTCTGCAAGATAAAAAGAATACAGTTCAGTGGATTTTCTTCTGCTGTGTTCACAGAGTTGTGCAGTCCGTCACCACAATCCACTGTGGAACGCTGCATCACCCCAGAGAGAAACCCCAGCCCCGTTAGCGGTCACCGTCCACGTCCCTCCCAGCCCCCACCCCAGCCACTGACAAGCACCTGTCTGCTTTCTTTCTCTGGTTTGCCTCTTCTGAAAATTTCATAAAAGTGGGATCATAGAATATGGCTTTTTGTGACGGGCTTCTTTCATTGAGCGTAATGCTTGCAAGGTTCGTCCCTATTGCAGCCTGTGTCATGCCTTGTTGTGGCTGAATAACGTCCCATTGTATAGATATGCCACATTTTATTTGTTCACTCATCATTTGATGGACATTTGGGTTTGCACTTTTTGGCTGATACAAAGAAAGGTTCTGTGAACGATTGTGTACAAGTTTTCTGTGGACACATGTTCTCATTTCTCTTGGGGATACCCCCGGGACTGGAATCGCTAGGTTATGTGGCTACTCTGTGTTTAGTCTTTTGATGAGCTGCCAGACTGTTTTCCAAGTAGCTATACCATGTGCTTTCCTACCAGCAGTGTATGAGGTTTCCAAATTCTCCACATCCTCGTCGGCACGTGTGACTGTCTGGTTGGTCGTAGCCGTCCCCGTGTGTGTGAAACAGTATCTCATTCTGTGGGGTCGTCACTTTTGTGATGGTGTCCTTTGTAGCACAGAATGTTTTGATTTTGATGAAGCCCAAATTATCTAATTTTTCTTTTGTCGCTTGTACTTCTATTGTCATTCCTAAGAAGGCAGGCCTGGCCTAATGTCACAGAGGTTTACTCCTGTTTTCTTCTAAGGGTTTTATAGTTTTTTCACTTACATTTAGGTCTGTGATCCATTCTGAGTCAGTTTTTAAGGAAGGGACCCACCTTCTGTCCTTTTGAGTGTGGACGTCCAGTTATCCAGCTGTCCCTAGCACCATGTGTTGGAGAGACCACCTCTCCCACCAAATGGTCTCGGCACCTTGTTGAAAGTCAGCTGATTGTAAATGTAAGGGTTTGTTTCTGGGCACGCAGCCATGTTCCTGTTGATCTACATGTCTGTCCGTGTGCCAGTGCCACACTGTTTGGATTATGGTAGCTTTGCAGTAAGTTTTGAAATGAGAAGGTCTGAGTTTCTCCAACTGTGCTATTCCATTTCCATATTGTTGTGTCTAGGATCAACTTGTCAAGTTTTGTTTTTAAAAAGAAAAAAGAAAAGAAAGAGAAAAGCCAGCTGTGACTTTCATAGCGCTGCACTGAGTCTGCAGAGCTTAGCTCTGAGGTTAGCATCGTGGAGCCTGGAAGGGCAGGGCAGGAGGCAGTGTGGCAGCCCGCGTCCTTCCACTTCCTGTCAGTCTCAGGACAGGACAGTCCTGGTCTCCCCAGGGAGACCAGGGGAGGCACTGGTTGGAGGGTGACATCTGGTGGCTGGACGGCCCTGGCACAGTCCCTACCTTTCAGAGCAGGACACCTGCCTCCACACAGTCAGACTTGACTCTCAGACAGTTTTCAGTGAAAGGGAACTTTGTTGTGGCCGGTTTCTTTGGGCTGATTTAGAAGGTCTGCTCACTCGTAACGAGCTGCCACTGTGGCCATGGGGGTCTGCCCTGCATGGAGCAGGCTGGGGGCCGACCCTCGCGTTGTTTCTGTTTGACAGACAACATAGTTCCCATGGTCACCTGTCCCTTTCTCACCTCCAGGCAAGACTTGAAATCTGCACCCTGAGGGACACCGTGGCTGCTCACCTGACGCCAGAGAGCAGGTGAGATGCTCCGTGGCCGTGCTGTGAGTGCTCCAAAAGCCCCTGTAGTAAAGCTCGTCGTACAGGCGTGAGGTCCCAGGTGAAGGTGACTGATCACAGCGAGCGCTTGTGACTGTGGTCTCATAGTTCATGTGCGATCAGTTGTTCTGTTAAAAGCACAAACCTACAGTGAGCCAAGGATTCCAGAGACTGCTCCTTTGTAGCACAGAAGGAAGAAAGGTTTAATGTAATTCCATGTTTCTCATCCACTGAGGTAAGTCTTAGTCTCATAAGCGGTGTAGCAGAGCATTGCATACTTCTTTTGAAAAGGAGAAAATAGGAATTGAGTCAGTCTATTCATCACAGACTCTGAAGGACGGTTCAAGCATCATGAGTATCAGCATAAGAGGAAGACCTTGTGGTTTCTCTGCAGAATTTTGTAGTGGAAATTTGGTGATAATTCTTAGCTGTTTTGAATGAAAGTCAGGATTTCCTATCATTGCAACATCAGTAGGTGAACTGAAACAGCACTACCTACAGAAGATTGTTTACCCCATTGGCAGTATTGCCTGGGAAGTGTTGGGTCCACAGGGGAACTGCTTAAACACGATGTGCGATGTACTTACCGTTCGTTTCCAGCTTTAGACGGTGTGCTCGTGCCGTCATCCTGACTGTCATTGCTACAGCTGAAAACTTCTCCATTTTTTCCTAACACATGAGGTTATTAGCCTCTTACTTCTGTTCTGGCGGCTGACCGGGAGCCTTTCTGGTTCGTTCCCACCACTGCTGCTCTGCACAAGTGCTGAGTGATAGACACCAGAAAGCACCCGCCCAGGACCCATGGGTGAGGTGCTCTGCATGAGGACAGACCTGTGTGTTCTTTCCCACTGACTTGACCTTTCGTAGCCCAGCTTCCTCATCTGTGACAGGAAGATAATAATACTTTCTAGGCAAAGTTTTGGGGGAATTAAATGAGAAACTATGTCAAACCACCCAGTAAACTCTTGGTGGGGTCACCTTCATCCTCTTCTTCTTGGTCGTGATGTAAAAATAGAGAGCAGTGGCCTCACATTGCTCTTCATCGAATGAGAAGAGGTTTACAGGAAATCAGGTGACAGTGGAGGCGGCGGTAGAGACTTCTCTCCACGTCAGGGAAGAGGACTGAGTGCCCACAAGTTGTGACCTGTCCCCACCCCCCCATACCTGACCCACCAGGAACAGCTGGGCACCCTGCCAATTTCTGGGGCCCTGTTGGTACTTTGCTGTCTCTCTGTGTGTTGCTCTGATACCTGCCCCTAGTTTGAGAAACATTGCTCAGAAGTTTATTTCCTGGTCCACTGATGCAGACGTTTTTACAAAAAGAAAAAAATCAAAGGCCACTTTGAAGTCAAAATAATTACATTTATTTCTTTACTTTAGTCAATAGTCATAAAACAAAAAGAGATGAGAACTGTTCCTTAGTGAACAATACAAGTTATTACCAAATAATCTCCCCTAAAATGCTTTTCATTTGATTTAGTAACTTTTCTGGTACTTTCTACTTTAAAAAGTTAAACATACCAAATTGGTGGTTTTTAAATCCACTCCCTTTTCCGTATTTCATGAAATGAAATGATGTTGAATTACACACACACACACACACACACACACACACACACACCCTCTCCATTATCCTACAAATTTTAAATATGATAACAGCTAAATCCTCTTAAGACATGTTGTTATTATAAGAGGTTGGCTGGAAATCAGGCCCTGCACAGGTCAATTCTAGAAGTACCCCCTTTGTATACTGTTGCACAAGATCATCCCTGTTTCTACTTAGCCCTCTTCCTCCCTTACCAGCTTTCATCTGTGTACTTCAGCTTTGTTTTGAAAGTAAAGACCTCCTTAAATTTAATGACTCCACACGAAGCTCTCACCTACCACGGTGAGTAGCACCCTTGTGTAAAAATCAGCTTCTCCTTTGCTTTTCAAGTTGTGTTTTATTTGCTGGTTGAATTCTTCTGGCCCAGCTCCTACAAACCCTCACTTTCACTTTCACTTTTCCCCCTGCTTCTACTGGGCTGTATGTTTCTCTGTATGTAAGATGCGCTTTTTCTGACGTTCCTCTTCCTGGTGGGGCCGGCGTGTCCCTGCCTGGGATGCTGTCTGTGTTCCAGATCCAGTTTCAAGCAGGCTCTGGAAGCCCTACCGCAGCTCTCGAGCGGAGCGGACAGAAAGTAAGTCTGGGTGCTGGTCTCAGGGACCTAAACTCCTCCTCTTCAGGTGGAGACTTGGCCTTGAGGAAGGCGGTACTCGGTGGCCCTCAGGTATGCGTTGTTAGCTTGTCTCCCACGCGGCAGAAGGAGGTAAAACCTGGGTTTCATGACGATTCAGAAATTGGTTCTTTTACTGTTTTAAGTGACCATACCAGTCCCTTAAACGTCCATAAGAAAGTTTATTTTGACTCACTCAGTAAACTATATTCTTATCTGAAATTTTTAAGAAAATACTTCGAGAACCGTAAAAGAGAGGACAGCATAGTAAAGTGCAGGACTCAGTGATGTTTCCTTCCAGTAGGTCAGCAGTGTACCTTTTGTGCTCTGTAATATGAAGTGTTAAGGCTAAATTTGTAGACATGACATAATAAAGTTATATGCGTTTCGCTAATATTGTACTAATGGTCTCAGCCTGACCTCAAACTTTGCTACTCACGTAACAGGAAATTCTGACCCGAGACAAAGTCTAGGCCAGGCAAAGGTCACGAGTGCCCGGGCTCCCCTCACCTGAGACAGCGGAAACACCGCCGGCCTGGGCCCCTTCCCCAGCCCGGCCGAGGTCCGCCCACCCTTGCAGCTGGCTGACGAGGCAGACAGTTACGGAGCCCTGACTGCGTGACACCCTCGGTGTGGCCTGGGGCAGCACAGAGGATGTTGTGGACACTCAGAGGGCAGAGGGAGCCTGTAGGGTGTGGACGGGGCTGGGAGGACGGGCGGCAGAGACCTTCCTAGTCTCCTGCTCCTCTCGCTGACTGCGTGGTTCAAATGCTGTCCATTCCTCTAGCATGAACATCATGAAAGATTGAAGCAGCCACGTATCGTTAACATGTGCAGCTAGTGCTCGCTAGGCTCAAAAGACCAGTGCTTTTGAGGGAGTCAGGAGCAGCAGACACCACAGTGAAGGCCAGGACGGGGGCTGTTTCAGATCTGCGGGGAGCGCCGTGAAACCAGGAAGTAGTCTCTTGACCCCAGTAAGCTCGTTTCTTGGCTGCTTCCTCTGAGCCAGACGAGCTGTAAGGTCCCTTGTGGCCCCAGAATGATGCGGCTCTGTCTGGCCAGCACAGGGACCAGGCAGGTTATTGCTGGGGTTGGGACTGACCCTGGGTGTTCCTGTGCTGCATTCACCCCTTCAGTCCCCTTCTCCAGTGTTTGCAAAAGACAGAAATGCAAAATAAGAGCAACAGAAAAGAGACCAGTAGTTGCCACGGGGTGGGGTGAGGGCAAAGGTGACGACAGACGGGCAGCACAGGAGGATTTGGAGGTGACGGGACTGCTCTGTCCCGACGGCGGGGGTCTTGAGGCTGCTGCGGTGCGTTTAGCAACGGGCACAGAGCTGATGCCAAAAAGAGTACATTTCAGTGTATGTGAAGTGTTTAAAATTAGAGGCTCAAATACCCAAACATCAGTCTGTTTGGGGGAGCATCTAACTAATCTAGGGGAAGGGGACAGAGGGCGATTTTATGTGTAAGGTGAAGACGTCTGCACGTGTATGTCCTTGCAGCTAGCTTCTTTGGTCGGCTTATTTCTGTCATTGAGTCCAGAATCCACAGATGAGTGACTTTCCTGGCCCAGGGAGGCACCGTGGGGCAGGGCGTGTGGGGGACCGGACCGGACCGGGCGAGCGTGTCTGGGTCCCGCCCGCCGCCCGCCCGTGGCTGTCAGCGCCTCTCCCCACAGGCTGCTGGAGTTGCTGCTGAGCCGGGTCAGGAGCGGCGTGCACCTGCAGCTCGCCTGCTTCCAGGCCGCCCCTCCGCCTGCCGTGAAGACGCAGGTGCCTTCCAGATGACGCGCTCCCCCGAACACCCACAGGTATATCTGGGCGGAAAGCTCCGGTTAGGCTTGCGATCTCTCTCTCTTTCCATTCCCTTGAATTGGTAGCTTAGGAAGATGTTGGTATGTGTTATATTTCAACCAAAATGACCTGATATAAAACGTCCAAGCAGCATTTGCTTTGTCGCTTTTATTACGTTAGGCCCCGTATGACTTTCAAATGCCTTTTTAAAACACAGCGTTTTCTCTCGTAGCTGCATGCTGCATGGTGAAGGCTGCGGAAGACGGGGCGGCTCAGGCCTACACCAAAGCATCTTCCGGGGCCTCCTGCAGCTTCCAAGGCACCTGGGGCGGCGACGAGAGATTCATCGGGAAGTTACATGCGAGCATCTGGAGCTTCAGCTGTCCTAAATTGTGCAGCTGTGCTTAAAACCTTTATTTCATACAGATGGCTCCCGATTCAAGTAGACTTTTAGAAAAACGTGTGGTCTGAATAAAAAGGTGTGACATTTGGGCTGTGCTTTCTGTGGTCCTCCATCCGTGAGTTAACTGCTGCCGGTTTCTATGTTCACAGCGCTCGTGACATCGGGCCTCTTTTGTGTGACTCGCCCTGAACCTGACGTGAGCCTTGCGGCATCGTGCCTCCTGCCCCAGACCCCCTTGCACGCGTGGGGAACGGTGGGCCCAGGCGCCTCATCCGCGCTGTCCCTCTGGCACCTTCCGCGCCACTTCTGGCCCCTCGAGTGGCCTGCTTGGTGGCCGCGGGGGGTCTGCTCTGGTGGCATCTGTGTCACCAGGCGTGGGAGCTGCCGCTTACACCGTTACCAGAGCAGGTCAGGCTGCCGCGACCTCCTTCAGAGTCAGCTTCCCTGACCTGACTTTGTCACACCGTTTGCTTCAGAAAACGGAGTCAGGGTTTTAGATTTTCCCAGGGATGTCACAGAATCCCCTTTTCAACACTGGCATTAAGGTCTGTATTAATACGGGGAGCTCTGCGGTCCATCATGGCCATGTGCAGTGTCCATCGTTTGAAGTGAGTCCCTGTTGTGTTTGTGCATTTGTTGCTGTTGGGGGATGGGGCGTGGCAACTAGAAGGGAACGTTTCACCTTGTACAGATGTTCTGGATAAGCTTATTAAGAAATATACGGACTGTCGTCTGTCCTAAGCATGTTAACCATTGTATCTGCCACGGCTGAGAACTAAATTACAAAACTGCAATCCTGAGTGTTTGTGTTATTTTAAATATCTGATGCAGAGCCTTCAGCCAATAAAGAGTGTGTCTTTAATACGAGATGTAAGTTAGTTGACGTTTTTTCCCTAAGCATCTTCATTTCAGCATTTTCATTAGCTGTGTAACTTTTTATATGTCTAGTTATAACCCTCACAATAAATATTGGGTTGGCCAAAAAGTTTGTTCGGAACTTTTGGGCCAACCCAGTGCTTAAATCCCGGTTTACCTTGTGTTTGTCTGATCGTTGTTGGAAAGCATTACCAGGGGTCCCGCTGATTCGCCTCTTGTTGGGGGCCCCGCCCTGTCAGGCCCATAGGAGCCAAGACGAGGACTTCATGGCTCAGGGAAGCACAATAACACTTAAGCAGAAGCGGACCAGGGAAGCACTTCTGTGGCTCGGAATGGAGCGTCGGAGCATGAGAACCTCAAACCCAAAGGAGGGGGTTCACGGAGGACTTGCTGGAAGAACAGCTGCTTGGGCTACAGAAGACGGTTTAGTGGTTAAGAGGAGATTGCTGGCTGTAGTGAAGTTAAAAGAAAGCCGAGAGGCGAAAACAGGCGCCGAGAAGACACGAGGCGCCCAGAGGCCCTTGGGTCCAGCACAGCCACGTCGGCCTGGCCTTCAGCACCAGGAAGGTACTGGCAGTGGTCTGGGCTTGCCGAGACTCCCCGTATCTGTGTCCCATGAAAGTGCATGTTCCAGAAATGATTCCCTCGTCACAGACAAGCATCCTGCGGTGGGCGCGGCACCCAAGTCACTGTCCTGTCCCCGTCCTTCATCCAGTTTTCTTGAAGGAGGAGAACTAAAGAGCTTGCACTTGCAACTCTGATTTGGTTCAAGACGGTGCTGGGTCTCTGTCCTGATCATGTGCTGTCAGGCGTGCAGCTGGTGGTTGTATGAGAGCCACAGTGTGTTTGAACCAGCTTTTACATCAAGATGAGGGTTCTAAAGTAAGAGTCAACTAGGTTTTATTTAATACATGGTTAAAGTAATTGTCATAAAACTACCTACCAGTACTGTCGTGAAGGTGAATACGCTCTGCAATCTAAAAACATGGATTGAATGTCCGATATGCATAACACAGAACATCAATTTCAATGACTAGCTTTGCTTTAAATGCAGGTTGCATATTTGTTGTATATGAGATTCATCGTGCTCTTTGTGCACTGATGTCACCTCAGTTTCTGTTCACCCACACTTTTCATTCAGTTTCGGTGTATGTATCACTGGAAAGGCTTTTTGTGCCTGGCCAGGTGATAAATACATAACAAAAATGTTTTCCGAACAGGAGCTGGGTCTGCGGGTGTGCCTGTTGGTGAAAGCCAGGAGCGCCCCTCGACCGGCTGGCCCTGGAGCTGGCCGCACTGTCCTCCTCATTGTGGAACCATGACTGTCCCGGCTTGTGACTGTGGCCACTGTTGACCATTGTGCTGGTTTTCGTTGTTTCTGTCACGTTTTTCTCGAATTTCCCTTCCCGCCCTCCCTGCCTACAGACCTCCAGCTGGGCACCAGCAGCCCCTGAGAGCAGAGACCACTGCTGACTCTGATTGCCCGGGAGGCCCAGGGACTTGAGTGGGGCTGAGCCACAGCGGTCACGGAGCGACAGGATCATGGGAAGAACAGAGGCCGTCGGCAGGCGGGGCGGGGGTCCAGGGGATGAGTGCGGAGAGGTGGTGGCTGGGCTTGGCAGCTTCCTGGTTTCCTGAGTGACCAGAGAGCAACAGGGAAGGAGTCGGAGGAACTGGAGACTTGGCACCGACTGCCCACCGGCCACTGGGTCAGCCTGCAGGCCCCTCCTGGGCTCCGGGTGTCCGGTCAGTTCCGTCGGGTCACCGCCTTTGCTGCTGCCCTTGCTGCGTTTTCTACGTAGTCTTCCCTCACCCCAGAGCCCCTCCACCCCAGCTCCACGGAGGGCCTTGCAGACGGGCTCAGGTTCGCCTGGAGTAAGTAAGGTCGCCCAGCCTGTGCCCAGCCTGTGCCCTCAGGTCCCTGCCTCGGCCGCTGCTGGAGCAGCCACCGCTCCATCCCTCCTTGGTCTGGCAGCTCCCTGAGAAGGGTGGGCGGAGGAGAGTGTCTGAGACCGTGATAGCCGCGTGAGGATTCTGGCTTGGAGGCCTCCTTCCCAGCTCTCGAGCCTTTGCACCGTCGACCTCAGTGGCCGGCTCCGTCGCTCTCTGCTTGAAGGATTGTCTCCTTTTCCCAGTTCTCAGTTCCTGACGTTGCTCTGGGTTGTGATGCCTTTTGGTTCCTAGTGCTGAATCGAATGTCTTTAGATTCTGGGAAGTTGTCTTGAATCGTTTCTTTGAATCTCCTCTGCCCCTGGTGTGTGTGGTTTTGTTGTTTTTTTCTCTTTGTTTTTAGTATTAGGATCTCCTATCCTGGACCTTTTTAAAATTTTAAAAATCTTTTCCCTCTTGTTTTCTCTTTGCCTTTATCCTACTTCCTGGGAAACTTTGACATTTACTGTCCAGCCTTCCTGTTGGGTTTTCCATTTCTGCTATGTTGTTTTTAATGTATGAGTTTTTTGTCCCCTGAATATTCTTTTTTGTAGAGTCCTGTTTATTTCTTATTTCTCTGGGAATAATAATACACTTCTAGAAGTTTTTTTCTTTTTTCTTTTTTCATAGTCTCCAGTTTGCTGTATTCTTCTGTCTTATGCATTAGAATAAACATCATAAGCTTTCTTCAGCTCTATAGCAAGCTTGGATATCTACTTATATTTAGCAGTAGAGCACTATAAAGCTGGATTGGATCGTGAGCTCCCTGCGGTGGAAGGGGCTTATCAACTGTGGGCTTCAACCAGGGTGGTCTGGATGGGCCTTTTCATTGGGGAATCCCCTAAATTGATACATTTAGGTCACTTCTCTGGGGCTGGTCAGATTTCCCAGAGGGGGTTCTTCTGATCTCATGCCAAGTGGGTATGAGGTGCCTTCAGCGTCTGGAAGCAAGAGCAGGAAGAAGGCTGGGAGGTCACGTTTTCAGGGCAGCACCCCTGCTCTCACCTGGACCTGGTATCGCACAAGCTCCTGCATTTACCATCGCGGAGAAGGAAGCCCTGGCTCTGCTGAGGGGGACAGGTGAGGAGCCCTGGGAACATCTGCCTCTTTTTTATCAGCCTTTGAGCCGACCATTCAGTTTTAGCCCAACTTTATCCCCACTTTCAGGAGCTGCCACACCACAAGTTCTTGAGCCTTTGGGGCTCAGTTTTGCCATGTAGACTAGGCTGCATCCTTGCTTTTTATGCTGCCAGTTTAGGGTCTGACTTTTAGGTCAGCTACATCAGTTTCCACTCACTCATATCCTCGGCAGCTTTTAAACTCCTGTGGCTGTTTCGTCTCCTGTTCTCCTTTTTCTTTGCAGATATACATATATATTTATTTAATTGTATTATTAACTATCTCTGTATAACTACATCTGTACTGTTGTGTGCAGTAGATGGACTGTGTGCATGTACTGGGCATGGATGCTGTACGTACACACGTACACACACACACACACACACACACAAATGCACTGTCATTTTCGTAGGGTTTTGGTTAGAGCTAAGGTTAATGTGCGGTTTTAGTCTGCCATCTGTAACTGAAAGTTCAGGTTAACTTTTTGTTTCTTTGTTTTGTTTGATCATAACACCAAACTCCTTACATGTGCATGGTCTTCAGGTTTGTTGCTCACAAGACATGATCATTTACTGCAACTTTCAAAAATTGAAAGGCATATTAGGGGAGAGGAGCCATGGCCTCCTGTTCTGATGACACCACTCCCCACCCCCAGGGGTGACAGTACCAAATCAGCCTTAGTGTGCAGAAAACATCTTTTATCCCATAATTAGAAATAAGTCTCACAATACAACAACGACAAAGTCTTACCAGAAAGTCAAACTTGAACACCTGGATCTATCTACTTAATCCACAGGAAGCACAGGGGCTAGAAGAGCATGTCCATGGACAGCCAGCAGAGTCACTGCAGGCAGGCCGCGGGGATGTTACGGGCTCAGTTTCAGACACTGCAGTAAAAGGGAGAGTCATACAGATTGTTTGCTTTCCCAGTGCATATAACAGTTGTGTTTATACCATACTGTAAGTGTGCAATAGCATTGTACCTAAGAAAAAAATGTACATGCCTTAATTAAAAAATACTTTATTGCTAAAAATCACTAGCCATCATCTGAGCCTTCAGCGAGTCATAATCTTTTTGCTGGTGGAGGGTCTTGCCTTGCTTGGTGGTGGCTGCAGGCTGATCAGGGTGGTGGTCTCTGAAGGCTGGGGTGGCCGCGGCCATTTCTTAAAATAAGACAATGACGTTTGCCACGTGGACTGACTCTTCCTTTCACGGACGATTTCTCTGTAGCCTGCAATGTTGTTTGATAGCATTTTACCCACAGTAGAACTTCTTTCGAAATTGGAGTCCTCTCAAAATCTGCCACTGTTTTAGCAGCTAACTTTAGGCAGTATTCTAAATCCTTTCTTAGAGTTTCAACAATCTTCACAGCATCTTTACCAGGAGTAAATTCTATCTCAAGAAACCACTTTCTTTGCTCATCCATAAGAAGCAACTCCTCATCTGTTCGAATTTTATCCTGAAATTACAGCAGTTCAGTCACATCTTAGACCCCACTTCTAATTCTGGTTCTCTTGCTCTTTCCACCACATCTGCAGTTCCTTCCTCCACTGAAGTCTTGAGCCCCTCAAGGTCATCCATGAGGGTTGGAATCCACTTCTTCCAAACTCCTGTTCATGTTGACATTTTGACCTCTTCCCATGAATCACAGATCCTTAATGGCATCTAGATTGCTGAATCCGTCCCAGAAGCTTTTCAGTTTCCTTTGCCCTGATCTGTGAGAGGAATCACTGTCTACTGCAGCTGTAGCCTTGCGAAATGTATTTCTTAAATGGTAAGACTTGAAAGTCAGGATGGCTCCTTGATCCACGGGCTACAGGATGGATGTGTTAGCAGACATGAAAACAGCATGAACCTCATTGTACATCATAGCTCTTGGGTGATCAGGTACCTTGTCAGTGAGCAGTCATATTTGGAAAGGAATCTTACTTTCTGAGCGGTAGGTCTCAACGGTGGGCTTAAAATAGTCAGTAAACCATGCGGTAAACAGATGTGCTGTCATCCAGGCTTTGTTGTTCCATTTATAGAGCACAGGCAGAGTAGATTTAACATAGTTCTTAAGGGCCCTAGGATTTTCAGATGGTAAATGAGCATTGGTTTCACTTAAAAGTCACCAGCTGCAAGAGCCCCTAACGAGAGTCAGCCCGTCCTTTGAAGCTTTGAAGCCAGGCATTGACTTCTCTTAAGGTTTGAAAGTCCTGGATGGCATCTTCTTCCAGTAGAAGGCTGTTTCTTCTGCGTTGAAGACTGTTGTTCAGTGGAGCTTCATGAATTACATCAGCTCGATCTTCTGGACAACTTGCTGCAGCTTCTCCATCAGCACTTCCTGCTTCACCTGGCACTTTTCTGTTATGGAGACGGCTTCTCTCCTTCAACCTCGGAACCAGCCTCTGCTGGCTTCACGCTTTTCTCCTGCAGCTTCCTCACCTTTCTCGGCCTTCATAGAATTGAGGAGAGTTGGGGCCTTGCTCTGGATTAGACTTGGCTTAAGGGAATGTTGTGGCCGGTTTGATCTTCTATCCAGACACTAAAACTTTCTCCGTATCGGTAGTGAGGCTGTCTCACTTTCTTACCATTCATGTGTTCACTGGAGGAGCACTTTTCATTTCCTTTAAGAACTTTTCCTTTGCCTTCACAACTTGGCTAACTGGCAACAGGGGCCTTATCTCACCTTTCGACATGCCTTCCTCACTAAGCTTAATAATTTAAAGTGAGAGACATACATCATTCTCTTCACTTTGGATATATTTGAAATTTTCCGTAGTAAAAATTTTTAAGGAGGACGGACATAGAAAGATAGCCACTGAATAACCCAGCTCATTTATACTAAAGTGTCATCAACTGAACAAGTACAGGTAATTGATATCGAACCCTTTCATGACCGGAAAGAGATGACTGGAGAGTGAGTGGGCATCAGACACCTGCAGGGGCCGAGAGGCACCGTGAGGACCACTGTGTGCCTGCACGTCCTGCTGAACAGGAAGGTGCGGGCTGAGCTCTGCTAAGGCAGGTTTTCATGGGTCACGTCATGAGGAATCAGAGCTGCAGTCTTGTCTTAGCATAAGTAGGGCGGTGGTGGCTGCTGCTATGGCGACAGGCATAGGTTCCAGCATATCATTGTGGGTATACTTTCAAAGTAAGTCTCAGAAAAAGGATGATCTCTATAAAAGGAGGTAATTTTACGTAGAAAAATGAAAGTATTTCACTTCCATTATGCACACTAGGAGTATTAGTATTTTAGGGGATAATGATTATAGTCAGAGTAAAGCTTAATGTTTCAAAAGGTACTGAGTTCTAATTCTTCTTGCTGGATAAAATCCTATCAGATGACACTCTTGCAGATAACAGCCATAAACTACAGCCATAATTCATAAAGCAACAACCTGAAGGCACTAAGGAGTGAACAGAGCAGGCAGAATCCACACTCATATTATCAGAGGTACATGGAGTGATTTCCCATTTTTGTGGCTTTTAGCTGGGAACCAGGTGTAGTTGGCACACCCGGTGTGAAGAGGGTGACAAGGGGCGCCGGTGGGAAAACTGACGTGTTTCTGCTCTTAGAAGATTGTTTCCAGAAAAGTGCAGCTACTGGAGAGAGAGGGAGAATTTTAGAAAAGAAGGAACCAGAGAAGAGACCCCCAAATTCTGTTTGTCTAACTCTCTGGCCGACACCCCTGAACAGCAGCTGAATGAAGCAGAACAGTTCAGCTAAAGATGAAGACGCAGCCTGAGATGAAAGCTACCGGTCAAGAAACATGCAAAGACTGAGTTTGCAATTCAAGTCAAATCAACTGCATTTGGTTGCTGATCCAGATTATTAGCAGCTTATCTCCTAATGTCTAGAATTAACACCCAAAATCACCTGACACATGAAGAACAAGGAAAATGGAGGACATTTTCAAGAGAACAGGAAAATCAACTGAGACCAACCTCAGTAGACCAATGGGTATCATCTAAAATGTAGAATCGAGAGGAGAATGTTTAGGATAAAGTGTTAGATGGAACCAGATGTGTGACATATGTTTAATCAGAGTTCTAGAAGGAGAACAAGTAAGGCAAAAAAGATAAAGAGCAACTCCGGTGCGGCAGTAGAAAAACAAGCTGTCACAAGTGGGGCAGGTTTTGAATTCATTCTGACCTCACATCAGAAACTACGGACCCAGGAGAGAGTGAAATAGCCACGTCTGAAGTGACAGAAGGAAGAAACTGTCAACCAGACTTCTATGTCGAGTGAAAATATTCTTCCATAATGAAAGCAAAATAAAGACATTTTCAGATAAAACTAAGAGAATGTGTTGCCAGCAGACCTGCACCATAAGAAATGATGAAGTTCTTCAAACTGAGAGGAGGTGACATCTGATGGAGCCTCACGTCTTCAGAAATTGACAGAGAGCATCTGAGATGGTAAATACACCTCAATATTTGTACAGACACCTATGTGCATGATATAAATACATCTCAGAGCTGAGGAAATACAAAACTTTCTTTGCTTCTTTCTTCTCTAAAGATTTTTATGATATATGTGACATACTCGTAATATGTCTGATGTGGGTTTATAGCACCTACAGGTGTAACGTGAGAGAAGGGGGTATGGACATGTGATTGTAAGATTTCTACATGTTAACATGAAATAATAATTGACTGCAAATGGACTGTGCAAAGGGGATAAATTATTATCCCACAACAATCAATAAGACAGTTACATAGAGAAGTATAGCTTAAAAAGCAATAGGAAAATTGTAACGGAAAAATTTAGTTACAATTTGAAGTATTTCATATTCAAGTAATATTTAAAAGGCATGAAAGGAAGAACAGAAAACAGAACAGTAGAAAACAAACAACAGGATGGTTTACCCAAACAAAACCATAGCAACAGTTTCATCAAACATTAATGCACTAAACATTTCAATTAAAAGGCAGAGGATGTCAGAATGGATTGTAAACAGCATAAACCAACTATGCTATATACAAGAGATGCACTTTATATTTAAAGGCACAGTTAGGTTGAAAGTAACTGGATGGAAAAAATACACCATGCACACAGTTAAGCATAAAGAAGGCTGGCGTGGCTATATTAATATGAGATAAAGTAGGTGTTTCAAGACGAAAAGTGTCAGATGAAGAATTTTTCATAATTATAAAATGGTCAGAAAGACATAATTCTACATGTGTCTGGCCTAATAATAGAGCATTAAAATACATGAAGCAGAGATTGACAGAATTAAAGGGAGAAATGTGCGATTCCGTTATTCTCCTATTTGGAGAGTTTTAAACTCCTAGGCAATTGACACAACGAGACAAAAAAATCAGGGAAGACATAGGTTCTGAGTAATACTACTAGCTACCTTGATCTGAGCGACATTTATGAAACACTACACGGCAGCTGTAGGGTACACACTGTTTCTTAAGTTCCATGGAACATTTGCCGGGATAGACTGACCACGGGGCTGTAAGACAAATCTAAAAATAATAGCATATAATCATACAGAGAATTAAATTGGAAGTCAACAAAATATTTAGAAAAGCTAAATATTTGGAAGTTTAACACACTTCTAAATAACCTGAGTCGAGGAGGAAATCACCAGAGAATTTAGAAAATATTTTGAACTGAATGGAAAGTAAATAAATGGAATGAAACATTAAACATGAAAATTTGGGGGATGCAGCTAAAGGAACGCTTAGGGGAGAGTTACGGACTTCACGTGCTTGTGTTAGATAAGAAAACAGATGTCAGCTGCCGACCTAAGATCCCGTGGTAAGAAGGGAAAAGGAAGCCCCACGTGGTGGGATGAAGGACAGTAAGGGAGGGTTCTGAGCTGGCCGCTCCATGCAGCCTCCGGCTTCAGCTCTGCAGATGCTGGGAAAGCTCTTCACCCTTCGATGCATCTGTTTACTCATCTGTGTAGCAAGTGTTCGGGCTCAGATGACACACACACTGCTCTAGATTTCTAGGTGCTTCCGAGGCTGAAAAGGAGCAGAAGTGGGATTTTAACCATAGGTATGTACTGGCAGTTGCTCAGTAAAGATGCTGAATAAATGAAGCCTCAAAACGCAATCACGTCTCCAAGCGTGAGATTGACTGGTTTGTGTTCTCTCAGCGCTCAGGAATGTATTCCAGGGACGTAGATGGGACACAAACATTGGCTCTGCCTCGTGCACAAGACCGTTGACTTATCTGCTGGTACCTTTGTTCTCGCAGTCACTGCAAACCAGGGGTAGGAGGTCCAAGTTGATTTCTGTTTGACTTGCTCCTGAGGCCCTTGGAAAATCGTTGTCTTTGTTCTTTGGGTCTATTTCCCCTTATGAGTTGTCTGCATTATTTTTAAGATTTAATCAGACACTCGGCAAAGTGAAATGTTTTCTGCCTCAAAATAAATTCTGGTAAGACAGGCACAAGGAGCATCTCTAATATGCCCCCAGCTCTCTTTAAATAAGGTTCTTTCTTAAAGTTACTGGATTCCTAAAATAACAATTTAGAATATGGCTCTGATGTCCAGGAGGAAGCACATCACTGAAATCTCAGACTTTAATAGATCGCCATCCTTCTGAGTAGTACTGGACCGTCTCAAGTTAAGTTCTCCAGACCGGCTCCCAAGAGGCCGCCCCGTCAGACACCCCAGGCAGCTACGCGGGGCAGTTCTGGACATGCGGGGTTCAGCGGGCTGCCTGGGCCTGCGCTCCTCCAGATGCCAGTTCGGGGGTGTGGCCAGAACAGGACGTGATGAGCAGAGTATCTGGAGGAGAACGCACACTGGAGCGAAACACCTCCAGTTTGCCTACTGGCAGCATTAACATATTTTTTGGCAAAAATGCCAGAGAAGCAATGCTCATAACTTGAATTTAATCACAAGGAAACACGAAACAAGCACAACTAAGGGACATCACACAAAATCCCAAACTAATCGTCTCCAGAGGGTCGAGTCACAGAAGACGACCAGGCACTGTCCCAGGTTAGAGACCCGACAGTTACCTGTGATGCATGGTCCTGGATGGGATCCTGAACCGGGAAAAGGACATCAGCGGACACTTGGTGACGTTTGAATAAGATCTGCAGATGTGTTAATAATTAATCCTATCAGTGTGAATTTCCTGGTTTGGGTCATTGTGCAGTGATTAATATTTGGAGAAGTTGGGTGAAGAGAAGGAATATGCAAATTCTTTATACTATTTTTGAAACTTTTTTGTAAGTCTTAAATTATTTAAAAATGAAAAGTTGTGTTTTAATTTTTTAAAAAGAAAAATACAGAAAACTTTCAAATCAGTGTATATTGGTGAGGAATTTAAAAAAACAGTAGAAACAATTAATTTGGAGGGAGGCGAAGCACGAAAAAGAGAAAATGGAAAATGTGAACACGAAGGTAAGTACATTTTTAAATGAATTGACACAATGTCACAAACTAATGTTTTCAGATAAAATAGAACCTCAGATTAGAACAACAATAATTGCGTCTGTATGGTATTTCTGGGTCCTAAAGGATAAAGATTCATAAAGGTTGAAAGCAAAAGAATGCCAGGCCAAAAAAAAATGCCATGAAAATATTGATGAAAAAGAAAGCTAGTAGTGCTAATTTGTTATCAAATGACACTCTAAGGCAAAATGTGCTCAGGAATAAAAATAACTACTACATAGTGATAAAAGTAATAGTTTGCCAGGAAGATAAAATAGTTCTAAATTTAGGTCCACTTAATAATATAACCTCAAGGTATATAATTTTTAAATTGCTGAAATCCAAAATCAGATTGGTAGATTTTTAACACATTTTTTCCAGTGTTAATGGATTAAGTAGGCAAAATAATTATCAAATTTAAAGAAAATTTGAAAAGCACAATTAGAAGACAATCTGGCAGAAATGTATAGAAGCTTACATTCATTAATTAGAGAATTGACCACATAGTAGCCACACAGCAGGTCTTAGGAAATAAACCATCAGGATCAAGTTCCCTAACCACAATAAAATTTTATTATAGAAATCGGTAATGAGAAGATAACTTTTAAAACCCCATACATGTGTGAGAATTCTAGAACAGATTTCTGAAGAACATATTGGTCAAAGAAGAAGCCATCACAAAATTAGAAAAAAATCGAGAGCTGAATACTAATGAAAAATTTTACACCGAAGTGTGAGATGCAGCTGAAGAAAAACTTCAGGAGGAAGACATACCGAACATGAGCTAAGCGTCAAACTCAGAAGGTAAAAGGAAGAAGTTAATGATCCCAAAGAAAACAGAAACAGAGATACAACGGGGACGGCCAGGTCCAAAGGCAGGACAGAGACAGGCCAGGTGGACGGCGTGAGAAGCAGAGACAGAGCCCGGAAAGAAGGGGGAAACAGGAAACATAAACCGCTTTTTAAAACGAGGCGATTCTGTGATCAAACTGAGCCCCTGGCCCTGGATTTGATGGTCAATGGGGAGGGCGGACATCCAAGCCAGCAAGATCCTCACGGCCCCTCCGACCGGTCCTGTCACTTCACACAGAACCTCCATCCTCGTCAGAAGAGAGACCGTTGTGAGGAGAAGGCGGCTGGGGGGTCTTTGAGGCCCATCACCTCAGCGTCACAGCGCCAGGGCACAGCAGGAAACCCTCCACGGTGGGGGTGGGGGGGAGTGCATGGTGTGTTACCTGCACTGACCGTGTGAATGACACTTGCAGGCTCCTCATCAGAACCTCTGAAAACTGCCTGTGTGTCTCCGGACATATGGAGACACAGGTGAGGTGTGCTTCCCACACTGTCCCCATCACCGGCTTCTCCAGCTCCCTCCCACTGATTAAAAGGATGTGGGCACCAACGCCCAGCCACTCGCCTACCTTCTGACGTCAGTATGCGCAGCGTCCACGGGCCGGGGGCCCAGGCACTGGGTGACCCTGGTCACACGGTCTGAGCATCTGCCCTCCCAGACTCGGCGCCCTGACCTCGGGCACCTTGATCGCCTGGAGCACTTACCCTTTGTCAGTCTTGTTCTGAGTTTACACGTAGGCATTTATTCTCTTCTTCCCCAACTCCCTGACATTTCTGTTTGGGTTTGAAGAAATCACATGTACTACTCAGGACCCCCAGGGCTGTGAGCAAGAAAGCCACGGAGGGATGGGATCATGTCAGACAGGAAGACGGGCAGGTCCAGGACAGGACTCCTGGGTCATGGGTTGGGGCAAGTGCAGGACACAGGGGACCCAGCAGGCGCAGGGGCTCCGGGGCCAAGGCGACAGGAAGGGATTGCACCGAAGTCTACTTTTTAGAAAACGTGTTCAAGCTTAGTCGTTTAGCTGCTCCGTGTCCTAGAATCTCTGGGGTCCCTGACCCGACCCGAGCGTTGCTCTGAGCACCTGTGCTGTTTCCACACACTTATCCCCAGAACGGACTCCCCTCTACTTTGCCTTCCTCCCTGCAGGGATCTTGTTTCATTAAATCCACGTCCATGGACCCAAACGGCTCCAGCCAGGCTTCCGGTGTAAATTCCCGGATTCTGAGCCTCTCCTCCAACCTCAACCTGGTCGGGTGGGGCCCGGCCGGCCTTTGAGACGGCTTCTCACCTGGATACACGATTCTGCCTGCGAGGCTGGGGCGTCCCCAGGAGCAGGGGGCCAAAGCCCCGGAATCAGCCTCACCAGCCGGGCCCCTTCCCCCGTGTCCACCTCCGCGTTTTACAACAGGGGCTGGGGGAGGGGCTTGGCCAAGAGAAGACCCTGGTTTTCCCTTCCCCGCTTTCAAGGAGACCCTGGAGAAGAGCGGCGTCTGCGGAAGAAGGGGTGCGGGGGGCAGCCGGCTGAGCGGAGGTGAAGATCGCCCTTCAGCCCAGACCGTCTAACGGCCTCTGGTGTGTGGTTCCCTCCAGCTGAGCCCGAGGCGAGGGCTGAGGCCCTGCTCATCCACCCTGGCCAGGAGGACCTCATTCCTTCATTTCGGGGAGCCTCTGTGTCACTTCACTTGTGAGAAGATCCCAACGCAACTTCATTCAGAAAATAAAAAGTTTCTTTACAGAAATAGATGATACGTTTGCTCCTTCACGTACAGGTGAGACTCAAGTGCTTCGGGATATCTTTAAAACATCCAGATGCAGCACGGTCGTTAGGCGGGAAGGTTCCCCTGGAAGTCGGGGGCTTCGGGAACCAGGAGTCAAGGGTCCGCATCTGGGCCCAGAGCCCGGAGCATCCCTGCCCTGGGCCTGGGTGGCAGCGGGTCCCGCACCCGCTCGGTCCCGCACCTCAGATGCCAAGACGCCCAGAAGATCCGGTCACATCAGCTCTGTTCTCGTCGATGTGAGTTTTCCCACCTGAGCCCGGGAAATACGGAGAAGAACAGAAATGGGCTTGGAAACTTGGAGCAGCTGCTTCCCTGGGCTGTGACCCTGCAGGAGCCCCGGCCTCCAGCTGCCCTTCCTGCCACCAGAGGTGAGCCTGCCCCTTCAGTCATTTTTGCACCTTTGGGCAGCCCATCTCTCCCCAGCCACTGGTGGGGAGGCACCGTCCAGGGTGGAAGCTACCGGCTTCTTCCCCGAGGGCCACATCAAGGGGGCTTGTTCTCGCTCCATCCCTGGGGCTTGTTCACTTGGGATGGGTGTGCGCAAGCTCCTCCGGCTGCCAGACCTGCATAGAAAGCCGCGTTTCTACTGGCCTGGGGCCTCGTTCTGGTCACTGATGACAGGTGCGTAAGATCCTGACATCAGGGGAACCGGGCGCCGGCTGTGGACTCCCCGAACTGTCTTTGCCATCTTCCTGAAGCCTAAAATTATTTCAGAAGAAGTAGTTCGGGGGCAATTTGAGGACCATGTTCTCAACATGCCGGAAGTTCGAGTCCCCCCCCCCCCGCCCCCCCCCACCACCTAAAGGGGCTCAGAGGGTGCCCGGAGAGCGAAGGACGGGGGTGGGGAAGGTGGTGGAGTGCTGAGAGCTTCAGGAACAGGACGGCACCTGCCCGGTTCACCGCCCCGCTACCCAGCCCCACTGTGGCTCCGGAGGTGGAGGGCACCGGGAGGCCTGGCGGGAGCTGCGGTGAGGGCGACCTTGCCCTTGACCTGAGCCACGTTCCTCCAGCCTCGCTGCTGAGTCTGTTCTGCACCCTCCTCCTTCCAGGCTCCCACGAGGTGGGCTTGCTGCGGCCCGCACCCCCCAGGAGCCCACAGCCCTGTCTCCCCGAGGCCTCCATGGTAGCAGTTACCCTGGTGTGTGCGGCGTGTGCGCCCCGCCGGACGCCCAGCTGGTGCCCAGGCCGACCACCAGTCCTGTCCTGCCCCCTCCTGTCCACGTCCCGGATGCTGCCTCAGCCGTCACCTCTGCCCCAGGCCACGCGCTCAGCCATCTCTGTGCCAGGCATCCCTGCCTTCTCTGTATTGGTCCTCAGGCACGGCTTCCCCTCACCCTCTAAGCTTTAACTAAAAATGACCGTCTTCCTCCCTCCCAGCCTCAGGTCTACCCGTAGCTGTGCCCCAAGCCCGGCCTCGCCTGCTCCCGGGGGCTTCCCAAGACGGCTGCCCGCACCTGGGTCTCTGTCCAATGGCGCTTGTCTCTGCATCCCAGGCCCCGGCCCAGCCCAGTGAATGCCGTCTCCGGGCGTCCCCCACGCTGTTCTGCCTGTGAAACCCTGTTCGGACTCATGCGTGTAGAGATTCTCTTTCTAAGGAGCGGACTTAGCCCTGAGAGCACAGCCGGGAACAGCGCCCTTCTGCTTCTGCACTCGGAAACACCGTCACAGGTGTGTCTGTCCCAGTGTCTAGGCTGCCCCACTGCCCAGACGTGTGAGCGGCTCTCGCCGCACGAGGGAGACGGCAGCGCCCCGCGATGTGGTCCAGGCCCGCTCCCCCGCCCTCACCCCTCACGTGAGCTGTGTCGCAGCGTCCGCGCCCAGGGGCCCCCACCCCCTGCCCCAGGCCCAGCGAGCTCCTGCTTCCCTCCCAGGCGCCTGTTCCTCACACTCTTGGTCCCTCCAGCCGGGTATCCTTCCTCTGCGCTCCCCAATTCTCTGTGGAAGTTCACCTACCATGTTGCAATAGTTTTCTGTCTTTGCTAGACCTCGAGGTCCCAGAAAGCAAGAATTCTACTGTTTTCGTCTCTGACTCTAGGTTCTGTTACTCTCGTATCTGGCACATTGGCACTAAGTCTTTAAATTAATATACTGATGAATAATGTTTGTCTTCAAGTATGTGAAGGGCTATCACGTACAAGATGTATTGAACTTATTTTTAGCCTAAACGGGTAGGTTTAATGAGCGGAAACTAGAGGAGGACTAATCCTGCCAAAGACAGTGGATAAACATCTTTAGTACTGAAGCCAATTGCCTATCCAGCATTTCTTACCGAATCAAAGTCTCCCTCCAGAATGAGGGGCAAAATTAAAATATAGGCGTTTCCAGATAAACGGCAGCTGAGGCGATTCTTCCAGCAAACAGAAGCCGAGAGAACTCACAGCAGACCTACATTACAAGAAATGCTAGAGGAGATTCTTCAGTCAAAAGGAAGATGCCAGGTGGAAATTATCTACACACACACACACACACACACACACACACACACACACACACTCAAGAACCCTGCACATTTTCAAAATGAGAATATACATCAAAGACATTTTTCTTATTTTTGATTGCTTTAAAAGACTGTCTAAACCAAAAGTAGGAAAAGGTAATACGGGGTTTTGTAACATGTAGAAGAAGATTTACGACAGGAGCACCAGATGGGAAGGAGGAAACGGTAACGTACCTTCTTACACTGAGGGATGGCCGTGTGTCGTGACCCAGAATCCACGTCTGGGTGGGAGGGACGCAGCAGGCACTCAGCCCCTGAGTCTCGGCCTCTGCTGCGTCCTGGCCACGGCCTGGCCCTGTGGCTCCCCTCAGCTTCGCCCGAGCCCCTGGCCCATCTGGGACCTTGGTGACCTTGTCCGAGCCAAGGACCTCAGGTCTCTGCACTCCAGCCAAACCCTTGGCATCATTCTTGGCTGTTCTTTTCTCTCTTGCACCCACATCTGCTCTACTGGTAAATACCGTTAAGTCTACCTTTAAAATATGTCCACAACCTGCCCCCACTGGCACCCTCCCATCCACCCTGTCCACCCTCGCCTGGACCCTGCGGGGGCCTCCTGGCCACTCTGTACAGTAGGGAGCCTGTCGGTTTGCTCAGTGGTTGTGGGTTCAGTCACCGAGATTTGGGGCCTCCCTCATTTTCCTCATCTGTAAAGTGAGGGGGCTCGCTGACCTCCAAGCTTCCTTTTTTAATAAAAACAGTCTCTAGGAAGATGGCACGGGTCTGCTAGGGCCGCCGCCAATAACTAAGTTCCACAGTCGGGGAGGCTTAAACACACAGGAAGGTTGTTTCCACTCAGTCCTGGAGGCTGGACGGCCGGGACCAAGGTGTCGGCCGGGTGATCCCTCCCGAGGCCTCTCTCCTGGGCCTGTGGATGCCACCTCCTCCCCATGACTGCGGGTGGTGTCATCCTGTGTGTGTCCTGTTGTCTGTGTCCTCATCGCCTCTTTGAGGACACCAGTCCTGTGGGATTAGGGCCTCACCCTAGTGACCCCATCTTACCTAAACACCTCCTTACAGGCCCCGTCTCCAAACACAGCACCTCCTGAGGTAGTGCAGCGTACGAATTTTGGGGGGACAAGTTCATCCCCTGACGGGTGATATCGGTGCAGCCTGGGGTGCAGCCGTGTGACCGCCGGACCACCAGAGGTGGCCGAGGAGAGGGGCGATTTTGAAAACAACATTTCAACGATGAGAAGGTGGTTTCGAGATTGCTGTGCTGCGCTTCTGACTCTGTTTGTTAGAAGATTTTCCACTAAACCTCCCTGTGAAAATGGGGGGATTTTTTCCTCCCATTGTTTTGCTGCCAGATCACAACCCGAACAGGTGAGTGGAACGTGGGCGTCGCCCAGACGGCGTGGCTGGCAGGTGTCGCTGCTCCCCGAGGTGGCTGTTTTTAGTGAACTCTTTCATCTGGTTTATTTTCTTTCACTCCAGTTTAAATATAGACACGAACCCGAGATGTCACTTCAAAGGCAGCTTAGCCTTTGGGGCTGCTTGGACTGGGAGATTCCAGTGGAGTCTGCCTTCCAGGGAGAGGAGGCCAGCCTCCAGCCCCCGGTCCCCAGCCCCGCCGCCACCAGCCCCCTGGCTCCCAGACACCCCTCCCCCAGCCCCCGGCCCCCCAGCCCGGGCCTGTGTCTGGGCCTCTGCTGGCGCTGCATTCTGGGAATGTGGCCCGGGCTCCCCAAGGATGCAGAAACCGCCCACCCATCTCTGGGGCAGTTCACTCGCATCAACCCTTATCAATGCAGTCCTGTCCCCACAGAGTGGGAACTGGGACCTCTGGACCGTGGATCTGGTTCCTGGGGAAACGGCCGACCTCAGCAAGAGTCCCCAGGACACAGGGGTCACTGCGCCCCGCACGCCTGCTGTGTGCTGACCCGTCTTCCAAGGCACCGCTGGCTGCACGCCGGCCCCGGGCACCTGCTGCTTGCACGGCCCAGCCCGAGAAGGCGGCCCAGGTTTCCACCCTGAAATGGGGCCCCTCCCCGCGGGCGCCCTCGGGTTTCCCCAGCGTCTCCCGGGCCGCACAGCCCCCCGCCAGTGTTCCACTAGGGGCTTCTTATTTCTTGTAAAAGACGAGATTAGAGTAACCACGAGGCCTATTCCCACCTCGTCTCATAAACACAACAGGGAAATGCCAGTGACACACAAGCCGTCCTCAAACCACTTGTTTTGAGCTGAGTGGAAACACTACTTCCTTCCCCTGAGTCAGGCCGGGTGCTCGCGCTCGCTGCCGAGCCGGCCAAACGCGGCTCCATCACTGTTTCCACTGAGACGCTCGCCTTCCCAGGGCCATCAGGGGGCGGGGTTGTTTTGCGTGTGTCTGTCCTGTGCGTTTGTGAAGACCGCGTCAGTCACAAAGTAGAGGCTGGAAGAGGTGAGCTCCACCTCTTCAGCCACCGTCCCCCGTCCCCGGCGCCGCCGCTCAGGACAGGCGGGGGGTGATGCCGTGTCCACGCCCGCACAAGCCACGGAAGGCCAGGGACCCGGGCAGGCAGCCGCCAGGGGACAAAAGTGGAGCCTTCCTCTTGTTGTTGCTCAAATCTGCGTGCCCTCACGCCCCACGGCTAACTTGTATCTGCTCTAGAATTTTCTAGGTGCCGCAGCTAAAACAATCCCTCCCCTGCCTGGGCCCCTCCCCCAGCCCCACGGAGGTCATCCAGCTCTCCGTCCTGCTGAGTGGCATGGGGGCTGCGCTGGGGGGAGGAGCTGCAGCTCTGGAGGGCAGGCAGGCGCCAGGTCCTGGGAATCAGGTGGAGAGGGATTGGAGCCGGAACGGGCCGGCCCACACAAGATCGGAACCTGGGGCAGGAGTTAAGGGATAGGTTCCAAATATTTCCATTAAAAATGTGCCTTGGTGCTGAGCCCGTGGAGACCTCTGGACGCCCACGTGACCCCCAGTGTCCATGGCCCCCGCCCGCTGTCCCGTCCTTGAAGGGCTAGACCTGCGGTAGACCACCGCCCCAGCTTCCTGATGCACGGGACCCCGGTGGGGGCCCGTCCGCTCCCAGAGGATCAGGGCGTCTCTATTCCTGGCTCCCTGAGGGGCCCATGGCCCTTGTGGCTTCCCAACTGGAATCTCTAATTTTAATACAAGATGGACTTTATTGAGGAAAGATGCGTTTGTCTTTGCCAATCCACTTTTTGCCATTTTCTTTGATCAGTTCCCATGACGGCTTCTGGAAAGGCCCAGACCTGGGCTCCTGGGTGTAGCTCTCCACCCCTACCCGTGTTTGTTCCAGACTCTGTGTCATAACAATGGTGCAGAGACCGCGGAAACCAGTGGCCACCAGCAGGTCGTGAAGATGTGCCCAGGCTGTTTATTTACCATGATTCTTATGAACCCCCTAATGGATCACTTCAAAGTCTGAAAAAGAAGAAAACAATCACCGCCGTCATCTGAAAAGTAAAAACCAAAGCCTCACACAGTCTGGGCCTCTGAGCCGCCCCCCACCTCCGCCCCGCCCTGCCCTACACCCCACCCTCCGGATGGCTTTTCCATCCTTTCTGAGCTGTGTATGCAGCCTCACTCTCTCTAGAACCATCCTCATTTCCTCTCACGGGCTGTGGTTTCGTCTTTGATTTCAAGTTCATTCAACACTCATTCAGCACATTGTCACATGGACTCCCCACGTACCCGCTTCTGTGCCTCAGCAGGCTGCCGCCTTCCCACACTGTCCCCCAGGCCGCCCCTCCAGGCTGCCCCCTCCCCACACCGTTCTACCCCCAGGCTGTCCCTCCCCAGGCTCCCCCCTGCCAACTGTCCCCCTCAGGATCCTCCCACCAGGCAGGGCCGAGAGGGCAGGCTGGCGCTGGGCCCAGCTGTGTCCCAGCGAGCGTCTAGTGGTGGGAAAGGCTGGGGTCCACTGTCAGGCCGATTAATGGACAGCAGAGCCCCAGCAGGGTCGCCCCAGTGGGTCAGCAGCAGAGCTCGGATGACACAAAGGCACACAGGCCTGACCACGAAGCTGGGGCCACCTCGAAAAGCCAAATAAGTCCCCTGGTGGGATTCCGGTGCAGGAGCAGAGCTGGGCCTTGGTTTCTAAGGGAGCATCAGATCAGATCAGATGAGGTTAGATTAGGGGCTGAGTAACTAGGGAGCCTTTCACGGCGGAGGAAGGATCAACTCCAGTCCGATGGATTGACAGTGGAGGAAAAAGACAGCTTCAGCTGAAGGGAAGGAAACCACCTGAGAGTCAGGACTGTGCGTGGCGGGGTCCCCAGCGGAGAGCGTTCTGAGTTCCGGGAGAGGGTCCAGGCCCACCCGCCTCTTTCCCCGCAGCTCCTGCCCCACAAGGGTCCCTGAGCCCGGGACCTCCCACCCACCGGCGCCCGCCGCCCCTTAGCTCGCGCATCCGCGCTATGGCTTGCGGGCTGGGTTCCTCGTCTGACCCCATCCTGTCTGTGTGGTCGTTCTTCAACATTTTATTTTGAAACCATTTAGACTTACACGTGAGTTGCTACCATAGTATAAAGAATTCCCATGTTCCCTCCACCCAGTTTCTGAGTTGGTGTTTTATACTTGCTTCCCGTTACCTCTCCCCACCCACCTCTTTCTCTGCACGTTTTTTTTCCTGAACCATTTGGGAGCTCAGACATCATACTCCTTCACCACTAACTTCTTGTGTGTTCCCTAAAATTAAAGACAAAGGCATCCCGCACAGCCCGGCACCGTTTGTTACCCACGTCGAGAATCATCACCTCGGTCCTGCAATCTGCTCTCCAGGCAATATTCTGACTTCACCAATCATCTCACTAACATTCTCGATAGAAAAGAAGACCATGGTTGTTTCTGGTCCAGGGTGGGATCAAGGGCCTCACAGGGCATTGAGGGGTCACCCCTTCAGCCTCCAGGAAGCCCTGTCATTTCACGTGCAAACGTTTCTCTCAGTGAATCGTCCTTTTTTCCGTGACCCCCATCTGCGTGCCTTTCCTGGCCATAGCTGTGTCCTCCGGGCTCGCTCGCCTCCAGGGCTGGAGACCCCAGGGGTGCCCTCGTGCCCTCTGGCTCCGAGGAGGCCCTCGCTGGTCTCTGCTGAGCCTGGGGATGAAACGAAGACCAGCGTTTCCTGGTCCTGTTTCCCACCGTGTCCCACCTTGGGCCCAAGTAGTCCATCAGGGACCCTGCGAGAGCCCATGGCCCAGGGGAGCAGGGCTGCTGTGTCAGCCCCCCAGGGACAGGGCTGGCGGAGCATTACATCCGCGTCCTCAGGGCCAGTTTGCTGATGGAGGGAATGTGTGGGCACTGGGGCCACCATGCAGCTCACAGAGGAGGCCAGGGTCTCCAGGCTCCGCCAGATGGGGGCATGGTTCTAAGTCTCAGAGACAGGCAGCCAAAGCTCCAGCAGCTGTGGCCCCCAGGCCGGAGCGCAGGAACTCGTTTAAAATCCATGCCCTGGGGAAGGGCGGTGGGAAACGACGGGGTTCAGGGGCGTCCGCCAGGAGCTGGTCAGAGAACACGGGGCCGGCGGGGACAAGGTGCGGCCCGTGTGGCTTCCACCGCAGCCGCGCGGCATCCTTCGGTCTCTACCACGTGTGCCCGTCACCTTGATGATTATTTTTAAAGACCGACCGGAGAACTAAGAATCAGAGGAACCGGACTCTCGGTTCGCCAGTTAGCAGCAGGCGGTATCACCCGGGCGATGGCTTCCTGGGTGACCAGTCCTGCCTCGCCTCCCTCCCGGGGTCCTTTAGAGAGTCAGAGAGCAGCGCGTGCTTTGGTGTTTTATGAGCTGCGTGTTTCCAGCACCAAGAGGAGGAGGAGGACAAACGTAAACAACAGTCCAAAACTAAAGATACACGAAGGAAGACATCGGAGAGCCATTCAAACGGCGGGAGAAGGTTGATGAGGTGAGGAGACGCCTGCCCTGCAGAGCCCCGGGCCTCCCGGGAATCGTTCGCGCCACGTGACCATCTGGGAATAATCGCGGACATACAGGAATGCGGGTGATGGAGGAAACTGCATGCTAACAGCAGAGAACTAACGCCACACAGTTCGAGTTCTCTGCAGCAACACGGAAAATGCTGATTGTATTACGAGTCACTTGTACCGCAATTTATTCTACAGTGACCGCCACGCAGACAGGCATGACTATGGGCAAACACTGGAGAGGAATGAGGAAAAGCAAAAGGGTGCGCGTGCCCCCTTCAACAGTGCCTGGGCCCGACGTTCCAGGTGGGACCAAAGCACCAGCCCGCCTCGGCCATCGGGAGGCATGACTGGAAGAAGGAGGAAGCGTGCGATGACAGAGGGACGCTTGTAAGAGGGACACCTCTGCCATGGGACGAACGCGTCCCCCCAGAATCATATGCTGAAGGCTGAACCCAAGGTGTGCAGCTAGGAGGGGCCTTTGTGGGTGATCAGGCCGCGTGGTGGGTCCCCCGAGATAGGATTAGTGTCCTTATGCGAAGCCATTCCGAGGGGACCTGTGAGGGCACAGCGAGAGGATGGCAGCTACAAGCAGGACGAGCGACGGGACACCAGCCCGGGTGGCACCCTGACCCGGGCTCAGCCTCCAGAAACGTGGGAAAGAAATGTCTGCCGTTCAAGCCGCCCCCGTCCGTGGTGCTTTGCTACAGCGGCCGGATGGACCGAGCCGGTCTGTGGCCAGAAAATGTGAAGACGGAGAAGGGCCAGCCCCTCAAGGAGGGAGCCCGGGGCGGGGCGGGGCGGTGGTGAAGGGTCGGGGGACCGGCTGAGGAAGGAGTGCTTCACAAGCCGAGCAGGGCCGCCCGGAGCCTCATGGGCCTGGGAGTTCGGCGACACGAGTACACAGACGGGTTCCCAGGGCTCTAAGTGCTCTGACCAGTGACGGGCCCCCATGATGACTGAGGGAAGGTCTGTGGGGTACGGAGTGGTGAGTGGGCACCACGGGGCACAAGGGACGGCACGGAGCCAGGAGCGGGGGAGGGCAAAGAGCCTGGGGTCCCTGCAGGTGGGTGCAGCTGGGGGCGGGGGCGGAAGAGCTGCCTCCCTGTGCGTCTCTGAGCGGGGACGGGGTCGGGGACGTGGACGGCGCAGGCGGTGCTTCTCAGCCCCGGGAGCAGCCCGACCTTGGCCGTGAGGCGTCGAGTGGGAGGTGCGCGCCGCAGGCAGGACCCCTGCTCACAGGTGGTGTCCAGCTGCTGGCCGGGCAGGGAACAGAGCTTCCCGGGAGGCTCTGCTACCTGCTTCCGTGCCTTGACCTTCTCGTGAGATGGGCACCCACCCCCCGTGAGGTGCCAGGCGAGCTCCCGCCGCCCTGCTTCTCCGTCTGTCCTGAACCCATCTGCGCCCCACATGTCCACAGACAGGATCGACGATGGGCCGGTCTTGCCACGGGGCCAGCGATGCAAGCCGTGAAGAGCCGGTGTCCCTGCACCTGGACACGCAGAAAGCCTCCGTGCGGGGCCAGCCTGCGTCCCGGGAGCCCCGCGGGCTCGGGCCGGGGGCTGGTTGGTCACCCTGCACGTTCGTGGTGTGTCCAGCGCGGACACGGTACAGACAGATGGCGAGAGGGCCCACCCCGCCCCGGCGCGAAGGTGGAACTGGGAGTTTTGAGAAACGTCCCCCCACACCAAAGGCAGCACTCCCCCGACCGTTCACCTGCGAGAAAGCTCTAGAACAGGGTCATCCGGCCCAGAGCTTCCCTGGTCCCGTGCTGCAGGAGGGCACTTAGCCACCTTCTTTCCGTTTTCTGGGGACACAGTCTGGGAGCAGACGGAACGGGGGGAGACTTGCAGCCTGCACTGCCCCTCCGCTTATCCTCAGGGCCACTGTGGCCGGTGGACTCCAGGGACCAGGGGCGTCACGCGCATCCTTGGGCTCCGGGACACACAGAGGGGTCTGGATCTTCGTGAGCTGGCGGGGTCCCAGCCCCGCGCTTTCTGAGGCACAGGCACTGCTCCTCGCCGTGCACGTGGCTCTTCATTCTGAGGAAGAAAACAAAGGGAACGGCGTACTGTAGGAGGAGGAAAAGAATATGCCTGGGTTGAAAAGTGTTACCCCTCCCCCTCTGAGAGGGTTAACTATGCCCGGGGGGAGCAGGCAGTGCAGGGAAGGGTCCCCAGACATGTGGCGGTGACCAACTTGTCCAGACGGGCCCAGGACCGTCCCATTCTTAAGACAGATTTCCTGGGTCCGGGAACGCCCCTCAGTATGTACGGGGCAGCGGGATGGCCGTCGCCGCACGTCTACAAGGTGTCCCGGTGGCCGCGTGCCCCGTTGTGGAGCATGCAGACCAGCGCCCCTCGCGCGGGTCCCGCAGGGCAGGACGCACCGAGCCCGCAGCCCCACAGCGCCCCACTGCTAAACCACCCATTCCAACTCGACCTTCGTCCGCAGGTGGAAAAGTGCGTCTGGAGCTGAAGCGGGCGTTCCCCGCGGAGCCCGAGGCTGCGGAGCTCGGCCACTGCAGACTCCGACGGAGGAGGCCCCACACTGAGCCGGGACGCGGGGCAGAGCGAAGCCCGTCTCTTTGCGCGGCCACTGCGGGTGGCTCGTGGCAGTTCCTCTCACATCTCATCCGTTGCAAGGAAGAAGGTGAGGAGCCCTGAAGAGTCCGCGACGGTGACTGGGTTTTGCCTGTGACGCTGGGACAGGCTCGCAGGTGCAGCCTCAACCATAGGCAACGGGGTGTCCGAGGCCCTGACTGGCCACTGTGGAGGGACCGGAACCTGCCCCCCATCCCCCGGGCGGGCAGGGACACTGCCGCCCGGGGACACTGCCGGCTGGTCCTCTCCAGGACACGTGGCCGCCCTGCCCCAGCCCCGTCCCCCGAGGTCGGAGGCCTCTTTCTGGCCAGGCTGTTGAGGACAAATGTAGTTCAGCAGAAAGATGTGACCAGAAGGGGCCTTTCCAGCGGAGGGAGAGGCTGTGTCCAGATGCGGCGGTTTACAGGGACAGGCTGTGATCCAAGCTCTCCTGATTCTGAACAAGGTTCCTAGAGGCACAAGTGAAATGACGTGGGAGAGAAAGTGCCCTGCTGGCTGAAGAGTGCTGGATGAACGTTGGATACTCCATCGTGACCCAGGCCACAGGTTACAGGTCACAGAGTGCTGGTTCTTAGGGACGATTTTGGTCCGAGCTGCATGTGTGTCAGCCCATCTTTCTCAGAGGAGCGGCTGCAAACATCCCGTCCTTGGGCCTCCTCTGGATTACACACCAGCTCCGGCAGGAGTGGCTTCGTTATACCCCCGCCCGCAGGTCAGCAGGGCTCTCCGAGGAAATTAAACCTTCCTGTGTTTTCTAATATTGCGTGATGTTCTCTTTGGCCTTGGCTTTTTTTTTTTTTAAATGAATGTGCCCTGGAATCTGATTTCAGTTCGACTAGATTAGTGAGATGTCTTTGGTGCATTTATATCAGGAAATATTGAGGATTTTTCTGGTAAACTCAGATGAATCTAAAGCAATACAAATTCATGGACATTTACTATAACCCTTAATTGATTTGCTTGATATATTTATGTCAAATAAAAAGTTTTCTAAGGCATATGTGTTTTTAAAACCAATTTATTTCTTGGTGTGATGCCTGGGATTTATTTTGCAATAATCCTGGCGGAGGGGGTAGCAGGAGGGTCACAGATGGAGCAAGAGTCCCCCCCAACCTCAGGAACTGTTGGAGCTGCCCTGAGCACATGCCCCAGGCTGTGTGCTTGGTATGTGGTATAGTTGGTTTAAAAGTCACTTTATTTACACTTTGGGTCGACAAGGTCATTTAAGGCAACCAGAGCAACTCCTGGTGCTGCTGTAGATAATGGAAATTGTTCAGTGAGGTCAAATACGGTGGAACTAAGAAGTGGGACTGGACCCATGGACTGTGGTTTGCAGACCCTCCTATAGTATCAGGTAGAGACGCATCTAAGACAAAAATGAAGGTGCGAGTCCCCTCGCCCCCGTTCTGGGGGCCCAAGCCCATCAGGCATGCAATGTCAGTTTCCATAAACGGACTTGAATTGGAGCCACGGTCACGGGACTCTCGGCTGTGTCGTCTGATGCCATCTCGACCCAGTGGGGCCACCGAGTAGCTGCCACGGAGACGGACTGAACACCCTCGGCTTTTCCTTTTGGCCTGTAGAGCCAAAAATATTTACGTTTGAGCCCCCGTGCTATGTATCTTGTTTGTTTGTTCGTTCGTTTCTGTCTCCCCGCCTGCATCGCCCTCACCTCGAGGGCAGGCGTCTGGGTTTTCAAGGCGCTCTTTTCTGCAGAGAAGACAGAGCAGTGCGCAGAGGCCTGGGCTCTGAAGCCAGACAGCCTGGAGTTGAATCCGGGTTCCTCCCCGTAAGCCACGTGACCTTGGGTGACTCACTTCACCTCTGTAAAGTGGCGGCGTATAGTTCCTCCTGCGTGGAGCTGTGTTAGGGAATCAGTAAGTTAACACCTGCGAATCGTGGCTATTTGCATGTGTACTGTGGTCATTATCCTCAAAGCGTCTGAATTCACATCAGCGGGTCCCTGCAGTTGATTCTCCTAGATCTACCCTCCTTGCCAAAAAAACCCCCAAAACCCGAAAACCCAATCTGTCCCCAGGTGCACTGAGCCCCCCAGCTCTTGCCAGGTTCAGGCTGCTGCACTTTACCCGCTGGGCTTTCCCCGCCGTCCACGTTGAGGACGCGGAGGGCCCTACTCCGCCGGGGACTCTGAATGGGCACTGCACAGCACCTCTGCGTCCCTCCCTGCCTCCTGACAAAGTGCCTTCCTTCAAAACTCCACCAAGGACACATCTTTTGAAGAGGCCCCTGAAAATGCCGGATGGCTGGTGGTGGGTTGATCCGGGGTTCCTGCTCCCCAGCCCCCAGTTACCCACCAACTCCATTCGCTTAAAACTGCACCTGTATGTCTCTAACTTAAAGAAAATTCAGTCCTGGGGTGCTGTGGTCTGAATGCCTGTGTTCCCCTGAGTGTATATGCTGAAATCCTAACCCCAAAGTAATGGGGTCAGGGTTAGGGTCAGGGTCAGGGTTAGGCTTAGGGAATGAGTACGTGGGGGCTTTGGGAGGTGACCGGGTCCTGAGGCTTCACCTCCTGGGATTAGTGGCCTTGTAAAAGAGACCCCAGGAAGCTCCCATGCCCTTTCCATCCATCATGTGAGGACATGGCCAGAAGATGACTGTCTGTGAACCCGGAAGGGTCCTCCCCAGGCACCAAGCCTGCCTGCATCACCCTTTGGCCTTCAACCTCCAGAACCGTGAGAAGTAAATCCTTCTTGTTTATAAAAACCCAGTAGTTGGTTGCAGCAGCCCACACTGACCAAGGCGGGATGGGAGTGAGACACGGGGCAGCCACTGTGGAAAACCAGTATGAGCCTCCTCAAAAAATCAAACATGGAACTACCACGTGGTCCAGCAATTCCACATCTGGCTGTGTACCCAGAAGACACGAAAGCAGGGTCTCAAAGAGATATTCGTACCCCCATATTCACGGCAGCATTGTTCACAATAGCTAGGAGGTGGAAGCAACCCCGTGTTCATCCGTAGAAGGATGACGGATAAACACAATGTGGTCCATCCAAACAATGGAATATTCTGCAGCCTTAGAAAGGAAGGAAATCCTGACACCTGGTGCAACATGGATGAAATTTGAGAACGAGATGCCTAGTGGAATAAACCAGTCACAAAAAGACAAGTACTGTGTGATTCTACTCACACGAGGTCCCTGGAGGAATCAGATGCACAGAGACAGACAGCAGGAGGGTAGGTGCCAGGGGCTGGAGGAGGGGGTGGGGAGTCAGAGTTTAACGGGGACAGAGGTTCAGTCTCAGAGAGTCCGGCGGTGATGGTTGCACTAGTGTGAATGTACTTAAGGCCACTGAGCTCTCAGTTGAAAGTGGTCAAGATGGTCAATTTTACGTTCTGTGTATAAAAACCTCAGAGCCACAGCCAGTGTCCTCCTTCTGGAACTCTTTCCAGAGCAGAACATAATGCATTACTTTGAGTATTCACAATAGTTGCCGGAGAGATTAATTTGGGGAAACCACCAAACATTACTCAGGTTCCCGTCAACGACAGTGTTTAGCTCTGAGGCCCACACGTGGGGCCACCACAGAGTGTCTCAAGACCTGGAGCCTGGGCCAGGCCACAGGGCCCAGAGGCTGGGAGGCCAAGCCGGGCTGGCAGGTGCCCGTCCCTCGGGGCAACGGCTCCAAGGTTTCTCCTGCAGCCTGTGGAGCAGGAGAGCCTCTGGGCCAGAACTCCTGCCTCTGCAGGTCCCAAGCCCACACTCCGGCCCGAAGACCTCAGAAAGACTTGTTTCTTTTCCCTTTCTAACACAAAGTTCATCTTAATCAGAAACAAATGAGGCCAGCTTCCAGGCAGACCTCCTCTTGCACTTCAGCTCATGCCAGTGACTAAGGCCAAGGATTTGGGGAACCACATGGCAATTCTAATAACTGAAGAACCGAGTTTAACCTGGGCGTTTTCCCTGTGAAAGCGAACGTTGATCAGTCCTGCAGCGAGTGAGATGAGTCACTGCTCTGACCACTTGTCTTGGCCGCGGCTCTTCCTTGTTGTGTCTCTGCTGCCCCGCACGACCAGTGGTCTCATCGGCAAGGCCCCCGGCATAGAGGAGAGACAGCACATCACACAGGAGCCCCTGTGTGTTCTAGCTGGGCCAAAGGGAACTGAACGCACTCTCTTTAGAAATCACTTGGCTGGTTCTGCAATTAAGGTAATTCTCATTTCAGTTATGAAATATTCATTCTGAGTGTGTGTGGTCTGAGGTGCTGTGCAAATAACCCATCGAAGATCAGTTAGCTTTCCCCCAGAAGATCTGCTCTTTTGTCTCAGGAGTTTCTCCCTTCCTGGGAGAGGCAAAGCCAGAGGCAGGAGCCCGAGCCCAGGTGCCCTGCTCTTTCTTTCTTTCTGCACATCTTCACAAATCAATGATACCCGGAACGATCTGTCGGTCTCTGGGGATGTGGGATGAATGAGACACAGCCCATAGCACTAGCAGCCCCAGGACTATAGTGAAGGGAGATTGCCGACCGCCCAGGGACCCCACCGCATCTTCAAACCGCGGGCTCCCACAGAGTCTTGGGGGAGCCAGCAGGTGGGCAGGCCAAGAAAGGAGTGACCATGGGATTCTGACTTTTCTATGCTCGGGGGACCTGGCTGGGGCTGCTGAAGATTTCTTGGATCCTGGCATTTTGAAACTTTGTCCAGCAAGAGAGAAATGCCAAGGGAAGGGAAGGGGCCATGGGAGTTTGGTGACAGACAGAGGAGGAGCACCAGGTTCACGCCTCGGGGCACCTGCCCTGCTGTCCACTCTCCCCGCTCCGTCCTCAGCCCACACTGAGCGCACGGGGCCTCAGCTTCCACACTGACGGAGAAACAAACTGCGATCTCAGAAATGCTTCCGACTTAACCTCCTGTGGCTTTCAGGGGCTCGCCGTGGCCCTCTGGAGGCTGGCCTCTCTTTTCCAACCGTTTCTTGACCCTCCATGTTGGGACCCACAGAAGGTGTCAGTGACGTCAGCTTCTTTCCTGCTTTTCTTTCTGAAATTTAAGTCGGCACTTCGAGGAATGTTACCTATTAGGAAAACAGAATTCTATGACATTCAGAAGGGAAAATGATTTTCCTGAGATCTGAAGCCACTGGGTAGACCTACTTTAGATGCAGACTCTTTTCCCCTTCACGTACATGCAGTAGAATTCTCTTTTTGATGTGCAGTTCTCGTTTTGACAAATGCAGTTGGGTGGCCACCGCCAGTCAGCCTTCCCCAAACTCCCACACCTGCACCCCTGGTGTCCACCGATCTTTTCTCTGTCCTGATCGTTTCTTGACGTTTCCAGAGTGTCATGTAAGTGGAATCACACAGTAGGTAGCTTCTGAGTCTGGCTCCTTTCACTTAAAAAATGCATGTAAGAAATAATTTATGTGAACGTAAGTTTTCATTTTTCTTGGTTAAGTACCTGCTGGTGGGATACTTTGGTCATATGCTAAGTGTATGTTTATAAGAAACCACCAAACGTTTTTCAAACTGGTTTTCACATTTGCCTTTTTACCAACAACCTATGAGAGTTTTGGTTGCCCTGCATCCTTGTCAACCCTTGCTCTTGTCAGGTTTTTTCTTTCTTATTTTAGCCATTCCAGTAGGCATATGAACTTGTTATAGTTTAAATTTGAATTTCTTTAATGACTAATGAATGATACTGAACATCTATCCATGTGCTTACTTGCCATCCGTATAGCTTCTTTGGTGGAGGTTTATTTGTTAATGAAATATTTCAAACACGCAGATACTAATACAACAGAAGCCCATCTGCCTACCCCCCACTAACGTCTAGAAGATTTAGTTTCTGGCCTGAAGTTGATGAGTGTAATTTCTATGACTGTTTCTGTTCCTTCACTCCTTACATGTAAATATACACAAACAACATAGCTAGAGAGTTAGAGTGAAAACGGAATATTTCTGGAAAAACACAATGGACGTGGAGAGTGCCACTAATTTTAAAGATCTACCTCTTCGAGCCCACGTCTCCCCAGCCTCCGTGGTGAGGACAGCTCGTGTGTTCTGTGCTCCGGCAGCTCTGGCCTTTCTCCTGCAGCCTCTCCCTCGACAGGGCGGCTGGGATGCCAGGCGAGTGTGGGTTGATGGGACCCCCCCACCCTGTTTCTGCCCAGGGCTCTGCCCGGCCGTGGCTGCCCCGCTCCCACGTGGGCTGGATCCCACCCTGGCTGGCTGCCCTGCAGGACACCATGCGGGGGCTCCAGGGGTGCCTCTGCCCCCACTGGGCGTGAGCTTTGGTAGCTCATTCGGACACGGACCCGGGGCAGCTCTCCGTGGAGCCAGGCTGGTTTAGCGTGTTTGTCTCGTGAACGAGGGCAGGGAGGCTAAAGCCATGACCCGGAAACCAGTGGGCGCCAACCGGGGCTCAGCCGTCTCCAAATATGTTTCCGTGGGCATCTGGGCAAAGGCGAGCGCAGGAGCCGAGGCTCCACCACGAGACAGTTCCGCGCACGCCCTGTGCTGCGGTCACGGCCTCAGCCCTGCGGGGCAGAGTGAGTTTCAAGGCTGCTTTGGGGGCTGTGACAGCCAGAGTGAAGAGGACAGCCCCTTCCTGGTGTGTCGCCCAGGAGAGTTGTGAGGCCACTCAGTGTCTCATGTTTGCGTGGCCTCGAGGTTTGCACAGACCCTCGCCCTTAGAGCCAGGCCAGGAGCCCGTCAGCAGACCCTCTGCTTGCCCGAACAGTGACCGCAGACGGCGAGGGTTCAGTCCATTCAGCGGCCCCACTTCTTTTCTTGCCTCTGACACTTGTCTTCCCGGCCGTGCAGTTCCCTTCATCCTCTGCCTTCCCGTGGTTTTGTTTTCCGCCCGTTACTGGACTTGGCTCATCCTGCCTTTCTGTCAAGTAACTAATTTGTGAGTCTGCTTCCCCCGTGGACTGATGGAGAAGCAGGGCCTCCGTGCACTGTCGTGCAGGTCTTACACTGCGCGGCCCTCAGTCTTGTGTCCATATTTATAAACACAGACGTATACAACATTTATATATTTACCAGCACAACTCCCTGGTTGCTGGCAATAAAATGCCTTAAGAAAGAAATGTGTGTCTAATTTGCACAAAGGTCCCAGCAGGCTAAGCATGGCGCTGACTGTAATCACCTAGACGGCAGTGATACCATCTTCTTGTTATGCCACAGGCTTTATCTTTTAGCACAGGTTTAGGTTTGACAGGAAACGTAGGCACAGGGAGTCCAGCATTCCCACCCCATCCCCTCACAGGAGCCGCGTCTTTGTAAACATCAAGTCCCGCACCCAAGCCGGTCTGGAACGAAACAGAAAGACAACCCGCAGAATGGGAGCATATGTTCGCAAACGAAGCGACCAGCAAGGGATTAATCTCCACAATGTGCAAACAGCTCATGCAGCGCTGTGTCAAAACAACAAACAAGCCAATCAAAAAATGGGCCAAAGATCTAGAGACATTTCTCCCAAGAAGACACACAGAGGACCAAAAAGCACATGAAAAGATGCTCCACATCACTAATTATCAGAGAAATGGAACATGGGAGCTTTCTGATACACACTTTTAACAACTCGAAGTACCTGACTGGTCCTCTGAGGAAGGGGCGTCCTTCCCAGAACCCTGGAGGGAGGTCACCCTGGGAGGACCCCGCCCCAGGGAGAGTGTGGCTACGGCAGCGGAGGGGACCAGGCCGTCCTCGCTCTGCACCTGGGGAGATCTGAGCCCAAGGATGTCAGAAGACTGTCAAGGTTACCCCTGCAGAAGTGGCGCTGGGGCTCGAGACCCCGCGTCCAGGGGTCTCTGTCTTCACAGCCTCCCCGCCCTGCACCTCCGTCTCTGGGTCCAGAAGAGTGGAAGGACCTCCGCCGCGAGTTTGCACGTAGAAGCCAAAGGGACATATTGCTTCTCGTCCCCCTAAACACAGTCACCTGCCCTGGTGGGTTGTGGTCGAGGACTTTCTTGGGACGTAGAGGATCGTCACAGTCGCTGTTCCTTGAACCACGAAGGGCGCACTGCCATGTGACCTGTTCACTTGGACAACACTTGTGGGCAAAGGGACCTTCAGATGCAAGAAAGCCAACGAGCTTCGGTTCTCAGCAACTCATACACATTATTTCTTTCTCGTGGTTTATTTATTTCATCAACAGAGGACCTTGATGTAATCATTTCCCTGTAATTTGGAGATAACATCTCTTTCACTAAAAATAGAACACTGCCTCTGTCAATGCATTTTACAGGCAAGCCCTATCTTGCATGCAAATTAAACAAGAAGTTGGGATTACTAATAATGACATAACGGCGGTATGGGTATGCAGCTGAATTTAAGGTGTCCAAATTAGGAGAATAACATTGGAATAAAGATGTGGAAAACAGACCCCAGATGCACACCCTCTGAAAAGGGCCCCTCTGTCTACACGACAGTTCGAACATTATTTCAGCCACTTGGCAGAAACCTGGCCTGTAGAAACAGCAACGCGATAGTCTCCCCTTGTTCCATGCGGCCCTGTTTGCATCTGGAGAATCAGCCTTGACCTTCAGTGTTTCAGGAACAGGCTATGGCAGACAGAACAGAACGCAGGTCACCCGTGCGGTGCACACGACCCACTCGAAGGTGTGAAGCCTGTCTCGGGGTCAAGGGCTGGGGTCTGAGGCAGTCCTCACCCCAGAAAGCCACGCCGCTCACCTGGGCGCCTCATCGCCACGTGCCTTCCTGGCCTGGGTGACAAGCATGGGACACAACCAATGGTGCCATGGAAACAGCTGGCAGATGGGCTGAGCCTGCCATCTGGGCCACTCTCCCTTGTATATTTGTGCCCTCTTGTATAGCCCTCTTCCCACCGCTGCTGAGTTAAACCGTTAGGTCTGGGAAGAGCAGGGTGTGACCTGCTCTGTTGGGCCCAAGGGACTCCCCTCTAACCAGGCCATCGTGGTGCATCTCTCCTGCTGGCTGACCCCACCTGGGGCCCTGGACCTTTCCGAGAGAGTCCACAGGTGGAGGATAGCCTCTTGGGGCTGCTGGGTCTGTGTCCTGGAGAGCCCGCCCTGGTGACTCCTCCCACCACAAGGGGCTGCGAAGGCGACAGCCCTCTCACCAGGCCTCCCTGCAGGGGCACCTCCTCTTAGGGGGCAGGTTTGCTGCGCTGCAGGCAGTGATGAGCCTGGAGGAGTGGGTGGTCCCTGCTGAACCCTCCCCCCCAAAACACGCACACAAACGCCAAGGGACAGAGCTCCTCAGCATGTGTGCCCACTGAGGCACTGCACAAACGTGGCCGTGGCCCCGCCCTTGGAGGTCCCTTTTCTGATGGCAAATACGGCTACGATGAAGGACACTCACCATGTGCGGGCCACGGGCAGAGGCTTCGTGCTTGCTCTCCAGGGTGAGCCCACGCAAGCCTGCGCCGGGCGCTCTGCAGCTGCCCCACCCCACCCCACGGAGGAGGGATGCTTAGGGTCCATCCAAGCCCATCCTCCCCGGAAGCACACGCGTTACACCCCGTCTCTCCCGAGCTCTTCTCTTATTTGTGGGGCACCGGGCTGGTGAAGCAGCCAGTGACCAGAGACGAGCAGAAGCCCGCTTAGGAAAGAAATGGGGAAGTGATCTGGGGGTTACCCTGCCCAGGTCCCTACCGCCTCTCCTGCCTCATAGAGGGTTAGGGTGACAGACTGCACGTTAGGCAACGCCTGTGTGTCCCTTGCCCCGGGGCGGGGGGTGTGGGCTGCCTCTCCTGTGCCCTGGCCCAGGGAGGGGCTCCAGGAAACACACTGCTGGGAGGACTGGAGAGTCCGCACCGGGGAGAGGTCCGTGGCGCATTTCCATGGCCAAGAGAAGGAACGGGGACCACAGAGAGAGGGCCAGCGAGCCACAGTGTGGGGCGGCCGCCGTCGGATGTGGAAGAGCAGGCCCCGCAGAAGGAGGTGGCCGGCGGCGTTGAGGGGGGGCAGCCTCAAGTCTGGGAGCAGCACGCATTCTCCGGTTCTCCCCTCGCCCCTATAAACCTCCCCTGGGCCCGCTCGGGAGGCCCCGGGTCCTTCCCACCTGCACCTGCCTCTCCGCGGGCCCGGCTGGAGGAGGTGCCACGGCCCCCGAGTGCCGTGGGGCGAACGCTCCCACCGTGGTCACAGGGGCGCAGTCGGGAGACCCGGGCGGCGGCTCAGGGCCGTGTAGTGCTTCCGCAGCACGGACACGGTTACGCACATAGCCCCCAGGGCAGAGACGACAGTAAACGGCAGCCAAATAATTTGGAAATGCTGAGTGTTTGGAGGACCTGCTGTCTTTCCTTTAATATGGTGTATTACACGCTTATATAATTTAATTTTCCGCAGTGGCTCTGTGGAGCGGCCACTGGACCCAGCAGACCCGGCGCCGGGGGCAGGAGGCATAGGCTGGACCAGCGATGCCGGCGCGTCCTCCCCCGAGGGTGTCGCCGCGGCCTTCCCCGTCCTGTGCTCTCGCGCCCACCACCCAGAGCAGCGCGCACACCAGCTTCTGACTCACAGGAAACCCCGCGCGGCACTCATTTTCCCCTCCCGGCGAGGAGGCGGCACTGACCCCAGGAGACATGCAAAGAGGCACCGGAGAAGGCAGCGGCGGAGTTTCCTGCCTTCCGTGCAGCGCACGCGCCGCCCGAGCTGTACGGACGGCTCCCGCGGGCTCGGCCGCCGGCCCCTCTTTCCGGCCTCAGGCTCCGCCCCTCCGCGGCCCCGTGGTCCCCGCCGGCCCTCCCGCGCCGACGCAGCCCCGCTGACGCCGCAGCCCCGCAGCGCGAGGGCGGTCGCTCCCTGCCGAGCCCCACGGGGGCCCTCGCAGCTTGAGGAAGCCTGCGGGCGCCCTGGTCCGAGGGCTCCAGACCCTGGAGGAGACCCAGGCGGGAGGCCGCAGGGGAAAGGCAGACCCTCGCACGGGGGAGGGTGGCTCCGCCCCAGGCCCCCAGGGACGCAGAGCCCCGAGGGGGCCCACGCTGCTGGCACCGGGGGGGCCCGAGGCCTGGGCTGTCGGATGAGCAGAGGGCCGTTTTTCCCCCGACCTGAGGTTTTGCTTTCGTTGCTGCTGCTGCTTTCTAATTGCGAGGCAGTCATTCAACGCCCCGGGCTGCAGGGGGCTTCCGCTGGGCTTCCAGGAACAGGCTGGCCGGGGGTTCTCGCTCGCGCCCCGGCCTCGGCAGGCGGGGGTGAGGGAACCTCCAGGAGCCCGGGAAGGATGAACGACCGGCGGGCGCCTTGACGCCGACTGCGCCCCAGCCTGTGCTCCCGCGGGTCCCCGGTGGGCGCCTGCTGGGGCGGGGCGGGGCCGGGGGAGGAGCCTGCCGGGGCCTTAACCCCACCCTCTCCGACTCCCTGTCAGCGGAAGAGGCCGAAAGTTCCTTGGAGCTCACTGGGCAACGTCCTGGGAAGGACCGGGTTTGCTCCCCCAACCTTGCCCCCGACGCCCCCCTCCGAACCCCTCTCTCCTCCCCTTTGGTCCATCCTTCAAGGGGCCATATTCCTCTCCAACGTCCCCAGAAGGAAGCTTTGACCAGGATGCTTAGGGCCCACCCTATTCTCACTCAAATATTCTGGTCCCACAAATCTCGCTGTTGCCCAAATAGCTGTGCTAAATAGCTGGGTGTTTTGCCGGCATCTCCAGTGGGACTTCTGAGGGCCCTTCTGCCTTCAGAGTCGTCGGGGCAGAAGAAGGCATGTGGTATGAGTGGAAGTGTGCCGACCCCTGCCTCTCCCCCCTCCCCCACCCCCCCAGACCCTCAAGTCGGAGAGCACCCTCCGCAGAACCTTCTCTTCTGTAACCCATCCTGGTCATCATGGTGATGGGAGCCCTGGCTCCAGCTGGACCCCAGGGCCGCCCGCGGGTCACAGATGAGGGAGGAGGAAAGTGGCCCGAGGGGCGGGCACCTCTCACGGACAGAGAATTAATTGCCCGTCGCCAGCCCTCACACTTGCTTCAAAAGTAGAAGAGGAGGAGACACTTTTATCCAAACTTAAGCGGTTCTCTTTTTCCTTCAGAGTTTAATGTCCCACACGGTGACTGGGACCCTAAGTGTCAGAAGACCTTGAATTTGCTGCAGCTGTTTGTTGCCATGGAAAGCAGCCGCTGAGCTGCATCCCGGGAGCCATCCAGGCCCCGGGCAGCAGGGATGTGAGACCAGAATCACAGAGAGAGTCCGCGGGGTGAGGTCGCTCCTGGAGCGGGGTGGGGGTGGGGGGTCAGAGGGGCCTGCCTGTCCCAGCCTGTCCCGCCTGAGTGCTAGAGAGCCCCATGGGCCCTGGAGAGGCCAGTGGGCAGACGGCGCGTGGTCCCCGGGGGAGGCGTGTCTTTAGGACCTGCCATGTCCCATTTCTGCAAACTGAACGCTTGAACCTTCTTTAAAAAAAGAAACAAGTGTATTACAGCATTTTCATTAATAGGAGATGTCACTGCTTGTGAAAGTGACCAGGTTAGGAATAGAATGTATTTCCCATGAAGTCAATAGTCAATCAAGAAATTAATTCTTTCTAATTGATTAAATACTCCATTCATTTGATAAACACTGACACAAAGACCATGCTGGGTGCTGTGGGAAGATGCGGGCCTGAGGAACTTGGTGTCTCCCCGGGAGGGGCGTTTCAGATGGTTCAGGGGTGGACCTTTTTATTTCAGTCGTTATTATTTATTTTAAATGGATATTGGAAAATAGATATATAACAAGCACATCCACTTTGTGTATTTACAAGTTTTCATTGCTTACAATGATGCTAAAATAGACATTTAAGCTTGAAAAGTGAGTCAACCTAAAGATTGTTTTAAAAATAATAGGACTGGCTTCCCTGGTGGCGCAGTGGTTGAGAGTCCGCCTGCCGATGCAGGGGACGCGGGTTCGTGCCCCAGTCCGGGAAGACCCCACATGCCGCGGAGCGGCTGGGCCCGTGAGCCATGGCCACTGAGCCTGCGTGTCCGGAGCCTGTGCTCCGCAAGGGGAGAGGCCACAACAGTGAGAGGCCCGCGTACCGCAAAAAAAAAAAAAAAAATAACAGGACTTTTAAATGTATTTTGAGAAGTCACATTTTACATAGATAATAGCATATTGAATAAATAATATTTGTCATCATAAATGTTAATTCGATAATATTTACATAATTATAAACAAAATTTTGAAGGCAGAATATATGTGACTAAAATTTAGGAAACACTGAAATAAGATACCTTCCCTCCCCTCAAAGGAGCTCATGATAAGTACCAAGCTTAACCTAACAACCACCAACATCTCCACGTCACTAACTCAGCATATAGCGCAATGATGCTCAAGAAACTCAAAAACAGGATTTCCCTGGTGGCGCCAGTGGTTGAGAATCCACCTGCCAATGCAGGGGACACGGGTTCGAGCCCTGGTCCGGGAAGATCCCACATGCCGCGGAGCAACTAAGCCTGTGCACCACAACTACTGAGCCCACGTGCTGCAACTACTGAAGCCCGCGTGCCTAGAGCCCAAGCTCCGCAACAAGAGAAGCCAATGAGAAGCCCGCGCAGCATAATGAAGAGTAGCCCCCGCTCGCGGCAACTAGAGAAAGCCCGCGCGCAGCAACGAAGACCCAACGCAGCCAAAAAAAAAAATTAAAATTAAAAAAAAAAAAAAGAAACTCAAAAACAGAGCGTTTCACAGCAGGAAGATGGGGCCACGGTGCAGGACGACCTGGGGCCAGGTTCCTTCCCGGGGACTTGCTGGCCACACAACTGTAACAAGGTACCTACTTTCACGGCTCTCAGTTTCCCCAACAACAGGCGAGAAATACAATATTGTCCGCTAGGATTCCGTCAAGGATCACAGGAACTTAGCACCCGGGAAACAGTAAAGAGAACCCGAGAGAGGGTTGCCGTACCTCAGCACGTGCTCCCGCATCCTTGGTTCTTCTCCCTTTAGGGAAGTCTCTGCTTCTGGTCACTTTCCCATCTAAAGGGATCGGCCCCCACCTGTGGGTGTTGTCTTGGTGAAAAAGGCCAAACGTCTCAGAAAGCCTGGGTTTGATGGCTGCGGATGGGCGCTCTCAGCCTCTCTGCCCCTCGACTACAGCTTGAAGTTAGAGCTACGTTAGAGTCCTGGCTTTGCCTCTTAGTAGTTGTCCAACACTGGGCAGTGACTTCAGGATTTCTGAGCCTCAGTTTCTGCAGCTTAAAAATGAAGGATGAAAATGCATCCTTCTTGGAAGCCACACTGCCGCCCAGCCAGTGGAGACGCCTGCCCACAGCGCCTGTTCAGTCCACGCCCCTCCTTCGACAGCCTGGGTGTTGCCCTGTGCAGGCTGTGCAGGCCAGCAGAGGGCCGGGAACACAGTGGATCTTCAGGAGGTGTTTGTTAATGAACAGAGTTTAAAAAAAAATGCTCCTCAGAAAATAACAAGTGTCGGTAAGGATGTGGAAAAATTGGAACGCTCGTGCGCTGGTGGTGGGAGTGTGCAGCTGCTGTGGAAAACGGTGTGGAGGAGCCTCAGAAATTAAAAGTGAGTTACCAGGCAACTTGGCAATTCCACATACATCCCAAAGAATTGGAAGAAGGGTCCCGAACAGGTATTGTACCCCCATATTGACAGCAGCATTAGCCACAGTAGCTGAAAGGTGAAGGAAACCCACATGTCCATCCGTAGAAGGGTGAATGAATAGTCAACATGTGGTCCATCCACACAATGGAACATTATTCAGCCTTAAAAAGGAGGGAAATCCTGACACAGGCTACAGCACGGGCGGGCCTCGAGGACATTATGTTCGTGAAATCAGCCAGCTACAAAGAACAAGTACTGAATGACTTTACTTACGTGAGGCCCCTAGAGTCTGATTCATAGACAGAAAGTAGATGGTGGTTTCTAGGGGCTGAGGGAGAGGGAGGGGGAGTTAGTGTCACTGGGGACAGAGTTTCAGTTGGAGACATGAAAAGAGTTCTGGGGATGATGGTGGTGAAGGCTGCACAGCGTTAAGCGAACGTACATGATGCCACTGAGCCGTGGGCTTAAAGATCATACATTTTACCACAATTAAAAACATACATCAAGGCTTTTTTCTTTCCTGTTTTCAAGCAACCCTACCTTTTGCCATTCACACGAAGTAAGGCAAAGAGTGAGGCTGCAGGAGCAAATAGGGTTGGTGGCGGGGGGGAAGGAGGGATGCAGGTCCCCCAGGGAGCGTGGAGGTGATGGAGGCTTAGGGAGGACCTCAGAGGGACCAGAGAGGGCCTCAAGCATAATATGGACCGTCCATGGTGGAGAACAGATGGTTCTGAGGAGATCGTCTTTCCAGGGGAAATAGCAGGAAGACAAGGACCCAAGGAAGGTGGGAGACTGGCAGCCCCTGGGGCCAGGGGAGAGCTGAGCACCAGGGGTCCCTTGCTTCCCGGCAGGAAGGCCACCCTGTGCTCTGTGTCCCCTGGAAACGGGACCACTGGGGACCCCATATAGCGACTTAAGAAAGAAACCCCCCCCACACACATTGAAAAGGATATACCAACCTAGAAGGACTACACTTTGTGCTTTTTTGTTTTTCCCTTCTGGTACTAAATATATGATCATAGGAGAAACTTTGGAAAATACAGAAAAGTGGACAAGAAAAATAAAAATCTCCATCACTCCAACACTCAGAGTTACAATTTACACTTTTGACTATTCAAAAAAATTTCACACATGGATTTCATAAAAATTTTCAACATTTATCACATTGCTGTAAAACCTGCTTTCTTTTCACCTAACCACGTAACAAACATTTCTCCACTGCACATGTTGAAATGGGACATGGTGTCCCATTCTATATGTGGCCTTCATTTAGCTCACAAGCCCTGGACACTGCTGGATGTAGTGGACAGATCCTTCCGAGTCACGTGTGTGGTGCCCTGCAGGTACCAGGTACAGTAAGTCCCCTATATATGAACGAGTTACATTCCAAGAGTGCGTTCGTAAGTCTAATTTGCTTGTAAGTCCAACAAAGTTAGCCTAGGTGCCCAACTAACACAATTGGCTACGTAGTACTGTACTGTAGTAGGTTTACAATATTTTTCACACAGATAATACATAAAAAACAAACACGAAAATAAAGAAAACCTTTTTAATCTTACAGTACAGGACTCTGGAAAGTAGAGTAGTACCAGCTACAGCTTTTACACTTGCTTCTGGACATCCTGGGCTTGAAATAAAGATACTGTACTACTATACTCTGTATAGTAAAGTACACAAAAGTACAACCACTTGTCAAGGATGCAGGCACGTGACAATGTACGCCAGACACGTGAACTAACTCACGTGTTTGGGCATGTGAACGCACGTTCACATCTTTGAAAGTTTGCAACTTGCAGGTTCGTATGTAGGGGATTTACTGTACGTGGTGAGGCCCAACACCCGTCTTCAAGCAGTTTATTTAGGGAAGAAAATTAATGAATAGGCGACTACAACAAAGAATGGCCAGTGTCATACTACAGACGCAGCAGGTACAAATGGAAGCCTTGGCTAATGTTTTCAAGCAATATAATTCATGTTTTCTTTAACAGTGTAATTTTCATTTTAGCTCTTACTCCCCCAGGGAATTTCAATCTCAATTCACTTTGGATCGCTCCCCTTTCCTTGAGTTGGCACTACATTTGGTGCTGCGTCTGTGATGCCAGGTGGTTGGGCAGGGGAGAAAGTGTGGGGCACTGGTCCTCAGCTTGATCTCCACTCAGACACACCCGAGTGTCCACCGCTCAGCCCGCAGAGAGTGCGTGGAGCTCTCCTCCCGTCCAGCCCCCCACCCTCTGAACCTGCGCGAACTGCTCCTCCAACAAGCTATTTTCAGGTCCACTCCCTAGAGCCTCCTTCCAGGAGACAGAGGACAGCTCTCCTTCACCTGGGAGCCACTGACAACTGCACCCTCACTTCTTCTCATTCTGTCTTCTGTCCTCGGCTCTGGGCATCTGAGTCCAGAAGGGCTGAAAGGGTTGATCTTTCTTAAACTCCAGTCTCCTTGAGTCCACTCCTTTCTCAACAAGAGCCAGTGTCTTTGGAGGACAAGAGCCACAGTGTCCTCTTTCTGCCCTGCGAGTGAGCAAGGCGGGTATACATGGAAGGAGCGTTTCTCCAGTATTTCAACATTACCCTTCCTTGAGCCAAACAGCGGGTGCAACCAGGAAAGGCTCCCTGGGGGTGAAGAAATGCCTCCAGAAAGGGACGCCGTCAGAGCTGGGACCTGGTGGAGGAAAGGGGTGGCCATGTGGCAGCAGGAGAGGTCTTCCAGGAGAGAGGAGGGGCCTGGGGCCCTGCGGCCGCTCAGCAGGACCGAGGAGATGGTGAGAAATGAGGACCGACGTGTTGGATGACCTGCTGATTCTCCTCCAGAGGAAGGTTGCTGTGGAAACCTGACCCAGAAAGAGAGGACAAAAGAGGCAAAGATGTTTTATTTGCTGGGATGATTTTCTACGAAGCCACCATCATGCCCGCCAGATGGGAAAGGGGGGAAACTGAGAATGGTAATTTTTAAAGAAGCAAAGTAACAGCTTTCAAGGATCATGAAGTGGCCGCAGATTCCAAACTTCTGACCATTCGCTCAAGGACTGGGGTAAAATGAACTTTATGATATATTGTGGCAGATGCCTGCTGACGGCATCAAGGCCTCTGCCCTCCAGGAAGTCTCCAAGGACAGCATGGGACACACACTGTCCCCTGGGGGACAGGGGTCGCTGAAAGAGTTCCCAGTTCTCCAGGTGCCTGTAACAGCCTTGAATTCATAACTCTCCTCTAAGTCAGAAGATGCTGATCCAGCTGCCAGGGTTAATTTAGGTATAGCTTCTCCTAGAAGAAAATGACCTAGTATGACCCCTGGAGTTTCTTTCCAGAGAGATGGTGTGAAAGGTGATGATTTTCTCTGGCAGAGGCGTGCTTTGCTCATGCACTCCACATAAAAGGGTTTACTTGTCAAGGAAACTGAATCCAATGCGCCCTGTGTGTGAAGAAATCTTACAAATGTGGTACTTGACAGAGGTGTGGAATTACTTGAGAACAAGTTCAAGGGCACAGAATCCCTTTAAACCCTCTTTCAGATGTAATGAGTTGATAGATCATGTGAAAAAGCTTGCTATGACACTGACTCACATCCTTCCACACTTTCTGAGCAGACAGAGCCCCCAAAAGCAGTGTTGTAGTTTATTTTCCCATTATTTCTGTTTGGTTACCACTTAGCACATCCAAAACTGTTCTTAGCTAACATTCTGGGCTCCTGGCTGCAAAGTGCAGTCACTGCTGACAGCTCCACTCCATCTTCGCTGCAAGGATTTTAACACTGTGACCGCGGACAGGAGCTGGCGGGCTGAAGGGCGGGTCACAGCGGCCAGAGCCGGGGGAGGAGGGCTCACGGCCTCATCTGTGCTCCCCACACACGGCTTTATGTCATTTTCCACGTTCAAGATGCTACAGCCCCTGCCCTTTAGCAACAGCGACAGAATCGAAGGAAATGTTGACACAGTGTCCTCGGCTCTGCGGGAACTTGTGAGACGCAGCCAGGGGGCGAGGGTCGTTCCTGTCCTGCTTAGCGGGCATCGGAGGGTGGGCGCGGGGGGCAGGTGTTTATGAACAAGCTGCGCACTCTGAGATCTGATTTTAGCGAGGCTCACGGGAACCAGGAAGGAAACAGGCTGCCGAACGCAGCAGAAGGAGGAAGTATTAAAAAGCTATCCAGATAAGGGATTAATAACACGCACGGGCCCATAACAGATCACTTTTTTACAAAGCCTTTATTTATCAAGTATCTAAAACGCCACGTTATCACAAATATCAGTCTGCTTTGAAAAGCGATTTACAGCAGAATTCGTGACACGATGATGTACGCTTGTCCAAGGAATGCTCAGCCTGGCGCCCGGGCTGCACAGCGCAGCATCGGGGTGAGGGAGCCACGCGGCCCTCTCCGCCTGCAGAGCGGGACGCAGGGGGCACCCGCGACCTGTCAGGCCCCTCCCGTCTCCAAGGGTCCAAGGCAAGATGCGAGCTGACCCTGGAGGAGGTTGGCCCGTCTCTCCTGCGCTTCAGCCGTACTCCACGCACATGTCCTCCTGAAAGCCGGGAAGAGAAATACCAGCAGAGCCGACCTTCACTGCATTCACGTGACGGCTCTCCCACCGCAGTGAGCACACTGCCGGGGGTCCAGCTCTGAGACGGGCCGTGGAAAAGGCAAGCTGCACACGGATGCCTGTGGCAGGGCGGCCCGAAAGCGGCATTGAGATCGGCGCCAGCCAGCTACAAGCCGTTCAGGGGGCGCGTGTTAAAATAACAGAGCTTGGGGAAGTGCGCCACCGTCAGAGGCATTCGCCCGTGGAGAAAGGGGAGAAACGTGACCAAAGAGGAACGGAAGGGGCTTTGAACTGTGTCTGGATTTTTACTGAAAAAATGACTCATGCAAAAAAAAAAAAAACAAAAAAAAAACCCTTCCCTGGTGCAGCCTTCCCTGTGGATGCAACCCCATCACCAGCCTCGTGGACATCGGCCCACGGCAGACCTGCACCAAGGCTTGCACGCAGTGACACAGGAAGACGATCTTGTTCACACCTGAGCCTCACAGATGCCGCTCTGCTCACGGCCGGTGTAGGTGATTCCCACACCGTGGTGCGCTCTCTCCCAGGGGAGCAGTCTCAAACAGGGCCGTCTTTCTGGGTGCTCTGTACCGTGACCGAGCGGCTTCCAAAGCCTTGGTTTCAACGAGCTCTCCGTCGTGTTCCGGAAGACACCGGTTACTGCCCATGGTGTTCCTAAGTCTCAAGAACGAGAAATAAGGCAGGAACGTCCCTGTGGCCTTTCTCCTCCTGCGAACCTCAAAGCGCCTTCGGATAACAAGGGCCTAAGCTCTGCAGCACCTAAGCTCTGCGAGCAAACTCAACTCTGGTTTGCTGAGGCCACTGTCAGGGATGGAGGCCCCTTCTCAAATGTCCTGAGACAGCTGTCAGGGTCCTTCATCGGGACCGTTTCATAATTAGTCCATTTACCCCTCACGCTCTGGATCCCTCAGAACGAAAGAACGCCAACACACCTGAGTGTGGAGGTGGGAAGGGGGCCTGGCCCAGGCCAACAGCATTTTCCAGAAAATGTAACTCCAGAGTCAAAGCAGCTTAATGTTTGAAAAGGGAGGAGAAGGAAAGGGCCCATAACAACAACTGAAAGTAAGCGTCTCCTTGAAGAGCCGGGAGGGCGGCTCAGCCGGGACACACCTACCGCTCTGGGCGCTAGTGGCTCATCTGTCTCCCCCTTGGGGTAATATACCCCCAGTACTCGCATCTATAAGATGCATAAGTCACTGCAGACCACAGAATACCATCTACTGTCCCAATGTGTGTATTCCGAGTGGCTGATGCACCTTAAACTGTGCTGATGACCACGAGGGGGCTGCTGAAGCCCCACCTCTGGGAAGAACGAGGTGAACCTGTGTCGTGGGATTGACAGGACACTGCATGCGAGTGAGTGCATGGAAGACCCCGAGGTGTTTTAAGTTTATGTATATTTATAGAAAAGCAAAACGTGCTGGAAGAATCAAACTCTTCTTGTGGACAGCTCTAGGGAGGAGGATTGGGCCTGGAACAAAGGAAGATTCACTTGGTTTTTGCCCTTTTATACAGTTTATATTCTCTGTAGTTGATATGTATTATTTTATCCCTAAAAACTTCTTCAAAAGAAAAAACAGAAAGAAACGACATTCTCAGGCTTCATTGCTTACTAAGCTGGATAAAAGCTCCAATCTGTCTAATGCAAGTTTGTTGAATGAATTAAAAATATAGACTAGAATAAGAGAACTATCGAGTCCTGTGCTGAGCCTAAAGTAACAGCAGTTATTTCCCGGTATGACAGAAATACAGCTGCTACATCACAGTCTAAATATCTCTACTTTCCCAGAAGGAACAACAAATAAGCGATCCGGTTTAAGTACGCAAGTGGAGATCTTAGTAATTCTATGAAGAGCTGTATTTGGAAAAAGCCCAGCATTTTTAAGGCCCTGTCAAACCGTCACTGGCATGAGGAAGCATATAATATACCAATAAGCAAAAGCAGCTCACTGAGCCTGCAATTACTCAATCTGTGAAGCCCTGTCCTCCCTTCCCTACAGGACTCGCCACCGGGACAAGTAGGGGCTCCTCCTCTTAGTGTTGCCGTGGTAACTGGTTGCCTAACAAACAAGCAGGACCAGAGGGGAAATGTCGACCACGTTTCAAAAATACACCTTTAGTACTCGGATTGCTGAGCTGTCTTTTTTTGTTGTTGTCTTTAAGAAAAAAAATTTTAGCAATAATTTCTATAGAACAGGAGACAGAAAGACAACTATCTTAACAGTCATTGGTAGAAAAAATGCTCTATTCAGGGCGGCCCTAATGCTTTTGGCTCAAGAAAACACAGCGGAGTCTCGCCTACTAGCTTCTGGGGCCATAGGGAGTGTGGATGGGAGGTGGGCGGGGGCCATCCTGGGGAGGGACCCCCAGGGCTGAGTCTGTGTCCTTCTATCAGCAAGCATTCCCTACAGAGCAGCCGTCCACAGGTGTCGGTACACTTCTCCTGTGGGCAGAGCAGACTCAAACTTAGGCTTTCCTTCCCTGAGAAGCAGAACGGTTCTTGGGCGCCTTCATGCCGTCCTTAGTGGTAAGCACTGAGACACAGGTTTCTCAGTCTTCATGCAAGAGAGAGTCCACATCAAACTGGACATGGCATTTCAGTAAATGTAAACACATTCTAGTCAGTTTTCACATTATCGTCAGGGTCTACAGAAGACCCTGAATACCATTCTTCCTTTTGGAAAAAGCTCATCTGTCAATTCAATGTTTTCCTCAGGTGTGGGACTGAAGCCCCAGTTCCCACATTCCTCAAAAGAAAAAGTAGGGGCTCAGTCAGCTGTTCTCTTCATTTACAATGAAGCAACGTCTCTGGTCTTGGCGTCCTCACTCTTGGATGGAGGAGTGGCGGATGGGCCTGTGGAAATCCTCGGGGCTGCTGACGTGCTCGGGTAAGTCGTAGCCTCTCAGGAAATGTCCACTGTTTTGCTGAGCAAAATAATACAGCTGCCTGGCCAGCAGAGGCTCGACCTTTAGTGAAAGATTGAAAAGAGATGTTACTGAGCTCTTCTATCTAACGTCCTGCAATAACCCTCCATACCTAAGGATACAGTCAGGTCTAAAGCGAGGTGCTATGACTCATCGAAACACGTCACACTGGGAGCCTTCTGGAGAACTGACTTTGTGTGAGTCCTCGCATACACCAGCCTATAAACAGAATGTACTTAATTCTGGGTTTCCCTTGAAGGGGAAGGGAAAGCTGGTACCTGTAAACCAGCCGCCGCTTGAAACTTACGTTAAACTAGGACTGAATGAAGCTAATCGGATAAAACGACCAAGTTAAAGGTCAATTTAAGGTAATCGGGTAATTTAGGCCAATGGATTTATTTTTCCACATCTGCAGTTTGACAGGGATGAGGGGCTCAGTGATTTACAATTCATGGATGACCTGGTAATCTGTATATTTCTAAACCAAAGATAAAAGAAAGAAAGAAGCAAAACCAAACAACAGCAAAACTGCTACTGTGGAAAAAGAGAAGTTAACTGACCCAAGATTCCTCTAGTTTGGCTATTAGTGTGGACCACATTCACCAGAAAGTATCCAACATTCAGCTTTTCCTGAACTTGCAGCATCTAAGAGATCCGAATGCTTTCAGCCAATCGATTGTGCTAGTCACGTGAGCCTTTATGTTATTTGACATAAAATGACTTAAGCGTAACTCATCTGAGGTAACTGAAGTAAATTAAATCCATAATAAAAGGAGCAGGACTCCTGGGTGCACACGCATCCGTCCTCCGTCACCTCGGGCTCATGGTCCCAGCTGGGGCTACGTCCTCACCAAGCCAGGCCGGTGTGTCCAAGCCCTGAGACTCAGACGCAGGGGCTCACCACCGCTTTCAGAGATGTTACTCACCAGGACCGAGACTATTTAGTCCTTTGACAGTTGTTAACAAGAATCAGTTATTATATCAATAAATCTATCGATCGCTGGAGAGAATCCATGAGAAAACTCTAAAGTTTGTGGGGACTATATTTCTGTTTATTGGTTGGTTGTTTTTTGATTTTATAATCAAGAAGCAGGGGATGTGTGTTTAAGATTAGTGTTTTATTTCAGATTTCAATAAGGAACATTATTAGATGTACCACAATGTTCATTGCAGCTCTATTTACAATAGCCAGGACATGGAAGCAACCTAAATGTCCATCACCAGATGAATGGATAAGGAAGATGTGGCACATATACACAATGGAATATTACTCAGCCATAAAAAGAAACGAAATTGAGCTATTTGTAATGAGGTGGATGGACCTAGAGTCTGTCATACAGAGTGAAGTAAGTCAGAAAGAGAAAAACAAATACCTTATGCTAACACATATATATGGAATCTAAAATAAAAATGGTGCTGATGCACCTAGGGGCAGGATGGGAATAAAGATGCAGACCTACTAGAGAATGGACTTGAGGACACGGGGAGGGGGAAGGGTAAGTGGGACGAAGTGAGAGAGTGGCATGGACATACATACACTACCAAATGTAAAATAGATAGCTAGTGGGAAGCAGCCGCATAGCACAGGGAGATCAGCTCGGTGCTTTGTGACCGCCTGGAGGGGTGGGATAGGGAGGGTGGGAGGGAGACGCAAGAGGGAGGGGATATGGAGATATATGTATATGTATAGCTGATTCACTTTGTTATACAGCAGAAACTAACACACCATTGTAAAGCAATTATACTCCAATAAAGGTGTTTAAAAAAAATAAAATAAAATCTGACTTGAATTCTGTTATTATTTGATGTAACTTTTTACCTGTTGCTGCCCATTACCTGGGCCCATTAATAACCCTTGCAGGTATGTAGCAATACAGAGTCTTCAAATTCAAAAATCTTAAGTATTCAAAACTCTGTTTTCTGTGGCAAATTAATGCTACATGTTATCTATCTAACCCTTTTTCTTTCCTTTTCTGTGAAAGATGTTTACTTTGCACAGGTGAATGCATCTTAAGCTCTGCTGGAGAACATGACCGTGGCCTGAGCGACTTGACGTCCTTGAGAGATTTCACGCCTCCAAATAGCACATGGCCCTTGGTTTCCAAAAATTAAATAGTTTCTAAAAATGCAGAGATAAAAGAGGATTTGGGGGGACATTAGGAGGGGGCCTACAAAATACTCAAGTCAGTGGACAGCTTCCCACTTGGGAAAAACTTTCCCTTCAAGTGAAGATCAGCTGGTTGGCATTTTAAAAGCAATATTAAACGTGAAGAATTTTAAAGGGCAACTTTTAGCATCATCCTTTTAAAACCCTGTAAAATGGGAATATGACAATTTCCTTGAAAAATAAAAAAGATGGGATGGGTGCCGCCCAGGGCTGGAGGTCACCCCCAGCGGTGATGAGCACATGTCCAGGGCTGGGAGGCACGTGGTCCTTGGGCTGCACCCCTGCACCACTCACTGGACACCTTCCCTCCCTCCATCCCCTCTGCCCAGGTCCCTGGACACTTACTTCTCATCTGAACTCCTCTAAATGGGGCCCTGTCCCTGACGAGGGTCAGGGAAACTCAAACACCCGAAGGTGACTGGACACTCACGTGAGCAGTGATGAGCTTCCGTTGCCTCTGGGGATCTGGAAACTCTTCCCCGAAGCACAGCGTCACCTGGAACCTTGGCAGAGGCCGGCCATGGTGAGCAAAGGCTTGGAGCTCTGCAGAGAGCACAAGAGAAACCACTCAGAAAGCCAGCCGAGCGCTGGACGCAGGCTGGGGAGGGAGCCCACGCTGACCTGGAGGCCAGAGCAGGGGGGACAGTGGGAGCAGACGCAGGAGTGCGCACGCCCATTCACGCGGGTCTCTCCCACGGCCCCGCCTTCACTTCAAGGGGGCCACGCACCTTGCTCTGCAGCCTTGGACCCAGAGGAGGCGAGGGCAGCAGGAATGGGTGAAGGAGGAAAAGGAAATGGAGCCAAAAGAGTCCCTCACACACGGAGAAAATGTGCTTTAAAATCAGACTTTTCTGACTTGAGCCAGGATGACTTAGAAACCTCATCTCAGAGCTGCCGAGCCCTCAAACCCGCGGTCCACGTGACTCGGGCACCGCAGAATCTGGGAGGCTGAGCCCATCAGGGGCAGCCGTGGGTTTGAGAAGGGAGGGCGACGCTGGATGAAGCGCCGGGCCCACCTTTGTGGATGCGTGTCCCGAAGGCGCCTGCGTTCACCCTGACGGGACGCTGTCCCTGCCCACCCTCAGGCCTCCGGCTGTCCTGCTTGTCCTCTAGGGTCTCCTGCTTGTCCTCAGGTCCCCAGAAGAAGTGCGCTCACGCAGGCGCTAGCCCGTCTGCAGAGCTGCGGCTGCCGCCTTATCAGACGTGAGCCGCTGCACGGCGGGGCTGTCCCCAGCAGCCTGCGGGGCCTGAATGGGTGGTTCTCAAAGATTTCCACTGTTCTCTTCAACCGAAGAAAAGTTTCTAGCTCACTCACTGGACCATTTGACTTCCTGCTTTTTTCTCTTCCAGAATTCAAATCAAACCTAACCGACTTCGGCAGAACGTGTGCAAAGCTTCCACAGTGCGAGGTGGGAGGTGACACCCACGCCTGTCGCGTTGGCACAGTTCTCTGAAAAAGTCGGCCGAGTTGCCTGGTAGCTCGAGAATGTTCGCGGGAATCCGCGACTGTGGGGCTGGTCTGCACAGCTGCAGCTCTTTAGTTCACAGTTTCCTCCTTGAGCCTCAGTAAACACTTCAAGATAAGAGGTTGCCCTGGGCACAGAGGAAGCCGCCAAGCCAGAGCAGCTCCTGGTCGCAAGCATGAGCGAGCACACCGCCCCCGGAGGCCGACTGCCGGCGTCCCACCTGCCAGAGAAGCGGGCCTCTTCCCTGGATGAAGCCCCCGGCCCAGCATGTCTTCTGCTTCCAAGACCCACGGCCTCGGAGGAGATCCAAAGGCAGGGCTCTTTCAGACCCCAGAGGTGCGGCCCTCGGCCCCTCCTCGGAGCCCCCCTCGGTCCACACGCTGGGCCCCAGGATGGACAGAACAGTCCGCTCGGAGGCAGCTCGCGGCTTGGGTCGGGGGGGGGGGGGCGCTGCCTGGAGACCAGAGCCTCGGCTCTCCCTCTTCCTCCCGTTTTGCCTCTGGGGGAGGGTGAGTCATCCAGGGACATGTTTGTTTGGGGCAGCAAGAGAATTTGGAGGAGCCTGAGCAAATGTGGGCCACTTGAGCCCCAAAGGCTGAGCGAGTGTCTGGTGGTGGAGCTCACAGGCGCTCTGTGCTTCACGTGAACTGAATCACGAAGCAGCTTCAGGGAAAGGAGGGGCCCGTGACAGCCCAAAGACACAGGGTGTTTCTGAGGACGCGCCTGTATGAGAAGAGTTAAGAATGAGGTTGAGGAAGGACGGGCAGTAGCCAGCAGGGCAACCGCTTCTCCGTCCAGAAGCAGCACTGTGAATGGGGACAGCTAAGTGGAAACTCCGGACCACCTTCCACCAGAAGGTGGCCGAAGGCCTCACAAAAGCCGGCCCAGGGCTGACTGAATTGTCATGAAATCAAAACTGGGAAAACAAAACCCACTGGTTCTGGAAAATGTGATTTGAAACCTAGAAACAACTCAAAGCCGTCTCATAATTTCCCCTCTGCAAAATCAGTTCAACACGCTCGCCGTGGTCCCAGCTGCTGGAAAGCATCTGCTCGGGGTTGATACGTCTCAGAACCACGGACGCTCACAGTGTACTTATAACCCTATGATTTTTCTAGGACCCTTAAAAGAGCTGGAACACCAACAGGTGTGCTTGCTGAGAACACACTGGCCGGTGAAGTATGAAGCTTGTTAGTTGGTGAGTATTGGATGAATCCCGGCGTTTCAAGACCTCAGCCTGAACCACAGCCCCCGACGATCCCCCTCCACAGCCCTTCTGATGGGGTGGCAGGCGGACCAACAGGAGACCTACTCTGGCATCGGGCCCCGCGGGCTCAGGGCCTCACAGAAGGAAGACCTGCTGGGAGTGGCCTGCGGCCTTCACCCCCTGTGGCAGGCGTGCCGTCTCCAGCTCCGTCCTCCCCAAGCCTCACAGGTAGGGCCCATTCCGGCACACACGCGCCCGCTCACCTGATAAGAACTGCTGCGTGTCAAAGAGCTTGCAGGCCTGGTCCCTCTCCAGCTTGTTGGGCCGGTCGCTGCACAGCGCCAGGGGCCCGTCCCAGTAGACCCTGCTCTGACACAGCCTCCTGGCGTAAAGCCCGTCGGGGGCCATCCAGAGCACCACGCCCCTTTCCAGGTGGCTCAGCAGCTTCTCGATGTTCTTCCTCTGGCCGTTGTCCTCCGGGTAGGGAAAGAGGACCTGGTCCAGGCTGCTGGCGTCATAGGTGTGGGCGTGGGAGAGCCGGCAGCCTTCGGGGCTGGATGTGGTCAGCTCTTTCACCAGGACTTCCCGGTAGTACAGGCAGATGTGGAGCCGGCAGTCTGCAAACACAGGCCCGTCGGGGTCAGTGCTAAGGAGTCAAGGTGCTGGTGCCCCCCAGGATGCCAAATGACTGCCCAGAGCAAAGTGTCCTTGGTGGGACGCTCGTAAGAAGGGGCCTGGGGGACGGACGCTGCAAGGCCTTACGTCCCTCCCGGAGACTCACCCCGTGGCGGAGAAGCCCTGTACGAGTCTGGGTAATGTCCTCTAGCTCAGCATTTTCCAAATGTATGGGACATGGATTTTTTTGGGGGGCAGAGCATAGGGGTGGTGATGGCAACACTTAGGTCTAATACAGCGAGTCGTGTGCCGCCGAACAGAAGTTCATTTTAAGCACAGCGATCGGTTTGGAGTTTGGAAGAAGTAAACCCTAAGTTTAAATAATTTCTACCAGCAAAAAGAGTACAATGGTGTTTCAGGAAAAAGAAGCAAATATGTCCACATATCCAAAACTACCCTAAAATATCAATATGATACCGGTTACACTAAAAAAATTATACACATCCAAGTACGCATTGAAGTTCTGGGAAGCATAAGCCTTGACAGTGGTGATCTCTGGGTGGTGGGACTATGACGTTTCTATTTTCCATTTTTTGCTTTTCTGATTTCTAAATTATTTTTCCACTGTATATGTACCACTTGTATAATAAAATTACCTCGTGAGGGAAACGTCCCAAGCGTAAAGTCCGCTGAGACCCACTTCGCTTTGTGTTTGAGTCTGAGGCTGGCTCTAGAACTGTGCTTCTCAAACACTAAACGAGATGAACTCATTTTTGAAACTTTGCTGATTTTAGAACCTTCTTTAAAATGCGACCCATGGGCTGAAAGGACCAGGCCAGGTTTGCCAAGGGCCACTGACCTGGAGTGCCAAAGGGCTTCCCGAGAGGCAACAGCTCCCACAGTAACTGCGGGGTTCAAACCTGAGCGGGTGGCAGTCCTCTGATCAACGGGCCAGGCTGCTAACTAGTCTGTACTGCGCACACCCAGAGAAACCCACAAAAGCCTCTCATCCCTCAAGGGCAGGTTTTGAGACTCAAACAACCCACATCACTGCCTCAAGCCTCCTCTGTGACTCCTGCCGCTGTGAACCCCGAGGAGTGGGTGTCGGCCACTCGAGGTTTCATTTCACTGAACGTCATCAGAAATCACGAGGTCATGGGGATATAAATAGCTGTTTATTTCCTACTCTTCAGGCACCCACACAAGTCTTATGTGCTCAAGAAAAGGGTTTGAAAGTTCCTAAAAACAAACAGGCCTTTCTGTTCAGAAACCTCTCCTCCCTCCACTGTCCAGGAGCAACTAAGAAGAAAGGCAGCAGGCTTCCCTCAGAGTCTCAGAACCAAAAGGAGCCTAAGGGTGGGCAGCTCCCCTGGGTGCAAGGCTGGTGGGCCAGCTCCCCTGGGTGCAAGGCTGGTGGGCCAGCTCCCCTGGGTGCAAGGCCGGTGGGCCAGCTCCCCTGGGTGCAAGGCCGGTGGGCCAGCTCCCCTGGGTGCAAGGAAGGGCCCCAGCTCTCCTCTCCTGAAACCTTGAGAATTCAGCTTGTTTTCTGTCGCTCATTTTCAAAGAGGCCAGGGGGCAAGGTGAGAATTCTGAAGCTTAAGCTTTCCATTTTCAATATATGCAAATCTCATTTTAAAACAGTCAAAACATTATCTAAAAAGTAAATATACGTACACTACACGTGCTCAGTAAACCTCAGGTATCTTCCTTAAAACAGGAGAGACCGCTGAGGTATGGGGATTCCTTTAGAGAGAGACTCTAAAAGCCAGATCTGATCTGTATTTGTTTGCAAGACACACGATGCAAGATGCTCCTCACCGAGGCACCAAGCGTGCCGAGGACGGAGAACCCAGAGCTCGCGTCCCGGGAAACCGACGGGGCCACTGTTTGTTTGTGGCTAAGCCTGCGGGGAGGATGAGCTTTCCAAAAACGAGCAGCCCCTGCGCTGTTGCAAGAAGCTGCACTGCGTCATGGGGGTGCTGGCTGTAGGGAGACCCTCGGTAAACGGAACTGGAGGGTCCGCACATTCCTGGACAGTCAGACGCCAGTGCAGAGCTTAGAATGACTCAGTTCAGACCAGCCTGCTGAAGTGGATCAGGGTCCGAAGCCGGCCTCTCGGTGCTAACTGTGCTAACCTCGTTCTCCCAGCTGGGAGTCAGAGGCGTCCACCCGCTCCAGGCCCCAGCTGAGCTCACCAACCCCACGAATCCACCCAAAGGTGAGGGGACCCTCACAGACGCCGCCTCCAGGGAGCCCCACTCACCTGAGAGGGCCAAGGCTTCGGCAGACCTTATGCTTGGCTCTATGGGGATCCCGGGGGCCTGGGACTCGGGCGGGGCACAAGCATAAAAGGTTCCTGTCACCTGGCAACCTGCATTTGCAAATAAAAATCAGATGCGGCCTAGACAGAGCCCCTCGGAGGCAGAGGGAGCGGAGGCGGCTCCCTGAGGGGGGCCCGCCGGTCCCCGGGGGTGCACCAGCCCGGTGGGGGAGGGCCTGGGCCCTCGAGAGGCAAGGAGGCCGAGGTCCAGTAGGGAAAACCAAGGCTGAAGGAGGGAGGAGGCTTTTCACAGCTGGAGGGAAACTGGAGTCGCCCTCTGTCATTTTCTTCCTCCCTCCCTCCCTCCCTCCCTTCCTTCCTTCCTTCCTTTGTTAGTTAACACCTCCGCGCCTCACCTCATTACCTGTGTGTGTGCGCGTGTGTGTGTGTGTGTGTGCGCGCGCTGAGAACATTTCAGACCCACTTTCCTAGCAACTTTCAATACAGCAGAGCATCGCTAACTGCTCGCCAGGCTGAAGCCACAGAACGTATTCATCTCCTAACTGAAGTTTGTGCCGTTTGACCAACATTCCTCCGTCACTGATACGCAGGGTAACTGAGGCGTGATTCACCCGTTCACACAGCAAGTTCGCGGCAGAGCTGTGAGCCCAGGTCTCTCTACATGAGATCTGACGCCCAACAGCCGGATCAAAACCCTGCCCGTGGCTTTGTCCGCATTCCCTTCGCCGCTGCTTCTGGAACCAGGAGGGGCTGAGCCACGTTCCTGCCGGCACAGCTGCCGTGTTAAATGTCAGCAGAGAAAGAGTATGTGGTGGAACCTCGTTGTGCTGGGGTGTCATCTAATGTCACTTATGCTTCAAGATATGTCCACCAGTCTACCCTCTCAGAGCTCTAGGCGTTGCCTCTTCACCAGGGTCACTAGTTCAGCAGAGCTCATGCCCCGGACCCGGGTCTGAATTCCAGAAACCCGTCCAATGTCAGCTGATTCCCTCACTACAGTACGGAAAACAAACCTTCACTGCAACTCACTCTTGAGAAGCTAATAAAACCAAATTCTCAGCTTTTTTGTAAGCATGCCACTCGATACAAATCCTAAGTAATGGCATGTGCATCTTCAATCCCACACGCCAAGAGTGACCCGGACCTGGCTGGAAAAATACTCCTAGAACCATCTGTGTGTTGACTGATCTCAGGATTTCTATTTCAATAACAGCTCAGAAGTCCTGCAAGCTTGTGCTTGGCTGCACGAACGTTCTGTGTGAGATCTTCTCTGCACTTAGCCAATCAGTGCTTTCGCTGAGAGATCTCATCCTCGTGTCTGGGGAAGGCCTCCGGGGGGAACCGCATCTAATCTGGTCCAGCACCAACACCAACCGGGCACACTTTTGTGGAGACCTTTTCTGTTTTCTTCATAGTATTTATTCATCCCCTTCTTACTGTCACCTCTAATCCCAGTGACAACTGCCGTGGGCACACCACTGCCTGAGAGAAATCCACCAGCGTGATAATCTCCTGGTGTCCCTGTGGAGGGGTGCCTGGGCTCAGCTGCAGGACGCTGACTTCACAGAAGTGTAGGCAGAGACAGTCAGCGTTAAGGGACAGTCTAGTCTTCTCTGGGAAGACTGACAAAACCGACTACTTTTTGCCCAAGGTTAAAACATAAACTTTAAGATTATTCAGGAAGGAAGAAACATGTTAACTTACTAAGTAGCTAATTTAAAACATATAGCCAACCAGTCTGAAACCTGACACCCCGTCCTGCGTGGCCTGGCTCCGGAGCTGGGAGACCTGGAGTTGAACCCAGCCCTCACTCTCACCGAGTAGCTTCGGGCACGTTGCTTGCATTCTGGGAGCGAATCCCTATACAAAACAGGGCAGTTTTCAGGGGCCTGGCGAGATCCCTGCAATGCTTAAAGAAGGTTCCACGAGGCAGCCCGAGCCTGGGTCCTGGCACACAGCAGACCAGGCGTCAGTGAACCTTGGTGTCCTCCTCTGGGGGCCTTTTTCCTCCTTCACCGCAGGCGGGGCCTTTCCTAGCGGCTCGGAGGAGGTGAGAGCCGTGGGACGGCACAGAGGACAGACCAGGCGGGGCCAGGCCCTCTGGCCACAGGAACTGCCCCAGCTCCCTCCTTACCGTTTTCACAGGCTGGGCCTTGCCAGTGGTGGCTGCGAGGCCCGAAGGTCACAGGACACTGGTACGGAGTCTCCGGGTGGGGCTGATCAGGGACGAACTCTCTCCAGCCTCGGTCGTGGGGCGGAATCATGTAGGTGTGAGCCTGCTGGAGGGGCCAGAGGGGAGCTGGGGGGAGAGTGACCAGCCCGAGGATGGCCTCGGGGAGCCCCCAGACTCCTCGGGAGCTCCCTTATCTTCCAAAGAGGCTTGGTGGAAACCCGCCATGAAGAAGCAAAAGGCACAATGGAGACAGTGTTGTAAAGTGATGACCTATGTGAGGCTTCGTCATATGGGTAAACCTGGCACCAAAGTACCGCAGGGAATTGTGCCTTCCTTTACCAGCAAAGTGAATAGAACAGAGCTGTGATTCACATCAGAAGCGTCTGCAGGGATCAGCTGCCCTGCGGTTTCACATGATAAAGCCCTGCTCCCAAAATCTTGGACTCTAAGGTCGGTTCCCAGATTTCAGAGTCGAACCGACAGGCAGACACACCCACCTCCCCTCCCTAACTTCCGACCAGCAACACCAGGTGGGAACTGAGCCGTTCATCCAGTGACCCGGGATTTGGCTTGGCAGACTGACAAACAGCAGAAACGGAGTTCTGCTGCTTTGCTTGCAGGTCTCTGCCGGGGCCTCCCCTCCTGGAAGCCCTGCCCCCCCGTACCTGGGCTGGGAGTGAGCAGTAAGGGGCCGGCATGCTGTACGGGCGGCTCATGGGCACCTGTGGCTCCTCCAGGGTCAGCTGCTTCGCTCCTGAGTGTTTGGGCCAAAGGGAGACGCACAGTGTTGAAAACGGGAACTGGAAGGGCTTAGAAAAATACCTGAGAGTTTAATTCCTAGAATGCAGAACACAGTACTGACAAGTAAGGCGTTTTTCTACAGTTTCCTTGGGCAATTGTTTATCCAGGCCATTAAACTGGTTCCCACAAGGTCCAATGTATGTATGGAGCATAGGAGAGAAACAGACAGTGCGTGGCGGGCCTTGTGGCCTCGAGGGCTCCCCAGCGAGATGCGCGGCTAGTGAGGCCACCTAGCGGTTTGTTTAAATTGCAGGCTCCCGGGCTCTACTCTGACACACAGGTCAGGGCCTTGGCAAGTGGGAATGTGAATTTGAATAGCGCCCAGCTGACCGTGACACGCTAAGATTACTGTGAGTGGCAACAACACTCGGGGCTTGAACGCTTCCCTTCTTCAAAATGGCTGACCACGAGAGACTGATGGACGAGTAAAGCTTCAAGCAGCTTTTCCATTTTTGCCTTGGGAACCTGGCCCGCATCGTAGTGGAACTACTGCAAAGCACACACCCATGCACGCACACAGGTAGAGACCTGGAGTCTGAGGACTTATTCTGCGCTAACCCCACGAGAATTTCAATTTATGACCCGAGAACTTGGGCAAGTCGCCTGCTGGGCGTGACTGGGCGGCTGAGGCAGGCAGGCTATAAGAAGCAGCAGGCAGAGAAAGGGACCCTCACAGTGAAAGTGAGGCGTTGAAGTGCCCGGCGGCCCGACCCAGGAAGCCCACCTTTCTTGGCGCCCTCAGGCACGATCCTGTACACCTTGTAGGGCTCAGAGATGTCCAGCTGGCTGCGCTCCACCAGTTCCTCGAAGTCGTTGCTCTTGTTCAGAGCGCATCGCAGACGTGTCTTCCAAGTAGGAGGGTCCGGCTTGTCGATGCCTTCCCGAAACTTTCCTTTAAATAGCGCCCAAGCCTGGTGGGAAGGAAGAGGGGAAAAAGTTAAAATCCAGGTCTTTCCAAAGAGAATCTGGGAATTGCATTTGTAAAGGAAAGAATTGTGTCAGGGGCTTCAGGTTCACACTGTTGCCCAAAACGTGGGACAGAAAGACAGCAGGTGTTTGTAAAAGGCGGGTGAGATTGGAGGACCCCTGGAAGGGCTCCACCCACAGGGTCTGGCGTGAGTTGGCTGGGAAGCAGGGACAGAGCTGTGGGGTGAGGGCCCACCCATACAGCACCTCTGGACGTCAGAGGATCTGAGGTATTCTGCACGCCAGTTCCCTGAGGAAGTCCCCTTCGCCTGCTCTGCCCACTGGTGGTAGGGCTGGGCCCTAATGCGCAGGTCGCTGGGTAAACTGCCCAAGGGGGAAACAGTCAGGACAGCGACGCACACACAGAGGACAAGAGAGAAACCCCCAGACAGACCCTGAGAGGGACAGAGGGGAGAAAGCGGAAGGGAGAGAAACACAAAGGCGATGGGGACGGGAGAGAGACCAGCACAGAACTTTCCAGAGAGACTTGGAAAGAGGGAGTCAGACAGAGACAGTGAGACATTGGGAGACACACAGATGGAAGGACCAGAGAGGAGAGAGAGGTAGGAGAGTGAAGGCCGGAGACAGAGAGTGAGAAGACGAAAAAATATTCAGGGAGAGACGGGAGAGAACAGACGCAGAGGAGCAGAGACCAGACAGTGAGGGGCACAGCCCAGCACACCCACCGGCGTTCACAGAAGGGGAGCCTGAAACACAGACGCGTGTGGACCAAGGGAGGCGAAGAGGGATCCAGAGGTTCACAAAGAGGCTCCGGCGGAAACAGCGGTGCGGCCCGGGACCGCCCCTCTCCCTGGTGGGCGAGCCTCCGTGGTCTGACCCTCGGGGTCTGCGCGCCCCACACGCTCTGACTTGGGACCCGGTCCTCCCTCTGCGAGTCACTAGAGAAGCTGAACCCTCTCCTTCTCCCAGGGCTTGGGGCGCTGGCCAGCCGGCGCTCCGGGGCGCCCGCGCGTCCCTCCCCGCTGAGAACCGCCGGTCTGCCGGCTGCGCACTGGGCCCGCGGAGCCCGGGTCAGGTCGGGACGCGCGGGCCGCTGCCCCCCCACCCCCCCAAGCCGCGCCCCAGGCACCTTGAAGAGCGCGGCGTCCTCCTCGCGGTTGTAGTCCTGCTTGCCCGCGTGCTTCCAGGGGATGCGGAAGATGCTCTTCTCCTCGTTCTCCCACACTAGCCCCGGGTACTTGCCGCTGTCGATCTGGTCGATCAGCCACTGGCGGAGCTTCCCGTTGCCGCAGCTCACGGAGCTCATGCCGAACTCGCCGCCTCGGCTGCTGCCCTCCAGGTTCATGTCCAGCGCGCCGGCACAGTCCCCTCGCGCGCCCAAGATCCGCTCCTGCGCCCGCTCTGCGCTGCGGGGGAGAGGAGGGCCGCCCTCCGGTAATGACCACGAGGCCCCGGAGTCTCCGAGGCGGCAAGGCGCGCGCTACCGAGTCGGGGGCGGCTAAGGTCCCAAGAGAAGGCACCTTTCAGCCGGCCCGGCTGGTGCTCTGGGCGCGTGCCGTCCTGCCGCCTCCCCGGAGGCCGTCCTCCCACCCCACCTTCCGGACTCTCCATTCTTGTCACGCCCCGCAGCCCGCGCGCTGCCCAGACTTGCGGCTCTGGCCTTCGCGCACCCACCGACCCCCTCCCAATCCCACCGCCACCGCGCGTGACACTCTGCGCACTCGTAGTTGCTGCTCCCCTGCCCGGGCCCGAGCCGAGGCCAGTCCATTTCCCGCGCCACTGTCAGTTTCCACTGGTGCCCTCTCCCAAGTTCCCACTCCCTTGGTGGCCCGGCGTGTCTCGCACGCGGGCTCCCCTTCGGGCCGGCGTTCCAGGCGCGCGGCGCCCGCAGCTCCCCCCGCGGCCTTCGCCGGGACCCGCACTCTCTGCCCCAGCACACTCTTTTGCCCCTGAGCCCCGGCAGCTGGCGACCATCAGGTGGGCCCCGCGAGCCCCAAGAGGCAGAGAGCGAGCCAGCCTTAGCGAGCCGCGCAGCCTCGTAGCGGGGGATCCCCGAGCGCCGAGCGTCAGCTGGAGCCGGAGGCCGGCCGGGGAGAGCGGAGGCGGGGAAGGTGCCGGGTAGGGCGAGGGGTCGCGGAGCGCGGGGCCCGGAGCTGCCGAAATTCGGAGCGCCTCTCTTCCACCACCAGCCGGGAAGCCAGAGCCTGAGGCCGAGGTGAGTTTGAGCCCCTCAAGGAGGAGTAGGGGAAGCAGCCCCGGGGCGGGGGGACCGTCCCCCGCGGTTAAGCCTGCCGCCCGCTGTGGGTTCCTTCGACGGCCCCACCTCGGCCACGCCTGGGCCCCGACGAGCTCGTTATCCGACCCGGTCCACAGCGTGGCCTCCCCGGGCCCGGGCTGGGCCGACCCGTGCGCGCCGGGGCCGCGGGAGCGCCCGGCCAAGAGCGGATGGAACGGGCGTCGGGGCGACCTCGAGGGGCGTGCTCCCCGCTGGCGACGACGCTGGGGCCCCTGCGCTGCCCTCGAGATGGACCCCGAGACCTCTGGCCTCGCGGCAGGTTCGCTGTGGTGCCCGCCTCGCAGCCGTGCTCCTTCCCGACCCAAGTCTTACCTTGTCCCCGACGCGGAGCTGAGGGCGGCGGTGAGTCCCAAGTTCAAGCAGTGAAACTAAGCCTCCGAAGTGCGAAAGAGGAACTTTATAAAGCTTAAAAGCCCCGCTTGGGGCGGGGCCTGGGGCGGGGCGGGGCGAGCCGGGGGCGCCTCCTGGCGGGACTGGGGGGCTGCGGGCGCAAAGCTGGGCGCGCGGGGCCGCGCTGGGGACGCACCTCGAGTCGGGCGCACGGGAACCTCAGTTGGGCGGTTTCCTGCCAAGGGCAAGGCGCGAATGGGGACTTGGCCTGCGCGCAGGGACTGCGGGAGGCCCGCCGGTAACTAACGAAAGTCGCTACAGCGGCGCTGTAAGAGCGGGTAGCAGGGCCTGTGCAGGAGCGGCAGTCCGGCGCGAAGGGGGCTTGGCGTAACCAAAGACGGAGGACTGTCCACATCGAAGACCTGCGGGTAGCTGGGGGCCACCCTTGGCTCGGCCGCTGTCACCGAGAGCCCCGCCCCTCCGCGGTGTTTAGAGAACGTCACACTCATTGAAAAGAAAAAAGGAAATGTCCCAGATCCTTGAGCTATGAACTGCGGCTCACCCACTGCCCGCATGTTTGAAACGCTCACATACGCGTGCGTCTCTTAAACGGGTGAATTGCAGTGACTCAGACTGCACAGCCTCCGACGTTTTGATTACGGCCACAGGAGAGAACGGGAAGGGTCCCCGAGCATCCAAGTGCCTAACTGCTCTGGGCTTCACAGTGACGTAGTTTTAAGCTCAACCTGGTAAGAAACAATTTACAAGTGGGGTTTTAAATGTCCAGAATAGGAACAATATTTAAGCGGAGTGATTTTACTTCATTTTCCAGGATCTCCTTAATATCGAAATAAACTCCCTGAGCACCTGCCCACTAAACTCCCCCAGAGCATCTTGGGTGCTTCAGCATGTTTGTGTAGTTAACAATTTCAGGTAAACCGTCAGATCACTGGTTTCTATATGATTTTAGACCACCACCATCCCAGGTCAACACGCAACTTTTGAGAAGCTTCTGATTTCACTGATTTCTCAGTTTTTCTTTTAATCTTATATATTGGGCCGTTGTCTCCTACCCAAAGAACAAACTAAGTTCAGGTTAGAGCAAAACAGGCATGAGGTGCAGAGTGGGGATGCTCTTCCTCAAACCAATGACTTTCTCAGAAATTAACAGGATGCCATGTTTTTATTCACTTAAGTAAGTTTTCCATTATCAGAATCTATGTAATAAACAACAGGTTTTTTTTTTTTCAAAGAAAATTATGGTCACAGCGGTTTTTCTTCTTCTTTCATGGATTCATTCATTCAACAAATATTTTTCGAGCACCTCTGCTTGTTACGAACCGTCCTTGGCACCTGGGGTACCTCAGTGAACAAAGGGCACATCTTTACACTTTAACCAGTGCTCACCAGCAGCAGACGGGAGATTGCTAAGAACAAAAATGGCACCCTTGAGCTTTTTGCACTTTCGCACACGTGTCCTCTGCCCAGACTTAGCTGTTTCAACATTCTCCTCACTCATCCGCTTTCAGACGTTGAAAACCACGTTTACCTTGTTTTAAAATGTGATTGCAAACCTTCAACGCCATCTTCTGGTTTACTCATTTGTCATATTGATCTACCAGAAGTGGTATTTTCTCTTGTATCATGAGGCGGATACAAAGAATAGTGTATGTTAATCACTGAAACTCTTGGTGTCCTCACTGGCCCTGGGAAGTGGTGGGTGGTGACAGGCAGGGCCCGCCGGCTGCTCACAGAAGACTTTTCCATCGTAGTCACAGTTGAAAGAGAAATGACAGAAGTTTTGAAGTTGGCCCTCCGCCCCCAACACTTGAGGAAATCAAAGTGCCCCTCAGTGAAAGACTAGACATTATCTTCAAAGGTCACAGCTTGTAAAAAAGTGAAAACAAGTAAGGACGCAGGTCATTGAATGTCTCTCCAAAACAGGGCCGATCATCGTATTCTGTGAGGAGGTGACTTACTTCCGTGAATTGTCCAGACGTGGAAGTGCTGCTGTGGATGCAGCCCAGTCTGAACGCCAAGGCTCAATTTTCCTTTCATATTTGTTGTAAAGAAACCGTAAGAGAAGCTTAATTTACGTAAATGCAATATTTTACAAATCAATCTTTTAAAATTATACATTCGTATGCAAGAAAAGTAGTTTAGAAAAACCCATACTAGACACAAAAAATAAATTATTGAAACCCTCGTTGTGGATAAACCTATTCTCTCACTAATTATTCTTTCAGAAGGAGGGAACTAAATGTATTAAAAACAGTGCAATGATATCATTGAAAACATTTAAAGGGCAGTGATTTTTAGTTACTTGTAAAAAAACAGGAAAATACTAAAAATGGTGCAGTTAGTATAAGATAAAGAGCTCCTCTAATGCTCTCTGGCTGTATGTGTATGCAATGCTAATTATTGCCTTTGACCGTGGCATCCTATATGGCAGTGCTATTATATTATTACTGTATTATTATGTCTTCATATAAATATTAATATATACTATGTAATAGCACAGTAATATATGGTAATATAGTAATACGCTATAGTGTATACCATACAATATACTCTGATACTACAGTGATGTGGTGCTCGTGTGTCACAGTACTAGTGTGGTAGAGCAGCATTATATCGTGACATAATGCTGTAGTGTGTAATATGGTAATCTTACTGCATGATCTTATTAATAATTAAATGCTCGGGTGTGGGACAGCTGGTTCAAGCTCCTGAGGTCTTGATGGACTATTTAAGGGAAGTCTCACCTTCCCGCGTGCAGCGGAGGTGACAGCTTTCTCGCCTCCCAGCGTGCTGTGATAACGAGACAGTGCTGAGCCCATGCCTGGCACATCCCGTGTTCAACAAGGCAAGACTATTATCACTTACATTGTGCTTCAGCATTTAGGGAAGTTTCATAGACTTTATCTCGCTTGATCTCCAACCAAAGCTGCCCCAGGGGGCAGGGCAGGCAGTGCTCAGGCCCAGGTACAGATAAGAAAAGAGATTCAGAGGGGGCTGCTGAGTTCCACATGGCTTACCCTAAGACCCATTCCGTCCTCTGCCGGGGTCTACAGGCCCTTGGCTGCCTGTCGCGATATCTTCCAAAAGCAGCCTCTGAGCGCAGGCCTGTCAGCCTGGTGGCACTTGCACGGCAGCCTGGCCCCTCCCGTGAGCAGGCGAGGCGCAGTCTCCCCACCTCTTCTCCAGCCTCCGCTGAGGCTGGAAGCAGCAACCACTGAAACTTCTTCCAACCCTAAACAACTGTTTTCTTCTTTCGGCTCTTAGAACCAGTGGCCTTTCTGGTTACGGTAAGTTCAGAGTAAGAAAAACCGCCTTTTTTTGTTTTAAAGCCACTGACCTGTCTGGTCTCCACTTCATTCTTCTCCATGAAGCTATATTCACTCTGAGGAAACAGGTCCTGCTTTCAAATATTTAATCCTCTGGGAAAATCTAACCTTATAAGCTACTTATACAGGACAGCAGTTAGGGTGGAATGCTCTGGAAAAGAAGTTGTATGTTAAATGCTGTCACAGCACACCCAGTTTATAGGAATTGAGTTGAACTTGGTAATGTGATGAACTCCTTGGCAATACCAACAGGGCACCTAAACCTGGATCTTTTTTCATGCAGAACTGTATACACTTTCCTAATTTAATTTGCTAAGTGCCCTGCATCTCTTCAATGAATGAGCTCTGCAGAACAGCCTCGAGCATTGGCTCTGGGACCCTGTAGCCCATTGGCAAGAGGACAGCCCACTGCCAGGCATATAGGAAACTGGACTTGTGATTTTAATCAGTTGTGTAGTAAAAAGTCACAGAGTCAAATACACTGTGTAAGCAGCGGTTCCCTTTTGTCTCCTCTTCTTGCCAGTGTTCTGAGAAGTCTCCTATGACGCGTCCTTTCTGTGACTCTACGTAAGCAGTGACGTGGCTTTAACAAGGGACCTTACGATTCTGCCAACTCCCTTCACCAAGCCAACAAAAGGGCAAATGGTTTGCAAAGACTTTGGGCAATTTTCTGAAAACTGAAGCAATAGGTGAAAAGCCAGTTCCTCCCACTTGCAGCAGTTCACAGGCTGGGTTGTTGTCCAGCTCAACCCTCCTTCCAGCTGGACGCTGTGAGGCACACTGTCACTTGTCGCATAAGAGGTGTCACTTCTGAGACCTGAGGGTCCTGTCGGTGGCAGCTTGTGACAGCCGGTTATGCCCCAGTACCCAGTCCCCCAACCTCAGGGGCTTGGAACCACGCAGGGCTGCGTCTTGCTCACGCGAGTCATTTGTCCTGCTCGTCACCGCTCTGAGAACTCAGGCCAACAAAGCCGCGTGCGTCCAGAACCTTCCTGGCCACAGGTCAAAGAGACGGGGTCAGAAAGAGCCAGTGCTGTTCTCTGAGCTTTCCTCTCCCCGTGACTCCTGCACCCCTGGTGGAAGGAAGGAGGGCCTGGTGTGGCCTGGCTGAGGCAGGAGCCCAGCGGGAACCCAGGGAGAGCGACGGCCTCTCGGACCAGGGTGCGTGGAGGGTGGTCAGAGGAGGGCGGCAGCGCGCAGGGGGCGCGGGTGCATGTGCGATGAGCTCGAGCTAACGTGACTGGAGTTTCCAGGATCAAAGATAGCGGGTGAGGGTCTTCACTGGTGGCGCAGTGGTTGAGAGTCCGCCTGCCGATGCAGGGGACGCGGGTTCGTGCCCCGGTCCGGGAAGATCCCACGTGCCGCGGAGCGGCTGGGCCCGTGAGCCATGGCCGCTGAGCCTGCGCGTCCGGAGCCTGTGCTCCGCAACGGGAGAGGCCACAACAATGAGAGGCCCGTGTACCACACACACACACACACACACACACACACACACACACACACACACAAGATGGGGTGTGAGGAGCAGGTTGGAGGGGGACCAGACGGGACGCGGGGGCACCCCTCCCTGACGGGTCTCTGCGAGTGACGGCACTGCTGCTCCTAACCACCACCCCCCTCCACCTCTCCAGGCTCCCTGAGCCACGTGCGTGGCTGCAGAGACTGTGGAGTATGCAGGTCCCGCCCCTTCTCCCACCACCCTCCCTGCCCGAGGCTTTCCTGCCCTCCTTGGTGCGGCCGTCGCTCTCTCCCCCTTCCTGCGTGTGTCCGGCATCTCCGTGCTGGGTGTTCAGTCCTGTCTGTCTTCCCTGAAGGTCCCCCGCAGCGGCCAGGGGACCATCCCAGGTCCAGGAGCACCACCCCGCGTGCCGCTGGTCCAGCCCCGCACACCCCCGCCAGGCTGTCTGGCAGCCTGACCCCAGCGGCCAGCCAGGAGGAGCAATGGGGCCGAGCCTGAGTGGGCACGTGTTGTCTGGCAGAAGAGGGGCCTCTGCATCGTTTCCAAATAAGGGGAGCAGTAGCCTTCGTAGGAGGGGGCACTCCTGCCAGCTCAGAGAGTCCAGGGCAGTCAGGCGGGTCGGGCTCTGCCGCGGGGCGCAGTGCACGTCTCCTCTGGACCTCCATCCTTATCTGTGCAATCCGCTGACGGGATGCACCAGGCCAGTCCCCCTCGGTCTGGTGGAGGGCGTGGCACCTGTCCCTGAGGTGAAAGCAGAAAAGCCCACACTGATCCCGGCTTCCGGCAGGGGAATCGAGGCCTGGTGTGGGAGCTGAGGGGCGGTTGGCACGAGCAGGGCCATGATCCACCGGGAAGGGGAGAGGCTGGCCAGGGAGGAGCATTGTCCCTCTGCTGCCTGGGGAGATTCACAGATGGTATGTTCGGCTGGAAATCATTGGTTCCTCCTTTGCTCTGTGCTTTGCATGTTAGACAGCCTCTGACACACAGCCGTTAGGTGCTTCATACACATTAACTGATTTTAGCAAGAGCCGCTAACTTTACTTTAACCTGGATGTTAAGCACCTCAGAAGATTCTCTTTCAGCTACTCTCCACACGTGGTTAGCTTAAAACCTCTGAACGCCTTTTCTTTCTAATGTTGTCGGGCCTTCATTCGTGAATGCAGATGACTAGCCCCGTTGGAGACGTGCGAGAGGGCGACCAGGCCAAGTCAGACGCGATCTGATTCAGGGGCTCAGCTACATGCTCCTGCCAAGCCACCCGCAGCTGTGGAAGCGGACACCCTGGGAAATGTGACGTGGAATTCCTGCTTCCGAGCTCTGAACGAAACAAAGCCTGGCGCTGCGAAAGTGGGGTCTCCTCCAGGAGGGTGCATGGCACCTGACACTTTCCCTGGGACACTGAGGGCGAAGCGGGGCCTGCCCCATCTGGTTAGAAAGCCCAGCCCGGCCCCCAGACGTGGTCTGCCCTTTCTGAGCTCAGGGACGTGCCCTGGCGCTCCCCCCTCCCCACGCCCAGCAACGGCCTGACACGTCAGACAGGCTCTGTGACGTGGTCAAGGGTAGTTTCCCTGGTCAGTGGGGAAGTGAGGCGAGTGCTATCATTCCATGTGAGAGGTGAACACTTGTGATCGAGGGGTAATTAGAGGCACAGATGTCAGCAGAACAAGCTGGTCACTGAGGCCACCCACCTTGCGGATGCCCGCAGCCCCCTGGCCTCGGACCTTTCACCCGGCCTTCCTGCCAGGCCCCCCGGGACCAGCACCTCCACACCTCCACGTGCCCCTCCCTCGCTCAGCTGGCCCTAACTGAGGAGCAAAGCCACCTGCCCTCGGCCACCTCCTTCACATGGAGCCGAGGTGCTTCCTCTATCAGCGGGGTTCCTGCCCCGCTTGCACTTGCCCACAGGCCACAGGAGTGTAAGGAGGGGTGGCTGGAGGTGCCCACGCAGCGTCAGGCCCTGGTGACCCGACTGGCCGATCTGCCTCCAATCTTCAGAGTTCTGAAAGGTCCATGTGGCCAAGGTACTCATGGCCCCTGGGGAGTGACGGGGACAATCTGGACAGTGACAGACGTTTGGCTTTGTTGAAAGGCGTACGTCGTGGTAGGTTGATTTGCATGAGGCTCGGACCGCACCAGTAACAGCCCTGACGTGAGCGGCTGGGATGGCTCTGCCGGGACATGGCTGAGGTCTCTGGCAGGCGGCGAGCTGTCCTCCCTGCTGAACTTGTGGGACCGTCCTCCCCTTCTGCCTCTCTGGCCCTTTATGTGTGGCCTCGCAGCGCGCTGGAAACTGTCTGACCCCTGCAGCTCCTCCCGGGCCCCCAGCACCCCGGAGGCTCTCAGTGGTTACTGAACGAGCCTGTGTCCTTCGTCTCATTTACACTGAAATTTCTGGTTTGAAACTCCCTTCAGAAATTCCCTTTCTCTTCTAAACGTTGTGCTTTTTCTTTCAACTCTTTGCAGAATCATCATTCAAAGCCAGTAGGCAGTGCATTTTGAATAAACCCATGAACTTGAGTGTTCCTTTCTGCTTACTGAATTCAGTTCTCTGTTTTTATTTGGTATCGTCTGTCAAATGTAGAAAAGAACCAACTTGGGAGATAAGGCCTCAGTGGAGCGGCACTGTGAATACCCTGATTCCGTTTCTTTGGTAGATGCACTTTGCTTTTATCTTGAACTAAGTGTCGCTAGCATCCCTGATGGTCACAGGTTGTAAATGGATTCTTACAGGTACTCGGGGGTGCTCATCCTGGGTGATCTACATAGAACTTTTGGGAGCCTTAAAATTTTGCATTTTGGTAATTTGTGACTTATATAAACTTTTTATTTTATAAATTAACATGCCATCTTTTTGGGGGGTGAATTTTTGCTATTTCTTGACGTCTTTTTGTAGCATCTATAACAAAAGTCCTAATCCATTCTTCTCTGCCTCCATCTTTATAAATTAAAAATCAATATTCCTTTTTAAAAGTTCATCGAAACTTCCCAATTCCTTCGAAATTTCTTCCTTTTGAAAATCAAGTTCAGGTTCCATCAGCAAAGTTCCTGTTTATTTTGATTCTCAAGTTAAAGCACCCAGGTGGCGAGCATATATTTAGTGGGTGCTGTTTTTCTGCGTTAGCGTTACTGAATAACGCTCAGGGAAAAACCTTATTCCTGAAACACTGAAAATCACGCGCAGGCCTCAGTAATGTGGGCGCTTCAGTGCTCTGTGAGGAGACTCCAGCCCGCTGGCGTCTGTCCATCAGTGCGTCCCCAGCTTTCCGTTCTGTCGTCCAGGTGTCTCAACCTGCAGCAGCAGAACCTCAGGGCCCCAGCTGTGCCTCAGGCTGCGACCCCCACTTTACGGCCAGGTCTCAGTATGAGCAGGTGCCCTGCCCGTGATCTGGCCCCCGTGCCCGCCCTGTGGGTCCCAGATGGGGTCAGGGGCTGGCCTCCCCACGTGGTAATGAACACTCCTGTGACGTCCCGAGACCCCTCTCCAGCCTGGCGCAGACGCTCCCTCAGTAAGATTCTGCTGCAGGCCCCCCTGTTCCAGGAAGGTGGGGCTTTGGAAAGCAGAGTCCCGAAAGTGGAAGCAAGGACCCTGATTTCCCTCGCACCCGTTTCGGGCTGGAATTACACCCTGAATCTCAGCAAAGGTTTTCCTCTGAGATTCTGGGAGGCCTGGCACCAGGCACCTAGGAAGCCAGGAGGATGGCCTGCCTGGAGTCCCCCCAGCTGTGCCCTCCCCTGCCCCCTCCCGCTGTGCATATGTCCCGCCCTCCCCCCCCAGAAGAAAATCTGATCAGACAGACAGAAAGGGGGCGGCCACGAGGGAACTCAGAGCGTCGTGAAGATGGTGTTTGACCTGAACCTTGAAGGCTTCAATGTCACAGAAGAGGCGAAGGACGTTAGAGGCTGGGAAGCCATGGGGGAAGGTGCTCCGGAGGGAGGAGGACTCAGGGTAAAAGGCCAGGGAGGGGGCTCGGTGCTCCCCAGGAGGACCACGGGAGCCTCACGAACGGCCGAGGGACCTGCACTGCATGGACGGGCCACTGGCCCTTCAGCGTCACTGTGAGTGCAGGGGTTCAGACGCAGCCGCTGGGCCCCGGAGCCTGCCTTTCCATCAGAGGGTGGGAGTTTGGCTCCAGGGTCCCAGCACCACTCACTCTGAACACAGCTGGGAGAAAGGGGGGCCATGGGGGGCACACTGACAGTTTTAGAGCAGAAAGTGACACAGCCCAGCTCGAGCTTCCGGAAGACTGCTTTGCGGCGGGGTGAGGTGGGCCAGGAGGTGCGGCGCTGGTGGGCCTGGGGGCCCAGGAGGTCCCAGCGAGGGCGGCATGGGTGCCAGGTGGGCCAGGGTGCGCCGAGGACCAGCACAGAGGGTGACCACGTGTAGGACGGAGGGTGGCAAGTCTGACCCGGGAGCCGGACGCGGGCCGTCAGAGGGACGTTTGGGCGGGTGGGCCTGTAGAGAGGAGTGGAATCCGCTGCGGAGGGTGGCCCGCGGGGCACAGGCTGGCGGTGGGCGGAGAGGGCCCTGGCGGTAAGGGAGGTCCTGCGGTTGCTGGCCGGTGAGCTTCTCTGCCCGCCCAGGACGCTCAGGCTGGGGGCAGGGGGAGGTCAGGAGGCACTCGGCTTCCCCTGACCTTGGCGCCACACTTCCCTCCCAGGACGCTTCACTGGCACGGCTTTGGGGTGCCCCTGGTGGGAGCCGCCCAAGATGACTTCCTTGAAGACTCCCCGGCCCTGGAAGGAGACGCCGCACCGGCCGCTCAGCGCAGACGCGGCAAGGGGAGGAGGGAAAAGGATCGGAGAGAAGAGGGGCAAACACGGCGGGGGGCGCCCTGTGGGCACAGCAACTCTGTGGAGGGTTCCCCCAAGCACACTCAGCCAGGAAGCTGCTCAGCCCGCCTGGAGGTGGGCAGCAGGGCCGTGTGCACTCAGGGGCTGGTTCCCACGGCCATGACCGTTCCCACGACGGCGGGGAGGTCAGAAGTCTCCACCAGGCTTCCCTTTGGGTCAGGGTTCGGGGCAAGCGCAGAGGCCCAACCTGGTGTCTGGTCTGCGGCTGCCATGCGGGGCTCCCTTCTCTGCCTCCTTGTAGCCCACGGAGAGCTGGCGGGGAAGGGGGCAGGTGTTGTGATTACACTTAGGGATGAACCCCTGGGATCAGACGAGCTGGGCACAGAGGCCCCTCGGCCACCCGCCTCCTCTGAGCTGAGCCCAAAGTGACCAACACTGAAAACTGCGGCTCAGGAGCAGCCCTGGATCGGACAGTCCTTCAGGTCCCACGCAGGGCGGCCTCCGCTGCCTTTCACCATCCACGCCTGTCACCTCCGCTCTCCAAAGCGTGGCCCGTGAGGGCAGGGCTGTGTCCGCACACATTAGATGCTCCGTGAACGAATACATGAGTGAGTGATCATTGCAAAGGGATAGCAAGTTCACACCCATTTAAACGAGACCACGTGAGACAAGTGTGGCTGGACATCCTTGTTCAAAATGCTCACCTCAGCATTTGTTACCGTAACACTTGGAATTAAGTTAAATATCTAATTATTGGGAACAATTAAATACACGTTAGTACATCCACACAGTTGGGAAATTACAGTTCTGAAAATTTTTGTTAATTTTTGGAAAATGCTTATGATATGAAGTTAAAGGAGAAGAGTGGGGTGAACATCACACGCACAGTGTGGCCTTAACAGAGAACACGCCAGAGTTAGGGACCCCATGGCGGGAGCTCTCGCGTTGCTCGTATGAACTGTCCTTTCCTCCATGTTCTTTCTGAAGTTTACAGTTTTTTAGGGATAAAATATGGTATAACCAAAACCATAAAAACATGTTCTAAGGACAGAAAATCCACACACACTAAGGCTGATTGCCCACGTTGGTTTATGTCAAACGCTATGATACCACCTCTTGACCTGCACGTTTCTGCAGCCCTCAGTCTGTGCCAGGCTTGCATTCTCTTCTTTCTTGCTGTACAATTCCTTCCTCAAACGTCTTTGGTTCAAGTTACTCCTATTTTCACGCTGGTGTCTTTTGCTAGATTGCTTGAAGTCTGGCTTGGTTTGAAGCTCTTGGCAGGGAAACGCAGAACTCCACTGTCAAAGTTCAAAGATGGTCTCTGGGCAAGAGAGGTGCTTTGGGAAAACACAAAGATATATTAGAGTATGCTTCCTGCCCTCAATAAATTTTCAGCTGAATACCTCTGGTTCTCTGGTCCTTACCTTGGAGGAACTACTTTTATTAACAAACCACCAATGACACACTTCTGGCAAAAATCCAATGGCCTCACCCCTTTTCTGAGCTCTCAGCTCCTCTGCGGAGGCCCACCAGCCCCTTCTCAGCGACGTGCTCGGGTCTGGTCTTCAGGGGCCTCCTGCTCTGTAATCATCTCTCTCATATTCTGTGGGTGTCGAACCGAATTCATCTCCTGCTTTTCAGCATCTCCAGGCCTCCCAGCGCTCTGGAACCAACCCTGATTATCTGGCCAAATACTTCAGAGATGTTTATCTTCCTGACACCAGCTACCCTCATCACCTTGGGCCCAGTGGCCTATTCTGCTCTCTTCAACCAGAAAAGCAAACCCCACTGCTGCCTCTCACCTCTACCAGCTCCTCGTGATTCAGTGCTGTGTCTTCAGCAGAAAAAGGCAGGTCTCTCTCCATCCCAGAACATTCTCCTCGCAGCCTGAATTCAAGCATTCAACCACAGCTTCGACTTCCTCTTCCTGGGCTGGTCCCATCTGTCCCACTCACCTTTAATGGGCTGTCCCTTTGCTTAGCAGAAGTTCTACATCAGAGCATGTGTAATACCTATGGGCATGGCTTTTAAAATTAATTAATTACGTATTTAAATTTTAGCCTGCTTTATTGAGGCATGTTTGACATGCAAAAAGCTGTACATACTTAATGTATGTAACTTGAGCTTGGGGATAAGTAGAATCTGTGAGACCATCACCACCGTCAAGGCCAGAAACATGCCCATCACCTCCCACAGGCTCCTCCCACATCCCCTTTTATTACTACTGTGGCCACTACTATCGTTGCTGTTATTCTGGGGTAAGAACACTTAACATAAGGTCAGTGCTCTCAGCAGCAGGCGCCAGGCTGTACACAGACTTCCAGAACGCGTCTGTCCTGCACGTGTGCAACTGTGCCGTTCGACCATCACTTACCTCTCCCCTCCTCCTCCAGCCCCTGGCAGCCACTCTTCTCCGCTCTTCTGTGTGACTGTTTGAGACTCCACGTTACAGGTGAGGCCACAAAGGATCTGCCCTGCGTCTGCCTGCCTCACTGAGTACACTGTCCTCCAGCGAGCGCTGTCCGTGTTGTCGCAAATGGCAGGATGTCCTTGTTTTAAGACCAAACAATGTCCCGTGTCTGTATGCACGACACTGCTCTGTCCCTTCGTTCTAAGCACTTTTAAACTTGTAAGACATTTTACTCGCACAGCAGACACTTCTGAGTGCCTTTTACAGCACGCAAGGCACCCCCTAGGCTGGGAGAGGGGCCACGGATACTGACAACCGTCCTCAAACTATTGCAATTTAGAGGCAAAGATCAGACTGGTAGCTAACGCTGAAGTTGAGGGAAGTGTGTGGTTAGTGCTTGGAGGCATATTTTAATCTTTGATTTGTGTATTTCTCTTGTAATATCTTATTTCCCCCCCCAGTTCTAAAGGTAAGTATCACATTTTCTAATTCTTTTATTTTTCGCAGGACTTAGACTAGCGCTCTGTACGAAGTAAGCTCTCTGGCAGCCAACATGAAGTCAAGATTCAGGTAATTTTTCAAATGAAGCTAATTTTTTTAAAATAAGAAATTTGAGTTTGCACTATCCTACCTGTCCATCTACGTTGGCCACATTCAGGTGCCTTTCTCTCATACTTCATTTCATCCCTGCAGAGACCTCAGGGCCACATTTCACTGGACTCTCAGGCCTTCCAGGCGACGCCCAGCTCCGGCTAGGGCTTACGGGCAGCTCTCCATCTCAACCCTCATCTCTTTTTTTTTTCCCATCTCTTTGTTTTTTTAGGAGAGCAGACAGAGCACTGGATTTTTTTTTTACGGTTTCTCAATCTTTTCTTGTCTTTCACACCCTTGACCCTTGATGGTTCCAGTCAGTGAGCTTTGCAGAAAGCCTCGGAGTGAGGGCGTGTCTGATGTTCTCCCAGTATTGGTTGGTGGGGTTGATGCATTTTGGCAGGAATCCCATGGAGACGGTACTTGGTCCTCCTCGGAGCGTCACACCAGGGCCGCATCTTCTTCCTGGAGATGTTACTTTCCGCGCCTGGTTGCGACGCCTGCAGACGTTCTCCATGGGAAAGACTGTAAAGTGATTCTTTTTCTCTTTCTAGTTGATCATCAATCCTTGTTTGTTGTCAGAGCTTAGCCCAGTGATTTTTGTATCCGTCAGTGGATCCTTCCTGCAGCGACTTTTACTGTCATGTTTGCCTGTCGGTGATTTGGTACCCTCCTCCTTTCTTCCACGTTTGTTAACTTGAGTTCTGTAGGGAAGAGCTGCGCGTCTGCCGTTTGTGTACCTACTTATTTGCTTATTTACATCACCGTGGACTCACGGATACTTACTTTGTTCTGTGGATTAGGATCCAACTCTTGTAACTGATGTCTTAGGCGCCACTGTCCACTTGGCTGCTCACAGGCCGGTTTTGACCATAGGGGCTCCTTCGGGGCTGTCTGCGCCTCGGGCACCTCCCTCTGTTTTTCAAACCCGTCCCAGTTTTCTAGCCCCACACGTCTCAGGCTCACAACCGGACCCCACGGCAAGGTCGCCTTGTTCGGAACAGACTGCAGGGCGGCCTCGCTGGAACCTCGCCCCGGTTTCTGAGTCTCCGGTTCACAGTCACAGTTGCAGCCAAACACCACCTTCCGGGGGAGCCTCGGCCCGGAGCCAGGCCTTCTCGTCCGCGCAGCCCGGGCCGCGGGCGGTCCGGGCAGCGAGCAGAGGTGCCACCCCACCGACCCCGGACTCGCATCGCTCAGGAGCGGCCGCTGGCAAGTGGGCCGCAGGCGTCGGGCTTGGAAACAGCTCCAGCTTCCGCCAGCCTGGGGCGCCGGAAACTAGGAACCAAGCGTCTGTCCTCATTTTTCTAAAAGTAGCTCCTAAGGAAACAGAATCCAGGAGAGTGTAAGTCACCTCCACAGAACTGAGTGCCGTTCCAGCAGCCAGGAAAGAGGGACACGTGTGTCACAGGACCTCAGGGAGCTCGGCCTCTAACGCGCACACGCACGCGGATCCGAAAAGCTCCTTTGCCCACACGTGCCGGACGCAGGAGCCCACAGGAGAGCGGGGGCACCGGGGGTCCAGAGCCCCGGGGGCTGTGGGGGCGGCCCCAGGAGCAAGGGGGAGGCGCTGCCGCTGAGCATGGCTGTTGAATTCATCTACAATGAAGCACTTTAACATGTACCTTTATTATTGTGAGACACTCTGACATCGAACTTTTAGAAAATAAGGTCTGAGTGAAGGTCTGAGTGACACGAGTGAGACCAAACCCCTCTCTTGGTTTGCCCGTGATGCCCCGGGGCCCGGCGGACTCCCGGGTTCGCAGCGTCGGGAGCTGGGTCAACTCACAGGGACGCACAAGCTGTTCAGTGTCAGCCTGGCTCCCGACTCACTGTGGGAGGTGACAGCACAAAAGGCAGAGCCTAAAGACGGACACCCCCGAGTTCGCATCCCAGGCCCCGCTGTTACTCCCCGCACTTCCCGAGGCATCGTTTGCCCACTCAGACTCCATGGGGCGCATGCGTGGAAGTCTGGCGAGCCTCCTGAGGGCCCCCAGGCCAGAGCGAGCTCCAGTCCCGAGAAGACAGGCACGGAGGCTTAGCTCCACCTGACCGTGTATCACCTGCCACCACGTCAGTCTTTGATTCATGAAGGTGACTTTGGTCCTAGTTCCTTCTCTCCTTCAACTAGCCTGTGTCGTGTACCTGCCACGTGCCCCGCGCTACTCTAGGGGCTGAGGTACCGCAGGTCCAAGTGAGTGCCTCCTTAGTCAGCAGAGCACAAAAGCATCTCCAAAAGGATATATCAGAACTTCTGTTTCTATTTGTTTTAATATAAAGTTTAAAAAATGAGCCGAGGGCTTCCCTGGTGGCGCAGTGGTTGAGAGTCTGCCTGCCGATGCAGGGGACGCGGGTTCGTGCCCCAGTCCGGGAGGATCCCACATGCCGCAGAGTGGCTGGGCCCGTGAGCCATGGCTGCTGAGCCTGCGCGTCCGGAGCCTGTGCTCCGCAACGGGAGAGGCCGCAGCAGTGAGAGGCCCGAGTACAGCAAAAAAAAAAAAAAAAAGAGCCGACCTCACGCTTAGCCTAGAGAGTGACAGTGGCCCCTCCACGGGGAGGGCCCTAGTGGTGACCGCCACCGGGCACTGCGGGGCCCCTTAGGTGGATTTGCAGGTAGCATCTTCTGGTGTTGACCAGACAGCCCCCCAAAGAACTATTAGCAAGAAACTGTGAATGAAAGATGGCGGTAATAAAGAGCAAGCAAACAGCAACCCAGAGCCTCCTTCACTCTGAGAACAAGCTCTTTGTTAGCTGTTTCCAGGTTAAAGACATGCAGTACGGATCTAACAGGAACTCAGTCCCCAACATTTGCGATTCTCAGAATGGCTATATGAAATGTTGGTGCTATAGACTGAATGTGTCCCCACGAAATTCACGTGTGAAACCCTAACCCCAAGGTGATGGTGTGAGGAGGTGGGAGGTGATCAGGTCCTGAGGATGGAGCCTCATGAATGGGATCAGTGTCCCTTCAGAAGGGACCCCAGAGGGCTCCCTCGCCCCTTCTGCCACGGGAGGACACAGCAGGAACACAGCCGTCCGTGAACCAGGAAGGGGGCCTCACCAGGCACCAGATCTGCCGACACCTTGATCCTGGTGTCACAGCCTCTGGAACTGTGAGAAATACTCGCTTGTTGAAGCTGCCTGTGGTAGTTTGTACCTCAGTCCAGTTAAACTAATAGGTGGATTTCCGCCTTCTGTCATTAACATCAAACCTCACACCAGACACACGCCTTACCCTAAAGTATCAGCTAATGATCTATCCCAGTGATCATGTGAAAGTCTTGCGTACACTGGCTCAAGTGTAGAATCACCCAAACGCCACACTCACTGAATGAATGACTCGTTCAATAACCTATGCCAGACGGCATGTAAGAAGCTTGTGCTGAGCTAAGACACTACCCTGGCTTAACGGAGCTCTCTCTCCACACACACACATGCACACGTGTGCACACACACTGCACAGTACAGTGTGATAAGTGATATGTGAAATGGCTTCTGTAGGACGAGGTTCTGTGGGTGCAGCAAGGGACGTGCCTGGGGGAAGCAGGGAGGGCTCAGGGGGGAGGGGCCGAGTCCTGGGGGAGAGGGAGCTCGGCGTCTTCCCCCCGAGACAGGCCCCCACGAGAGGGAGCAGGCCAGCCTGAGTGGTCAGCTGTGCAGAAGCAAGGATGCCTTAGGGTGCGTGGCACCCCAAGGGACAGCAAAGCATCCTGGGAGGGAAGCGCCCAGGAGGCTCTTGGGAGAGGCGTGTTCATGCCACCAGTCTCTGCCACGTCATGCCCTCCACAGCCCGTTGCCTCACAGCCTCTCCCAGGGAGCTGAAGGCCCGTGCCGAAGGCCAGGCGGACCTTCCGGAAGACCTTGTGATTTCAAGTGAATCTCTCTGTCCTGGGGGGGCAGGGGAGGTCACCCGCTCTGTACGGATGTTCCTGGCTTTGCAGTTTCCGCCCCGGTCCTGCCTCAGGCTCTCCCCAGAGGCACCACGACAGCAATTTGGGCCCATTATCTCCCCACCTATTTCTAGCCTCTATATGTACATCTGTGAATAGTATATGCTATTTTTTGCTTGTTTTTATAAAGGTTCTAGAAATTATATTTGTAGCGTTTTACAGAAAAGTAAACATGACAAACTATTAAGTACCAATACTTATAGTGGAAACCTGGCTGTTCGTTATATTGTACTTTGTATATTTTGGATTTCTTTTTTAGAAAAGCCAGCAAAGCTTGGGAACCCAGGTGGCTGACAGCCCTGCTCCATTCACGGTTCCTAATCCAGAACTTTCTCTTCAACTCCTCTGGGGGGCTTACCCGACAGCTCCCCAAGGGCAAGGGCAGGGCAAGAACTCGCCTGAAGCTGCCTGTGAGGTCCTGCCTGCAGGTCACCTGTGTGGTCAGGACCCAAGTTCTCCACACTCCTGTGGGCCTCGTCCCTGGCCTGGGGCAGGGCAAGAGCTCATGGGGACATTTCTGCCTCGGACCCAGCGCACAGCGGGGTCAAGGCCATGCTCGTCTGGGTCCTGGAGACACCACTTCCAACTATGTGACCAGCAGTCTGCCAACGGAAGGGTCAGATCTACCTGACGCCGAGTGACATGACGTGGGGCAGTAAAGCCCTCGGCAAACGGGGCTGGAGGAGGGAGCTGGTACCACCCCCTGCTCTCCGTGAGGCAGCCAGCAGGAGACGGGTCTCTCCTGGCAGGACCAATGAAAGGTACCTCTGCTTCCTAAGGGCAGTAGCGTGAGGGCTAAAAATCTCCTTAGAGAGCCGCGTGCTCTTTGTCGGAGGAGATGGTGTGTGAATCCGGAAACCGGGGGCTCAGCACATGGAAGTGTCGTCAGCTAAAACAGCAGCGATCGAAATCCTCTCATTTACAGAAGCAAAGGCCTCAAAGAAGACCTGAGACGGAGAAGGAGGTCACAGAAGGGAGGCTTGAAAAGCGGAGGCAGGTACTGGGGAGGAGGCCGCGGTCAGGACAGAGCAGCTTGGTCCCGGGAACGCAGGTTTGGGGCTCAAGTTCCGAAGGGGAACGGTTTCCTGCTGAACTGAGAATTTCCTGCACTCAGAGATTTGTGGTTTGTGCTGGCAGTGAGCATTTCCCAGGGGTCAGAGTATCACCATAATGGAAGAACAGACACATTCTTACAGGGGAGATGGTAAAAAGGACAAACACCTGCTTCTCTCTGAGGTTCTGGGAGCTTCATCCGTTAATCAATCATGGAGCCAAGATGAACACAAAGGAAATTCTCAGAACACTTCCCCTCCGCCAGCGAACATCAAAATGCTTATGTCTACGATAGTTTGTTTTTCAGTGAGAGTGGGAAGACCTTCACCTTGATCTCCTTCTTTTAATTACCTGTCTATACTCTAGTATCACTTATATAAAACTCTACCCGCTTTCTCTGTCATCTATCTATCTAATCTGCCTAGAGAGACTGCAGGAGAGCTATGTGGATGTGTTCACATTGCTTATCTCTAGGTGAAGAGGTGGAGATAATTTTTACTTTTAAAAAATATTTCATATACATGTATACTACTTCAGTAATTAGCATATGTCATTTTTATCTTCAGAAAAAAAGCTACGTTTAAGAGAGACACAGACAGACCAAGGTTGATCATATTCCAGAGTTTTAGATTCAGGCATTTGTTCAACCAAGTTGAGTCTTCTGTAAAGGGTGTTGAAACAACTGAGCTGGAGCGCAAGTGTGGAGTTATAGCTTTTTTTTTTTTACAGATTTTCTTTATTTAGAGCAGTTTTAGGTTCACAACAAAATTGAAAGGTACAGAGATCTCCCATGTACCCCCCTCCCCCCCCACAGAGACACACACACACACACACACACAGACACACACAGAGACACACACAGAGACACACACAGAGACACACAGACACACATACACACACAGACACAGACACAGACACACACAGACACACACAGACACAGACACACACAGAGACACACACAGAGACACAGATACACACAGAGACACACACAGAGACACAGACACACACACAGACACATACACACAGAGACACACACACACAGAGCCTCCCCTGCTATCAGCATCCCCACCAGATGATGCAGGTGTTACAATCGCTGAACCTATATGGACACCCAGTCACCCATTAGGACATCAGCACCACCCATGGTTCGTATCAGGGTCACTCGCAGTGCTGTGCGCTCTGCAGGGTTGGACAAGTGTACAATGATATGTACCCACATCATAACATCATACACAGTATTTGCACTGTCTACTCATCTCCTCCCACTGCCACAACCACTGGTATTTTTATGTTGGGGCTACAGCTTTTTTTTTTTTTTTTAAATATTTATTTATTTATTTGGCTGCCTCGGGTCTTAGTTGCGGCACGCAGGGTATTTCATTGCAGCGTGCGGGCTTCTCTCTGGTTGTGTTGGGCAGGCTCCAGAGCCTGTGGGCTTAGTTGCCCCATGCATGTGGGATCTTAGTTCCCTGACCTGGGATTGAACCCACATCCCCTGCATTGGAAGGTGGACTCGTAATCACTGGATCGCCAGGGAAGTCCCTGGGTTACAGCTTTTTAAAGGCCAGATCTCCTTTTGTACTGCTTCTTTCTTTGGAATTTGGGTTTACAGAAAACTCCGTTCTAATTTCTAAACTCTACTGCTTATCAGCTGTGTGGCCCTGATCAAATTGCTCAACCTCTCTGAGCCTAAGCATCCTCAACTGTAACACAGACACAAAACAACTATCTGGCAGCGATGAACAAATGTGTACAAAGTGCTTACGGTCATTCTGAGGAATGTGCGTGTGCATATGTGCCGTGCACACGTGTTGTGTGTATGTGTATATGTGTTGTGTGCTGTGTGTGCACGTAGGACTGTACAGGCGTATACTGCATATGCAGGTGCCCATCTGTATACATGTATGTTATATGTGTGCACGCGTGTGCATGTACATTTGCATTCTGCCCTCATTTTACTGCCGCTGTGTATTTCTCGCAGGCGGTGCTGATGAGACACAGAGGCGGTGCAGGAGGTCAGATGCAGGGGAGCCTGCAGGCGACCCGGCTCTACTGGCCCCTGCCAACCAGCACTCCTGCCCAGCACCCCCTCCCCCAGGGCTGAGGCAGAGCTGCCCACTGGGACCCCAGAGTGGTCGGAGTGAGAAGTTACCCAGGGCAGTTGAAATGCACTGTTTATTTGTTAAATTCCCAAAGGTAACCCTGCCCAGGATGGTTTACCGACTCACAGCACTTGGGTCTCCTCTTACATTATTAAGCTCCAGAGAACTGTGTTTCTTATTCATCATCACACAAAACTCAAAAGAACCAAGACAGAATCCCGCCTCCTGGCACCTCAACAACCCCAGAGGAAAAATCGAGCAGTCCGAGGTCCCTGGTCTCAGATAAAACAAAGTATTTAAATTCTGACTGATTTCTTCTTTTTCCCAAGAGGGGTTTTATGCTGGGTGATAAGAACTTCTTTAGTTTAGTTTTTGATTTTTGGATCTGTTTCTTTTAATCCCTGCCCCCTGTAAACTTTATTCATTAATGTTAAGAATAACATAGTAGAGTCAAAATTCTGGAGCTGAAGTGGAAAAATATAACCAGAGTACGTAACGTTGGACCCTAAGCCACAAAAATTATAGTGCAATTTGTTGCTAAACAAACTTAATGTCCTTTATTAAATTCCTCTATTATAAGCCTCCCAACGATTCCTGCAGTTCCTGGAACTTAAAGCTGTACAAGCCACACCATTTGCTACTTTTCTGTCGCTAAGTTTCCAAAACCAAGCAACGCTGAGATCTCAGCCAGGAAACAAGAATTGTACACTCTCTTTCCTCACCTTTCTCTCTGGTGGACAGTGCAACCCAATGAATAATATTTTAGGAGATTCCAAAATTTTCCCAAATGGTAAAAAAATTACATTTCACAAATGAGTTTGTATTTTAAACATACATATAAATTAGACAAACGGAATCCCAATTCAATGATATGCAGTGCAATCAAAGGGAAGGCTCCCGTCAGGCAGCACTTGGCTTTAGACATGTACCCTGAGGATAAGAGGGAATTTTGTGGAGCCCACCGGGGATTCTCAGTCTCTGCACCGCTGACGTTCTGGGAAAGGTCATTATTCGCGTGCGGGCGCTTAGCAGCATCACTGGCCTTCGTCCACCAGATGCCAGGAGCAGCCCCCACCCACGTGTGACAGTCACGGTGCCTCCGGACGTCACACAGGCAGGCCCCATGGAGACCCTCAACTCCAATTAAAAAAAAACCAGGCTGTTCAATCAAAAGGAAAGAAACACCAACACAAGGTACACCGTGGATGACTCTCAAAAACTTTATACCAGGAAGGACGCCAGACCCAAAGACCACACACTGTATGGTCCCATTTATATGAAACAGCCTGCGAGGCAACTCTACAGAGAAAGAGAGTGCATCTGTGGGCGGGTGTCAGTGTGGGAAGGAGGGGTGATGACACTGCTCTGCATCTGGTTATGGTGACAGCTGCACAACTGGGTCGGTGTTCTTAACCTCACTGAATAGCACACTGTAGATGTGTACTATTTTCATATAGCATGTAAATTTGACCTCAATAAAGCTGTTTTTAAAAAAACATGAAAAAACAATAGGAGGAGGGTAAACGTATCGCCCAAGGAAGAATCAAAACAGGGGCCACCCTGATCCCAGCGACTTGCTTTGACTCCGGACAGCAGTCTCCCCAAACAGAGGTCAGAGCCCCGCCTTCTCCTGGCCCGAGCGACCGTTAGAACAAGCCTGAGGTGTTTTTGCCAAACAGCTGCATCGTCTGTTAGCACCTGATGCCATCCAACGGGCTGTGTAGTCAGTGCTGGTGTGTGTCTTTCTATGGAAAACATTGTGTATGCATGGTCACCCATGTCCAACCTGGCCAGGAAGAAGACGGGCAATCAGCAGGGGTCTGCCCTACAAGACCATCTCTGTCTTCTGTTAGCATGTGAAATAGTTCATGGTGAAGCATGCCTAGCGTGACATAAAATGCAAAGGGGAAAAAGGTTTGAAAGCCCCCAGAATCCCCCATGGCCGACTCAAACCTCTGTCACAGTAAAAAAAAAAAAACCAAGTCTATCTCCTTTGGTGTGCCTTAAATAACAGCTGTTGTTGCTATTCAAAGAAATTCTGGGGTCTCTTTTATTGTAAATGGGACAGCACATGCCTTCTTAGGGAACGGAAATATCCTCTCTTCCCTGGAGGGCTAGTCGTTTCCAGGGGTTGATAACCTGTCTCAGGCAGGAGAGCTTTCCCTGGTCAAGTTATACATACCTACTTGACCCAATACACATACAGCCCTAAGTGTGTGTATTGAAATTTTTAGAATCTTCAGCTCTGATGTACCCAAGAAAATCGAGAAATGGGTTAGAAATTGAGGCTGTTGGGTAAGTTATCCCAAGACCTCATTGCGGCGAAGTTTTGGGTAAAGGAAGGTGTTGATAGTAAATTCACCCCTATCTCCTTTAGCTGGAAGCTGTGCGGCCTTGGAAGAGATAATTTCAACAATTTATATTTTCTCCAAAGGCCACGCACACAAAAAGATACTTTTCTCTTTTAATGACTCTACATCTGACCCGAGACAAAACACTGAAATTCTGAGAAACTCTGTATTTTAAGACCCGGTAAACTGAGGACAGGAGAACTCACACTGGCCCTGACGGAAATGGCAGCTAGGAAGGTGGGTGACGCCTGCCAACGTTTCAGGAAAAATAACTGAACGATAAATAATTCTGATTAGGCCCAACTTCCGAAGTGGGCTGAGCAGGAAGGATGATGATCTACCCAATTAAATCCCACTGGTTTCCTAGAAAATTGTTTGTCTCACGCGTATTCTGTGAAATGTGCACAATTTTACAGCGGCGTTTTGCTGAACAGGGTCCAGGCAACAAACACGTTAAAAATAGGCATCTCCTAAGACATGGGAATAAGAAAAAGGTGACATCGCTAGAGAAGATCCAGTCATGGTTTGTTGCTTACCTCTTTTTGAAAAATACATAAATATAAGCTTCAGAAGTAATTTTGCAAGTTTTCTTTCCAGATCTTGGCAGTTGTCAAGTGCCAGGATCGGAGCGAGAGGCATATGGCTGGGGTAGAAGCCCTCACTACCTAAGCGGCGCAGGTTAGGCTATTTTCCAAAACACGAAGTTGTCTTTTACTTCCAGAGGGCATGATGGTTCTCTGCTTTCTTAGCTTTGAGTTTTAAACTTATAGAAACCAAAGAGGGGGGGCGGGGTTACTGATTCAACAACCCAACTGGGTTTATTCTAGCTAAGGAAGTCAGAGATGTATTCACCACTATACTTAACCATCAACTGTTAAAATATTTACTCATTGCCTTTTTATAATGGTTGTTATAACTACTTTTCAACTGCCCCATTGTTTCCTTTCCTACACAAAGTTTTCTTTTGAAAAAGTTAATTCTTTTCCATGGACTTGAGAGCTTTTGTTTTGTCTTGTTTTGTTTGTTTTTGTTTTGTTTGGGGGCAAAACAATTCTCGACAAGAGGAGACTGATTCTTTGGTCTTCTTAGAAGTATGTTAAGATATGTCTGATGATTTGGTGTTAGACGGAACAGCTGTCATTGGTCCAGAGTTGTGTTTGTGAGACCGTGTGACTTGGTGCCGACCTGCGCAGTGTAGACAGCAGCATCTCTCACTCCGCCTGGCAGGTCCCCAGGACCGCAGGGCACTGCTCCCGGACAGTCCATCCCAACCTGGCCCAATGTCCCTCCTTCCTGTCTGCTCAGTTCTTGGGCCACCTGCCCCATTGCTTCTCCCGGGCAGCTTCTGCCCTGCCTCTGGCTTATTTTCTGCACCTTTGTCTTGGTTCTTCCAGCAGGTCCCTCCTAGACAGACACCATCTCTACCTGCTGCCCCTTCTAACCGAGATGCCACTCGCTGGCATGTCTAGACCTGTTTAGTGGATCTCAGACACAACCAATTCAAGTCTACAAGCCTCAAGATGATTTCAGATCCACAGTCCTTGAGGAAAGACACTTCCCTGTGTAAATGTATCATGTGGAGACATGACCTGGTCTCTCGTGGACCAGGTAACTGTGGCCTCTTCTGCGATTCAATTCCACTTTATTAATTCATAAATCAATCCACTGGGACCCAACTGTGTCACATGATAACGTTGCCTCAACCTTTGTTTCTAAATCATTTTGGCAGGTTATCTTTGTTTTGCTCACATGGAGAGCTCGTTGCTCATTGGTTGCAACATGGTATAGAGCAAAGAGCAATGGATATGAGTCAGACCTGAGTTCTAGGTCCTGTCCTGCTACTGAGCAGCTGACCGTGGGTGCTGGTGATTCCACAGCTTTGCTGGGAAAATGAATTAATGTACGTGAAGGTGCTCTCTATATGGAAACACTTTATGAAGCGTTATAGGATTTACAAAATAAAAGTAATTTTCTGAATGGCACTGTAGACTTCTTTCATTTTGTGAGGGAAAACAAATTTTCATAATCTGAGGAAGAAGCTATTGAACAGAAAACCTAGAGAGTCTGGACTTTTCCCAGAGAAACCTGAAGAAAAGAAGTGGTAAAGTAGCACAGACATGTCTGGACACTGCAATGCAGCAAAAGCACTTCAGATCCGATCGAGAGGCTGCACGGGAGCCTTGCCGCCAGCAGGCTGGCTTACGGTGCAACAGCCCGGTCGCCCGACGTCAGCTCGTGTCTTTTCCAAAGAGGTGTGTGATTCTAGGACCAGAAGTTGTGCTTCTCTAGAGAGAAGAAAAGTGGCTTTAAGCCACCGTTTCAACTGGTACCGTGAACTTTGTCCAGAGCTAGTTTCACAGCAAACAATCAGCATCAAAACTCTTCTGAGAAATGAATGTAAATTGTGAGAAAGGCAGTGAATGAAGAAATCCAGGAAACAGAACAAGGCTATCAGATAGCAAGTGCATGGATTGGAGTGAAAGGTAACAAGAATAAGGTCCACGGTACTGTAAGAAATATGTAAGAGTTTAAAAATCCAAGCCACAGGAAGGTAGCTGAAGCCAGAAACGTGTGGCTGGGCTCTGGTCGGGTCTGCAGAAGGGAGCTGCAGAGGAGACCCCGGAACAGAGCACCCTGCACCCTGCGGGGGACACATGGGCTCGGCTGGGCGGGGGCCTGGCCCAGGGCTGTGAGCACAGCGGGGCCACCAATAGTTTTGACTGATTGACTTAAATACAGAAAAAGGAAATAAACATGTCAGCGGAATTTTGTTTTTAGCTTAAGAAGCAAAATAAAATAAGATTAGGGTCCTAGTGGTGAGGCCTTGATAAAAAGAATGTTTAAGAGGCTAAGATTCATTTCCCAGAACATTTGACTTTTATGTATTTATTTTTTAAAGAAAGGCTCAGAAACAAATGATGTCAGCACACAGGGGAGGTTACAAAACTCCAGGTGGGCTGAACCGGGTCCTGCCTGGTCCACAGTGGGCTCAGATTCCTAGTTTCCAAGGTGCTAACTGTATGAGGGCAAACGAGGTCCTGAGCGCGTTTCTGAAAACTGGGTGGGTGGGTAGGCAGGACCCGGTGAGCAGAGGGGCTCCTGTCCTCCGTCGGTCGGCTCAGCCTGCCCTCTCGCGAGCCAGAAAGTGAAGAAGGGGGGCTCCCACAGCGCAGTCGTGAGGGGCCAGGAGGGAAGCACAGACCGGAGCCTGGGGTCTGGGGAGCGAGCAGGGCAGAGCTGGGGCCTCTGAGGCGCCCTGCTCGGGGCAGGACAGCCTGATGGGAGCAAGACTCAGGGAGCTATGACCAGGAGACTCAGGCACCTGCCGCGAGCCAGGCCCCGCCCCCAGGCCCCGCCCCCAGGGAGCTGAGGGCCCGCTGCCGAGGCTGGCACTCCCACCTTAGAAATGCATTTGGTGAGCGACAAGGATTTACTGTGCAGCACAGGGAGCTCTACTCAGTATCTTGTAATAACTTACAATGGAAAAGAATGTGAAAAAAGTACGTAACACTGAGTCATTTTGCTGTACACTTGAAGCTAACACAATATTGTAAATCAACTAAACTTCAGTAGAAAAAAAAAGAAAGAAATGCACTTGGTGATTTTTGGCACAGGAGAAGGGCATGCTTTATGACTGGGATTCATCAAAATCTCACAAACACTTAAATTAGGTCCCTCACCAAATAGAGGAACATCGTGATTTTTGCAATAGAGGAGACAGTCTTAATAAGTTGTATGTTTGTAGAATTATTATATATCTGAGTCTCTGAAATGCACTAGGAGAGACGGCAACTTAAAGACACATTGATGGGAGAGGGGGGTGCTTCAGCCTCTGCCCACGTCTTGTGAAGTGTGGATTCTCATATGTGAGCCTCTTAATGGAAGGGACACCCACAGGAGAACACTGCACAGGAAACATAGAGCAGCTTTCTCACCGAGGGTCCCCCCAAATAACAATAATCATCTTCAATTATCTTTGAAAAAAGGACCAGAAAAAATGAACATTTGAAAAATCAGAGAATTTTCATTATCTTTTCACTTGTGCCTCTACAGAGAATGAAATAGAAACAGATTAGTGAAGTCTCGGGTATTAGGAAATGTGAAAAAACCAAATCAGAATGGGGTCGGGAGACCCACGCACATAGGCTGCAGTAAAACCAGTGGGCTTCAGGGCCTCAGTGTTTCCTAGGGAGCTTGTGAGCACAGGTCCACACAGCATACATGACACCAGGGTTCTCTGTGTGACAGCCAGTAATGGTCACGGAATTAAACAAAAAAGAATACGGGACAGAACATAAACACATGCTGTTAAAAATGTTCTTGTTGAATTTTATACTTATCGCTCCAGTAAATAAATGAGAACAAAAATAAAATACATATCACAGTAAAAAGAAGAAAAAAGTCATGGACTAATACTTTTCAATTGCAATAAAGCATAGTTTGAAAATTGGGGAAATACATATGTACCTGTGTGTTGGTCTGTCACATTAATGAATGATTACAATTTGTTTTAAAGCCTTAACTTTTGCAAATTTGTTGCAGAAGCTAACAAATAAACATAGGAGAACCGAACTTCTCTTTATGTCAGATTTGTCAATCTATCTTCACTCATCATTGATCACAGACCGCTTTTGCTTTATTTTAATTTTGAAAAATTTCTTTCATGTTAAGCAACAGATATATCGATACAAATAGTTAGGAAAAGTTTTAAAAGCATAAGATTGGGAGAGATTTATAGAAAACCCATTTCACATCAAATTCCATAAATAGCATGTCTATGCGTCTTTGGGACCAATTCTGGTAGCTTTCAAATATCTCTCCAGCCCCAAAATTGTAAAGGCAAGTAAATGTTCAGGTGGTTACACAGGGGCTGCCCTTGGTTATTTCAAATCTACTCTGCAGGCTGGAGACCAAACTGCCCCCATGGGGCTCGGATTCCAAGTCTTTCTGAATTTAGTGAAAAAGAAAAAGGCAAAGCTAAGCCTAGCTGATTCCCTCTGTGCCAGTGCTGCCTGTTAACTGGGGTTCTCTACGTTCACATCGTGTAGAAAACATCGTTAATTAAAGATGACGTAATAAAAACACCCACATCTAAAGGTGATGTAATATTATTAAGACTCGACAGCAGACACAGCCGTTATTTAGACTTGGATCAACCAAAGAAATTGTGGGGGAGGAGTATTTTCGCACTGGAATGGTTTAGGATTGCTGGCTCTGGGTAGACAGATCAACGTTTAGTTGTTTATTACCAAAAGTTATTCGTAGTGAATGCTCTGTGGCCAGTGCATCTCCACATCTCCTGCCCTGGGAGCGCTGAGGCCCTGCTGCCCCCCTGGAGGGATGGCTGTGAGGAGGGGCAGAAGGGATCCCCCAAGTCCTGGTGCCGCACCTGGGGGCGGGGAGGGGACTTCAGGTCGCCAGGGGCGCCTGGTGACCATGCTGCCTGGAAGCTCCAGCTCTGGAGTCTGGAGCGCGGCTGAAGCATTTCGGCGGCCCTGCCGGGGAAACCCTTGTGCAGAAGTACCTCTGCAGGGTCGCACTGCAGCACCTGAGGACCCCGGAGAGCGGCCGGGCCGCCCCAGCCTGTGCGGACGGTGAGCGCCGGCAGGCTCGGGCCACTCTCTGGGGCCGCCGTACCGCCCCCGGCCTGATAGCCCCCGGCCCCGCCAGCCTCCTCCCCCGCCCGTTACAGGTGCTACCCGCCTGTCACCTTTGGCGCCTGACCCTCTCTGCCTCTGGGGAACCCCAACCAGCACTGCCCGCCACTACTTCCATCGGGCTGACGCCTGCCCTCCCTCACAGCTCTTGCCCCGCCTCCAGTCCATCCTGCCTGCCAGTCATAGCCAGGCCCCCAGATGCCCTGCACATCTGCTTCCAAGTGCACCTGGCCGTGCCGCCCCCCTCCTTCGCCCTCCGCCCAGCAGGCCCTTGACTCCCCTCCCTTTCCAGCCCCAGCCAGCGCACCCTCCACTGCAGGGGCCTCCTGGCCTGCATTTATGCTTCTAGCTCAGCATTTGCTCACAGGACATTCCGGAGTGACTGCCCCCTCTCCCCAACTCAGTTAAAAAGCCTTTGAAGGCAGGGCCGCCAAGCCTGGCTCCTCCCCTCCCCCATGGCGGCCTGCGCGAGCTGCTGGGCGCCTGCGTGAGCTGCTGGGCGCCTGCGTGAGCTGGGCACTGAGGCCTGACTGAGGCACGCAGTCCATCCTCCCCCGCCCTTCGCAGGGGGGCACAGTTCATAGCAGATGTCAGAGGCCACCCGACCCTGCTGGCCTTCCCTTGGAGGGTGTCATTCCTCCAGATGGGCCACGGAAAGTACAGATCGGGGGGCACACTGGGCACACTGGCAGGAATCGATGCTTCTAGGATGCGTTTTAAAGATGAAAGCGGTGAGTCACAGGCCAAGCCCCCGACAGCATGCTTCTGGGACAAAGCGTGGAGGAGAACCCAGGCTCCTCTCTCAGACCCACTTTTAGCATCAGCTGCTGACACTGATACTTCCTGGAAGCCGGTGGTACTTCCTCTTCCTATCACGGACTCTCCGTCCCACCCATGCTGAGGGCCAGGGCTGCCTGTAGGAAGGAGTCTGGCCCACAGCGAGCAGAATACCCTGCCAGCCAGCATCCCATTGGGTCTGGGGAGTCAGGACAGGACACAGGATGGGAAACTTCTTCTGCCCCCGGCTTTCCCGTCCTTCTTGAAGACCTGCCCTGCCTCCCTGCCCCCAGCCCTGCCCTCAGCCCCAAAGTCAGAAGGAGGCCCCCTGTTCCTTCAACACACTGTTGCTTCCCCTGCCCCTGTCCTTGATGAGTCTCCACTGAGTTATCTGAGCTGAATAACAGCAAATCCCTGGGCTTCCTGCACAACCCCCCCACCCCGGAGCCCCTCAACTTGTGTAACGCTGCACCTCAAGGACAGAACACCATCTGCTTCGGGTGCTGGGCTCCCAGCACCAACCCCACTCTGGTCCAATTCCGTGTTCCTGAAAAGGGCCTCCTGGGACGCCACGACACCCCAGGACTCTGCCCGCCACCCTGGGAGTATCAGGAAGGCCCGGTGGAGGCACGTATGGTGGACACAGCGCCCACGCAAGGGGATGTGGTGGAAAGAAGAAAGGCTTCCCTCGTGCCTCACCTGTGTTCCTCCTGTCTCCCCACGAGGCCCCGACCTCAGGAGAGAACTCCAGCGTGGATGCCCGCACCCCCTGGCATTGCCCCAGCGGTGCTGGCGTTTACAAGGAAGCGGCGACCTTAGCGCAGTGGGTCAGGCTGCTCGGACTCCAGGCCTCACTCTGCCACTTCCTGGCCCGAGACTGGACAACAGTCAAGTTCTCTAGAATTTCTAGAGTTTCTTCATCTCAAAATTGGGGATAAAAGTAAAACCTATGTGACAAGATTGTCGAGAGGATGCACTTTCGGGAACACCACACACTAAGTGCTCAGTGACTGTTGGCCGTCCAGAGGCTGCCTGTCCTGTCCTCCAGATGGGGGGAGGGGCGCCAAAGGGGCCTGCCTAGACCATAAGGGGCCACCCCGGGGGCTGCAAGGTGGGCTCTGGCTACACCTCTGCGCCACCCAACAGGGTGCCGGCCAAGCCCGCTCACCCCTCCCAGGGAGTTTCTTTCAGGCGGGTCTGAGAAGAAGTCCCCACAAAGTGGGCTGCCTCCTCGGGGGCTCCCAAGGTGTTCCAGGGAACTGGGGTCGCAGTGGACTTCTACCAGGCCACCTGGCCACGGGCCCAGGCCTCGGCTGCCCTCTCCCGGCCCAGCACCACCTCTGCCCCGAGCTGCGCATCGGTACCCGCAGCTCCGAGCTCCCAGCAGCGGATGACTCAGGAGGGGCTCTCGTGCCGCGGGAATGGCCCACCGCGCAGCACACCTGAGACACACCTGATCTCACACCGTCCTGCTGTTCCTGTTGGCATCCGCGTGCTTCACACACACCAAGGGGAATGGAACGTCCGGCAGAGCCGGGACGGGCCTCTCTGGATGCCCTCTGAGGAAGCTGGGCGCCCGTGGCCTCTTGCCGTGAAGGGCACACCCTTTGCAAAGCAGGTGACATTTCTGTGGGGCACATGGAGGCCTTTCGATTATTATTTCCCAAAAAGGCTCCCATCAGTGCCTTGGGGAAACCCAGAGCCGACTGACAGGCAGGGCCGCTCGCCAGAAAGCACGGTTCCAGTCTGTGCTGGTCTGGCCACGTCTGGGGGCAAGTGGACTCTGTCCCTCTCTGTGGCCGGAGGGACACACACGTCAAGGTCCCATCACACACGTGCTCATCGTGAGAGTGTCCGGGGGGCCAGGCCCCGACCCCCATAAGCTGATGTGTCTCCCTGGGTCGAGCTCACAAAACGCACTTGGCGTGGTCAGCGTTGTTTCCAAAAACTGTCCCGAACTATCGATACTAGAAGGGATTGTCCTCCCCCAGAACCAGCCCCCCTGCCCCATCTAGTTTTCCTACACAGGCCTTGGTATAAAGGATGTTCTCAGGTCCGATCCCTTCCCCACAGACGCAGCACACCGCCGGGATCAGAACACCGGCGGCCTGTGCTCAGTCAAGGCCGCCAGAGCCCTTCACACACCCTGCAGCCGCGGATGGCAACGCTTCCCCGACAGTGAGCCCAGAGCGGCCCCGCGGCCTCGCGGCGAGGTGGCGGAGCCCAGGCTGCAGAAGAGAACGCGAATTCTGATACTGGCTGCGATAATCACGTCCCACTGTTGCAGCTGGGGGGAAGCAAGAGAGCAAAGTGTCCCGGTGAAATGCAGCTGCTGTCACCAGATTCAAGCACCTGACAGCCTGGGTGTCCTAGCTGGGGGCCCAGTGAGACCCCAGTAAACCCTCAGAAGGGACGGTGAACGTTCTCAAGCCTCCGGGAACAAGTCAAAGGCCGTTTTTTTTTTTGGTTTCTTTTTCCCTCCCTTTCTCTGGGCAATAAAAAGGAAAGGGAAGAGGAACTTCCCTCCGAAGTCTTGGTGATTTCTTCTTAAGTACATCTATAAATACAAGCGTGTTGAAAGCACATTCTCGATAAAATTATTAATAACGCAGGGTCAGGATGGGAGGGGTCACCTAATGTGAGATCACAGGGCATTGAGTCTTAGCATGTTCCCTATTTTCAAGACTAGATGCTGGTGTGCAGGGCAGCCTGTCGTGACCAGCTCTGACTTTCCCTGGGCGCCCAGGTTCTGCTGCCTAAGGTCCCAATGCCCCTTGACGTTGCCCACGTGGCTCCCCTGAAGGCTAAGGAGTCCTCTAAAATAAAATTTAAAAACAACAGAACACAGCTGTGTGCACACACACGCATGCACAGCAGTCCCTGGAATCTGTAGGCTGTCTCATGCACCAGCAACAGGAAGCAGCCCCAGAAGTTGGAAGTGGGGTCCCCTGCTGAGACGGAAGCTGGAGAGAATCAGCACCCCATACATAAAAAAGCCCCCAGGGGGAACCTATCTCCAGGGGGAAGCCCAAGGTTCACAAAGTTGCTCTGAGAGACGTGAGTTAAGTCAGAGAGCCAGCTCAGGCAGAGGGAGCGCAGACCAGGGTGGCTGCTGAGAACGTGGACGGGGACATAGGAGGCTGCAGGCTGCAGAAATGCTCCAGGGCGCGATGGCAACAGCACGCCTCTCTGGACACGCCTGTCAGGACACCCCGCCCCCAGGTCTCAGCCCCACTTCCAGGAGCGTAGGGAGATACCTCAGGACTAACTTACAAGGTGCTTCACTCCTTTTCTTTTCCCGCTTTATTGAGATATAACTGACATATAACATTGTGTAAGTTAAGGTGTACAGCATGTTGGCTTCCAAAAATCTGATAATGAAAGACAGCCTAGTTAGGGGATAAAATTAGTCTTCATAAAGCTAATGTTTTATCTTTCACAATAAATTAATAAATTGGACATTTGGATTGGACATGAATTGTTGCAAGTATGGTGCCTGGGAGTCTGTTCCGGGTCTGTGGACAGACTTGAGCCCCCGGTGCGCGAAGCTGGGTGCCAGCAGGGCGTGAGCCCCGTGGACGCCTCCGGCCAGCGGCCCCTTCGGTCTGCCCTCAACGTGCCAGAGTCCACACCCCACCTCGGTGTGGGAAGAGCCATCGCCAGGGAAGCAAGCCCCTCACGGGCTCTGGTCCTGGGAGCAACGGCCTCCCCCTCCCCAGGCTCCCTCAAGCCCCTTCGCCTCCGCACCAAAGCCCCGCTCTGGGCGCCACGACCGTCGCCTGGATGGCCGTGATTGCTGCCTCCTGACAGGCCCCCAGCGTGGGCCCCCTTCCCCCGCACCATCACGGTGCCTGCTTGCCCAGCACGTTCGGCAAGCCCCACTCCGTGCCTGCAAAACGGCGTCCACGCGCTTGCAAGGCTCCACGCCTGGGGGCCAGACTGCGGGAAGCTGCAGGGCACCCGCCCTCTGAGCTTGGTCAGCTCGAGGGCTGGTGTGAGAAGGAAACCAGTTACTGTGCCAAGCAGAGAGCGAAAGCCTGGGCCTTTGCCTGTTTCTGCAGCTTTGTCTGCACCTCTCATCGGCGCCCACCCCTGTGCCTGCTCTGGTCACCCAGAGAGACTGTGGCCTCTCCTGCGCGCATGCCAGGCCCCTGCCTGGACTCCCCCGCACCCACTGTGCCAGCCAACTCCAGCACTCATGCTTCAGGCCCCGATTAGGTACCACCTCCTCCGAGATGCCGTCCTGGGACACGACCTCTCTCACCCAAACTGGAATGGCCTCTCTGTGCCTTCCCCACACACAGCACCAGGGGCACCTATACCAGTGCTTATGGCCGGCTCTGTAACCGCCAGTTTTCCTAACTGCCAACCCCACCAAGCTAGTCTTTCTGAGAATCAGGGGTGGGTCTGTGCACCCTGCCTGAGTCCCAGAGTGTCAGCTGGGATGAATAAGCATTTCTCAAGCAAACTGGCAAATGACTGAATGAAGAGAGGCGGTGCAGGTCTCTTCCACCATGGGCCACGATCCTGAGACCCAGGCTGGACAGACCTGTGTTCAAAGAACATCACAGAAAAGACAGCCTAAAGAAACTGCCAGGGCTACGACCCCCTCCTCTAACAAGGCAAGGCCCTTGGGACGGGGGGGTTCACCGTCCCCACGTCCATGTGACCTGAACACCTGCTCTGGTCTCGGAGAAGGGGCCTCTGCCTCTAACATCTAAGCACGGTTAATACCATCTAACGGAAACGTCCGTGTGCTTTTGGCCACCACCCACCATGGCCCCAAACAAAACCCCCAGAGAGACTGGGGGGAGCGGGCAGAGGCTTTGGCTCGGACAGCCGTGCACACGGCAGCGGTGCTGGCTTTGGCTCGGACAGCCGTGCACACGGCAGCGGTGCTGGCTCTCCCAGGGGCCCTGGCATTACAGCCTCACAAACCTCGAAGTCCAAAGCCCAGGGCACTCTGCCCCTCCCTCTCGCATCGCACACTGATTTGAGATCAAAACCTGGGTTCAGGCAAAGCAGCACTAACGTTTTTAGTTTTCGGTGTGTTTCTTGGCCTCTCTGAGCCTCAAGTGAATGAAATAATACCTTCTCTGTGGGTTTATACGGCTTCAAGGTGATAGTCCGTGACCCGCAGAGCACCGATTACTGGGTGATTGTCGTGGGTGCCACGAGGGGTAGGGGAGCCCACAGGGTTGGGGCCGTCGTCCCTCGTGCTGTTTCCTCGCGCCCCCCGGCGCGCCCTCACAGGTGGGCAGTGGAGACACCTCGGGGCCTCGAGGCCTGGCACCTCCACCTGGATCACCTGTTCTTCACCCAGGTAGGCCTGTTAAGTCAGAACAAGCATTGTGGTGCCCGTCACCCCACACCCATCAGGGGCCGTTTTGGCACAAAGTGTCCTGCCCCGAGCCCTTGCCAGGAGCGTCCAGGCGCTGCAGACGCAGCACACAGGTCAAGCCTCCTTCAGCCACTGAGCCCACGCGCCTCAGCTCCCGTGGTCCCGCCAGACCTCTCCTTTAAGTAAAACGTTACACTTCCTTCTTCCCCCACTGGAGTGAGTTAGACGAGAGAACGCTGGGAAATCAACTTAAACTGCTCTTCACACCAGCTACTGTCCTTCACATTGAAGCTGAGACTGGAGTTGGGAGATGGCCCTGCGCACCCCCCGGACTTCCCTCTGCTCAAGCAGGGGACTCGCTTTCTCTCCCAGGGAACGTAGTTCACGTCTCCTGCCGTCACTACTCTCCTTCTGGAGGATGGCAGTGGCCTTAAAATAAAGCAGCATCACTGCCAGGGGCAGCCTCCGAACGTGCCTCGTGGCGCCCGTGGGAGCAAGTGGGATCCACACCCCAGCTAAGGGCAGGCGCAGCGTGTGCAGCTGCCCTTCACCTCAAATGCATGCACGTGTGGTGGAGGCGAGACCCCAGGACGAAACAGGCCAGGAGACAGTCCCCAGGGGCAGGTGTGCCCAGCAGGGCCCTCAGGAGTGGCAACCGCGATCACCACATGGTCACCGGGTAGGGCAGCAGGGCCCTGAGATGGCCTGGGGGCAGCAGGGCTACGGGCGAAGAAGGAGCCACAGCAGGGGAATTAGGCAAAAATCCTTCCCTTGTCAAAGAGGACGCGTAGGTTCCCAACATATGATGACACAACTGCATATGTATTGTTTAAAATGAAAACAGGTGCGTTCACAAATTACTTCTGGACACTGAAAAATGAACTCTGACTGCTCTTCTTCTGGGCAGCACCTAAACTCTGGCTTTGCAATATTTCAGGTACATTACAGTCTTCTGAGAGAGGCCCAGTACTTCAGAATCCCTGGGGTGGCTGTGGAGAAAGAATGTTACTGGCGACCGATATTAGGACAACATTCCAGGTTACAGGAACAGATCTAGGCGTTCACATTGTACCCGCATTTAAGCCTTCAAGCTGACTCCTAAATACTTCTGTTAACATATTTACATTTCTTTTTGGTTTAAGGAGAACATTACTTTAGAGCAAACTGCTGTGGCTGTAGGTGAGGAGCTCCGCGGCTGCGCTTTCCTTTCCTGCTGCACATCTGCGGCCCGCACGAGCGTGGAGCCTGGCCCCCGGCTTGGCCTGACTTCGGCTTTACCCACCACAAGGCACCCCCAAAGCCCGCATCAGAAGCTTCGAGTGGCCCAATGATACGATCCTTTTCCCGTTGGCTTCAAAAGCCATCGTGACCAAACGCTTTCACCCATGAGGCAGAGTTGATTGGAATAATGAAAAACACTTTTTCAAAAACCATTTCATGAGGTAGCTGAGATCAAATCCCAAAACCACAGCAGACACAAAGGCGCTTAATAAGTGCTCAGGCATTTTAAATGTATTTTTAAGCGCAAACCGTGACAGTGCCTAACGACGCTCTTTCTTCCCAAATCCCAAAGGTGCATGCAAGCCTTGTGACGAGGCCCCCAGGGTGAGAGCAGCGGGGGGCTGGGAGGAGGGGAAGCTGGACGGGGGCCGAGGGCGGGCGTCTAGGGTGCTCCCCACACGACCCAAGGGCAGGCGGTTCAGGCAGGCACCACCGAGTAGGGCGCGGAAAGGCAGGGCTGGCCTGGGCAGGGCCGGCTGCAGCAGGGGGCCCTTCACGGCCACCTCCAAGTGCCTTCCAGCAGACCTCGCACGGGGAAAGGCAGTGAGGCCGACGCCGGCAGTGTGGCTTTCACGGCAGCTCCCGCAGCGCGCACATCCAGCACTCACGCTCACACACACACACACACACACACACACACGAGCGCGCGCGTGCACACTCCCCAGCCTGCGGCGCAGAAGCTGGGAGTGGGGCTGCTGGGGTCTCGGGGGGGGCCTGGATCCACCGGGACACCCCTTCCTGTCCGCGGGCAGGGGCGCCAAGGGCTCAGCTAGGTCTCCGTGGTGCAGCTGCCGTAGGCCAGAGGAGGTGAGGCCGGGAGGCCACCCCAGCGCCTGGCGCCAGGCGGGGGCTCCGCGCGCCCCTGCTCTTTGTATTTACCCAGAATGCCTCTGGCTTCTTCTGCATCCCGCAAAGGGCTCTCTCCGTACTCCTCCTTCAGCCACTGGCGGAACTGGAGAAGTGAAACAAACCAGGACGTCACACAGCTCATCCCCTACACTCCCACCTGTTACCTGATGGTGTAGGTTTGCCCCTATGAACAGGGGGCCAAGGGGCATCGGGCAGTCAGCTCTGAGGCTGGCCAGCCAGTGTCTAGCAAGAGAAATGACTGCTTCTTCCAGGTTCTGGCCTGAGAACGTGAAAGCAAGCCTGACCAAGGAAACGGTACTTGACCCCAAGGCAGAGAAACAGAAACTAACATGGGGCCCGAGGACAGTGGGAAAAGGGAATGACCGCAGCGGCTGGTGGACGAGTGGCCAGTGATACTGCAGAGGGGCTGAAGGGGTGTCCTCGGACCAGCCGACCTCTGGGGGCCTTTCCAGCCTCCACAAGTCTAGGCGGGCACGGAAAGACGGAGGTGTGTTCCCAGCCCCTGAGCACGCTCACCTGACAGACCTGGTGTTCCTCAAACTCCTGCAGCTGCCTCTGGAAGCCCAGGTTGGGGTTTGCACAGGACCTCCCCGCACGCACAGTGCGCAGGGCATCTTCCCAGCCGAAGTCGGTGACCGTCATGATGTATGCGACCACCAGAGTCACACTCCTGGAGACGCCGGCCAGGCTGCAGGGCCAAGAACCACACAGGCAAGGGAGGGTCGGGGACTCTGAAGGCTCACTGCGGAAGCCTGCCTGCCCTGGAGTGCGAGTGCACAGCAAGCCAGCACGTTACTAGGAAACTACTCAGAACATACCAGCTCTCTCTCCTTTGTGACACTAGAATCTCAGGCATCCTTTACCTGTGTAGCCTCATTTTTTTATTGGTTTTCTACTGGCTGTGTCTCCGGACACTTCACTGTCTGATTCCCTATTGCTCCTGAGCTCCTCTTCAGATAGTCCCCGTTTCCCTGGACAGATAAAGTAACTAAAGGACATCCAGGGACTGGAGGGGTCCAGGATCTGAGCAACAAACCCAGTTATAATCTGCAGCCGTTCAGACAGCTTCACGTTTTTAGAGTCCGGTTTTCTTAGGGATATAAGGGCCAAGTCTATAACTTAAAAAACTCATTAAACACAGAAGCCCTTACCAAATATTTTGTGATCCTCTTCACATACATAAGCAGAGTGCCAGCGTGGGCACGCTCTGCAGGCCATAACGGTCAATTTTCTCTCACAGGCTGAGTAAGGGGCCGATTTTAAATGCACATGCAAATTGCGGCAGTCACAGAGAGGTTGTGCTGCGTCAGACTTGGAGTGCTCAGCAACGGTTTAAGATGGGGAAGTTTAGCAAATTTCTCATTTTTAGAAAAGCCTATCTTCAGATTGACACAACTGTATGAGGTACAAATTCCTAGAACATCAGGCCTGCACATATTCAAATATAAATAATAATAACAGTAAAAAACCACTCTCAAGTAGCGGTTCTTCCTGCGTATCAGAAAAACTGAGAGAGCGTTAAAAAACATACATACTCTTGGGCTGCACCCGGGCAGATGCTCTCACCAGGCACAGGACTCCAGAGCCCCTTGAAACGGCTCTGCGCCGCAAAGCGTTTTGAAGCAAATGTCACAAAACCTGCACTTTGTGTTTATCACATGTCCTGCTCTTTTTAAAAGTAAAATGAAAATGGGCAGCGATGAAACGAGGGCCCACATTCCCTGAGTGCTTGCGACGTGCCAGGTGCGGGGCACCGTGCTTGAGTTCTGTGTCTCAGAGAAGCTTTCTCTGCACGATGTGTGCACAGGTGTATGTGTGTGTGTACCACGCAGACGGCAGCTGAATGCAGGTGGAGAGCTGCATAGGAACTGCTCAATTCTAGGAGTCTATTCAGTTCTCTTTAAAGCAAAGTGTAAGCCCCAAACACGTAAAAGCTCCAATCTCTAAACTGAGAAGAAATGGTCATTTTGGTGTGACACCCACACGTGCAATCTAAACTCTCCAGCAAGAAGCAGTGCTTTGAATGGGCACCGGGCAGAGCCCGTACTCTGTCGGGATCTCGGAGGAAGGCTGGAAAAGGAGTTTCTGTGTCGTGACCTCAACAGTCCCTGCAGAAACCTAACTGAGAAAATGAAAATCCTAAGTGAAAAGGAAAGAAAAAATGTACGTTTCTCTTTGCACAAAAGCAAAGGACGACTAACAAGCAGGTGGGGTCAGGTGGGGTGTGCACTGGGCGTTTGGGGGAGGTAAGCAGAACAGGCCAGGGGTCATCCGGCAGGGGCACACGTACCAGTGAACAAGGCAGCCCTCACCTCGCAGGCGGCACTCGTGGATGAATTGAATACTTTCTTTGAAATGTCTTGTCCTGGGGTGAGGAAAAAGGAGAGACGTGACATCTCTGTACTTTACTCAACACATGATGAAAAGAAAACTCCACTGAGGTTTATTGTAAAGGTCTTGAGTTCACAGCTTCAGACCCCAGCCACCGACCGGGGCTAGAACGGCCTCGGCTTTGAATCCGACCCACACCGCTGAGGTCCGGGAGGGCAGCCCATCCGCTGGAATTGTCAGAAGTTCTCTGCAAGGGATCCCTGAAACACACAGTTGCCACTGACTTGTTGGGGGGTGGGTCCTGCCCAGCCCCATGGTCGGTTTGGGTCCCTCAACACTCAGCAGTACCGTGACCTGCTTACCAGCCACCCAGGCGAGGGAGGTGCCCACCCAGTGTGGGCTCCCTGAGCCCTAAAGCCAGTTCACTTCTGACCGTCTGTGGATAGGTCCTGTCTGCCCGTCCTCCAGGCCGGGGAAGGGGAACTGCTGCTCCAGTCCCGCTCGGCCTCACTGGATATGGGACTTCGGGAATATCACCTGGCTTCCCTTAACCTCACTTAGAAAGTGGGAGCTATGTGTCACAGGCTGGGACGAAGAAACATATAACAATGTGCTTTGCAAACTCTGAGGTCCTGCATGAAGATGAAACCATGATCTTTTCTCCTGACCCTCGGCTTTTATAGGACCCCCTTCCCCTGTCCCTGGTTCCTGCCCAGCTGTGTGCACCAGCATGTTCTAGATGGGTAGGTGGGTTAAGTACACGTACTCTGAGGGGAACTACAGAGGACGTGCTTTTCGATGTCTCCTGCCTTTGAATGGCTTATAATGCAGCAAAACACCTAAAGATGCCCATGGACTAAAGTCACAACACCTACTGAGTACTGATTATTTAGCAGGGACTCTGCTAAGATGCAAGAGATTCAGAGCTGAATAAAATGTGGTTCTCAGCCACACAAACTAGGTCTGCTGTCTCATGTCAGGGTGAATGAATCCAGTAAGAATGGGGAAATTCAGGTGGTGGGACAAACCAACTCAGCCAGCTATCGACTGCAGAGGAAACTCAGCAACCTAAGTGCCGGTGCCCGGCTAGATTAGGGCAGCTGGCACAGAGGAAACTCTAGTGGCAGGCCTGATGCCGCCATGTGTGGAGGGGCCAGGCTCCCACCCGCAGACTCTAGACTCTCACCTGAAACCTGACTATAGAGCAGGGCAAGGGGTGCTTCTGCTGACTTTCCCAGGGGCAAACGCTCCAGGTGTAAACGTACAAAGTAAGCAGGGTGCCGCGACGCTACTCCCCCAACCGACCTGTTGTAAAACAGGCAAGGAAAGATTCCTGCTGTGATCCTGAAATCCGAGGAGACCTCCTCGGAGCAGGGCTGTGAGGCAGAAGCCAGGAAGGCCAGGCAGCAGAGCAGGGAGGGGCGGAGGGTGTGGCCCTGGAGGCGAGGCTGCCCGTGCACAGGCAGGAGTGACGGTCCAGGGCGGGGAGCGCCCGCCCATCCTGTCTCTCAGCAGGCGGAGCTGGCGGTGAACTCTTCTGATGATTGGGAAGTGCTGGGGCTGAGGGGGTCTCCTCTGTCACCCTGAGGCTGTCGGGGCAGCAGTTCCCAGTCCCTCGGAGGCCCGTCTTCCCTCCAGTTCCGGCCACAGAGAAGTAAAGGGGAGGCTGTGGGCTGGGGGCCCCTCCTGATAAAAGGAAGGGCATCTCTGCCCCAGGCTTCCTGCCAGGGGACTGGGAAGTGGCTCATGCCCAGAGTTGCGTCAGCCGCTCTGCGACCACAGGTGGCAGGCCTCCGGGGTGGAAGGGGGCTCCAGGAGCTGCTGCCCAGACCTGGAGCACCCACCCCAGGCTTCTTGGGCAGGGAGTGAAGTAAATCAATGTCTTTATAACTTAAAACACTGTCAATCAGATATTCTGCTATTTACAGCCAAGCACTGGCTACCTGATATTAACAAGTGCAACGGTTTTAAAGACACTGAGCCACTCATGTGGCCGAGGAGTGGCTACAGGCGGCCCGTCCACCCTCTGCCTCGTGGTATCCCACGCAGACACGCCAGAGGGTGGGCAGGTTTGACTGCAGGTCCAGGGCTAGGCAGTTCGCCCAGGACCCAGGCTCATCTCAACTGCAGGCTAGTGGCCTCCGTACCCTAGGCTGGCCACACTGCAGTATCCAAGGGTTCCCAAGAGGCCTCTCCACGCCTGCAGCCCGTGCTCTAGCCTGTGCTCTGTGGGGCTCTTTCTGGCCCAGGAGAGCTGCGTCTGAGATGAGACAGGTGGGAAGAACACCCTCCAAGCAAAGGAAGAGCGAAGCAGGAAACGAGAGACGACGGCCTGAGCGCGTGGGGAGCACGGACGGCCTCGGAACACACTGTGGAGGCTACGCCAGGCGGGTGGCTTGTCCCCGGGACCTGTCGGCCCTGGGGAGGCCACCGACACCTTACAGAGACGACAAGTGAGCCCCTTTACTGAAACCCCAGGGTGGGAACCTCTTCTGTCCGCCTTTCACGCCTGCATGTCCAAAATGACACGCAGGACGAAACCCAGGCCCTAAATAAGGTGTGGTGCTGGGCTCAAGGGCCAGGTTTGCCTCACCTCAGCACGAGAGACTGAGGCGGGCTGTGCTCAGCAGGGAGACGCCTAAAGTGGCCGGAGCCCAGAGCGCGCGTGCGAGGGCCCCGACAAGGGAGCTGTGAGGAGCGTCTCCCCCCAGCCTCTCCTCTTTCGGCTCTGTCTGCATCAGGCGTCAAGTCCAGGAAAAACCCACCGATGGCTCCTGCCCATCGCTGTGTTGGGACAAGGGCTCCGGCCCAGGAGCTTAATGATGCCCACGGAGGGCCCGCTCGGAGCCCCACCTCGAAACCTGACTCATGGGCAAGACCGGACACGAGACCAAGCCGGACAGACACTCCTGGAAGTGCCTCTTCCAAGGAAAGCCAGGAGGCAGGTGCGCTCAGTGCTCTTGGGCTAGGTTATTTCCAGGGAAGCTCGTGACATAAGCCCTGGCCCGGCCATCACACCCCCTCCTCCACAGTGGGAAATACCCGGGGCTCCGGGCCGCACGTTGCTCAACGCTGGATCAAAGCAGAAGGCCAGAGGGAAGCACATCCGCCACAGGCTTCCCCTGAACGCCGGTTCCCTGTTCCTGCTCTTCGTGCTGTACCTTTACTTCCACACAAAGACACGCGGTCAAGCTCTGCCGGAGGACAGCCACCTGGGCGCGTCCAAAAGGACGCGTGCCGACACGTGCGCGTGGCTGCCAGCGTGGAGCTGCCGACAATCGCCGAGAGCACGGGGGCCGGGAGAGAGACGCCCTTCCGTGGGGCTGGTACACAGCCCGGCAGCTGTGCCACTGTCCCCTTCTTCCTCCTCCCCAGTCTGTGCTGGCCCTCCCCACTGGGCAGTGCGTCCCAGCCCGCCCTCTCCATCCAGACGCCCAAAGCAGGACCAGCTGGGTGTCCCTGACCTTCGGGAAAGGATGCTGGATGAACCTAGCCAAGCCGCACCACACGACGCTCACTCTTTGCGTCTGGACAATCTCTTCTCACTCCAAGACGGCAAGACCTGGAGGCTGTGGTCCCCACTGTTGGGAGGTCTGAGGCGGTCCTGTCCTGCGAGGAGGGACTCTGCTTGTGGGAGGTCTGGCCCAGCACCTCGGGGGGCAGCTGGGCTCACCCCAAAGCCAGCAGTGCCAGACCAGGCTGCGCTGACAGCACAGCCACAAGATCCAGGCCACCTCTCCTGCCCCTCATGAGAGTATGAACGTGTGTGTGCACGTGTGTGCGCACGTGTGTGCGGTATGTATACAGGAAAGCAAAGGAGAAAAAGACCAGGAAAGGCCAGCACCCTTAGGGGTTTTTTCCCTCAGAAAAGAATGTTTTAAAAAAAAGCCTATGGGTGGAGTGTCCTCTCTGGGTGCAGGCTCTGGAGGGTGCGCTCAGATCAGAGAGCTGCTTCCTCCTGGGCAGAGTCAGTGCAGCCCGCCAGGCCCTGCGCTGACCGGGCAGCTCTCACTGCACCCGAGGTGAGCGGGAAGGAAACGTCCCCACCCGGAGCAGACTGCACACAGCCTTCAGCACATTTATGTCAAGGCTGCCGCAACTTTTACATTTCCTGCACTGTCAACGTTTAAAGAAAAATTGCGGGGAATATGTGTACTGTACTTTTCATTTTGCCAAATAAGGTCATTTTAAAAACAAGCAAAAAAACATCCCCTCTCTACCATCTACTACAACATCATTTTACAAAGAACAGTTCCACCCCCAAAAAGCAAGGACGACATAGTCTAAGACTAAAAAATAGGTTTTTAAGTTGAATAAGTGAAGAGTCTCATGAAAAACGCAATACACGTTTTCCACATATTTCTCATTTCTGCGACTGCAGAGTCCTCAGGAGTCGTGTTTGTGCATCTTTGTCTGGAAGCAGGACAGAGCACATCAGGGCCCACTTAGCTCTGATCTTGCAAAACTGCTTTTTAATAATAAAAGTAAAGAAAAATGTAAATGAGAGAAAAAGAGAGCTGGAAGTACAGAAGACTAAACTAAAGAAAACACACACAAAAAGACGGGAGGTGGAATAAAGCAAGGAGGGTTTAACGTAAGCTCTCTGCATTTCTGGTGCCTCTTCTCTCCACGAAAACCCCAGGAAGCTGAGACCCTGCTCGACCCTCAAGCCACTGTTGTCACCAAGTTTCTGCTGCGAAGATGCGATGCTGCCGCTCCACAGAGAAGACAGAAAAGATAACCCTTCCCTTATGGTGTCTAAATTCAAACACCAACCTGATAGACACTAAACTAGGGATGAACACAATAAGCTGCGACACCTCCAGCCATTCACTCTCAAGACACGCTAACACTCCTTTCTTGAAGAGGCAGAATGCGGAATCTGATTCTTTGGAGACGCTCAGCGTCTTTTTACACACTTGCACTACCTCGCCTAATGCTACAGAAATCGTGTGAGACACGTATTTCACAGGGGGGACAAGTGAGGTTCGAGTGACTGCCCAGGGAAGCACAGACAGAAAGCAAAAGCAAACATTTCCAAAGCCTCCGCTCACTCAACCACTGCACGTCTGCCACTGGCAGAAGGGGTGTGCATTTGATGTAAACCCGACGATGCCTCCAGTTCTGCAAAGCACGCAGAACGCACCAGCCTGGGTTCTGTGGGGTTGTCACCACTGTGAGAACCTGAACTTTCATGTGTCCTGACTTTGTGAGGCAGGGTGGCAGTGGGGACCAAGCTAAAATTCTGATGTGTTACTGCTGTCTCCGGTCAGGGTTCTGCATTTCAAATTCCTGGAAGATCAGAGGGGAATTTGTGAGGAGTACGGCCGAGACAGAAAACTGACCTTTCTGGCGCGTCTGCGGTGACCGAACGCAGGTAGTCTCCAAAGGTCACAACCCTCTTACTAAGCATAATTAGCAAGAAGAATTCCTGCTGGTATAGGGATTTGTGGGGAAAGAGTTAGGCTATCAAACCTTAAATTATATCCAAAGTTGGAAATAATTTTTAAAATCTTTAAGTTAAAAAAATAAGCAATACAGTTTTCTAGAATTTATTTTTGTCCTTAAATATAGGAACTCTCAGGCACCAGGAAGTAAAAGCTGCGAGACTGAAGGGCCTCTGGTTCTAACTGGGCTTCCAGAGCAGTAAGAGGATTTGCCTCCTGACCATCTACGTCGGTTGATGATACAGACGCTGAAGGTTCACGGTCAGCCTGCACATGCGCCTACTACTTGGTGAGTAATAAATACAAGCTACCCAAAGCGACGTGGGTGATACAGAGAAGTCAAGAGCTCTGCCTGCCAGCGCTAACCGTCTCACCGTACAATGAATGCATGCTCGCGGTTAAAAGGCAGGCTGTGCTTTCCAGTGAAGTATCTGTAACAGGTAGAGAAACTCAAACTATTTCATAGGCTGTCTCTTAACATACGAAGTACCCTCGAATTCCAAGCTTAACTTCACGACCCCTACGTAACTTCACTAAAGCAAGAAACACTTATAGAATCGGGCACATTTATGCACCTAAATCCCTACCTGTGTATAAGCTTTGCTGTTACTAACGGACCAAAAACAAAAGTTTCCCTAAAGAATCACGCGTGTGCCTATGAGCACAACCGTCTTTCCCTGAGTTATGGTCTGGACCCCCTTTTCCAACTGAACCCGAGGTCAGGCTGCTGCAGGGCTTCACTCACGACGGCAGCAACGGCCACTGCCCAGCTCGACCTGTCACCAGCCCCGAGCACAGACGCCGCAGCACCCACCTGCTGGACCACACTCTTGGCCCGATTCCAGGAAAGGGTGAGAAGGCAAACCACACATCGTAACAAGACATCTGTACACCCTTGGGACAGCAGAGAACAAGTTCAATCTTATGAGCTAGTCCTCTGGCCCCAGGCTGACTGGGCTCGGGCTGGTTTTGCCAGAAGATCTGAACAGACCCAGGAGACGTCGGAAGTCGGGGGAGCGGCTGCTGCACCCTCTGTCCCCGTCCTTCCCTGGATCACACCTTCCCAGCATCCGCAGTGGACCTCCTGAGCACCTGTAACTCTCAGGACGCACCAACGCACTTGGAGTAAAAACACACTTATTTTCAAAAGTGCTCAGAGGTCACAGAAAACACTTCCACACACATGGTCTCATCTCCACAGATCCCGGAGGCAGGCGTTTGCAGATGAGAGAACTGAAGTTCAGGGGCGTTAGAATGACTGGCCCGTGGCAGAGGGAGCTGCTTTTGAACCTGAGATCTCTAAGCAGTCTGGGTCTACCGCTCACTTGTCTGCACAGGGCAGGACCGCTGAGCGCTGTCTTCACCTGGTGAGCTAGGGTCCTTGCCCCAGACGTGGAGCACAGTGCCTGCCTCCACCGAAGCTGAAGCATCCTGGGGCGGTTCGAGCAGAGTGGCCATCTGCCCTGACCACGAACACCCACGGGCTGCTGCAGTCAGATTCTTCCGGAGGGTCAGGATGCCAATCAGGTACGACAAGTTCAACAGTATGTTAGAATTTCGGTTTGAGATAAGAGCAGAGCAACCATTCTAAAAACAGCCACCAAAACATGGGCAGAAGACTGCCGTGGCCTCGAGAGACAGGCAGTGGCTCGCTTCCTTCCGTATACACCATGCCCTCCAACCACTTCTGTTTCTCGACACGACTAGTAACCAAGGAGGCTCTCTGATACTTCTTCTCCTTCCAGATCTAGGCTACTACTGTTTCCCTGGTGACCCTATAAAATCTTTCCTCACCATCCTCGATCTTAAAGACTGACCTTTTCTGTGAAACACGGAGAGCTGTTGTGGAAACACAGGCTTTGGGTAGGAGGTTTTGGCCCTGCATCCAGCCTTCCCTGCCCCTTCCTGGTCTGACTCTACACCTCCTGCCCCTGCCCTCACCTTTACTCTTTCCCCCATCAGTCCATCTGACTATAGCCTCCCGTTTTTCCAAACAGGTAGACCTCACAAAATTATTGCATAACCTGTGATTTCTCTGCTCTCCAGCAGTGAAAAACCAAGGTTGGCTAACACTCAGTATTGGACAACCTTCAGAGTGGTAAAGTTGTATGGTCTGTACTTCTGATATGTAGGCCTTGCAGGCGATAAAGCTTGGGAACCATGAAGGTTCTCAATCCTGACAAGCCCATGGACTCCCAAATTCTCCAACACCACAGCCTCTTCCCTGATGAAATGCAGCAACATGTCATTCTGGAAGGGTTGTTGTGTCTGCCCTAGAACAGGCAGCAAAGGTGAGTCTGAGGCAGAGGCTGGGTTGCTGGACGTACTGAACAGCCACGTCCTCGACTCCTGTGGCTCTCAGCCTGCCTGGTTCAAATCCAGGCTCAGGAGAACTTTCATCTAGTCCACATCACCTCCAGACACCGAGGAGTGTGGTGTCACAGCTGTAACCTCGTTGGTCTGCAACCCCTGTCCCACAGGTCTCGTATGACTGTGGGGAATCTGGAAAGGAGAGCGACTATGAATCTCTCTTTGGAGGGACACACAGAGCTAAAGCGGCACCGGAGATGTATTCAGCTGTGGGGAAGAGAGGGCAGGACTTTCCTAACCAGAAAAACGTGGTCTCTCAACTCAGACCAGCTTTCCAAGGATGCTGTCCCTCAGGTGGCCACTGGCCACGTGAGGCTGCTAGGCACTTGAGACGGAGCTGGTCCGAATGGAATGTGATATAAGTATAAAAAGCGCACCAGGTTTTGAAGACTTTGTATGAATGAAAGGATATAAAATATCTCATTTTTAAAATGCTGAGCACATGTTGAGTTGATAGTATTTTGAGTATATTGGGTTAAATAAAACGTATTATTAAAATTATTGTCACCTGTCTCTTTTCTACTTTTTAATGTGGCCCCTAGAATATCTAAAATCATGTGTGTGGCTTGTGTCTGTGGCTCGTATTATGTTTCTGTTGGACAAAGTGTAACAGCTTCCAGGGAAAGGGTGAACACGCTAAAGGTTTGGTTTGAGGCACCCTGTACAAAATTAGGCTCTTCATACACACCCCACTGTCAGAGCTGCACAGGGGAAGGACCGGCAAACCAGCAGCGCTGACCTCCTGGCCCTCCCCCATCGCGGCCGGGCGGCAGCTGTGCATCGAGGTCCCTCTGCTCTGATGGCTTTAAGTCCTTTATCTTTAATATGTCCAAATAATACAGAAAAAAACTTACAGGTTTTGAGATGGTGAATCCGCTGCTGGAATGCACAGGTATTTAACCCCCTGTGGAATGATAAAAAATAAAATAAGATAAAAAGATGATACTCTGTGGAGAAAAGTATTTAAAGGAACTATTTACTCAGGTCAAAAAATAAAAAGTAAAAAGGAGAAGTTTTTCACTCATCTTCTATTGCCAAGGAACTGGAGGAAAACTCTTAGTTAAGTTCCTGGTCATTTTCTATGACCATGCACACAAATATTCATGCTCTCGTTTGTAGGTTAGACAGGGTTTATCAAAGAAGCGAGATGACTGAGTCCTTCCCAGGAAGTGTCTACAAGTTTCAAAACTGTCATCTCTGATGCTTGTTCAAATACTCTACTCTTTAAAGCTATTTCACTTAAGATCCTGAATGGCCAAAAAGGAAGCACTGATAGTAAAAACCTTATCATGATGACATGTTATACGACAGTCTTAGGAGGAGGAGAGTTACGGTTTCACTGATGCAATGGTAGGAGCTTCACACACTCGAAACAATTTGATTTATTTTGCTTGCTTTTCAGAAGAGTAAAAGTTTACATACCAAACTAATATTTTTTTAAAAGAATGACCCAGTTTGAAAAAAAATGAACTTCACATTGTTCACTATAAAAATCTATAAAAATGTTTATGTAAATTCATACTATAAAAAATCATGCCAACTTTGAGTTTTATTAAAAGCCTGGTTGCCTCTTCTTTGGAGGGATTTAAAGTGTATTTCAAAAGGTCTTCAACGTCAAGTAAAAAAACAAAGTCTAGAAATCTCAGCAAACTTTGCGAAGGAAAATGGCTTCATGAAGACTTAAATAAACCACTTTTAAACCTTTCTCTCTTGATGGCCTAATCTAACAGAATCTAGCCACCAGGTCATAGATAATTAACGGGGAACACATTTTCAGAAACTAGAAAAGTAACCAACCTAAGAGAGTCAAAGAAGGAGAAATATGTGGAATCATGGTACAGACAACCACATGTCCCTTAGCAGTTGAAGGCATAAAATTATTATTTCTAGAATTATTTGCAATTTTTTTGCAGCTGATCATTAAAATTTTACACTCAACTCGTATCATTAGGAATTTCTGTGTTGTACTTGCTAGTGCAGTCTTGTGAGGAACATGTGGTCCTCCTCCACGTTGTGGATCCCACTTTCCAACACAGAAGCTATAGAAACTATGTTTCTCAACCTCCTTTGCTGTTAGGGTGCAGACTCGGGACCTGGTTGCATCATCTGACACACCTACTTGAGGCAGATTTGGAAACAGGACACGGGAAGTGTCAGATGGGTAAAGAGCACCTGCTCAACAGGTGCAGGTGGCGGCTGAGGCGGGAAGTGCTGGGCGGACGTGGCAGCAGGTCACAGTGGGCAGTTGTATGCTGTGCACTGGGTATTGTTCCTCGAGCTGCAGTTGGCAGCCTGTCTCTCCAGCTCTTCGGAGGAGATCATAGCCCTCGGCTCTCTCTTAACAAGCCCCTTTCTGCTGACGTGCCTCAGAGTGGAATCTGTTGTCTGCAACTGAGATCTGAGTGACACAATTCCCCTTCCTGTCCCCCACCATTATGAGAGGTCAGAAAAATCGTTTCTCCTGCTTATTTCACACACACATACACGTATATGTATATATATTTTTCAGTTTTGAGTCAGTCACGACATCTTCTAACAAAGGCTCCCGTGGATCTCCAAGAAGACGAGTTTTACTGCTACTTAACCACAGCGGAACACTCCACACGTGGCCAAACGTGCTAACACGCCACGGGTTAGCTGCTGGGAGAAGAACGTGAAGCAGCAGGCTGTCCCTCACTCAAGCTTCGCTTCGTCACCTCACTGTCTCCTTCCGTCCCCGTCCCCTGGACTCTGGGCATCGTGCTCTGTTGGAAACAGTGAAGCGGCTGCCTGAAGTTCTAAGCAGCTCCAAACCCAGAGAGGTTTGACAGCCCTGGTATGAAGGGAAAGAAAATGGAAAAGGAAACGACACTGTTAAAAAGAGTCATTTCACGCCTCCCCTCATGGAGGCCAACAGGCTTGCTGGTGTAGACACACACTGATCATCTTGTGATCCGCCATTGAAATGACTCATTTACTTTTTTCCTTTTACTCTGAAGTGAGAGTCGGCTGGATCAGGCCCAGAAGCTTGTGAAATGCTTCCCTCCCACACACTTCCCCCAAGTTCCTTCAGACCAACCCTTCCAGAGGGACGGGAAGGGTTCTCAGGGTTCCACTTTCCCTTCTCCCACGACTGTCGGTCTGAGCAAGCTGCTAGTCAGCGATGCTGAGGCGGGTCCCTCTAATGTGGGAGGAAAGCACCTGCCGCACTTTCCGACCGACAGCCCCTTAATCCTGCAGAATCCAGAGCCGGCCCAGCCCATACGTCGGGAGGAGAGAAAAAAAGGAGAGAAGGAAGAGAGGAGGGGAGGGTAAGTGGCTCTCAGCTTATAGAGAGCGTCCGCCATCAACGCCAGCATGGTGTCGGGGGGGGTGCTCTGCTGCTTCAGGGGTCTCTGGACGGGGTCTCGTTCCCCTCTGTGGTGCCTGACGTACGAAGGGAAAGAGGCCAGCCCCACACAGCAGGAGCAAGCCGGGAGAAGGTGGCAAGGGGTGTCCCCACTCCGTGCCTGCCGAGGGTGAGGAAGCACCTTTCGGCCATGTCGGTCCCCTCAGCCTCACTAGCTGGGACGGGCACGTGGCAATGATGGCTTCCCACCTGTGACGCATTTAAGGAGGAACAAAGGGTCTCCTGGCCACAAGTTTGGGGATCCCCTACTGCAAAGGAAGGACGCTGAAAATATACAATATAAGATCATGTTCTCTCAAAGACACAATAACGGCAGTAAGAACCTTCCCTGGAATGATGCCTGGCACACCACAGGCACTTACTAAACGTCTGCTGGATGATAAGAACGAGGTGAAAATCAGTTAACATGAAGATCACATCGTAAGAATAGTACAAGGGGAGAAAAATATTGTGACGTGCCCAGGCCTTATTCTGGTGACCACAGAAACAAGAGGCACGCCATGCTGGGGGCACGCGCACACACACGCTCCAGCGGGACACAGCTAAGAAGCAGCTCACCGTGATCTACAATAAGAAGGGAACAAACTATGCAAATACAGTGAAGAAAGGAGTCAAAACTGTCGAAAAGGTTCAGTTGCTCACCACCCAAGAACGTCTACTTATCCTGGCTTAGTCATTAACAAAGCACAAAAAGTATCTTTCTTGGAGGCCACAGACTGCAGAACATAAGGTGCCTGAAAGAAGGCTTCAGATGCCTGCACATGTGTACAATTCAGTTAATTACTAATTCAGAAAGCAGCAAGAGTGCTGGCAGCGTGAAGGACCGCAACGCTAATGAGAAAGCCGGACAGACTTAAAATTATTAAAGAACTGGGCTCAGCAAATGTTTTAATATGATGTGGAACACAATTTTTCATCTACCTGGACCTAAACAAAGGACCTTTCTGTAGTGCTGGAGTTCAGAGAGACAGATGTTTAGCTAAGTTACGGAAAGTTTAGCAAAAAAATAAAGAACGTCTTATTATAGGACAAAATTCTAGAGCAATCTGAAAACTTCATAAGCAATAAAAACAGCAGCCATGGTCTCCCTTTTATTACAGCGCTTGCTGGGGTATCTCCTCCTTCGTATTTGCCGCTGGTATTTTTTAAAACCCCTAAAATCAGTTACCTTCTTTGAAACAAAATTCTTACTAAATAAGTAAAAATTCAGTATTTCCATGATCTTCAAAGAAGTGATTGTTGGAAAGCTAATTGACATTAAACTTTTATGGAGCTAATAAATGTCGAGTTACAGACTCTCACCTTAAGAGAGCTGGCCCAGGAGTGCCCACTGAAGTACAAAAAGAAGCTCAGTTAAGACGGCCATGGTTTCTACGAGGGACAAAGAAAGAGCAGCCAGTTTCTTTGGACTACATGACCTTCTGAATGGCCTCACACGTCCTGAGAAGGGCACCAATACTGATGAAATGGGAACCAGAGGGAGGAAAAAAGGCAAAAAACGCATACACTAAATCTTCACAATACCAAGTGACACATCGATGAGTGTGACATAATGTCACACTAATGCGACACAGCGTGGGAAAAAAATTAGGAAAATACAGAAAAGAAGTAAGAGTTAGGTGGGATTTGCCAAGGAGCGCTTTTTGGATGAAGTTTTTGTTTTCGTTAGGTTTTCAAAGAAGCGGCAGTCATCACTTGACTGAAAAGAAAGTTGAGAAATTCCAGAGGCTCTTCTTGAACAAAAGGTTAAAGCTTTCTAAGTCCGTATTCTCAAAAGTTCTAATAATTTTCAGTTTTCTGTTTCAACAAGCATAGTAACCACCAAGAGTAAGGTTTTTGCCTTTCTTTGGGTCTGAAACTAAAGATTACACTTAAAACGATACGTAGGCAAGTACTTGAAAAGCAGGGCCAAGGTTCTGATTTCAGGACTAGTGAAGGAATCAAACTCTCGCTTGTTTCAAGTACAATTTCTAAAATTCACTGTTCTTTTCTTTCTGAAACATCGTAAGTAAGAGTCTTCTGAAGAACCTAGTTGACATTCTACTTTTCAAAGGAAAGGCCAAGCCCTTCAGAGCTGTCTTCTCTCTCCCAGGATGCTAATGGAGACCAGTTACAGAAAATAACTCCTTCCTGCCTATTTACAACCTAAGAGGAAACATCAGTAGGAGAAGCAGGGGCTCACTTAAGGGGCCAGAGTCGGGAAATCCAGGCAGAAACGACATAATCAGAAATCTTGGTTTCTCATTTATCCCGTTCAGTGCCAGCAGCAACTTGGGTGTGCATGGGAGGACCCCTGAAGAGACTGCGTTTTTCCTTTGACCAGCATGTTTGGGGGCTGTACTGCACGGCTTGAGAAAGTAAGCTGAAGACCCCGTGAAAAGCTAGTTTCACCACATTCCCAAAAAACTCTGAGTCCAGAAAAGAAACATAAAATTAAAGAGAATTAAATGTGGCGACTTCCCTGGTGGCGCAGTGGTTAAGAATCCACCTGCCAATGCAGGGGACATGGGTTCGAGCCCTGTTCTGGGAAGATCCCACATGCCGCAGAGCAACTAAGCCCGTGCGCCACAACTGCTGAGCCCCCGCACCCTAGAGCCTGTGCGCCACAACTACTGAGCCCACGCGCTGCAACTACTGAGCCCATGTGCTGCAACCACTGAAGCCCGTGCACCTAGAGCCTGTTCTCCGCAACAAGAGAAGCCACTGCAATGAGAAGCCCGTGCACGGCAACGAAGAGTAGCCCCTGCTCACCACAACTACAGAAAGCCTGCACAAAGCAATGAAGACCCAACGCAGCCAAAAATAAAAAATAAATAAATAAATAGGACTGGAAATACAGTGTTAAATAAAAAAAGAATTCAATTTGAACTGTCTCACACCTGATCAGAAGCAGGACCACAGCTTATATACTAATTTTTCAAAAGTCTTTCTCACTTGAGACAATCGCTCTCTCCACTTTTCTGGTGTGGTAAAACACACATACCATAGAATTCACCATTTTAACAAGTACACAGCTCACAGGCATTAATGCATTCACATTCACGTCCCTGCCGCCCATCTTCAGAACCCTGTCACCCTCCCAAATGGAAACTCGGTCCCCATTAAACACTAGCTCCCTCCCCAGCCCCTGAGAGCCTTCTACTTTCTGTCACTATGAATTTGACAACTTCTGCACTTTTATATAAACCTAAAGGTAGGTAAACTCTGAAAAAGTTAGTCTGGCCACACTCTTAAAGGTCACATACCCAACAGATGGCAACTGCTGACTTGGAATTGCTTTTGGACAAACATACCAGGTTTGACAGCCTCACTGTCTGTTTCCAGGGCCCCTCCTGGCAGAGGCTCAGTGCAGAGAAAGCCCAGGAAGATGCCCAAATCGCTCATGTACGTGGAAGCCAAGCCCAGCTCCTGGCACATACACTTTGATTAGTATTTCTCCTTGATGTAAGAATTTTCACCCAGCCAATAACATTTTAAAAGGAAAAAGTACAGTACAAAGTTATATCCATAAAGAGGTTACATCTGGAAAACCCGATGTGCGTCTGCGGACTAAGAGCTGGAAATCAGCACAAAACACCAGACAGGGAAGGTCCCGAGGGTGAGGCTCCGCCATCTCTCTTGTTTGGTTGTTTATACCGCAGCAAAAATCTCAAAGAAACTACTGTAGAAAATCACCCCAGAAGCTAACTGCGGCCCCTTAGCTGTGCCACATGATACAGGTCTTAAATCCAGGTTCTAAACCAAAGATGCATTTTCTTAACGTCCCCACTTGCCACTGATTCTTCCTGCATCAGCTAAATTTAGGAAACACCACCACAAATAACAACTTCCAAGAACTCTGTGGTGCTTGGTGGGGAGGGGAGGGGTGGGAAGGTCAGAGTGGAGAGACAAGATTTAGCCCTCAGTTTGATTTTGTGAGAAAAAATGCAAATGAGAACCCTCCAGCACCTGCTGGCTTCTTTCAGGTTAGTCAAAAAACGACATACATTTGACTCGTCAGGTCAACAGGTGGAGAACCCAAAGGCTTATTTTTGCTCTAACTCCTTTTGCTAACACGGGCACAGTCCGCTGGAGTCCCTCAGGCTGCGAGGGCGGGCGATGGGGAGGTCACGCCAGCCTAACCACCTAACCCTCTTCCGCGACCTGGGTTCTGTCTGAGGACCTGCTGGTGCGCCCGATGTGACTCGTGAAAACAGGGCAGTTTCGGCAAAATCTCTCCAAATCGAGCAATTCTACGGTGTAACCTAACGGGTGTTAATGCTACACGACCACGTTGAAAGTCACCGTGAATGAAACACTCCTCAGGAGTGATCAGCAGTGGACCAAGTTTGCCTGTAAAAGACACAAAGGTGGATTTTTATCTGATCGTGTGTCTCGGCTGGTGAAACACCCCGTCTGCAAAGTAAAACGACCCCCTCCCAAGCTCTGTGGCTCTGTTACGACCCCCCTTCCTCCAGCTCACCAAGCCCAGGCACCTGCTGCCTGAGACCCCCAGGCATCCTGCACTTTCCTGCTTCCCCCTCCCCAGGCTCCTGTGGGTCCTTCTCTCCCTCAGGAGTCCTGGGGGGGCACTTCCTCAGAAAGCACCCCCGTCCCAGGCTGACTCCAGCGATTTCTCTAACTGCCACCCAGCACCCAATGGGCCGCACAGGGTGCCGGGGCCCCAGCACAAAGGACAGTAACTGATTTGAGGGTCAGTCTCTCCTTTAGACCCCAAGGGTGCCGGGGCCCCAGCACAGAGGACGGTAATTGACTTGAGGGTATCTCCCTTAGACCCCAGTTTCCTTCAATGCCTGGGTCCCATCTCACTCATCTTTCTTGCAGCACCCTAGGCACCTCTCTCTCCAGAGATCATCAATACATGGTCACTAAGTGAAGGAAGGGAGATCCACCTTTAGAATATTAAATTCCAACGTGCCCTGAGAGTCCCGTGTCCAGGGGGCCAGAGGTCCCTAGCGTTGGCAGGAAGCACCGCCCAGGGCAGGCAGGCAGGCCAAGCCGTGTTAAAGGGCGATGTCTCCATCTGCAGGGTCCTATGAGCTCTAAATCTCAGCAGGATGCTGGGCCCATCTCACTAACAATGAAAAACTATTACTAAGGGGGAGGCTGGCCAGATGCTCAGAAATTTCCAGGACTGCATTAAACTGGGGACTCAGTGGCCCCAAGTTTCATTCCCAACACAGGCCCCTGGAAACCGCTGGCTCAGTCCCTGCGGTGCACCCCAGCTACACTCCCTGCCACCTGGCCACCAAGTCCAGAGGTGACAAACAGGCCCGTGTGTGTCCGGACACAGCCCGCCTGTTCATCTGCGTGTGGCCTGCAGCTTCTCTCAGGACACGGGTGGGAGGGGGCGGCAGAGTGCTGCCTGGAAACCTCAGGGTCCTAGAGCCAAACATATTCATCATCTGGCCCTTGACAGAAGGTGTGCTGAGCCCTGGTCGGACAGTGACGCCTCCGAGGTCACCGTGACAACCTGGAGCTCATTAGGTAAATCACACGTCGCATTCCTCTTCCACACACGGGATATGAGGATCAGGCCTCGGGGGCTCAGGCCTTGGGATTGCCTGATTCTAAACCATCACTTGTGCCTGGCTCTCTTCCTCACTCTGGAGAGAGGCACAGAGGAATTTCTCTCCAACACAGGACTTTTCTAAAAAAGGAGATTTGATTCCACCTGTGAAGCACTGAGCGGCTGGAGGTGCTAACAAAGAAACAAGGCGTGTGTTGTCACCAGCACAGACCAGGCTGCAGAGGTGTCGCCCGGGGGTTTGGAGGGCCGGGCTCATGCGTGGGTGCACTGCCGGCTGGCCTCGCCTCTGTGCAGGAGGGTGCCCAGCCCCTCCTCCGCAAGGAGCTCAGCGTTTGGAATGTTGTCTGTGGTCCCTCTTGCGGGTTGCCAAGCAAATGAGTCCAGACTCCCTCCCTCCCAATGGGACGAGACCTCCCTACAGGCGAGTGGCCAACGCCGCAGATTCCACTGGGGCACAATCCTCGGCACTTGAGGAGCTTTTTCTAAGCAGCATTCAAGGTCCCTCGGGCCTAACGTCACATCCTCCAGGTGGGGTCAGACCCCAGAAATGGTGTTTCGAGAATGAAGCAAACACTGACCCAGAGCAGGGCACTGCCCTGCGAGATAGCCAGTCCTGCGTGGGTGGGGTCAGGGTACGGACACGCACAGGTGGGATGCGGTAAAGGCCAGCGCGTGAGTCCATGACTCCTGCTTCTCCTGGGCGTGAGGAAGGGCGCGCTCTCCAAGGCAGGTACGTGTGGACGGTCAGATTGCACTGGATCTCCCCGGCGCGCGGGTCGCCGACATACCAGTGTGGGGGTCCAACCTCCAGCACTACAGGGGAGGGGCGCCTTCCCTGCTCTGCTCTAAGACTGACTCCGCTCTGCTCAGTGCCCCAGGCCTTCCTTGAAGGGCAACGCTTCACCAAGCCCGCCCTCCCTCCCAGACGCTGCCGCTGAAAGCAAGCCGACGGGCCATTTTTATTTTGACAGCTGCATCCTCTCGCAGTGGGCACAGAGGGGAGAACTGTGTGGGGAGGCCAGAGGTCCTTCATGGGGGTGGGCAGGACGTCAAGACAACTGGTTGAAACCACTGGTCTTGACGCCACTGCAAGTGCAGGGGTGGCAGCAGGAGAGGGTTCCAGCGGAAAAGTGGGGAAGTGTCAGGTTACAGGAACACGGGAGGGGGCGTGGGAGAAAGGCAAACACTTGGGAAGATCGTTCTTCGCCGTGAGTCGGGGTGTTCTACAAGGCCGTTTGAATTCAGTCCCTTTGGGTTGATCTGGGGATCTGGGAGTGTCTTCCACTTGGATTCCGTGGGGCTGGTCTGGTTACACAGGTAAGTTCAGGTCGGACCAGCTCCACCATCGCTAGGCCCTGAGGACTCTGAAGGCCAGTACAGTCGGCAACGACCTCTGAACTACTCTGGTTAGGAAGAGTTTCCAGGCCTGGAACGCTCAAGCCGAAGCCCAGGCTCCACTCTGTTGTCTGAGACGCCTCAGGTGATCGCACAAGTCACGGCGGCGTCCCTCTGCAGCCACTGGGACAACGCGGGGTGGCCTCTCCTTTCTCTGGCTCTGGCAGTAGTTCTGTGGATGACGCTCCTTTAGTTGGGACAAAGTCTGGGAAGCCACCAAGCCTGTCCACAGTTGGCCCTCAAGAGGAGGGGCATCCCACCCCGAATGCAGACGCACCCGTGTCCTCTCCGTCAGCCAGCCTCCGCCCTCACCGCGGATTCAGTGATTTTCCCTTAGAAGAGAGAGCAGAGCGGCTGCAGACGCCCTGCTCAGTCACCGATGTTGGAACCACACCTGTGCTCCTCTCGTGGTGATAGCTGAGAGGAGAGAAACAATTTCTCACTCCAGACCCGGGGCCTCTGCCAGTCTCTGCCCCGGCACACACACAAACTCCCGCAACATCCCAGGAGTCAGAGCACAGAGAGGGGAAGGCAGGGCCTCGGCTGCAGCAAGGCGACGGCACCAGCTGGTACTGTTGCTTCACCCCCAGCTCCTGGAGTCAGGTTGGGCCACTTCCCTTGCAGGTGTGGCAGGCACAGGGCCCACTGGCAGTGCCTACCTGGCAATGAATTACAGGAGCACCTGAAAATGGCAAATCTGCTTAGGGTTTTATAAGGTGCCCACAAGAATTCTATTTTGTCTGATAAGACTATTACTATGCCACCTTTCTTTTGGTTCATGTTTGCTGGAGACCCGTTTCCCATCCTTTGATTTCTAACCTTGCTGTGTCTCTTTGTGCAGATGACTCCTCTACTTCCTGGCGTCCCAGTTCAGCCCTCAGGGTTTCTGACCAGGATTACCGTGAGAGCTTCCCAGCAGTTTCCTTGGTATCTGTCTCCCTCCCTCCATCCCATCCCCTAGTCAGAATCTTGGAAAGGAAATGTGAAGGAGTCACCTGACTTTGTTCCTAAGTCTTTGCTGAGTCTCTGCTTCACACAAGACGAAGCTCAGACTCCTTGGCTTGACGAATAAACCTTTCCTAATCTTCCCGGCGCCTCTGCCCCTCCAGCCTGGCTCCTGGCGCTCCTGCCCCGCTGAGCCCTGTGCTCTGCACACCCGGTGCCCTGCACACACGCCCTCACCCAGCATCCATCCCCCGCTCCCCAGCAGACCCCCCTATCCTGGAGGGTCAGTCCACACTGCCCGCTCTGTGGCGAGGCCTGGCTGACCCAGCGGGGACGGTGCCCCGGGCCCCTCAGCTCTGACGTGCACTCGCAGCTCCGCACCGTTTAAGGATTTCTTGCCTGTCTCTTCTTAGTGTGGGGCCACAGCGTACTCCTCTTTGCATTTTATCCCCAATCCCTGCTACAAGGTAGGTGCTCAATTAACATTTGCTGAATCTGAAGGAGTAACTCCCAATTTAGCCAAAAGGAGAACTGAACGTGGCACCCCCCTCACCCCCCACGCTGACCACCCTCTCCACTCTGCAACCAGACGACATCCACACGTGTCCTTATTTCCCCCTTCCTGACCAGCCTGGAAGGGCTGGTCCTACGTGAGACACACCTCCCCACTGAAGCGGACATACCAGTCCTGCAAGGCTGCCTCAACACTCCTCTTCACAAAGTCTTCCCCAACCCCCAGTGCGTGGGCATGAGGACGTTGTATAAACAGACCAACTACCATCCAGCACTTACGGGCAATCCTGCCGCAGTGTGTCAGTGCATACTGCCATTCCAGCTGGAGCAGAGGGGAGAGACCACGTGCCACGTGCCTCTCCTGAGACCTCGGTTTGGAAATCCTGGCAGACCCTGCCACTAGCACACTCCCTGTTGAGGACTCTGGGAGGGGTCTGAGCTAGGAGAGTCCCCTCCAGAAGCAGCGCTTGGCGCCCATGCACAGGACGTGACCGCACAGGGGCGTCTGCGGAAGAGAGAGGAGATGGAAGCTCAGCAGGAGATGCTCAAGAAACTGGAACCTGACTGAGAGGAAAAGTCTAGGAAGAAGAGTGTTTTGCAAAAGTCTTCAGTTACGTGGTGGAGGCTGGTCAGTAAGTGTGAGAACTAGAGAGCGCGCCCGCACCAGGAGCTCCAGGGAGCTGGGCAAAGGGAAGTTAACACACCTCTTTCACTCACAGACAAGAAGCACTGCTTTCCTGCCTGGAACCAACGCAGGCCTCGGCAGTTTCAGCCCCTCTGGCTCATCTGCGCTGGAATTCTGGCTTCAGAATTCCATTTGTCACAGAAGGCCAGCAGCCAGGGGAGCCGCCTTCTTCGCGCTTGACGGCCCACACACGGGGAACTCAGACACGGCTGGATTCGAGAAAGAGCGATTACTAGACAGTTTTCGATACCTACCATAATCATTTCTATTTGAGTCATTTCTATTTAAGTCTGGGGTTGGCTTCAAAGAAATTTGCCTCAACACATGAAAGCTGCAAACTTTTGGCCCAGGAGGTGCCGCCGATACTCAGAGACTTCACCGGAGAGATGGAAACAACTGTCAGCCTGAGAACGATCCCAGGTCGAACAACGATTTGCTTTCAAAGGCCCTGGACCTCATCAGCAATTATGATAGTGTGGTGGTTTCTGTAATGCCAGTAGAGTAACAGAACTCATCCACACCGACCAATCTGACCAGGAAACCCTGCCCAGTGCTTCAAGCTGTATCACTAGGGGATCTGTGAATCCTAAAAAAGGATATAAACTCATTTAACTGAAACGTTCAAGTAGAAGTACAACGTAACTGATATTGAAAATAAAATGTGCACAGTTGAGAGGTGTGTCATGGGCTTTCTTCTCCCTTTGAAGATTAAGATGACTAAACGAGATGCTTTGCATCCACTGACCCAGGAGGATGACAAGCATGCAGTGTGTCTGAGGCCACACGTTCACATGTGAATCCATGGGAAACATTGGTACCAAACACAGAACCCATTCCAGCCAAGCCTGGACACCCAAGTGCAATCTACCTGTCACCACTCCAGACACCAAGTGTGGCCACCTGCTTACCTTCCTTCCCTACCTCTCTTCCTTCAAAATGATACTATGAAGATACTCCCACTGTGGAAAATAAATAGAGAAAAAAGTGAAACTCACCCTCTCCACCCTCTTCTCCTATCCTACTGCTCTTTACCATTCCCAGGAGTCTGATACGGCCCTTGCGAGCCCCTATCTGTACACTTACACACTTATTTATGTACATACAGGGATACATTATTGATATGCAATTTTACACAAAGGGGATCATATTGTGTATATTATTCTACAACTTGCTTCTTTTGCTTAGCAATCAACCTTTTCCAGTGCACACATGTAAGCCTTCCTCTTCTGTTGGAACTGCTGCAGTGTCTCTTTCACACAGGTGTATCACCGCTGACAGGTACCCTTCTGCCGGCTATGTGGGTTGGCTCCAATTTTTTGCATTACAAACAGACCTGCAGTGAACCTCCCTGCCTACACCTGTGTGTACAGGACAAGGCATGTGGCTTTCAGCAATTCTCTTCCTCGTGCCAGGGGAAATGTGGCCAATAGCCCCTGTGACTTGAAGGTCATGGACAGGAGGGGCCTCAGAGTCCTAAGAGCTGAGCTGACATGGTCACCAGGTAGGCAGAAAGGCAGAGCTGGGTCTGCCTACGAAGCCTCCAGAGGAGGACAAGGTAACCAAGGTCTCCCTGATGAGTCAGAACACGGCCCCGGTGCCTGGAAAGTCCTCCCAGCCTTTCATGATCCGGCCACAAGCTCCCGAGATCCGAGAGGATGTCTCAGCCAACCTTCCCAACCTCGAGCTGCCCTGGCTGCGGCCAGTCTTCTTTTAATTGGTCGTCCACTGTCCGTGTCTTAGACTGTGCTTTCCTTGTAGGACCAGGCTTCCAACGCAGACCAAAGGCAGATGAAGCACCGCTGAGAGGTCAGCCAGAGAGTCACAGAAGAGTCACGTGGTTGCAGGAACTTAGCAAGAGGGAATTCTGAACTGGAGGCCACTCCAGCTGTGTATGGCAGAACATCTGCGCCTGCCCAGGCTTCCTGACAGTGGGGGGAGGGCAGTGAGGCGACGCTGCATTAACAGACCTCTGGCCTCACAGATCACTGGTGGTCAATATACCATTCTTGACACTGCTCTTCTTTCACACCCTGAAGTCAGCCACAAACGACCGAAGACATGGCTTCTCACTTGGGAGTGGAGCTTAAATGCACTCGGCTCTGAGTGTGTCAGCATCTGCAGAACCAGATCCAGGCCGAGTGCTGGGGAGACCAGGAAGTCCAACGCGGCAGAAATCCACTGCCCGCAGTGGCCTGAGGCCAGCTGAGGAGCTAGGCCATCAGACGGAGGTCAGACGGCCATTTGACGGCCTGCAGGGTCTGTCACAGAGCACTCACAATTCAGGGCCCGACAAAGAGTGCAAACTATAAGTATTATAGGAAAAAGAGAAGAATTCCTGAGGTTGGAGGTCACTGGGAGTGTCCTTCTCAGAAAAGGAGCTGGGCCAAGGTCTGAGGGAGGGTAGGACTTGGGTGGGCAAAAGAAGGGTGGAAGAAAGAAGTGGACACAGAAGCACAGTTTCTCAAACTTCAAATGCCATTTCACACCTTGGACTGGGCTTGTTTTACATTTAGGAAGCCAACAAAAATTTTGAGGGTGAGAAACGGGGTGGGTCACCAGACAGAAATGCAGCAGGGGAACGAGGTCCCTACAGGAGCCCCTCAGGCTCTCAGCACCACTGTCCAAGCAGACTGGGCATCTCTTGGAGATCCACACCTATATGTACAGACACATAAATAACAGTAAGTGGCAGAACCAGGAGAAGTGGTCAACTACACAGAAAACTAACAAAATTAAATCCTGAGTCTGGATAACTCAAGAAGATGTCTTTTGTGTTAAAGGAAATATAAAACAGAATCACCAGGAGTAAATGCTGGCCTATGAAAACATCCTATTCTTGAAAACAGAAACAAACGCTTAAATGGTTCAAAATACGAAAGTCACAACTTAAAATGGGAAGAATACGCAAGCCGAACTCAAGCTCAGAAAATCCTTGTGGCATCATGCATGCAACGCCCTGATTTGAATATATGTATATAAATGATTTGTTTTCTATTTAATCCTAAAATGTAAATCACTTAAACATTAAATTGTTTCTGTTATTAGCCCAGAGAAGGAATGAGAATACTTTTTAAAGCATTTTTGTTAATAGTGAAAAATAGTTGTTTCCTGCAGGTGCTCTGGTTAAATACCCAACATGAAAGATGAAACAAACTCTGAAATTTTTACATCAGAAAGATAGACTTCTGGTTCTTTTTTCAGAGGAAGGGAGAAACCTTTCATTGCTCAATATTACTTCCTCAGCACCTACAAACAACACGGGGTTTCTGATTGAAAAAGCACTGTCTTTGTGACAGGAGTTTTCACCATCCCTCAAATCTGGAGCAACCAGTAGGCACTGAAAACACAGCCCACAAATAAAGAAACACTTTCAGCAAACGCAGGCCACTGCCCCACCCAGTCCTCAATGTGGAATCGGAGGAAGGGATTTTTTCCCCTTAGATGTCATGATTACAGATTTCGGCTTAATTCCTACTTGAAATTCATCTACATGGCAATGATTTCTCCCCTGGCTCCGCCATCTGCTAGCAGGTGACGGGGGCAGGCCGCCAGGTCTGGTTATGCTACAAAGGAACCAGGACACTGCTATCCTCCAGGCTGGGTCCCCAGGATCCATGGGGGATGAGCAGGACCGATGTGATTCCGTGGAGTCAGGGCCCCACCAGAAGGCATATCCTGGTACTCTACCAGCCAGACCGGTACCAACCAAATTTTCTAAATCCCCAGTTGTCTCCAAAGGCCCAGCCAAAAGCCCAGCACCGCAAATGCCTCCAGACTGACGTGGTAAAGGAGGACCCTTGTTCTCTGAGCGGTTCCTGCCCTGAGCCTGATGGTAATTATTAGTAACATGTATAAAAGAGTTACCGTGTGTATTTTGTTTTTTCACTGAGGGCTTCACCATGGCAGACACTGGCATCACTTTATCTCTAGCACCCGTCCCAGGGCCCTGCCTGCGGCAGGAGCTCAAGAGTAAACCATCTGCTCCCTGCCTTCAAATGGAAGAATTGTCTGGACAGGGGACTCGACGGTGTGAGGAAGGCATTCACAGAAAATAAAACAAAACAAAAATACTGCTAATTAAAAGTAAAGAAGAGCAAAACTCTGTGCTGGTGATGGTTTGGGGAAATAGGTATTTTGATATACTGCCAGTGGGGGTACTAATGGTACAACCTTTCCAAAGCTGATGTGCCAATATCTACTAGTACTGCTAGCAAAGTCAGAAGCATCAGTCATGCTAGAAGAGGACCAAGGCAGTGAAACATTCTGGGAAAATCTCTGGCCTGGGAGAGAAGATAGTAATTGGAGCCCTGGACCGCTTTCCCTCCACTGACCACCTTGCCACAGCGTTCAGAGGATAAGCAAACCTGATCTCATCCACCAGAGAAGCACCTACGGTGCCGTGCAGGGCAGCAAGGCTCACAGAACCCCTGCATGGATGTGACAGGACTGAAACCTTTCTATTTTGGATAGTAACTACCTCCCCACTTCCAGCCCAGCCCAGCCCAGCCCAGCCCAGGGCTGCCCAGAGAAGGTTAGGGCCTGTTCTATAAACATGCATGGCTTTGAAGATCTCAGAAAGGGCACGAGGTGCCAGCTCCCTTCTCTCCTATCTCTTATCCCTCCACCCTTTATCAGGGCCCTGAAACCACCTGCCCTCTCACCTCATTCCTGCCCTACTTCCATCCAAGGATCAGGGCCAGCAAAACATGGAGCTGCTGAAACATAAAATCTATCCATTAATTCCCTACCGACTGCAAACAAGTAACTTCCCTGACTCATCTCAGGCTGGGTGAAATTATGGCTTCTGGACCTGAGTTTGAAACTTAAGAGAGACAACTGCCTTCATGCATCAGGCAGAGGGCTACACAAAGGTCCGGAGCTTCTGGGGCCCTGGAGAGCGTCCTCGACCCCAACCACTCAAGGCAAGCACGCCCGATCAGATAACTTTTGACGCCTCAGTTTTCCCCACCTGTGCAATCAGAGAATTTATCGTTTTAATTTTTAAACTAAGAATATATTCATGAATTACTTGTGAAGTTAAAAATGAATAAAGTAAGAGGGGCAACGTTAAAGTATGTCATGCTATAAAACGAAGGTCTAACCCTTAATAAAATGAAATCACAGGAAAGTACTCACTATCAAGAGAGGTAATAAAAGCACCCAAAGGCTGAAACAGGATGTCGCCAAATAAGAGCAGTCCCGTGGGGAAAAGGCAGTAGATCTGGTACCTGGAGGCTCGGACCTGTTTCCCTCCACTGACCACATCACCCCAGGGTTCAGAGGATAAGCAAACCTGATCTCGTCCATCAGAGAAGCACCTCCAGTGTCGGGCAGGGCAGCAAGGCTCACAGAACTCCCGCAAGGAGGACGTTCTGTGAGCCTGAAGATCTGGTATCTGACGGAAGGCACAGTGTGGACGGATTCTGGGGCCGTGTTCCTACCTGACAACGTGTTGTGCCGACCAGGGCACAAGGGTGCGAGGCAGCCTAGAGGGCGAGGGTGGGGAGGACATCTATGCAATTTATTAAAATAAAGGAAACCTCAAGCCTCATCTTGTGATTTAAGAGGAAGTAAACCATGACCAGTTTACGTTTAACTTATCATCTAGGCCATAGCTTGGCTATATGTTTAATATAAACTACTGTTGATATATGAAAAATGGAGTAGCTATTTTCTAGGGAAATGTTAGTCTCCAGAAAAATGATGTTTTGTTGCTGTTGTTTCCAATAAAATCACGCTGCAGCACAAGTTATAGCACCTTAACAAAACCCATGAGCTAAAACAACAAAGGGAAGTGCAAGCTCAAAAATCTGGAGAAAGGAACAGAGGTTTGTTCACATCCCACCGTCCTCTGTACGGTGATGTCAGTAGAATCACTTATTACTCTATATCCTCATTTATTTGAAACTGACTGAAATCTGGCAGCTGTAATGGACAAGTAAAATAGATAAATTTGAAATAAAAATATATTACCTACTCTCGCATAATATGAATTTAAGTGTAAACTGATTGAACTAGGATTATTTCTTTCAGAACAAGCCACACCTCCCTCTCCAATACCCAACCCTAAAATAGAAAAACACATCACAACCACACTCGCATTATTTTCTACAAAGAGGTAGTTTGGGCTCTGTCAAGGCTAATAAACAGAAATATATTTTGCTCCCAGCCAACAGCTCAAACCGTCCATTAGGGTAAAATTGAAGATGCTTTTGGAATTAGTGTGAAGGCAGACACACCCTGTTTACTCTAAAACCTAAAACACAACAACAGCTTCTGCACTGACAGTCTGCGCAGAGAAGCCCCGGAAAATCTCCAGGGACAATTTACCCTCCATTGCCTTTATTTCCTAGCAAATAATTGAGCGAAAAAATCAGGAAATGAGCAGCCCGAATTCTTCTGGATTCTAAAACGGGAGATAATTTTGAAAGGAACTAAAACAGGTTTTAAATGTCCTTAAGGTCCAAAGGGAAACGCAGCATCAGCTTGTCCTCTGGCATTCAGCCAAGAGAGCCAAGTAGCTAGCAGCGTAACAGAAGGACGATCAGGAAGAGAAGGCGTCCTCCCGCCACGCCACGGACCAGGCACAGACGTGGCCTGAGTGCAAGATTAACACGGCCGGTGACACAGGGGCACAGCAGTGCTGCAGAGAACATGGCTGCTTCGTCAGTGCCCCCTGGACCCAGGAGCACAGTGCAGACAGGCGTGCACCTCAGTTCTCTCACCTCCAGTGCTGGCCTGGCGCTGTCGTGCACAGACAGAATGTGTGTCACCTGGTTCTTGCTCAACTGCTCTGCATCTCTGGCATCTGTCACAGAAGAAAGAGGAGGACATTTTAATGTTTTCTGCAAGTGAAGTACTCCTTAAGTTTAGCCGGCAAAAGAACACAAAATGACTTGCATGTTTCTCTCTTAAAAATTCATAACTGACTAGACCAGAATAATCTAGACTTAGGCAATCTAGGATTATTGCTTTTAGGTATTCTGCAGATAACTAAGTTTATTTCTGATTGGCACATCTTCTGTTAAAAAGTAGTCATATAAAACTTGAAATATATTTAGATTAATAAACTTTATAATCATGAGTGTTACTGTTTAGAGGGAGTCACTTTGTAGTTGACACTTGTTAAGCTGTAGACCCTTAGGTTAGTATTTTACGTGAAACATGTAATAGGAAAGATGTTTCAAATATTTTTTAACTACCTCTTAATGATTAGTAATCTAAGTTAAAATTAAATACAAAAAAGCAACTTACTATATAAGATATAGGAATCTGCCAGACTTATCAACCCTAATGTCAAACACCAGGGAATGGCTCCAGATGCAGATAAGACTGTGGTTTATAACATCTACATTCACTTTATGGCAAAACTAAAAATGGAACATTTTCTGGAAATTCCAAACAAAATAGTCCATAAGTTATAAGTTGGCTATTAAATTATCTGCATATGACACTAAGGAGACACCAAAATTACATTCCCTTCCAGTGATCATACGTGTAGAAGAAAGTTGGGATAAATCCCCTCAAGTTGGAACCTCTGCTAATCTACAAAACAGGGCCCAGCAAGAGCCAAGCAGGTCCGCTTCCCCTCTGCCCCTGTTCTGGCCTGGGGCAAGCCTCTGAAAATGGTAGAGGGTAAAATGGACTGAAGATCAAATGTTTAATTATGATGTTTCTGGAGAATATTAATGACATGGGAAAATGCTCAGGATACGGTATTAGCGGGGGAGAGGGGGAGCAGGTACCAAACTACAAATACAATATAAACTCAATTTGTTAAAACACATAAAGACAAACACACACAGTGGGGGAAAACTGCTCTAAGAAATTAGCCCAAACGGTGATAATCTTGAAGAGGTGGAATTACAAGTGTTTTAATTTTTTTTTCTTTATAGTTTTTTTGTGTGTATTCAACACAGGTGGTTGTAGAAGTTTAACATGCCTATGAATTACCTGGGTTTCTTTTAGAAAGGCAGACTCCTGGGCTCCAACTTAGTTCAAGGTCTATGGCAGGGCTGGGAATCTGCATTTCTAATAAGCCTTGGTGATTAAGCAGAAACTAAGAAACACCATTCTAAACATTTTGCAATCAGCATGTAACATTTTTAGAGTCAAGAGAATGATCTTTAAAAGTAATTTTAAAACGTCGGTTTTACTTTAAAACTCTCTTAACTGCCGCAGCAACCCCAAGCGCCTCCACGTCCATCACAGAGGACCCGGCCCGGCAGACCCTCCGCCAGCTACGCCAAGCCGGGGCTTCAGTGAGTTTTGAATTCGGCGGGAACTCAAATTATTTAGGGTCCCACAGGCAGGCAGACCCCACGTGTTCACCGAGGTGTGGTTTTCCAGTCCCCACCAGTACGTGCATTTTAGACAGGCGGTGAAACAAGGTCAAGCTGGAGCTGCTGGCGCCCAGACAAGGCGGGGCAGCGAGGCGTTCGGAGCAGCTGGGCGGGGTCTCCCCGCAAGGCACTCCAGGCCAGGCTCTTCCAGATTCTGACTCCACCCAGGACTTGAATTTTAAAGACTGTTTAAATATACGTGTTTTCCTTTTTTAAAAAACAGTGTTACGGAGATAATTCACATACCATAAAATTCACCCTTTTAAAGCGTACAATGCAATGGGTTTTAGTATATTCAGAATTGTTTAACCATCACCACAATCTAACTTTAGAGTATTTTCATCACCCCATAAATATGCTTTTGTAACACAGGTTAAGATAAACAACAACAAAAAAGGTGGTGTGGGGATAAAATTGTTTTCGAATACAACCACCCTTGATACCACAGATGAGAAAACTGACTGTTGGGCCCCAGAGAAAACAGAAGTGACTCCTGGGGACGCTCGTGCCCCTTCTGCTCTGCGCTCCTTTCTACTCTCTTGCAGCGCCATCCGTCCGCATGCATACGCCACCTTCGGATTACTCTTTCCCATAAGCACAGGCTCTGTCCACCCATTTACGTGCATGAGTGCTCAGCCAACGCTATTGGAATGATGACATTCTTCAGGACTACATGTTATTGGTGGATGGCTGTCTAGAGCCATGGGCACCGTGGTAACGGTGTGAATGCAGCTGGAAGGTCGGCCGTGGGGTCATCAGCTAGCCCACATGCACGTGCACAAGCTCTCCCCGAGCACGAAATCTTTGGAGAACTTAGTCCTTTGCTGCTCAAACCGAGGTCTGGCAAGCAGCAGCCTGGCACCATCTGTGAGCGTGATGGAAACTGTTGGCAGGAGTATTGAATTTGGTTGGTATTTATTACAATTTCTGATTTGTAAAAATATTCACCCAGCAATTCTACTTCCAAGAATTTATCTTAAATTCTGTTGTTTTCAAAAACAAAGACATTACCCTCTCCCCATGAAAGCGTTAATAATAATTCACTAAATAACCATAAAGATGTTCATGCATTCTAGCACCACTCCCCTACCTGCCACAAAGCACTGCTGCTTTTTCAGAACTACAGAGCTTACTAATTTAGGAACTCCAGGACTATTTTTAACATGTTCTAGCAGCAATTAGCAGCTGTCAGCTCACTGTGCTGAATTCTCTTTGAGGCCGGTTAGCTGCCCTCGGAGCCCAGGGGGAAAAAGAAATGAACATCATGCAGAGAAGTCATTGAGACTGTTTTAACAATCGATGTGAACCTGAGCTCACAGATTTAAGCAACCAGAAAACAGACAGGAGTGTGTTCTTGTTTGTCTGGGGAGCGAGGCGTGGTGAGGAGGGCCCTCGCCACCAAAACAGGAGGCTTGTTTCTGCACACGTCCTGGGCCAAGTCCATGGATGACGCACAGTCCATCTCCAGCGTGAGGGAGACCGGGCTCCCCATCACACACACTCAAACGCCTCACAAGGTGGGGACCAGCCCCTCCCCTCCGCACGCACTTTGCTCCGTGGGTTGCTACTCACCTTTGCATCTACAGAGCATTTTGAGACAAACGAGCTAAAAATAAAAGGTCAGTAGCAGACAGCATATCAACAAACATTCAACAAGCTGCAGAGACGTGTGTGAGCAGAAAAGTCAACACAGGATAAGAATAATCTGCTAGAGATGAAACTGCCACTTGTTTTCCCCAGGTAATTTAAAAAATGGGTTTCTGAAAATTTATTAATAACTAGAAAATAAGAGTGATAAAGATGACAAACAAGTTACATGGCTGCTAAATGTGCCTTTTAGCCATCCTCTTTTGATAACAGAGCTCCAGCAAGCGTGCAGAGTTAAAAAAGTCAGAGGTCAAGGTGGAATCTGCAGGGCTCCACGCCACTCTGCCAGCCATTGGCCAAGGTGTCGGGGTACAAGGACCAGAGCACAGTGGTGGTCACGTCCAGAGCAGACTCTGGATGATCTGACGTCTACACCTGGACTCCATCATGCGTGAGAGCCTAAAGGTAATCTTTAAAACAGTGAACTCACCACTAGCAGGGGCGTCCAAGTGTCCGTCCACAGGTGATGGACAAACACAGTGTGGTCCATCCACACACTGGAACGTTGTTCAGCCTAAACAGGAAGGAAATTCTGACGCAGGCTACAGAAGTGAATCAACCGTGTTATGCCCAGTGAAATAAGTCAGTCACAAAAGGACTAATACGGCATGACTCCACTCACACGAGGTCCCCAGAGCCATCAGATTCATAGACAGAAAGGAGGGGTGTGGTTTCCAGGGGCTGGGGTGGGGGATGGGGAGTTAGTGTCCAATGGAGACAGATTCAGTTGGGAAAATGGGAGTTCTGTGGACGGATGGTGGTGACGGCTGCACGACGGTGTGAATGGACTTAATGCCACTGACCTGCACGCTTCAAAAGAGGTTAAAATGGCCTATTTAACAGTTTACATATTTTACCACAATAATAAAAAAGGAGAACTCACCTTTGAAGCTGCCGATATACAGGCCAGGCAGGATCTAGGGGGAGACACAGACCAGACGCGAGTGTTACAGGCCCGCGGCTGACGGCATCTGGCACGAGGCGGGGCCCTCCAGGAGGTGGGAGCGCAGCCCAGGCCTGTGCCCACCACACCCACCTCCCAGCACCTTCCCAGGTGGACAGCATGGACGACAAGCACCCTTGTCTCCAGGGCTCGCCAGTGCTCGCCGGCTTTCTGAGTCCAGCCCCACACCAAGCGCTGCCAGCATCCCCTCCACCCGTCCTGCCTGCCCGCCCCCCGCTTCCCCCTCTCCCACTCGTCTCTCAGCTCCAGCAAACCCACCCTCTGCAGTCTGAGACTTCGCACATGCTGTTCCGCAGCCAGGCAGCAGCTCTACTCCCGCTCTCCCTATCCTTCAGGCCCCAGCTCCGACCCATGCCCTGGGGAGGCCTGTCCTGAGCCCTGCTTCAGCGCCCACCGTCTTCCCCTTGCAGTGATGCTGTCATGGACGTTACTAGGTGGAGGCCTGTCCCCTCTGCTGGGCTGCACACCCAGCCCCCGGCCCAGGGCTTGGCCCGTGATTACCATTCAATAAAGAGGTGCTAAATGAATGAAAGAACTGTCTAAACGGCGCGTTAATAAGAACACACACTTGCTGCAAAACGTCTACTTCTAAGGCAGTGGCTCTCAAGCCCGCCTATCCACCAGAGCCAGCGGCATCTATTAAAGCTTCAGGTTTCTGGGAAGCCCCCAGCCCCAGGCTCCACACAGAATGATTCAGTAGACCTGAGACGGAAACGGGTGACTGTAGTTCTCACCTTAAAGCACCCCCACTTTGCAAAACACGGAGCCAATTCCTGTCCTGCCAATACTCTGTATGGAACCTCTGAAATCCAAACATGGACACTGCTTTGGAAGCTACACCACGCATATGATTTCCAAGTGCATACAGCACACTGGCCTTGGGGACACTTCAGTGCAACCCCTGGTGCCCCGGCGACACCCTCATCAGCACCACTGCCACACACACCTCTCAGCCCCATCTGCTTCACACTCTCTGTTGTTTTTTTCCACTTCCACTAAGAAAGCTGAAAGCAGCAGGTAGTAACGTCCTTCACGTGCTTGGATTCCTTCAAGCATCTTCCTGACAACCAGCTGCCTGCGAAAAAGTCACTGTGGGGATCTACTGGGACACAGCAGTACTGGGTCCAGGGTCAGCGTCTGTCATGGGGGACCAAAGAACTAATCGACCAAAATAGGACACTTGTGAGAGTGAAAAGAGGTACTATTAATAATCTAGGACAAAAGGCAAAATCCAGAAGTGACATCGTCGTCATGGAGACATGTGGTCACTCTGGCTGACTCAATACCCGGGGAGGCAAAACTGGCTTGGAGAGTGCCCCAGGGGACTGAGAGAGTCACGGCACTGAGGCGGGCAGGGTTAGCCCTGGAACCAGGAAATGGAAAACTGCCAAGGAACTAAAACACTTGACAGGTCTTTCTTGAAACATAATCAGTCTTTGGGATTCTCCTGGGAGGAAGGGTGGAGTAAACAGTTCACCATTCCTGTTTTAAAACAACGTAAGAACAATGCAAGTTCACCTGGGAGACGCCTCGAACTGATGCTCTCTGGCAGCTCTTGCCTGCACAGAGCTTTTTCACGTGTCATCTGCGCTTCTCTAGGGTCTCTCCTATCTTCATTAGATACTCAAGGGCAAAATCATCACCCAGCTCCTTTGACTGATGGGGACACAGACTTCCTCCCTGACCGAACTTCGAGTCTTCTCCACCTGGCTGGTCCTTGGCCAGATTTAGCCAAGAACCCTGCAGAGCCAGGTGTCAAGCGCCCACCCGCTCTTGGTATCAGTCAAGCCCCTCTTCCTCCACCCTTGGCTCTGATCAAGCTCCATCAGTGATTTCCACCCACTCCCTCACCTGCCCCGGTTGCAGTGGGAGTGGAGCTCCATCTCCCACTTGTAATGGTCTTGAATAGAATCATCCTTGCCATTTCCAATGTGTCAAAATTATTTTTCTTTCCTAACACTGACCACAGCAGTCTCCCAATTCATACAGCTGACAGTTACAATGGACCAGAACACAATCACGGAGCACGTTTGCTTCCCCAAAGTTGCAGAATGCATCAGAGTGGCTGAATGGTTTCCTGAGTTCCTGTCACACACGGGTACCCTCTGGGCACTCGGGATACAGTGTGACCGAGAGACATGGCCCTGCTGGTGTCCCAATTCCCTTGCTGAGTTGCTTGCCTAGGGAGGGAAGAGGCGCCTTGACCACTCTGGGGTCCCCGAGGACCTTCAGGAGGCGATGACACTCAGGGGCCCTGATGTCCAAAAGAAGCGGGCTGGGAGAGAGGCAGGACAGGCAGGGGGCGGTGGAGACAGCCAGCCCTGAGAAGGAAGGCCCGTCCCTCCTGGGAGCAAGCGTGAAGGAGGCGAGATGGAAGGGGCAGAGGAGGGGCAGCCGCTGCCAGTGTTCAGGCTCTAGGTTAAGTGCCACTGAGATGCTAGGTGTGTGTGGCTGTTAGAGAGAAGTATTTTTATCTACTGTATCTGGGAAAGATCATGATAAATATAAAGGAATGCTTTCCTTATTGTGCTCACCTCTGGCAGGGGACACTGGGGGCTGGGAGGTCTGGAAAGACCACTTCTAGATTTCCGTTGGCACTTTCACGTATCGTGCACATGCATTACTTCAATTTAGTTTTTCCAGAAAGTCAAGTGGGGTTATTTGGGGAAAAGATTATGGCCCATTTTTGCTTTTCTTCTTTGTACTTCTACTACCTTCTCTACTAAACATAAGTGAATATATTTCATATTATTTTCAAATAAAATAAAACAGGGGCATGAGGTTAGCTCAACTCTGGGCTCTACTGCTCTCGAACTGATTGTATGTTCCTTGAATCCATCCTTTGGAACTCACCTCCAGGGCGTCTTCCAGACCCTGCACCCCATTATCCTCCCACCCCCACTATTGATCCCGCCTGTCCCCTCACGGTGTCACCTTCTCCCCGTCACCCAGAATGAAAAACGTGGAGCCCCCTCCCAGCTACCCCTCCCCTTGGTAGCTCTCAGTGAGTTACCAAGTCCCATCACAGCCCTTGTCCCTTGGTTGTGAGGCCAAGGGTCCCAGTGCAGAACCTCACAGGCTACAGCAGTAGCCACTGAACTTCTCTGTCTCATCAAATTAATTTCTGAAAGCCATATTCTCATTGGGTCATTTTCTAGGTCAAAATGTTTGTTGGCAAACCCTTTCCCAAGAAAATGAAGGCCAAAACTGAAAATGAGCTGAGAATTTCAACGTGGCTTCCTACCTCTAAAGGATTCCCCACTTCTCTTCAATCTGCAGTCAGGCCAGATAACCCCTATTTTCCCAATATCCCCTCCTGGTTCCACCTTGGAACATCACCTGCTCTGCTCCCAATACTCTCTCTAAACAGGGAAGAGATGCTCACTCTTTGGGGTCCCTCATCCCATGGGTATGTTTGAAAATTATAAACCCTGTAATTGACAGTTATTTTATTGGTTTCCTAGCCTCTGAAGCCCTTTCCTGTGTTTGGAGAATCCCCATCCCCACTCTGGAGTCTTAGTGGGAAGCAGAGCCCAGCTCTTCCTACATAAGATCCCCACTCCCATTTGCCTTCCTGCTACAGCAGGGACATGGGACATAAGTGCAACACATCTCCACGGCTCCTCCAGACGAAGCCAGAGACAACTCAGAGCATCCTCTCTTGCAGTAGGGCAGGTGGAACACGCAGGACCCACTGGCAGCAGCAGTAGCATCTTGGGGCAGCCGCAGAAATGCTCTCACCAGACCAGTTCTAGGATCTGCTCCTGGCAGGTAGCCTAAATCTGGTTCTCCAGACTTCCCAGCCTTCTGACCTATTCTACCTAAAGGAGTCACATTTGGATTCTGTTGCTTACAACCAGGGACCCTGATGTTGGCCGTTCAACCCAGAAAAACGCACAAATGCAAATGAACTGCACAGACCTTCAAGCAAGTCACAGACTAGCAAAGCCCCACCCACCTACAAGGGCAGCCCCGCTGGCACTCCAGGAGCCAACAGGAGACGCCTCCCTCCTCTGGACACCACGCCTGCCTCAGTCAGCACTAGCTTCCACTCCTCCACAGATCCCCAGTTAGTCTGCGCCTCTGGGCCCTGGTGCAGTGCCTTTGCTCAGCTCCTGCCTGACCTACTGCAACAGCTCTTAGAGTCCTCCCTACCTCTGGACTGGTCCCTCCAAAGGATTCCTCAAGCCTCCTTCAACACACTAAAATCTCCTTAGGGCTCCAAGTAGCTATCAGAATTCGACACCTCAGCAAGAAAGACCTTCAAGGATGGAGGTTTCTCTGTCTTTAGCCTCCGCCCCATGCCTGGCCAAGGTGATGATGCAGAGATGCAGGCCAGGATCCCCAGTTCCAACATCTGGGTTTTATGGGAAACAGCCCAATTTTCAAATACTGTCAACTGTATTTTTTTAAAACCTTAAATACTGTGATAAATAAAACATCTGTAGGCTAAGCATGGCCCATAGACATCTAGTTTATGACCTCTAACTGCTGCCTGCATCGTATTTGTGAATATGTTTTCTCTAAACTTGAGTGGTTCTCCATTGACTGGTAGATACTTAAGTAAATGTTTCTTCAACAAACGAATGAACAAGTAGACAACGTGAGTCAGGTGGGAGGGGGCCAAGCAAGGAAGAGAAAGATGGAAAACCATGATGAGTGAGGCCTGAGAGATCAAGCTTTACCCCTTTCTGCTCTGGGAAGTTTTCTGTTCAGGGCCAGTGGCTCTGGGGCTGGTGTTAAAGGAGAGCGGCTGCCAGAAGAGACCCCGGGGCAGAGCGCTGGCAAGGACAGAGGTCTGAACTTAGCAAAATCAAGGAGGCAACTTACCAAAAATCATGTAAGATGCACACTTTACATGCACTTAAATATTTTAATTATAAGGAGAGGACAGAGTTGCGCCAGTAAACTTTTAACTCCATTTTCCAGACTAGGAGAATAAGCTACAGATTCAGGGGCTGGAAATAGAAAGCAAATTGCTCAATCCCAGTTTCTGTAGTTCCTTCCATATAAAATTACAAAACAAGATCCAGGAAGGCTGGAGAACTGGCCATTGCCAGGCAGAGAAATTACATTTTTGTTTTCAAGGAGAAAAAAAAGCCCGTAAATATTTAAATTTCTATACCAGTCAGCCTCAGTTCAAACTTAAAACTCAAAAAATCTGACTGGTTGACTCCCCTGGTATTACTGTTGCTGGTAAAGCCCTAAGTGCAGAGAAAGAGAAAATGAAATGAAATATTTTCCCAGCAGGCTCATGGCTCCTCTTGGCCCATGGGGGAGGCCAGGGAAGGGCAGAGTGTGCATCTGGGACAAAGCGGCTGACCAGTGAATTCATGGAAAGTCTGAACCCAAGCCAGAAGCAAGAACACAGGGGGAGTGAAGTTATCACCACACAGTGAGAAGTAAGGATAGATCAAGGAAAACGTCTGTAAATGCAACGTGGGAATGTTCTACGGCTCTAAAAGAAAAGTAGAGAATTGGTCCCAACCATCCTTGGGCCTTGGAAACCACTGTTCTTTCCCTGTGCTGAGGATGTTCATGCCCCATCATCCACCTGGGTGGCTGCTTGTCACTCAGGTCTCACATGAGGTAACAGCTCCCAGGGAGATCTTCCCTGACCATCAAACTCCCTGGCACCCTCTGTCACATTACCCTGTTTTATTTTCTTTATCACGTTGATCAGTACCTAAATTTTTTTCATTTGTTTCCTTACTTTTTTGATTGACCTTAAAGCAGGGGTTGTGTCTGTCTTGTTCCCTGCTGTGTCCCAAAAGCCAGGCCCAGAGATGGGCACATGAAGCGATAATCACTGAATAAAAGGTGATGAAACACACCACAACGGGAAACACTCTCTGACATTCTGCTGGTCAAAAATGATCCTTGTTTTCTACTAGAACACTGTCTGGGAGAGATAACGAAGGTTATCCCGCAGAAACCCGGCCTGCCCATGGCTGACGGCTCCTCTTGGTCAGCCTCCTTCACAGCCACACTGTCCTAACACTGACCACAGACACATGGACAAAATCAAATCCTTCGCCACAAAAAAGCACTTGGGCACAAAACAACATTGCTTCTAAGACAGGAAATATTTTAAGTTTATTTTTTAAACATTTTTCTTAGTACTTCAGGATGCCATGGAATCCGAGGGCACCCCCCAAACAGATGTAAGATCAAATGCCTGATCAGGTAGCAGTACACGGCCACAGGGCGGGGCATCTTAATTCTTCCTAGGTTAGAAAGGACTCTGTGGGCTTCAAAGCCAGGGGCGACGGGGAAGACTTTGGTGGATTCCCTGAAGGTCTAAATGTCACAGACTTTCTTAATGCCATTTGGCCATGAACTTAACAGTTTGCATTTATGAAAGGAAGAATCTGAGAATACTCTTGCGTGCACTTAGAACAGTGCCTTAAGCATCTATTTCTTTAAAATGAAATAAAACTGTAATGTTGAGAAGAAAAAACATACAAGGGGTGGTGTGCAGAAGACAGAAACCACCAGCATGGAACCCTGCATCCGCCAGGCCCACAGCCACGCCGCCTGCGGCGTGCTCCCTCCTGCAGGACTCCTCTGTAGGCTGCCTGCGACCGGTTTGGGTGGCAGGGTCTCGTCTTTCACGCTATTTCCCACTACAGGATCTAGCATGGTGCCTTGACAATAGCAGGAATTCCATAACCTAATTTGATGAACTGGTGAATGGACAGACGAATGAGCTATGAAGGTAGCCACATCGGCTGCTCCGTTGTGGAAACAGCAGCATCTAACAGCACGAGGACGTCTGACCTTCCAGCCCCTTCCCAAACTAAAACCATGCTTCCCAACCTTTTCAGCCTTATTCCACCTTCTGATAACGATTCAGTTCCATATCACACAGGGCTCGGGAGATTGTGAATGGAGAACCCCAGGCCAGTGGCTCTCAACTGTAGTTTTACCCTCCAGAGGACATCTGGCAGTGCCCAGAGAAATTTCTGGTTGTCACCACGAGGGGAGAGTGCTACTGGCATCTAGCGGGTGGAGGCTGGTATGTTGTTCACCACAACGCCATGAAGCCCCCACTGGGGTCCACATCAAAGAACGATCCAGCCCCAAGTGTCAACAGTGCAGAGGTTGAGGAACGGGCTATGCCTAGGGGGACATATTCTCCTTGCTCTTTGCCCTTGGACTATACTCCTTTCTCAACTGTACTCCCTTGTCTTCCTAAGAAGAGAAGTCATCCTAAAACAGGGGTCAACCATATCTAAAGCAGATGTCTTCGCTGTCACCGTTGATGGGAAAAATCCAAGAACACTAATAGCAGTGCATATTTGTACTTCACAGTTTGCAAAAATGTCTTCTAATACATTCTCATTTGCTTCTCCCAAGAATCTGGGTAGTAACTGGGGGAAGTAACATTATACTCATTTTAGAGCCAAATAAGGAGACTAGTTAAGCAAACCACCATCCCTATGGATCAAGGGCAATAAAGACATTGATGCTCAGAAACAGAGTGGCTTGTTCAAGAACACACCCATGCAGGAGCAGAGTGGGAGACACCACAGATCAGGCTTTCTGACAGCTCTGCCCCCTCCTTCACAACAGTGGTCTTCTCAAAGAAAAGTGATGCAACAAGCTAAGTGTTTGCCTCCCGCTGCCATGAGCAAGTTGCCCATGGAATACTGGGCAGCATCTGTTTCCACCAGGTAGGATGCTTTCAGGGGAAACAGGGCAGTGAGGAACGAAAAGGCCGCCAGACTGGGCAGCTGTGTGCTGGATGACCTGAACCAACGCTGGGTCCTCACAACCTGCCCTAGAATGGTAATGCTTCAGCCCACTTTTAGATCATCAGTTCAGGTTGCTCAAGATAAAAACATGCACATTTCTCTAATAGAATGCTTGGCCAGAGAGATTCGATTGTTTTTAATGGGCTATTATAGTACTTAAGACTAATAAGATGAGAATGAGGACTTTTCTTTATAGGACCTCCCCCAAAAGATTTGGGGGTCAGACCTTTGAGAAAACTTCGACTCAACTAGGAATTTTCAAAGGCTCCACAGAAACACATTTGCTTGCAGCAGCCTGTTTAGTTTGACCTAATCCTACTAGAGACACTTGCTAGACTGGCCTTCAGCAGCAAGGCGGGGCAACCTGCATGACGCCAAGAGCTAGGCCACCTGGCTTTGAGTCCAGGCTCTGCCACCCACCCAGTGGGTGACTCTGGCCAGGTCATCTGTAAAGCAGGGATGAAAATGGCAGCACCTGCTTCGTGGAGTTGTGGTGGGGATTCAATGAGTTACTCCATGTGGTGAAGTCTCAAAACAGGCCTTGGCACACCGTAAGTTCATCAGTGACTATAATTTTGGTCACTTTAGAGGATCTATTTGGAAACTGCACAAAAAACAATGAAAAAATAGTTGTAGTTGCCTGACTTAACCCTCTCCTCCTTATATCAATATCAAACATGAAGGGAGAGAGGAGAAGGCTTTTCCTATTTTGCAACTAATTTGGGACTCCGGGGAGCTTTTCTCAGTGTCTTCGGAAGTCACTTGGAATGAACTGGTATTCTAGTTCAAGGAAAGACTTCCACTATCGTCAACATCAGTGGGAACTGGGTTCAAAACCCAGTTCGGCCACTTCCTAGCATTAGGACCTTAGACATGCTACTTTCTGAGTCTCCATTTCCTAATCAGCACAGAGAGTAAGATAAGACAGACTGACTCCTAGGGCTATAGTGAGGCTTAGATTTTATAAACTGCAGGCACATTGTATGAGGCTCAAAAAAAAAAAAAAAAAAGATTACAACTGCTGTATTCTCTGTTTCCTCACCATCTTTTATTTTTTTTTTTTTGTGGTACGCGGGCCTCTCACTGCTGTGGCCTCTCCCGTTGTGGAGCACAGGCTCCGGACGCGCAGGCTCAGCGGCCATGGCCCACAGGCCCAGCCCCTCCGCGGCATGTGGGATCTTCCCGGACCGGGGCACGAACCCACGTCCCCTGCATCGGCAGGCGGACTCTCAGCCCCTGCGCCACCAGGGAAGCCCTCCTCATCATCTTTAATTGGCCAGAACACAGATGTTTCTTCCCCTAACACTCTCCAAGTAGCACGCTGTGTACACCTAACTGAGATGGGCACGATATTCTGCCACACAGGAGACTGGGGGCGTATTGATGAGGAGATCCTCCACGAGGACAAAGAATAGAAATAAAAACTGCTGTATTCAAAAACTGCTGCATTGTTTAGTTCATAAGTTTCCTTTTGCCAAGGATGACCGACTTTTGTGAGACTGGAAATAAATCTTGTCCCAGGCACCTCAGGGCACACACACACGGCAAATAAAGTTTTCAGTTCCAAAGGCACTGCGTTTTTATCTATAAATGTTCTTAGAAAAGCATTTCTACGGCTAGCACCTTATACTAATTCCACTAGGTCTGCAAATCAACCATTCTTTTTTAAAATTTTTAACAGAAAAAATGAAGCCTAGTTCCAAGTCACACACTAACACATGAGCAAATTCTAATTAAGGCTTTTAATTTCTCGCTTCCAGCAATCTACTTTGCCACTAAATAACCCTGCAACCTAGAGCAATTCTTCAGATCTCAGCTTAAACATCTGTTCTCCAGCATGATCCTTGGCCTGGACTGAATGCTGCTTCTAGGTTGTGCTCATCACATCTAGTTACCCGACTCTCAGGAAATTGCCTGTCATCCTCTGGAGCCCTCACTCCTCCCCACCTTGTGTTTGTTTTCTCTCTCTTTCTCACACACACACACACACACACACACTCACACACTCACACAACCCGTGTTGTGTAATACAGTAGCCATTAGCCACAGTGGCTTTGAGTACTTAAAATGTGGCTAATCCCAAATGAGATGTGATTTAAGTATCAAATACACACCAGACTTTGAAGACTTAGCCCAAAAAACTATATACAAACCATTCTAAGAGTAACTTTATCATGGTTAAATGTTGAAACAACAATATTCTCAACATATTTCAGTTAAATATATTATTAAAATTAGTTTCTTTTTACTTTTTTAATGTGGCTACTAGAAAAATTTAAGTTACATATATAGCTCACATTATATTTCTATCGGTCAACTGCTGGTCTATACTGAAGGTTCTGTGAAAGACCTCTGTCTGTGTTTTTTACCATTGCACCTCTCCTAGCCCCCTCAACCAGTACAGCACCTGGCTAATGGTAAGTACACAATAACAATTCGTTGATTTAATGGTGTCTCTAAATCTGTCTGTATGTATGTTTCCCCGTCTCTACATTGGAGATAGTGGCTCTACGTACAATATAAGATGGTCATGAGAATAACATCATCAAGAAATGTAGTGCTTTCTTTGAAAGGTAAAAATCATGCTATGAATATGACTGCTTTTGCTGAAAAGCCTGCAATTAATTTTGAACACTTAGGCAATGATTTGTATGCCTAAACACGTTCTTTGAGTTATAATAGAAAAATATTACAAATTAATGCTGAAAGAGGTGGAGAGTGAACACCTCAAGGGGAAATAACTGTAGGAAAAAAACAAAGTAAAGCTGAGGTGTGACCACAACTAATGGGAAGGCAAACAGAGCCCACAAACTCGCAGAAGCCCCTTTATTGTTCTGTTTGCATTAAAAAAGCAGAAGCGTGTGGTGCTGACGGATTCCAGTGCTAATGGGGACATACATACTGCGAGTACTTAGCCAAGGAAGAGAGTCTCTTTCCACCCACCCTTCCCACCAAAAAAGCCCTCACAAGGAATACCATTCTGGTTACCAAAAAACCTCCGGTACGCAGGCCTAAACCACACAATCCCCTTTTATATAAACTGAGTCTCCATGACAGTGAACTTGACGTGGCAGGTGAAGAGTTAAGTGGGTACCTTTCCTACCTGCCTGGACTGCTAACACTCCAGCTGAAAGAACCCCAGGGCTGACAAATCAGCTTTATACCCACCCAGCAGGGAAGCTGAAAGTGCGCGGAGACGCTGGTGAGTGGAATACACCGGGGAAGAGAAACAGACCAGAGACTAATCTCTGATCCAGGACCATTTCAAAGACCCGAGAAGATGAGGGCTTTAAAAAAAAAAAAAGTTTTGTAAGTCTTTTCTTTAAACCAGAAGTACCAGATCAAAAGCTCCTTAACCTTGCGTTTGACATGAATACACCCCAAGCAACTCTCAACTGTAAGAGCTGGAATCTGGTCCCCTCCACCGGCAGGAAAGGCACAGACCATCCCACGGCCTCGGAAGAAGGGTCTGGGGCGCCGGAGAGCAGAGCAAGCCGGGTTTTCTATTCTAGAAGGCACAGGTCGCCCTGCGCAGAAACCACGCGATCCGGATAAATCAGCTCTGAATCTGTGCTCTCACCACCCGCTCCCCCCCGCCCCCCAGGGAATTAAAAGCACCTCAGGATTTAGGCCTCTGTCAACTTTTCTGTCCACAAGAAAAAGTTATCTGCGTACACGGAAAAAAAAAATCTGGGAAGAGGAAATTACGGAAGAGAAGACACTTATCTACTCCACTTTAGTAATGATGTGGGTGGTGAGGCTTCAAGAGCCGAGTCTGGGGGTGAAGGGGAGGGGAGAAAAGGCAGAAACCACAATCCTTGCGAGCTCAGCCCAAGTCGGGGCAGAACAAGCGCCGGCGCCGCTAAAGGGCACGGCTAGCTCTCAGCCACAAGCCGGAAGCGGCGGGGCCCGGGGGCCTCGCAGACGCAGGCACGCGGCGGCCCCCGCCTCTCGGGGGCCCGGGGGCGCGGACGGGGCGCGGACGGCTCCCCTCGCCGGCAAAGCCCCGCGCAGGCAGGCTGAGGAGTGGAGGCAGAGGGCAGGAACGAGGGACACGTTACCTTGTTCATCCCATTCCCCATGGCGGCCGCGCGGTCTAGCGCCCGGGGCGCGGCGGCAGGCGCACTGAGGGCATGTTGGAGCGGGCAGGGGAGCAGCGGGAGGGCGGGCAGGGGGCACTGCGCGCCCGCAGCGTAAACAGCAACACGGACCGGCGGCGCCCAGGCCTCTCTGTCCGCTGCGCTCCTGTCCCCCGCGGCCCCCGGGCTCCCCGGCCGCCGGACAGCGGCACAGGCGCCCCTGCGGGAAGGGGCTCGCGGCGCCCGCCCCCTCCCGGAGTGATCCCGGCGCCTGCCACGCCGGCCCCCGGGACTTGTGGACGCGGTTCCTAGGGGCCCGGCCGGGGCCCTGGGATTATGTCTCCCGGGGACCGGGGTGCAGGGACATGACTCCTGGAAGCGGGGGCCTCCAGGATTCTGGCTACTCGGGGGCCCGGGCCCAGGGCGCACGCGCACCCCCGCCCCGACCGCCGTCGCCCTGCGCGTTCCGAGACGGGGCGGGGCCGGTGGTCACGCAGGCGCAGCCCCTACCCAGTGAGGCGTGTCACGGGTCGCTCCCCGGGGGTCAGGGTCACCAAAACTCCGGCAGGCCTTTCCCCGGGGCCACTGGGGGCCTGTTACCGGCAGTCGCCGCCCTGCCTTGACTGCCTGGGTGAATCAGGTGCTAATCGAAGCCTTGGTCTTGCAGGCTCCCCTGCCTGGGTTTTCTGAGTGCTACCGATTTAGTCCGGGTGGGGGGATTCCTACGGCCCTGCCGCACCCACGAAGAGCGAGAAGGCTCACCCGGTGGAGAAGGTGGGCTCGGTGACTCATCTCTGGGATGACCTAACCTCCCGACCCTGGCGGAGCAGATGTCCGGATGTCAGACGTCATACCGTGACTTTGGACGGCCAGTGTGCCCCCTTCAGATTGTAAACTGGCTCTAGTAGTTGCATGGGTATGTTGATACAATTGCTTCCGGAAAGCCCCTTTCCTTGCTAAGCAGCACGGTAATGTCTGCGTTGTGGTTCTGCCTGGAGTGGAACACTTTCTAACCTGTAGCAGAATTGTGTAAGTATTCTGTCACCCTTACTAAACTGACTTCTTCCCGGCGGACAGAATCCTTGAACTAGGCGTTTAGCCGTTTCATTTTTATACCCTCAGCAATGCCCTGCACATCGTGGGTGCTTGATAATTATTTGTTAAATGAACGGATGCCTCATTCTGATACGGCCGGGCTCACCTCCGATGACCTCATTTCATCTGCTCCTCCTTTCCCGAGTCGCAGCCACACAGACTTTCTGTGTGTCCCTTGAACGTGCCACCCTTGGCGCTTGATCTCTTGACCATGGCCTTGAGCCTTTGTGTGGGCTGTGCTCTCCACCCAGCCGTCTCAGTCCCTAGCTGGCTCTTCCTTTCAAGCTCCCAGCCCAGATGTCACCTCCTCAAAGAGGCTTTTCCAGACCACCCGATCTAAAGGAGATTCTCCAGTCACCATCATATTACCCTGTATTGTTTTCTTCATAGCAATTAAGATGAGTGGACATTCTCCTATTTATTTGCTATCTATCTCACTGGAAAGCATCCTGCAGAGGAAAAGGACCTTGTCTGTCTTATTCACTGCTGCAGCCACATGGCCAGGGACAGGGCCTGGCACAAAATAGGTGTTCAGTAAATATTTGTGGAATAAGTTCACAAATTCCAGAAGACTGAGGAAACAGTAGTGAGGCTCTAAGGAAGGCTGACATTTTGAAAAGAACTTGCAGACTCCATCTTAGTCATTTCCCTCCTTGTTGATGTCTTCTGGGCCACAACAGGTACCAGAGCCCCACGTGTAGGAAGCCCCCCTTGGTGTGCACCCAAATTGTGCCCCGTGGGTAGGATAGGACCCTTCCTATCCCTTGCTTCTGGGGTGTTCCTTCCCCACCACCTTCACTTCCTCTTTTCCCTCCCCCTCCCAGTCACCTGGACAGCCCACCTCCTCTGCCCCTCACCATCATTACTTGTACTGCTTTCCTGCTTATAGACAGCACAGCATGGTTAGTGGGCTGCCTGGGGAATCCCAAGACCAGCCTGTGTCCCTAAATCTCAGAGTGCTATTGGGCAAGATGATCAGCTTTTCTGAACCATTTTTTTCCTCCTTAAAATAGAGCACTGGACTGTGAATTTTCAAAGGTCCTAGCCAGCAATCAGTGAACGACTTTTATTTCCCTCCTCTGCTTGTGCTGTCGTTGCTTCCAGTTCAGATGAACTTTCGAAAACATGAACAATTCTTGAGTTAGTATCTGCCCATAAATGACAGAGCCACACCCAGTTTTTCTTCTGCCATCCATTTGGAACATTTTCTTTCTCTTATTCATTTCTTAAAAACTTATTTTTCTAGCTCAGACCATCTGCTTAACAAGCTCTCCTAAGCTCAGGACCAGCTATGGTGTGTGCGTTTGTGTGTCTGTATTTGTGTGTGTGTCTGTGTCTTTGTGCGTGTGTGTGCACGTGTGTCTGTGCGTGCATGGGTGTGTCGGGAAAGTTTTCCACAAGGGACTCTATCTCCCTGCACTCCCGTCCACCTTATCCTTGAAGCTAACCCCAACTCTCTGCATCATAACCCCAAAATTATCATTGTCATGTGTTGCAATTCTGTGACTAAAGAAAAGGAAAAGAGAAAGTCTGATCCATTTTGACATGTCCTGGTTTTCTCTTTTAATTTTCATAGCACCACCTCAGAGATTTTCAGGTTCAGCTCTCATGCTGAACAGGTGACATACTCATTTCCAAGCTCCTTCCTGTCTTCCTCTTTTATTCTTCATAGCTGCTGATAATGGAAAGAAGGGAGGGAAGAAGACTCCTAGAGGAAGCTGGAGTAGAATCTGTTTAGAATCTCTTCAGAGTCGCGTTTAGAGTAGAATCCGTTCACTTGCATTCTTATTCGTAAAATTGTTAAGGCATCATAAGCCTAGTGGAATCTCACTCCGTGTAAGATTTTTCCTTCTACTTTTCTTCCTGCTGTTTTCCTGTGTCTCAGCACAGCCAACAGCACACATTTTGGCAGCAACTCCAAACAAACAAAGCTTTCATGTGTGCACAGCGCGGAATGGTTACCAGGCACGTGGCCAGCAGGGACCATACGCATGTGGTTAAGGATAACCAGTTAGTGGTGTATTGAGTGAGCAATAACTTTGAACTTTAAGGTGGGAGTGTGTAAAAGCCCACAAGCAGAAGTTCAGCCATTAGAGCCACAGCCAGGTCATTACGGGTGTTGCTGATAATTCGGAGAATTGAGATCCACCTTGGCCCAAGTGGGAAGTAGTGAAGCAATCTTCCTTGGCCTTTTGAACATACTGCAATCTGGAGTGTCTCGGCCTCAGCACTGCTGACATTTGGGGCTAGATCTTTTTTTTTTTTCTTGTGGGGCTGTCCTGTGCGTTGTACGATGTTTAGCAGTATCCCTGGCCTCTGCTACTGGATGCCAGTGGCACCCCTCTGTCATGATGGTCAGAAACGTCTGCAGCCCTTGGAGAGCAAATGCAGCCCCTGCCAGTGTTGTTTGTGCAGTGGGCGCATAGGGGTGAGGTCTTTTAGGGACGAGATTTCTTTCTCTGTGTGCCTCTTGCCCTCTCTCTTTCTCTCACTTGGTAACCACTTAAATGTACACTAATAGGTGATGTTAGCCCTCTGCAGAATCCTCAGGCCACACGGTCAAATTAGAACAAATTAAGAACAAGAGGTTAAGGTGAAGAGCTAATCTAGCCAAAACATGACTGAAAGTTAAAAGAAAAAGCTAGAACCTAATGAATTGTGGAAATAAGTAAAAAAAAAAAAAAAAAAAAAAAAGAGTCTATAACTACTGAAGCAAAAGCACAAAACATTTTTCTCTGCTTCTCCAGAACTGTCCAGAAGGAGAATGGGTATCCAGTTGAGTGCTTGGGGCCTTGCCAAGCAGTGTGAGCACAAGGATGGCCCCTTCAGTGACCTCAGCGTTTGAAAGGCCACTGATTTCCAGCCTCCAAGCAGTCTCCTGAACATGAACTTGGTTTCCTTCTTCCACTTAAGAGGTTTGGGGACCGCGGATCTCAGAGCACTGACAACTGGAGAGTGTGGCGTCAGGGGAAAACAGCAGGAGGAACGAATACCCAGGTAGGTAAGCAGGGTAGAGAGACGTGGTGGAGAGTCTGGGAGGAGGTAAGTGGAGAGACGCCAGCAGGCATGTAGTTGGGCATCAGTCAACTACGTTGACATGTAGAGCTCCCAGCTGGGTTGGCAGGGGCAAGGCCTGCCCAGTTGTGGAGGAATGGAGCTGTGAGGCAGATTGTAAGGCAGAGTATCAGGCAAAGGGGGAATAAGACAGAGCCCGGGTCCCTAAAGACTGGAGGAAGTTGACACTGCTGTCAGCCTACAGGTTGTAGCACGTATGCCTGTGTGTTGTCAGTATACCTAGTTTCCAGAATTGTAAGCTTCATGAGGGCAGGGACAAGTTGTCATCAATCTTAGTATCCAGCACCTGAAATAGCCCCTACTATGTGGGGAAACCTTCAGATGTTTGTTGATTAAGGAGAGAAAACACAACTGGGAGATTGTTGCATTTATCCAGATGTAAGGTTCACAAATAATTCATCCCTTTATATGCCAGATACTCTGTCAGTGCTGTATCTACTTAGCCTGCCTTTCTAGAGCAATGCAATTTCCATGTGGGATGGCTGTGATCTAGGAGTGACCAAAGTCCTACTGTGCCTTGTTTTTAAAACTGATGCAGTATATACTGGTGAGAGAGAGACAGAAAGACAGAGAGAGAGAGAGAGAGAGAGAGAGAGGGGGGCGGGGGGGGGGGAGAGAGAGAGAGAGAGAGGGAGGGAGATTGAACACAGTGCTTGCATGTGTTGCTGTGCCCTTCCTCTTGATTTGCAGCCATAGCTGTGGTTGGCAGAGCCCAGCTCTGTAATTCTGCCCTTGACGTCATGCTGTTCTTTGAGCTTTGGTTAGGAAAGCAGTCCTGGCTTATGAACATCATCTTGCAGGTTGGCTATGGTTCCTTTTCTTGTCTGGAATGGTTTGACTCCACCTCTGCACCCCCCTCTCTCTACTAAGGAAGGTCTACCTGAGACAACAAACAGGTCCTTTAAAACCCTTCATGGAGAAAAAAACAGAAGCCTTTCATGGTCGATGATCCCAGCCCAAAACAGCTGACAAAATCTGAACAACGAATGTATTTTAGGTTCAGTAGAATAATTGCCCTTTCCATCTGTGTGTGACAAGGCTGGCATAAGATACAACCTGGGCCTCACTTTGTATTCTAGCTCATCTGGGTGCAAGGAGACACACCAAGTACTTCCCTGATGATGGTCAGAAATGTCTGCAGCCCTTGGAGAGCAAATGCAGCCCCTGCCAGTGTTGTTTGTGCAGTGGGCGCATAGGGGTGAGATCTTTTAGGGACGAGATTTCTTTCTCTGTGCGTCTCTTTCTCTCACTTGATAACCACTCAAATGTACACTAATAGGTGATGTTAGCTGGTTTCATGTGTGTAGCTAAGTGATTCAGACTGTTTTCACGGTCTCCAGATCTTCCTAAAACCCTATTCAAAGTGACTGCATGGCCTGCAATCTAGTGGAGAGTGGGATAGCCCCTGAGTGTCCCTGGCCAGAGGATCCGTCTGCATTTACCACACCTGCATGCCCAGCTGCCCTCTGGGAGGCGTACTTCTGCTTCTTCAAATGCCTTTGGTGGTTGGGGGCAGCCCTGAACTGAAGACACGAGAGAACATGGCAAGAGAAGCCCCAGCTCTGAGAAACAGCTGGGCAGGGGCAGCTCCCCTTAGAGAGACTGATCCGCACCTGCGGAATGTTACTGTAGAGTTCTTTCCTACTGAAGAGCTTCATGTTGGTTAGTTTTGTTTGTTTTTTTCCCCCCTTTTATGTGAAACAGAAATTGAACTAGATCTGAAGACATTAAAAAGTGTCTGGGTAGGGGGCTGGATGGAGAAGGGGGTTTCCTCAGAGGATGGAATGTCCCAAGAGAAATTTCACTTGTCGTGAGAGGGGAAGTCCATTTCATATGACGTAGTGGTGTCATTGTTCAACACTCTGTTGGGCAATTTGTTAATATTTATCATTATTTTGATTTGTCATTCATCATTAAAACCCTGTGAATTACAGAAAGACCATTATACATAAAGTGCTACTCAGGCTAAACAATAGATCAGGATCATTTTCTTTCTTATACACGACGGGGCGTTTGTGTTTTCTCACTGACCATCTCTTGGTCTGCAGGAGACCACCTGCCTCCACCCAGACAAGACAATTTCACTCAGAGCTGCGTATTGCTGTTCAAAGACTGGCACCTTTCCAGTGCTTGTTGGCCTGCACTTTTTACCATCTCTGTCATACCTGTGTGTCCTTTCTATGCAGGGCTTCAACTCCAGATCTGCATAGACAGCCACTAGCACAGGAGCAACTGCTGCAAGGAGGATCAAGCCACGGTAGCACGAGGTGTATTCAGTTCACAGGAAGTTAGGGTGTGTTTCTCTTTCACCTCTCATACATCCAGTAACCCCTGAAAGAGGGCAGGAAGGTCTGAGGCAATGCTCGCCCTGATTCACCAACACACAACTTGCATACTGTACAGACTAGAGCAATGTCTCAATCTAAAAACATTTATATTTGGCTTTATAATGGCATCAGATTCTCCCCATTCTGCTTCAAAATACAAGGGAGTCCTTACTTTACGTCTCTTGTAATTAAAGGGTCCACGATGGTGCTTACCCTATCAAAGGCACAGTTTGTCTTCAAGGTGATGTGAGATCTGTCTCTAAACATAGAAAACTTTGTGACTTTTAAATAGCAGTCTCCTCTCCTGCTTGTCGAGGTTTTGTAAGGCAGCCCGAGGGCAAGTGCAGTGGTTGCTTAGAGAGAGAGATAATTGATATATAAGACAGTGTGGTATGTGGACGTCTTTCCTCAGTGCAGTGCTTCTAAAAATGTGTATAATTTTTTGAAGTATAGTCATTTACAATGTTGTGTTGGTTTCATGTGTATAGCTAAGTAATTCAGTTATATATATTACACATTTTCAGATTATTTTTCATTATAGGTTATTGCAAGATATTGAATATAACAAAAAAATGTACAATTTAAGGGGAACTTTGCTTTTAAAATCTCACTATGTTCGTTGCAGCCGTAACAACCAAGCAAACGGGGCAGGAAGCTCTCTGCTCTGTGGTTATTTTATTCAAGCCATGTATGAAGTTTCTTTTTGGTATAAAGGTATGTGTGTGGTTTTTTCCTTGAGTGGCAGTAACTCTAGGACTTCAGAGTCGGTGTAAGTGTTGATTCTGATCTCCAGAGTTACGTATCTGGCTATGACAGGGCTGCAGAGGTAGAGTGTCTGCCATGTGGTAGAGGCAGAGCTACCTTGAAACAGACCGTGCTCCCTTCTGGTTGTTAAGTGTAAAGTTTCACTGAGTCAAGATAATAACCCCTTAGCCTTCTTTACCTATTTCCTAAAAACATATATGGTTTTAGTTTGTAGCCGTCACTTTCTGTTCTTTTTAATTTTATGAAATTTCTTATTTCTAAGATGTTTAGTTATCACATAAAAAAGAGGGGACAGGGCTTCCCTGGTGGCGCAGTGGTTGAGAGTCCGCCTGCCGATGCAGGGGACGCGGGTTCGTGCCCCGGTCCGGGAAGATCCCACATGCCGCGGAGCGGCTGGGCCCGTGAGCCATGGCCGCTGAGCCTGCGCGTCCGGAGCCTGTGCTCCGCAACGGGAGAGGCCAGAGCAGTGAGAGGCCCGCGTACTGCAAAAAAAAAAAAAAAAAAAAAAAGAGGGGACAATTTGGTCCCTTCACTCAGTATAAAGCATCTGTCATGAGTGTTACTATCTTGTCCCAGTTTGCCCAGGATTTCCCTCATTTTAGAACTGGGAGTCCTGTGTCCCAGGAAGCCCTTTAATCCTTGGCAATCCAGGACAGCTGGTTACCCTAGATCTATGATGTATTTTGGGGGAATACACATTAGCTTTAAATAAGAAAAAATACTTAATTTTTACTTAAGCAGCTTCCTCTTTATTTACAAATAGTTCCAGGTGTGAAATGTTGAAAAGGAGCAGTTGTCTCCCATTACTGGACAGAGCCAGGCTGTCTTCAGCTGCTTCTATGTGGCAGGAACTGGTCTCTCCTTAACAGTTATAGCAGCTGCTACTTTCCAGAAGGGAAGTATTGGCTAAAGAAAAGTCAATGTCAGTATTTCTCCCTGAAGAAAAATGCATATTGATCTTCCCCAAAACAAATCAATAGTTGTGTTAGGTTCAATTTGAATATTTTCCCTAGAAACTCTCTCAGAGTAACCATGAGAGCCTAATAGATTTTCCTTATAGTATTAAATTGACGAGATCACAATGCTTGAAAGAGTACTTATTTCAAGAAAAATGGACAGTTTCCTAAAAGCAGTTAGATTTTCACAAAGCGGAGGTTTGGGTACATAAATGCTTTAATTGAGCATCTTCTTTCTCCTCGTAACTCCCCCTCACTGCCTACTGTCCCTCAGCCTAGTTACTGCTCCCCAGGTAACACGGCCTTAGACATCCTTCTGCAACCCCATTTCCAAGCATTAAGGTGACATTTTTATTCATTCAACCAACATTTATTGAAAACCTACTAGGTTCTAGGCATTGTGCCAGAAGCTGAGGATACAGAAATAAAAACAAAGCTGCCCCACACTCAACTCACATTTATTTATAAGTTCATTGGAAATAGGGACTTACACATAAATGATTTCCATGGAATATGGTATATGCTGAGTTTGTAAAACTTGCTTTTTGGAACTCAGAGGAGGGCACTCAGAACTGCCTTAGCTGGCTCTTCTTTTCTATAAAAATAAGCATCCTATCTTAAGAAGGAAGAGGCGATTAGGACACAGACACACACAGAGGGATAGATCTTATGAGGACACAGGGAGAAGACCGCTGCCTACACACCAAGGAGAGAGGCCTCAGGAGGAACCAACCCTGCTGACACCTTGGTCTTGGACTTACAGCTTCCAGAACTGTGAGACAATAATGTTCTGCTGTTAAAAGAAATAAGAGATGTTGTCTGTCCAGTCTGTGGTACTTTGCTATGGCAGCAGTTCTAGAAAACTAATACAGAGAAGGAAGCAGCCACTGCCAGAACCGTGACTTTGTAGGGAAGCCATGGGGAAGAGATGCCCTAGCCTCTCTGTCCAGCTGCTCTCTATCTCACTTAAAAAATAAACCTATCTGGAGGCCGGCAAAGGAGCCCAAGTGATTTGCTCCATATGTACACTCTCCCAGGGCACTTGCAGGACAGAGAAGGGTAAGAATGGATTCGGGGGGACAAATAGAAAATGATCAGCAAAGACATCTCATCAAGTTTTGAAAAGAAGGGCTCCATGGAGGAGGTGGCTCTTGAACTGGGTGTGGAATAATAAATGAGTTAATATGAATAAAGTACTTAGAAGCTTACTTGTACCGTAATATGAGTTGTGTGTGGTGTTGTTTTTACCACCATACCCTTTCTATTTATTATTTCTGGTTCATCCTGGCAGTCCAGGAAGGTTGGTATTATTTTCCCCTTTTTACAGATAAGAGAATTAGGCTCAAAGAGGTTGAGCAAATGGCTAAGCCAGTTTCCATACTCAAGCCTGCCTAGCTCAGAAGCCACCAGTCCAGGTTGCATCCCTGATAGCCATCAGCCAGATGATGAAACCTGAATAAAGGACAATTCCGAAAGAGGATGTTACAGACACAGGGGCATGTTGGCAAGAGAGACTGTGGCACCTTTGGGGACCTGAGGTGGTTTACCAAGGTGGCAACATGGAATGCAAAGTGGAGAGAGGCAAGACATCAGTGGAAGGGGGGCAGAGCCAGTTTAAAGACATCTTCATATGCCATGCCAGGAAGTTTAGGCTCCCTCTCAGAGATGTTGGGGACCCTTTGCAGGATTTGAATTTTAGAATGAGCATCTTGAGGGCTTTTGGGAGTATGTCATATTTTAGTAGGTGAGACTGAAGATGGGGAGATCACTTAGAAGGCCATTGCCTGGTGAAAAATAATGAGAGCCCTAACTAAAGATTGGCAGAGGGGATGGAGAGAAGGGCTGGTTGGGGAAAAGGGAAGAGGGAGAATTCGTAGGACTTGAAGATTAATTGGATACAGGAGATTGGAAAGGGGGAAGAGCAAAGGGTTACCCCAGGTTTCTAGCTTTGGTAACTGTATAGATGGTAGCGCCATTCACAAGGGTGGGAGCACAGGAGGAGGAACAGGGTTAGTGGGAGAGCGATGATTATTGTCTGGACATGCCGAGTTTCAGATACCTCTGGGTTATCCAGGTAGAAAATACAGAGCTAAATTACTCCAGAAAATATAGAAAACCCAATGATGACTTAAATTGTGTTGTATCTCACAGCATAAATCACAATATCTTGATTGCTCTAAAAAGTGACTATTTTTCCTACCTTTGTTCTGAGAGATAAGCAAATACCACCATGATTAGGTCATAGTTATAAGAGTGTTATTTCAGTAATTTTTTAAATAAGCAATTATTGTTCCAATTTTACATAAAGTACTAAAATAGGTATTGGGAGATAGGAAGGTAATAGTGAAAGATGAATAAAATAGAGTCTTCCAGGAATAACTGATGGAGTTACAAAAATGAAACAAAAGAGTGACCCAAAGAGGATGGAATTAAATATGGACATGGTATGCCTCAAGTTTTCCAACTGAACACTAGCGTGATGACTAAGCTACTCATAAATCACATTCCAGTTATGTTGTCAGCAATAGAAAATAATAATAGGAATAAGGGCCAGATAAAGGCAACAACTCTTAAACCCCACTGGTAGAGCAAATTATACATGTCACGCAGGAGGCCTCTTTCTAGTGTATCATTTCAAATTAGCTCTAATAGGCAACAAATAATGAGGAAGTAAACTATGCAATGCCGAAACTTGTAAAGATAATAAAGGTGCCTGTGTATTCTAAATAAGAGACTCCAAAGATGGTTTTATGAGATCTTAATTCGAAATAATTTATTTTATCATCCACCTCAACTTCAGTGGCTTGGTAGTTCTGACAACCCTAATTATGGTCAGCAGGTATTCCTCAGGTGCCAAGTAGTATAAAAGAGAGACAGCCTCCTTGAGAAATGGCTCTCAGTCCTCCTAAAAGTCCCTTGCAAAAGCATCTGTTTGGTTATGCTGTTGGCCAAACAAATGCCCCTAATATATATTTGGATAATGAGAAAGATAAGGCACCATGCATTTTCTTTATTGCAATAAAAAAACTATGTACTTTGTTATATCCTAACTGAAATTTCACTTAAGACATAAATAGAAAGGCAAGGAATTCTAAACATACAGAAGACAAGGAATATTGCTCCTACTCTAACAAGTAAAAACTAGATAAACTATATAATTATAACTTTTCTTGAACCCATCAGAGACCTGAGGTCACAGGTAAACTAAATAGCCCCAAGTCCAAGGAAACGTAGGCCCTTTCAAGGATAGAGAGGATACAAGCACTTGCCCACCCATGGTAGAAGATAGCAGGAAAAGATACCGGGCACCATACAAGTAGGTAAGAGCTAAAATTTTGGTAACAGATTGCTAGAGGCCAAGTACGAGCTAGTGTGAAAGGCCCCCAGGTGACATGAGGAGAGTCTGTGCCCACTCACAGCCTCTTCCCCACAGACTTTCATCAGATCCCTATCGGTGTGACTGGGGCTGGGGGTAGGAGGTGGGAGGCAGCCCCTGTGGGGTGCAGACGTGGACGAGGGGAGTGCTGCCAGCCCAGGGAAATCCGAGTCCCATCCAGGCCTGTCTCCCCTTTGCGACTAAAGCTCTACGTCCCTGGGAGAGGGACATGCACAAAGGAGCATGTGTTGTGTCTCAGGAAAGATTAAAAATAAAAACGATCTATCTCTGGGGGAGGGACAGAAAACAGTCCTGGCCCAGGATCCCATACCAGTACCTTGGAGGGCTCCTGCCACTGGGAGAGGGCTGGGAACTGCAACACTAGGGTTACCAGGTTTAGCATGTAAAGCTAGAGCTAAATCTGAATTTCACAAAAACAATAAAAAAAATTCTGTGTAAATATGTCACCTCCCAGTGGTAGACGGCCGTTGCTTGTTCCTTGGCGCTCACTATCTTTGTGATGGGAAATGGGAGAATGCTTTGTTGTCCTGGTCTAGCTGCAGTCTCAGATGGGTCCTGTGTGCCTGGGACTCCAGGATTGGGCTTCCCCTCTTCCCATGGAGTCAAATTATTCTGCATATCTTTGGCAGCTCAAGTATGGGTAGGGTTATCAGAAAAAAAAAATTAAATTTGAATTTTACATACACAACAAATAATTTTTTAGCATTAGTATGGATTATTAATGCTTACGGTTCTATGATTCCCGTTTTAACTGACCAAAAACTAAAGTTAAAATAGGGTAACTCCCCATAATCATGTGCTGAGTAAGTGGAAAGTGTGTGTCTTCAGGGCACCAGCACTTAACTGCTACTCCAATGTGAATTCTTTCTGTACTGTGCACACTTACTTACAACACTGTATTTCATTAGAGATAATTACAGAGCAACCCCACATGGATTTCTAACAACCATTTTTTAAATAATAGAATTGTTTTTAATTTTTAATAATATTAAAAATTTTTCCATACGTTGAGCTGATTAATAGAATCACAGATTAGAACTTATTGTTTTTTATTTCACACACTTATATTTCTAGACATCTACTGTGATTCTAATTCTGCTAAAAGAAGAACATCTAAATATTTGTCTCTGCTTGGCTGAGTTTGTCTAAGTTGGTGGAGGAAGCAACAAAGAGGAACCACAACTCCAGATATAATTCTGAAGAATAACAGAGAGAAATATAGAAATTTCCAGGTCTTCTTAGAGTATAGACTAACAAAAAAAACTAAACCAAAACAAATAAATGATAATACTGGGCACAGCCAGGCACATGTCTGAGAGTCTCGGGAAAGCATAGTTTCCTTTTAATGCAGAGAAGATACGGTTTTAATTTTATAAAACTGAATTCTTGAATTACAAAAATTCTTCTAGTTCTAGGGGAGAGAAATTGAATTTCCTGAGATAATATTATGTTAATTAATTTTCTCTTGCTGCTTTAACAATTTACCACAAACTTGGTGGCTTAAAATGAAACAAATTTATTAGCTTACAGTTTTGCAGGTTAGAGGTCTGACATGGGTTTCACTGGGCTAAAATCCAGGTGTTGGCAGGCTGCCTTCCTTTCTGGAGGTTGTAGAGGAGAATCTGGTTCCTCCTCATTGGTCTGCTGGCAGAATTCAGTCCCTGCAGTTGTAAAACCTATGTCCATGTTTTCTTGCTGGCTGTAAGTTGAGGGCCATTTCCAGCTTCTGGAGGTCACTAGATTGCTTTCTCCATCTTCAAAGCATTAGCAGCCTGAATCCTTTGCACATTGCGTTTCTCTGAACCACTCTTTTTCATTGTCTTCCACTTTTAAGGATTCAGATGTTTAGACTGGGCCAGGATAATATCTCTGTCTCAAGGTTCCTAACCTTAATCACATCTGCAAAGTGCATTTTGCCATGTAGGGCGGCAGTGTATTCACAGGGGATTAGGATATGGACATCTTTGATGTATTCTGCCTGCCGTACATAGAGATTAGTTAAGAATTTTGAAGCTGCAAATAGAAAACCTGACTGCTAGTGAGTTAAAGCAATAGGAATTATTTTTCTGTGATAGAATGGGGTCTGGAGGCAGTGAGATTAGGTTTGGGTGCCCATCAGGGTCTGGCCTCTTTCATCTTTCTACTCTACCATCTTTAGTGTTTTGACTTGCTGACGTTGCTGCAGTCCCAGGCACTATGTCTGCTTTCAAGTTTGGAAAACAGAGGGAGAGCTATTACAGAATCTCTCCTTCAAACTTTCTTGTGTATCTTTGATCAGAACAGGGTCATGTGGCCACACTTGTTGCAAGAAAGTATAAAAAATAGAGTACCTGGCAAAGATGAACTATATTGTCTGGAAAGTCTTAGAGCAATTATAAGTCATCTCATGAGAGACCATCTTGGGAAATATCTGGGGATTTTAAGCAAAGAAGAATAGGGGAGGGTTCTTGAGTAGGCAGTGAACAATGAGTTATCTCACAGAATCAAATGAAAAATAAAGCAACCAATAGTCAGAAGAGAAATTCCCAGCATGTCTCCAAGGATCTGAGCAGGAGGGATTTGTGAAGCTTTTCCCTAGATAATACAATAATGTGACTCTCCTCCAACAACTCCTAATATAAATCTGCATTTTTACTTCTAGACTTTAAATCCCTGGGAGAAAAAAAATTTGATTGGCCCAGGTTAGGTGAGATGCCCACCCCTGGGTTTATCAATTATGACCCTGAAGTCAGGGACATTTAGTGCAGACAAGGCCTAACCCTGGACATCTAACCCTGTGTATTGAAGACTATTCTAGAGCAATGGTAATTATTAGATGAAGCTTTAGCAAAGTGATGTCTGTGAACGCTAAAAAAGTAAATATGGATGAAACTTAAAAATTGAAATTCTGACTAGATGACTGGGTCATGATTTTATTATGTGATAATGATGGCCAACACAGTGTAGTGGCAGAAGTTTTTCCAAATAACATTGAAATATTATTTGGTGAGAACTAAAGTTAATGGGCTAATGCAAGAAATGTCTAGTGATGATTCTACCAAAAATATGAAGCATATGAATGAGATTTTACACTAATACTTCAGAAGTGGTAACCTTTACTGTTGCCTGTTTATCCCTCTCAAAACTATTTACCTATATGGAGGATTCTATTGACATCATACTCAATGATGAAAAGCTGAAAGCTTTTTCTCTAAGCTCAGGAACAAGACAAGGATGCCTCCTCTTGCCACTTTTATTTAACATAGTACTGGAATTCCTAGTACTGGAATTTCTTCCTAGGAAGAAAAAGAAATAAATGACATCCAAATCAAAAAGAAAGAAGGAAAACTCTCTATCTGCAGATGACATAATTTTATACATAGAAAATCCTGAAAGACTCTACCAACACTGTTAGAACTAATAAACAAGTAAAGTTGCAAGATACAAAATCAATATACAAAAGTCAGTTGTATTTCTATACACTAGCAACGAACTATCAGAAAGAGAAATGAAGAATGCCATTTACAATTGTATCAAAAAAAATTAAGTACGTAGGAATAAATTTAACCAGGAAGGTGAAAGACCTATATTCTGAAAACTATAAGACATGGAGAAAAGAAATTGAAGATGACACAAATAAATGGAAAGGTATTCTGTGCTCATAAGTTGGAAGAATTAATATTGTTAAAATGTCCATGTGCTACTCAAAGCAATCTGCAGATTTATTGTCATCCCTATCAAAATTTCAATGGCATTTTTTCCCTAAAGAAATAGAATAAACAATTCTAGAAGTTGTAGAGAACCACAGAAGACCCCAAATAGCCAAAGCCATCTTGAGAAAGAAGAACAAAGCTGGAGGCATCACACTTCCTGATTTCAAACTATATTACAAAGCTATGGCTTTGTAATATAGTATAGACTTGGCATAAAAACAGAAACATAGATCGAGGGAGCAGAATATAGAGCCAAAAAAGAAACCCACGCACATATAGTCAATTCATTTATGATGAAAGAGTCAAGAATATACAATGGGGAAAAGATGGTCTCTTCAATAAGTGGTGTTTGGCGAACTGGACAGCCACATGCCAAAGAATGAAACTGGACCCTTATCTTTTACCATACACACAAAAAACCAGCTCAAAATGGATTAAAGACTTGAACATAAGAACTGAAACCACACAACTCCTAGGAGAAAACATTGAGGGTAAACTCTTTGACATAGACCTTGACAAAGATTTTTGGTTTTGATACCAAAAACAAAGGCAATGAAAGCAAAAATAAACAAATGCGACTGTATCAAACTAAAAAGCTTCTGCACAGCAAAGGAAAACATCACCTAAATAAAAAGGTAACATACAGAATGGGATAAAATATTTGCAAATCGTATATCTGATAAGGGGTTAATATCCAAATATATAAAACTCATACACCTCAACAGCATAAAAACAAACAATCTGAACTACAAAGTGGGCAAAAGAACTAGACATTTTTCCAAAGAAGACATACAGATGGCCAATAAGTACATGAAAAAATGCTTAACATCACTAATCATCAGATAAATGCAAATCAAAACCACAATGATTTATCATCTCACACATATTAGTATGACTGTCATCAAAAAGATAAGAGATAACAAATGCAGGCAAGGATGTAAAGAAAAAGAATCCCTGTTCACCATCGGTGGGAATGTAAACTGATACACCACAGTGGAAGATGGTGTGGAGGTTCCTCAAAGAGTTAAAAATAAGACTACCATATGACCCAGCAATTCCACTACTTGGTATATGTCTGAAGGAAATGAAATCACTATATCACTATCTCAAAAAGATGGCTGCACCCAATATTCAGTGCAGCATTTTCAAAATAGCCTAGGCTGGGAACCAATCTGAGTGTCCATTAATGGATCAATGAATAAAGAAAATGTGATTTTTATAGATCTATATCTATAATGAAATATTATTTAGCCATTAAAAATCCTGCCATTTGTGACAACATGAATGGAACTTGAGGGCATTACGCTAAGTGAAATAAGTCACGCAGAGAAAGACAAATATGGTATGATCTCACTTATATATGGGGAAAAAAAAAAACCTCAGAGAAAATGAGAATAGATTGGTATTTGCCAGAAGCAATGGGTGGGTGTGGGAGAAGTGGGTGAGGGTTGTCAAAAGATACAAACTTTCAGTTATGAGATAAATAAGTTCTGCAGATATAATAATGAACAGCATGGTGACTATAGTTAATAATACTATACTGTATATTTCAAAGTTGCTAAGATAGTCGATCTTATTAGTTCTTATCACAGAAGAAAACATTTGTAACTATGTGAGGTGATATGTGTTAGCTAAGCTTATTGTGATGTCATTTCACAATATATACATATATCAGATTATTATGTTGTACACCTAAAACTAATACAATGTTATGTGTTAATTATATCTCAATAAAACAAACAAAAAAGAATTAGAGAAATGGAGGAGGAGCTGGTATTATAGGAACCACAAAAATAAAAGAGGTTCTTACAAAAGGGAAATTCTTGATATATTTTTCCATTTAAATAAAACACACAGTACAGCCAAGGATATCAAGGGGAAACGCTGGAAAGAGAAAAAAAACACCTACAGAGATTAAATTTTTGTAGCATTTGTTAACTTATCACACAGTGGAAAGAACATGGGCTATGGCATCAAACAGAGTTCAGTTTAAATCTTGCTACACTCAACAGCCATGTAACCCTGGGCAAGTTGCTAAAGTGAGTCAGTCATCTCAGGCATAGTGTGTGACAAGATACCACCTAGCACAGTTATGAGAACTAAGTGACATGTATGAAAGTGGCTAGTGTAGCTAGGAGCCCAGGAATCCACTGGTTACCTGCCTTTGGTTCAGCAGGTCTGAGCCTAGACCTGGGTATCTGTGTTTTAAAAAGTTCCCTGGGTGATTATACTGCATGGGCAGGGTAAAGAAACATGTAAACAACTCAGTGTCTTGCCCATGGTAAGTACTTGGTGGTCGTTTTTATGTACAGAATATAAGGATTCTATCATTTTTATTAAGGCTGTGGTGACTTTTTAAATTAAGCACAATGACAAGACCTGTCCTAAATAAGCAGCTCAGATTTTCTTTTTTCTGCCATGAGAGAGAGAAAGAGGGATGGAGGGAAGGATGGAGGAAGGCAGGGAGAGAGAGAGAAAACTAAAATGAACAAAGGAAAAATATAAATGCTACTTATGGTCTAAATCTGTACCACGGCATTTAAAGATTAAACATGAGAGATGTCAAAGGTCTTTAACATATGGTCATGTATAATTTTGCTGAGGCAAATTTGAATCATTTTTGCTTTATAATGTGTAGTACCAAGTCACTTAGTTGATATGTGGGCTTACCCACTGATCAGTATCCAAATTTCGTTTAGGGTGTGTTGTACTCTATTCATGACCATACATAGATAAAAGCTTTGTTCTTTGTGAGATGGCCTCAGAAGAAATTCAACTGCTATGACAGAAAGATATTTGCAAACTTGGGGAAATGGAAAAGATCTCAAAATAATCTAGCAAATGTCAAAGATTTATTACACTATACATTTTTTAACATAAGGGAAAGGTCTCATTCCATTCACAAATAGTTTTCAGCAATAAAATGTTACATGTAAAGGTCAGAATGCATGGCATATGATGCTCCCAATATTTCAAAAGTTTGTCTGCCTTTCTTCATAGGGAAAAAAACAAAACAAAACAGCAGACCTTGGGGAATGGAGAGAGTCTAATTTCCAGAGTCACCGTATTATAAGATTCAAATGTCCAGGTTTCAATAACAACAACAAATTATAAGGCATACAAAGTAACAGGAAAGTATGACCCATGCAGAGAGACAAAATATATGGATAGAAGTGATTCCTGAGGAAGACCAAATGCCAGACTTGACAAAGTCTTTAAAGCAACTTTCTTAAAGATGCTCAAAGAGCTAAAGGAAGACATGGACAAAATCAGGAAAACAATGTATGGACAGAATAGAAATATCAATAAAGACACAGAAAGCATAAAAGGAACAAAAACAAATCCTGAAATTGAAAAGTATAACTGAAATGAAAAATTCACTAAAGGGATTCAAAAGCATATTTGAGCAGGCAGAAGAAAGAATCAATAGACTTGAAGAAAGGACAATCGAAATGATCAAGTCTAAGGAACAGAAAGGAAAAAGATTGAAGAAATAGGAATAGAGCCTAAGGGATCTGTGGAACATCATCAAGAAAAGGAACATATGCATTGTCCCAGAAGAGGAGAGAGAGAAAGGTGCAGAGAGATATTTGAAGAAATAATGACTAAAAACTTCCCAAATTTGAAACAAGGTATGAATCTTCAAATCCAAGAAGCTCAATGGACTCCAAGTAGGATAAATTCAAAGACATTCACACTGAGGTAAGTTACACTCAAACTGTTGAAAAACAAAGACAAAGAGTATCTTGAAAGTAGAAGAGAGAAGTTATTCATCATACACATGACACCCAGAAGCCTTGGAGACCAGAAGGCATTGGGTTGAGATAATTAAAGTGCTGAGAGAAGAAAACTGTCAACTGAGAATTCTACATTTAGCAAAACTCTTCTTCAAAAATAAAGGAGAAATTAAGAAATTTTCAGATAAGCAAAAGCTGAGGGGAATCATTAGCATCTGACCTTCTTGCAAGAAATGCTAAAGGAAATTCTTCAGGTTGAAATAAAAGGATACTAGACAGGAACTCAGAGCCATTTGAAGAAATAAATGTTTCCAGTAAAAGTAAATACATAGACATTATAAAAACTAGTATTATTGTATTTTTGGTTTGTAACTCTTCTTTATTTTCTACAAGTTTTAAAAGACAAATGCATAGAAAAACAATTACTAGTCATTGTTTTAGGAAACACAGTGTGCAAGTTTGTAATTTGTGACATCAGTAACTGACAGAGGGTGGGGACAGAGCTGTATAGGAGCAGAGATTTTGTATGGTATTAAACTCAAACTGGTAAACCTCAAATTAGAATGTTATAACTTTAAGATATTAAATATAACCCCCATGGTAACCACAAAGAAAATAGCTATAGTACGTACATAGAAGGAAATGAGAAGAGAAGGAAAATGTTTCAATTAAACACAAAATAATACAGTAATGCAGGAAATGAAGGACAAAGAAGCAATAAACCCTACAGAAAACAAATAGCAAAATGACAGAAGCACGCCCCTCCTTCTCAGTAGTTTAAATGTAAATGGATTAAACTCTCAAATGAAAAGACAGAGATTTGCAGAATGAATTTTTAAAAATAATCCAACTATATGCTGCCTACAAGGAATTCACTTTAGATTCAAAGACACAAAAGGATTTAGGGTGAAAAGATGGAAAAAGGTATTCTATGTAAATAATAACCAAGAGAGTTGGGGAGGTTATACTAATATCATACAAAATAGACTTTAAAAAGCCTGTAAGAGATAAAAAACTCATTATATATTAATAAGTTTCAGTACAGCAAGATTATATAACCATTATAAATATTTACACAGCTAATAACAGGCCCTCAAAATATATATGAAGCAAAAACTGACAGAATTTAAGGGAGATATAGACAGTTCTACAATAATAGTTGGAGATTTCATTACCCCACCTTCAATAATGAATAGAACAGGGACTTCCCTGGTGGTGCAGTGGATAAGAATCTGCCTGCCAAATTCAGGGGACACAGGTTCAAGCCCTGGTCCAGGAAGATCCCACATGCCACGAAGCAACTAAGCCTGTGCACCACAACTACTGAGCCTGCTCTCTAGAACCTGTGAGCCACAAGTACTGAGCCTGTGTGCAACAACTACTGAAGCCCGCATCCTCTAGAGTCTGTGCTCTGCAACAAGAGAAGCCACCACAATGAGAAGCCTGTGCACTGCAATGAAGAGTAGCCCCTGCTCGCTGCAACTAGAGGAAGCCTGCATGTAGCAACAAAGACCCAATGCAACCAATAAATAAATAAATAAATTTATTTTAAAAAAATAATGGATAGAACAACCAGACAGAAATAAGTAAGAAAACAGAAGACTTGAACAACACAACAAACCAGCTAGATCTAACAAACATACACAGAACACTTCATCCAGCAACAACAGCATACACATTCTTCTCAAGTGCACATAGCATTCTGTAGGATAGACCATACATTAGGCCACAAAACTAGTCTCAATAGATTTTTAAAAATTGATATCACACAAAATACCTTTTCTAAACACAAGTTGAAGTTAGAAATTAATAACTGAAAGGAAACAAAAAAAATTCTGTCTATCAACAGATGAATGGGTAAAGAAGATGTGGCACATATATACAATGGAATATTACTCAGCCATAAAAAGAAACAAAATTGTTATTTGTAGTGAGGTGATGGACCTAGGGACTGTCATACAGAGTGAAGTAAGTCAGAAAGAGAAAAACAAATACTGTATGCTAACACATATATATGGAATCTAAAAAAAAAAGTGGTTCTGAAGAACCTAGGGGCAGGACAGGAATAAAGGTGCAGATGTAGAGAATGGACTTGAGGACATGGGGAGGGGGAAGGGTAAGCTGGGATGAAGTGAGAGAGTGGCATGGACATATATACACTATAAAATGTAAAATAGATAGCTAGTGGGAAGCAACCGCATAGCACAGGGAGATCAGCTCGATGCTTTGTGTCCACCTAGAGGGGTGGGATAGGGAGGGTGGGAGGGAGACACAAGAGGGAAGAGATATGGGGATATATGTATACGTATAGCTGATTCACTTTGTTATACAGCAGAAACTAACACACTCTTGTAAAGCAATTGTACTCCAATAAAGATGTTAAAAAAATTTACAAATATGTAATCATGTAAAAGTATAGTCTTTAACAAGGAAAGATTTCTTCTTTCTTGTTCAAAGAAGAAATCACAAAAGAAATTAGAAAATACTTAGAATTGAATTAAAAATGAAAATACAACATACCAAAATTGATAAGATGCAGTGAAAGCACTGTAAAGAGGAAAATTTATAACTGTAAATGCTTACTTTAAAAAAGAAGAAAGATATCAAACCAACAATCTAAATTTATCCTTTAAGGAACTAGAAAAAGAAGAACAAACTAACCTCAAAGCTAGCAGAAGGAAGGAAATAATAAAGATTAGAACAGAGATAAATAAAATAGAGGGTAGAAAAACAATGGAGAAATTCAATGAAGCCAGAAGTTGGTTCTTCAAAGAAATCAACAAAATTGACATACCTTTAGCTAGCTGGACTGAGGCAAAAAGAAAGACTCAGATTACTAAAGTCAGAAATGAAAGTGGGGAAATTACTACGAAATCTACAGATATACAAAAGATTATAAGAGGGCACATAAACAACTATATACCAACAGATTGGATAACCTAAATGAAATGGACAAAATCCTAGAGACACAAAACCCACCAAGACTGAATCATGAAGAAATAGAAAATCTGAATAGATCTGTAACTAGTGAGGAGATTGAATCAGTAATCAAAAACCTCCCTACAAAGAAGAGCCCAGGAGCAGATGGCATCACTGGTACATTCTACCACACACTTAAAGAAGAAATAACAGCAATCCTTCTCAAACTCAAAAAATTCAAGAGAAGGGAATACTTCTAAACTTATTCTAAGAGGCTAGCAATGCCCTGATACCAAAGCCACAGAACGCTACAAGAAAAGAAAACTACAGATGAATGTCCCTTATGAATTATTGATCCAAAAGCCTTCAAGAAAATATAACCAAACTGAATTCATGAGCATATTGAAAGGATTATACACCATGGCCAAGTGGGATTTATTCCTGCAATGTGAAGATGCTTCAACATATGAAAATCAATCGTGAAATACACCTATTAACAGAATGCAGAGGGAAAAATTACATGATCATCTAAATTAATGCAGGAAAAGCATTTGACAAAATCCAATGCCCTTTCATGGATAAAAACACTCAACAAACTAGAAATAGAAGAAAACTACTCAACATAATAAAGGCTATATATGAAAAACCCACAGCTAACATCACACTCAGTGGTGAAAGACTGAGAGCTTTTCCTCTAAAATCAGAAACAAGACCAGAATGTTAATTTTTGCCATTTCTATTCAACAGAGTATTGAAAGTTCTAGCTTGTTTTAGTCAGTTTGGGCTGCTGTAACAAAATGCCACAAATCAGGTGGCTTAAACAACAGACATTTATTTCTCACAGTCCTGGAGTCTGGGAAAGCTAAGATCAAAGGCAATATGGGTCCTGGTGAGAACTCTACTTTTGGTTTGCTGATCGCCTCCCCCTTGCTGTACCCTCACTTTGCTGAAAGAGAGAGATCATCTCTCTTGTGTTTTCTTTTTTTAAAAAAATAAGGGTATGAATCTCATTCATGAGGACTCCTCTCTCATGACCAGGTTACCTCCCAAAGGATCCATTTCCAAATATCAGCAGTTTGAGGATTAGGGCTTCAACATATGAATTTGACAGTGGGGGCAGGGGAGCATTCAGTCCATAACATAACCATAGCAATTAGGCAAGAAAATGAATAAAAATATTCAAACTAGAAAGGAAAAAGTAAAATCATATCTATTCACAGATGGCACGATTTTATATGTAGAAAACCCCCAAAACTTCATACAGACACACACACACACACACAGAGCAAAAGAGAGAGACAGAGAGAAGCAAAAACTGTTAGAACTAATATGCAATTTCAGCCAAGTTGCAGAATACAAAATCAACACACAAAACCCATTTGCTTTTCTATACACTTACAATAAACAACCCAAAAAGGAAATTAAGAAAAAAAACTTCATTTACAATAGTATTGAAAATAATAAACTACTTAGGAGTTAACCAAGGAGGTGAAAAACTTGTACTGAAAACTATAAAACATTGTTGAAAGAAATTAGAGATAAATACAGATACATCCCATGTTCAATTGTCATATTTTTAAGATGTCACTACTCCCCAAAGGGGTCTGTAGAGTCAATACAATCCCTACCAAAATATCAACAATTATTTTTTGCAGAAATAAAAAATTCATACTAAAATTCATATGGAATCTGAAAGGGACTTTATATTGCCCCAACAGTCCAGAAGAAAAGACCAAATTTGGAGTACTCACACTTCCTGATTTAAAAACTTACTACAGGGCTTCCCTGTACAGGTGGCGCAGTGGTTGAGGGTCCGCCTGCTGATGCCGGGGACACGGGTTCGTGCCCCAGTCTGGGAAGATCCCACATGCCATGGAGCGACTGGGCCCCGTGAGCCATGGCCGCTGAGCCTGCGCGTCCGGAGCCTGTGCTCCGCAACGGGAGAGGCCACAGCAGTGAGAGGCCCGCATACCGCAAAAAAAAAAAAAAAAAAAAAAAAAAAAAAACTTACCACAATACAAATTTACAGAAGTCAAAGCAGTGTGGTACTGGCATGAAGACATATGCATAGACCAATAGATGAGACAGAGAGCTCAGAAATAAGCCCACAAATATATGGTCAAATGTTTTTTGACAAGTATACTCAAACCATTCAAGGGAAAAGATGTTATTTTCAACAAATGGTGCTGGGAAAACTGGGTATCCATATACAAAAGAATGAATTTAGACCCTTACCCAACACCATATACAAAATTAACTCAAAATTTCATGACATTAGATTTGGAATATCTTGGATATGACACCAAAATCACAGGCAACAAAAGAAAAAATACACAGATCGGATTCCATCAGAATTTAAAACTCTTTGCATAAAACACTATCAATACAGTAAAAAGGCAACCCACAGAATGAGAGAAAATATTTGCAAACCATATATCTGATAATGCATTACTATCCAGAATATATAAAGAATGCCTAAAACTCAACAACCATAAAAAACAAACAACACAATTCAAAAATGGGCAAACGTCTTGAACAGACATTTCTCCAAAGAAGATATACAAATGGCCAATAAAGTTCAACATTACTAATCATTAAGGAAATACACATCAAAATCACGAGATACCATGTCACAGCACTAGGATGACTATTATTTTAAAACCCCAAAATACAGAAAACAACAAGTGTTAGTGGGAATGTGGAGAAACTGGAACTCTTTAACACTTTCGGTGAAAATGTAAAATAGTGCAGACACTTTTACATTCTGTGTAATTACATTTAAACACAGAATCACCATATGATCCAGGATTCCACTTCTGAGTATGTACACGAGGGGATTGAAATCAGGGACTTGAACAGATATTTGTACATCCATGTTCATAGCAGCATTATTCCCAATAGCCAAAAGGTGGAAACAACACAAATGTCCACCAACAGATGAATGGGTAAACAAAATGTGGTATATTATGCACTCGAATGATATTTAGCTTTAAAATGAAATGAAATTCTGATATATGCTGTAACATGGATGAACCTTGAAGACATTGTGCACAGTGAAAGAAACCAGAAACAAAAGGATAAATATTGCATGATTCAATTCACATGAAATGTCCAGAATAGGCAAATCTATACAGACCAAAAATAACTTAGTGGTTGCCTCAGGTTGAGGAGTGGGAATGAGGACTGACGACTGGTGGGTACTGAGTTTCTTTTAGGTAATTAGAAATATTCTGAAATTAGATTGTGATGATGGTTGCACAATTGTCTGAATATATATACTAAAATCCATTGAATTTTACACTTTAAAAGGGTGAATATTATGGCAATAAATTGTATCTCAATAACGCTGTTGGGGGAAATGCTGAGAAGATTTAAAGATGACACAAATAAATTTTATACATATACAATTTCAGTAGAGTGACAGAAGTCAGTTCCTGGATCCCTTCCCGCACTCAGATCAGCTCCTCTCATCCACCCCTAGTTTCAGCCTTGTCCTACTTGTTCTTATTTTTTCCTTTGCTCAGGCCACAAATAATTCATTTTTCTTTTCTTTCTGTTGGTAGTTAGACACCATCCTTTCCAACTCTTGGGATTTTTTAACTCTGAAACTCAGCTAAGGGCTAATGCTAGGGTTTCCTGTATTACCCTCTTCCTTGCTAGGCAGAGTTGCTCCTTGGGTAGCTACTTCTGCTCTGGACTTCGTCAGAACTGGTTTTGAATTCCAGTTCCTCCACTAGTGATGAGCTGTATAAACTTGGGAGATTTATTAAATATTTTAAACTTGGCTTCCTCATCTGCAAAATGAGGACATAATACCTGTATTAAGTTTCTACGGTTTGTGAGAATCAAAGGATGTAATGCATCTGAAGCACTTAGCAGAGTCCCTGGGACATCTTAGTGCTTAGTAAGTGCTTTTATGATTTGATTTTCTAAAGTGGAACACTTTCTTCTTTTGTTTTTTACAGTGTCACTGCCAATCATAACAAAACTAATCACTACAGAAAAAATGAAATGAGGTAACAACAAATAATGAATGTAAAGAAATTACAAAACTTACGAAGTTCCTGTAGTGTATTAAAACAAAACTTTTCACTCTATAATTTGACTCATTCAACAAACGTGGTGGTAGGCAGAAAAATGCTCTCCCCCCAGACATGTCCACAGGCTAATCCCTGGTGTCTGTGAATATCTTACCTCAAATGGCAGAACGGGCTTTGCAGATATGATTAAGGTTAAGAACCCTGAGATGGGGAGATTATCCTGGCTCAACCCTTAAAAGTGGACGATGACAAAAGAAGAGTGAGTTGGAAAGATGCAGTGTGAAAAGTGCCATTTCTTTAAAGATGGAGGAGGGGGGACAAGAGCCCAGGAATCCCATGGCTTCTAGAAGCCAGGAATAGCTCTCAGATTACAGTCAGCAAGAAAACATGAGCCTGCATCCTACAACTGCAAGCAACTGGATTCTGCCAGCAAGCCAAATTAGGAGGAAACAGATTTCCTCTACAACCTCCAGAAAGGAATGTAGACTTTCTAATACATTGATTTTTTTCTAGTGAGAACCATGTCAGATTTCTGACCTACAGAACTGTAAGCTAATTAATTTGTGTTGTTTTAAGTTATTAAGTTTGTGGTAATATTAGGACAGAAACTAATACAAAATATTTATTGAGTTCAAGGCACAAGGTCAGAGTGGGTTGAGGGGAGTGGGGAAGGATACAGGCAGAGACATGACCTTCATGGAGTTTACCATCTGGCTAGGGAAAGAAATACTAACTAAATAATCACAGGTGCCAAAATGGGATATTTAATGTGTTTTGAAAGCCGAGTAGGGGATCTAACCCAGCTGGAGGATACAGGAAATTCATGATATTTCAGGGAGACTTAAAATACGACAACAGGGAACTTCAAAGACTTGTGTTCTCAGCCTTTATTTCTGATAGTGGAGATCATCCCCTCACCCTCTGTCCTTGGATAAAGCCTTCCAGCACCTTTCTTCTAAGGCTTCTCTCCCCAACTGGAAGAAGCCATCAACATAATCTGCTTCTCTGCGGACCTTCAACAAGTTCACTAGACCCCTGTTAGCCCACTAATGATTTCCTTTATGGAACTTCATTTATCAGGTTGGGAATACTAAGACCTCAGATTTCAGCTATAAAACGTTGGGAATTTAGTCAGTAACACCCAGAGCCAAGTGTTAGATTTGGAATAGGAGGACTTTCTCTTCTTTTCTCATGAGATATCACTTTGAGATGAACAAAGTTGATCTTGGCCATAGTTTTTACTTTGTTTTTGTTTGTTTGGTTTGGTTTGGTTTGTAATAGTCTGCCTAAAGATCAGAATAAGGTGGATAATACTTTTTAAAATAAACATTTTATTTTAGAATAGGTTTAGATTTATAGAAAAGTTGCAAAGAAAGGGCAGAAACTTGCTCTGTCTTTCCCCATTGTCTTTTATCTATCTATTTAATTTTTATTGACGTATAATTGATGTACAATATTATATGTTACAGGTGTACAACATAGTGTTTCACAATTTTTAAAGGTTATACTCCATGTATAACTATATTCCCTGTGTTGTACAATATATCCTTGTAGCTTATTTTATGCCAATAGTTTGTACCTCTTAATCCCCTAACCCTATATTGCCCCTCCCCTCTTCCCTCTCCCCTCTGGTAACCACTAGTTTGTTCTCTATATCTGTGAGATGGCTTCTTTTCTGTTATAGTCACTGCTTTTTTTTTTTTTTTTTTTTTTTTTCCGGTACGCAGGCCTCTCACTGTTGTGGCCTCTCCCATTGTGGAGCACAGGCTCCGGACGCGCAGGCTCAGTGGCCATGGCTCACGGGCCCAGCCGCTCCGCGGCATGTGGGATCCTCCTGGACCGGGGCACGAACCCGCGTCCCCTGCATCGGCAGGTGGACTCTCAACCACTGCGCCACCAGGGAAGCCCTTTTTTTGTTTTTGATAACCTTGAAAGTTTTGAGGAGTATTAGTGAGATATTTGTAGAAATGTTCCTCAGTTTGGGTTTGTCTGATGTTTGCTCATGGTTAGACTATGGTTATGGGTTTTTGGAAGGAAGACCACAGAGGTGAAGTACCATTCTGATCATATTAGGGTTACATGTTATCAATGAGACTTACCAGTGATGGTGACCTTGACCACCTGGCTGAAGTAGTGTTTTCCAGGTATCCTTACTGTAAAGTTACCCCTACCTTGTCCTTATTCTCCTTGGAAGCAAGTCATCAAGCAGAGCCCATACTCAAGAGGAGTCTGGGGCAGGGAGGAAGGATTAAGCAATACCTCTTGGAAGGCAAAGTATCTACATAAATTATTTGTCATTCTTTTATATATAAGATCCCTTTCTTTCTTTCTTTCTTCATTTATTCACTCATTCAACCACTTACTTATATCAGTATGGACTCATGGATGTTTATAGTCCAATACTATGTTATTTATTTTGTTGCTCAGAGTTTTCCAAATTTTGCCATTCAGAGCTCTTTCAACTTGGCTCTTGTGTCCCTTTAACATGATTGAATCATTTTGTTTCTTGAGTACTTCCTTTACTGCTGGCACTACTAGATGCTCCAGTCTCACCTTGTATTTTCCCTGCCACAGACTTAGCCTTTTCTCCAAAGAGCCCTTGTTCCTTTTATCAGAGAATGGTGTTGTTAGAAATGAAGATCTGAGTATGCTCATTGCTACTATGGTCCCACTGCTTCTATGCCCTCTTAGTAGACAGAGTTAGGACATATATGGTATATATATGTGTATATATATATATATATATATATATACACATACATACACTAACCCATGTATACACAAATATCTATAATTTCTTTATCTGTCCATCTATGTCTGTGTTAACCTAAACATGAGCTCATTCTGATGTCTCTAACTCTAACCTAGTACCACATAGCTCATTCTAGGGAGTAATAATTTGAAAAAATGTTTCCATAAATATCAGTTTCATCAATTCAATTATAATTTTACATATAGCACTATGGGCATCACCTTTCTCTCAAAACCTTCCTGTGACTTGCTTATTGCATACAGACTCAAATAGCAATTCTCAGCTTATATACCTATCTTTTACAACTTTATTGACATAGGCGTAATTGATATACAATAAATTGTACACGTTTGAACTGTATAATTTGTTGTTTTGCCTCTGAAACCATTGCCACAATCAAGTGAGTAAATAAATTTATCCATCATCCCCAAAAGTTTCTTCATGAACCTTTTAGTAATTTCTCTCTCATTCCCCTCTCTGTATACCTTCCATCCCCAGGCAACCACTGACCTGCTTTCTGTCACTAAAGATTAGTTAGTACCTTCTAGAATTTTATAGAATCATGAGTTTGTACACTTTTTTGGTCTGTCTGCCTTCACTTTGCACAGTTATTTTGAGATTCATCCATATTGTTGCATGTGTCATTATTGATTTCCTTTCTATTATTGAGTACTATTCAACTGTATGGATATACCAAAGTTGTTTATCCATTCACCTGTTGGTGGACATTTAGATTGTTTTCAGGTTATGGCTATTACACATAAAGCTGTCATAAATATTTATGTATAATCTTTGTATAAACATGGCTATATTGTATGGTAGGTGTACGTTTGAATATGTTTGACTTACATTCCCACCAAAAGTGTATGAGAGGTCCAGTTGTTCCACATTTTTACCAACACCTACTTTGGTCACTCTCTGTAATTTTAGACATTCTAATAGATGTGAAGTGGTATCTCATTCCTTAATGACATATGATACTGAACATGTTTTCCTGTGCTTATTTTCTATATGTTAATCTGCTTTGTTAAAATGTCTATACAAATTGAACATTTTGATAGGGTAGTTTATTGTCTTATTATTGGGCTTTGAGAATTATTTATGTATTCCAGATACAAGGTGTTTTTTTTTTTTTTTTCTTAATTGGGGTATAGTTGCTTTACAATGTTGTGTTAGTTTCTGCTGTACAACGAAGTGAATCAGCTGTATGTACACCTATATCCCCTCCCTCTTGGACCTGCCACCCCCCATCCCGCCCACCTACATCACCACAGAGCACCAAGCTGAGTTCCTGCTCCATACAGCAGGTTCCCACTAGCCGTCTGTTTTACACATGGTAGTGTATATATGTCAATCCCACTCTCCCAATTTATCCCACCTCCCCTTCCTACACCCCTTGTCCACACGTCTGTTCTCTAAATCTGCGTCTCTATTCCTGCCCTGCAAATAGGTTCATCTGTGCCATTTTTCTAGATTCCACATATATGCATTAATATTTGTTTTTCTCTTTCTGACTTACTTCACTTTGTAACAAAGGGAACCCACTTGCACTGTTGGTGGGAATGCAAATTGATACAGCCACTGTGGAGAACAGTATAGAGGTTCCTTAAAAAATGGAAAATAGAACTAGCATATGACCCAGCAATCCCACCACTGGGCATATACCCTGAGAAAACCATAATTCTAAAAGACCGTGCACCCCAATGTTTATCACGGCACTATTTACAATAGCCAGGACATGGAAGCAACCTAAATGTCCATCAACAGATGAATGGATAAAGAAGATATGGTACATATATACAGTGGAATATTAGCCATAAAAAGGAACGAAACAAGGTGTTTGTTTGTTTGTTTGTTTTTAGCAGATGTGTGATTTGCAAATACTTTCTCCATGGAGCTTCACAATAGAAAGTCTGAGGAAACAACATTCAGAGGTACAGATCATCTGATAAATGGTTGGCCTTAGAGTATTCTCACTACAAGTTATAATAGGCCTCCATTTCTCAGTCATGAAGGAAATAAGGGTACTAAACAAGTTTTCAAGGCAGTGGCCCACTCAAATCTGTACAAAATAAAGATATGGTCCTGAAATGGGGTACAGATGGAGTCTTGACTACAGAAAGCCCATTTACTAAACCGGAACAGGTCAGAGTAGAACAAACAGGAATATTGACTTGGTGACAAATTATCTACCTTAGGGATCCATAGATGCCTTTTCTACTATGGACAGATTTGGTAGCAAAATATAGGACAGAGTTACATTCTTAGGTGGGCTTTTCTTAAGTAATGCTGTGGTGAGTAGAAATCTGCCTGATCAGGGAGAACAGCAGATTGTTAAAGCTAAGTCACATAAAAACTTGTTGTCAATACATAGTCTGGGATAATTGGAAAGCCATCTGGAAAAATAAATAAGTATGAATCCATACCTTACACTTTGCACCAGCATACATTCCCAAAGGAACTTATTTAATAATAAGTTTGAAAAAAAATGAAACCAGAAGGTACAAAACAAAACAAAACAAAACAACTAAAGAAACTAAAAGCTAAAGAAAAAAAAATTTTTTACACTACCGTTGAGTGAAGTATCCCTGACTAACTATTATACTAAACTCAGAAAATATTAATAAATTTAGATACACGAAAGTCAAACATTTCTGCATAGCAAAAGCCATCATAAGCAGAGTCAAAGAACAAATGATACACTGAGTAAATGGATATTAACAAATCACATTGAAACAAAGGACTAATTACTGCAATATATTGTGATTTTATATATACACATATATATGTATATGTATATATATATGTATGTCAGTAATATTTAAGTAGCAGAAAAATGAGCTAAGAATATGAGCAGAGGGTTTATAGAAAAGAAAAAACAAATGACTTTTAGCACATAAAAAGATGCTCAATTGCACTCATAATAAGAAAAGTTCAAATAAACCAAGCATATTGGCAGAGATGAAAGTTTGATAGCACTGTGTTGGCACGAGTATAGGGGTAGATTCACGAAAAATATCTAATAATTATAAATATATGTGCATAAAACAGCAGAGTCAAAATATATGAAGCAAACAGTGACAGAATTGAAGGGAAAAATATTTCTATAATAATAGTTGAAGATTTCAATATATCATTTTCAATAACGGGTAGGACATAGAGAAAGAATATCAATAAGAAATAGAGGACTCAAATAACACTATAAACCTACATCTAACAGAGATATGCAGAACACCCCACCCAACAACATCAGAATACACATTCTTTTTAAGTACACATGGAACATTCCCAAGGATAGAACATATATTAGGGCACAAACTGTCTCAGTAAATTTTAAAAGATTGAAATAATACAAAGTATCTTCTCCAATCTCAGTGGAATAAGTTAGAAACAAAAAGCAGAAGGAAAATTGGTCACAAATATGTGGAAATTAAACAACATGCTCTTAAACAACAAATTGCTCAAAGAAGAAACCACAAGGGAAATTAGAAAATACTTAGAGATGAAGAAAAATGAAAACTCATGGGATGCAGCAAAAGCAATGCTCAAGGGGAAACTTATAGCTGTAAATATCTACATTAAAACAGAAAAAAGATTCTAAATCAGTAACCTAACTTTACACCTGGAGGATCTATGAAAAAGAGAGAGAGAGAGGGAAAACTACACATCCTTCTGCAAAACTAAAAGAAGGAAGAAAATAATAAATATTAGAGTGGAGATAAATGAAATAAAGAATAGAAAAATAGAAAGTCAACAAGACCAAAAATTGTTTTTTTGAAAAAATAACAAAATTGACAAGCTTTTAGCTATACTGACAAAGAAAAAAGAGACAACACAAAGAAGTAAAATAAAAAATAAAAGTGGGGAAGGAGAAAAACCATATGATCATCTCAATAGATGCAGAGAAAGCTTTTGACAAAATTCAACACCTATTTATGATATAAACCCTGCAGAAAGTAGGCATAGAGGGAACTTTCCTCAACATAATAAAGGCCATATATGACAAACCCACAGCCAACATCATCCTCAATGGTGAAAAACTCAAAGCATTTCCACTAAGATCAGGAACAAGACAAGGTTGCCCACTCTCACCACTCTTATTCAACATAGTTTTGGAAGTTTTAGCCACAGCAATCAGAGAAGAAAAGGAAATAAAAGGAATTCAAATCGGAAAACAAGAAGTAAAGCTGTCACTGTTTGCAGATGACATGATACTATACATAGAGAATCCTAAAGATGCTACCAGAAAACTACTATGGCTAATCAATGAATTTGGTTAAGTAGCAGGATACAAAATTAATGCACAGAAATCTCTGCCATTCCTATACACTAATGATGAAAAATCTGAAAGTGAAATCAAGAAAACACTCCCATTTACCATTGCAACAAAAAGAATAAAATATCTAGGAATAAACCTACCTAAGGAGACAACAGACCTGTATGCAGAAAATTATAAGACACTGATGAAAGAAATTAAAGATGATACAAAGAGATGGAGAGATATACCATGTTCTTGGATTGGAAGAATCAACATTGTGAAAATGACTCTACTACCCAAAGCAATCTACAGATTCAATGCAATCCCTATCAAACTACCACTGACATTTTTCACAGAACTAGAACAAAAACTTTCACAATTTGTATGGAAACATAAAAGACCCCGAATAGCCAAAGCAATCTTGAGAACGAAAAACGGAGCCAGAGGAATCAGGCTCCCTGACTTCAGACTATACTACAAAGCTACAGTAATCAAGACAGCATGGTACTGGCACAAAAACAGAAAGATCAATGGAGCAGGATAGAAAGCCCAGAGATAAACCCATGCACATATGGTCACCTTATCTTTGATAAAGGAGGCAGGAATGTACAGTGGAGAAAGGACAGCCTCTTCAATAAGTGGTGCTGGGAGAACTGGACAGGTACATTTAAAAGTATGAGATTAGATCACTCCCTAACACCATACACAAAAATAAGCTCAAAATGGATTAAAGACCTAAATGTAAGGCTAGAAACAATCAAACTCTTAGAGGAAAACATAGGCAGAACACTCTATGACATAAATCACAGCAAGATCCTTTTGACCCACCTCCTAGAGAAGTGGAAATAAAAACAAAAATAAACAAATGGGACCTAATGAAACTTCAAAGCTTTTGCACAGCAAAGGAAACCATAAACAAGACCAAAAGACAACCCTCAGAGTGGGAGAAAATATCTGCAAATGAAGCAACTGACAAAGGATTAATCTCCAAAATTTACAAGCAGCTCATGCAGCTCAATAACAAAAAAACAAACAACCCAATCCAAAAATGGGCAGAAGACCTAAATAGACATTTCTCCAAAGAAGATATACAGAGTGCCAACAAACACATGAAAGAATGCTCAACATCATTAATCATTAGAGAAATGCAAATCAAAACTACAATGAGATATCATCTCACACCAGTCAGAATGGCCATCAACAAGAAATCTAGAAATAATAAATGCTGGAGAGGGTGTGGAGAAAAGGGAACCCTCTTGCACTGCTGGTGGGAATGTAAATTGATACAGCCACTGTGGAGAACAGTATGGAGGTTCCTTAAAAAACTACAAATAGAACTACCATATGACCCAGCAATCCCACTACTGGGCATATACCCTGAGAAAACCATAATTCAAAAAGACTCATGTACCAAAATGTTCATTGCAGCTCTATTTACAATAGCCCAGAGATGGAAGCAACCTAACTGTCCATAATCGGATGAATGGATAAAGAAGATGTGGCACATATATACAATGGAATATTACTCAGCCATAAAAAGAAACGAAATTGAGCTATTTGTAATGAGGTGGATGGACCTAGAGTCTGTCATACAGAGTGAAGTAAGTCAGAAAGAGAAAGACAAATACTGTATGCTAACACATATATATGGAATTTAAGAAAAAAAAATGTCATGAGGAACCTAGGGGTAAGACAGGAATAAAGACACAGACCTACTAGAGAATGGACTTGAGGATATGGGGAGGGGGAAGGGTAAGCTGTGACAAAGCGAGAGAGAGTCATGGACATATATACACTACCAAACGTAAGGTAGACAGGTAGTGGGAAGCAGCCGCATAGCACAGGGAGATCAGCTCGGTGCTTTGTGACCACTTGGAGGCGTGGGATAGGGAGGGTGGGAGGGAGGGAGACACAAGAGGGAAGAGATATGGGAACATATGTATATGTATAACTGATTCACTTTGTTATAAAGCAGAAACTAACACACCATTGTAAAGCAATTATACTCCAATTAAGATGTAAAAAAATTAAAAAAAATAAAAATGGGGACATGTATTTTATAGAAATAACAAGATTATAAGGGGATACTTTGAACAATTGTAACCAACAATTTAGATAACCCAGATAAAATGGACAAATTGACTGAAGAAGAAATAGAAAATCTCAACAGATCTGTAATAAGTAAATAGATTTAATCAGCAATCTCCAAATCTCCAAACAATGAAATGTCCAGGACCAGATGGCTTCACTTGTGAATTCTACAAAACACTTAAAGAAGAACTAACAATCAATCCTTTATCAACTCTTCCCAAAATATAGAAAAGGAGAGAATACTTCCTAACTCATTCCATGAGACCAGAATCACCCTGACGTCAAAGTCAGAAGACATTACAAGAAAGAAAAATTATAAACCAATATCTTTTATGAACATAGATGGAAAAATCCTCAACAGAATATTAGCAAATGGAATGCAATGGCATATTAAAAGGACAATACACCATGACCAAGTGGGATTTATGCCAGGAATGCAAAGGTGTTTCAAAATAAGAAAAGCAATCAACGTAATAGATTGATCACATTAAAAGAAGGAAGGGGGAACATATGATCATCTAGATTGATGCAGAAAAGGCATTTGACAAAATTCAACACCCTTTCATGGTTGAAAAATCACTAAGAAACTAGGAATAGAAGAAAACTTCCTAAACATGATAAAAGTCATTTATTAAAAACCCACAGTTAATATATTACTCAATTGTGAAAGACTGAAACCTTTCCCCTAAGATCAGAAACAAGACAAGCATGCCCATTTCCACTCCTGCTATTCAAAATTGTACTGAATGTTCTAGCTAGAGCAATTAGACAATAAAAAGAAACAAAAGGCATCCAGATTGGAAAGGAAGAAGGAAAACTATCTGCATTTGCAGAGGACATGATTCTATATATACAGACTCCTAAAGAATCCACAAGAAAACAAATGCAGTGAAGTTGTAGGTTGCAAGATCAACACACAAAAATTCAGTTGTGTTTCTGTACGCCAACAGTGAACAATCAAAAAGGACATTTAAAAGTCAATTTTATTTACATTAGCATCTAAAATAATAAATACCTAGGAATAAATTTAACCAGGAAAGATTTTACACTGAAAACTATAAAATATTGCTTAAAGAAATTAAAGAAGACAAAAATAAGTGGAAAGGCATCCCATACTTATGGGCTGGAAGATTTAATGTTGTTAATATGTTAATACTACTCATAACAATCTACAGATTCAATGAAGTCCTTTTCAAAATACCAATAACCTTTTCTGCAGAAATGGAAAAGTTGATCCTCAGAATCATAGGGAATTACAAGGGGCCCCAAATAGACAAATAATCTTGAAAAAGTAAAACAAAGTTGGAAAACTCACACTTCCTGATTTCAGAATTGACTGCAAAGCTACACTGGTCAAAACAATGTGATACTACACTGGTCAAAACAATGTGATACAAAACAATGTGATCTATATATATATATATAGATATATAGACAAATGGAATAGAATCAAGGGGCTGGAAATAAACCCATACATCTATGGCTACTTGATTTTTGACATGGGTACCAACTCCATTCAATAGGGGAAGAAATCATCTCATCAACAAATGGTGCAAGGACAATTGAATTTCCATATGCAAAAGAATGAAGTTGGACCCCTACCTTACACCATATATAAAAATTAACTCAAAATGGGTCATGACCTAAATATAATATTATATAATTAAAATAATAATATTATATAATTATTATATATGTATATATTGTATATAATTATATAATATATAATAATATTATATAATTATAATAATATAATATAATAGGGCTAAAATAATATAACTCTTAGAAGAAAACATAGGAATAAATGTTCATAACCTTGAATTTGTTAATGAATACTCAGATAAGACACCAAAAGCTCAGTCAACAAAAGAAAAAAATAGATAAATTGACTATCAAAATTTTAAAATTTATACATCAAAGGAGATTATCAAGAAAGTGGAAGACACCCTACAGAATGCGAGAAAAATATTTGCAAATCATATATTTGATAAGGGATTGATATCCAGAATATATAGAGAACTCCTACAACTCAACAACACAAAGACAAATTAAAGAATAGATAAAATGGGTAAAGGGCTTGAATAGACATTTCTCCAAAGAAGACATACAACCAGCCAATAAGCACATGAAAAGATTCTCAACATCATTGAATGATTAGAGAAATGCAAATCAAAATCAAAATGATACCACTTTACACCTACCAGGATGACTATAACTAAAACAATAGAAAATTATAAGTGTTGGCAAGAATGTGGAGAAATTAGAATTAGAATTAGAAATTGCTGATGGTAATTTAAAATGGTTCAGCCGTTGTGGAAAACAGTTTGGTGGCTCCTCAAAAGGTTAAACGTAGAATTACCACATTACTCAGGAATTCCAGTCCTAGGTATATACCCAAAAGAATTGAAAATAGGAACTCAAACAGATACTTTGTGCCAATGTTTACTGCAGCATTATTTACAATAGTCAAAAGGTAGAAACCATTCAATTATCCACAAATAGATGAATGGATACATAAAATGTGGTATATACATTCAATAGAATATTATTTGGGCATATAAAGGAATGAAGTTCTGCTTCACGCTACAACACAGATGAACCTTGAAAACAATATGCTAAATGCAATAAGCCAGACACTAAAGGACAAAAATATCACATGATTACTCTTATTTGCAATATCTAGAATAGGCAAATACACAGAGATAGAAATAAGAGGTTATCAAGGGCTGGGTGGCGGTGGGGAAGCAATGAGGAGTTATAGCTTACTGGGTACAAGGTTTCTGTTTGGGGGTGATTGAAAAAGTTTTGGAAACAGTGATAATGGTGGCAGAACATTGTGAATGTAATCAATACCGCTGAATTGTACACCTAAAAATATTTTAAATGATAAATTTCATGTTGTATAAATTTTCCACAATAAGAAAGAAGGAGAAGAAGAAACAGTGGCCTCAAAAGAAAAAAAAAGAAAACACCTGGTGGTTAATGTGTCATTTTTCCACTCACAATTCTCAGCTGCTATTTGTAGTAGAGGTTTCAAACATACAACATATATTTGCTTATATATGCATAGGCAACTAAATTATAACTGGAATTACATACAAGAATTTGAGAACACAGGTTGTTTTTCGGAGGGAAGCTGAGTAGAGGTGAGAGGAATACTTTTCATTGTATACCATTTTGTTTCTTTTGAATTTACGATTTGTTTTAATTAACTAAAATGGATCAAAGCAAAAGTTTTGAAATAGAAGATTACCTTCTGTGCAGTAAATGGTTAACTCAACAGGTCTGGGTCATACAGACTTGTAGTTTCCAAAGGAAGGTCAGGCTCCTGCTGGGCTCCCAGGAGATAGCCTCTAAGCCCTGTCAGTTAAGAGTACCTGAGGCCACACCAGAGAGTTTATGCTGATACCCTGATTTATGGTTGGGCCTTAATGGAGACCAAATTCAGCCACAGAGTCAGCCATGTCTACATGACTGACGCTGGATAAAAACCCTTGACATAAAGCCTTGGGTGAGCTTACCTGGTTGGCAACACTTTCTGCATGTTGTCACACATCATTGTTGGAAGAATTAAATGTTATCAAAAAGACTCCAGTGGGAGGGGACACCTTGAAGCTTGTGCCTGGTCTCCTGCATTCTGCCCTATGTGCCTTTTTCTTTTTGATTTTAATCTGTATCCTTTGCTGTAGTAAATTGTAACCATGAGTATAACAGCTTTGCCAAACTCTGTAAGTTCTTGTAATTAATCATTAAATCTAATTCTTTATTTTTATATTTGTTGGATTTATTTATTGAATTACAATTAACATACAACATTATAGTAGTTTCAGGTGTACAACATAGCAACATAGTGATTCAATATTTTTATACATTATGAAATGATCACTACAATAATCTAATTACCACATGTCACCAAAGTTTTTACAATATTATATCCTATGTTGTATGTTACATCTCTGTAACTTTTTATTTTTCCTTTGGGAAAAATTTTTTTAAATTTTTTATTGGAGTATAGTTGATTTACAATATTGTGTTTGTTTCTACTGTATAGAAAGGTGAATCAGTTATACATACACATATATCCACTCTTTTTAAGATTCTTTTCCCATATAGGTCATTACAGAGTATTGAGTAGAGTTCCCTCCTGTAGTGCTATACAGGAGGTCCTTATTATGTATCTATTTTATACAAAGTTTATGGAAAGCCTTATTTTTTTTTTGTAGCTGGAGGTTTGTACCTCTTTATCCCTTTCATCTTTTTCATCTGTCCCCCACATATCCCTCCCCTATGGCAACCATCTGCTTGTTCTCTGTATCTATAAGTCTGTTTTGTTTTGTTTATTTTTTTATTTTTTAAAATTTATTTATTTTATTTATTTTTGGCTGTGTTGGGTCTTTGTTGCTGCCTGCAGGCTTTCTCTAGTTGTGGCGAGTGGGGGCTGCTCTTTGTTGTGGTGTGTGGGCTGCTTATTGCAGTGGCTTCTCTTGTTGCAGAGCATGGGCTCTAGGCACACGGGCTCAGTAGTTGTGGCTCACGGGCTGTAGAGTGCAGGCTCAGTAGTTGTGGCGCACGGGCTTAGCTGCTCTGTGGTATGTGGGATCTTCCCAGACCAGGGCTTGAACCCTAACCTTAACCCTCCATTGGCAGGCAGATTCTTAACCACTGCAGCACCAGGGAAGCCCCTGTTTTGTTTTTTAGGTTCCACATATAAGTGAAATCACATGATGTTTGCCTTTCCCTGTCTGACTTATTTCACTTAGCATAGTATCCTCCAGGTCTATCCATGTTGCCTCAAATGGCAAGATTTCATTCCTTTTTATGGCTGAGTAATATTCCATTGTGTGTGTGTGTGTGTGTGTGTGTGTGTGTGTGCGCGCATCACATCTTCATCCATTTATCTATCAATGGACACAGGTTGCTTCCATATCTTGACTATTGTAAATAGTGTTGCAATGAACATAGGGGTACATGTATCTTTTTGAATAAGCTATTTTGATTTATTTGGATATATACCCAGAAGTTGAATTAATGGGTTATATGGGCGTTCTATTTTTAGTTCTTTGAAGAACCTCTATACTGTTTTGCATAGTGGCTGGACAAATTTACATTCCCACTAACAGTGCACAAGGGTACCCTTTTCTCCACATCTTTAGCAACACTCGTTTCTTGCTTTTTTGATAATAGTTATTCTGACAGGTGGGAAGTGATATCTCACTGTGGTTTGATTTGCATTTCACTGATGCATAGTGATGTTGAGCATCTTTTCATGTGCCTGTTGGCATTTGTATGTCTTCTTTGGAAAAATGTCTATTCAGGTATTCTGCCCACTTTCTGACTGGGTTGTTTGTGTTTTTGATGCTGAGTTGTATGTGCTGTTAATATATTTTGAATATTAACCTCTTATCCATACCATTTGCAAATTTTTCTCCCATTCAGTAAGTTGTCTTTTCATTTTGTCAATGGTTTCCTTTGCTGTGCAAAAGCTTTCAAATTTGATTAGGTCCCATTTGTTTATTTTTGCTTTTATTTCTTTTGCCTTGGGAGACTGATCTAAGAAAATATTGCTATGATTTATGTCAAAGACTGTTCTGCTTATGTTTTCTTCTAAGAGTTTTATGGTTTCCAGTCTAACATTTAGGTCTTTATTCCATTTTGAGTTTATTTTTGTATGTGGTGTTAGATAATGTTCTAATTTCACTCTTTTACAGGTAGCTATCAAGTTGTCCCAGTACCACGTATTGAAGAGACTGTCTTTTCTCCATTGTGTATTCTTGCCTCCTTTGTCATAGGTTAATTGACCATAAGTGGGTGGGTTTATTTCTGGGCTCTCTATTCTGTTCCATTGATCTATGTGTCTTTTTTGTGCCAGTACCATACTGTTTTGATTACTGTAGCTTTGTAGTATAGTCTGAAGTCAAGGAGTGTAATTCCTCCATCTCTGTTCTTTTTTCTTAAAATTGGTTTGGCTATTTGGGGTCTTTTGTGTTTCCATACAAATTTTTAAATTAGTTGTTCTAGTTTTGTGAAAAATGTCATGGGTATTGCATTGAATCTGTAGATTGCCTTGGATAGTATGGTCATTTTAACAATATTAATTCTTCTAATCCATGAACATGGTATATCTTTCCACCTGTTTGTGTTGTCTTCAATTTCTTTCATCAGTGTCCTATAGTTTTCTGAGTATAGGTCTTTTACTTCCTTACATAGGTTTATTCCTAGGTATTTTATTCTTTTTGATGTGATGACAAATGGGATGGTTTCCTTAATTTCTCTGATAGTTCATTGTTAGTGTACAGAAATACAACAGATTTCTGTTTATTAGTTTTGTATCCTGCAACTTTATTGAATTCATTGATGAGCCTTAGTAGCTGTTTGATGGTATCTTTAGGATTTTATATGTGTAGTGTCATGTCATCTGCAAACAGTGACAGTTTTACTTCTTCCTTTCCAATTTGGATGCCTTTTATTTGTTTTTCTTGTCTGATGGCTGTGTCTAGGACTTCCAATACTATGTTGAACAAAAGTGGTGAGACTGGGCATACTTTTCTTATTTGTGATCTTAGAGGAAATGCTTTCAGCTTTTCACCATTGAGTATGATGTTAGTGAAGGGCTTGTCATCCATGGTCTTTATTATGTTGAGGTATGTTCCCTCTATACCCACTTTCTGGAGAGTTTTTATCAAAAATGGATGTTGAATTTTGTCAAATGCTTTTTCTGCATTTATTGAGATGATCATATGGTTTTATTCTTCAATTTGTTAATGTGGTGTATCACAATATATGAGGGAACTTTCTAACAATCACATCTGGACAACAATTGAATAGTTGTTCCTTCTCAGAAGTGCATGTGCTCACTGGGGCCCTGTAGCCACCAAATAGATGACCATCTCTCAGCTATGTTGCAGGCAAGATTGGACTTCATGGTGTCTCAGGCTCCTCCCATGCTGAGTCTATAAGTCTACATACAGACAACAGGCTGCAATCTGACAAAAGTGTCTTTTCTTTGGATTGCAAAATAAATAAATGGTTGTTTATAAAGAGCCAGTAAGGGCAAAGGCATAGGCAGCCCGAGGATGTGGGCTCCAAGAAACAATTGTCACTGGGCACAGACCAATAAAGTGACTTGGTTAAAGAATAAGTTTGAAAATCTGCCTCTCAAACTTGTCTTTATTTGAAAGAAAAAAGAAAAGGCCAAAAGCTTTTACTATTGCTTTTTGGATATCTGTTTAAAACAAAGCGGAGATGTGAGTTCAAGGTTTATTGTCCACAATTAAAAAGGAATCAGGTTTTGGTTTTAATATACTTCCTGCAATATAGTAAGCTTTCAAATGAAAGTGTTTGTTGCACAGCCTGAATGGTCAATAAATCAATTTTGTGTATCTGTGTTGGTGTCTGTGATTTGTCATCATGCCTTCTTACAATAATCACTCCTCAAAGAACTGTCTCAATGACTGTCTTTGAAGTAACTGAAATATGTCTTATTAATGTACTGGTTTATGTGAAAGCATGTAAAAGGCAAACACACACAAGCAAAATTATCTCCAAAAATTAATCACTTGTTCACTGCTGCTTCCTTCCACTAGAATATAAACCATTTTGTTTGGTAGCGTATCTGGCACCTAGAATAGCACATAGTAAGTACTCAATAGGTCACTGCTGAGAGAATTCCAACACTTATTGGAATGGAACTCTTCTACCTTCAGCTTCCTAACTACGAATTTGGATGTTAGAGACAAGCAGCAGGGAAAATTCCTCAAATCAAAAGAAGCATCAGGGTATGCAGCAGGCAAAGGGAAGGGGAGAGGAAGAGAGGGACACTCCCTATGCCCACAGAGGGACATTGAGTCTCTAGTCCCGTGATCTTTGCTGGTTCCCAGGCTGGCCTGAGACTTGGTCTGGGCTCATGACCTCTTTCAGTGAGGCTATAGTGCTGGTGGCAGAGTATTTGTTGGGGAGGTGGGATTTAAATGCATGCACAGTCTTTTTTAAATGATATTTAAAACTTTTGCTGGGCTCTCAAGTTTTGGTGCATTACAAGCAAAGGCCTGTTAGGCAAAGCCTAGTTTCAGTTTTGGCTCACAGTAACATTCTCGGGGACCTACTGGAGTCATCCATCACAGGGGGACATCTCCCTGACCCCACCTGCTCCCGCCTCAACCCAACTTTTCAGAAGTATTGGAAAGAACCTTTTCCCTCTCTTCTTTTTCCCTTCTCTAACTCTTCAGCAAGGCTAACTACTGATGCTACCCACTACGGATCAGGGTCAACATACAGTTCTCTTCTCCCCCTCCTCCCTCCCCTTGGTGCTCTGTCTCTCTCTCTCAACATTTTTTAAAACAGCCTGGCCACAGGATGCACCTGTCCTCGTCCCCTCCTGGGGCGAGCCCAAGGAGCCAGGTGCTGCCCTTGCTGGGGGAGGCTTACAGCTGTTTTGCCTGTGGGTGGGTGGTAACTTGAAGACCATTTGGGCCTTGGGTGCAAGCCAAGATTTTTAATCTAACCTCACCAGTAGCAAAGCCAATATGTTGATCCACATCTGGCTTCTGTGTCTGTGTGTCATTAATTCATTCTCAAACATCAAAAATAATAGATTTAATTTTCCTCAAAATGAAAGATATTTAAAAGTTAACAAATAAAAGTCAGCTGATACTCTTATATAATAATTCTACAAGGCTTTAGCAAGGCTTAAATCAGGTATGCCAGTTTTAGTTTCAGAGAAGCAGGGAGCTTTTTATCTATTCTTGCCTGGAAGGCAATTGTTAGGGTCTTTGTGGGAACCTAACGATCGTCGCATTTCATTCCCACCTGAGGTTTGAACCAATTTAGAAATAAGGTAGATGAGTTGATATATTAATGAAGAAATAACTTATATTTACAGGCAAGCATGGGCTTCCCAACCCAGTCACAGGTAATGTCAGAGTCCTCCCCTCGTGGCAGGTCTGTCTCTGCAGGACTTGCAGCATGGAGGAGCCATGGCAAACGTGGGCTTCCCATGAGCATCTCATGCTGAGGAAAGAGGCAGAAGGGGCTGCACACCATCTGGCTCCCCTTCCAAATTCCAGCAGGTGGGGGAGGAGTCGAATCAGGAGTGGGTAACGATCATTCCTCCCCAACAACAAAATGGAAGCCGGAGCAGTGCAGACCACTTCTCCGTCGCCCTCAGGCAACTTGTCAAAGCTGAGTAGAGTATCTGGCTGGTTCAGAGCCAGGAGCAGAGAAGGGCATGGTTAGAGCTGATAGCAAGTGTGGAGAGAAGCTCTCTGCACTGCTCTCTAGCTGCCTTGCTAGTTTGCCTGGCCTTTTTAAATGAGGTATAAATTACATACAGTAAAGCACATAATATTGTTGCCCTTTTATATGTAGATATTCCTTTAACCTCCACCAGTATGAGATATAGAACATTTTCTGGGTTGCTTTCAAAAGACCTGGTCCACACCTTCTTCTGACCTGAGGAATATCCGAGAAATTCTATTTCCATAAAAATTATTTTCCATGCTTACCTTACACATGTAATCTTTAATTTGTATCCACTTTATCAATTATAGCAATAGTTTCAATTTTTAAGCATTAAAAAATTAATTTTTAAGCTTAAAAAGTTCAACTTATCAAGAGATGTTATTCTTTCAGGGAAGTGATTATCTGTCCCAGGCACTGACTTCCTTCCTCTTAGCAAGAAATTAGAAATTTCTCATAGGGGAAATTCTTTCCCCTATGGTGACAGCATCAGATTTAGAATTACCTCACCAATGGGAGGCTTCTCGTCATTAGCCAACCAATAACAGTCACAGTCAAATGAAATGCATTTTCAAAGGAAATCACTTCTCCAGGAAGCATGTTTTCCTAGAGCACCTGCAGTGCTTTAGAGGAAACATGTCGGCTTTGTAAATGGGTATATTGTTCTTAAATGATACAAGTGGAATTCTGATGCTGAAACATTTTTCATGAGCTTTTTTCCCCAAGGAACTTTAGATCTAAGTTAAAACTTTAAATTAACTTAACGTGATCAGCTTTACATTTTTAATAATAAAATTGCCGAATATTCCTTCCCTTAAAAAAGTCCCATGAGATACAAAATAGATAAAATCTAGGGAAAAGATACCCTTGTCGCAAGCTGTATATCTATATATTTAATATATACATTTATATAAATATGTTATGTAAATATATATATCTATACATACATATCTATATCTTTCTATCTATAAAAAATAAATATAACGTAACATACAGTATTACAGCTCGCCTACCACAGCGTGTTCATACGCTGCCCAGCTGGCTGACTGTATAAATGCTGACCTGTAACCCTCCTTTGGGCACCTACACAGGGGCCAGCAGGGCTCGGGCCCGGCTTTGACAGCATTTGCTAGACAGGCCCGGGAGGATGCGAATACTCAGGCACAAATCAGGTCAAAACACCATCATAATAGCACTAAATTAGGTGATACATAGCAAGTAACTGGGCGCAAACACAATGCTTAGCTCTGAGCACATCCAGGTGAGGGCCAGACTTCGCTTTACTGCGTCAGTAATAGCTCAATTGTTAGCGGTCCTAGTCTATGCCTTTGCTCTTGGTTCGCCTCTTCAGTCTGAGTGGCAGGACAGATGTGACAGATGTGAAGTATTGTACACACATAACGTTAGTGACAGCTAAAGACTGTGGCTCTCCAGAACACCAAGCTGGGTCACCGCCTCTAGCTGGCAGTGAATAGTTGAGTCTCTTCTATAGATTCAGGGCAAAGAATGAGATGTCGTGTTAGCCTCATTTCAGCTCTAAAGTGCCACAGGTCTTCATTCGAAGCTTTCGTTAGACTTTAAGGTCATGACCACTAGAAGGTGAACTGCAAAGGGGCTTCCCTGTCTACCTTGGCCATTCTTTTCTGGTGTCTATTTTTAAAGGAATGTGAGGAGCTTTGAGAAAGACCTCGAAGTCACTGAAATCCCAAAAAAGATATCATTCTATTACCACTTCCTTTTTGTTTGACGCCTTATAAGAAAATACACATTCATCCTAAGGGTCATAATCAACCTTTCTTTCCATCGCATGGATTAATACATGATTCTATATGCACTGTGTCTAGTGTCAAGTTTCACTGCCTTCTAGGAACATCTATTTCAGAAATGTATGACTTGTTCTTTTGGGCTAATATTCTTTTACTGTCATTTTAAAGCCCAAAATGGGGTTCTCTTGCTGAGTCTTTCCTTAAAATTTCACTTTTAGTTGATAGTATTCATTTGTGCATTTATTGGTGCTCTGTGGTGACCTAGATGGATGGGATGGGGGGTGGTAGGAGGGAGGTCCAAGAGAGAGGGGATATATGTATACATACAGCTGGTTCACTTTGTTGTACAACAGAACCTAACACAACATTTTAAAGCAACTATACCCTTTCCCCCCAAAAAAAGCATATACTGAGTGCCCGTTCTGGGCTGGAGCCTAGAATGGAGACATGAGTGAGCCAGTATTGATCATGGGCCTCTGTCAGAGTTGGAGGCCAGAGTGCCTTTCCCAGGCATGTCTCCCACACCCCATCCTTGTAGTGGAAAAGCTAGAGGCCATATTGGTGTGACATAACCTCCCTAACCTCCACCTCAACTTGGCCACAGTAGATTGGATTGGGAGGGTGGAGTGGCTGACGCGAAATGGGCCAATCACAGTTGTTTCCTAGGAATTCGGAATTGAGACCAAGAGGAAAAGAGTATGTCTCCCTCCATATAAAACAGTGTAATTGTCAAAGCTATTTTCTGCCAAGTGACAGCTACTGAAAAAATGAAGAATGAAGAAAGCTGACAGGAGAATTGGAGATAAAGATGGAGAGAGATGGTTTCCTGGGTGCCCCTTACAAACAAGCTAATGTCTCTGGTCTTTTACTGAATCCCAGTTGTATTTCTGCTTATGATTTCATGAAACACTCCATACCCCTGTGTTCTTAAAATAAACCTCCCCTTTTGCTTAAGTTAGTGCCCAGTGTGCTTCTGTTGCTTACATTCAAGAGTCTTAACATGGTGTCCTGTCCATAAGCAGATCTTCGTTTAGTAAGTCAGACTGAAAAATACATTTTACAATACTTCCCAGTGTGGCAGGACTCTGAGTTCCTGGGCCAGGAGCCATAAGTGTTTTATTCATCCCTGTATCCCTGGCACATTGTAGGAGCTCAAGGGATTGAATGTTGACTCTACAACTAAATGCGTGAAGGAAGAGCCTTGGAACCCTCAGCGGCCTACTTAACCACTCTTTCTGCAGGTTCCTCCTCTGAAAGGACCCTTAGAAATTATTTGGTTTAAGTATTTATTCTACAGAAGAGGAAGCTGGGGCCCAGAGAGGTCAAAACCACTCGCCCAAGGTCACACAGCTAGTTTGCAGCAGAACCGAAACTACAATTCATGTCTCCAAGCTCTGAAGCCAGTACTCTTCGTACTACTCTGTAATTTTCCCTTCCTGTGGAACCAACTTCCATTGACCTCAATGGATAATACAGCCAAACGCCCCTAAAGTCAGCCTCCCTTGCTTAAAACTTCCTCAGTGTGGGTTCATAAGTCAGCCATCATATAGAAAAACTCTTGAAAAGGAAACTCACAGTGTCAGTCATCACAGAACTTGGCTAGCCACAGGTACTATTCAATGAGTGGAGGAGAAGCCCCCCAAAGCTGGCGTGTCATGAGAAGACTCAGCATGAGGTAACTAAGACAACTCACGGAACAACTTCTTGTTTTTATTGTCCAGTGAGATGGGGTTTTTCCCCGCCCTTGCCAGTCATAAGAATAAATGAAGAATTGATTACCCCAACACTGATGAACAGAAACATTCTCTCAAATACAATTATGTGAAAGGCATATCTGAGTGAAACCTGGGAAGGACTTAAAAATAAACAAAATAAGTTGATCTGCTAATCAAGAGAAGCAAAGAAAAAAATTCACATTAAAAAGAAAGGCAAGGGAATGATAAACAAAGAATTTAGGATGGTGGCTACAGTCCTAAATTCTGGGTGGGGAGAAGCACAGATACAAAATGGGAGAGGGCCAGAGCACTAGGACCAAATTATTGCCAAAGTACTGGCTTGCGTGTTGGTGATGATGGGTAGTGCGTTCATGGGTGTTTTTATATTATTAAAAATAAATAAATAAGTAAGTAAATTAATAAAAGAGCCAGATATGGACCAATGGTGGGTGTGTCATGAACCAAGGATTATGAATAATCTAAGTCTGTGCAGATAAGATCCATGGACAAGAAAGAAAGTGGAAAAGAGTAATTATAGCGTCAAAATAATGTCCTTGTTTCTCTCAAACTAGAAAATAAACATCTTATGACATATTAAATATTTTTGTTTTGTTATTATTCTACCTGTTGTGACACTTACTGTGTCACTGTCAGGTAGAAAATAAAGGTCTCTTTAATTTGTTTAATATCTGAGTTAAGCTATACATGCTGATAAATGAGTGTGAGCCTTACTTTATAGACTACTTTATAAGAAGCAATAATGCCTTGCTAGGGCTTCCCTGGTGGCGCAGTGGTTGAGAGTCCGCCTGCCGATGCAGGGGACGCGGGTTCGTGCCCCGGTCCAGGAGGATCCCACATGCCGCGGAGCGGCTGGGCCCGTGAGCCATGGCCGCTGAGCCTGCGCATCCAGAGCCTGTGCTCCACAACGGGACAGGCCACAACAGTGAGAGGCCCGCGTACCGCAAAAAAAAAAGCCTCGCTTACCATTCAGAACTAAGACACTCTATGACAAACGTGGGCTTCCTGTGTGTAGCTTACAATATCAGATTGACATGCTAAAACTTGCTTTAGTTTCAGTTTTGAAATAATTGAGGACAGACTTTTTCAGGTCCTGCAATGTTTATTAAATGGACAAGAAAGTATGTTCTAAGACTTTCTGAAACAGGGCTCCAGAAGCAAACAAACTAAGAAGGAAAACAAGAAAAAAACTGAGTAAGAAAGTTGGAGATGAGTTTTGATAGCAACAAAGCTGCCTCGTTAATGTTTTACATTTTATTGATAGTTGATTGCCTGGCCCTGATGAAATGGGAACACACATTCCATAATCCCCCCTTGAGATCACTGCTGTTTTAAAAACATTAACATAGGCAAAAGAAATCTGGTAAAATACTACCACCTGGGGACACCTGGTGAAGGAAATACGGGGGTCCTTTCTGCTAGTTCTGCAACTTTTCTGCAAGTCTGAAATTATTTCAAAATAACAAGTTTATAAGTAAATGAAAAGACTGGCAATCAATTTGAATCAGCATTATTTTTATAAAGGTAAAGAACAGCAGCTTTAAGAAAATGTAAGAGAAACTATACAGTTGAGTGTAAATGATTATTCCAGGGTTGCACACAGTTAACTGTAAAACCATAAGCCAGGGTCCAGGTCATGGAGAAGCTGCTGGTCTTCCTTTCGTGACCTAATAGCCGTGCGGTGGTGGGGAGTGTTTAGGGCAAATTCAGATGCAGTGAAACCCTTCAGTGGACACAACTGCTAGATAATTTCTGTGCAGTCTAGTCCCCAAGACTGTAACATTTACTTCTTGGTAAATAAAATAAAATATTACCGTGCAGGTAGAGTTGGAGGGAATGGCCTGCAGAAAAGGCTGTTAAACCTCTCAGAAGAAAAGGCACTGCCCATGATCATTTAAAAGCTCGAATCCAAGATGGGGCAATACTAGGAAAATGCTAACTTCGCTAAAATAATTTTTCTCACTGCAGTCTGAATACAAGTTGAAGGGGTATTTGTTGGTGGTGTGGTGTTTAGTTTTTGTTTTTTAAAGTACATTGAGGGGAAAATAATTCATCTCCTTCTAATAACAACAGTATTGATGCCTCTTTGTTAAATCACCTTGGAATTAATATGAGAATTGTAATCTTTTTTACCTCATTCTTTGTGGAAGTGGTTCTCCATCAATAAATGTTAAGATTTGATTCAGAAAGCAAGGAAAGAAACTTGCAATTTCCTTTCCTAGAAGAAACAGTATTCTCTCCCTCTGAACAATCCTAAGGAGGAAGGAAATATAGGATTTCATGTTCTCATTTCTGCTGAAGTTATGAATCATCACACCTGTGTTAACAGTTACTCACTGTAAGAGCTTTATGATGCCCACATGGGGGCATTAGTGAAATTCGGTGTGCCTAACTTTTCATCCACGTGGCCAAGCAAAATGGACTTAAATCTTACTGGGGCAGTCTCTCCCCCACCTCATCACCCTCCCCCCGACTTTTTATGTTTCTCTGTAGTTGAGTAGTTTTCAAGACAAGGAGCAGTAGCTAGAAGGAGACCATGTATATGAAGAGAAACCATGGGCAGCAAAATCTAAAGGAATCTGCAATATGTAAACAGATAGTATTTTTTTCTTTCTCATTTTTTTCTACAGTGACTGTCAGGGAGATGAATTAACAAGGTAGATGAGAGGGAGGGAAAGAAGTTTCAAATTAAGTTTTTTCTTTTAACATGTGTGTACCAGAAACAAATTACCGAAACTGACAGAAAATCTGAATAGACATGTAACAAGAGATTGAATTAGTCTTCAAAAAGCTTCCTACAAATAAAAGCTCAGACTCTCATGGCTTCACTGATGAATTCTACCAAATGTTTAAAGCATAACTAACTTCAATTCATCACAAACTTTTTCAAAATACAGAACATGAAGGAACACTTTCCAAGTTATTCCATGAAGCTAGCATTACACTGGTACCCAAACCTGATGAAAACACCACAAGAAAAGAAAACAAAACTACAGACCACTATTTAAAATAGCCAGAACATGGAAGCAACCTAAATGTCCATCAACAGAGGAATGGATAAAGAAGACGTGGTACATATATACAATGGAATGTTACTCAGCCATAAAAAGGAATGAAATTGGGTCATTTATAGAGACATGGATGGACCTAGAGACTGTTACACAGTTAAGGAAGTCAGAAAGAGAAAAACAGATATCATATATTAATGTCTATATGTGGAATCTGAAAAAATTGGTATAGGCGATCTTATTTACAAAGCAGAAATGGAGACACAGACATAGAGAACAAAAGTATGGATACCAAGGGGGGAGGGAGGATGGGATGACCTGGGGGATTGGGATTGACAGATATACATTACTATGTGTAAGATAACTAACGAAAACCTACTGTTTAGCACAGGGACCTCTACTCAGTGCTCTGTGGTGACCTAAATGAGAAGGAAATCCAAAAAAGAGGGGATATATGTATACATATAGCTGATTCACGTTGCTATACAGTATAAACTGACACAATATCATAAAGCAACTATACTCCAATAAAAATTTAAAAAAAAACTATAGACCAATAATCCCTTAAAAATATAGACACAAAGTCCTCAACAAAATACTAACAAACTGAGTCCAGAAACATATAAAGAGGATTAATTCAAATAAGATTTAGCCAACGAATCTAAGGTTGGTTTGACATTGTAAAAGCAATCAACGTGATAGACCATAATGAATAATTAAAGCTACACGGTCATCTCAATAGATGGAGAAAAAGAATTTTACAAAATTCAACACCCTTTCATAATAAAAGCATCCAAAAACCTAAGAATATAATGGAATTTTCTCGATGTGATAAAGAGTTTCTATAAAAAATTCACAGTTAACATCACACTATATAGTAAAAGACTGAAAGTTTTCCCCGAAAATCAGAAACAGGACAAGAATGTCCACTCTCTTCACTTCTATTCAACATTGTAGTGGAGGATTGAGTCAGGGCAATTATACAAGAATGAGAAGAAGACATCCAGACTGTAAAGAGAGAATTAAAACCCTCTTCATTTGCAGATGATGCGATCTTATATACAGAAATCTGAAGCAAGCCACAAAATAAAATAGTAGAACTAATAAACGAATTCATCCAGATTGCAGGGTACAAGATCAATGTACAGAAGATAATTGAGTTTATACACTAGCAATGAACAATCTGAAAATGAAATTAGGAAAATGGTTCAATTTACAATAGTCTCAAAAAGATTAAAATGCTTAGGGATAAATTTAACACGGGAAATGTAAGACCTGTATAGTGAAAGCTACAGAACATCATCAAAAAAATTAAAGAAGACCTAAATTAATGGAAAGACATTCCATGTTCATAGATTGGAATACTTAATATTTATTGTTAAGATGAAAATACTCCCCAAATTGATCTACAGATTCAATGCAAATCAAAATCCTATCAAAATCCCAGCTGGCTTTTTTTTTTTTTTTTTTTGGCAGAAAACGCATATGGAAATCAAGGGATACAGAATAGCCAGAACAATCTTGTAAAGTAAGAACAAAGTTAGAAGAGGGTCGTCCTTCCGATTTCAAAGCCTACAAAACAACAGAAAGCAAGACAGTGTGGTACTGGCATAAGGATAAATATATAGGTCAATGGAAAAGAATTTAGAGTCCATAAATAAACCCTCACATTTGTGGTCAATTGATTTTTGGCAAGGGCGCCAAGACAATTTAATGGGGAAATCTTTTCAACAAGTAGTGTTGAGAGAACTGGTCATCCACATACCAAAGAATGAAGTTGGTCTCCTTCCTTATATACAAATATTAACTCTTTGTGGGTCATAAACCTTAATGTAAGAGCTAAAACTATAAAACTCGGGAGAAATTATAAGAGTACATCTTTATACCCTTGAATAGGGCAAAGCCTTCCTAGATATAAAACCAAGTCACAAGTGACAAAAGAAAAAATAGATGAATTGTACTTGATCAAATTTTAAAACTTTTGTTCTGCAAAAGGCACCATCAAGAAAGTGAACAGACCACTCATAAAACGCAAACAATATCTGCAAAACCGTACGTCTTACGTGGGACTTGTGTTCATAATAAATATAGAACTTTTACAACTTAATAATAAGGAGAAAAATAACCTGTTTTTTTAAAAAAGGGGCAAAAGAGGCTTCCCTGGTGGCGCAGTGGTTGAGAGTCCACCTGCCGATGCAGGGGACAGAGGTTCGTGCCCCAGTCCGGGAGGATCCCACATGCCATGGAGCGGCTGGGCCCGTGAGCCATGGCCACTGAGCCTGCATGTCCGGAGCCTGTGCTCTGCAACGGGAGAGGCCACAACAGTGACAGGCCTGTGTACCGCAGGAAAAAAAAAAAAAAAAAAAAGGCAAAGGATCTGAAGAGACATTTCTTCAAACAAAATGTATAAATGACCAATAAGCACATGAAAAGATGCTCAAAATCATTAGCCATTAGGGAAACGAAAATCAGAGCCACAATGAGATACTACTTTGCACCCATTAGGATGACTATAATCAAGGAGACAAATAATAACAAGTGTTGGCAAAGATGTGGAGAAATTGGAACACTCTTGTTTTATTTATAGGAATATAAAGTGATGCAGCCACTTTGGAGAACAGTTGGCAGTTCTTCACAATATTAAATACAGAGTTCTCATACGACCTAGAAATTCCACTCCTAGATATATACTCAAGAGAAATGATGGGTAAACAACAAGGTCCTAATGTATAGCACAGGGAACTATACTCATTATCCTGTAACAAACCGTAATGGAAAAGAATATAAAAAAAGAATGTCTATATGTGTATAACTGAGTCACTTTGCTGTGCAGCAGAGGGTGGCACAACGTTGTAAATCAACTATACTTCAATTAAAAAAAAGAGAAATGAAAACATACATCTACACAAAAACTTGTATATAAATGTTCACAGTAGCAGCATTTTTATACTAGCCAAAGAGTAGAAAAGTTTCAAATATCCATCAGTTGGTAAACAAAATGTGGTATAGATTCATACAATGAAATATCATTCAGCCATAAAAAGAATGAAGTGCTCATACATACTACAACGTGGATGAACCTTGAAAACATGGTAAGTGAAAGAGGACAGACAAAAAAGGCCACGTATGGTATGAGTCTTTTATATAAAATGTGTAGAATGGGCAAACCCGTAGACGTGGAAAGTAGGTTACTGGTTGCCAGGGGCTGGGGGAGAGGAAAATAGGGAGTTGACTACTAATGAGTAAGAGAGATTTTGGGGGGAGGGATGATAAAAATGTTCTAAATTAGTGGCTATGATTATACAATGCTTTGAATGCATTAAAATCACTGAATCTGATACTTAAAAAGGTTGAGTTTTATGGTATATGAATAATATCTCAATAAAGCTATTATATAAAAAAGTGTGTACCCTTTCTCTTTTGTCTCTCCATCATCCTGGTCATTTTTCTAAGACCTGTGCTTGAAGGTCACATGCACTGCCGAGGAGAAGGTGAGAACTTGAAGATGACTCAACGCAAGTCTTTGCCGTAACTGGCACCAAGAGCACATGTGGTGTCATGGGCAGGGCATTGTCCTACTCCTGCATGCCTGAGCCATTATCTTCATGAGTGGCACACTCACCATGATGGATATGGGAGAGTGTGAGTTTGTGTGGGAGGGATGTGCTCTGTAGAATGAAAATATAGGAGAGTCAAACTCAGAATCACTGAAGCTCTGCTAAAGGAATCTCAGTCAGGCTTTGTGTTTGCTGCTCTCCCCTTTGGTAGAAAGAAGTCAATCAGAAAAACAATTTCATATCAAGAATTGCTTTTCTTCAAAACTTGACGCTTACCAGCCAAAAGTAAAACAGAGAATTTCAAGCTCCAACTCTACTTTACTTCCTGTTCATTCCAGATCGTCAGGAAAAACAGATTGTCAAAATGATACTCCAGATAAAGTGCAAGATCCTTCATCAACAAAGAAGAGTTTTCTAAGGTGATGTTTGCTAATGGAATGAGTACAGTTTAGAGCAAGAGTTAGACTAAAAGTCTTTTCATTCCTGGATTAATAAGTTTCTTACAATACTGCACTGCTTCTCCTCTTGACATTTCACAGAAAGTTTCACAAATAAGAGCTTAAAGAAACAGAGAAACACAAAGAAGTGCAGTTCTCTGCTTATTCCTAAATTAGCCCAGAAAATTCCATTATCATTTAGGGTTTTACTCTGTATAAATCTATGCTGTATGTATGTGTATATATACATATATTATATATATATATATATTAGATTAGATTGAATGGTTTGAATATGCTGATATTTGACAATTTTAACCTGTAAGATAGAAATTTCTTGTAGTTCAGCCTAGCACAACACATACATTTAAAATGTATCAAAGGAGAGTATGCATATCTGATGATCTCAAACCAGTAACCAGAGATTGGGTTTCCAGACTTTTCATAGTGAAGTTGTTCATCTTATAACATCTGTTTTACTTGATATCTTTTCCTTCTGTCAGATAATCTAGACCCATCATGGGCCAATGATTTAAAGACCTGGTTTTAGGCTTTGGTTCATGTCAGATGGTGATGAGGTTGTATAAAGGAGGGAAGAGTTATCTCATCATTGGTGATGAAATATGTCAAAGAAAAATTTTACAAAAAGGTAAAATCAGACTCTAATACAAATATAAAATGAACATGTATCAAAGGTTTTATTGTACTCATTAATTAAATAAGGGAAACAGTAAGATGTTACAACCAGTTCAAGGGAGAATTCTAAGAACCATATAGGGAGGGAATAAGGAACTATAAAATGAATTTACAAATAGTCTTAAAATTGTTCTTCCATAGGGCAATGATCAATTGCTTTGCAATAGGGACACAATTAAATTGCATTTATATGAAAAAGAATCATTTGCACCATATATTCACCCACTTTTTCCCCCACTTCAGAATCTTTCACAACTGTTCATGACAAATGAATAGCTGAGGAAGGCAGGCCTCAGGATACTACAGAATGCATCAATCTTGGTTATTTTCACCATTTTTTTTGTGTGTGCCATTTAGAGAGCATCATACTATCACTATTGTTTTTTATTCAGCTTTTTCTCTGCATGATATGAGCACTATCCCATTCCCCAAAATTTAATCCATATTATAACGTTCCATCATATGGATAGGATAGGCCATCATATGGATAGGCCATGATTGTTAACTAATCCCTTCTGTTGGGTGTTTTTACTTCCTTACTTTTCTCCATTATAAATAATTCTGTGCTCATTTTTTAAATTCATTCTTTATCTTTTATACCCTTCACAAATACTACCAAAATTTTTCTGATTTGGAAGTCTGTGCCTTAAGAACTAATGGTTTAGAACCACTGCACCAGAGTTTGGTAATTATACTAGAAACTCTGGAGTCATTACTGCCAGTTTTGTAATGCCTATTATCCTACATGAGTAAAAACTGTCACACTTCCTTTATTGGAAAAGCCATACGATTGCCTATCACATGACGCTTTAGAGCATTTGTCTCAAAGATTTTGAGGTACCAAAAGTAACTGTAAAAAAATGCTTTGTCTATTTTCACAGTGAATTTTGGTTCTGAAGATACCAATGTGTTGGCTTTTAAGACTGTTCTGGTGCCTGACACGTAAAAGGATAAAGCAAATAATTTGAATCAATGAATGATATTTTCACCATTAATTGGACGTTATTCCTCCTCTGTCTCCTGTGGTTGAAGTAACTCTGTTTTTTAGCTAATTTTTAAAAAGATGCTCAAGGTGAATTATTCTATACATGAGGTTAGCTTGTGTTTGTGCACAAATGGGGAGATATGAAATCATTTGGAAATCATCATCATGGGAAAGTTTTAGCAATGTTCTGAACGTGTTGACAAGAGCAGAGGGAGAAAAATGAGCTGATATCTAGAAAACTAGATTCTGCTAATGGCTATGCCACTGACCAGTGGTTTGTCTGTTATTACAGAAGGGAGAAATCCAGGACACATGCTGCAGATCAGTCTCCCAGGAAAGGGAGGAGATGGAGAGATGGGGGTGGATATTCCTTTTATATGTATTATTTCCTTCTATCCTCACAGCAGCCCTGGGTAGAAGATTGATGATCATCCCCATTTTAGAGAAAAAGAAACAGGGGTTTGGGGAACTCATGATACCACGAAGAGTATGCAACAGGAGCAGGATTTGCCTCAGCCCATCTAAGTCTGATCAGGGCCCACTCTTCCATCAGGCACGGGAGACATGGGGCCCAGGGCCCACGCTACCCTCAAAAATAATTAATTTTAATTTCTTTTAAAATCAGAAGAAACAATAAATATAATAATAGTGAGGATATAATGATGACTCCAACCTGGATTTTGTCATTGTATCAATACAGCCGTAAAATAATTTAAAAAAATTTTTATATGTAAAGGAGCCACCAAGGCAATAGTGCCTTTAATTGCATCTCAGAGGATGCCTGTGCTTAATCAGAGGAGATGCTTGCACTAGACCCAGTCCGAGGCCGTAATAATGCTCCTCTACCTCTACTCAGGCCAAAGCAACCCCTCCTGATTCACTGCTCTGGAAAACACTGTTCTCGGAATTGGTTCAAGTATAAGAATAACTTGTCTGTCTCTAATATTATTTTTAAACTCCCGGTCAAAGGGCACAGAGAAATAGGAAAAATGGGATTGTAAAATCAACGAGGATAGATCAATAGATGGATTTTAAAATAATAAACAGTTATAAGCCATTGTTCATAATATTGTCCAAAGAAATGAGTGTAGTCACTGAACTGGATGCTGAAATGATGATAGTGATAACTCAAGGTACAGAGAGAAGTTATCCCCACGGAGTCTCCTCAGCACTCCAACACCCTGAGCTGCAACGGGCTTGCTCACTGAGTCACTCCACTTCCTTTTCTGGGCAGCAGTAGTTAGTCAAGAACCTCAAGTGCCTACACAATGTAGAGGGCAAACATTTCTAGGGAGTGGAAGTTGTGTCACTATTCTGAGATGTGATCTAGGAGAATGTGGTGGAGGTGAAGACTTCTCTACTAGAAATGAGAAGGCCTAGATTCTGGCCCTGGCTCTGATATTATCTGGTTACTTAACCTTGTGATAGGGACAACTTCACTTCTTTGAGCCTCAGTTCTCAACATTTTAATTATAATGTGTAATGGTGTGGGTCTCTTCGGGTTCATCTTTTTCGGAAATCTCTGGGCTTCTTGGATCTGGATTTCTGTTTCTTTCCCCATGTTAGGAAAGTTTTCAGCCATTATTTCTTTAAAGAAGTTTTCTACCCCTTTCTCCCTCTTCTCATTCTGGTACTTCTGCAATGCAAATGTTAGTCTGCTTGATGTTGTCCCTTAAGTCTCTTAAGCTTTCTTCACTTTTTTTATTTTTTCCATTCTTTTTTATTTTTGCTGCTTTGATTGGGTGAGTTCCTTTGTCCTGTCTTTGAGTTCACTGATCCTTTCTTCTGCTTCATCTAGTCTGTTGTTGAATCCATCTGGTGTCTTTTTTCGTGTAGTTATTGTATTCTTCAGTTCTGTGACTTCTATTTGGAACTTTCTTATATTTTCTATCTCTTTGTTGAAGTTCTCACTGTGTTCATCCATTCTTCTCCCAAGTTTGGTGAGCATTTTTATGACCATTACTTTGAACTCTTTATCAAGTAAATCGTTTATGTCTGTTTCATTAAGCTGTATTTCTAAGGTTTTATCTTGTTCTTTCATTTGGGATATATTCCTCTGTTTCTTCATTTTGCTTGACTCTCTGTGTTAGTTTCTACACATTAGATAAAACAGCCACTTCTCCCAATCTTGAAGGGTTGGCCTTGTGTAGGAGAACCTTATCATTCAATCATGGCCTTGGATGTCTCTCGAACCTTTGTGGTTGTTGAAGCAACCTATTTTATTTTTAATAACTCCTAGTAGTTGAAGGTGTGCCAAGACCACTCAGTGTCCCAAAGGGGAGGATCTCAGTCAGCACTTAGATTCAGGCTGATTGGAAGCCAGACCCTCAGGTAACAGCTTTTAAATAATGCAAATATATACAGTCCTGTGGGACCACATGTGTAAGCCTTGCTGGCCCCCAAAGCCAGTTGATCTGGAGTTGTTCCCTGGGCAGCAGTTTGCAAAAACTGGGGCTCCAGATGAGCATAAAAACTCACTTCTGGGTGATACTGGTGAGCTGTAGTGAGGCAGAGGGAGAGCACAAAGATGGCATCCTCCAGACTATGTTCCCTGCGAGCACATCCATAGACCTCTAGATGTACCAAACCTGAAGGTTGCCTCTAAGGCTGACACTCCAAGACAAGCAAGTAGGCCTCTTTCACAAAAAGTTTGGGAGTGTGTTTCATTTTGCCCTCTGTGCAGTGCCCTGTACATGTATAAGAGCCCTGGTGGTGTAGCCTTCTGAGAACATTCCCTCTAGGTGTTACAGTCCTGTGGGAGCCAAGAATGCAAGCCCCCCAGACACCAGAGTCAGGCAAAGGAGTGTCTCCTGAATGGCAGCTGCAAAAGCCAGGGTACCAGACATAAAACCTGGGGTACCAGACATGTGTAAGAGCTCCCCTTCAAGAAATGCTGGCTCTCTGACATGCAACAGAGGGATAGCATGAACACAGTGCCCACCCTCAGAGGTATCAGGAAAGGTTTACAGTCCGCCCTTAGATGTGTGCTTAATCAGAAGCCCCTCAAGCTGCAGCTATGATGATTAGCTAATAGGCCTCTTTCCAGAAAGACTGAGCTCCTTGGTCTGTTGCCTCTTGCTGTGCCCTGGGGGTGGTAGTTATTTAAGTATTCTTTTGCTGCTGGTTACAGTCTTGAGGGACCTGTAAGCATAAGCCATGCTAGTCATCAAGGCCAGGAGATGTAGAGGTGTCCCCTGGCAGTAACCACAAAAATCAAGGTGCCGGAGAAGGGTATAAACTCCTTTCTGTGAGATACTGGTGAGCTGGGGCAAGGCAGAGGCCAAGCATGAAGATTGCCTCCACCAGCCTCCATTTCTTGGGAGCATCTTTTTGGCCCCTGTAAGTGCTGCACGCCAGAAGCCTGCCCCTCAAGCTGAAGCTTCTGGACAGGCAAATAGGCCTCCTTCTCAGAAAGACTGAGGTGTGTTTCAGCCTGCTGTGTTTGCAGTGCCCTGGGAGCAGTAGTCTGCCAAATACTGGCCCTCCAATTGTGACAGTCTCAATGGAACCCAGGAACTTAAGCCCCCCTGGCCTCTAGAGCCAGGTGATCAGGGGTGTCTTCTGCGTGGCAGCTGCAAAAAGCTGGGCACCAGACATAAGAACTGGGGCACCAGACTTGTGTAGAAGCTCCTCTCTGGGAGATACTGGTGCTCTGGAGTGCGGCAGGGGAAGAGAGCAAAGAGGCTGCACGCAGTCAAGTCAAATAAATGTATTATTTCAACAGTTGTGTCCATTTTCACCATCAGTGGTTTTTTAGTTCCATGAAGTACATTCTTTCAAAAGCTAAAATTAATTAATAGTAATGTAGTGATATATAGTAAGAGCTCCCTTTTATTTACTAAGAGACTTTCCAACTATAATTTTTTTCTTTTATGTATATATATATATGTATCATAAAGAATATTAAAGAAAAAAGTATATATATATATGTACTATAAATACCACTCCTTTATATATGCAATTCCTTTTGTTAGATCATCCTCTCGGTTGTCCTTTGCAGATTTGGTCTCAGGTTTGTGCAATTTCTACATTCTTGGACTTCAGTGTTGCTAATGATCAGTAAGAGCTGTCTGGTTTGAGTGATCATGAATTTAGTGGCTCATTTTACAGGAAAAATAATAGGGAGGAATTGGACAATCAACTAGAAAGTGAATTTAGTGTTCACTGAAAGAGTATGTGGTAGGTGGTGGGGTTTTTTGTTTGTTTTTTGAGGAGACTGTTTTTGTTTTTCGTAAATTTGCTTTGAATTCAGCAGGAGCTGTTATCTTTAGCCTCCAGTTTAGAACAGGTGTGTGAAACACAATAGTTTTCATTTCTGTGAAGTTTCTTCTTCAAGCTTGTATGAAGTATGAGGGACTGAGCACTGTGCTGCCTTCTATTGGGCTTTATGCTGGAGAGAACATTTTGATGGAAAGAACAAAATATTAAAAAGTATTGTCTCGTTCATCCAGTGAATTTCTTTTAAAAAGTTCTAATTATAAACTATACAGGTATAGAAAATACATTGTGAGCATTTTAGAAAAAGAAAAAAATTTTAATTGCCCATAATCTAGGAATACTAATGATAACATTTCAGCTTTTAGGGGTTTTTTCGGTCTTTGTTCTATTCATATTACATAATATAAATATAAGTTTCTATAAAAACAATACTATAAATCTTATTTTGTAATATGAGCTTTCTAATATATCAGTGGCATTTTTAATGTGGTTAAATATTCATCTACAACAAGTTTTAATGGCTGTATACTTTCTCCTTTGTATGAAAATCCCCTAAAATATATAGTGAGTCCATGTTTGGATTTTTAAATGTTTTCAAGTTATTCACTATTTAAGCAGTACTTTAATAAATATGGTGCACACACATTTTTGGGTATATGAGTCACTTTTAACATGTGATTAACATTTTTCCGAGTAGAGTTGGTCCGTGTTCCAAATGCGTAAGGTGTTTAGGCGCCTGCTGCCAGGTTACTCACCGCGAGGCTGTACACCGTCTATATTTCTACCATTAGTGGATGAGACTTGCCCGGTGCCGCAGCATGCCCAGCCCTGAGAACTGGTGTGTACGTGTTTGCTTATCCACATCATGGGGAAAGTGGCATTTTACTTTTGTTCTGTGACAAGACTCTGATTTTTAGTTGATGTTTTGGAGTCCTGAAGTAACACGAAAGAAGACAAAAAATCAGATAGGCTGGCAGCAACTTAGGGGTTTTCCTTCTCTTTATAGGATCAAAAACAACATTAGTGTAGAGTTTTCACTGCATTTTGTGTCACAGAATACTTTCCTCCGAAGTCCTAGGTGACTTGTGGAACAGTGTTACTGGGGGTCGAGAGGATGAAAGGGAGTTACCAAGAAAGCAGAAATGGTGCACCTGGGAAGATGGCCCAAGGAAGCTCTCTAGGTCTCTGGGTGCCCAGTGTGGCACCAGCAGCCATCAGTAGAGGGACTGCCTGCACACCGGAGTGTTCCAGAGGTGGACAGGGCTGTAGAAAGAGAGCTTTGCTTTTGTATTTGAAGACAATCCTGGGGGTGGGAGGGGGTGAGGGCCTGACTTGCCTGAAAACAAGTTTCTCCCAACAGGCAAAATGGACACGGAAGAAGAAATTGTTTTTGGATATAGAAAGTTCTATTTATTGTCCACACAGGTTTGAGGTCAGAAATCCAAAACTCCTGATTGTTTTAATAGTTCTTCCTAGAACCCTACTTTTCCCCTATCAGCATCCCAGATAAAATGCCCCAGAGACCTGGCTTTCCAGGAGCATGAAGAGAGGGCAGCGGGGCTGTGAAAGACACAGGCTGGTGAGATGTTCTAGCAGCTGTTGTTTCATTATTTCTCTGTCCCTCTTGGTCTTACAGACCCCAGTTCTGCAATTTTATTTTGTCAATTCCAAGTGAGCAAAAAATTCAACCTCTTCTCTCTCTGCTCTCCCCAGAAAGAGGTTTCTCTCTGTGAAATGATTAACCACATTCACCCTGACAGCCTTCGGTGTGTGGTGGGCTCCTCGTCCTGGATGAGTCTATGTCAGATAAGTTTCTTTTCTGCTTTGTGATGTCTGAAAAAATGGAAAGAGGCCTTGAGAGAGAGAAGAGAGAGCACAACAAGTGAAGGAAAATCAAGTCACCAAGGAAGTTTCCAAAACCTTTTTTTCCCTTTTCTTTTTTGAATGGGAAAATATTTATGTTCACTGATACGAGTTTTGATTTAAACCTGAGTTTAAATTCTCTTTAGGCTCCTCTGTGTTCACTGTGGGAAAAGAGAAGAGAGTATACGAATAAGATAGTCCTTTTAATAAGATGTGATGAATTTCTGACACGGGATTTGGGAACAACTCCTGACACACTGAAAAGCTACATCAGGACAATCCGTGAGGATGCAGCTCCTCCACGCACAAGCACCCTCTGTCGGCACTGGTCCCTCTGCCCACGGCGTCTCCCTCCCACGCCCAGCACTACTTTCATCCAGTGCCATCTGTTTATGTGACTTTAAGCTTTAGAGGAACAGGGAAGAGGAGGAGAAAAGAAAAGATTGGGGTAATTGGTACAAAACGACAAACCCAGATATTTTGAAAGGAAGAGATTTTATGGACTACTTTTAATATGCATGTGGAGAGGCCGGGAGGGAGAGGAGAGGAGCCTCCTTCCTCCCTTGTGTCTCTCAGTCCCACCCTCCCTCCTCCCTGAAGGCTAGGGGCCCCCAGGCAAGCCTCCAATTTGCCACATCCAGTTTCTTCTGGGGGGAAGGGTCGGGGGAGGGACAGATGGGGAGTTTGGGATTGACATGTACACGCTGCTATATTTAAAATAGATAACCAACAACGACAGCACAGGGAACTCTGCTTGGTATTCTGTAATAGCTGAAATGGGAAAAGAATTTGAAAAGGAATAGATACACATATATGTATAACTGAATCACTTTGCTGCACACCTGAAACTAACAACACTGTTAATCAAATATGCTCCAATAAAAAGTAAAAATTAAAAAAAAAAGATTCCTGGGCCAAGAGTCTGAAAGGACAAATGCATCTTCCCCAGGAGCTGTTAGTGAGACTTTTGTCTGGAAGCCCTAGTGGAAGTGACCTAATTACACCCTCAAAGCTCTCTTGCATGCTCGTCCTTTACGACAACTTTCTACTAGGGCAGCACTTGGTGTAGAGTCAGTTCATAGGGTTAAAACTCAGAACCCCACTTCTCTGTTGTGTGTCTTTAAGAAAGTCACTTATGCTCTGATGTTTGCAAAGCCCTTCACCTGAGCTATTCTCCTGCCACTATTACTATTATTATTAAGCCTTTTCTAACTTGATTTGTATCCCTAAGGTAACTATTCCTTAGCTGAACTGTGGAGTTGTGATTATTCTATGTGGTAGCTATTGCTTTGAGAAAACCTGCTTGCATGATTGCCGAGCTCAGAGCAGAAGTAACACCCCTGGGAGAGGTTTATCCTCCCGCCTCTTTCCACTCTGTCTTTGCCAGCGCAGTGGGGTTGAGGGGTGCACCGTGAGGTCACCTCCACCACTCACTTGGCCTTAGAAGGGCAGTGTGGAGCACAGAAAAAACATCACTTTTTTGGAATCAGGGACACCTCAGTGTGAATCCTGGCTGAGTGGATTTGGTCATACTTTCTACTTAATGAGCCTCAGTATCTGTATTAGCTTCCAGGGCTACCATAGCAAATTACCACAAACTGGGTCGATTAAAGGAACAGAAATTTATTGTCTCACACTCTGGAAGCCAGAAGTCCAAACTCAAGGTGTTGGCAAGGCCGTGTCTCCTTCTCTCCCATCTCCTGGTGGTGGCTGGCCATCCTTGCCATCCCTCGGCTTCTAGCTGCATCACTCCAGTCTCTGCCTCTGTTGTCACGTGGACATCTGATCGCCAGCTGATCTTTAGGGCCCCTTATCAGCTCGTGTATTCTCACCCTCCCACATTTGTTTCAAAATGAATGAACTCAGGAATCTTCTCTGTTCACCCAACAAGAGTTAAATTTCTACATTATTGTTATTTAATTTTTTCCCACATCCATTGTTCTTTTAAAAAGTAAAATTAATACATGTTCATTACATAAGTATTGAAATTACTGAAAAGTAAATGAAAAAAATAACGCAGCATTGGTGTGAGTGATTGAAGAACAATTTCCCATTTGATATGCGATATGCATTCCCACCACAGCAACCTTTAGCATGACTTGACCCATTCCCTAAAGGCACCAGAACCACAAGTTATACTCCAAAAGGAAGGGAAGCACGGCCCGGGGCATCAGAGAAGAATCTGAATGGAAAATACTGCTGGCTTACCCAAGCCCCATCCCCCTCCTTCCTCCTCCCAGCCAACCCCACCATAGACACAAGTACTGAACGTGCTCAGCGTGTCCCGAAGGCCACTCTTTCAAAGTATTTCATCAAAAGAAATATCACTCTAATTAAACAAAAATAAATGGCACTACCGTTGAATAAGGTAAATTGTAGATTAAATTAGGGCTCTAACAGCCCAGGAATCTTTCACAGTTAAAAAATCAGGAAACCTGGCAGCTGTTACCATGAATGTTCATATAATTGTTTAACCAGCATTCAGCGTCCTCAAAACTCATCTTCTCACACACCAATACGATGGGAAGGACAAGCAGCTAATGAGTTTGTCTTCCTTGAGAAAAGGTCACGTAGGACAAAAGTGCATTTACAAGTGCCAAAGCTTTCACAGGAACATCACCCAGGAATCACTGAGATTATGAATTAACAGTCATCTTTTAAAAGCTGTGTGATACGTTAAAATTAGTTATAACTGTAAGTTCTAAGAAAAGATGGTTGATCTCAAAAATCATCTTGATAAAGGAAGGCCAGAAGTAATAAAGAAAAATATTGATTAATCTTGCAAAAATTGTTTTAAACTTTTACATAAAAAATACACAAAGCCAAAAGATAAACAATATACTGGGGAAATTTTGCAACATGATGGACCACAGGCTTCTTTCCTTACTGTACAAAGAGCTCTGTTATATTAGTAAAAAAAAAAGAAAAGTGAATAATTCTATGGAAAAATAATATATCAACATCCAGTGCGTGACAGTAAAGATGTAAATAGCCACCAAAGAGATTTCTCAGTTACGCTCATAATTAAAGGCATGCAAATCAAGGTAACAGTGCAATGCGCACGGCCGTCTATTTAACTATGGCACCAAATAACATTTGATAAAGTCCTGTTCTGGTGAGGTTTACCTGGAAGTCTCCTGCAGTGCTGGTGGGAAGGTAAATTTGTGCAATAATTTTGGTGGGCAATTCCTGTCAAAAATTTTTTTTTTTTTTCCTGCGGTACGCGGGCCTCTCACTGTCGTGGCCTCTCCCGTTGCGGAGCACAGGCTCCGGACGCGCAGGCTCAGCGGCCATGGCTCACGGGCCCAGCCGCTCTGTGGCACGTGGGATCTTCGCGGACTGGGGCACGAACCGCGTCCCCTGCATCGGCAGGCAGACTCTCAACCACTGCGCCACCAGGGAAGCCCTCCTGTCAAAATTTAAAAGTCATATATTCTTTTCCAGGCAAATCTATATACCCCATGGACATGTGTTTTTAAGTAAATAGGTATCATCTCTATCTATCATCTATCTATCTATCGATATCTATGTCTAAGGCTGCTTATTGCAGTATTATTTGTAAGGCTAAAAAAACAAAAAAGAGGGAAGGAGAGGAAACCTCCTATTTCCTAAATAGAAGACTAGATAAATTGTAGCATATACATACCATGGAATATTTTGCAGCTATTAAACAGGATGAGGTAGGTCTAAATATGATCATATGGAAAATTCTGCAAGTCATATCATTAAGTGAAAAAGCAAGATTCGGAATCGTATATATACACACACACACTTAAAAACATATGTGTGGACATACATACTGTGTGTATATATATATATATATATATATATATATTTAGATATAATGATTTCATCTGGGTATAAATTTGAAGGATTTACATCATCTTTGTGTACTGGAAATGTGATTAAGGGGGCAGGGTCTAGAGTAAAGGGAGTTTATTTTGGGGTCCAAGATGCCTTCATTCTGAGTCAGTGCTGGACACAAGTCTCTCTTGTCAGCTCAGGACTCCAGGGGGTCGCTGGCTGGGAGGTGGGTCCTGTTGGGCTCTGAGAATCCACCTGTCTCAGGTGATGGGAGTCTGAGCACACATTGCATAACTTACAAGGGTCAGCCTCTTAAGAGGCACTGGTTCGAGGGTTTCAATTTGACCTTGGGGAGCACGTACACCTGAAGAATGAATCCAAACCACATACACCAGGTGAGTTTCTTTTCAAAACCATTAAAACTGATCTGGACCCATCTGGCAGCAGGAAGGTGAGAGTCGGTCCACACATCAGCACCCACCGCCTGGCTGAGCCCCTCTCTCCTTCTAGACCTTGTGCCGAGGGATGAAATCATGCACCTTTGTCCTTTGCTTCTGGGGCACAACTTCCAATGTGCATCTTCTGTCTTGCCCTTCTGCCAGTGCAGGCATCATGGAAGGAGGGCTCATCCAGAGCACGGCTGCTGAGGTTCCACCAGCACTGCCTGAGAGTCTAGGGAGGGCTTCAACAAGGACACCACAAGTTGAGGGACTGGGAGAAATTGGTCCTTTGAGAAAAACTAAATTTGAAATTTGCAGAAGTTTATTATTTAATTCTGCTTTGTCTCCCTGTCAATCTCCAAAGAAAGTGCTTATCTTCACTCTAAAAAGGGAAGGAGCATTTTTTCCCAAGAGCAAACCAGGAATAAGCCAAAAAGTGTGTGGTGCAAGTCACTTCCAGATGGAAAATAGGTTACCTTTATCTTATATTGACCCATAGAATTAAAAAAAATAATAATGATAAAAATTTAAAAAATAAAAAACCCAAGATTTTATTTATTTGACATAGAAGTTAGTTTGCTTCAAAAAGTTTGAAAACTATTAAGCCATAGTAAGTGATGATAATATGGTTTAGTTGTAATATAAATTGAGTTTTAAAAATTTCTACAAGCTAGAACCTTGCCTTTTTTCGTTTTGTTTTGGTTAAATATTTCTGTCTTGTTTCCTTTCTCCCCCTTCCTACCGTTGGCTGCTTGCTTGTTTCCCTTTTCCTTCCTTGCTTCCTTCCTTCCTTTCCTCATACCCTTGACTGCCTTTCTCTTGTCTAAGGACACATTCTACAACTACTCCAAGTCAAAGGACCACCCCTCCCCAGCCATTCCCACCATCTTCCTTCCTAAAACAACCTCATTTGTGCTTAGGGAACACATGACAGCTCAAATAAACTGTAGCAATGTATTCCCCTTGCCAGGGTCTGGTCTAGGAGAGAGCTTGTGACCCAGTGTTGACCAATGAGATATAAGAGGAAGTGTGCTGGGGGCTACTTAAAACTATTTTACTTCCTGAGGGAGAGAAGTGCAGGAGGAGCAAGTCCCTTGTTCCTCCCCTCCCTTCCTGCTTAGGACAACTGTGAAGACATGATGCCTGCAACTGTGGCAGCTGCCATCTCTCCGCATTAGGTGATGAACACTCGGCAGATAGCCCAGCTCTCCAGGGGAGGCAGAGTAGAAGGACAGAGAGAACCCGGTTCTCAACAGCATCACTGAGTGGCTGAAACACTTTGGATTCAGCTATCTCTAGACTTATTAAGTAAACTAGAAAAGTCCTTGTGATGTAAGCCAGATTTTTCTATTACTTGTAGCCAAAAACACCATTTAATGTATACACAGGCTTAAAAATCAAGTGGGGAAAACTATTAAATTAAATAGAAAAGTAATCATGTTAATTATGGCTACAGAGCTATGATCAGAGAGCTTTGGTTACACCAAAGACTGAGCAATCAGCCTTGCTGGAAGGGGCTGGGGAGGGCTTCCCTGGGGAGGGCTTCTCTGGGGAGGGCTTCCCTGGGGAGGGCTTCCCTGGGGAGGGCTTCCCTGGGGAGGGCCATGGACATGAGGCTCCTTCTCTGGCCATGAAGGAGCCTCCCGTCAGGCAGCGAGGATGAGACGTGCACCTGGGAATTAGTGGAAGGGCTGGTGTCCCGGGAAGAGTGAGGAGCTCTGTGCAGCCGGAGGGAGAGCTGGGAAGGAGGAGTGGGGCCAGATAATGAAGGACTTTGTGGGGCATGTTAAGGAGATACGGTTTTATCCTCTGGATGACAGAGGACACATACATGTGCATGTGTGTGAAGGCTCATGCAAGTAGATACACATACCCCTGCCTAATAAAGAATCCAACTGGCCTTTGTCCAAGTTCCTGGGTGGGACCCCCAAAATCGCTGGAATTTCCCCAGTGACTGGAGTAACTTTGCTGTTCATGGTAAGCCCTGATAGTCTATGCTGATGAAGTGACTCCTGGTGGGCCCTAGGTACTTCAGAATGGGGGCTGGCCATACTGGGAAGACGAATGATGTCATTAGAAGATCAAGGCTTTGAGCCACGTGAGGTCGGCCCAACCTCTGGGGAGGGAAGGAGGCTGGAGATTGACTCAACCTCATGGCCAGTGATTCTATCGATCATGCCTGTGGAATGAAACCCCAATAAACTCGTGACCCCAAGGCTCAGTGGAGCTTCCTGCTTGGTGAACACATTGATGTGCCTGGAGGGTGACACTTCCTGAGGACACGGGGAGAGGAGGGCACAGAAGCTTTGCACTCAGGACCCCAGGTTCTTTGTCTGGTCCTGATTTGTATCCTTTATAATGAAACTATAATCATGCATGTACCATTTTCCTGAGTTCTGTGAATCATCCAGTGAATGATCAAGCCTGAGGGCTTGTGGGAACCTCTGAATTTATAGCTTGTTGGTCAGAGGTGCAGGTGGCCTGGGGACCCTGGAGCTCGTGGTTGGCATCAGAAGTGAGAGCAGTCTTGTGAGAGGCCTTGCCTTTCACCTGTGATGTTTGGCCCAGCCGGGGTAGAAGTCACTGCGCATGTGAGCAGAGTGACTCCTAGGTGGGAGGTGCTGCAGACCCGGCCCCTGCTGCAGAGGGTTGGGTGCCGTGCCGGGGTCTCCAGCCCAGGGTCCGAAAGGACTTCTCTTCACTCGAAGTCTGCAGACTGACCGCTCCTTCAGAAAAATGCTTACCTTTGGTCGAAAGGGAGCTGGGGGTCTGGAGTGAAGACATCTGAGAGAAACCGGGAGAACCCAATCGTCCCAGCTGTGTCCCCAGAGACAGCTAATTGTTGTCCCCACGGCCGCCGCGGACGGACGTGGCATCGTGGCCGCCTGCGCCGCTCCAGAAGAACGCAGACAAATGGACGACAACTGCCACCTATTCGCCTTTCAGTAATGGGAGGGACGTCAAATAAGGGTTCTCTCTTTTTTTAATCTGATCCTCCTAAGGACTCTGCTGGGAGACTTTATTCCCATTTCACAAAGAGTGTAATGGCTGATTAAAGCCCAGGTTTCCCAGCCACGTGGGGCTTGGCTACGCGCCCAGGCCCCTGTGAGGGCAGAGCTTGAGCCCTAAGCGCACGAAATGCTGCCTCTCGCCTGAGGCCAGTGGAGATGCAGGGTCAGAGCAGTGCCCTTAAAGGAGGTTACATGCTGTCTCGGGGGCTCTGCAAGGTGAGTCACATCCTTCATGAAGTTACTTCCCGGCCGGAGGCTGCATCCGCCCGGACAGGGGGTTTGGGGGCCAGTGCACTAATGGAGTCGAGAGACCTGGGGCTGGAGGGTCAAGGGACAGAGGTGGAGCAGAGAAGGCAAAGGTGACTTGGAGCCCAGGATGGTGGGGGCAGAGAGTGGTACTCCGGCCTGGCCAGGCGGTGGTTACTCTTTGAAGAGAAGGAGGAGTGATCCCTTGTAGTGAGGCATAAATGCTCAGATCATTGGGGTGAATTTACAGAGTTGGGATTAGGGGGTTTGATTTTCTGCCCAAGCCAGAGAGGTGGAACAGGGGTGCAGCCAATGCAGGTGAGAACCAAAGATGGAGCGGGAAGGATAAGGTTACATGCATCCAGAGCGCCCCAGACTTGAAGCTTGCTTCTGTCACTTTCTAAATCTATTTCTACTTCTGCTTAGTTTCTTCATCTCTATAATGGATATAGTAATACCTACTTCATAGAGCTGGTGTAGAAATTAGCAGTAAGGTAGGTGAAGAGCCTCATGTAGTGCCTGGCACAAAACGGGCATATGTAAAGCAAGAATTAGTTTTCATTTTAAAGACTGTCCAGCACATAGTTGGAAGAATGTTTGCAAGTAATTCTTGGAGGAATGGCTCTTCTGCCACACTCTCAAGCCCTTTAGATGTTTCCAGAGGGTGTCACAGGTGGAGCTCCGAAACATCATGCTTTCCTGTCCAGGCCTCCCGCAGTTCTTATTCAGGACAACCTAGTCCCTGGGAATAAGCGCCACTCAGGAGCTATTAAATTCCAACTGGGGTAAATAGAGCTAAAAGAGAAATCAGTGCCTGGGAAATTTGCACATCACATCCCTTAGAAAACACTCTTTTTCACCCCTGACATGCTCTGCCAGCAGGAGGGCAGCTGGTGTAGCTCCGGCTGGGCTGGCAGGATGGGCAGTGAGGCAGGCGGCAGCACGGTGAGTGAAGTCACTGGGGCATTGAGGGTGGAAGGGTGCAGGCGTGAGCAGAACACAGCTGACATGTGCTGAGCACCTATGGCAGAACTGGCCCTCAGTTAATTGCTTTCACATGGTAAATGTGGGGTAAATTTTCTGACCCCTGTTTTACATATGAAAGAGATGAGGGTCAGGGTTAAGCAACTTTGATGAAGCCACTCAGATAAAAACTCGCAAAGCAGGGATGAGGTATTTTGTTTGCCTGATGCCCAAGGCAGGTGGTAGCTTTTCAACCATGGCACTGGCAGGGCTTCCTGAGGGCGCCCACTTCCCCACCCCCTGCCATGCTGTACTGCAAAGAGGTTTCCAACGCTACGCCATCACTGTGAGCCCTTGCGGGCCTGGTCTTCCTCTTCTGGAAAGGGATGGTCATCTGATCTACCTCCCAGGGTTGTTGTCGGGCTTTAATGAGCGCACGCTTCTGGGCCTGACACGTGGTCGCCCCGCCCCACGTGATCAGGCTGGTTGCACGCGGAAGAAAGCAGATCTGCTTCCTGAAAACGAGACATGCAGCCTTGAGTCTGGCGCTCAGCACCCCTCCCCAGCCATGCCGCTCCCAGCTAGACTGCGCACGAGGGCTTCACAAGCCTTCTGGACCCTGGACTGTGGTTAAGCCATCATTCTCCCACACTGCAAGTGGAGAGACAGACGAAATGAGATCCAGGAAGCTAAAACATTACTGTGGAGACAGGCCACACTGACAAAACCATGTAAGATTACACGAGTGAATTGCCACATAAGCTGAACTAGGGCCATATGGGCTGGAAGACTTCCTCTAAAATTACTTCCAAGAGAATCGTCACCTGCTGTAATGAACAATAACAAAGGGAGTCTATGTCTGAAGTAGGGACATAAGTTTGTTCTGGTAACTGGATGTTGTGTTTGGCTGTGGAGAGGCTGCGCAAAGCACAGGCTGGGAGGACCAGTCAAACCCAAACCCCTCTTCCCCAAATTCATCAGCAAATACACAGAGAAGTGGGAGAGGATTTTGTTACTGTCATTGTTGCAAAACCCAGGAGCTTCAATTCTGACAGCTATAAATTAGGAATGAAACTATAAGCATGAAAGCGGAAGCAGCTTAATTCTAATGTGCTTTTTACTAAACCACTTTTGTGCAGGCTTTCACCCAAAATAAATGATACTCTCACATTTATAAGAAAATGCATGGGATAAAAAGTGTCCCTTTTTAGCGCTTCCCTGGTGGCGCAGTGGTTGAGAGTCCGCCTGCCGATGCAGGGGACACGGGTTCGTGCCCCGGTCCGGGAAGATCCCACATGCCGCGGAGCGGCTGGGCCCGTGAGCCATGGCCGCTGAGCCTGCACGTCCGGAGCCTGTGCTCCACAGGGGGAGAGGCCACAACAGTGAGAGGCTCGCGTACCGCAAAAAAAAAAAAAAAAAAAAAGTGTCCCTTTTTAGAGCCAAGCTTGTCAGACTTCAGATACCTCCATTGCTCTGCCTTCGGGTGTGAGGGGCGGGAGGGAAGGGGACTCCCCACGTAAGACCTCTCGGAATTTCCACTCCCTGGACCACGCAGGGACATGGAAAGTCAAATGTGTGATCTCAGACAAATAGAAGAAAGAAAAAGAGGCAGCAGAATATATAATTGGATGTATCATTATGACATTTTCCACCATCAGATAAAAGAAAAAGAACACTGACTCTTCACATTACAGAAAGAGAATCTCAGAAGCACACGTTCACCTCCTGAGGCCAATGTACATTTTATTCTTTAGAAAAGCACAACGGTTTAGATTGCCATCCTCAACAGATCTAGTATGTTTCAAAGTTCTTAAAACTTTGCTTATCTGCTTAAAAAGTGAACCTGCAGTATGGGCATTGATGCAAAGCTTTTAGCTTGTTTGCGTCGTTTGATGTTTCTATTCTGACCATTACAAAATACGCTACGATAGTTTCCACCCTAACAGATGCCAACTATCTATCTTCACAACCCACTTACATTTTTTTTCTTTTGAGGAAAATATTGGGACAAATAAAAACAATCTTTAGGAAAGAAGCCAAAGTAGAAGTTTCATATCTGTTAATATGCATGTGAATTCATTCATTTTTTTCTTGTTATTGTTAGTCATCTTACAAATATGGGACCACAGAGTCTTCACTTCCTTTAGTAATATAGCTCTTTCAGCTCTGGGAATTACAAACTCGACAATCTTTAACCAGTTTCAAAAAAAATAAGTTTCCTTTCTTATCAGAAAGTGTATTCTCTCCCCAGATGCCACTCTACATGTTTAAATAACTGAAATTGAGGACTTCGTTGCAGCAAAAAGCTAGTGGCCGACCTAGCAGTACACTCTCAAATGTTCCTTAATCCCTTAATTGAGCATCTCCGCCCTCAAAGGCAGGATATTATTTATTTTAAAGTCACCATAGCTATCCATTTTAAGGAAGCTCAGAGTTAGAAGTGTTCTAAGGGCCCTGCTAGAGGTTGCAAGTTGCTTCTTTGTGTCTTTGGCAACTTTGTTAAATTTTTTTAGAAGTTTCTAGTCTCTCCATGAAGACCAGCCCTTGTTTCACGTTTCCTGCGGCTCTTTTCAAATTTAACCCTTTGGGTGTGCTTCTTGGAATACTCGTTACTTCTCTTCTCTTTGTGTCACTGTGCCTTCCCTTGCCACTCAGCTGTAGTTTCACACAGCCAGCTACTTGGAGCCTGTGGGAGCATTTACAGGAACTTGGGCGCCTTGCTAGCACCCTCAATTAGAAACGTCACCTCAGAAGGCAGAGTAAGTAAGTGCATCACATTAAAGTGAAAAATACATCTGCACGATGCTCTGCTCCGTCTGACTGAAAACAAGAGGCTTCCATGAAATGGAAATAAGCTATATATGTTTTCAAATCAGCAAGATTCCCAGACACCTCTAAAGCTAGTCTAATACTAATATTTCATGACTCTGGCTGAGAAGCCTAAAAGCCAGCCCCTGCATGAGAAAGGATGCAGCCTCCCCTGAGCCTATTTCTTTAGAGTCCCTGTGCCTAAGGTGTGAAAAGGTCAACATCTGCAGGGGGTGGGCAAGGTGGCGGAGGTTATGGCAGAACCCAGACTGGCATTAATGCAAAATTGAGACTTTGCTGCTTCAAGTCAATCTGGTAGAAGTAGCATCAAATTTTTCCAGATTTCTTCAACACATGCTGCTCCAAATTAAACCACACGAAAAAACGTATATGTCTTTATATGTTACATTTCTTGGCTGCGACAATGCTGTTGTGGTTATGTAGGAGAATGTCCTTGTTCTTAGATAGTACGTGCAAAAGCTTTTAGGGGTAAAGTGATCTGATTTGTGCAACATACTTTCAGACGGTTTGTCAGAGAAAGAGATAGGGAATACAAATATGACAAACGGCTAACAATTGACAGATCTAGGGTGAAAGGTAGATTAGGTGTTCCTTTGTCTTTTCTGTGGGTTTGAAATTTTTTTAAACAGGGAAAAATACTTAGGAATAAATATAACTAAAGTACAGGGCTTATGTGAACAAATGTATAAAATAATATTTAAGGATATTCGGATGTATACAGTCTGAATATGTGAAAAAAGTTGTATATAAGAGTGAGCAGATGTGAAATACTTTTTTCTTGTATCTATATTTTTAAAACTCACTCATTTTTTATTAATTAGGGAAGATATTGATTTAGGTTGTAAAAAAGAAAATATAGACGATTCATTGATTTATTCTTTTATTTTACATTTGCTCAGTTAGCTCACCATACTGAGCCCAGCAAGTGGCCCATGCCCTCAGCACCTGCTTCACTTTCCCTGCAAGGTGTGGTGCTTGACAGGACGGAAGTGGGGCTGGGAAGACATGGAAAACAAACAGCATATGGATTGTCTCCTCAAAGATGTTGACACGTCAGTTTATTACTCCAGGCTGGGAAAGGATGGACTCAGAGCCTGTGAGGAGGGTTGGGGGTTTGCACAGCTGCTTTGGCCTCCCCACTTCCCACCAAGGCTGTAAGGTATTGTTCTGCAGCTTGACGTGGTGGAAGAGTGTTGAATTGCTGCTAAGAAACTTTGGTTCCTGCCATTAGCTGGCTGTGTGGCCTTAGGCATGCTCCTTCACCTCTCTGGGTCTTAGTCAAGTTGTGTGTAAGATGAGAGGGTTGGACTGACTAAATCTCCAAGGCTGCTTCTGGGTCTATAGTCTATTATATGCCTCCACGTAAGCATATATTTCCCCTATTTCTTCCAGCCTGTTCTTCTCTTCCAAGGTAAACCCTCAGAACGTAACCCCTCGAGGAGCTTAAGGGCCTTCAAAAAAGTCGTCACCTTCTCTCAGGTCAACACTCTCCCCCAGGGGAATCTTCGACCAGCTTTCCTGCCCCTTTTCGGTCCCTCAGGGCAGTGAGGCGCCGCAGCCTCCCTTCAGCATGAATGCTGCTGCTAAAGGGCATTTTCCTTTAGGGGTCAGATTTCTGCGCCAAACAGCGCCACACACACTTGGTGCTTCATGGGATGGGATTTAGAAATCTCACGGCTCAAGTTGCTCTGATTCTGGAACGTTAATTCAGGAAGCAGCACCTCCCTCCAAAAGTACAGATGTCAGAAAACAGACAAGAGGAGAGGTTGTTGTCTGGTCTTTGCCCTGGTCCTCTGCTTAGAAGGGAAGATAAAAGTGCAGGGGAGTGTAGGAGGAAGTTGGTCAGTAAAGAGTTTGGGGCTTTTTTAGTTTTAATTTTTGGTTGTTAAGGGCGTGTGATGTTTCTTCCTTCTGATCATATCAATCAATCAGTTCATTTCTTCTCCAAATCTGGGCTTAGACTGTGAACTTCCTGAGAACTGGGACTATGTCTTCTTCATTTCTGAGATGTCGTGGCCTCAAGAAGAGAGCCTGGTTTTGAAGTCAGACAAGCCAGGATTTGAAGCTTCCTTCAGCATGATGTTGGCAATAACCTGACCACTGTTGGCCTTCTCAGCTCCTTTTGGGCTCTAAGTAGCGTGGATGACAGCCCATGTGCCCGTACTCCCTCACCCGGTGTGCCTCCACCCCAATGTGCCCACCCTGGACGCAGGTGGTTATGACACATGATGTAGAGCATCACTTCCAGTAGTTGGCATTTGTGTTACTCGCCCATGGGAGGGCAGGGACCAAGAGGGGGGTTTCCTACAACCAAAGAGATGGTGTAATGTGGTGGAGTTTCTACAGGATTAGCGATTAAGCTAATCCTGCCCTTTGGCCATTTTCCTTCACATCTCTCAGTCATCACATTGAAAGATGAAAATTGTTATTCAAGGCACTTGGCCGAGAATCCGTCTTCTTAAAACCCTCTGGAGCTCATCATCTTATTCTTATTTGGCCTTATGGAGGAGTGAACGGAGCCTGAGGGAGCTAGTTAAGTGCAGAACCCAAATTTGAACCCAAGCTTGGGTGACTGAAGGTTCTGTTCCTTCATGAACATCACACTGCACAGCAGCACACGCCTCTTATCGTCCCCAGGAGGCAGACTGTGAAGTTGCCAGATTCTGAAAACCCATGACCCCGGCTGCCCTGGGTCTCTCTGCTGTTGCTGTTTTCAGGCTGCCCCCAGCTGTCCCTGAGGTCCCCACTGCTGTGCCTCAAAGGACACCCCCTCCCACCCTCCATGCCTACCTGGGGCTCCTTTCTCCTCAGATTTAACCAAATCCCACATACCTGTGCTACTTCTGTGTGCCAGGCATGTTGCTAGCTTCTATGACAGATACAAAAATAAGTAAGAAGCAGTCTCTCTTCTAGGAAGTTCCAAGTTTAGTCAAGGGAAAGGCAATCTTAAAATAAGTAGAAAACATGGCAAGGAAAGATAAGGCTTCCAGGGAGCTGCAAAGGGCTGAGAGCAATAATCACAGTAGCTGTGTGCAGTGCTTGTGGGACAGGAGGCATGCTAGCAATAAAACACCGTTGTCGAGGGCCACGCATGCAGCACTTTGCATTTGTTAATTCTCCTCTTCACAGAACTTCTCTAAAAGAGACACTTCTTCTCATTTTTGCTGGTGAGAAAATCAAATTATAAAGAATCAAAGTCCAGGCAATTCGACTATGGCCACGTGGCTAAACATGGCCTGGGCTTAGATTCAAACACTGTCTTTCTGGTGCTTAAGATAGGCTGGTTCCCATTATTCCACATCTTACCTACCTATCCATTTCAATCCCATTCTGCAGGGCTGGTTTCTCTGTGACCACCCAGCTGCTAAGCACTGGGTCGGGATCGAGGCTCACATGTCCTGTCCTCAAGTTCTTTCCTAGGACGGAGCGGCAGAAGCCACCAGCAAAAGCCCTGGGGAAAGTGTGCCTTTGAAAGGGTCATAATAAAAACTCCGGAGCCTTTATGTGGAGAGACGGCAAGAGCACTCCAAAGGAGAGAACTTTAGGGGCTGTGGTCGGGCAGCAAGAGCCAGGGCTTGCCTGGGAGCTGGAGAAGCGGCACCGAGGCAGGTTAGAGCCGCCCTGTGGATGACCTTCAGTGACAGCATCTGCTGGTGGGAAGCCTTGACAGCAATGATGTGGTCCGAGTTGTGGTGGTGTGCACAGGGGCGGTGGTGGGGAGAGACAGGAGTTGGGGCAGCGGCTCTCAGCATAGGCCATTCCTCCAGTCCTGGTGGTGGTGGGTGGGGTGGAGAACAAACAGCTCCTGAACAGGGACAAAGCCACAGGAGAGGGAAGCAGAGGAAGGAGGTTCCAAGGAGCGTACAAGGCAGAATCTATAGGACTCAGTTGGTTCTCTCAAGTTAAAGGGAGAATCCAGGGAGACTGAGTTTTCCAGCCTGGGTAGTAAAGAAATGGTGTCAACGCTGACTAGAATGGAGAAGTCAGAGAGGATTTTTTAAAAAGTCTGGGCCTTCCCTGGTGGCGCAGTGGTTAAGAATCCGCCTGCTAATGCAGGGGACACGGGTTTGAGCCCTGGTCCGGGAAGGTCCCACATGCCGCGGAGCAGCTAAGCCTGTGAGCCACAACTACTGAGCCCACGCTCTAGAGCCCACGAGCCACAACTACTGAAGCTCACGTGCCTAGAGCCCGTGCTCCACAGCAAGAGAAGCCACCCAATGAGAAGCCCGTGCACTGCAACCAAGAATAGCCACCGCTCGCCGCAACTAGAGAAAGCCCACTTGCAGTGAAGACCCAACACAGCCAAAAATGAAATAAATAGAATGAATACATTTATTAAAAAAAAAAAAGTCTGACTTTGAGGCCACTGAGTGCCAAAGGGACAGCTGGGTGCAGATACTGTCAGATTACCAGAAGAGCGGTGTTGAGCTCAGGAACAGAGAGTTCTGAGTCATCTACAAGGGGAGACGGGTGAAGCGGAGAGAATGGAGACATGCTCTAGGGCGAGGTTCTCAAACTTTAATGTGCCCAAGAATCGCCCAGGATCCCTGGCAGTTACCTGACACATAGCGTCTGTTTAATAGATCACATTTCTTTCCCTAGTAGATAGAGTCTTAGGGTGTTGATCTAAAGAGGTGAGCAATATAAGAATTTCAGGAAATACAGATGATATTTTAGTTGTTGCTTTTGCTTGTTTGTTTTAAATAGCCATTTACTGCCTTTCAAATCATACCAGATATGCACTTACTTAACCTGTTAACTATGATACTGACCATAACCCTAAATTACATGGGCTGAGATGTGCTCAGTCTCTTTGTCCAACAGTTAAGAATGTGGACTTTGGAGCCAAGGAGCTCAGGTCTGCGTTTCGCTACAAACTGTAATCTGGGGAGACTCACCCAGACATCACAGCCCAGTCTTCTCCTCCGTAAAAAGGGGGTGTAGGCACCTCATAAGGCTGTTATGCTGCTAGAATAACACAGCTCTTGACACCTAGTACATGTTTAATAACTGTTGGTTCTGAGTTTTATCATTCGTTAGCCCTTGGGGGAGAGAGTCTTGTATAGAGAAGCTGCAGGAAGAGGTGCTGGTGAGTCAGACTGTCATGAGTAGGTCCTTGAGTCAGGACAGAAGCAACATGCCAGCCTGCGCTGCAGAAAGCTCATACTGATACCCTGCCTGAAACCCACCAAGCTGCCATGGGTTGACAAGCAGAGGCCCCTTGTGAACCTTCTGGCTACTTGGTCAAGTTTTCAGTTTGGGGAATTACAATGATCTGTGGAAGAATTCCCCTTCCATCCCAGCTGGCCAGCGGACTGATCGTTGTCATCACTTTCTATTCTTACTACTGGCCAAGAGTGGTCTTTGCAGAGGGGACACACTGTGCTGTTTGTGGTAGCTAGAACAATCTCCCAAGAACCATATTGTCTGCAAAACATGCCATCACAGGCTGAAGAGCTACGGAGTCAAGCTAGCAACCTGGCTTCTTTCTGGTCCACAATAATTCGGGTAACTTCCTGGGCTGGTGTGTCTCCCTTGCTTGACCAATCAGTTATTTCACTGACTTGGTCAGATTATCTTCATCTTCTTCGTCTTGCTCACGCCTTCCGTCTTGATCGTTATCCGCAGCATAATAAAAGCTGACATTCTCATGTGGCAACACTGTGCGTAGCCCTTTGAAGCATAATCTCATTTCATCCTCACAGCATCACTTCTGAAGAAGGTACTATTTTCATTATCATTGTGCAGGAGACAGACACTTAGACTGATGGGGCTATATAACCAAGGACACATCACTGCTGGTGTATGTATTTAGATGACCTCAAGGCTTGAAGTTCTTGAAGCCTTAAGTAGTCCATTTAAAATTAAGGAGAGAAGACAAAGTTGTGTGAAATAATTACAAAGAGTACTAAGAAAATAAACAGCAGGTCCAGCACGGGAGGTCAGGTGTTCATCTTGGAGTTGGCAGGATGGGATTCTGGTGATGTGGAAGAGAGAGGAGGAGACCGCTGCCTGCGGTGGAGGGCGGGGAGAGGCACTGTGGAAATAGGGTCTGGGGTTGAGAAGGCAGAATGAGGAAAGGCCTCTACAGCACATTTAGGTGAGTATGGCGCAGCAAGTGTCACTTTAGGGACAAGTAATATGACAGCGCATTATTCAGTAGTACTCATTTTCACTTACTGAAGAAACAGGAAAAATGTTGGCTGTTGTTCAAAACTCATGCTTGTTTTCTATGCGCTGCATTCTAGGAAGACGGGACACAAAGGATATCACCCATGGGAAAACCTCTATACTTTTCCCCTGCATTTACAGACACTGGTGGAGGAGAAAGAAAACGAAAACCTGAAATCTTCAAAGGGTCCGCACATCCTTCCATGTTACTGAAGGGTAAAACCATTCATTTTAGCAGGGTCACTGAGTCCTTCATGAGCAAAGGGAAGGCCTAAGTTGAGGCTGAGCAAAGGGAAGGGCTGAATTCAGGCTGAGGGAGGGGCTGAATGGGGAGCCAGTCTGAGAGGCAAGAGAGTGGAGAAGTGGGGAGAGGAATGTCCGCGAGGAGGCCAGCCTGAGGGCAAGGGCCCCGGACACAGGCTGGCGGGAAAGGTGAAGACGGCAGCAGCCTGGCGTCTGTGCGCATCTACTGACAGTCCCTCTCACACTGAGCCTGCAATATTCTGCAACACACCTAATATCATGGGCTTTGGTTTGGGGGTGTGGGGTTCACACAAAAGGAATAAGTTCCACATTGGATCTGTGCAGGGGAGAGGGACAAGGGCAGTTGTGGGAGCCAAGAGCCAAGGGAGATTGTGAGCTCAGGGAGTGCAGAAAGGGGACCCAGTAGTGCCCAGGAGAGTCCCTGTGTCCCAAAGGGGACAGTGGGCTTCCCACAGAATGTGGGATAAAGGGATGGAGCCATGAAACATCTCTCAGGGGTAGGGAGACCTCAGCTGGCACGTGGCCCATCACATACATCAGTGTAGGAAATATCCTTGCATGTTCACTTATTATCCACAGAAAATAACTGCTGCTTTGGTCTTGCTATTTTTGCTTATACCTGCCCCATCTAACAAAAAGTCAGTTAGAAACAGATACTCCTAGGGAGTAACCGGTACTTTCATTATTTATGGCTTAGTTTCATGATATATGTGGTCTCCTTCCCTTTCTCTTTTTACTGATCTCACCAGTATATGAAAATTGGTATGCAATGTAACTGCTCACTCAGTGGTCAATTTTGTGCTTTCCCCTTCCTCAGAGACAAGTTCCCTTGTAGGCCAAAAAGAAATTCCCTCCTGCTCTCCTTCTTTTCCTGTGTTCCTGAAGTCTCTCCTCATCACCACCTCTGATGAGCCTCACCTCACCCAGCCCTGCCCTCCCAGGACAGCTCTGTGGTTGAGCTTCTCACACACCTCTGCTGACAGTCAGTGTGACATCTCCAACCTTTCCGCAAAGTTCTAAACCATTGACCAGGCCCCACCCCTCCCCCTTCCACGCACACCCAAACCTGAATTATTCTGAGAACTGTTGATTCAGATTTCAAACTAGGCACATGAGTAGAGGAGAATAATGCTAAAGACAGTCAGGCTCAATTCTCAAAATTCGAAGGAAAACACCATTGAAGTCGGTTATTGTTGTTCTCACTTCACAGGTTAGGAGACTGAAGCTGCTTTCACCTAGGGGAGGGCAGGAAGAAGAGAGCGCTGAGAAGACCCCGCCAAAGCTCCCTGCTGGAGACCCTCGATGCGCCTCCCCTCCTCCCCCGCCCCAGCAGCCGCCGCTTGATCTCTTAGGCAGAGAACAGTCCTCGCCTGATGAAGAACACTGGAGGTTTCTTTAGAACTCAGCTTCTAAAGAAGTTCTTCTAAGAAGTCTTTCTTCTTCCTAGAGGACTCCCAGCAGAGTTCACACATAATGGCTACTCTGAAAAGGGCTCAGTGAATGGGCCAGGTCAACTGAGACTAGCCAGGCTGCTACCAGAGTGTGCTGGTAGATGTGGGTGCCTAGGAGACACAGGCAGGGAGGCCCTTCACCACCGCTGTGGAACCTGGGTTCAGGCTCCTCACCTGGGGGCAAACTAGCCCAAGGAAGATGTGGTCAGCCAGTCAGCTCATTCCCAGCCAGCCTTTGGGCTTCCATTAGGCACCTTGCTTAATGTCATTGGTACCTGATAGTGAGCAAAGCACAAAGCCACTTTGTGACCAGTGGAGCATGTCTGCACTTTTAAGTAATTTACAGGGATTTTAGGTCCAGAGACGGGGTGTATATAGTACAGGGAAGAAGTGACCAATTTGGTATTGGGGGCATTGTCTGAGTCCCCTACTTGCATGACCTTAAGCAAGTTGCCCTTCCTCTTTGATTGTGTTTTCAGATCTGTAAAAAAGGGACCAAGCTCTCCATCTCACGGAGTAACTGTGAGGATTACGTCAGGTCATAGAAAGCGTCTGGGAGCTTCAAAACATGCATTAAGTCATTTCATCTGTCAAGAACTGAAGCAACAGGGCTCAGACCTCAGGCCCCATCAGTGGCACAACTGGGAAGTTTGCCTTCAGCTTCCCTTTTCTGAAAATGTGTTCCCACTCAGTGGTTTCTTCTGCCCACCTCAAGCACCATGCTTCTGGATGTCTTGCTTTCTGCACTGGCTGTCCAGAAAACGTCAGTAGAAAGTGCTCCCATGTTCCACCAGAGTAGGAAGAGTCCTGCTTCTCAAGGTGGAGTGTCTTTCTGAGTAGGTGTGTCAGTCATTGGATAATCAAGGTATGTTTTCCCAGAGTACAATTTTTACTCCATGATAAATCATTTTAAGCATTGTTTTCATGTTTTAAAACACCTGGACACGTCAGGAAATAAAATGCAGAGCTCATTATAATTTTAAAAGATAAAAAAAAGAAACCTTGAAGAAATTTTCTCTCTTAAAACACACAGGCATTGTCAAATGAGTTTCCCAAGTTCTGAAGATGTTTAATTTCTGGTCCAACCTCCCTTATTTGCTCAGGAAGGAGACTGAGGCCCAGAGAAATGAGGGGAGTGCCCACCTCCTCTGTCTCCTCCCACGAGGAAGAGCCACATGAGTAGAGATCTGTCTGCTCCAGTGCATCCCCGTCACCTAGACGTGTGTCTGGTAACAACAGTTTGCACTCAATAAATATTTATCGAACAATTCAAGTAATTCTAAGGGGCAAGAGAACTAAGAAAGCCTCTGAGTGTCCGCAGGGGATATCCATATTAACTTAAGGGTGCTATGTGACACTTCCCAGGAGCAGGTCAGAAGGGGTTTCTGCCCCTGTAAAATAAGACGGGCCTTTTCCTTGGGTAAAACTGACCCAGTCATTTGTCTTATTCCCTAAGGACGCTTCTCAGAGCAGGAAATGCACTAAAATATTCACAGAGATCATGTCTCCCAGTGAGGTTATAATGAGCTTGTATCACTTACAAAATAAGAGTCAAGGACCTTATAGCACTTTTTGTGCATCAGCAAAAGCAAGTCCAGCCCAAATGGCGTGTTTACCTGTGTTTCTTTATTGTGAGCGAGGCCTCTATCTGCGTTTACCTGGTGGAAGGGTGCGGCCAGAGGCGTGCTGGCTGGTTCTGAGGGGCCCAGCCAGCCTGGTGACCGGCTGGCACACGGGGCTTTAAAGGTGTCCCCAGCCCTCCAAGATCTGGATAGCAAGAAAACCACTGTGACACACAGCGAAGTGGTGAGAGCTATACCAGCAATGTCCCCGCTCCACAGGGCAGCCCACGCACCTGCCCTTCCCTGCGGAGCTCTGCGTTCTCTGCAGATGCTTCTGTTCACTGGACTCAAGGTTACGTCTGTGCAGAGGAAGGAACAGAAGGCGGGCGGGTTTTTTAGGAAGATAACTGTCTTTGCTTAGGGTAAGGCCAGCCTAGCCGGCTTGGGGTGCAGGAACTGTTGGCTGCTTTGCAGAAGTGGTTCAGAGGGTCTTCGGAAAAGGGAAGAAGGCAGAGAAGGCACAGAGCAACACAGCAAGAGACTGAAGTTTGGAGCAAAAGGGGGGTCTGTGGGAAACTCCTGGACTGGGTTTACTGAGGGACTTCCAAAAATAGGGCTGTCTGAAAAAAAATAGTGCTTTCTACGATTTCATTTTCCACCCTGTCCCTCTAACCATCCCTAAAGGCTTCTGCACACATAAATGTCCTCTGTGGGAGATTTCAGGAGATGGGAACAGGAGCTGAGCGCCCAGGCAGCCACGGGGGTGAAGAGTGAGGGCGTCTCAGCAGAAGAAGGGACTTCTGCACACAGAACTTCCCAAAGAGTTCCTGGGCAGGAAAAATGCTGATTTTCCCCATTGTTGAAGGGTTGAGTCAAATTTTATTTAAATTTCAAAGGACAGTTGTGACTCTAGCTGATACTTGACTTCCATTTCCAGGTATATTCCTCAGCATAAGAAGAGTTGAAATTCTGTGGAAATTCTAGAACTTCCCTTTTATATTTAAACACGATTCCTTTGCTTCCATACCCTGGCATCCTTCAGAGGAGCCAGTAAATTTAAGCACTGGCTTAATTAAGCTTAGAATTTAAGTTTATTTTTCATTCTGTGCTCAGGGAACTGCTTGGGTGAACAAGTATTTATTCCATATTTACCTTATGCTCATACCTATAGAAAAATAAACATCACTGTCCTTAGTGATCCTGTAACCTAATTGAGGGTATGGGGTGAAACAAATGCAAGATTCGGCGACACTTATATAAGTGTCAAGTGCTAATTTGTGCAGGTTGGGGAGATGCTAAGCAGGCTAGGGTCTAAGGACGGAAAGATCCTGGTAGACTTGAGGGACCTGGGAAATTTCAGTGAGGCGGTGGGACTTGAGGAAGTTTCAGGATTGACTGTTGGTGGAGAGACCCTTGGAGACCAGGGCTTCTCAGCCTCAGATCTGTCGACGTTTGGGGCCTGAAGGTTCTGTGCTGTGGGGTCGTCCTGTGCGCTGTAGGGTATGAAGCAGCACCCCTGCCCTCTACCCTTTAGATGCCAGCAGCTCCCATTCCGCAGTTGTGACAACCAAAAATGCCTCCAGGCACTGCTACGTGTGCCCTGGGGCACAACTGTCCCAGCCAAGAACCACATGTTGAGTAAAGGGAACAGCATACGAGCTGGAGGGAGGAAGAAAGTTGATGGGTGGAGGTGAGACCTTGTGTAGATATGCCCATAGGCTTCTGGCCAGACCGCACAGCAAATGTGGCCTCACCGTCCCAGAAGACAGTATGTGGCACTGCTGGTGGCTGTTCTGCTCAGAAAGCTGCTGTAGAGTGCTGGTCACTTCTGAGCATGACACACTTCTCTCTGGTATCAACAGCCCGATTATACCCTGGGGAGTAGGAAATACATACGGATAGGCAGAAGCATAGCCAGTTAGTAAAGCGCCACGAGTGCCAAGCCACAGAGGTTCTGCTCTGCTTGATAGCACTTTTCTGATATAGGTTCTTGACATACTTTGGGAAGATTAATTTGACGGTAACATTCTCAGTTGGGCGCAAGGATGAAGCAGGGCTTTCTAACCTGGAGATTATGGATAGGCTTCAGGAGGCCTATGAGTCCCTAAATAAACCCATCATTTTGTGGGTTTATTCATCTTTTGGAGGAGGGATTCCATAGCTTACATCAGACCCCCACAAAGTTGAGAACTCTTGGGTTCAGCTGGGGTCAAAACATGAAACAAGGACATCAGTGAGTATTCTAGTGGAATAATCCCTCCCTCCCTCCCTTTCTAGAAGCAGATAACCCTTCCACATGAGCACCCAGATGCCAGGTCCTGGAGCTGCGGGAAGGATGGAGCTCAGGTTAGAGACATTTCATGAAGTGAAATATAGTGAATCCAGAGGCTCAGAGAATAATGGAAAATCCTGGAGGTGGCATCTGAGCCCTGCCTTGCCCGTAGACATTGCTGGTCAGAAAACATAGGAGGAAAAGGGGAGTCTGGACTTGCTGGTGGCTGAGGAAATGAGAGAGAAACACAAATGTAAAAGAGCTGCAGAGAAGGTAGCCTCTCATCAGTACAATGACCTAGTGGCTAATCGCACAGGAGAGAGGAAGGCTCAGGGGGCAACGAGTGAGAGATTATGCCAGAGGTCCAAGCCAGGAAGACTGGAGACTGGAGGCAGTAGTGAGTGCGTTTCGAGTGGGAAGACCGAGTTTTGTGTTTAGACACATTGAATTTGAGGCAATGAGAGGGTGTTCTATTTCAGAAAATTCCTTCAGGGCAACGGGGGATACATGACCAATGCTGGGCAGGTGGCAGGAGGAGAGGTGGGCAGTGAGGGCCACACCACTGCTTCCTCCGGGTGCTTGTTTTCATGGGCTTTGCAGAACACAGAGATGTTTTGTGGATGAAAACAACAATCTCACAACATCAACATTGAACTTCTGACTCTAGACTTGAATGTTTATTAGCCCCTTCTTCCTGGAGTGGTGACTGGACGGGGTGTCAGGGCTTTCGGGTGGGGGTGGGGCTAGTACCCGGTCTGTCTGAAACAACTTCTGGGGCAAGCCCCAAACTGTGTTAACAGTCAGGCCGTTGAAGCCAGGAGGTGGTGGAGCTGTGAAAGCCTTTCCGGGACTGCGCTTCCTCCCATCGGGTTCAAGTTTGGCCACTCCTGCGACTGCCTGGTGAGAGACGGCATCACGGGGTCTGGGCTCTGACAACAACTAAATCAGAGGTGTTCCCCAGTGGCCAGTCCGTTGTAAGTGCTGTTCATCTGGTCAGTCTCCAGCTGGGTCAAGCAGCATGTGCTAGGCACACAGTGGGTGACAGGTATTGTGCCCCCTGTGGAAGATACACAGAGGTAAGGCCACCCTCAGGAAACTCACAGCAGTTGCAGAGGAGTCCATGGCAGAGGTGACCACCAAGAGTGCCAGGTGGCTGGGCAGGGAAGGCTTTCAGAGGATGTGACCAGAAGCTTGAGGCTGTTAGAGAGATCAAGGGAGTAGTAAAGAAGGTCAATTCAGACAGAAGGAACTTCAAGAGTCACATATGCTTTGAAAACAAGAGACAGCTTAGCAGTAGAGATGAAGGAGGAAGGGAGATGTGATGCATATCAGGGAAGAGTTACAAAGCAAACATTCACGTAAGAAGGAGTGATATCCAAAAGGCTCCACAACTGGTAAGCAAGGGAACTAACCATCAGAATCGTGGTCCAATCAGAAGGATGAGGGCTATGGACATGGAGAAGAACTCTCCCAGAGCTCACTCGGGGATGTAGCCAGGGAGGCGCAGAAAACAGAATGGACGCTGTTCACCTCGAATACTTCAAATTTAAATAATGTTTGAACTGATAGTTTCTGTTGCAGAGTGTACATTCAATCAATATTTGTTTAATTAACGTGAAATTATGGAAATATGCTTATATATTGGCTGAATTTTATTTTTATGGGTTGGTTTGTCAATTCAGAACCTACTTGGAAAGGTAGGCGGAGCCCAAGGGGACAAAGACATCGGTGGGCAGGGAGCCTTGGGCAAGTGACTTAACCTCCCTGTCCCATGGTTTCCTCATTTGTATAGGGGAATAACAAAATCCACCCTAAGGCTGTTGTGAGAATTAGACACGTGTGTAAAGCCTCATCAGAGAGAAGGTGCCCCAGAATAATAATAAAAACATTAAATTTGATTTAATTTGTATCTTTCTGTTAGACCTTTCATATCAATTTCAATTCACCCAGGGACACATACAAAAAAGCAAACACAAAATTTGGTTCATTAGGTACGTCATACCTCAAGGTCTCCTGTACCTGATAACACACACGGAGAACGGTGCTGAGGGAAAGGGCAGAGTGTGTGAGCCACACCAGCTGCCAGGCCTTCCGATTCTTCAGAAGGAACTGCACATCCAGCTTCATATGTGGCAACTCATTCTCATTTTTTTAGTGGGTAGGGTGAGTGCAGGTAAAGCCCCTCCCTGGGGCTGCAGCATGTTCACTGACATCTGGAAGATTCCTCCCAGATGTATTAGAATGTAAATACGTACATGAAATAAAGGCGCATTCTCTTTCTCCACTGCATGCTTACTAATGCACTATATGGCTGTAGCATGATTTATCTTGCTATTTCCTGTTGGTGGAAGACTAAGTTGTTCTCAATTTTCGCTAGTGTGTAGCCGCAGTAACTATGTCTGTACATGCTTTTGCAGACTCTTGTGAGTGTATCCATGCAGTAAATTCCTAAAGCATGGATTGCTGAGTGAAGGCATGTGCATAGTCCACATTGTGACAGATATCCCTAGTTGTCCTCTAGAACGTGGCACACATTCACACTCGTATGAATAACTATGAGGGCTGGTGACTCTCAAAACTTGCTGTCCGTGAGAGTCACCGGGAGCTTGTTAGGAAAAGCTCACAGGCCCGACCCCACCTGCCCAGGGATTGGATCGTTAGGTCTGAGGTGGGCTCCATACATATTTTTGTCAGTTTTTTTTCAATTTCCACACAGTTAAGTTTGAGTCTTGGGGAGGTGGCATGTACAGTTCTATGAATTGTACACAGGTAGTAGATTTGTGTGACCAGCACAACTGGGTTACAGAAGCGTTCCAACACCCCAGCAAGCTCCCTCATGCTATGGAGCTGTACTCACAGCCTCCCCACTGCAAACCCCTGCTGAGCACTAGTCTTTTCTCTGCCACTATCAATTTTTTTCCTTTTGAGTCTGGAATCACACAGTATGTAACCTTTTGAGACTGTCTTCTTTCATTTGGAGTAATGCCATTGAGACTCACCCAAGTTGCTGCCTATCGATAGCTCGTTCCTTTTCATTGCTGAGTAGTGTTCCCTAGTAGTGTCCCCTGACACAGTTTGTCAGCTCAGCACTCGAAGGAAATCAGGGTTGTTTCCAGGTTTCGGTGATTTGCCTTTTAATAAACCCATCAAATGATTCTCATGCAGACGGTCCTCAGATCATGCTTAGAAAACGATGCCCTACGTTCTCCACAAAAGTGGATATTAGCAATCTTTTTAATTTTTGCTCACCTAATAACTGGAAATGCTATCTTTTTTTTTTTTTTTTTTGCGGTACGCGGGCCTCTCACTGTTGTGTCCTCTCCCGTTGCGGAGCACAGGCTCTGGACGCGCAGGCTCAGTGGCCATGGCTCACGGGCACAGCCGCTCCGTGGCATGTGGGATCCTCCCGGACCGGGGCACGAACCCGTGTCCCCTGCATCGGTAGGCAGGCTCTCAACCACTGCGCCACCAGGGAAGCCCGGAAATGCTATCTTGTCAGATATGTGTATTCCTGATCTTCAGGGGCTTGAAAATCTTTTAAAATACTTATTAGCCATTTATAATTCTTATGTGAATTGGCTACTCATATCCTTTGTCATTTAAAAAAATTGAGTTGTTTTTGTTTTTCATATTGACTTTTAGGAGCTTCTTCTGTTAAGGATTTTAGCCTTTGTTGATTTTTTTTTTTTTTTTTTTTTTGCAGTCTGCCATTTTTCTGCTGTGTTTGATCTGTTGAGGAATAATCAGTGACTGGAATTCCTATAGTTCCTAGAACCATGACGCTCAGATGGGATTCCAACAAAGGATTGGGAATAGCATGATCTATCTGGATGACTAATGGATCATTTTGAAACGTACTACTTCAGTCTTCCTTGCTATTGAATTATCTACTTTCTCCTGCTAGTCTGACAAGCTATTTAACAATGAACTAAATCTAAAAAGCAGAACTTACTTTCAGCTGTATTCATTTTGGTTCTATGTATTACACAGTCCTTTACCTTTGGTTATTACAGCTGTTTTCCTGTGGTGGGTGTAGCTGAAGATCATTTTCATTGTTTATGAATCTGAAAATCGAGACATTCAAAAGCCATGTATAGACATATTCTAACATTAGACTGGACTGGAAGATTTATCCTACTGAGTCACACTTTTTTTAAAAAACAGAACTCTAATCAGCTGTTAAAATAACTTTCAGCCTGGGAGAAATAATTCTCATTTACCTAGCACATCAGTGCATTTTGCAAATAATGGAACATTCTTTCAATTCATGAAAAATAATGAATTCTTTTAAATTTTAATGCATTTTTTGGCATTCTTTCTAAAGTGCATTGAATATTCTTTTGTTTCTCAGAGGGAACTAAACACAGTTTAATTGTTTTTCCTATGGCTTGAGAGATTTTCTAGTAGGAACATTCATTTTAGCAGGTCTCTTACCTAAATGAGTTCACCTCTGGCTGCTGGTACATTTTCTCTTTCTCATGCCACCACCAGTTGACACTGAGTATTCTGGATACTTCTCCTCTCCCTTCCTTATTAGCTGTTGCTTCCCTAGAAATTCCTGCTACATGGGGTGCTGGGGTTCCCAGTGGCTCCAGATGCCACTCTGTGCCTGGCTTTCTGGCCTCCAGCCCCTGAGTTTGGACATTCTGGGAATAGGCAGTGGGGACCTAGATCCCCATCCCTAGGCTAGGGTGACTCTTCCTCTTTCAGTGGCTGCTTTTCTTTGGGAAAGGATATCTACCTCCATTCATTGTTTCATGTGCTCAGAATACATTTACTGTCTACCATGTGCCATTCAGTAGGTGCTGGGGATACAAGGGGGTCTGACCCTGCCCTCAGTGGTTTCGTAAAGAATAGATGCAGCAAATTGAGGAGAATGTCCTTAACCTGTTCTGGTGACAAATCAGCTCTCTTCTGGCCTTACTGAGGCAAGTACTAACCCTCACTGCATCCTTTCATATGAAACATTCCCAATCCATATTTCTACCTGTTTTGGATTCCAGTGGTCTGTGTGGGAAATCAAGCAAAAGCACTGGTCCTAAGGGCGATTCAATCTCCACCAAATGGGCCTGGGCTCTGGACCAGACCAGTGGTTTGGGGAGAGTTGCAAACTATGGGCTTATTTTAGTATTACCATATGGCTTTCACGTGTTTAAAAAAAAGCAAAACAAAACAGTGGCTCTAGAATTGTTTTCTGTTATGTTTACTGCAATTTATAAATATTGCAGTTGTATTATGGAGGTCATTTACTCTTAGGGGCTGATCTGAAAATAGAATTTTTATTTATACCATCATACCTAAAAGAAATTACTCAGTGTTCCCAACATCTAGCTTACTGTTATATATAGAATATCACATTAGAAAATCAGGTAACATTTGAAGTGTGTTGTACTTTGTTTGAGGAGCCATGAAATTGTAAGCCTGGTTGCTTGAATAGTAAAATGTCTTAAGACTATTCTGCCTTTTGAGTTCCTGTGCCTGACATTACAAAATAGTTTATATAATTCTTCACTTTCAGCTGTCTCTTTTTTAAATGCAGAGACTCCATCTCTGGCAGCATTATTTCTGCTTGAAATATCTTCTGTTAACTAGTTTTTGTCTAGTAAGCAGGAGTGTTATGCTTCTTTCAACCGGACGAAGGTGGAGCTCACTTACGTAGGGTGCATAAACCCTGTTGCATCTGTTTTTCTGTTTAGAGAGCTTTTGTTATTTACCCCTAAATTTGCAACTAAATTTCAGATAGTTGAAACTGAAACCTAAATCCCTGAAGGTTTTATTTATTTATTTTTTTAGGAGGTGGTTCCGATTCATTTTATTAACAGTTTCCAACTTATATTTGAATGGATATAAGTTGTCTGTGTGATGTCACTCCATTTAAAAAATTTTTAAACTTTCTCTTTTTTAATAGATTAACTTTAGGTGTTGCTTTATGACTCTCTACCTGAAGGCAGAGAAAGATACTCCTCCCCTCTTGGACTAGGAGGGTGTAGAGTTCACCTTCTGAGTGTATTTTGCCTTCTTCTCGAATCATATCACCTTTTATCCTAACCAAGTTGTAAATTCTCTTTAAGCAAGAATTCATGGTACCTGCCACATTCAGCCCTTAATAAACTTCTACCGAGGTGAACAAAAAGCAAGTATCTCTAGATTGTTGCCCGATAGTGCCTGATAATGTGGGTTCCTTGAAGGCAGCCCTAAGGGATATGCCAAGATTGTAATGGGAGTCCTGTATGGGTTTCAACTTTGAAAAAGCCCAGTAGGAGCCTGACTTCAAGTTACTATGCCTGTCGTAAAATGACCCCAAAGCTTACTTTCTTTGCTTTCGCCTAGGACCCTTTATCAATTTTTCTCTATCTGAGAAAGGAAGCAAACTGGCAGCTACAGAATGGCACAGACCCACAGTCTACAAGGGAGGAGTGTGCCTGCTTGGGCACCTGAGGTGAGTGGGTGACAGCATCGTCACAGATGGGCTGAATCACATTACCAAAGGGCTGAATGTGGTTGGCCTGTGCTGGACACCTGACAGAAGGGACACACATGTGTGGCCCTAATGAGCAAATGCAGGTGGCTTGGAAGACAAACCCTGCCATGCTGGAAGTCCCTGGCCAGGAGGGGAGGGGCTGCAAGGATTGTGCCAAATCTCCGTTGTTGTAGATGTACTTAGTGAGCAACCTGAGGGGTTTTACAAGGAGTAGAGAGAAATCAAAGGAGTGTTCATTACCTTGTTCCTCTCATGACTGAGAGGAAACTGCCTAAACTGAAGGCTGATGTTTGGGGTGTGTGACACCCGGGTACATGACTTCAATAAAGCACTCAAACTGAACTACAGGATCAACAAATCAGTACCGTGTCATCCTATCCATCCATCCACCCATCCAGACACTCATCCATCCATCTGCCCATCCATCCATCCAGCCACCCATCCAGCCACTCATCCATCCACTCATCCATCCATCCATCCATTCTTCCATCCATCCATCCATTCTTCCATCCATCCATCTATCTATCCATCCATCCATCTATCCATCCACCCATCCACCCACCCATCTACCCATCCATCCACCCATCCAACCACTCATCCATCCACTCATCCATCCATCTGCCCATCCATCTATCCATCCATCCTACACAGTTTTAATTTCTTACCCATCAGATGCCAGCACTTTGTTTGATGCTTGGAATACAGAGGTGAAAAAAACAGATGTGGTCCAGCCTCTGCTCCTATGGAGTGGGTCTTACATTCACATGGAGAAACTGAGACAGAGAATAGAATCTACTCTATACACCAAGTGATGCCTGAGGACCTCACAGAGGAGTAGAACTGGTCTGACTCAACCCCAGCAGCTCATGGTTGTAAGAGGCTAAATATACCTGTGTCCCCTGGACTTGGGCCAAAGCACTCCCTCCCCCAGAGGCCTCTCCTCCAGAAGGAAGTCATATGACCATTTCCTACAATGAATTCATCACTATCAACCAACCCACACCCAGGACATGATTTTTACATGTGATCACAAACTTAAAGGGTAGAATTCAAAATGTCTTGGTTTATTACAATTTATGTGGCTTGGGATTTTTTAAAGATCTTAACAGGCATAGACACAGACACTGCAGAGTGTTGTGGTCTGGAAAACACAAGCAGTTGACCCAGAGGAAAAAGGCCAAATACTCTCAGTGTCGGTTACTGACATTGAGCAAGTCATCTGCGTGCCCCCACAGCTACAGCAGGTAACTTATGGGGAACACCTCTCTTTTCAGGTATTTTAATTTCAGGATTCTTTGTGTGGTACATGATTTTCCAGCACAGTTCTGAGTTTTGTCACTGGAAAAGGTTTGTGTTCTTCATTCTGAGGCCACCCTACAGGATGGATGAGCTGGGCCACCAAGTGTGTTTCTGGATTCCACTGTAGGAGCCCAAGTTCTTAACGAATTGCCTGCTTCATAGCTTTCCTCTGTCCTAGAACCAGAGGATGGCCTTCAATGAAGAGGCAAGAGGAGCCTTCTAGTAAAATGGAAAAATGTTAATTATATAATGTTAAGTGACAAAAAACTGGTTACAAACATAGTATATACAGTCTGATATGATTTTATATGAATAGAATACTACAAAGACATATACCAAAATGTTGAAAGTTGGTATATCTTCTTCATGAAGTTTTATAGTTTATGTTTTATTCCTAGGTCTATGATCCATTCTGGGTTAGCTTTGGCATTGGGTATGAGATATGGGTCGAGGCTCATCTTTTTGTATATGGATGTAAATTATCCCAACACTGTGTGCTGAAAAGACTCTTCTTTCTCCATCAACTGTTTATGCACCTTTGTCAATTGTCAACTGACTATATTTGTATAGTTCTATTTCTGGATGGACTCTCTATTCTAATCCATTGATCTACTTATCTGTCTTTAGATCAACACCACACTATCTTAATTACTGTAGCTTTATAGGAATTCTTGGAATCAGATAGTGGGAGTCCTCCATCTTTATTGTTCTCATCTATTTATTTTAGTTTTGCTAAATTATTTCAGATATTAGGTATTTACAGACATCATGACTTTTCTTATATTTTATTATGTAATGACATCACAAGCTACTATAACCCTTAACAACGTTAATTCCTCTAGTTCTTGGTTCCACCTTCATATTTTCTAGGAGCTATTACCTTTTAGTCCTTTTTGTTTCTTTCTCCCATTAAGATCCCTACCTCCCTTCTAGAAGAAAACAGTGCTACAAAGCAGTCACCTGCCATTACCCATCACAACTCTTCTCATCACATGATACTGCATCCCAGAAAGCCTCAGCTAAGCATCTACCCCAGAGAGTACAGAAGGAGAGTGTGATTTCTGATACATACGCGTCTTAATTCCACCACAACAGAGTAACTGGGCCATCCCAGAAATCCTCAGCTAAGCATCTACCCCAGAGAGTACGGAAGGAGAGTGTGATTTCTGGTAACATACGCGTCTTAATTCCACCACAACAGAGTAACTGGGCCACCTTCTCGTTGCTGATATTTTGTTCTTGCATGAAATTCAATGCATTAATTCTTTAGCAATCAAATCCCAGTTTTATCTCTGAACCGCTTTGTGGTCCTAAACACACTCTTTCAACATCCAAATAAACTTCTTAAGAGAATTGTACTTCCCTTGAATCCTGGCTTCAGATTAATAACCACAAAATGTACCTCATAGATGTCAAATGACAAATACCCATTAATGTGACTGTGGTTTCAGAAAAAAAAAAAAAGCAACAGTGTAATTAATCACAGTCTATTTCTGGCATCACGGTAAGTCACATAGGACAAGTACATAGAACTAGGTCCTTAAAAAAGGTCAAGAAAAACCACATATCCAGAATAAAAGAATGATCAGAAGTGTGCTGAATCATGTTGCAGTTAAAAGAGGGACTGGGGAAAATTTTTCGGTCTTGTTAATATGCTCAAAAGTTTAAATATGAAAAAAGGAAACAAAGAGGAGAGAGAGGAAGGAAAACCAAGCAGATGTGCGTTAAGGAAGTTACTTTTTGAAACGTGCAAGGTGTCCCTCTGAGAGGTAGCCGATCTGGAAGACTAGGCACAACGTTCTAGGGAAATCATGCCCCTCTTGTGTGAAGGAGTCATTCGTCAGTGGGAATGTCCCCACGGCGCTCCACTTCTTAAAAATTCAGAAGGTAGAAAGTACAGACAAAATTGTGTAATCCTTTCACCCCCAGAGCTACCTCAGGCAATAATTTGACTTAGGAATCATGTCCTGCAGTAATTGTGATTTAGTCCCAATAATAGTAGGTGACATTTGTAGAATATTTACTATGTCCCTGGCACCTAAGCATAATACATGTATTAATTCATTTAATCCACACACTAACACCCCTTAAATGTGGATAATAGTAGTAATAGTATCCACATTTAAGGGCTGTTAGTGTGGGGATTAAATGAATTAATACTAGAGAGTCACTGTCCCTGAGAAACCAAAAAAATGTGACAAACCTGGTACCAGTTGATTTTAGGACCACAGCGGTTTGCAAGGGAGAACTGGCTGGAGGAGATGAGTCAGAGGGCAGAGGTCACCTGAATATGAAGGTGCAGACTAGGGGTGGACATGGAGAGAAACAGCAAAACCTGGCTAAAGATTGGGGTTAGGGAGCAAGGGAGGGAACACTGAAAGCCAAGTCTGAGATTTCTAGCTTGGGCACTGTTGTGGGTTGAACTGTGTTCCCCTCAAATTCATGTGTTAAAGTCTTAATGTCCAGAACCTCAAAATATAAACTTATTTGGAGACAGAATCTTTACAGAGGTTACCCAGTTAAAATGAAGTCACTAGGGTTGGCCCTTGTTCAACATGACCGCAGTCCTCCCAAAGAAGGGAGATTTGGAGACAGACAGGCACACAAGGCGGATCCATGTGAAGGTGAAGGCAAGGACCAGGTATACCGACGACTGTCAGCCAGCCACAAGGAGCGCTCCCAATGAGCCAGCCCTGCTGATGCCTTGATCTCACACTTCTGGCCTCTAGAGCTGTGAGAGAATAAATTTCTGCCTTTTTACCTTTAAAAAAAGCAGAAAAAAAGAGCTATGTTCTGAAGTAACAAGAATTCACAGACAAGCCTCAAAGACTTGTTTTTTCTTCAAAAGAAACATAAAAACAAAAAACCACCTTCAGAGATATGCCCAAGCCAATGCGAGAATCAACATTCAAACGAGAAAGAAAGGAACCTCCCCATGAGGACCCTTGTGTTAAATTTTATGGAAAGATCTAGAATTGTTACCTACACTCAAGTACTATTAGCAGACTCCAGTTTCATTTCTTTTTAAAAAAATATTTATTTATTTACTTATTTATTTGGTTGCGTTGGGTCTTAGCTGCAGCAGGCGGGCTGCTGTGCTCCTTAGTTGTGGCATGCAAACTCTTAGTTGCATCATGCATGTGGGATGTAGTTCCCTGACCAGGGATCGAACCCGGGCCCCCTGCATTGGGAGCGCCGAGTCTTCCCCACTGTGCCACCGGGAAATCCAGTTTCATTTCTTACATTAAGAAGGGAAGCTACAAAGTTGCTCAGGAAGAAACATCCAGATTTATAGGATAACTGACAATACATACAGAATGATTTGGAGTTGGGGACAACTCTGATTAAAACAAAAATGTTTTGCAAACGAGGAGTTGGACAAACATCAAAGAGGGTGCCTTACAACCTACCGAATGGGAAAAGATATTTACAAATGATACATCAAATGAGGGGTTAATATCCAAAATATACAAAGAACTGATACAACTCAGCATCAAAAAAAAAAAAAAAATCCAACTAAAAAGTGTGCAGAGAATCTGAACAGACATTTTTCCAAAGAGGACATACAGATGGCAAATGGGCACATGAAAAGATGCTCAACGTCACTAATCATCAGGGAAATGCAAGTCAGAAGTACAATGAGATAGCATCTCACACCTGTCAGAAAGGCTGTTATCAAAAAGATAACAAATAACAAGTGTTGGCCAGGATGTGGAGAAAAGGGAACCCTCAGGCCCTATTGGTGGGATTGTAAATTGGTGCAGCCACTATGGAAAAACATACGGAGTTTCCTCAAAATTAAAGACAGAACTACCATATGATCCAGCAATTCCACATCTGGGTATTTACCTGAAAAAAAACCCCAAACTCTAATTCAAAAAGGTTATGGGTCCTGATGTTCTCGGCAGCACTATTTACAACAGCCAAGATATGGAAGCCACCCAAGTGTCCATTAATAGATGAGTGGATAAAGAAGACGTGAGATGCATATAGGTATTATATATATAAATATATATATATATATATTTGTATATATAACATGGAATATTACTTAGCCGTAACAAAGAATGAAATCTTGCCATTGGGGACACACATAGATGGAAGACTTAGACAGTAATACGCTAAGTGAAATAAGTCAGACAGAGAAAGACAAATATTGTATGATTTTTCTTATATGTGGAATCTAAAAAAACTAAATAAACAAAACAGAAACAGACTCAGAGAACAGACAACAAACTAGTGGTTGCTGGGGAGCTGTGCTAAATGGGTACAGGGGATTAATAGGTACAAACTTCCAGTTATAATAAAAACAACTCATAAGGATATAATGTACAGCATAGAGAATATAATCAATAATATTGTAATAACTTTGTATGATAACAGATGATAAATAGGCTTGTAGTGGTGATAATTTCATAATGCATAAAAATATCAATCACTACGTTGCATACCTGAAGCTAATAAAATATTTTAAGTCAATTATACTTCAATCAGAAAAAGTGATATAAAAATCTTAAAAAAAAAAAATAAGAGATGTCGCAAAGCTTGTTCCTTTCCCACAGTCATCTGGCTCCCTCTAGAGGACCCTTGGCCACTCAAAAGTAATGGAGAAACTTGTTACGGCTTCACCCACATTAACTGACCTATCTTTGTGTCAAGTCCTGCCCAGAGCTGTGGGGAAAAGTAGTCACTGAACATGGTCTGTGGGCTGAAATTCAGATGAAGCTTTCAGAACAGGTGTCACCTCCTTTGTAAAGCTTTCCTGGGTCTCCCCACATGGTTTATCACTTGCTCATGTGTGTTGATGTGTTGTGGCATGGAATATATAATAATTTGTACATGTCTGTCTTTCCCTCTAGACAATAAACCACTTGAGTATATCCTTCCTTCCTTGTTCATTGCATCTTCTTGGCACCTAGGCACAGTGCCTGGCACATAGGAAGTAAGTGTTCAATAAATCAATGTTCATTCACTTAATAAATGATGACACGCTAGCGAATTCGTTCAGTCTCCTGAACACCACACACAGATAAAGCATTGGTACTTCCAAGGTCAATATCATGTATATCAGCGGACTTATTTCTGATCGGGAAGAATGAATATATTTGGGAATATAAGCCTTTTACAACAAAGATAGTTTAAGAGAGTCGAGGCATTAGATTTCCTGGAAGAAATGAAATATTAACTGGAGAGCCAAAATTCCAACTTATATGGTCAAATGCAAGTATCCTTGCAAGTATAAGGACAGATATCAAAACTTTCCTGCCCTGTGGGAAGAAAATATAGGGTAGGAAAATTTTGATATGCAACTTACTGAGAAAGCCAGGAGGGGCCTAGCGTAGTCAAGGGCAGCAGAAAGGAACTGAGGGTAAGGAAGCATCACTTAGTGGGTCTGATGGGGACGGAAAAAGCACAGGCCCTCCAAAGGGAGTCACAAATGTGCGCTGTGAGGAAATGGTGCAACAGATGATGTGTGAGAAGCAGAGTGAAGGACCTCAGAGTCCACCTGACCCAGGCCTGTCGATGATGAGGACGCTCTGAGGAGAGTGTGACTGACTCAGAATCACACAGCTGCAGGGGCTCAGAGCCCCCATCTCCAAATCTTGCCCTCAGATTCGGGAATACCAGTGTGAGAACTCTGACCTCTTTCATGCTGCAACAACCGACCCTGTGGACACGTCCAGGGATTCTGTCTAAAGTTTGTCTGAGGCCATGGGCCAGAGGGAGGCAAATCCGTTAGCAGCCACCAGGCAGGCAGAGTTGGCAAGAGTCACCAGAAGGCTGCAGCGGCTGGACTGTAAGGGCCCTCAGACCATAGGAAGAGGTCAAGGAAGCTCTTTGGGGTTGGTTATGATACTGGGTCTCGGATTTGGGTTCAGCTCCAACATTGCTTGTGGCTTATCAGCTGGCTGACCTCCACAAAGGAACTCACACCCACTCGCTTCACTCTCTTGTCTCTGAGAAAATGAGCCCAGTGACTGTGCGCTCGGCCTGCAGCTTGACCATTCAGCAGCAGGTTGACTGTGGGCGGGTCAGTTACCACTCTGTCCCACGATTTCTCCAACTGTAAAACTGGGACAATAAAGGTATGTGCTCACAGAATAGATGCGATGGTACACAAGTTTGCACACCTAATGAGCCAAGAAGAGTGTGTGGTGCACAGTAGCTCCTCAGGAAGGTCAGCCTTCGCTCGCTGTTCCTGTCGGCTTTCCTTTAGGGTTGACGATACACAAGGTGGTGTCTGGAAAATGGAGGGTGTGAGCATTTAAATGTGATAGCTTTGGAAACTCACCCAGAAGAGGGCCTGGCGTCTGCTACTCAGTAAATCATGGTGCTTTAATTGTTGCTGAACAATAGGGATATATGATTGCAAAATGTCATTCCAACCTTCAAACCCCATATTTGGGTTTGAATTCATTTTCAGAACTTGCTTCTTAGACACCTCTGCTACTTCAAACCATCGGCCAACAAATGTTTGTTGAAGCTTTTACAAACTTTCAGCATTGGGAAAACAGTTGTGAAAAGGACAGACGCAAATCTTATCTCCTAAAATCCATAGTTTGGTGGGAAAGAGAAATATTAAAGAAATAATTACAAATTGATTTTGTGATAATATTAAAGACTATTGGTCTGAGATTGGATGTTACCCTCCTTATAAGCTGTGTAAATCAACCCGTTACTACTGTTTCATGGATGTTGGCAGAAGACTTGAGACTTCTGGGCCAGAGACAAAGGACTGTATCACTCACAGCACAGCAAGCAGCTTGAGTCAGTTCCCTTTGCCCTCGGTTCCCATGCAGGTGATACAATGGGCTGGACTAGATGCTACACGCACAGTGGTTTGCATCACAGCTGAGGAACACAGTTTAGGGAATCCACTGCTTTTATAGCAAGTAGTAAGCAAGCCTGCTCTTTGTCTGGGGAACATGGTTACATCTCTCAAGGTTACCAGCTATACAAACAACGCTGAGAAATGGCTAAAGGGACAGTCAGGGCCTTGTACCCTGGCATTCCCAGAAAGGAGTTTAAGGGGGCAAGAGGCCCACAGAGGACTACCTCTTCCAACAAAGACATAAAAGACAAAAAATAGTACCCATAATCCTATTTTCTTTGTTCGGTTTTATCTTTCTAGAATCTCTGTTCATATACACTTCTCAGAGTTGTAACCATGGCATATGTTAGGGTTCTGCTTGATCCATTTAACACTGTATCATAAACAGTTCCCATGGTTCTACACAGTTTTCACAAGACCCTGCACACCTCACTGTGCTGCTGGGTCATAATGGTTAGACGTTTAGTTTGTTTCCACTTTTGTCCTTAGCTTGTCTTTTTGAAAAGCAAGGTCAAGCACTAAGCCCAGTAAGGAGAACACATTGGAGTGGTTGGAGAAGACTCCACACCCATGTTTGCCTTCTAGACCTGCACTTGCCTTTCTCTGCCTCCCATCCTGCCATACCATTTGGCATCTTCATCCCAGGTACACAAGAACTCCTAGAGACTTCAGGTACCCTCTACTCAGAGAAGAAAATATCTGGTTCACTGCATCACACTGTAGCACTAACTTCAACTGCTATCTTGCATCTATGTAGAAGGGTTTCATTCGAAAAGAAAACATCAAGGGTAGAGGCAGTGACACAGCTAGAGAAGAGACTCCTTAATATTGGGCTTAAGTCCTAGTTAGGAGGCTTTAGGGAGGCTTTAGGTGCTTCCCCTGGATCGTGAATGACATGTCCGTGCATGGTGGCCTTTGGGGTCGGTTGAGGTCTTACAGCAAGGTTCCACATCAGTTTTTCCATCTCTGAAATCTACAGTTCTTACCAACATTTTTTTTTCTCTTAAATAGTTGTCTGCTTTATGTGAGTAAGACTGATTTTTTTTTAGGGTTCTAGCAGAAAACAAGTGATTAGGATATTTTTAAATTACAATATATAAGGAGGGTTTAATAAAGGAGCCTATTTAAAAGTGTGGACAGGGAATAGGGAAACCAGAAAGAAAAGTGAAGTTTACTCCTGCCCTTGTGACAGGGAAGCACTTACCACTTCTAAGTATACTGAGAGCCCAGAACCCAGGAAGAGAGGTGAGCAATGACGGCTGCACAAACACGGCTGGGCCTGAAGGGAAGCTCTTTCCCTCTTCACTTCTGGTCTCCCCCAGGATCCCCGCAGGCTGACCCCAACAGGAAATCAGAGGGCGGGGCCATTGTGTGGCCACTCTGGTCTGTCTTCCACTGCACCAGTCAGGGTGGAGAATGGGTCTGGAAGAATAAAGGAAGACATCTGGCACAAAATTCTTAAGGAAACGGTAAGTTTCTCAAAGGACAGACCATATTCTAAATGCATACCCTAACGTTATGGAACGCAGAAACGTTTCTCATCTGTAAATGGCGATAATAATAGTATGGCTGGAATGAGGCTGAGGTCACTGCAGGAAGACCAGCTCTAAAAAGAGAAAAGATACTAGAAGAGGTTCGCATTGATGGGTAGGTGGCAGAACGTGTGTGGGAGATTTGGAGGTACTTTCCCTACCGGTACTCTCCCTAATTCACCTTGCTTGATGGCGTAGACTCAATTATAGCAGCTGCTGCCTCTGCAGAACCACCGTGGGGGAAAGAGGTCGCAGAGGGCACATGAAGCAGCCTCCTCTGCTTAATCTTTCCCAGTTACCCTTGCCCAGTTCCTCTTAGCTTCAGTTCTTGGAAACACCTTTCTCTCCACTGCTTTGTAATTGCCAATAAGGAGGCTCCGAGCTACACCGAAGGTTGTCCAGAACCTGTTTGCCCAGCCGGCCCTCCAGCTGTGGGCCACCTGGGGAGGAACAAGAAGAAAACAGAGAGCGCTGCTCTCCCCCTCTCTCCGGAGTCTGGGTCCCTGGCTGCCCACTCCTCTTTTTTTTTTTTTTTAATTTTTTTAAATGAAAGCTTATTTATTTATTTATTTATTTATTTTTGCTGTGTTGGGTCTTCGTTTCTGTGCGTGGCTTTCTCTAGTTGCGGCGAGCGGGGGCCACTCTTCATCACGGTGCGCGGGCCTCTCACTATCGCGGCCTCTCTTGTTGCAGAGCACAAGCTCCAGATGCGCAGGCTCAGTAGTTGTGGCTCACGAGCCTAGTTGCTCCGCGGCACGTGGGATCTTTCCAGACCAGGGCTCGGACCCGTGTCCCCTGCATTGGCAGGCAGATTCTCAACCACTGCGCCACCAGGGAAGCCCCCCATCCTCTTTAACTGATTCTTCAGGTGAGAGTGCAGAGGAGGTGAGCTTCAGGCAGCCTCTCCTGGAAGCAGGAAGTTGACTTTGAGAAGGAAACCTGGTGGTTGGTGAGGAGAGATGGTTCCTCCGTCACCAATAGATTCTCTATGCATACCTGTGCCACCAGGAAGGAGTAGGTAAGGCCTAAGTTGGGAGGACAGGCTGGAATCAGTGCTACATCCGTGTCTTGATCAACATTGCTACTGCCTTGTGCCCATTCTATGAATTAAGTGGCTAAGAGATACACACTGTAATTTTCCCTAAATGCAGTTTCAATGGTACCCAATTACAAAAGGCCTGCAGGGGTGAAGGGGAGCAGTGGTAGGATTTCTGAGTCACCAGCATCTGGAAGTAAGGCCAAGGTCCCTCGCCAGTGTCTATGGCCTGCACTTTCTAAAGTTTTAATTGGATGGGATATAGACATCCTCTTCTCTGCCTTTGAGGAAGGCCATCTGTCACTTCCACTGAAGCAAACCTCATTACCTTCCAAGCAGCCTACTCCTCTTCTAACAGTTCTTTTTTTAAGAAAACACTTTATTGAGGTATGATTGACGTACAAAAAGCTGTACATATTTAATGTAAACAACTTGATGAGTTTGGTATAAGTATACATCCGTGGCTGTCATCAGTCTGTGCCATTACATACATGTTACCTCCAAAAGTGTCCTCTCGCCCTCTTATTAATATTGCTATTGTTGGAGAATGTTACCTGATATTAGGCTAAATAGTTGAAGCACTGTCTGATGGAATGTTCATGTCCAAATAAACCTCTCTACATCATTAAGAGGATTTAGAAAATTATAAGGTTCTGATATCTTGAATTCAGCCTTGGTTAAAAATTAGGACGAGGTTTGATGCCTCAAACTTCAATAACAGGGACCTTAGAGGGAGCAGTTGCTTTGAGATTGTCAAGTACTTAACTAACCATTAGCCTGTGCTTAGAAAGATAAGTCTAGCAAATATTTACATATCCTTTACAATAAATTTTAAGTTAAATCTATACTTATTTTGTACGTTGTCATTACAAAATGCGTTTATCGGTTTGTTTAGATAGGGCAAAATCTTTTAGATAATGTTGAAGGGGTTGGGGTTTTTGTTCATTGTTCCACCTTGAGACCATGGGTATTTATCACAGGAAATGTATTTGTTAGAGGGTTTTGTTGTAGAAAACTAGGATGCCCACTTCAGGGTGCCATCTGTTTGCCCCCGAGGTTTGGTCTAATCCCCTAACTTTGCAGTGACTAGCCTGTTCATTGTCACCTTGCCGATCTGATGTGATGACCTAAGTGCTGAAGGGCTGTGTAGACCCTCATGGGGCTATCAATGTAACTAAGGGCTTTCTTCCCAACAGAAGTACTTTATAAATATAATAAAGTAACCATATCACGAAGAACCTGGGGTAAGACAGGAATAAAGACGCAGACCTCCTGGGGAACGGACTTGAGGACACGGGGAGGGGAAGGGTGAGCTGGGACGGGGTGAGAGAGAGGCACGGACATATACACACTACCACACGTAAGGTAGATCGCTAGTGGGAAGCAGCCACATGGCACAGGGAGATCAGCTCGGTGCTCTGTGACCACCTAGGGGGGTGGGATAGGGAGGGTGGGAGGGAGGGAGACGCAAGAGGGAAGACATAGGGGAACATATGTTTATGTATGACTGATTCACTTTGTTATAAAGCAGAAACTAGCACACCATTGTAAAGCAATTATACCCCAATAAAGATGTTAAAAATAAATAAATAAATAAAGTAACCATAGTAGATTATCTTTATAAGACAATGTTGAATCTCAATTTTCCTCAACAGACTAGCATATATATAAACTTTAATATCCTTTAAAATTGATCAATTGTTAGTAGAAAAGCCCATATTATTTATTACGTCACCTTTGCATTTTTAATTTAGGTCTATATAGATGTACAACATTCAATGTACATTCTCAGGGACTGTTAAATGTTGACCTTTTTCCTAGTAAATATTCCACCTTTGTCTGGAATTTCATTCATAATATGCTAGAACCACACGATACTTCAGCAGATCATAGCATAATATCTTAAACCATAAATGACAATTTTCTCAATAAAAATAAGTCTAATAAATATTGTGTCTTTGATGTTGAATGACAGTTAGTCTTCCCTCGCCAAAAAAACACAAAAAACAAAACCCTGAAATTTTCCTTTCTGATACCAAGACTGAACTTTGCTGAGATTACTGTTTCACTCACCAAAGGTATCATAAGAATACTCAGGGGAGCTTTTTTTTCTTAGTGTAGCTTTCATAAAGGAAATGAAAGAAATGTGGAAATTGAAACACAGTTCAGCCAGGTGTCTCAGTACTGTGTATGAATTTGATTGCATTCTAAGCCAGTCGATCACATTATATATTTCATATTTTCTTGTATTTTATTTATGCTAAGAGGCCTTATGCCCTTGCAAAGCAGATTTTTTATATTGACCTACACAGTAAAAATAAATTACAGACCCATTCACCTTTAAAACAGGAGACTGTTTCAAGTACACTAGTCCAAGTACCCAAGTACTTTCTTTTGGCGCACCTTTTGGATTTTTTCTTACTGAAAAGTTGATTTAAAAATAAACTTCTGTAGAACATTTGCCCCATGGCTCCAATTCCTGCTTCTATATGGATCTCTCCCTACAGGGGTCTAATCTGTCACTTATACTCAGATGTAGCACGGTGCCCATCCACAGGCCAGCTGCCTATGAATTTACTGATATCCTCTCACACTCAACATGTCCAGATGTGAGCACATCTTCTCACAGAAGCTACCTTCTACAGGCCCGTAGCTACCACCCTGGCATTTCTCTGGATATACCTTTCTTTCCCTCACCTGGAATGCTTCCCCATCTATTCCCGTGGAAGATAATCTGCTCCCCATTATTGTTCATGTCCTGGCAGAGCCTGAATGACATCACAGAGGATATTGGATAGGGGGTTAGGTAGGCTAGATGATGAGTAAGGCCTCTGCCAACTCCTATGTTCTGAGTGCCTAGATCTCCTGATCCCCTGAAATGAGTTGCTCTCCTGACCTCACTGTTAGATCTAAGAAGATCTGTGTCCTCCTCATTCTGCTTCTAACACCGCATAAATGAGCCCTTCTTGTATTTAGTGCCTGTTGTATGTGGAGCTACAGTGAAATTATGTTTGAAATTGAAAACTGAAACAGCATTTGAAAATTGCATAGAAATATTGCTAGTATTTGTGAAGATCGTTGAAGTTTTTAGACACTGAGGAACGTTAGCAGTTGTTTTGCTGTTTTGCTTGCTCACCTCTTTTTAAAAGAGATATTGCTCATTCTAGTCTAGATCGCCCCCATCCTTTCTGTGCTCCTACATGAAATCCTAAGGGACCATGGACATACATGCTCATCTTTCTCATTTCTGGACTTCCAATACATTCATAGTACTGAACAACTTGGTACTCTTTCAGAAATTTTCCCGCTTGAAGATGGGACAATACAATGAAAATCGTGACTTTTCTCTTATATCCCCCAAGTGTCCACTCCCACATCCAGGCAGTGATACTATGGGTTTTTGGATGGCCACTGAGAAACAAAAACTGATTTTTGCCTTTGTAGCAGGAGTATTCCCTAGTTTAGTTAGTTAGTTATTGTCATTCATTCATTCACTTATTCATGCAATAAACATTCATCGAGTGCCTGCTGTGTGACTAATACTGTGCTGAATTTGTCTCCAAGGGCCTTATCATTTAACAATTAAGACATATAAACGTCTTTTTTGTTGCAGTAAAAAAAAAAGCGTGCCCAGAGCACAGAGGAAATATAAAAAGGAAGCTGTACATTCTACCTGTGAAAAGAAGAATAGTTTAATGGGAGTATCACAGAAACTTTAGCTGAATCTTGAAAGACATGTGCTTTCAAGAGTGGGCAAATGGGAGGAGAGGATTCCTTCAAAGAGGGCAGCTTGAGCAAAGGCACCAAACGCAGAGCCGTAAAGACTTTCCAGTGTGTAGGTGCACGTGTGCAGGCAATGCAGACAGTCAGAGATGAGGCTGGACAGAGGCTGGCAGTTTCAGATCATGGATTCCTTGTGTGATATGCCAAGAGTTAAGATTTTAGCCTGTGAGCAGATGGGATTGGCATGATCAGATTGAGTAAGAATAGAGGAAGAAACAAGGATGATGCAAAAGTATAGAGCTGGGATGAATACTTTTTGGGGAGGCAGGAAGGATAAGTAAGTTTAGAGGGAGAATTATACAGTCTGTCTTGGACGAAGCCAACGCGCCTGTGGGACACAGATGTGGGGATGTCCAGGAGGCAATGACTGGGAGAGAGGTCTGGAGATGAGTTCAAGAGTACATCCTCAAGGGAGGACGAGGCCATGAAGAGGAGGTGCAAAGACTGAAAACAGAAGGAAAGGGAAGAAAAAGACAGGGAAAAGGAAGGGAGAAAAGAGGAGAAAAACAAGGAGAGAAATAGGACAGAAATGAGGAACATTGTCATTTAAGAAACTGTTAGAAAAAAGGGGTAATAGGAAGGAAAGACCAGAGATGAAGGAGAAGTAAGGAATGTATGACCAACAGCAAGTAAATCAGAATATTTAAATGTTTTAATGCAAATGTCATTGGCTTTGCTGTTGGAGAGAACTGACCAATGCAAACCAATGTGCCAGCAGGATCTGCAGGAATGAAAGAGAGAATGGTGTGCCACAGCCCTAGTTCCACTCTGATCCCTCTGGGCCATGAGGGCGAATTGGAGGAAGAAGCATATGAGACAGCTGAAGGGCTCAAAGAAAAACGGCAGGGCAAGGATCCAAAACAACAGGCCGACGGTGGTACAGTGAATGCATAAAAGCTGGAGCGTGGAATCAAGGTGCTGGACACTGAACTGCTGGCTGGGACTTGGCCCACTCAACCAATGTGTGAAACCTTGTCTTCATCAACAGATTCTGCCTAGTCAATAGCACATCTGATTAGAGAGCTACCCTAACAGGGACTGAAACCATTGCCTATGGCCCAGTGCCTTGGACCTGTGCCATCCTGGGTGGGTTCCATTGTCATTTGTGGCTGAGTATAACCTGGGTGCAGTAAATCCCCCAAGTTCAGCAGTCTGCCCAGAAAAAAAAGTGATCGGGTGATGGAGATGTAAGGAATTTCCCCCTCAGGGTCTTGGTCTAAAAAGAAAGGTAAAGACAGCACGGTAAAGTAAAAGGATGGAAGGGGCTGGAGGGAGAATAAAAACTAGGGTCCAGAGAAGGTTTTGTTTCATTTGTTTGCTTTTTTGTTTTCTAAATTATGGAAAGAAGAAGTTTGGAGTAAGCTCTTATTGTCCCTAAAAGTCTGAAGTCTGTAGAAATTAGAAGTCTGACTAAGTAGTCGCTAGAACGGCTGCAAGGTTCTTGGTGACCAGGGGGGAGAACAATTCAGGAGTATGGGTAAAGAGGGTGTATTATGAGATGGAAGAGAAGAGGCCCAACCATCACTTGGGAATAAAGAGCATTTGGAAGGGTTTCCCAATATTGCATTAGATTTTATTAAAATATTTAATGCGGCAAGGCCATTTTGAGATGAAAGTAAAATTAAGAATGAACTGGAAAAAAAAAATGAATGAACCGGAATTTCCACTGGTTCTGGAGAACCCTTGTTTCTGTAATCTACACTCCCTATTCCCTACCACAGACCCCTATCTTGTGATTTATTCTAAAAGATGCCTTTACTGAGCTGAGGAAGCCGGTCATATCTCTAAGGCCCTTTCCAGCATCCACAGCTGTGATCCCGTGGGTCACTTGCAGTTTAATAACACATTTTTGTGTGTTTTCGCTGCCTCAGGTCTTTGTTGCTGCGCGGGCTTTCTCTAGTTGTGGCGAGCGGGGACTACTCTTCGTTGCGGTGCACGGGCTTCTCATTGAGGTTGCTTCTCTTGTTGTGGAGCACGGGCTCTAGGTGCGTGGGCTTCGTAGTTGCAGCATGTGGGCTCAGTAGTTCTGGCTCGCGGGCTCTAGAGCGCAGGCTCAGTAGTTGTGGTGCACGGGCTTAGCTGCTCCACGGCACGTGGGATCTTCCCGGACCAGGGCTCGAGCCCATGGCCCCTGCATCGGCAGGCGGATTCTTAACCAATGTGCCATCGGGGAAGTCCCCTCACGTGCGGTTTAGAATAGACATGCCTAGGGGCCCTGGCTGCATGGGTTTCTGTCATGGACAACCCATAGACTTCGTGCTTCACAATTTTCTTGCTGTTTTAGATTTTTTTAAAAAACTCTATTGATTTCTACAGTTGCAGAAATAATGAACAATGCTGGGATAAAACATTTAAACAATAAAAAAAAAACTTGATTGATGTGAAGATCTCTTTTGACCACATCTAAACCAACTTCCCTGCTCAGATGTAACCAGGCCCATGTTTTCAGTCCATTCTTTGCATTCACATCAATGTACATATAGGTATTTATACAAATCTATTTCTGGTAGTTGAGGTTTTTAAAACAAATATGTTCATACCGTATGTATCTTTCTGTAAAATTTTCTGCATATAATTATATGAAAGAAATATTTCCATGATGTTAGTGTTGACCGTCAGCATTTGTCACCCCAAGAGGCCCCCAGGAAGATGCATGGACTTCCCAAGACCTCAGAATGGGACCTCATGCTCCAGTGCTGGACACTGGCTGTCCACGCACCTGTCCATCCCTGCCCCCCATCCCATGCCCAGCCCCTAACCACGTCCATCCCTGTCTGTGCCCGTCTCCCTGTGGCCTTGTTCACCACAGGAAACCCTCCTTTCTAGGCTCCAAGTGCCCACACTTTCCCACCTCAACACCAACACTCTTTTCAATTAAGTTTGTGGGTTTCTCCCCGCAGTGAAGATGAGGGTGAATATCTTACAATTACACTGGTGTTTTCAGCAGTGGGGACTTGGCTTCCCTTCTCTTCTGGGCCAGGGTCAGGCTGGACCTGAGGTGGCGGAACTGGGCCCCTCCTCTTCACCAACATCACCCCCAGCTCCACACCCCTTGTCTGGCCTCAGGGCTGACCCAGGACCCTCCCTGGGCTCCCCCACCTGCTCATCCTCAGGTGGTGTCCTTAATCCACCTGTGCTGACAGGTGAAGGCTCCTTCCAGATGCTCCCAAAATGCTTCACCTCAACATCCTTCCCGGGGTCAGCCCCATGTCGTGCAGGGAGGTTCCACCATCACTAATCCCTTACCTTCAGGGCAGAAGTAGGCATCAGGCCTGCTGCATGCACTGCTGTGCATCCTGCTGTATACACATGTGTGACCCTGTCCTAGGATGTAGGGAGGCATGACTGACCACAAGGTGGACATCAGGCCCTGGCTCACCAGGCAAGGGCAGCTGTGTTCTCCATCATCAGAGACTTTCTCACCCGGCCTGATGATGACCTGGCCTTTCAGGCAGTCAGTGTAGAGGCTGTACAGGGAGCCCTGATGATGCCCCCACACCCCCAGGGAGAACACCTCGTCGTGGTCCTAGGAAAGACAGGGAAGTCAGCCAGCAGCATCCCCTCCCAACACCCACTGAGTTGAAACAAAAGACACCTCCATGCAGAAAGACAATGTCTCTAGCCTGACTGCTGTCCTGAGGAAGGTCAGTCAGCAAGGATGGCCCTTAGCTGGTGTCTGGGAACTGGGCTGCAGTAGTTGGTTGAACGGGGGCCCCCCAAAAGTTATGTCCATGTCCTGACCCCCGGAACCTGGGAATGGGACCGTATTTGGAAATATGAGTTTTGCAGATATAATTAAGGATCTCGAGATGAGGTCATCCTGGATGAGGGTGGCCCTAAATCCAGTGACCTTGTCCTTAAGAGATAGGAGAGGAGACACAGAGGAGAAGCCTCGTGAAGACGGAGGGAGGGACTGGAGAGATGCGTCCACAAGCCCAGGGACACCTGGAGCCCCCAGAAGCCAGAAGAGGCAGGAAGGACCCTCCCCTGGAGCTTCTGGTGGGAGCTCAGCTCTGGGACATCTTGATCTCAGACGTCTGGTCTCCAGGACTGGGTCTCCAGGTTTCTGCTGTCCTCAGCCTTTGTTTGTGGTTATTTGTTATGTAATAGGAAGCTAATACAGCTGGTGAGCAACTCCCTGCCCTCTGGTGAGCAGCTCCCTGCCCTGATCCAAACCCTCGCTCTGATTAGGGGCAGCCCTCTGCGTCTACGCTGTTTGCACAAACCATGTGGTTCATGCTGAACACCAGCTCCCCTCCTGGGCACTGGCATTTTGGAGGGTGAGGGCAGACACCACCATGTGACCAGCCCCAGCTGTGGGCCAAGTCTCTAATGAGCTTCCCTGGGGGGAAATGTCACGGTTTTACCCTTTGTGGCTGGGGGAAGAGGCACTCTTGTGAACCTCGTGGGAAGAAGCAGGCGGGAGGAAGCCGGCACACGGATGCCCCAGTTCATCCCTACTGTGCACCGTGACACATCTCAGCTGTGAGCACACTAGTGTGTGCTGAGCCCTGTGAGCCTCCCAGCAAGTCCCCGAAGGTGAGGGTGGCCCTGCCGACCCCAACCCTTCCCTCCACGTCTAGTAGATGGAAGAACCTCTTCTCCTTGCCATTCCGGGAGCTGTTCCGGGAGCTGTTTTGGGTTTTTGTGGGCTGGTCCCCTGCCTATGCTGCCACTCCTCCACAAGAGCAAGCAGAAGGCACTGTTGGCTCTGTAGCCTGAAGGCCCACCCCCTGATGTTCTCAAGAAAGAATTCAGGGGTTTTCGTAGCAGTGTCTGCAGGCAGCTCTGCATCTGCACTGACGTTCACATCTTCCGTGTAAACACACAGAGAGCCTTCCTTGACCTCACGCCCCCTGCTGACCATTCTCCATGCCAGCCACAGGCCCCAGCGCAGGTGTCAGCCCAAGCACCTGTCTCAGTCTCCTCGTCCATACGGGGACGGTGGTCTCTGCCCACGAGTGACTGGAGGGCACACCTACAGCCACAACACCGGCTCCGTGGACAGTGTGGCCCTTCATGGGCCTGGACCCCCCAATGCCCAATACCACCTGACACAGCATCATGACACGGTGACACTGGCTGCCAGGCGTCCAGTCAGAAGGGGCCCAGAGGCAGCACCTGGCACCAGATCAGACGTACTTTTTCATGGGCAGTGGACATACTAGATATTAGGACTTTGCTTTGTGTCTAGCAAACAAACTGAGCCACTGGAAGCTGATCTGAGCTGTGGACATGAAACCCACGTGCAGGGCAAGAGCTCCCGCCGGACACTGGCTCCTAAGCTTCCACACAGGTGATAACCACACCAGTGCTTCCTGCCCATCCTCTCCAGGCCTCTCTGGTGGGTACTGCTGGACTCCCACTCCACAGGCTCCCCGACCTAGAGCTTGAAGCACCGACAGGGTGAGAATGGTCACTACACCAACCCTGCTCAGCTCCTCCTGCCTGGTGACCAGGAGAGGGAAGGCCAGTGGAGTCCAAGGACTGGCATAGGCAAAGCTCAATGCACCCCCTCCACGGGGACCCCCTGCTCGCTCAGACCCACCACCTGTACCTCACAGTGTCCACGTCCCACCAACCCACGCCACTGGTGTGGACGTCACATATACAAGCTGCCACGTGTCGTCTTCCCGCATGGGATGCGCCCCTGCCATCCCTGTTTCTCCCTGATGTTGGCCTGGGCCCCACGTATTCTGGCAGGAAGGGGGCAGGTGAGGAGGCCGGCCTGTCCCTCCCGCCTCTCAGAGGCCCAGACACAGGGCCTGGGGGCTTCTGGGTCTTGAGGTCTAGACGCTTTCAGGTGTGGGATGGACCTGTCAGTGTCCACTAGAGTCTTCCCTCTCCATGATTCAGAAAACAGGAGGATCCACCAGACCGAGACCATCCCAGGTTCTGCTGGAAATATGCTTGGATTTGCTCTCCTGACCCTAAAGACAGATCCGTGATTCACCTGCAGATGGTGTTCTGCGAGATTTCCACAAGACCTCTTTCTACCCTGTTCTGAGCAAATTACTAGTCCATCCGTGCTGCCATCACCCCACGAGCAGACTAGGAAGCTGAGGCTCCGAGAAGCCAAGTAATCCAGCCGGAAGCACAGCTGTGGGACCACGGAACGGGGTCTGCACCCGCCGCCCGCCCAGGGGGACTGCCTGCTCCAGCAGGTTCCACACTTGTTCCCTTCACCCCCCTCCCGGGACCAGCTCACAGAGCCTCCTCTTAGCGGGATTTACTTTGCAAACCCTCCCTTCAGCGAGATTCATGTTACAAAACCTGCCTTTAATGGGATTCATCTCAATCCCGTTTTGGGGGTCACCTGGGAGGCTCGTCACTCTGAAGCGGTTTCAGCCTCACGTCACCAGGGCAGCTTCCCTGGCTCAGATTCACCTCCTGCCCGTCCACTCCCAGCTCAGACCCAGAAAGGCCCCCTCGGGCTCCGAGCCCCATGGCTCTGCCTGGGCGTCCATTCCCCTCCTGGTCCTTCCCTCCCATGTCCCCTGCAGGGTCATCAGGAGCTCCCACCTGCCCCAGGCAAGCTGTCCACTCTGTCCTGGGGAGGCCTCTTTGGTGTCAGGTGGAAGAAACAAGAAGTATCCATGGGGCCTCCCTCACACAGCACAGAGGTCAGCACCCGCCTACTGACCTCATCTCTCTGATGAGCCCAGCTTGGGGTTCAGGGGGCCCCGCAGCGTCTCGTGGTTCTCACCTCATCCCAGGGCTGCTCACAGGGGCGTTGCTAAGTTACTCTGTGCTGGCTGCACAGAAAGGACGCCCATTCACATGCCCCTCCCAGCGCAAGGGGCTCTTGTGATCAGGCTCCTCCCAGGATAAAGGGTTCACTTGGACAAACACCCAGCAGCCCACAGGGCTCTCATGGGCAGGTTCCTCCCAGGATACAGAGCTCACCTGGGCAGGCACCCAGCAGGGCTCGGCACCCAGCAACCCTGCACATAGCCCTCATTGCAGAGCACCCCCAGCCCGCCTGTTGGTCAGAGCTGACCCTGAGCACCTCAGAGCAGGACCTGAACTAACAAACAGCAGCTCCGACAGGTCTGTGACCCTGGGCGTCACTCTGTGCAGACCCTCTCCCACCGAGTCTTCCAGAGGCTTCCACTGCAGCTGGGGAACTGTGCCTCTGTCTCCACCCACCACCCCTCCTCTCCCTGACTCCTGGGTTCCTCTCATGAGGAGAGGGGTCTCCTTGAAGTTGCCTCTCACTCATGGGCCAGATAAAATAATTAGGAAACAAGCCAGAGCTGCAACCCAATGTCCACCCTGACCCTCAGGATCCCACACCTGTCCTTGGACCTGGCCGGTGCAGCAAGGCCCATTTCTGCAACTGTGAGCCCCTGAGGGGTGAGGATTGGCTGACGTGGGCAGCCTGAACCGGCCGGCCAGCCCTCCCCAGGTGTGCCTGGGTTGAGGGCTATATTAATAGCCCCTCCAGGCAGCAAGAGCCCCTGCAGCTGTGCCTGACGCCATATTCTCTGCCCCACCAGCAGCCGCAGAGCTGGGATGGTGGGAGAGCGTGAGGGGCCGTGGCCTTGTGGGTGGCCTCATCTGAGTGGGGCTCTGCTGGACCTTCTGCAGGAGTTGCCAGGCTTCCACATACTAAGGAAGAGGATCTGTTGCCCATACCTGCCGCTGGAAGTTCTTCTCAGGCAGAGGTGAGGAAGGATAAAAGCAGTGGGGGGCGGGACAGGAGGGGTAGCTCATGTAGGGAAGTGGAAAGCTTCCAGAAGAGCGCCCGGGGCCATGACCATCCCGCCTGGCCTGCAGGCACCAACTTGGCCTGTGTGCTGTGACTGGGATGTGGCTCCGAGCCCTTTCCTGCAACCTGTAAGGTCCTTGCACACATTCAGGTGTTCTACCTGGGAAGGGTTGGAAAAGTTCAGCAGCAGTTGGCCTGGGGCTCAGCTCACGTTTGTTTATTCAGAGATGCCTCCCCACGGTCCCCCAGCTTTCCAATGAGGACACTCCTTGCGGGGGGCTGCTGGCTGCCCGTGAGAAAGACCCCCACCTCTGACCAACTTCAGAATTGTTTACCACTGGAGCAAGGGCCCATCTGTGTAACTAGTGGGTTCTTAATTAGCAACATGAACCGTGTCATCAAAGCTCCTGAGTCAGCTTGGAAATACTTATCCCAACAGGTACAGGCGTAAACACCTGGGGAGGCCGTTTGCAGCCGGCACCCTTAGAGATGGGCTTCCAACTGACCCCTCAACGTTCTGGTGTCCAGCCACTGCTTTAGGATTTCTTGGGCCCAATGCTGACTCTAAGGGTTCTGCAATCCAGCCTCTGTTGGCCTTTAATGAGACCCGCAATCCAGGATCCTACAGAGCAGGGTCGGTGTGACTGTTCTGTGTCTTCTGTAACAAATGACCACAAGCTGGGTTGGGTGGCTTAAGACAACAGGAATTCATCCTCCCCCAGTCCTGGAGACCAGACATCTGAGATCAAGGTGTTGTAGGACCGAAGTCCCTCCAGAGGCTCCAGGATAGGGTTCTTCCTGCCTTTTCCAGCTTCTGGGGTCTCCAGGCGTCCCCAGGCTTGTGGCTGCATCCCTCCCGTCTCTGCCTCTGTCTTCACGTGGCTTCTCCTCTGTGTCTGAGTCTCTCCTGTTTTGTCTCTCATAAGGACTCTCTCAATTGGATTGAGGGCCACCCTAACCCAAGATGACCTCACCTCGAGATCCTTAACTACATATAGAAAGACCCTTTTCCCAGATATGGTCCTGTTCACGTGTTCTGGGCGGGGGGGCACATCTTTTGGGGCCCGCATTCAACCCATTGCCTGTGTATAAAATAACCCTCATTTTAGGAGATTACCAAGGTCCCATATAGACTGGCACAGACAGCAGCCATGTGGGTGGGGTCTGGGCAGAGTGAGGAATCACTCTGGAAGGAATCACTCTGGAAGGAATCACTCTGGAATCACCTGGAAGGGATGAAGTCCTGGCTGCATTAGGTGAGCTCTTCTACCATGAGGTCCATGGAAACAGCCACTCCACTCTGTCCGTGGAAAGGGACCCAGTGCCGAGTCCAGAAATGGTTATATTGCAAAGCTGGCTCTTCTGGGATTTCATCATCAATAGCATCATGTGACCAATAACTATGGGCTTGGGGGAATCGGTTTCTGGCACGTGATGACAGCACTGTCTCTTTAAGCTCATCCAGCCTAGAATAGGAATGTTTGAAGGAGAAGAGTTTGGGAGATTGCGAAGCTTGGTTGTCAAGGAAACTGAGAAGGTTTGTCAAGGAAACTTCTCCCTTAGACTGAAGGCAGGGCTGGGAGAGCTGAACTCCTGGGATCTTTTAAAGGGGCTGCTCTGAAGCACCATCACCTGAGAGGTGGTCTCACCGTGAGCTGGGGTTTGAGAAAAGTGTGATGAGATGAAGCCTGACTTTCTGTGACAGCTGGGGAGGGGTCTGTAAAGCACCTTGGCTTTTAAGGCAAAGTTTGTTGCTGGAACAAAGTGTCTCCCAAAACTGGGCTGGAGCTCAAGATGTGTCTGTCCCCTTCTTGTGAGAGTCCAGGGCAGGTGGGTGTCAGGGCCCAGGCTCTGTCCCCCTTGCTTCTCCTCCCTGCTTCCAGGTGAGGGCTCCAACCAGCAGGGTGCGGTGACCAGGTGGGCATCATGCCCTCCGTCCTAGGATGCAGGCTGGCCAAGGCCCTCACCACCTCCACCCATTTCCCTTGGTAACACGAGACACTACGCCCCAGCTGGAAGGGGTGGGAAGGCTGGGAGGTGCAGGGTAGCTGTGAACAGGAAAAAGGGAAATGGGTTCTGATGGGCAGCTGCACGGCCCTGTTGTGACGGTCACCTGGGCGGTAGCGCACAGACACTGGGTCCTGTGCAGCTTCGATGCTTTGTGGTTCTGGAAATCCTATAGGAGACGGTCCACAGCAGGGAAGCTAATGCTCTCAGTGGAGCTGGTGAAGCCCAAGATCTGCAGTTCAGACTGAAGGTGCCGATGTACATACAGGACAAAACCATCTCGTGTGATTGGACTTCGGGCACTTTTAACATGAATGCAGCCATGTTAATGCCTAGCATATTCTATCTTGTGCCTCCCCTCAGGGACCCCCTCCTCAGTTCCTGGGGCTCCTGTAACTCACGTACAGGGGGATGGAGAGTGGGCTCTGGACAGTCTGAGCCCTGAGTTACCCTGTGTGTGAGTCTCTGCTCAGGATCACTGTAACAAATAGCACAGACAGGGCAGCTTGAATAACAGACCTGTCTCCCAGTCCTGGATGCTGAGATCAAGGCGTGTGCACGCTGGCTTCTCCTGAGGCCTCTCTCCTTGGTGCTTAGACAGCCGTCTTCTCCCCAGGTCCTCACACGGTCTCCCCCTGTGCCTATCTGTGTCCTAATCTCTTCTTGTAGGACATCAATCTTATTGGATTAGGATCCACCCTACAGACCTCATTTTTACCTTGATCACCTCTTTAAAAATCCCATCTCCAAATACAGCCACATCCTGGGGTCCTGGGGGTTAGGAATTCAGCATGTGAATTTGGGGGGATGTGACTGAGCCTATACCATCCTCCTTAGGAACCAGGTGTGCCTCAGTCCTTCCTTCCCTCAAGTCACACGAGCTGATGTAATGGCTCAAGGAGAGGCCACTCGTGCAGTTTGCGTCCCAGCCGGGGAACCCTTCTCTGCTGTCTCTGATCAGGCTGTGGCAGTGCCGGCCCAGTCCTGAGGTGAGCAGTTCTGGGGTTTCCTGCCGTGTCACCCGGCCTGCTGAGGTGCTCATTGTCAGGGAACTCAGGAGCCAGCAGCCTAGTGGGGATGCCGGGGACTCTCAGGGCCTTGGCAGATGTCTCTCCCGCCAGATACCCTAGCGAAAGTGGGGAAACATTTGGGGGATTACAGGCGGGAGAGAGTCAGTCTCGTTTATGCTTCAGAAAGACCAGGTTGGGGTGGGATGTGAGACGCACCGTGCGGGCAGGGAGCTTTGTCAGGCCTGATGGGGGAACCAGGCACAAGATCAGGCTTGGGCCAGGGCTGTGGGCATAGAGGGGAATTAGTGTGGGAACTGGCCACAGACTGTTGTCGAAATCTCGGCTTCCCTGTGCACCGAGGCCGAACAGAAATACAGAGACGGGTTTTGGAGGAAGAGAGAGATGGCTTTATTTTTCTGCCAGGCAGCAGGGAAGCCTCAAGCTTCCTCAAGAACTGGGCACCCCTCCTTGAGAATCAGGGAAGATTTTATATGTGGGGTTCTCGCAGTCCGGGGTATAGGATGAGGATAAAAGTAGTGAAGGTCTTGCATTCCTCCTTTCCTTTGCATTATTTCAAAACAGTCATAGCTGGCATCAGGCCGCCTGGTAATTGGGGTCCAGCAGTCTGGTAATTGCATACGTTTGCCTCTGGTTTATCGGCGGTGACCTCGTTTCTGAAATGCAAAAGCTATAGGGGGTGATTTGTTGTGAGGGGCTTATAGAATGTAAGTGCTGGACATAATAAGGTTAGGGAGTGAGAGGCAGGGGGTGTAACTCACACGGGAGTCAGGGGTGATGGGTGCCGAATGTAAACTACATAGTGTCAGGGAGTGAGGTTAGCTTTGTAAAGTACAAATGTCGTTATTACAGATTAGTGACAAAGTAAAACAAGGAGTGATGAACTCTTTCAGGCCAGGTTATGTTTCTACTCTAGTCTGTTCACTGTTCCCTTTGTTTTCCTTGTTCTCAGGGGAAGGAAAACTTCATTTCTACTTTTGCTGCAACAAGACTGGAGGAGCAGATGACAGTCACTGGGGCACAAGGAGGGTGGGAGCCTGGGAGACGCCAGTGTTACTGAACAAAACTTGGGTCCGCTTGCCCGAGTGCAGTAAAGCCAGTCTACTGACACTGGGTGCGGTGAAGGAAGGTCGAGCCTTAATTGTACAAGTGCCAATACAAGGAGGCCAGGTGGTTTGTGCTCTAAAACCCCAAACACCCTGAAGGATTTCAGCAAAGCAATTTTAAAGGCCGGGTGAAGGAGGGGAGTCGCAGGGTATGTGATCAGCTGGTGCACAATTCTCTGGTTGATGGTGAGGTAACAGGCGGTAAACATTATAAATTCTTAGGCGCCAGAAGCTCCGGGGCTACCTGTTCATGATCATCAAGTAGTTAATTTCTTCCACTTGGCGGTGGAGGAAGCGTGCGTCAGACACTGTTATCCAGGTACTTCAGAGAGGACCTACAGCAGAGGATGTCGGGGAGGGGTCTGTCCTGGGAAGGCCCCGTAGGGTCCTGCTCGGTTACACCCGGTGCCTGGGCTCGACAACCTGGGAAGGTGGGGCTGCTCCTGGGTGTGGGGAGCTGCGGGCCCAGTCCTCTGAGGGGCCTGTTAGCCCCCAAGGTGAGATGGGGATGCAGTGGCTGGACAGAGACGTCTGGCCTGGGAGAGGGGTCCAGGCTGGAAATGTCACGGGAATCATCGCAGGGAGGGAGAGAAAAGGCCAGTGGGGGCAGGTAGGTCACAGCAGACTATGTGCAGGTGACTGCGGTCCTGGTGGAAGCAACTCAGACAGAAAGGAGTGGCCGTCAGGGGCTCAGCTCCATTCTCCTGTTCCTTTGTAAAACCGCTGTGTCAGAGTTTGAGACACCAACAGGAGACGTCTGGGCCCAGTGCTGCCATGGCTTCATCAAAGGGCCCAGGGGGAACAGAGAACCACTGCAGGCCCCACCCAAGTCCGCACTGGGAATGAATCCCATTGGGGCTCCTGGGCTCACAGACTTGGGGGAACCTCTGTCCTCAGAACCAGTGTTCCTCCCTCCTCTCACCTGCTGGTCAGAGGCCCAGGAACCCCCAACCTGGCTCCACCCCCAGGGCCTGGATTCTGGGACAGCTTAGGGGTAAGCAAGACCCTCATGCTCCTTTATCTGCCTGGGGGTGAGAATGTCTTAAACGCTGCAATTGACTGATAATGGAGGGCTGAATGTTTCCAGAAGGTATGGGTGGAAAGATGGGGTGTGAAATTCCTGTGTCTGCAGGGTCTTCCCAGCATGAAGGTCTGTGTGTTTCCCCCGGTCAGTCCACATCCTCCCAGGAAGCCCAGATCCAGGATTACGAGGGCAGAGGCTCTCCCCTTGCTTATCTGTAACCTCCCACTCCCACAGCAAGGCTGTGGCTGGCTCCCTGGCTCCCACCATCTGCCATTTATCTGTGCATTTCTCCTTTCCAGGTTACATGTGCAGAGGTTTCAGAATTGTTGGCTACTACACCCTGGAAAGAACTTCGTAGAATAAAGCCCACTGTTTATATACGGTCCATTTTGCCTTCAGTCTACAGATTCCATTCATTTCCAAAGGTGACTTAGGTCAGCAGCTTTTACCCCATCCCCTACAGTGAGTTGTTTCCATATATTTCTAATACAGTTGGATTCTGTGACATTATGTATTCCATCCTGCAACACGCCTACATCCTAAATAACTAAATTTGAATAGATTATGATTGGCCCCCTGGGCTATGCACATCTGTGGGCTTAGACAAATGCATAGTGACAGGTATCCACCCTAGAGTATCACATGGACTACTTCAAACCCCCACCCCATGATCTGCTTATCATCTACGTAGCTTTGCCTTTCCCGGAACGTCATCAATGGGGTCATACTGTGTGCAGCCTCCGCAGACCGGATTCTTTCACTTAGCAGTACATACTGAAGATTTATCCATGTCTTTCCATAGGTTGGTGGTGCATTCCTTTCTGCTGAGTAGTATTCCACTGCACGTGTATGGGAGGAAAAACAATTTTCCCCCTACTTTTCTAGGTTCTTGGTTGAGGCCCTCCCCCGCCCCTGTAATAAAAAAGAGATTACCAGGAGAAAAGCCGAAGTTTAATAACATGTATACCTTCTGAATACGGGGGGGGGGGATACCACGGAAAACTGAGTCATGCCCTGAAATGACCAAGACCATCCCCTTAAATACCGTCTTCAGCTAAAAACAGAAGAAAGATGCTGGGGAAGGGGGGAAGGCCAGTTATGGCAGGTTATCATGCAAAGCACAGTAAACAAGGGTATGACTGTTTGCACATTTAAGTCAGGACTTCCCCATTGAAAAGAGATACTTAAGATTTAATTATCCTTCTATTTTTGGTGCAAAGAGGGACATACCCTTATAAATGGAGATTTCTCTGTTGTAAATGTCCTTCATAAAACGGCAGTCTCAGTTTTCTGAGATTTGTTTTAAAATTTATTTTATTTTTGGCTGCATTGGGTCTTCGCTGCTGCGTGCAGGCTTTTCTCTGGTTATGGCGAGCAGGGGCTACTCTTCATTGCGGTGCGCGGGCTTCTCATTGTGGTGGCTTTTCTTGTCGCGGAGCACAAGCTCTAGGCGTGCGGGCTTCAGTAGTTGTGGCACACGGGCTCAGTAGTTGTGTCTCGTGGGCTCTAGAGCGCAGGCTCAGTAGTTGTGGCTCACAGGCTTAGTTGCTCTGAGGAATGTGGGACCTTCCCGGACCAGGGCTCGAACCTGTGTCCCCTGAATCAGCAGGCGGACGCTTAACAACTGAGCCACCAGGGAAGCCGTTTTGTTTTGTTTTGTTTTGTTTTTTAAAGCAGACCAATAATCCTTATGCCAGAGAGACATATTTTGGGGTGGCATATTCTACTCGCCTTGACATGGATGTACCCCATTTTGCTTATGCATTCATCTTTTGAAGGATATCCTGATTTCTTCAAGTTTTTAGCCATTATGGAAGTGCTGCTGTGCATAATTGCATCCTTGTTTGCATTTGGACATAGATTTTCAAAGTAGTTGCCTAAATATAGAAGTGTGATTGTTGGATCCCAACGTGAGACTTGTTTAGCTTTGGAAAATCTGCCAAATTGTCTACAAAGTGGCCGCACGTGCATCCCCCCAGCTATGAGGGAGAGTTCCTTTTGCTCCTCACCCTCTAGCAATTGGTTTTGTCATAGTTTTGGAGCTTAGCAGTCCTAATAGGTGTGCTGTGATAGCTCATGATTTTAATTTGTAGTTCCCTAATGGTATATGATGCAGAGCTTGTTTCTGTATGACTTTTACTATCTGTATATCATTTTTGGCGGGATGTCTGTTCGGATCATGCTGTTCATGTTTATGCGGAGAGGAGCCCTGTCTCCTCAGGACCTGCTGAGACTTTGGCTTCTGGAACACGTGGGGCTGAGTCCACACTGATGGCCGGGCTTCGGGACAAGCTGGGGTCGAGTCCACACTAACAGAAGCCAGGTCTCCTCAGGACCCACTGGGGCTTCAGCTTGGGACACTGGGGGGTCCAGTTCATGCTGACAGGAGCCTGGTCTCCTCAGGACCTGCTGGGAGGTGATGCCGCTGAGGGAGAAGGTGAGGAAAAATGGGCAGAAGGTTCCTGTGCGTGGCTGACCGCTGAGGGTGTCTGTCTTCAGAGGACCCAGGAGAGGAAGGGCTTGATGTGGAAAACTGGGTTTTTGGCCCCTTCTGTGTGTGGTGTAGACAGAGTGCAGTGTTGGTCTTTGGCGTGTGGCGTCTGGTTTTCCCAGCACCGTTTATTGACGGGACTGTCCTTTCCCTGGTGTATGTTCTTGGCTCCCTTCTTGTGAATTAACTGACCACATGCCTGTAGGTTGATTCCTGGGTTCTCTGCTCTGTTCCTCTGGTCTGTGTGCCCGTTTTTGTGCCAATTCCACACTTTTGGGGGACTGTAGCTTCGTAATGTAGTGTGAAATCAGGGAGGGAGATGCCTCCAGCCCGTTCTCCTTCCTCAGGGTCGCTTTGGCTCTTCTGGGTCCTTTGTGGTTCCACACACATCTTAAGATTGTTTGTTCTGTTTCTATGGAACATGTCATTGGACTTTTGGTAACGACTGCATTGAATGTGTACATTAATTTGGCTAGAATGTATATTCTTTTTAAATTAAAAAAAATTGGGGGCCACACCATGTAGCATGCAGGATGCGGGATCTTAGTTCCCCAACCAGGGATCGAACCTCCGCCCCCTGCAGTGGGAGCGCAGAGTCCCAACCCCTGGACGGCCAGGGAAGTCCCACCTTAGAATGCATATTTTCACAGTATTCTTTTTTTTTTTTTGCGGTATGCGGGCCTCTCACTGTTGTGGCCTCTCCCGTTGCGGAGCACAGGCTCCAGACGCGCAGGCTCAGCGGCCATGGCTCACGGGCCCAGCCGCTCCGCGGTATGTGGGATTTTCCCGGACCGGGGCACGAACCCGCGTCCCCTGCATCAGCAGGCGGACTCTCAACCACTGCGCCACCAGGGAAGCCCGGGATTTTTTTAAAATTCTTTTTATGATGGTTCATTATCAGTGTATGGAATCACAAATGATTTTTGTGCATTGATTTTTATTTTTGTATCCTGCAGCTTTACTGAATTCATTTGTTAGTTGTAACAGTTTTTTGGTGGTTGAATGTGGAAAACTAGAATTCAGAAATCCCACTGTTTCATCTACATCCAGGTCATCCACAGCACCCAAGACATAGTGGCTCCGAATACAGTCTTCCCATGGTGCCTCTTGTAGTATGTGGACTCCTACAAGGGTGATTAGAGTCCCCACTGTGGGTGAACTGGATCTGGGTAGGGCTCGGCCTCTATAACAGCGTTTGATGTCTGTATTTCTGGCGTGGTATGATGTTGTTGTTTTGATAAGTACTTTATTTTCTAGTAAATTTCAAGTGTATAAAAAACTTTAAATAGCAGTATAAAGTTTTCCACCTTCAAAAAATACTCCAGTTTGTTTTTACCCTGTGAGAGTGGGAGGGCCACTCTCCCAGGGAACCAGCACATAACCCCAAAGTGAGGAATAATTAAGGTTTCCACATTATAATCCTATCCACAGACCCGCTTCAACTTTCACCAGCTGCCCCAGCTTTGTGGAAATGTAATTTTCTATTCGAATCCAGTTTTCTCTTCTTGGAACCATCACTGGGGCTTTTCTTCACGTTAAAAACCTTGCTGGATTGAAAGTGTACAAGATGAGCATGATCTGGGTGGTTTTCTGTATGGCTTCTTTCACTTGGGATGTTTTCAGTGTTTATCCGCATTGTAACATTGATCATTATTTCATTCATTTTTTCCATTGTGATTAAAAACACATAACATTTGCCATTTAAACCATTTTTTAAAACCTTTTTAAAAAATTATTTTATTTTATTTTCTATTTTTTGGCTGTGTCGGGTCTTTGCTGCTGCACGCAGGCTTTCTCTAGTTGCGGCCAGCGGGGGCTACTCTTCATTGCCGTGTGCAGGCTCCTCATTGCGGTGGCTTCTGTTGTTACGGAGCACGGGCTCTAGGCGCACGGGTTTCAGTAGTTGTGGCACGAGGGCTCAGTAGCTGTGGCTCACGAGCTTAGTTGCTCTGCGGCATGCAGGATGTTCCAGGACCAGTGCTTGAACCCGTGTGTCCTGCAATTGGCAGGCAGATTCTTAACCACTGTGGCACGAGGAAAGCCCCATTTCAACCATTTGTAAGTATATAGTTCTGTGGCCTTAAGTACATTCACATTGTTGTAAAAATATCCTCACCATCCATCTCCAGAACTGTATTTTCCCCATGTGAATCTGTAGCCATTAAACACTAACTCCCCTCAACCCCTGGCAACCTTATTCTACTTTGTCTTTGAATTTGACTTATCTGCATACCTCATACTAGTGGAATCATAGAACGTTTGTCCTTTTGTGTCTGGCTGGTTTCACTTAGCATAATGACTTCAAGGTTCATCCACATTGTAGCATGTGTGAGAATTACCTTAGTTTTAAAGGTTGAATCATATTCCATTGTTTATATACTACACTGTACTTATCCATTCATCTGTTGAAGGATGTGTTGTGTTGCCTCCACCTTTTGGCTATTGTGAATAATGTTGCTATGAATATGGGGTACAGATATCTGTTCCAGTCCTTGCTTTCTTTTTTTTTTTTTTACATCTTTATTGGAGTATAATTGCTTTACAATGGTGTGTTAGTTTCTGCTTTATAACAAAGTGAATCAGTTATACATATACATATGTTCACATATCTCTTCCCTCTTGCGTCTCCCTCTCTCCCACCCTCCCTATCCCACCCCTCCAGGCGGTCACAAACCACCGAGCTGATCTCCCTGTGCTATGCGGCTGCTTCCCACTAGCTATCTACCTTACGTTTGGTAGTGTATATATGTCCATGCCTCTCTCTCGCTTTGTCACAGCTTACCCTTCCCCCTCCCCATATCCTCAAGTCCATTCTCTAGTAGGTCTGTGTCTTTATTCCTGTCTTACCCCTAGGTTCTTCATGACATTTCTTTTTTTTTCTTAAATTCCATATATATGTGTTAGCATACGGTATTTTTCTTTCTCTTTCTGACTTACTTCACTCTGTATGACAGACTCTAGGTCCATCCACCTCATTACAAATAGCTCAGTTTCGTTTCTTTTTATGGATGAGTAATATTCCATTGTATATATGTGCCACATCTTCTTTACCCATACATCTGATAATGGACACTTAGGTTGTTTCCATCTCCTGGCTATTGTAAATAGAGCTGCAATGAACATTTTGGTACATGAGTCTTTTTGAATTATGGTTTTCTCAGGGTATATACCCAGTAGTGGGATTGCTGGGTCATATGGTTGTTCTATTTGTAGTTTTTTAAGGAACCTCCATACTGTTCTCCATAGTGGCTGTACCAATTCACATTCCCACCAGCAGTGCAAGAGTGTTCCCTTTTCTCCACACCCTCTCCAGCATTTATTATTTCTAGGTTTCTTGATGATGGCCATTCTGACTGGTGTGAGATGATATCTCATTGTAGTTTTGATTTGCATTTCTCTAATGATTAATGATGTTGAGCATTCTTTCATGTGTTTGTTGGCACTCTGTATATCTTCTTTGGAGAAATGTCTATTTAGGTCTTCTGCCCATTTTTGGATTGGGTTGTTTGGTTTTTTGTTATTGAGCTGCATGAGCTGCTTGTAAATTTTGGAGATTAATCCTTTGTCAGTTGCTTCATTTGCAGATATTTTCTCCCACTCTGAGGGTTGTCTTTTTGTCTTGTTTATGGTTTCCTTTGCTGTGCAAAAGCTTTGAAGTTTCATTAGGTCCCATTTGTTTATTTTTGTTTTTAATTCCATTTCTCTATGAGGTGGGTCAAAAAGGATCTTGCTGTGATTTATGTCATAGAGTGTTCTGCCTATGTTTTCCTCTAAGAGTTTGATCGTTTCTGGCCTTACATGTAGGTCTTTAATCCATTTTGAGCTTATTTTTGTGTATGGTGTTAGGGAGTGATCTAAACTTATACTTTTACATGTACCTGTCCAATTTTCTCAGTACCACTTATTGAAGAGGCTGTCCTTTCTCCACTGTACATTCCTGCCCCCTTTATCAAAGATAAGGTGACCATATGTGTGTGGGTTTATCTCTGGGCTTTCTATCTTGTTCCATTGATCTATATTTCTGTTTTTGTGCCAGTACCATACTGTCTCGATTACTGTAGCTTTGTAGTATAGTCTGAAGTCAGGGAGCCTGATTCCTCCAGCTCCGTTTTTCATTCTCAAGATTGCTTTTGTTATTCGGGGTCGTTTGTGTTTCCATACAAATTGTGAAATTTTTTGTTCTAGTTCTGTGAAAAATGCCAGTGGTAGTTTGATAGGGATTGCATTGAATCTGTAGATTGATTTGGGTAGTAGAGTCATTTTCACAATGTTGATTCTTCCAATCCAAGAACATGGTATATCTCTCCATCTCTTTGTATCATCCTTAATTTCTTTCATCAGTGTCTTATAATTTTCTGCATACAGGTCTTTTGTCTCCTTAGGTAGGTCTATTCCTAGATATTTTATTCTTTTTGTTGCAATGGTAAATGGGAGTGTTTTCTTGATTTCACTTTCAGATTTTTCATCCTTAGTGTATAGGAATGCCAGAGATTTCTGTGCATTAATATTGTCTCCTGCTACTTTACCAGATTCATTGCTTAGCTCTAGTAGTTTTCTGGTAGCATCTTTAGGATTCTCTATGTATAGTATCATGTCATCTGCAAACAGTGACAGCTTTACTTCTTCTTTTCCGATTTGGATTCCTTTTATTTCCTTTTCTTCTCTCATTGCTGTGCCTAAAACTTCCAAAACTATGTTGAATAAGAGTGGTGAGAGTGGGCAACCTTGTCTTGTTCCTGATCTTAGTGGAAATGCTTTCAGCTTTTCACCATTGAGGACGATGTTGGCTGTGGGTTTGCCATATATGGCCTTTATTATGTTGAGGAAAGTTCCTTCTATGCCTACTTTTTGGAGGGGTTTTATCATAAATGGGTGTTGAATTTTGTCGAAAGCTTTGTCTGCATCTATTGAGATGACCATATGGTTTTTCTCCTTCAATTTGTTAATATGGTGTATTACATTGATTGATTTGCGTATATTGAAGAATCCTTGCATTCCTGGAATAAACCCCACTTGATCATGGTGTATGATCCTTTTAATGTGCTGTTGGATTCTGTTTGCTAGGATTTTGTTGAGGATTTTTGCATCTATGTTCATCAGTGATATTGGCCTGTAGTTTTCTTTCTTTGTGACATCCTTGACTGGTTTTGGTATCACGGTGATGGTGGCCTTGTAGAATGTGTTTGGGAGTGTTCCTCCCTCTGCTATATTTTGGAAGAGTTTGAGAAGGATAGGTGTCAGCTCTTCTCTAAATGTTTGATAGAATTCACCTGTGAAGCCATCTGGTCCTGGGCTTTTGTCTGTTGGAAGATTTTTAATCACAGTTTCAATTTCAGTGCTTGTGATTGGTCTGTTCATATTTTCTATTTCTTCCTGATTCAGTCTTGGCAGGTTGTGCATTTCTAAGAATTTGTCCATTTCTTCCAGATTGTCCATATTATTGGTATAGAGTTGCTTGTAGTAATCTCTCATGATCTTTTGTATTTCTGCAGTGTCAGTTGTTACTTCTCCTTTTTCATTTCTAATTCTATTGATTTGAGTCTTCTCCCTTTTTATCTTGATGAGTCTGGCTAATGGTTTATCAATTTTGTTTATCTTCTCAAAGAACCAGCTTTTAGTTTTATTGATCTTTGCTATCATTTCCTTCATTTCTTTTTAATTTATTTCTGATCTGATCTTTATGATTTCTTTCCTTTTGCTAACTTTGGGGGTTGTTTGTTCTTCTTTCTCTAATTGCTCTGGGTGCAAGGTTAGTTTGTTTATTTGAGGTGTTTCCTGTTTCTTAAGGTAGGACTGTATTGCTATAAACTTCCCTGTTAGAACTGCTTTTGCTGCATCCCATAGGTTTGGGGTCATTGTGTCTCCATTGTCATTTGTTTCTAGGTATTTTTAATTTCCTCTTTGATTTCTTCAGTGATCACTGTGTTACTAAGTAGTGTATTATTTAGCCTCCATGTGTTTGTACTTTTTACAGATCTTTTCCTGTAACTGATGTCTAGTCTCAGAGCATTGTGGTCGGAAAAGATACTTGGTACAATTTCAATTTTCTTAAATTTACCAAGGCTTGACTTGTGACCCAAGATATGATCTATCCTGGAGAATGTTCCATGAGCACTTGAGAAAAATATGTATTCTGTTGTTTATGGATGGAATGTCCTATAAATATCAATTAAGTCCATCTTGTTTAATGTATCATTTAAAGCTTGTGTTTCCTTATTTATTTTCATTTTGGATGATCTGTCCATTGGTGAAAGTGGGGTGTTAAAGTCCCCTACTATGAACGTGTTACTGTCGATTTCCCCTTTTATGGCTGTTAGTATTTGCCGTATGTACTGAGGTGCTCCTATGTTGGGTGCATAAATATTTATAGTTGTTATAATATCTTCTTGGATCAATGCCTTGACCATTATCCTTGTGTCCTTGTTTGTAGTGTCCTTGTTTGTCTATTCTAATAGTCTTTATTTTAAAGTCTATTTTGTCTGGTATGAGAATTGCTACTCCAGCTTTCTTTTGGTTTCCATTTGTATGGAATATCTTTTTCCATCCCCTCACTTTCAGTCTGTATGTGTCTCTAGGTCTGAAGTGGGTCTCTTGTAGACAGCATATATATGGGTCTTGTTTTTGTATCCATTCAGCCAGTCTGTGTCTTTTGGTGGGAGCATTTAATCCATTTACATTTAAGGTAATTATCGATATGTATGTTCCTCTTCCCATTTTCTTAATTGTTTTGGGTTTGTTATTATAGGTCTTTTCCTTCTCTTGTGTTTCTTGCCTAGAAAAGATCCTTTAGCATTTCTTGTAAAGCTGGTTTTGTGGTGCTGAACTCTCTCAGCTTTTGCTGGTCTGTAAAGGTTTTAATTTCTCCATCAAATCTGAGTGAGATCCTTGCTGGGTAGAGTAATTTTGGTTGTAGGTTTTTCTCCTTCATCACTTTAAACATGTCCTGCCTGTCCCTTCTGGCTTGCAGAGTTTCTGCTGAAAGATCAGCTCTTAACCTTATGGGGATTCCCTTGTGTGTTATTTGTTGTTTTTCCCTTGCTGCTTTTAACATGCTTTCTTTGTATTTAATTTTTTTTTTTTTTTTTTTTTTTTTTTTTGCGGGACACAGGCCTCTCACTGTTGTGGCCTCTCCCGTTGCGGAGTACAGGCTCCGGATGCGCAGGCTCAGCGGCAACGGTTCACGGGTGCAGCCGCTCTGTGGCATGTGGGATCCTCCCACATAGGATTAGGGGACGGGTTACGGTAAGTCTTCGGGTAAGGGTTAGGGTTAGGATTAGGGGACGGGGACGGTTTACGGTACAGGTTAGGGTACGAAAACGGTTCAGGGTGAGCGTACCTGTGAGGGCATGGGTTAGTGTTAGCGTATGGGTTAGGATTAGGGGACGGGTTAGGGTAAGGCTTCGGGTAAGGGTTAGGGTTAGGATTAGGGGACGGGGACGGTTTACGGTACAGGTTAGGGTACGAAAACGGATCAGGGTGAGCGTACCTGTGAGGGCATGGGTTAGTGTTAGCGTATGGGTTAGGATTAGGGGACGGGTTAGGGTAAGGCTTCGGGTAAGGGTTAGGGTTAGGTTTAGGGTTAGGGTTAGGATTAGGGGACGGGGATGGTTTAGGGTACAGGCTAGAGTACGACAACGGTTTAGGATGAGCGTAGGTGTGAGGGCACGGGTTAGTGTTAGCAAACGGGTTAGGATTAGGGGACGGGTTAGGGTAAGGCTTCGGGTAAGGGTTAGGGTTAGGTTTAGGTTTAGGGGATGGGGATGGCTTAGGGTTAGGGTTAGGGTACGGTTAGGGTAAGGGTTAGGGTTAGAGGGTTAGGGTTAGGGTTAGGATTAGGGTTAGGGTTAGAGGGTTAGGGTTAGGGTTAGGGGACGGGGACGGTTTAGGGTCCGGGTGAGGGTACGACAATGGTTTAGGGTGAGCATACGTGTGAGGGCACGGGTTAGAGTTAGCGTACGGCTTAGGATTAGGGGACGGGTGAGGGTAAGGCTTCGGTTAAGGGTTAGGGTTAGGGTTCGGGCTAGGGTTAGGGTTAGGGGACGGGCACGGTTTAGGGTCCGGGTGAGGGTACGACACGGTTTAGGGTGAGCTTACGTGTGAGGGCACGGGTTAGTGTTATCGTATGGCTTAGGATTAGGGGACGGGTGAGGGTAAGGCTTCGGGTAAGGGTAAGGGTTAGGGTTCGGGCTAGGGTTAGGGTTAGGGGACGGGGATGGTTTAGGGTCCGGGTGAGGGTACGACAATGGTTTAGGGTGAGCGTACGTGTGAGGGCACGGGTTAGTGTTAGCGTACGGGTTAGGATTAGGGGACGGGTGAGGGTAAGGCTTCGGGTAAGGGTTAGGGTTAGGGTTCGGGCTACGGTTAGGGGACGGGGACGGTTTAGGGTCCGGGTGAGGGTACGACAACGGTTTAGGGTGAGCGTATGTGTGAGGGCACGGGTTAGTGTTAGCGTACGGGTTAGGATTAGGGGACGGGTGAAGGTAAGGCTTCAGGTAAGGGTTAGGGTTAGGGTTCGGGCTAGGGTTAGGGTTAGGGGACGGGGACGGTTTAGGGGCCGGGTGAGGGTACGACAACGGTTTAGTGTGAGCGTACGTATGAGGGCACGGGTTAGTGTTAGCGTACGGGTTAGGATTAGGGGACGGGTGAGGGTAAGGCTTCGGGTAAGGGTTAGGGTTCAGGCTAGGGTTAGGGGTAGGGGACGGGGACGGTTTAGGGTCCGGGTGAGGGTACGACAACGGTTTAGGGTGAGCGTACGTGTGAGGGCACGGGTTAGTGTTAGTGTACGGGTTAGGATTAGGGGACGGGTGAGGGTAAGGCTTCAGGTAAGGGTTAGGGTTCGGGCTAGGGTTAGGGTTAGGGGACGGGGATGGTTTAGATTCCGGTTGAGGGTACGACAACGGTTTAGGGTGAGCGTACGTGTGAGGGCACGGGTTAGTGTTAGCGTAAGGCTTAGGATTAGGGGACGGGTGAGGGTAAGGCTTCGGGTAAGGGTAAGGGTTAGGGTTCGGGCTAGGGTTAGGGTTAGGGGACGGGGAAGGTTTAGGGGCCGGGTGAGGGTATGACAACGGTTTAGGGTGAGCGTACGTGTGAGGGCACGGGTTAGTGTTAGCGTACAGGTTAGGATTAGGGGACGGGTGAGGGTAAGGCTTCGGGTAAGGGTTAGGGTTAGGGTTCGGGCTAGGGTTAGGGTTAGGGGACGGGGACGGTTTAGCGTCCGGGTGAGGGTACGACAACGGTTTAGGGTGAGCGTACGTGTGAGGGCACGGGTTAGTGTTAGCGTACGGGTTAGGATTAGGGGACGGGTGAGGGTAAGGCTTCGGTAAGGGTTAGGGTTAGGGGACGGGGACGGTTTACGGTCCGGTGAGGGTACGACAACGGTTTAGGGTGAGCGTACGTGTGAGGTCACGGGTAAGTGTTAGCGTACGGGTTATGACTAGGTGACGGGAGAGGGTAAGGCTTCGGGTAAGGGTTAGGGTTAGGGTTCGGGCTAGGGTTAGGGTTAGGGGATGGGGACGGTTTAGGGTCCGGGTGAGGGTACGACAACACTTTAGGGTGAGCGTACGTGTGAGGGCACGGGTTAGTGTTAGCGTACGGGTTAGGATTAGAGGACGGGTGAGAGTAAGGCTTCGGGTAAGGGTTAGGCTTAGGGTTCGGGCTAGGGTTAGGGTTAGGGAACGGACACGGTTTAGGGTCCGGGTGAGGGTACAACAACGGTTTAGGGTGAGCGTACGTGTGAGGGCACGGGTTAGTGTTAGCATACGGGGTAGGATTAGGGGACGGGTGAGGGTAAGGCTTCGTGTAAGGGTTAGGGTTAGGGTTCGGGCTCGGGTTAGGGTTAGGGGACGGGGATGGTTTAGGGTCCGGTTGAGGGTACGACAACGGTTTAGGGTGAGCGTACGTGTGAGGGCACGGGTTAGTGTTAGCGTAAGGGTTAGGATTAGGGGATGGGTGAGGGTAAGGCTTCGGGTAAGTGTTAGGGTTCAGGCTAGGGTTAGGGTTAGGGGACGGGGACGGTTTAGGGTCCGGGTGCGGGTACGACACGGTTTAGGGTGAGCGTACGTGTGAGAGCACGGGTTAGTGTTAGCGTACAGCTTAGGATTAGGGGACGGGTGAGGGTAAGGCTTCGGTAAGTGTCAGGGTTAGGGTTCGGGCTCGGGTTATGGTTAGGGGACGGGGACGGTTTAGGGTCCGGGTGAGGGTATGACAACGGTTTAGGGTGACCGTACGTGTGAGGGCATGGGTTAGTGTTAGCGTACAGCTTAAGATTAGGGAACGGGTGAGGGTAAGGCTTCGGGTAAGGGTTGGGGTTAGCGTTTGGGCTAGGGTTAGGGTTAGGGTATGGGGACGATTTAGGGTCCGGGTGAGGGTACGACAACGGTTTAGGGTGAGCGTACGTGTGAGGGCACGGGTTAGTGTTAGCGTAAGGCTTAGGATTAGGGGACGGGTGAGGGTAAGGCTTCGGGTAAGGTTTAGGGTTATGGTTCGGGCTAGGGTTAGGGTTAGGGGACGGGGACTGTTTAGGGTCCGGGTGAGGGTATGACAACGGTTTAGGGTGAGCGTAAGTGTGAGGGCACGGGTTAGTGTTAGCGTATGGCTTAGGATTAGGGGACGGGTGAGGGTAAGGCTTCGGGTAAGGGTTAGGGTTAGGGATCGGGCTAGGGTTAGGGTTAGGGGACGGGGACGGTTTAGGGTTCGGGTGAGGGTACGACAACGGTATAGGGTGAACGTACGTGTGAGGGCATGGGTTAGTGTTAGCGTACGGGTTAGGATTAGGGGACGGGTGAGGGTAAGGTTTCGGGTAAGGGTTAGGGTTAGGGTTCGGGCTAGTGTTAGGGGACGGGGACGGTTTAGGTTTCGGGTGAGGGTACGACAACGGTTTAGGGTGAGCGTACGTGTGAGGGCACGGGTTAGTGTTCGTGTACGGGTTAGGATTAGGGGACGGGTGAGGGTAAGGCTTCGGGTAAGGGTTAGGGTTCAGGCTAGGGTTAGGGTTAGGGGACGGGGACGGTTTAGGTTCCGGTTGAGGGTACGACAACGGTTTAGGGTGAGAGTTCATGTGAGGGCACGGGTTATTGTTATCGTACGCCTTAGGATTAGGGGACGGGTGAGGGTAAGGCTTCGGGTAAGGGTAAGGGTTAGGGTTCGGGCTAGGGTTAGGGTTAGGGGACGGGGACGGTTTAGGGTCCGGGTGAGGGTATGACAACGGTTTAGGGTGAGCGTATGTGTGAGGGCACGGGTTAGTGTTAGCGTACGGGTTAGGATTAGGGGACGGGTGAGGGTACGACAACTGTTTAGGGTGAGCGTACGTGTGAGGGCACGGTTTAGTGTTAGCGTACGGCTTAGGATTAGGGGACGGGTGAGGGTAAGGCTTCGGGGAATGGTAAGGGTTAGGGTTCGGGCTAGGGTTAGTGTTAGGGGACGGGGACGGTTTAGGGTCCGGGTGAGGGTACGACAACGGTTTAGGGTGAGCGTACGTGTGAGGGCACTGGTTAGTGTTAGCGTACGGGTTAGGATTAGGGGACTGGTGAGGGTAAGGCTTCGGGTAAGGGTTAGGTTTAGGGTTCGGGCTAGGGTTGGGTTTACGGGACGGGGACGTTTTAGGGTCCGGGTGAGGGTACGACAACGGTTTAGGGTGAGCGTACGTGTGAGGGCACCCGTTAGTGTTAGCGTACGGGTTAGGATTAGGGGACGGGTGAGAGTAAGGCTTCGGGTAAGGGTTAGGCTTAGGGTTCGGGCTAGGGTTAGGGTTAGGGGACGGGGATGGTTTAGGGTCCGGGTGAGAGTACGACAACAGTTTAGGGTGAGCGTACGTGTGAGGGCACGGGTTAGTGTTAGCGTACGGCTTAGGATTAGGGGACGGGTGAGGGTAAGGCTTCGGGGAATGGTAAGGGTTAGGGTTCGGGCTAGGGTTAGTGTTAGGGGACGGGGACGGTTTAGGGTCCGGGTGAGGGTACGACAACGGTTTAGGGTGAGCGTACGTGTGAGGGCACTGGTTAGTGTTAGCGTACGGGTTAGGATTAGGGGACGGGTGAGAGTAAGGCTTCGGGTAAGGGTTAGGCTTAGGGTTCGGGCTAGGGTTAGGGTTAGGGGACGGGGATGGTTTAGGGTCCGGGTGAGAGTACGACAACAGTTTAGGGTGAGCGTACGTGTGAGGGCACGGGTTAGTGTTAGCGTACGGCTTAGGATTAGGGGACGGGTGAGGGTAAGGCTTCGGGGAAGTGTAAGGGTTAGGGTTCGGGCTAGGTTTAGGGTTACGGGACGTGGACGCTTTAGGGTCCGGGTGAGGGTACGACAATGGTTTAGGATGAGCATACGTATGAGGGCACGGGTTAGTGTTAGCGTACGGGTTAGGATTAGGGGACGGGTGAGGGTAAGGCTTCGGGTAAGGGTTAGGTTTAGGGTTCGGGCTAGGGTTAGGGTTAGGGGACGGGGACGGTTTAGGGTCCGGGTGAGGGTACGACAACGGTTTAGGGTGAGCGTACGTGTGAGGGCACGGGTTAGTGTTAGCGTGCGAGTTAGGATTAGGGGACGGGTGAGGGTAAGGCTTCGGGTAAGGGTTAGGTTTAGGGTTCGGGCTAGGGTTGGGTTTACGGGACGGGGACGGTTTAGGGTCCGGGTGAGGGTACGACAACGGTTTAGGGTGAACGTACGTGTGAGGGCATGGGTTAGTGTTAGCATCCGGTTTAGGATTAGGGAACGGGTGAGGGTAAGGCTTCGGGTAAGGGTTGGGGTTAGCGTTCGGGCTAGGGTTAGGGTTAGGGGATGGGGACGGTTTAGGGTCCGGGTGAGGGTACGACAACGGTTTAGGGTGAGCGTACGTGTGAGGGCACGGGTTAGTGTTAGCGTAAGGGTTAGGATTAGGGGACTGGTGAGGGTAAGGCTGCGGGTAAGGTTTAGGGTTATGGTTCGGGCTAGGGTTAGTGTTAGGGGACGTGGACGGTTTAGGGTTCGGGTGAGGGTACGACAACGGTTTAGGGTGAGCGTACGTGTGAGGGCACGGGTTAGTGTTAGCGTACGGCTTAGGATAAGGGAACGGGTGAGGGTAAGGCTTCGGGTAAGGGTTGGGGTTAGCGTTCGGGCTAGGGTTAGGGTTAGGGGATGGGGACGGTTTAGGGTCCGGGTGAGGGTACGACAACGGTTTAGGGTGAGCGTACGTGTGAGGGCACGGGTTAGTGTTAGCGTAAGGCTTAGGATTAGGTGACGGGTGAGGGTAAGGCTTCGGGTAAGGGTAAGGGTTAGGGTTAGGGTTCGGGCTAGGGTTAGGGTTAGGGGACGGGGACAGTTTAGGGTCCGGGTGAGGGTACGACAACGGTTTAGGGTTAGCATACGGGTGAGGGCACGGGTAAGTGTTAGCGTACGGCTTAGGATTAGGTGACGGGAGAGGGTAAGGCTTCGCGTAAGGGTTAGGGTTAGGGTTCGGACTAGGGTTAGGGTTAGGGGACGGGGACGGTTTAGGGTCCGGGTGAGGGTACGACAAAGGTTTTGGGTGAGCGTACGTGTGAGGGCACGGGTTAGTGTTAGCGTACGGGTTGGGATTAGGGGACGGGTGAGGGTAAGGCTTCGGGTAAGGGTTGGGGTTAGCGTTCGGGCTAGGGTTAGGGTTAGGGGATGGGGATGGTTTAGGGTCCGGGTGAGGGTACGACAACGGTTTATGGTGAGCGTACGTGTGAGGGCACTGGTTAGTATTAGCGTACGGGTTAGGATTAGGGGACAGGTGAGGGTAAGGCTTCGGGTAAGGGTTAGGGTTAGGGTTAGGTCTAGGGTTAGGGGACGGGGAGGGTTTAGGGTCCGGGTGAGGGTACGACAATGGTTTAGGGTGAGTGTACGTGTGAGGGCACGGGTTAGTGTTAGCGTACGGGTTAGGATTAGGGGACGGGTGAGGGTAAGGCTTCGGGTATGGGTTAGGGTTAGGGTTCGGGATAGGGTTAGGGTTAGGGGACGGGGACGGTTTAGGGTCCGGGTGAGGGTACGACAACGGTTTAGGGTGAGCGTACGTGTGAGGGCACAGGTTAGTGTTAGCGTACGGCTTAGGATTAGGGGACGGGTGAGGGTAAGGCATCGGGTAAGGGTTAGGGTTAGGGTTCGGGCTAGGGTTAGGGTTAGGGACGGGAACGGTTTAGGGTCCGGGTGAGGGTACGACACGGTTTAGGGTGAGCTTACGTGTGAGGGCACGGGTTAGTGTTATTGTACGCCTTAGGATTAGGGGACGGGTGAGGGTAAGGCTTCGGGTAAGGGTAAGGGTTAGGGTTCGGGCTAGGGTTAGGGTTAGGGGACGGGGACGGTTTAGGGTCCGGGTGAGGGTATAAAAACGGTTTAGGGTGAGCGTACGTGTGAGGGCACGGGTTAGTGTTAGCGTACGGGTTAGGATTAGGGGTCGGGGGAGGGTAAAGCTTCAGGTAAGGGTTAGGGTTAGGGTTCGGGCTAGAGTTAGGGGACGGGGACAGGGACGGTTTAGGGTCCGGGTGAGGGTACGACAACTGTTTAGGGTGAGCGTACGTGTGAGGGCACAGTTTAGTGTTAGCGTACGGTTTAGGATTAGGGGACGGTTGAGGGTAAGGCTTCGGGGAATGGTAAGGGTTAGGGTTCGGGCTAGGTTTAGGGTTAGGGGACGGGGACGGTTTAGGGTCCGGGTGAGGGTACGACAATGGTTTAGGGTGAGCATACGTGTGAGGGCACGGGTTAGTGTTAGGGTACGGCTTAGGATTAGGGGACGGGTGAGGGTAAGGCTTCGGGTAAGGGTTAGGGTTAGGGTTCGGGCTAGGGTTAGGGTTAGGGGACGGGGACGGTTTAGCGTCCGGGTGAGGGTACGACAACGGTTTAGGGTGAGCATACGTGTGAGGGCACGGGTTAGTGATAGCGTACGGGTTAGGATTAGGGGACGGGTGAGGGTAAGGTTTCGGGTAAGGGTTAGGTTTAGGGTTCGGGCTAGGGTTGGGTTTACGGGACGGCGACGGTTTAGGGTCCGGGTGAGGGTACGACAACGGTTTAGGATGAGCGTACGTGTGAGGGCACGGGTAAGTGTTAGCGTACGGGTTAGGACTAGGTGACGGGAGAGGGTAAGGCTTCGGGTAAGGGTTAGGGTTAGGGTTCGGGCTAGGGTTAGGGTTAGGGGACGGGGACAGTTTAGGGTCCGGGTGAGGGTACGACAACGGTTTAGGGTTAGCATACGGGTGAGGGCACGGGTAAGTGTTAGCGTACGGCTTAGGATTAGGTGACGGGAGAGGGTAAGGCTTCGCGTAAGGGTTAGGGTTAGGGTTCGGACTAGGGTTAGGGTTAGGGGACGGGGACGGTTTAGGGTCCGGGTGAGGGTACGACAAAGGTTTTGGGTGAGCGTACGTGTGAGGGTACGGGTTAGTGTTAGCGTACGGGTTAGGATTAGGGGACGGGTGAGAGTAAGGCTTCGGGTAAGGGTTAGGCTTAGGGTTCGGGCTAGGGTTAGGGTTAGGGGACGGGGACGGTTTAGGGTCCGGGTGAGGGTACGACAACAGTTTAGGGTGAGCGTACGTGTGAGGGCACGGGTTAGTGTTAGCGTACGGGTTAGGATTAGGAGACGGTTGAGGGTAAGGCTTCGGGTAAGGGTTAGGTTTAGGATTCGGGCTAGGGTTGGGTTTACGGTACGGGGACGGTTTAGGGTTCGGGTGAGGGTACGACAACGGTTTAGGGTGAACGTACGTGTGAGGGCATGGGTTAGTGTTAGCTTACGGCTTAGGATTACGGGACAGGTGAGAGTAAGGCTTCGGGTAAGGGTTAGGATTAGGGTTCAGGCTATCGTTAGGGTTAGGTGACGGGAACGGTTTAGGGTCCGGGTGAGGGTACGACAACGGATTAGGGTGAGCGTACGTGTGAGGGCACGGGTTAGTGTTAGCGTACGGGTAAGGATTAGGAGACGGGTGAGGTTAAGTATTCGGCTAAGGGTTAGGGTTCGGGCTAGGGTTAGGGTTAGGGGACGGGGACGGTTTAGGGTCCGGTTGAGGGTATGACAACGGTTTAGGGTGAGCATACGGGTGAGTGCACGGGTAAGTGTTAGCGTACGGCTTAGGATTAGGTGAAGGGAGAGGGTAAGGCTTCGCGTAAGGGTTAGGGTTAGGGTTCGGGCTAGGGTTAGGGTTAGGGTACGGGGACGGTTTAGGGTCCGGTTGAGGGTACGACAACGGTTTAGGGTGAGCGTACGTGTGAGGGCACGGGTTAGTGTTAGCGTACGGGTTGGGATTAGGGGACGGGTGAGAGTAAGGCTTCGGGTAAGGGTTAGGCTTAGGGTTTGGGCTAGGGTTAGGGTTAGGGGACGGGCACTGTTTAGGG